>NC_141876.1:458484094-459734094 GCF_056163025.1 Triticum urartu | reverse complement strand
CGAGGTGGAGGACGAGATGGGGAGAGCATTCGAGCTCGAGCGCAGGCGCAACATGGTCCGCCATGAGCTCTTCCAGGAGGCGATGGGCGCGATGAACCGCCTCGGTGAAGAGCTTGCTGGCGTCGACTCGCGTCTTGAGGCCGAAGGTCTTCAGTTGGTGGAGGAGCGGCGCAAGCTGCGAGTGGCCATCAACCTTGGCCGTTATCATCGCGACCTCGAGAACGCGAAGGCTAAGGCGTCCCTCAAGATTGCCAATGAGGCCCGCTCACGAGCTTTGGAGGAAGCTCACAAGGCCGATCGCCGCCACAAGGCTGTGGAGGAGCGTGCGTGGGAGCTCCAGGCTTGGAGCGCGTCCCTTGAGCAGCAAGTCGAGGCGTGTGGGGCCGCCCTTGCGTCGATGAGGGGGACGCCTGCGGAGGGAGAGGAGGTCCGGCGGCGCGAGGAGATGCTGGCCCTGGAGGCCGTGGAGCGCAGCCTCGAGCTCGAGCGACTAGAGACGAGGGAGCGTCAAGTCGCTCAAGCTGAAGATGCCGTCGGGGCCCGTGAGGCAAGAGTCGAAGAAGATATCAATCGCCGGGTAGCCGCGGTTCGCGCTGATCTGGAGGGCAGGTACGGGTTGAGGTTGTAGCTCGCCGGACAGGAGGGCGCGGGCAGGGCCGCCGCCCTCAGGCCCAGGTTGGACGAGGCTGAGAGGCATGCTGAGGCCTGACATGTCTCCATCGTATCTATAATTTTTAATTGTTCCATGCCAATATTATTCAACTTTCATATACTTTTGGCAACTTTTTATACTATTTTTGGGACTAACATATTGATCCAGTGCCCGGTGCCAGTTCCTGTTTGTTGCATGTTTTTTGTTTCACATAATATCCATATCAAATGGAGTCCAAACGGGATAAAAACTGACGGAGATTTTTTTTGAAATATTTATGATTTTTGGGAAGAAAAATCCACGCGAGACAGTGCCCGAGGTGGCCACGAGGCAGGGGGGCGCGCCTGCCCCCCCAGGCGCGCCCCTGACCCTCGTGGGCCACCCGTAAGGCGATTGATGCCCTTATTTTGCCGCAAGAAAGCTAATTTCCGGATAGAGAACGTGTCAAAATTTCAGCCCAATCGGAGTTACGGATCTCCGGGAATATAAGAAACAGTGAAAGGGAAGAATCTGAGAACGCAGAAACAGAGAGAGACAGAGAGACAGATCCAATCTCGGAGGGGCTCTCGCCCCTCCCGTGCCATGGATACCATGGACCAGATGGGAAACCCTTCTCCCATCTAGGGAGGAGATCAAGGAAGAAGAAGGAGGAGGGGGGCTCTCTCCCCCTTGCTTCCGGTGGCACCGGAGTGCCACCCGGGGCCATCATCATCACCGCGATCTACACCAACACCTCCGCCATCTTCACCAACATCTCCATCACCTCCCCCCCTCTATCTACAGCGGTCCACTCTCCCGCAAGCCGATGTACCCTCTACTTGAACATGGTGCTTTATGCTTCATATTATTATCCAATGATGTGTTGCCATCCTATGATGTCTGAGTAGATTTTCGTTGTCCTATCGGTGGTTGATGAATTGCTATGATTGATTTAATTTGCTTGTGGTTATGTTGCTGTCCTTTGGTTCCCATCATATGATCGTGCACGTGGATCACACCATAGGGTTAGTTGTATGTTGATAGGACTATGTATTGGAGGGCAAGAGTGACAGAAGCTTCAACCTAGCATAGAAATTGATGCATACGGGATTGAAGGGGGACCAATATATCTTAATGCTATGGTTGGGTTTTACCTTAATGAACATTAGTAGTTGCGGATGCTTGCTAATAGTTCCGATCATAAGTGCGTAGAATTCCAAGTCAGGGATGACATGCTAGCAGTGGCCTCTCCCACATAATACTTGCTATCGGTCTAGTAAAGTAGTCAATTGCTTAGAGGAAATTTCGCAACTCATACCACCACTTTTCCACACTCGCTATATTTAATTTATTGTTTCTTAATCTAAACAGCCCCTACTTTTTATTTACGTACTCTTTATTATCTTGCAAACCTATCCAACAACACCTACAAAGTACTTCTAGTTTCATACTTGTTCTAGGTAAAGCGAACGTCAAGCGTGCGTAGAGTTGTATCGGTGGTCGATAGAACTTGAGGGAATATTTGTTCAACCTTTAGCTCCTCGTTGGGTTCGACACTCTTACTTATCGAAAACTGTTACGATCCCCTATACTTGTGGGTTATCAAGGCCACAACTGCCGCCCTGGTTACGGCGCAGGCGGGCCTGGCCTCCGCCCGCGCCGAGCTGCTTTCCCTCCGGAGGCGAATTGACGATGCCGAGGCCATCGCTCGGCAAAATAGAGAAGAAGTGCTCCAACGCCGAACACTGGAGCGCGAGGATGCCCCTATGCTTCAAGACCTTCGGAACAAGGCCAACACCGCCCTGGGTTATATTTGCGACAAGAACGCCCCGACCCCTCACTCAGGTGACTACGCCAGCCACCTGACCTTCTTCACCGAGGTGGTGACGCGCCTGGAGGCTCAATCTGCCAGAGCTCGGCAGCTTGTGGAGGAGAGGGGCCGTGGCCTGCTTCAGCGCGCCTTTGCTACCTCTTGAGCACTGCGTTGGATTTCCCCGAAGAGGAGAGGATGATGCAGCAAAGTAGTATAAGTATTTCCCTTAGTTTTTGAGAACCAAGGTATCAATCCAATAGGAGGCTATGCGCGAGTCCCTCATACCTACACAAAAACAATAGCTCAACGCAACCAACACGCTTAGGGGTTGTCAATCCCTTCACGGTCACTTACGAAAGTGAGATCTGATAGAGATGATAAATAATATTTTTGGTATTTTTGATATAGAGATGCAAAGTGAAAAGTAAAAGGCAAAGTAAAAAGCAAAGCAATAATAAAATGATGGAGATTGATATGATGAGAAAGAGACCCAGGGGCCATAGGTTTCACTAGTGGCTTCTCTCAAGAGCATAAGTATTCTACGGTGGGTGAACAAATTACTGTTGAGCAATTGACAGAATTGAGCATAGTTATGAGAATATCTAGGTATGATCATGTATATAGGCATCACGTCCGAGACAAGTAGACCGACTCCTGCCTGCATCTACTACTATTACTCCACTCATCGACCGCTATCCAGCATGCATCTAGAGTATTAAGTTAAAAACAGAGTAATGCCTTAAGCAAGATGAGATGATGTAGAGGGATAGTTTCATGCAATATGATAAAAACCCCATCTTGTTATCCTCGATGGCAACAATACAATACGTGCCTTGCTGCCCCTTCTGTCACTGGGAAAGGACACTGCAAGATCGAACCCAAAGCTAAGCACTTCTCCCATGGCAAGAACAACCAATCTAGTAGGGCAAACCAAACTGATAATTCGAAGCGACTTGCAAAGTTAACCAATCATACATAAAAGAATTCAGAGAAGATTCAAATATTATTCATAGATAGACTTGATCATAAACCCACAATTCATCGGTCACAACAAACACACCGCAAAAAGAAGATTACATCGAATAGATCTCCACGAGAGAGGGGGAGAACATTGTATTGAGATCCAAAAAGAGAGAAGAAGCCATCTAGCTACTAACTATGGACCCGTAGGTCTGAAGTAAACTACTCACACATCATCAGAGGGGCTTGGATGATGATGTAGAAGCCCTCCGTGATCGATGCCCCCTCCGGTGGAGCTCCGGAATAGGCCCCAAGATGGGATCTCGTGGATACAAAAAGTTGCAGCGGTGGAATTAGGTTTTTGGCTCCGTATCTGATCATTTGGGGGTACGTGGATATATATAGGAGGAAGAATTACGTCGGTGGAGCAACAGGGGGCCCACAAGGGTGGAGGGCGCGCCTGGGGGGGGGGGGGGGGCAGGCGCGCCCCCTACCTCGTGGCCTCCTGTTAATTGGCTTGACGTAGGGTCCAAGTCTCCTGAGTTGTATTCGGTGAGAAAATCACGTTCCTGAAGGTTTCATTCCGTTTGGACTCTGTTTGATATTCCTTTTCTTCGGAACCCTAAAACAGGCAAAAAACAGCAATTCTGGGCTGGGCCTCCGGTTAATAGGTTAGTCCCAAAAATAATATAAAAGTGGATAATAAAGCCCAATAATGTCCTAAACAGTAGATAATATAGCATGGAGCAATCAAAAATTATAGATACGTTGGAGACGTATCAAGCATCCCCAAGCTTAATTCCTGCTTGTCCTCGAGTAGGTAAATGATAAAAACAGAATTTTTGATGCGGAGTGCTACTTGGCATAAATGTAAATCTTCTTAATTGTGGTATGAATATTCAGATTCAAAAGATTCAAGAAAAAAGTTCATGTTGACATAAAAATAATAATACTTCAAGCATACTAACAAAGCAATTATGTCTTCTCAAAATAACATGGCCAAAGAAAGCTATCCCTACAAAATCATATAGTCTGGCTATGCTCTATCTTCACCACACAAAGTATTTAAATCATGCACAACCGCGATGACAAGCCAAGCAATTGTTTCATACTTTTGACATTTTCAAAACATTTTCGATCTTCATGCAATACATGAGCGTGATCCATGGATATAGCACTATATGTGGAATAGAATGGTGGTTGTGGAGAAGAAAAAAAGAGGGGAAGATAGTCTCACATCAACTAGGCGTATCAACGAGCTATGGAGATGCCCATCAATAGATATCAATGTGAGTGAGTAGGGATTGCCATGCAATGGATGCACTAGAGCTATAAGTATATGAAAGCTCAACAAGAAACTAAGTGGGTGTGCATCCAACTCGCTTGCTCACGAAGACCTAGGGCATTTTGAGGAAGCCCATCATTGGAATATACAAGCCAAGTTCTATAATGAAAAATTCCCACTAGTATATGAAAGTGACAGAATGAGAGACTCTCTATCATGAAGATCATGGTGCTACTTTGAAGCACAAGTGTGGTTAAAGGATAGTAACATTGTCCCTTCTCTTTTTCTCTCATTTTTTTTATTTTTTGGGGCCTTCTTTTTTATGGCCTCCTTTTCTTTTTTTTTTATTTTTTGTACGGAGTCTCATCCCGACTTGTGGGGGAATCATAGTCTCCATCATCCTTTCCTCACTTGGGACAATGCTCTAAAAATGATGATCATCACACTTTTTATTTTTCTTACAACTCAACAATTACAACTCAATACTTAGAACAAAATATGACTCTATATGAATGCCTCCTGCGGTGTACTGGGATATGCAATGAATCAAGAGTGGCATGTATGAAATAATTATGAAAGGTGGCTTTGCCACAAATACGATGTCAACTACATGATCATGCTAGCAATATGACAATGATGGAGCATGTCATAATGAACGGAACGGTGGAAAGTTTCATGGCAATATATCCCGGAATGGCTATGGAAATGCCATGATATGTAGGTATGCTGGCTGTTTTGAGGAAGGTATTTGGTGGGTGTATGATACCGGTGAAAATTGCGCGGTATTAGAGAGGCTAGCAATGGTGGAAGGAAGGAAAGTGCGTATAATACATGGACTCAACATTAGTCATAAAGAACTCATATACTTATTGCAAAAATGTAGAAGTTATCAAAGCAAAGTATTACGCGCATGCTCCTAGGGGGATAGATTGGTAGGAAAAGACCATCGCTCGTCCCCGACCGCCACTCATAAGGAAGACAATCAATAAATAAATCATGCTCCAACTTCATCACATAACGGTTCACCATACGTGCATGCTACGGGAATCACAAACTTTAACACAAGCATTTCTCAAATTCACAACTACTCAACTAGCATGACTCTAATATCACCATCCTCATATCTCAAAACAATTATCAAGCATCAATTTTTTTCTTAGTATTCAACGCACTCAAAAGAAAGTTTTACAAATCTTGCATACCAAGCATATTATTATTAAGCAAATTACCATGCTATTAAAGACTCTCAAAAGAATCTAAGTGAAGCATGAGAGATCAATAGTTTCTATAAAACAAATCCACCACCATGCTCTAAAAGATATAAGTGAAGCACTAGAGCAAAATTATATAACTCAAAAGATATAAGTGAAGCACATAGAGTATTCTTTCAAATTCCAAATTATGTATGGCTCTCTCAAAAGGTGTGTACAGCAAGTATGATTGTGGTAGAATAACAAGGAAAGACTCAAATCATAAAAGACGCCCCAAGCAAAACACATATCATGTGGTGAATAAAAATATAGCTCCAAGTAAAGTTACCGATAGAAGTAGACGAAAGAGGGGATGCCTTCCGGGGCATCCCCAAGATTTGGCTTTTAGGTGTCCTTAGATTATCTTGGGTGTGACATGGGCATCCCCAACCTTAGACTCTTGCCACTCCTTGTTCCATAATCCATCAAATCTTTACCCAAAACTTGAAAACTTCACAACACAAAACTTAAAGTAGAAAATCTCGTGAGCTCCGTTAGCGAAAGAAAACAAAAGACCACTTCAAGGTACTGTAATGAACTCATTATTTATTTATATGGGTGTCATAACTACTGTATTCCAACTTCTCTATGGTTTATAAACTATTTTATTAGCCATAGATTCATCAAAATAAGCAAACAACACACGAAAAACAGAATCTGTCAAAAACAGAACAGTCTGTAGTAATCTGTAGCTAGCGCAAGATCTGAACCCCAAAAATTCTAAAATAAATTTATGGACGTGAGGAATTTATCTATTAATCATCTGCAAAAAGAATTAACTAAATATCACCCTCCAAATAAAAATGACAGCAGTTCTCGTGAGCGCTAAAGTTTCTATTTTTTACAGCAAGTTCAACAAGACTTTCCCCAAGTCTTCCCAACGGTTCTACTTGGCACAGACACTAATTAAACACAAAAAAGACAACCAAAAAAGAGGCTAAATAATTTATTTATTACTAAACAGTGGCAAAAAGCAAGGAATAAAAATAAAATTGGGTTGCCTCCCAACAAGCGCTATCGTTTAACGCCCCTAGCTAGGCATAACAAGCAAGAATAGATCTAGGTATTGCCATCTTTGGTAGGCAATCCATAAGTGGCTCTCATGATAGATTCATATGGTAATTTTATTTTATTTCTAGGGAAGTGTTCCATGCCCTTTTTTAATGGAAATTGGAATCTGATATTCCCTTCCTTCATATCAATAATTGCACCAACCGTTCTAAGGAGATGTCTACCGAGAATAATAGGGCAAGAAGGATTGCAATCTATATCAAGAACGATAAAATATATGGGCACATAATTCCTATTTGAAACAATAAGAACATAATTAATTCTTCCCATAGGTTTCTTAATAGTGGAATCCGCAAGATGCAAGTTTAGAGAGCAATCATCAAAATTACAAAAATCTAGCAAATCACACAAAGTTTTGGGAATAGTAGAGACACTAGCACCCAAATCACACAAAGCATGAAAATCATAATCTTTAATTTTAATTTTAATATTAGGTTCCCACTCATCATAAAGTTTTCTAGGGATAGAAACTTCCAATTCAAGTTTTTCTTCATAAGATTGCATCAAGGCATCAACGATATGTTTAGTAAACGCTTTATTTTGACTATAAGCGTGAGGAGAATTTAGCACGGATTGCAATAAGGAAATACAATCAATCAAAAAGCAATTTTCATAGTTAAATTCCTTGAAATCCATAATAGCGGGTTTAGCAACATCTAGGGTTTTAATTTCTTCAATCCCACTTTTATCAAATTTAGCATCAAGATCAACAAATTCCAAATTCTGAGAACGCCTTCTAGGTGAAGGTGGATCATATTCAGTCCCATCATTATCAAGATTCATATTGCAAAACAAAGATTTAATAGGGGACACATCAATAACTTTTAGATCTTCATCTTTATTTTCATAGGAACTAGAAGAACACGCTTTAATAAAGGCATCTTTCATAGCACGCGTCCTAGCGGTTCTTTCCTTGCACTTGTCAATGGAAATTCTCATGGCTTTGAGAGACTCATTGATATCATGCTTAGGTGGAATAGATCTAAGTTTCAAAGAATCAACATCAAGAGCAATTCTATCAACGTTCCTAGCCAAATCATCAATCTTAAGCAATTTTTCTTCAATCAAAGCATTAATTTTTTTTGCAAAGTAATAAATTCTTTAATATTAGATTCAAAATCAGAGGGCATCTTATTATAATTTCCATAATAATTGCTGTAGGAATTACCATAATTATTAGAGGGATTACTAGGATAAGGCCTAGGGTTGAAATTTCCTCTATACGCGTTGATACCAAAATTGTTCCTACCAACAAAATTCACATCCATAGATTCATTATTATTCTCAATCAAAGTAGACAAGGACACATCATTAGGATCAGAAGAAACACTCTTATTAGCAAATAATTTCATAAGTTCATCCACCTTTCCACTCAAAACATTAATTTGTTCTATCACATGCACCTTTTTAGTAGATCTTTCACTATGCCATTGAGAATAATTAACCATAATATTATATAGGAGTTTAGTAGCATCTCCTAAAGTGATTTCCATAAAAGTGCCTCCCGCGGCCAAATCTAAAAGATTTCTAGAAGCAAAATTCAATCCGGCATAAATTTTTTGTATAATCATCCACAAATTCAAACCATGAGTAGGGCAATTACATATCATTAATTTCATTCTCTCCCAAGCTTGTGCAACATGTTCATGATCAAGTTGCTTAAAATTCATAATATCGTTTCTAAGAGAGATGATCTTAGCGGGAGGAAAATACTTAGAGATAAAAGCATCTTTGCACTTGTTCCATGAATCAATACTATTTTTAGGCAAAGATGAAAACCAAGCTTTAGCACGATCTCTAAGCGAAAAAGGAAATAGCTTCAATTTAACAATATCATTATCGACATCTTTCTTCTTTTGCATGTCACACAAATCAACGAAGATATTAAGATGGGTAGCGACATCTTCACTAGGAAGGCCGGAGAACGGATCTTTCATGACAAGATTCAGCAAAGCAGTATTAATTTCACAAGATTCAGCACCGGTAAGAGGAGCAATCGGAGTGCTAAGGAAATCATTGTTGTTGGTATTGGTGAAGTCACGAAATTTAGTATTATCTTGAGCCATCGCGACAAACAAGCAATCCAACACACGAGTAAACAAAAAGCAAACAGGAAAAAAGAGGCAAATAGAGAAAGAGAGAGGGCGAATAAAACAGCAAGGGTGAAGTGGGGGAGAGGAAAACAAGAGGCAAATGGCAAATAATGTAATGCGGGAGATAGGGATTGTGATGGGTACTTGGTATGTTGACTCTTCCACAGACTCCCCGGCAACGGCCACCAGAAATGGCTCATTGACGGGAGATAAAATTTTAACTTGACTTCACGTGAGCCTCCCTGGCAACGGCGCGAGAAATTCTTCTTGCTACCTCTTGAGCACTGCGTTGGATTTCCTCGAAGAGGAGAGGATGATGCAGCAAAGTGGTGTAAGTGTTTCCCTCAGTTTTTGAGAACCAAGGTATCAATCCAGTAGGAGGCTACGCGCGAGTCCCTCGTACCTACACAAAAACAATAGCTCAATGCAACCAACGCGCTTAGGGGTTGTCAATCCCTTCACGGTCACTTACGAAAGTGAGATTTGATAGAGATGATAAATAATATTTTTGGTATTTTTGATATAGAGATGCAAAGTGAAAAGTAAAAGGCAAAGTAAAAAGCAAAGAAATAATAAAGTGATGGAGATTGATATGATGAGAAAGAGACCCGGGGGCTATAGGTTTCACTAGTGGCTTCTCTCAAGAGCATAAGTATTCTACGGTGGGTGAACAAATTACTGTTGAGCAATTGATAGAATTGAGCATAGTTATGAGAATGTCTAGGTATGATCATGTATATAGGCATCACGTCCGAGACAAGTAGACCGACTCCTGCCTGCATCTACTACTATTACTCCACTCATCGACCGCTATCCAGCATGCATCTAGAGTATTAAGTTAAAAACAGAGTAACGCCTTAAGCAAGATGACATGATGTAGAGAGATAGTTTCATGCAATATGATAAAAACCCCATCTTGTTATCCTCGATGGCAACAATACAATACGTGCCTTACCGCCCCTTCTGTTACTGGGAAAGGACACCGCAAGATCGAACCCAAAGCTAAGCACTTCTCCCATGGCAAGAACAACCAATCTAGTAGGCCAAACCAAACTGATAATTCAAAGAGACTTGCAAATATAACCACTCATGCATAAAAGAATTTATAGAAGATTCAAATATCATTCATAGATAGACTTGATCATAAACCCACAATTCATTGGTCTCAACAAACACACCGTAAAAAGAAGATTACATCGAATAGATCTCCATGAGAGAGGGGGAGAATAGTGTATTGAGATCCAAAAAGAGAGAAGAAGCCATCTAGCTACTAACTATGGACCCGTAGGTCTGAAGTAAACTACTCACACTTCATCGGAGGGGCTTGGATGATGATGTAGAAGCCCTCCGTGATCGATGCCCCCTCCGGCGGAGCTCCGGAACAGGCCCCAAGATGGGATCTCATGGATACAGAAAGTTGCGGCGGTGGAATTAGGTTTTTGGCTCTGTATCTGATCGTTTGGGGGTACGTGGATATATATAGGAGGAAGAAGTATGTCGGTGGAGCAACAGGGGCCCACGAGGGTGGAGGGCGCGCCTGGGGGGGGGCAGGCGCGCCCCCTACCTCGTGGCCTCCTGTTAATTGGCTTGACGTAGGGTCCAAGTCTCCTGAGTTGTATTCGGTGAGAAAATCACGTTCCCGAAGGTTTCATTCCGTTTGGACTCCATTTGATATTCCTTTTCTTCGAAACCCTAAAACAGGCAAAAAACAGCAATTCTGGGTTGGGCCTCCGGTTAATAGGTTAGTCCCAAAAATAATATAAAAGTGGATAATAAAGCTCAATAATGTCCAAAACAGTAGATAATATAGCGTGGAGCAATCAAAAATTATAGATACGTTGGAGACGTATCAACCTTCTCCCGTGTCTTCAGCCACCTTCTGAACGCCGACCCCAACTTCGACTTTGATGTTGCCATTGCTCCCGTGCCCATTGCCGTCTGGGGCGACTTGGCACGTTGGGTAGAGGACCATGTCGATGCGTTGGTCAGGGCCTTCACCTCGGAGAACGAAGGGGTGGTGTTCGTCACAGACGAAGGTGACATGGTCAACGACGGTGATGGGGGCGTCGCCGATGGCGGCGACGATTTTGACGAGGGTGATGACGATGCGAGCGACGCGTCCCTGGACGACTTAGCGAGCGATATCTCTGGCTGATCCCATATTCTCCTGTTGTTTTATTCTGCACGCAAAACTTGGGCGTGGCCCTTGGAAAACTTGTGAGAGCATTTTGAGAGGGGGATCCCCTCGTGTAAGCAAATCGCAGTTTTTACTTTCCTACGCGATGTGGGTATGTGTCCTCGTGAGCTCATGAAGCTGAGGGTGAGTTTCCAAACGTGGATTAGCTTAGTCAGTGCCAGCTTAGGGCTGGGTCGTGAGGCGACGAGTTCCTGAGAATCCTGCGGAGCTTATCGCCCTGTTTGAAGGGGGGCCCCGGAAGGGGTGAGCACCAGGCATAGTGCTAGCACGTTCTTTGCGTAGTCCGGCTCGCGAGGAGCTTTGCGAGGGAGAGGCGATAGACGTGAGTCCCAAACCAAACAAGATTCAGAAGGCGAAAAATGGCTCGAACGAGAAAAGGCACCCCCCGCGCGCAACGATAAAAATTCAGCTTCAACTTAAGTCCAGAATCAGAAAGCAAAGCCACAGAAAGAGAGATCCAAAGAAAAAGGCCGCGTCCGGCACCTAGTCTAGTCTTCGGGTCTTCAAGTCTTCTCACCAGCGCGGAGCTAAGTGTTGTCCACTAGGCGTGGGAGGGAGCCCCAGGGCCTGAGGCCAGTGTTCCTGAACTCCGGGGCGTGTACAGCCCCAACTCATTATTATGTGAGAGTGTCACGGGCGGCGAGCTTCACAGGCAGCAGGCCTTCTTCACAGGTACTGGCCTTGCTTCATATCGCCAGACGAGAGCCCCGCCTTCCACCACTCTTGACCTCCTTTGAGCCAGCCGGAGACCAGGACGGCACAAATGAGGGAAAGAGGACGCTAGCGGTTCCCTCGGTGACCACGGGTCCTCTGCCGGAGGAAGGGTCGTTGAAGCCACCCCGGCTGAGGGCTTACCTCCGGGTGTCCCCTGGTTTCACGTGCCTTGGAGAGTGGCCTTGATCCTGGCTCCCTCTCGGCGGCCCCCAGCGTGTCTCCGTTGTTGAGACGGGTACCGCCATGCCGGGGTCGTCGATTGGTGCTGCAACCTGATTCATCTGTAGCCCATGGTTAGCATAAGCCTGTTCCTGAGAGGTTAGCGGTACCTTGTAGTTGCCGTCGCTAGCGCGATCGCTGTGTTTCTCCGCTGGCTCTTGGAAGGCTTCGACTCCTAGCGCCCCTTCTCCCCAATCTTCCCCAACGAATGAGTCGATGTCGTCCTATGGTGCGTACCCTTGGTCCATCATGCGGGGCACGTAGGCTTCCGGGGCCGTCACCCCGAACACCTCGCTGTGGTGCCCCACACTCCATGTTGCTCCGCCCATGATGGCATCCTCGGGATGATAATACGGCATCCGGCTGGGACCATGGGGGGTGATGCTTGCGCTCGTGCTTCTCGAGGGCGGCATGGGGGGATTGGAGCCCGCTACGCCGCTAGCCGTGCTGATGTTGGCGAAGCCCCCGGGCGTAGTCGACGGCGCGCAGATGTGGTGAGGCTCACCGCGCGACCTTGCATTGGCCTAGGGGGAGTCGATAGCTGAAGGGTGGCACTCTCGACGCCGCTGCGTCTAGCAGCTCAGCAACACGCTCAAGCAGCGTGTCCCGGCCACTCTCCATCAGCCTGCATCGCAGCAGCTCCCTTGCTACTGTGAGTGCCACACGCATGTTCGCTTGCTCCCGCCGTGAATGCGGCGCCGTTGCCGCGGCATGACTCGCTGCTCTCGCCGCGGCTCGTGCTTGTCGAGGGGTGAGGGTGGATGATGCCTGGCCGCGCTGTCCACGCCCGGTGGAGCTTGGTGACGCCTGCGCCGCCTAGGGTGCGGGATCGAGATCTTCATGGGCAGGCGGCGCCGTCCGAGCCGGCCAGGCTGCCCAGCGGTCGGATCCGGCTCTTGGGTCGCCAGACATCATAGCCGGTGAACGTCGTTGAGCTGATTGCGGAGAAAAGGCTCCGGCGCACCCCTACTTGGCGCGCCAAATGTCAGGATGTGGGGTTCCGTCAAACCCTTAAGGTTCGAACACTGGGGTGCGTGCGAAGTCTTTCCCTCCAACCGATCTACGCTCTAGCTCGCTAAGATCTTGCGGACGAACTCGACGAACTCACAACACAGAAGGACACGGGGTTTATACTGGTTCGGGCCACCGTTTTGGTGTAATACCCTACTCTAGTGTGGTGGTGGAGGATTGCCTCTTGGGCTGATGATGAATAATACAAGGGAAGAACGGCCTCCTGAGGTTGAGGCATTCTTGAGCTCGGTGAGCTTGTGTGGGGGGGCAGTCTCTCTCGAGCTAAGATCTGACCCCCCCTTCCACTGTGGTGGCTAGTCCTATTTGTAGAGGCCCTGGTCCTCTTGCCAAATATTGAGCGATAAGGGAGCCAACAATGGCGGGCTAATTTGAAGGGGGGCAGCTAGTACAAGCTATCCTGACAAAAGTAGTCTTCGCCTGCACAAAGTTCTGGCGGTGACGCTGTTCTGGGCTCCACGGTGACCTCCGTCTTGTAGTCCATGGTCTTGGTCTTGTTGCACCGAAATGGCAACCTTTTCCTGAGGCCTCGGTACTCCGCGGCTGCGCTTTCCCCCTTTGCACCAAAGAGGAAACAAGGACGCTGTGCGCGCTGGCACCCGCCTGGCGCCCGCCTGGTGTCGATCGTCACAGCTCACATCACGAGAGCCTCGTGAGATTCGCCTCACCTTGATATCTCCGCTCCTCGTGAGCCTTCCTAGCTAGGCCACTCCAGAGGAGGTCTTGCATCGTCCGCCTCACGAGGCTTGGCCTGGCGAGGGTCTTGGGCGCTTTGTTGGTGAAGATGGGTCGTACGGCATGCTGGCTCAGCCACGCCGCGGGCCGCAGGCAGGCAAGTCTGGGGACCCCCGTTCCCAGGACGCTGACAGTCCTCTCCCCAAATATTGAGCGGGAAGGGAGCCAACAATGACCAAATTTGAAGGGAGACAACTAGTACAAGCTATCCTGACAAAAGTGGTCTTCGCCTGCCAAAGGCTCTGGTGGTGACGCCGTCTTGGGCTCCATGATGAACTCCATCTCGCCGTCCTACTGGTCTTGGTCTTGTTGCACCAATATGGAAACCTTTGCTTGACGCCTCAGTACTCTTCGTCTGTGCTTGCATCCTTAGCACCAAAGAGGAAACAAGGATACTGTGCGCGCTGGCGCCCGCCTGGTCTCGATCGTCATGGCTCACGTCACTGGAACCTCGCGAAGTTTTCCTTGCCTTGATTTCTCCGCCCCTCGCGAGCCAGCCTGGTGAGGCCGCTCCTGAGGAGTTCTTGTGTCGTCCGCCTCGCGAGGCTTGGCCCCTCGCGAGGGTCTTGAATGCTTGCTGGTGAAGATGGGTACGGGCCTCTTGCAGAGCCACGCCGTGGGCCGCAGGCAGGCAAGTCTGGGGACCCCCGTTCCCAGAACGCCGACAGTGGTCTTGAACGTGATTATGTTGGACATTCAGATCCAAGTTTTTTGGGAGGAGCTAAATTGTCAATGGGGTCATTTGATTGTGGTCCAGGTGTGAATTCATGGTCTGAAGACTCTTTGTCAACCACTATTGTGTTTGTTTGGCCGAGAGCATTTTTCTTGTCTAAAAGACCTTTGCCATCTATGTTTGCATAAGGGCTAAGCATAGAATCAAGTTTGTGAAAACCATGCATAGCAATCTCGTAAGATTCTGCATAAGGGCTATCACCAAGTCGAACTATCTCAAGAGCTTTCACATAAAGTACCTGATGATGGAATGCATTGTGTGCGGGTAAAGCATGATCCTTTTGGTACATGACTAGATCACCAGGAAGAATGTCATGAGCATTGATTGTTCATCTTTTCATTATATGATTTTTTGATATGTCAGAAAGTTATCACCTGATAGTATAATATAGGGATATAATTTGTAATGTTAGTGAATGAATATATGCGTAAAGATTGAAAAGAATCGACCTTCGAAATATGAGCGCAAATAAGACTCATATGTTCGTACTGGACATATTCACAGTTGAATATTTGAAAGTAATTAGTAGTTGATATAGTGTAAGCAGGGCGACACCACTTCTCTTGATGTACGAGTTTTCTGTGAACCATCTAGTATTGTTTGTTTGCACCATCAAGGGGAAATGGTTCCACCATATTTTCGTGCCGCACATACTGGATTTTGGGTCGTATTCGCCTACATGTGCATGACACAACATGCCCATGCCCTGCCGACCGACTTATATGGGTGAGCCCCCTAGTTTTCTCAAAGGGAGTCATATGACTACCATGAGGAGTGCACGGTGTGCAAGGCAAGAAGATTAGAAGCACTACTGCAGGATGCTGCTAACGCGACACTACGATCAGAGACCCTTCGAGAAACTGTGTGTGATGCCATAATCGCAAATGGTGCTGTATGAAAACCGTCAGAAATGTGCAAAATGTTTGCGATGAAGGATGCATCAAACATGGTTCAGGTTTTAGTTGCGTGTGCAATGAAGGACATATGGTTCAGTTCAATGAACTGTTTGCGATGAGGAGGAACAAAAGAAATAGGCAGCCAGATGGAGGCGTGTGCGATACACATCATACGGTTCACTCGGATGAACTGTTTGCATTGAGACATGAGAACAGAAACATTTCAACTTAACAAGATGTGTGTGATACGCGACAAACAGGTCTGTAAACAGAAATGTGTTTGAAGACCGATAAGAACATAGATGGTTGCTGCTAATAAGACGTGTGTGTTGTGAGAAAACGATTGCTGGTATACAATTGTGAGTGATTGATGAAAACATCACCGACGGGTTCCATTTTTTAGTCTGTGTGTGATGTGATTTTCTTTGTCCGCACACCATCTACGCTCTGTCAACAGAGCATCAACATATATACTTAAAAAGACAGCATTGCATAACCAAATTAAGCATACAATTATACAAGTGACTACACACATAACATTTGCACACACCAAAGTAAGAAATTACATGCATACTAAAGTAGGGGAAATGAGGATCTAATCATCTACTTATTGTTGGGACAACACTTGCCATTGCTCTGCTTCCGGCTGGATCTGTAAGTGCATCTAGTGCCACCCCTAGTTGGTTTTGGAGTATTGACGACAAACCTAGTTGAGGGACTAATGTGTTTGTGAGAATTGCAGGATAACACAGGTAGAAGTCCCTCATTGATTCGGTTTTCCTACCAGAGATGACCCCTAAAAATGTATTAAGACATTGATGTCAAAGGTGGTATGTGAAGATATTCACATTAAAGACTATGACAAGAGAAGACATCGCATGAAGCCTATGGAGCTCGAAGACTTAGATCTTTCGTAGTTCTTCTTCTGTGTTGAGTCATAGGAACCACCGTACTATTAAGTGGGGTCCAAGAGAACCAGTCAGAATGACTGAAGTGATGCTTAACCAAAAACCTATGTCTTCGAGTGAAGACAATGAGAGCGAATCTTGTCCAGAGCCGGACAAGTCAGCTTTGCTTCTAGCCCAAGTAAAGTTCCCATGTGTGTTTGAAATCTAACCATTGGAACACGTGTCAGTTCCTTAGTGACCCAGGGTCATTTCAGACAAATCAGGTCGGGTTGCCTAGTGGCTATAAATAGCCCACCCCCTACAACCATAAACGGTTGGCTACTGAGAGTTAGAGTACGGCTTTTGTCGTTTGAGAGCAATCCACCTCGAAGCCTTTGAGAGAGAATTCCTTGCGAGGATAAAGCCCTAACCACCCAGAGCCAAAGAGTGTTAGGCATCACTTAAGTCTTCTTGTCTGTGTGATCTGAAGACTTATTACACTTGAGGACTGTGAATCCTCCAGCCGGTTAGGCGTCACGTTCTGAGCATCCAAGAGTCATTGTGGATCGCCGGTGAACGAAGTATGTGAAGGTTTGGGAGTCTACCTTGAAGACTTACCAGAGTGATTGGGCGAGGTCTGTGTGACCTTAGCTCAAGGGGAATACGGTGAGGACTGGGTGTCCTGAGCTGCGTGTTCAGGACTGTGTGTCCGGGACTGTGTGTCCTCAGGTTTAAATACCTAGCCGCCCTAACCAGACGTACAGTTGTCACAGCAACTGGAACTGGTCCAACAAATCATTGTCTTCAACGAGTCACTGGTTTCATCCTTACCTTCCCTTTACATACTGTTGGTCCTTGTGAAGTCATCGTATGATTGCACTATCTTTTGTCTTCACTGAGTGACTGCTTTTTCTGATTGGCTTCCTAATATCTTCCTACCTGATCCTTACTACCTAGTTGCTAGTCATTGTGCTTTCACTTCATTGAATACTTGACTATGGTTTGCCTAGTGTAGTCTACCTTCCGCTGCATGGTAATAGGTTTATTTCTATCGTTTGTCTTCGAAACTTCCACGTTTTGAAGACTTTCATAAAAATCGCCTATTCACCCCCCCTCTAGTCGATATAACGCACTTTCAATTGGTATGAGAGCAAGGTACTCCCATGTTCTGTGTAATTCGGTTTAACCACCTGGAGTTTTAGCTATGTCGACTGCAGGGATAATTAAAGTCTCCGCTGCGTGCCCCGTCTTCGATGGAATTGAATATCCCTACTGGAAGAATAAGATGCGCATGCATCTTGAAGCCATTGACGTCGACCTATGGTATGTCGTCAAGAACGGCGTTCCCAAGGCTGGAGAAGGTGTCACTGCTGCTGACGTCAAGAAGTTTGTTCAACTAGAGTCTACTGCCAAGAATATCATCTGTGGTCATCTGACCAAAGGACAGTATGGCCACGTGAGTGCTTTGGAAACATCTAAGCTAGTCTGGGACTGGCTCTCCAAGGTCAACGAAGGCGTCTCAACCCAGAGAGATCAGAGAATCAGTGTCCTTTGCAACCTCTTCAACCGCTTCAAGAGAAATGACAATGAGAATGTCCAGCTCACGTTTGATCGACTCACTGACATCACAAATGAGCTTCAAGCTCTCGGCGCCACTGAGATCACCAAGCATGAAGTCGTCAAGACACTCCTGAGATCACTTGACAGCTCGTTTGACACCCTAGCCCTGATGATTCAAGAACGTCCTGATTTCAAGACACTCGATCCGTCTGACATACTTGAGAGGCTCAACACACACGAGTTTCAACTTTCCGAGAAAAGAGACATCTATGGTCCCAACTATGGGCGAACTGGTGCCTTGAAGGCAAAAGCTGTCACCACATCTGAAGAAGAATCTGACAACAGTTCTGATGATCCTGAAGACATTGGAAAGGAGCTTGCTATGCTTGTGAAGAAGTTCCAAAAATTCACCAAGAAGAAAGGCTTCAGAAAGTCTTCACGATCTAGCTCAAGGAATGATGAAGCTTCTGCTCATGACTACAAGAAAAGATCATGCCACAAGTGCAAGAAACCTGGCCACTACATCTCTGAGTGTCCGCAGTGGGACAATGAGAACAAGAAGAAGAAGAAGAGCAAGGAGTATGACTCCGACGACAAGAATAAGAAGAAGAAATATTCAAAGTCTTCTTCCAAGTCTTCCTCCAAGTCTTCATCACACAAGAAGAGCTCATCTGGCAAGGCACGTGCGTTTGTTGGCAAGGAAATGGATTCAGAGGAGGAGTCCGCTTCTGAGGAGGCGGAGGTGGAGTCTGAGGAGGAGTCCGATTCTGGCATTGCGTGTCTGGCTACAGCATACGTTGCCAAGTCCATCTTCAACACTGAAGACAATGACTCCATCACTGACATCGATGCAAATGACAAGAACTACTCCGCTCCTACCTACTGCTTCATGGCACGCGGTGCCAAGGTAAACACACGCACTACTCACTATCAAACATCTAGTGACGATGACTCTGATTGTGGTTCCAAACTTAGCTACAAAACACTCGCTAAAATTGCAACTGAACATCAGAAAACCATGGAACACATTCAGAACTGTTAGACAAAAGCGATGATCTGTTAGACGCTGAAATGACTCGATCTCAGTCCTTAATTGAAGACATAAAAAATCTTCACGTTAAGTATGAGGAAAATGAAAGTCGTCATGAAACGCTCTCAACAGCTCATGAAAGGCTTTCCTATGATTATCTTCAAAGGAAGCAAGATCTTGAGAAATTGAGAGTGGCTCATGAAGATCTTCAAAAAGAAAACGAGTCGCTTCGCGCCGAACAGATCAGTTCAGCTCAGGAAGGATTTGAACCACCATGTCTTAAATGCATTGAGCGTGATAATGCTACTTCTGTTGCTGAATGTTCTACTGCTGTTACCATTGCAATATCTTCAACTGTCGATGTGGGAACTAACCCCTCTGCTGAGGATACCTCTGCTATTACTGATGAGAATGCTAGGTTGAAGACATTGCTTGAAACAGGGATGTACAAAAGTCTCAAAGGGCATCAGACACTATGTGATGTCCTCAAAAGGCAGATCCTGAACCGAAACCCTAGGAAAGAGGGTGTTGGGTTCGAAATGAAAATGAATGCTGATGGCTCTTACTGGAAACCTGAGGAGTACCCCAAAACCACATGGGTTGCTGCAAAGGAACCTTCAGCAGATCCATCCACTCTATCTGGCTTCACTTGTGCTAACCCCATTATTATTGATGAATCCTTTGATGCAAACTACAAACTGTTTAAGAATCAGAATGCTGAAGTGTTTGCCAGATATATTGGTACTAACTGCAGGAATGGACCTGAAAGTGCGTTATATCGACTAGAGGGGGGTGAATAGGCGATTTTTATGAAAGTCTTCAAAATGTGGGAGTTATGAAGACAAACAGCGAAGATTTTGCCTATTACTATGCAGCGGAAGTTAGATTACACTAGGCAAGCCATGGTCAAGTATTCAATAGAGTGAAAGCACAAAGACAAACAGCTGCAGTGTAATAAGGATCAGGTAGGAAGAAGTTATGAAGCCAAACAGATCATACATTCACGTTGTGAAGACAAAAGATAGAGCAAGCATGCAATGGCTTCACAATGAGTAACAGTAAGAAAAAGGAAGTGAAGATGAAACCAGTGACTCGTTGAAGACAATGATGCGTTGGATCAGTTCCAGTTGCTGTGACAACTGTACGTCTGGTTGGAGCGGCTAGGTATTTAAACCTTAGGACACACAGTCCCGGACACCCAGTCCTGAACACGCAGCTCAGGACACCAAGTCCTCACCGTATTCTCCTTGAGCTAAGGTCACATAGTCCTCGCCCAATCACTCTGGTAAGTCTTCAAGGTAGACTCCCAAACCTTCACAGACTTCGTTCACTGGCAATCCACAATGTCTCTTGGATGCTCTGAACGCGACGCCTAACCGTCTGGAGGATTCACAGTCCTCAAGTGTAATAAGTCTTCAGATCACACAGACAAGAAGACTTAAGTGATGCCCAATGTTCTCTGGCTCTGGGTGGTTAGGGATTTTCTCCTCGCTAGGAATTTTCTGTCAAAGGCTTCGAGGTGGGTTGCTCTCAAACGACAAAAGCCGTGCACTGAAATCTAAGCAGCCCACCGTTTATGGTTGTAGGGGGTGGGCTATTTATAGCCACTTGGCAACCCGACCTGATTTGTCCGAAATGACCCTGGGTCACTAAGGAACTGACACGTGTCTCAACGGTCAGATTTCAAACTCTCATGGCAACTTTACTTGGGCTACAAGCAAAGCTGACTTGTCCGGCTCTGGACAAGATTCGCTCTCATTGTCTTCACTCGAAGACATAGGTTTTTGGTTTAGGCATCACTTTAGTCATTCTGACTGGTTCTCCTGGACCCCACTTAACAGTACGGTGGTTCCTATGACTCAACACAAAAGAAAAAGAACTATGAAAGATCTAAGTCTTCGAGCTCCATAGGCTTCATAACGTGTCTTCTTTTGTCATAGTCTTCAATGTGAATATCTTCATATACCACCTTTGGCTTCAATGTCTTCATATATTTTTAGGGGTCATCTCTGGTAGTAAAACCGAATCAATGAGGGACTTCTACCTGTGTTATCCTGCAATTCTCACAAACACATTAGTCCCTCAACTAGGTTTGTCGTCAATACTCCAAAACCAACTAGGGGTGGCACTAGATGCACTTACAATCTCCCCCTTTTTGGTGATTGATGACAAACTAGTTGAAGTTTACAACGGGGAATATAGTCTGTGAAATTGTAAAGGATAAGGAATTATCTTCATAAGTTTCAAGGGCTCCCCCTGAAGATGTGCATATAAGTTAATTTGCTTTTGGAATGCAAATGCACATGGCAGGTTGTACTTGTGGAGATCCAATTCAGCTTATGATGACAATCCACTATGCATGTGAAAGTATATGAAGATAATGACATGCATAATGGAAAATGGACGTCTACAGAATGAGATAAGTGCGGAATTTATCATCGCACATGCGGAATTTATCTTTGCAAACAGGGTGGCAAACAAGTAGCAGACGACCATCGAGTTTTAGTGTTACAACTCAAAGAACCAAATGAAGCAAAAACGAGAGTTGTAAGCACGAAGCAAAATATAGCAAAACATAAGGCACCCACCCATATGGACCCTCTTGAAGACTATCAACCCATATGCTTCTCCCCCTTTTGTCAGCAAGGACCAAAAAGGTTTGAAGACATAGAGTGTCTACTCGTTCCCAGGAGCAGCAGGGTCGTTGGAGGTGTTTGGCGGTGCAGAAGAGCTTGGAGGTGCTGAAGCAGGTGGCGGTGATGTAGCATCGTCTTCTTCATCAATGATTCTAGCAGTGACTGTGGCAGCAGATGAAGAAAACTCAGAGTCTTCAAGTGATGGTGTGTTGCGCTTCACAGCCCTTCTAGGAGGTGTGGTGTCAAACTTGAATCGCTCAGTGAAGCCATCCTCTTCAAGTTCAGCTTCAGTACACATCATTGATAGCCCTTTCCATGTACGACGACAGGTTTCATGAGTGACGAAAGCATTCTTGGTGATTTCGAAGACGATTAACATCCACTAAGAGGCTTTTCATCTGACGCTTTAGCCATTCGTGATGCCTATCTTGTTTTTGATGAAGGGCCACAAGAAGCTCTCGGTTATTGAGAACACGAGCGCGCTTCTTGGGTCTGGAAGCAGTTGCACTATCAGTGGCTTCAGTTGAAGCAGGGTGTGGCGCACGTGTAGTGCCAGCCAAAGGATACACCCTAGAGATGGCTTCAACACCTTCATCATTTTGAGTGAAGCTCTGGTGTTCTGCATTCTGAAGACTCAAAGGTTGCTTGGCAGGCTCAAGATATATAGCTTCAGTAGAGGTATCCACATCTGGCAAGAAGATCCGATGGTTGCGGGCTGAGGGCTGATATGAGATCGCAGAGTGAAGCTTGATCAGTCTCATTACCCAAGGAGCATAGAACTTTAAACCAAACAGATTTGAGCCTGATGCAGCGAGTTGGCGTATGAAGAAATCCTATGCGTTGAAGCATTTGCCATGAAGGATACAGAATATCAGAGTCTTCATTGCACCCTCGATCTTGGCATTTGGAGAGTGCCCTTTAATAGTCCAGAGAGTCCGCCGGATAATGTGATAGATGGTTCTAGGCAGGTACTCAAAGTCTTCAACGAAGAACTCTGTTGGATAAGGAGCATCGTGGGGCAATGGCTTCATCATGGAGAGCATCTGACTCATATTTGGTTCAGGCCTCTGGAATATGCTCTCAAGAGCTTCAGTGTGTAGTGGACAGCCTTCCTCGAAGAGTTCGCCAGGAGTGGGCAGGCCGGTGAGCTCAATGATATTGAATGCATTGGCTTCGTGATGGACATTGCCGGTCATCCACTCCAGGGCCCAAGTCTTTGGATCTCTGTTGTATCCTTTGATGTGTAGGGTGGCATAGAATTGCAACAGAAGCTCTTCATTCCAGTGCTCTTCATCAGTTATAAACTGCAGCAGACCCACTTGCTTGAAGCAATCCAGCACTTCCTCTAAGCAGGGCAGACCAGCAATGGCTTCAACATCAAGGCGCTTGTGCGGGAAGATGCGACCTTGGTTGTATGGGATGCATGAATAGTAGCTGCACTGAGGATAGCTCCAGAACCTATCTGATGAAATCCTTTCCCTTGAATAGGGGTTCCTGGAGCTGTTGAAGAACGTATTGTCTGCCTTGAAGCTATTGATGTCAAAGGAGCCAGGTGCTGATGCAGGACCTGGGAACCTTGGCAGCCTTGGGACTGGCTTCTGGACATGAGGCCTGTGCTCAACATGGTAATCAAATTGAGGACCTGCAGCAGGCTCAGGAACAGAAGTGTCTGGATCAGTAGCTTCGCTATCTGCTGAAGCTTTTGGTGGGGAGGGCTCCACATTGGCTTCAGTGTTGGTTGTGGCAGCCGCAACATTTTCAGCCTCCGCTTGACTAGCTGGAGGGTCAGTCACAAGCACGTTCTCCTGGAGAACTGCTTCTTGGTGGAGCATAGGAGTAGGCTCTTGTGGTGCGTCTTCTGCGGCTGATGCAGCCGGAATGTCTTCAGCATAGACTTGAGGCCTTGGACCTTTGCGAAGCTTGCGGAATGCAGACGACGCCTGTGGGGTTGGAGTGGGCTGGGCCTCATTGTCTTCTTCCTCTTGAGGGCGATCCGCCCATGACGCATCTTGTGCAATTGGCGTCAGAGGACGACCAATGCTGATGAGCTCGCTTTGTTCATACTGAGGAAGGGCTGCATCATCTTGTACATTGTGCTGATGACCAATGTCTTCAGCAGCAATGGGGTCGGCTGCTGGTATGTCTTTAGCTTCAGGAGCCTCTGTGGAAGCAGGCTCATGAACTGTCAGTTGTCGTTCTGCGTTGGGGTGAACCATAGAGATAGGTTCAACTATCAAGGGCTCTGTGGGAGCAGCCCGAGATTTCTTGATCTTTCGCTTCTTCTTGCTGGGGGCAGTAGGAGAGGCTTCAGAGCTTTTCCTCTTCCTGGCTTCAGCCTCAGCAGTTCTTGTCTTCTTGAGCTCTGAAGCTGTTGACCGGCTCTTTGGCTTCGAGCCAGTCGTTGCAGTTGGGAAGACAATTGGAACTGCTTCTTGCCTAGGTGCCTCTGGTTCAGCCATAGCAGGCTTCTTCTTCTTCTTCGCGGCCATCTTGGGGTCGATGCCAGGACGCCCAAGTGCCTTGCGCTTCTCAGCCTCATTGTAGGCTTCTACACATCTTTCAGCCAGAGACTTCATCCGCTCACGTGAGCCCTGAGCTTCTGCACGCTTCTTCAGAAAATTTTCCTTGAGCTCATGCAACATGGTCTTGAAGCTCTTCACTTCTTGCACGCTGAGCTTGGCCATATTCTTCTTGAACTGAGCCTTTTCATGATCAATTTTCTGCTTCAGTTCAACAATGCGCTGGGCAATGGCAAGTTCTGAAGCAATTGCGCCTTGGAAGGCGATGCTGAGGCCAACAGGCAGCTGCAGATCTTCGAAGCTGATGTTTGGTGTGGCAAACCATTCGTCGATGAAGTTGTGGATGATGGCAACATCAAAGAGAGGCAAATTGTTGAAGATTTCAGCTTCTTCTTTGCTCTTGATGAGCTGCTCTAGAGCGTCATCTCCAAGATCTTCATCACTTGACAGATCAATGGCTTCGCTGCGCAGAATGGCAGCAGCTGTGAGCTCTTTGCCGGTGTGTGGCTGAGGCACCTTGGCCTTCTGGGGCTTGGAGACGCGGATACGTCTTCAGACTGCACACTGTCTTTAGGAGGTGCAGTTGCCAATGGCTTCGCCCTTGAGATTTTTGATGAAGGGGCTGGCTTTGAAGCTTTTGGCTTCTTCGACTGCTTTGGCTTCGGTACAGCAGGAGCTTCATCAGACTCAGAGTCAGCTGGAGGGTCATTCACGGCAGTCCCTTGGACTAAGATGCGGGTGATGAGGCCCTCAAGATTGGCAGACGGACTGATGATATTGGGTTCTGCGTAGCGTGTGCCATCTGCCCTTGGTGCTGAGGGACTAGGGTTGAAGTCTAACCCCAACTTCTTCTTGTTCTGCTTCGCTGATTGTTGGGCAAACTGGAAGTTGCGCTTGAATAGATTGTCGTCACGACACCAGAGTAGTGACGACGGATGTGCATCATCAGGCTGTGGACCACGAACCATGCATGGATAGAAGCTTTGGGCAATAGCTTCATCTCTGGACCTGGGTACAAGGTTTTTGTATAAGATGTCTCCCCACGGTCTTTTGATGGCACTTTTCTCAGCATACTCTTGGGTTGTGAAGCAGTATTTGAACCATTGTTCAGCCCAATAGCGTCGAATCCATTGGATTCGGGTCTTGCGCTGCCCATAATTCTCTTCAGGATCTGT
Organism: Triticum urartu; assembly: GCF_056163025.1. Taxonomy (NCBI): domain Eukaryota; kingdom Viridiplantae; phylum Streptophyta; class Magnoliopsida; order Poales; family Poaceae; genus Triticum; species Triticum urartu. The sequence continues at coordinate 459,708,661 of NC_141876.1, read as the reverse complement.
TTTATACATTTCTGCCAGGTCTTCAGGCAGATCTTTGGAAGTTCCTTCACGTCGCTGTCTGCCCCCCTTCCTTGCTGCTGCTTCTGAAGTCATAAACTTTAACTTGAAAGGCTTCAAAACTTTCAAAGGCTTCAAAGGCTTTCTTTTGCTGGACCAACAGGAACTGGCTTCAGGAGAATTTATGTGATGCTGTAGGAATTCTGCAAATGAATGCAGACTATGAGAACCGAAGGATTCTCCCACGGACATGTACCTGTGACAGCATTAAGGTGCGAGGGAGGGGGAAGAGGTCATATGCATTCTCAGAAGGTTTTGAAGATTAATCAGTTTAGAAGACATTGACCTCATCGTGCGAAGACATTCACTCATAGATAAGAAGTTGGTTCCAGATTTGTACGAACCCACAGATCAGTACAAGTGAGGAATCTAACTACTTCCTGAAGCACAAGTGAATATACTAGGCATGTTATGAGATGCAGATTGAGAGATCTAACTTGTGTGAAGATAAACTTCTTATGGTAGAAAGTGACAGAACCATGAGATCAAAAGGGGCTGTAAAAAGAAGTTCTATTTACCACACTTGGAATTGCTAGACGGAAGTGGGAGATGATGCCGAGCAGTTCAGTCCTCCGTGCCCTAACTTGGCAACGGAAGACACCTACGGCGACGGCGGAGAGAACGATGTCCGCGGTCGGCGTGAGGACGGCGTCGGAGAGGTTGCGGCAGTGAAGCGCTTCGTCGCCGGCGTCGTCGAGAGCTAGCGGTGGCGCTAGGGTTCGTGCGAGGGTGGAAGAAGGAGATAATGACCGCGGTAAGTGTGAATTTATAGGCACAGGGGCGGCACTGTGCTATTACACAAGTGCCCCTGGCGATTCGCATCTGAGGAACGCGTGGCCTGTTTGCGGAAGTTTGGGGTTTGTTCCACGTCCCACGCACGCCTGGATTGTCGGGCGGTCGTTCCTGTTTCTCCAGATTTTATGTGGAGGAATGAGCATTGAAAACGGACTTTATGGTTGTCTCTATATCTTCTGCTGACAAGGACGCAGTGAAGACATTCGACAGTTTCAATAGAATGCATATGACTTGGAGAGATAGAATTTGAGATAGAAAGCATAGAGAGATTAGGGTCCGATCACATTCACTTAGTTCAAAAGATTCAACCAAGAAGACATAACTATAAGTGAATGCTATAGAGGCAGAACACTAGTATGTATACATCTACATAATCAACGTAGTGAAGATAATCATGAAGACATGTTGAGTTCGAAGCCAAACCAAATGTGAAGATATTGCAAGGTAACGCCATGAGTGAAACACTTCAAAATAGAACGTTTGGTGGTGGCGTTACCCACCGTATAGGAAGTATTAGACCCAGACACGGCGCACAATTATCATGGCGTTCCGAAGTCAAATTCCACATTAATGTATTCACACTTAGAATGTATGTCTTCATTGATTGAAGATATACTTTACTTTGTGCATTGCACATCTAAGTCATCATATGCATAAGTGTTAGGATGTGTGCCTGATCACAGGACATTTGAGGATTCCAGGATATTTAGCTCACACCGTAACTTGCAAAATCTCTTCTCATCCAAGGGCTTGGTGAAGATATCTGCCAATTGTTCTTCAGTGTTGACGTGTATGATATCAATGTGTTCCTTCACAACATGATCTCTGAGAAAGTAATGACGAATTTCAATGTGCTTTGTCTTCGAGTGCTGAACTGGGTTGTTGGCAATCTTGATGGCACTTTCGTTGTCGCAGTAAAGTGGTACTTGCTTCAGATGAATGCCATAATCCTTGAGTGTTTGCTTCATCCACAGAAGCTGAGCGCAGCAAGATCCAGCAGCAATGTATTCAGATTCAGCAGTGGAGAGAGATACACAGTTCTGCTTCTTTAAAGAGCAACATACAAGTGATCGTCCCAGAAAGTGACATGTGCCTGATGTAGACTTGCGATCAACTTTGTCACCAGCATAATCAGCATCCGAAAATCCAACCAAATTTAACTCTGAGCCCTTTGGATACCATAGTCCTAGAGTTGGGGTGTGAGCCAAATATCGAAGAATTCGCTTCACAGCTAAGTGATGCGACTCCTTTGGTGCCGCTTGAAATCGAGCACACATGCAAACACTAAGCATAATATCTGGCCTAGATGCACATAAATAAAGCAAAGAACCAATCATGGAGAGGTATACCTTTTGATCAAACTCTTTAGCATTGTCGTCAGGACCTAGATGATGTTTGGCTGGCATTGGTGTTGTGAAGCCTTTGCAGTCTTGCATACTGAACTTCTTCAGGCAATCTTTGAGATACTTCTCTTGAGATATGAAGATGCCATTGCATTGTTGTCGTATTTGAAGACCAAGGAAGAACTTCAGCTCCCCCATCATGGACATCTGATATTGCTCTTGCATCATATATCCAAACTCTTCACTGTACTTCTGATTGGTGCAGCCGAAGATAATGTCATCCACATATATTTGGCACACAAACAGTTCACCATCATATGTCTTCATGAAAAGAGTGGGATCCAGGGAACCAGGTATGAAGCCTTTGCTCTTCAGGAAGTATTTGAGTGTGTCATACCAGGCCCTAGGGGCTTGTTTGAGGCCATACAGTGCCTTGTTGAGCTTGTATACCATGTCAGGATGTTTTGGATTTTCAAAGCCAGGCGGTTGTGCAAAATACACTTCTTCTTCAATCTTGCCATTGAGAAAGGCACTTTTCACATCCATTTGATATAGAAGTATGTTATGATGATTTGCATAGGCCAGCAGAATGCGTATGGCTTCAAGCCTAGCCACGGGAGCAAATGTTTCATCGAAGTCAATGCCTTCCACTTGAGTATATCCTTGAGCAACGAGACGAGCTTTGTTTCTGACAACTTGACCATGCTCATCTTGTTTGTTGCGGTATATCCATTTGGTGCCTATTATGTTGTGCTTCCGTGGATCAGGACGCTTAACCAGTTCCCATACATTATTCAGCTCAAACTGTTGAAGCTCTTCTTGCATAGCTTGAATCCATTCAGGTTCCATGAAGGCTTCTTCAACTTTCTTGGGTTCTGATATTGAGATGAATGCGAAGTGCCCACAAAAATTTGCTAGCTGAGTTGCCCTTGAACGAGTGAGTGGACCAGGTGCATTGATGCTGTCAATTATTCTGTCAATCTGCACTTCATTGGCAACACGAGGATGTACAGGGCGAAGACTTTGCTCTTGCTAATCTGTGTTGTTGTTGGGAGGAATGTCTTCAGGCTGAGCATTGTCTTCGAAGGATGTTTTGCCCTTGTCATCTTCCCTGCTTCACAGGCACCGCATAAGTGATCTTTCTTGAACTTGACGCCCTCGATGCCTATGACATGCTTCTTCTTCGCAAGGGTGTGGAGGTTCCTCATGCCAGCATGCCCAAGCCTCCGATGCCAAAGCCAGCATTCTGAAGCTTTTGCAAGAAGACATACTGCAAGTTGTGGCCCTGCTGAGAAATCTACCACGTACAGATCATCTTTTCGATACCCTTCAAACACTAGAGACTTGTCAGATTCCATTAGTACTAGGCAACGATATTTTCCAAACATTACGATCATGTTCAAATCGCAAAGCATTGAGACAGACATTAAGTTGAAGCCAAGGGATTCAACAAGCATGACTTTATCCATGTGTTGATCCTTTGAGATTGCAACTCTACCTAGACCCAATACCTTACTTTTACCAGTGTCAGCAAATGTGATGTGGCTCTTGTCGGATGGACGTAAGGTTGAGTCCATAAGAAGGCTTCTTTTGCTAGTCATGTGATTTGTACACCCACTGTCAATAATCCATTCTGAAGACTTTGAAGACGCTGGTGTCGTACCCTACAGTGCAGTTATGGGGATAGGCTTCACGAAGAGAATTGTGAAGCAAAAACATTTGACGAACCAGTGGATTATGAAAACTTAGATCCAGATTAGGACTAATAGGGAGAGTAGCATGCGATTCAGGAACGAAGTACATAATGATGCCATTCGGGCATTTTATCTTGCGCCCTACAAGATTTTTAAGGTCCCCAGCAATAGCGTCAGAAGATTTCGTTTTTCTGCTGGAGACCTTTCCCTGCAAAAGAGAGTTAAGCTTTCTTAACCACCCACATCTTCAAGGGTGGCTTAGAAGCAATAAGTCTAAGTGCAGCATTTGAGAATTTTGGCTTTGAAGCCTTAGCAAACAGTGTTGCAGGTGGACAATAATACTCATAGGAATAAGCAGAATAATTTTTGGTCATGTGAACATGACGGTTCGATGAACCGCTCTCATATTCATATGCCTGAGTATGGTTTCCCTGCAAAACATTTGCGTTAGTGTGACTAAGGTGAGTCCTCTGTTTGTATGAAGCCTTTGGACCGTATGAAGCCTTTGGTCTGAGGTTTGTCTTCTTCAAGTGAGGTGTCATGAAGACATTCACAGGAAGATTTTCCAGACACTTTTTCGGAACCCAGATCTTCTTCATAGGCGGTCCATTCCTGCAGTTAGTACCAATGTACCTGGCAAACACTTCACCATTCTGATTCTTAAACAGTTTATAGTTTGCATCAAAGGATTCATCGATAATAATGGGGTTAGAACATGTGAAGCCAGATAAATTGGATGGATCTGCTGAAGGTTCCTTTGCAGCAACCCATGTGGTTTTGGGGTACTGCTCAGGTTTCTAGTAAGAGCCATCTGCATTTATTTTCCTTACGAACCCAACACCCTCTTTCCTAGGGTTTCGGTTCAGAATCTGCTTCTTGAGGACATCACATAATGTCTGATGTCCTTTAAGACTTTTGTACATCCCTGTTTCAAGCAATGTCTTCAACCTAGCATTCTCATCAGCAATAGCAGTGGTATCCTCAGCAGAGGGGTTAGTTACCACATCAACAGTTGAAGATATTGCAACAGCAGTAGCAGTGGAACATTCAGCAACAGAAGTAGCATTATCACGCTCAATGCATTTAGGACATGGTGGTTCAAATCCTTCCTGAGCGGAACTGATCTGTTCAGCGCGAAGTGATTCGTTTTCCTTTTGAAGATCTTCATGAGCCGCTCTCAATTTCTCAAGTTCTTGCTTCCTTTGAAGATAATCATAGGAAAGCTTTTCATGAGTTGTTGAGAGAATATCAAGACGATCTTCAAGTTCCTGATACTTAACGTGAAGATTTTTTATGTCTTCAATTAAGGATTCAGATCGAGTCATTTCAGCACCCAACAGATCATCGCTTCTGTCTAACAGTTTTTGAATATGTTCCATAGCTTTCTGTTGTTCAGTTGCAATTTTAGCAAGTGTTTTGTAGCTGGGTTTTGAATCACAGTCAGAGTCATCGTCATTAGATGTTTGATAGTGAGTAGTGCGTGTGTTTACCTTGGCACCGCGTGACATGAAGCAGTAGGTAGGAGTGGAGTTGTTCTTGTCATTTGCATCAGTGTCGGTGATGAAGTCATTGTCTTCAGTGTTGAAGATGGACTTGGCGACGTATGCTGTAGCCAGACTCGCAATGCCAGAATCAGACTCCTCCTCATATTCCACCTCTGCCTCCTCAGAAGCGGACTCCTCCTCTGCATCCATTTCCTTGCCAACAAACGCACGTGCCTTGCCAGATGAGCTCTTCTTGTGTGATGAAGACTTTGAGGAAGACTTGGAAGAAGACTTTGAGCATTTCTTCTTCTTCTTGTCGTCAGAATCATATTCCTTGCTCTTCTTCTTCCTTCTGTTCTCATTGTCCCACTGTGGACACTCAGAGATGAAGTGTCCAGTTTTCTTGCACTTGTGACATGTTTTCTTCTTGTAGTCATGAGCAGAAGCTTCATCATTCCTTGAGCTTGATCGTGAAGATTTTCTGAAGCCTTTCTTCTTGGTGAATTTTTGGGACTTCTTCACTAGCATTGCAAGTTCCCTTCCAATGTCTTCAGGATCATCAGAACTGCTGTCAGATTCTTCTTCAGATGAGGAAACAGCTTTTGCCTTCAAGGCACGAGTTCGCCCATAGTTTGGACCGTAGATATCTCTTTTCTCAGAAAGCTGGAACTCATGTGTGTTGAGCCTCTCAAGTATGTCAGACGGATCGAGTGTCTTGAAATCAGGACGTTCTTGAATCATCAGGGCTAGGATGTCAAATGAACTATCAAGTGATCTCAGCAGCGTCTTGACGATTTCATGTTTGGTGATCTCAGTGGCGCCGAGGGCTTGAAGTTCATTTGTGATGTCAGTGAGCCAGTCAAATGTGTGCTGGACATTCTCATTGTCATTTCTCTTGAAGCGGTTGAAGAGGTTACGAAGAACACTGATTCTCTGATCTCTCTGGGTTGAGATGCCTTCATTGACCTTGGAGAGCCAGTCCCAGACCAGCTTGGATGTCTTCAAGGCACTCACACGGCCATACTGTCCTTTTGTTAGATGACCACAGATGATATTTTTGGCTGTAGAGTCCAGTTGAGTGAACTTCTTGACATCAGCAGCAGTGACACCTTCTCCAGCCTTGGGAACACCGTTCTCGACGACATACCATAGGTCGACGTCAATGGCTTCAAGATGCATGCGCATCTTATTCTTCCAGTAGGGATATTCAGTTCCATCGAAGACGGGGCACGCAGCGGAGACTTTGATTATCCCTGCAGTCGACATAGCTAAAACTCCAGGTGGTTAAACCGAATCACACAGAACAAGGGAGCACCTTGCTCTGATACCAATTGAAAGTGCGTTATATCGACTAGAGGGGGGGTGAATAGGCAATTTTTATGAAAGTCTTCAAAACGTGGGAGTTATGAAGACAAACAGCGAAGATTTTGCCTATTACTATGCAGCGGAAGTTAGATTACACTAGGCAAGCCATGGTCAAGTATTCAATAGAGTGAAAGCACAAAGACAAACAGTTGCAGTGTAATAAGGATCAGGTAGGAAGAAGTTATGAAGCCAAACAGATCATACATTCACATTGTGAAGACAAAAGATAGAGCAAGCATGCAATGGCTTCACAATGAGTAACAGTAAGAAAAAGGAAGTGAAGATGAAACCGGTGACTCGTTGAAGATAATGATGTGTTGGACCAGTTCCAGTTGCTGTGACAACTGTACGTCTGGTTGGAGCGGCTAGGTATTTAAACCTTAGGACACACAGTCCCGGACACCCAGTCCTGAACACGCAGCTCAGGACACCAAGTCCTCACCGTATTCTCCTTGAGCTAAGGTCACATAGTCCTCGCCCAATCACTCTGGTAAGTCTTCAAGGTAGACTCCCAAACCTTCACAGACTTCGTTCACTGGCAATCCACAATGTCTCTTGGATGCTCTGAACGCGATGCCTAACCGTCTGGAGGATTCACAGTCCTCAAGTGTAATAAGTCTTCAGATCACACAGATAAGAAGACTTAAGTGATGCCCAATGTTCTCTGGCTCTGGGTGGTTAGGGCTTTTCTCTTCGCTAGGAATTTTCTCTCAAAGGCTTCAAGGTGGGTTGCTCTCAAACGACAAAAGCCGTGCACTGAAATCTGAGCAGCCCACCGTTTATGGTTGTAGGGGGTGGCCTATTTATAGCCACTTGGCAACCCTTCCTGATTTGTTCGAAATGACCCTGGGTCACTAAGGAATTGACACGTGTCTCAACGGTCAGATTTCAAACTCTCATGGCAACTTTACTTGGGCTACAAGCAAAGCTGACTTGTCCGGCTCTGGACAAGATTCGCTCTCATTGTCTTCACTCGAAGACATAGGTTTTTGGTTTAGGCATCACTTCAGTCATTCTGACTAGTTCTCCTGGACCCCACTTAACAGTACGGTGGTTCCTATGACTCAACATAAAAGAAAAAGAACTACGAAAGATCTAAGTCATCGAGCTCCATAGGCTTCATAACGTGTCTTCTTTTGTCATAGTCTTCAATGTGAATATCTTCATATACCACCTTTGGCTTCAATGTCTTCATACATTTTTAGGGGTCATCTCTGGTAGTAAAACCGAATCAATGAGGGACTTCTACCTGTGTTATCCTGCAATTCTCACAAACACATTAGTCCCTCAACTAGGTTTGTCGTCAATACTCCAAAACCAACTAGGGGTGGCACTAGATGCACTTACAGGACTGCCTATGAAGAAGATCTGGGTGCCGAAAAGGTGTTTGGAGAATCTTCCTGTGAATGTCATCATGAGACCACAGGTGAAGAAGACAAATCCCAGACCACAGTCTTCATACGGTCCAAAGGCTTCATACAGACAGAGGACTCACCTGAGTCTCACTAACGCAAATGTTTGGCAGGGAAGCCATACTCAGGCCTATGAATATGAGCGCGGTTCATCAAACCGCCATGTTCATAAGACCAAGAACTATTCTGCCTATTCTTATGAGTACTATTGTCCACCTGCAAGACTTTTTGCTAGGTCTCCAAAGCCAAAGTTCTCAGATGCTACACTTAGACTTATCGCTTCTAAGCCACCCTTGAAGATGTGGGTGGCTAAGAAAGCTTAACTCTCTTTTGCAGGGACGGGTCTCCAGCAGAAAACCAAAATCGTCTGACGCTATTGCTGGGGACCTTAAACATCTTGTAGGGCGCAAGATCAAATGCCCAAATGGTCTTATTATGTACTTCGTTCCTGAATCGCTTGCTACTCGCCCTATCAGTCTAAATCTCGATCTAAGCTTTCATAACCCACTGGTTCGTCAAATGTTTTTGCTTCACAATTCTCTTCGTGAAGCCTATCCCCCTAACTGCACTGTAGGGTACGACACCAGCATCTTCAGAATGGATTATTGATAGTGGGTGTACCAATCACATGACTAGCAAGAGAAGCCTTCTTATGGACTCAACCTTACGTCCATCCGACAAGAGTCAGATCACATTTGCTAACACTGGTAAAAGTACGGTATTGGGTCTAGGTAGAGTTGCAATCTCAAAGGATCAACACATGGATAAAGTCATGCTTATTGAATCCCTTGGCTTCAACTTAATGTCTGTCTTAATGCTTTGCGATTTAAATATGATCGTTATGTTTGGAAAATATCGTTGCCTTGTTCTAATGGAATCTGACAAGTCTCTAGTGTTTGAAGGGTATAGGAAAGATGATTTGTACGTGGTAGATTTCTCAGTAGGACCACTACTTGCCATATGTCTTCTGGCAAAAGCTTCAGAATGCTGGCTCTGGCATCAGAGGCTAGGGCATGCTGGCATGAGGAACCTCCACACCCTTGCAAAGAATAAGCATGTCATTGGCATCGAGGGCGTCAAGTTCAAGAAAGATCACTTATGCGGTGCCTGTGAAGCAGGAAAGATGACGAGGGCCAAACATCCCTCGAAGACAATCATGACAACAACTCGACCCTTCGAACTGCTCCACATGGATCTTTTCAGTGCCACTCATTACTCAACTCTTACTACTACTGCTTGTCTCTATGGCTTTGTCATTGTTGATGATTATTCTAGATATACTTGGGTGCACATAATCCTCTACAAGACTGAAGTGCAGGATGTCTTCAGACGCTTCGCCAATCGAGCATTGAACAACTATGGCACCAAGATAAAGCACATCAGAAGTGACAATGGCACTGAATTCAAGAACACTGGCCTTGATACATATCTTGATACTTTGGGCATCACACATGAATTCTCAGCTCCGTACATGCCACAGCAGAATGGCGTCGTTGAACGCAAGAACAGAACACTCATTGAGATGGCCCGAATGATGCTAGATGAATACAAGACTCCAAGAAAATTCTGGCCTGAAGCCATTGATACTGCATACCATACAATCAATCGTGTTTATCTTCACAAGCTTCTGAACAAGACATCTTATGAGCTCCTTACTGGCAAGAAGCCAAATGTCAGTTACTTCAGAGTATTTGGCGCCAGGTGCTGGATCAAGGATCCACATCACACTTCAAAATTTGCACCAAAACACATGACGGTTTTATTCTTGGATATGGAAAGGATTCGCACTCCTACAGAGTCTTCAATATCTTTCATTATAAAGTGGTTGAAACAGTGGATGTGCGGTTTGATGAGACTAACGGTTCACAAAGAGAGCACCTGCCAAATGTGCTCGATGAAGTTCCATCCAGTGAATCAATCAAACTTATGGGAACTGGTTAAGCGTCCTGATCCTCGGAAGCACAATATAATAGGCACCAAATGGATATACCGCAACAAGCAAGATCAGCATGGTCAAGTTGTCAGAAACAAAGCTTGTCTCGTTGCTCAAGGATATACTCAAGTTGAAGGGATTGACTTCGATGAAACATTTGCTCCTGTGGCTCGACTTGAAGCCATACACATATTGCTGGCCTATGCAAATCATCATAACATACTTCTATATCAAATGGATGTGAAGAGCGCTTTTCTCAATGGCAAGATTGAAGAAGAAGTGTATGTTGCACAACCGCCTGGCTTTGAAGATCCAAAGCATCCTAACATGGTAAACAAACTCAACAAGGCACTGTATGGCCTCAAACACGCCCCTCGGGCTTGGTATGACACACTCGAATACTTCCTGAAGAGCAAAGGCTTCACACCTGGTTCCCTCGACCCCACCCTCTTCACAAAGACATATGATTGTGAACTGTTTGTGTGCCAAATATGTGTGGATGACATTATCTTCGGCTGCACCAATCAGAAATACAGTGAAGAGTTTGGATATATGATGCAAGAGCAATATCAGATGTCCATGATGGGAGAGCTGAAGTTCTTCCTCGGTCTTCAAATACAACAGCAACGCAACGACATCTTCATATCTCAAGAGAAGTATCTCAAAGATTGCCTAAAGAAGTTCGGTATGCAAGACTGCAAAGGCTTCACGACGCCAATGCCAGCCAAACATCATCTGGGTCCTGACGACAATGGTAAAGAGTTCGATCAAAAGGTATACCGCTCCATGATTGGTTCTTTACTTTATCTATGTGCATCTAGGCCAGATATTATGCTTAGTGTTTGCATGTGTGCTCGATTCCAAGCGGCACCAAAGGAATCACGTTACTTAGCTGTGAAGCGAATTCTTCGATATTTGGCTCACACCCCAACTCTAGGATTATGGTATCCAAAGGGCTCAGAGTTTAATCTTGTTGGATTCTCGGATGCTGATTATGCTGGTGACAAGGTGGATCGCAAGTCTACATCAGGCACATGTCATTTTCTGGGACGATCACTTGTATGTTGGTCTTCAAAGAAGCAGAATTGTGTATCTATCTCCACTGCTGAATCTGAATACATTGCTGCTGGATCTTGCTGCGCTCAGCTTCTGTGGATGAAGCAAACACTCAAAGACTATGGCATTCATCTGAAGCAAGTGCCACTCTACTGCGACAACGAAAGCGCCATCAAGATTGCCAACAACCCAGTTCAGCACTCGAAGACATAGCACATTGAGATTCGTCATCACTTTCTCAGAGATCATGTTGTGAAGGAAGACATTGATATCATACACGTCAACGCTGAAGAGCAATTGGCAGATATCTTCACCAAGCCCTTGGATGAGAAGAGATTTTGCATGTTACGGTGTGAGCTAAATATCTTGGAATCCTCAAATGTCCTGTGATCAGGCACACATCCTAACACTTATGCATATTGATGACTTAGATGTGCAACACACGAAGTAAAGTATATCTTCAATCAATGAAGACATGCATTCTAAGTGTGAATACATTAATGAGGAATTTGACTTCGGAGCGCCATGATAATTGTGCACCGTGTCTGGGTCTAATACTTCCTATACGGTGGGTAATGCCACCACCAAATGTTCTGTTTGAAGTGTTTCACTCATGGCGTTACATTTGCTATGTCTTCACATTTGGTTTGGCTTCAATCTCAACATGTCTTCATGATTATCTTCACTATGTTGATTATATATATATACTAGTGTTCTGTCCCCTACAGCATTCACTTATAGCTATGTCTTCTTGTTGAATCTTTTGAACTAAGTGAATGTGATCGGACCCTAACCTCTCTATGCTTTCTATCTCAAACTCTATCTCTCCAAATCATATGCATTCTTTTGAACCTGTCAAATGTCTTCTCTGCGTCCTTGTCAGCAGAAGATATAGAGACAAACATTAAGTCCGCTTTCAATGCTAATTCCTTCACCTAAAACCCGGAGAAGTGGGAACGACCACCCGACAATCCAGGCGTGCGTGGGACGTGGAACAACCTCCGATATGCTGCATGATGGCCACATGTTCCTCAGATGTGAATCGCTAGGGGCACTTGTGTAATAACACTGAGCTGTCCCTGTCCCTATAAATACGCGCCACAGCACAGTCATTATCTCTTCTTTCACTCTCGCACGAACCCTAGCGCCACCGCTAGCACTCGACGATGCCGGTGACGAAGCGCTTAGCTGCCGCAACCTCTCCGACACCATCTTCACGCCGACCGCGGACATCGTCTTCTCCGCCGTCGCTGTAGGTGTCCTCCATCGCCAAGTTAGGGCACGGACGATCGGACTGCTCGGCCTCCTCTTCCACTCCGTCTAGCAGTTCTTCGTGTGGTAAATAAAACTTCCTTTTTACGGCCCCTTTGATCCTATAGATTCATCACTTTCTACCACAAGCAGTTTCTGTTCACACAAGTTGGATCTACTTCATACTGCATCTCATAATATGCCTACTATATTCACTTATGCTTCACAAAGTAGTTAGATTCCTCACTTGTACTGATCCATGGATTCGTACAAATCTGGAACCAACTCCTTATCTATGAGTGAATGTCTTCGCACGATGAGGTCAATGTCTTCTAAACTGATTTATCTTCAAAATCTTCTGAGAATGCATATGACCTCTTCCCCTTCCCTCTCACCTTAATGCTGTCACAGGTACATATCTGTGGGAGAATCCCTTGGTTCTCATAGTCTGCATTCATTTGCAGAATTCTTACAGTATCACATAAATTCTCCCGAAGCCAGTTCCTGTTTGTCCAGCAAGCGAAAGCCTTTGAAGCCTTTGAACGTATTGAAGCCATTCAGTTTAAAGTTCATGGCTTCAGAGAAATCAGCAAGGAAGGGTGGCAGAAAGCATCGAGGAGAAACATCAAGAGATCTGCCCGATGACCTCTTAGAGCTGTACAAGACGGATCCTGAAGAGGATTACAATCATCGCAATACACGAATCCAATGGATTCGACGATATTGGGCAGAACAGTGGTTTAGGTACAGATTTGTGATAAAGGAATATGCTGAAAAGGATGCCATCAAGCGACCATGGGGAGACATCCTCTACAAAAATCTTCAACCCAGGTCCAGAGATGAAGCCATTGAACAAGGCTTCTATCCCTGCATGGTCCGTGGACCACAGCTTGTGGATGCTGACCCATCGTCACTGCTATGGTGTCGTGACGACAATCTATTGAAGCGCAACTTCCAGTTTGCCCAGCATTCTGCAAAGCAGAACAAGAAGTCTTTGGGATTAGACTTCAACCCTGGTCCCTCTACTCCCTGTGCCGATGGCACCCGCGAAGCTGAACCCAATCTTCTTGGGCCCTTCTACAACTTGGAAGGTCTCATCACTCATATCGTGGTTCAAGGGACAGCCGTGAATGAGCCTGCAGATGACGCTGAATTAGATGAAGCGCCTGCAGCGCCGAAGCCAAAGAAGTTGAAGCAGCCTAAAGCTTCAAAGCCTGCCTCTGCACCAAAAATCTCACGGGCAAAGCCACTGGCTACTTCACCTCCTGAAGACAGTGTGCAGTCCGAAGATTTGTCACGCATCTCCAAGCCCTAGAAAGTCAAGATGCCTCTGCCACAGACCGGCCAAGAACTGACAGCTGCTGCTATTCTGCACAACGATGCCATCCATCTGTCCAGTGATGAAGATCTTGTAGATGACGCTCTTGAGCAACTAATCAAGAGCAAAGAAGAAGCAGGAATCTTCAATGATCTGCCTCTCTTTGATGTGGCAATCATCCACAACTTCATTTATGAGTGGTTTGACACGCCCAACCTTAGCTTCGAAGATCTGCAACTTCCAATTGGCCTCAGTGTCGCCTTCCATGGCGCCATTGCTTCAGAGCTAACTCTAGCTCAGCGCATCGTCAAACTAAAGCAAAAGATTGACTTTGAGAAAGCTCAGTTCAAGAAGCATATGGCCAAGCTCAGCGTGCAAGAGGTGAAAAACTTCAAGATTATGCTGCATGAGCTCAAAGAAGCCTTTCTCAAGAAACGTGCAGAAGCTCAGGGTTCTCGTGAGCGCATGAAGAGCCTGGCTGACAAGTGTGTGCAAGGCTACAACGAGGCTGAGAAGCGCAAGGCCCTTGGGCGTCCAGGCATTGATCCCAGGATGGCTGCTAAGCAGAAGAAGAAGCCCACTGTGGCCGAACCCAACACGCCAAGGCAGGAAGCAGATCCCATTGTCTTCCCAACTAGCATGACTGGCTCGAAGCCAAAGGCCAGGTCAACCGCTTCAGAACTGAAGAAGACGAGGACTGCTGAGGCTGAAGCCAGAAAGAGGAAAAATTCTGAAGCCTCTGATGCTGCTCCCTCCAAGAAGAAGCGGAAGACCAAGAAGGAACGGGCTGCTCCCACAGAGCCCTTAATTGTTGAACCAATCTCCATGGTTCACCCTGACGCTGAACATCACGAGCATCAACTGACTGTCCATGAGCCTGCTTCCACAGAGGCTCATGAAGCTGAAGACTTTCCAGCAGTTGATCCCACCGCTACTGAAGACATTGGTCACCATGACCATGTTGAAGATGATGCAGTTCTTCCTCAGATCAAGCACCAACAGGTATCATCGCCTATGCTTACGCATAGCGAACTCATTAGCATTGGTCGTCCTCTGACGCCAATTGATCAGGATGCATCATGGGCTGATCACCCACAAGCACAAGAGGAAGATGACTTTGAGGCCCAGCTAACTCCAACTCCACAGGCGTCGCCAGCGTTACGCAGGCTTCGCAAAGGACCAAGGCCTCCAGTCTCCGAGTCTGAAGCTAAAGCTGCTGAAGACATTCCGGCTGCATCAGCCGATGAAGAAGAAACCCCAAGAGTTGCTACACTCCCATCTCACCAAGAAGCTGTTCTCGAGGAGAACGTGACTGTGACCGACCCTCCAGCTCATCAAGTAGAGGTTGAGAATCTTGAGGCTGCCACCACCAAAACAAATGAAGCCACTGACGTTGTCATGGCTGAAGCAAATGTGGAGCCTTCACCAACCCAAGCACCAGAAGTCAGCGAAGCCAATGATGCTACTGCTTCTGTTCCTGCGCTTGCTGCTCGTCCTCAGTTTGACTATCATGTTGAGCACAGGCCTCAGGTACAGAAGCCAATTCCAAGGTTTCCCAGGTTTCCAGGTCCTGCGTCAACACCTGGATCCTTTAATATCAACGGCTTCAAAGCAGACAACACTTTCTTCAATAGCTCCAAGAACCCCTACTCAAGGGAAAGAATATCTTCTGATTGGTTCTGGAGCTATCCGCAGCAAAGCTATTACTCCTGCATTCTGTATAATCAAGGTCGCATCTTCCCACATAAGCGTCTTGACACCGAAGCAATAGCTGGTCTGCCCTGTCTAGAAGAAGCTTTGGATTGCTTCAAAGAGGTTGGATTGTTGCCATTTATCACCGACCAAGAGCACTGGAATGAAGAGTTGCTGCTCCAATTCTATGCCACACTTCACATCCATGGGTACAATAGAGATCCGAAGACTTGGGTCCTGGAGTGGATGACAAGAAATGTTCATCATGAAGCCAAAGCCTTTGATATCATTGAGCTCACTGGTCTGCCCACTCCTGGCGATCTCTACGAACCTGGCTGTCAGCTTCACAGTGAAGCTATGGAGAGCATCTTTTAAAAGCCTGAACCAAACATGAGTCAGATGCTCAGTATGATGAAGCCCTTGCCACAAGATGCTGCATATCCTAAGGAGTTCTTTGTTAAAGACCTCGAGTATCTGCCAAGGACTATTTATCACATCATAAGGCGAACTCTCTGGCCCATCAAAGGACATTTTCCACATGCCAAGCTGGAAGGTGCAATGAAGACTTTGGTCTTCTATATTCTTCATGGCAAATGCTTCAATGCATAGGACTTCTTCATCCGCCAACTTGCTGCATCAGGCTCTGATCTTTTTGGCTTGAAGTTCTACGCTCCATGGATAATGCGGCTGATCAAACTCCACTCCGCTATCTCATATCAGCCATCTACTCGCAATCATCGGATCTTTCTGCCTGATGTGGATATGTCCGTTGAAGCCATTTATCCTGAGCCTGCCAAGGAGCCTCTTAGTCTTCAGAATGCGGAGCATCAAAGTTTCTCTCAGAACATTGAAGGAGTTGAAGCAGTCACTCGTGTTTATCCTCTAGCTGGAACTACACGTGCACCTCATCGTGCCCTTACTGAAGCCACCAAAAGCACTATTGCCCAACGACCCAAGAAGCGATCTCGTGTTCTCAATGACCGAGAGCTTCTGGTGGCTCTTCATCAGAAACAAGATAGGCATCATGACTGGCTGAAGTGCCAAATGCAAAGCCTCTTAGTGGATGTTAACCGCATTCGCAATCTTGCCACCAAGAATGCCTTTGTTGCCCATGAAACCTCTCGACGCACATGGAAAGGGCTGACGCTTATGTGCTCTGAAGATGATCTTCACGAGGATGGCTTCTCTGAACGCTTCAAGTTTGACTCCACACCTCCTCGAAGGGCAGTGCTGCGACGAAATCCATCTCTTGAAGACTCTGAGTTCTCTTCCTTTGCGGCAACTGTGAATGCCAAAGTGATCGAGGACAAAGACAATGCTACTTCACCACCTCCTCCTTCAGCACGCTTCGACACTGCTCCAAGTTCTTCTGCACCGCCGAACACCACCGACGACCCTGCTGCTTCACCTACTCTTCATGGGAATGAGTAGATGCTCTATGTCTTCAAACCTTTTTGGTCCTTACTGACAAAAGGGGGAGAAGCATATGAGTTTGATAGTCTTCAAGCGGGTCCACATGGGCGGTTGCTTTATATTTTGCCTCGTGTTTACAACTCTCATTTTGGTACATTTGGTTCTTTGAGTTATAACACTTAAACTCGATGGTTGTCTGCTACTTATTTGCCACTTTGTTGTGCGACGATAAATTCCGCACTTAGATCATTTTGCAGACGTCCATTTTCCATTATGCATGTCATTATCTTCAGATACCTTCACATGCATAATGAATTGTCATCATAAGTTGAAAAGGATCTCCACGAGTACAACCTGCCATGTGCATTTGCATTCCAAAAGAAAATTACTTATATGCACATCTTCAGGGGGAGCCCTTGCAACTTATGAAGACAATTCCTTATCCTTTACAATTTCACATATTATATTCCTGTTGAAAACTTCAACTAGTTTGTCATCAATCACCAAAAAGGGGGAGATTGTAAGTGCATCTAGTGCCACCCCTAGTTGGTTTTGGAGTATTGACGACAAACCTAGTTGAGGGACTAATGTGTTTGTGAGAATTGCAGGATAACACAGGTAGAAGTCCCTCATTGATTCGGTTTTCCTACCAGAGATGACCCCTAAAAATGTATGAAGACATTGATGTCAAAGGTGGTATGTGAAGATATTCACATTAAAGACTATGACAAGAGAAGACATCGCATGAAGCCTATGGAGCTCGAAGACTTAGATCTTTCGTAGTTCTTCTTCTTCTTTGTTGAGTCATAGGAACCACCGTACTGTTAAGTGGGGTCCAACAGAACCAGTCAGAATGACTGAAGTGATGCTTAACCAAAAACCTACGTCTTCGAGTGAAGACAATGAGAGCGAATCTTGTCCAGAGCCGGACAAGTCAGCTTTGCTTCTAGCCCAAGTAAAGTTGCCATGTGTGTTTGAAATCTAACCATTGGAACACGTGTCAGTTCCTTAGTGACCTAGGGTCATTTCGGACAAATCAGGTCGGGTTGCCTAGTGGCTATAAATAGCCCACCCCCTACAACCATAAACGGTTGGCTACTGAGAGTTAGAGTACGGCTTTTGTCGTTTGAGAGCAATCCACCTCGAAGCCTTTGAGAGAGAATTCCTTGCGAGGATAAAGCCCTAACCACCCAGAGCCAAAGAGTGTTAGGCATCACTTAAGTCTTCTTGTCTGTGTGATCTGAAGACTTATTACACTTGAGGACTGTGAATCCTCCAACCGGTTAGGCGTCACGTTCTGAGCATCCAAGAGTCATTGTGGATCGCCGATGAACGAAGTCTGTGAAGGTTTGGGAGTCTACCTTGAAGACTTACCAGAGTGATTGGGCGAGGTCTGTGTGACCTTAGCTCAAGGGGAATACGGTGAGGACTGGGTGTCCTGAGCTGCGTGTTCAGGACTGTGTGTCCGGGACTGTGTGTCCTCAGGTTTAAATACCTAGCCGCCCTAACCAGACGTACAGTTGTCATAGCAACTGGAACTAGTCCAACAAATCATTGTCTTCAACGAGTCACTGGTTTCATCCTTCCCTTCCCTTTACTTACTGTTGGTCCTTGTGAAGTCATCGTATGATTGCACTATCTTTTTTCTTCACTGAGTGACTGCTTATTCTGATTGGCTTCCTAATATCTTCCTACCTGATCCTTACTACCTAGTTGCTATTAGTCATTGTGCTTTCACTTCATTGAATACTTGACTATGGTTTGCCTAGTGTAGTCTACCTTCCGCTGCATGGTAATAGGTTTATTTCTATCGTTTGTCTTCGAAACTTCCACGTTTTGAAGACTTTCATAAAAATCGCCTATTCACCCCCCTCTAGTCGATATAACGCACTTTTAGGATCCCTGGCCGTTTTGGGGAAGGAGGGACTTCCTCATGTCAACGATCCGCTAGTACATGTCGTAGCTCGCGTACGCCTCCTTGGCCGCGTACACGACGTGAGTTTTGTCGAGTTTCTCCATCCAGGCCGAGTGCCGGGCACACTTGTCCTTGTTGCATGAATCCTTCATGTCTCTATAGTAGGGGTCGATGATGGCATCGGCGAGGTGAACCAGTGAGTCCTTCGCATGCTCCTTGCTTCCCCAGATCTTGTATTGGCCCTGGATGTCGACAAGATTCTGGCAGGCGATGCCCAAACTCTTGAGCTCCTTTACATCGTTGGTAATGTCCACCATAGCGAACATGTAGTGGGGGCTGTTGACAAACCTGGCGAAACGCTCGCAAGACCTTGTGGCCAGGCAGTAGTGGTAGACGAGGACGTGGTGGCACACACACATCTGGGCGATGACGACCTTGGGACAAGAGCCGACACGAGCGCGAGTGTACTCAAGGTCGAACCCGACCACCTTGTACTTCTCCTCGGAAAGCAACAACTCCATGATGTGGATGGAGTGCTCCACCCAGACCGGGTCGTTGGTGTACACCACCGAGAGATCCATGAACCTTCTGTGGGTGTCCACCACGGCACACATGGTGAACTGCTGCTCGTCGTCGGCAGTCGCTCGGAGCGCCATTGGAGCCGCGTAGGATAACCTCTAAGAATTTCTCACGGTGGGTATGCTTCTTGCAATGGTGGGGCGCGATTGAAAGGTTGAAGAGACACAAGGGTAGGTTAAATGGCTGCTGTAATAATAAATGGAGGCCGGCCGGCCTGTAATCGTCATGTCTTGTCACGACGTTCATAGCGGAGGATTCTAGAATCCAGTGTACGCTTGACAACACCGCACCCTGATGAAACCAAAGCCTTAGCAGAGGAAGGAACCGATCTGATTCCCGGAACCGAAACATGTATTTCCACTACTGCCGTTACTGAACTGAGTGAACACTCGAGTACGATAATTAATTTTGTGCTCTACAGTGCACATGGTGGAAGAAACCAACTGTGTGCAATAATGTCGAAGATCACAGTCGAGTTAGCTATACAGATCGTGTGCTGTGAGATCGATAAGGTAAACTGATTTGAGAATGGTTAATAAAATCTAAGACCATTGCATATTGAGGCCAAAATAGTGCTAGCAATACACGAGTCTCATACGGTGCCATTTCAACAATTGTACCACAAAAGCTCTAAATGTTACAAGGTTCAAATTCCAAAGTTATATGGCTCAAATTCGAAGATTACAAGGTTCAAACTGATATTAGAAATGAAATTCAGCTCATCAGCTGCAAATGCTCGCGCTAATGCGCTGAACATGGATATCAGAGAGGTTCAAACTAATATCACTGCTTCTAAGTATGGCTTTGAAACCTCAGAATTTTTGCAAAGGGGTCAGCCACTGAGAAGTCATGTATGGGGTTGACCCGATGACTTCCGACTACTCTGTCATCTGAAGTTCCAAAACGAAATTCAACCTTTTTGGAGCCTACTCCATTCTGCCGCAGGCGCCGGCGCTGATCAACATACCATTCATTTTTGCGAAATAAATGTTGGGCAAACCTCATTTCCTTCAGCACCCTTGCTCTGAGAACAAAGAACCTAACGAATATAATCTCCGGTATGGTCCCTCGGTAGGAGTTCAAAGTAATTTCTAAGAGATGCAGATCTAGGCATTCAGCGTGATTGTTATATTGTATCACATTATCCACCACTGGGCCTAATCTTATCTGCAAAAGAAGAAAACGTGTTAGTGCCTACATGCAGTTTTGAACATTACTACAGGCCTAGCTATTTGGTTTTGCAGGATTTGTAAAATGCACTAACATGCCATCTTCGATCTGACATGATTAACATGGTCATTTGATTACATTCTAGAAAAATGTAGCCTTCTTCACAAGAGGTTGTAGTGGATGAAAAGTTCCCTAAGAAAACTAGTACATATGAATCCAAAGGAGAAATGTTTATTGATTGTAACCAGATGGATCAAGCAACCAATATGGGGGGGGCATGTATGTACCGAAATCCTCCAAATGAACCTTCAGAAATTTTAGTACATTGTCATTGTAAACTTGGAAAAAGGGGTCACAAATTGAACTCCCTTATGGTTAACATTTAATAGGAAAGGAGCACCACCTCTATATATAGCTTCTCCAGGCACGGAAAGCATCACAGGAAACTGACAACTTGCTCCAGGTCGGGCTCGATAGATTCTAGTGCCAAGACCTTCACTGTGCACAGTTTCGGGGTCAAGCTTGTGGGAATCATTTTTTGAATGACAGACGAACAAACATCTTCAAAATTAGAAATAATGTTAATTTGTAGTAGGAGAGGTAGAAGGCGGCTGTTGTACCTGAACAGGTGTGGATCCAATAACAAGTTCGAAGTATTTCTCAGACGAGTAGCCCACCACTGTCAATTTCGGTGCAGATATGACATTGATTCTTGTTGGACCTTCTTGATCAACTACAAGTAATCTCTCAAGTGCAGGTGTGTCCTGGATGACCATAACATGGTCCACCTTTTGTGATGTCTTCCTACCGCACCAGCAACACACATAAATAGTCCGGAGAGTCATGGAGGTGATGTGGAAGGTACTCAACCCATTGATCGCCTGAAGAGGAAGGTACTTGAGTGTAGTACAGCCACGGAGCAGGCGCTCCATGTCACCCTTTGAGAGGCAGACGGCGACGAGCTCGAGGTGCTTCAGTTGTGGTAGAATAAGAGCTGACACGTCATTAAGGGGCAGGAAATGGCAGTTCCTGAACTTGGTGGCACGCAGCGTGGGCCAGAGGCAGAGTGCGGACGTTGGCAGCGACCGCATATGCCGATCATCAAAACTGAGCTCCTCGAGCTGATCTAGGGCGGGGGATTGGAACTAGTCATCAAGCTTGGCTCGGTCCTTGCCATTGGAACGGAACTTGCCCATTCTAAGGCCTTTGGTTGGGCCAAGGTGACTGCCGAGGATCTTGGAGAATGCATCCAAGCTTTTGTGATAGCCATAGCAGAGCTCGTGGGTGTCGATGAGGTCGAGAGGGCTGGAGTTCCATAGGGGGCGCCACCGCCGGGAAAGGAGGGTTTTCCGCGCCCCATATTTGATTGGGAGGAGGGAGATGATGACTCTCAACATATCATCGGGGAGGCTGCTGATTAAGTCTAGGCCTGCTGGAGTCGCTTGCGGTTCTAGCTCGCCCCGCCTCCGCTTGTTGGTAGCCCCGTTCTCCACCTCCGGAGTCTCCTTGTCAGCGGCGCGTTCTGATAGAAATGGGAGTACATGGAATATTTAGTTAAAAGAAGGCAATAGAAAAGTGTATTGGTAACTAGAAGTTAATAGGTCGGAATATAGTAAGCTAAGGGAATAGAAATTGGTTTCTTAAATACTACAAAATTGTTAGGACCCCGATCCTAAGCCACATCGATCTAGCATGTAACACATCATATCACTTTGCGGCCTCATGCACGGTATTCCCACGGGTGCCACCTTACCTGGACCGGGACCATTTGCGCCTTTTGGCTCATGTATATGATAGTGTCACTAGCATCCATATGACAGAGAACCCAGGCTGACATGACTAGTCGTGAACCCAAGTGGCACTAACTTACATGGACAGGCATACATGACCCAACAACGAACGTCTCGGTCATCAGTGAGTGAATTCGGGCTGTAGCAAGTGGGCTTGCAGGACTCTGGAATCCGGGCTGTAGTAGGCTAATAGGACTCCGAAAGACACCGTGTGACATTTCCCCGAAGGGACAGACACAGGATCGAAGAAGGACACATGCCGGCCAGTCTAAGTGTTCCGGAGCAGTAGCAACAGGGCTAACAGGACTCCGGTAAACCAGGTTGTAGCAGACTACCATGGCTCAGTGGAAGCACTAGACTACATTTCCCCATAAGAGAGGCTACCAAGAATAGACAACTAGGTTGTTGGATCCCACACATACCAAGCATTTCAATCATACACACAATATGCTCGATATGTGTAAATACAACATGGCATCACAATAAAACTCTATGACTCAAAGTATTTATTCATAAGACTCCGAAGAGTCAGATATTACAAACATGGGTCTCATGACCTAGCATTCAAGTCATACAAGTAATAGCACATGCGGAAGCTTATCTTGTCTGAGTACAGACAACTACAAAGGAAAAAGGCTGAGAAGCCTGACTAACTACAAGACCCTGCCGAGGGCACAAGATTGTAGCTGAGGTAACAAGCTAAACGTCGAAGTACACGTGGAACTACTAGCGAGACTGAAGTCTCTTTGCAAAAACATAAATTAGGAAAACGTGAGTACAAATGTACCCAACAAGACTTACATCAAAACTATCTACATATGCATCATTATCAACAAAGGGATGGTGGGGTTTACCTGCAGCAAGCCAGCTTTGACTCAGTGGCTAACCTGAACTACTACTGCAAGTAACTCTTTTGAGGTGGCGCACACGAGTCCACATATTCACCAATCAATACACCACTATGGATCCGCTCCCGTCTCCCTACGAGAACGCCATCCATAGCACTCACTCTTATCTTGCGCATTTTAGAGTATCCACTTTCACTTGTCTATGAACTGTATAGGAAACCCAGAAGTCCTTTACCGAGGACACGACTATTAGAATAGATCATTTATAACCTTGCAGGGGTGTACTTCTTCACACATGTTTCCACCACTTAGCGTCTGCACACGACATGTGCTCAACAAACTTCAAGCGAAAGCCGACATGGGTGTAGATCGCGACCTGACTAACCACACAAGTCTCTAATCCAGGTTTATCGCCTATTCGGGTTCCATCCGAAGGGAGTCCGCCCGAAGTTTCCACTTACGTCCCCGAATGATGTGTGCAGGGTTCCCGAGGCACCAATCGGGCGTCCCAGTACACCGTGCCACGTGCCTACCGCATCACAGCCCACCCCTCCGGTCAGCGCTGTGCATGGCCTCCAGCATACTACAAACCCTAGAAACTACTTGCAACTCGTGGACAGAGGACAAGGGGGGTTAATAAGTTGAGCGGGGTCATATTTCAGGGCCCAATGCATGGTAGTAACTGTTCATGGATCACAAACACAGAACTCAGTTCCTAAGGACGACTTCAATGAAACAACCCACCATGTACTCCTACATGGCCTCTCATCGATACCTTTACCAAATTGTGTTCACACACTTAGCTCTCAACAGTTAGGACATGTTCACACACCTCCAATTCATCCCCGATGAATCAGACCTGGCTCAACTCTAAGCAGTAGCAGGCATGACAAACAAGCATGAATGAGTAGGCACATCAGGGCTCAAACAACTCCTACTCATGCTAGTGGGTTTCATCTATTTACTGTGGCAATGACAGGTCATGTAGAGGAAAAGGGGTTCAACTACCGCAACATGTAACGGTTGAATCGTTGTTGTCCTAATCTAGTAAAAGAGAGCAGATGCGAGAGAGTGGGATTGTATCAGAATGAACAAGGGGGTTTGCTTGCCTGGCACTTCTGAAGATAATATAGCTCTTCATCGGTGTCATTGAACTCATCGTCGGGACATCGTCTACTCAGAGGGGACAATTACCGGCAAACAAGGAAGAACACAATCAATGCAATGCTCAATATGATGCATGATCAGGACATGGCAAAATGAGTGTGTTGGGATTATGCAACTACAACTAGCTGGGTTTGAGTCATTTTGAACCAAAGGTTCAATCCCAAACTCAACATATGAATTTAAATAGTGCGTTATCATGTTTTGCACTAAACAGCAAGGTTAAGTTACTTAAACATGCATGAAACCAGTACAGATGGATAGATTGGATTTTTCTGATCATTTTTCATATATATAACACCTTGCATTTGGAGTTACAGATTAATTTCTATGATTTTTAGAAGTTAGCACTATTTTCTAGAATTTCCTGAATAAGAATAAATCCAGAAAAGGCATTACTACGTCAACATTGCGTCAGCACTGCGTCAGCAGGTCAACTGTGCGGTCCAGGTCAAACCTGACCAGTGGGACCCATTGGTCAGTGACCCAGTGTCAGTTAGTGGCACATACAGGTGGGTCCGGTCAACATCCACGTCAGCGAGGTCAACGCTGACGCGTGGGGCCACTATGATTAACTTAACCTAAACAGAGGTTAATCCATGGTTAGTTAAGGGCGTGGGGCCCATATGTCATCGACATGGGTCACTAACTAAACCCGATTAGCACCTAAACAAATGGTGACACGTCAGCCACCGGTGTTTCGCCGGTGACGACCACGGCCGACGGTGGAGGTGCACCGTGCGCTCGCTACAGAGCACCATTCGATGCGCGGTTTGCTCCTACGGGTTCCTGGGAGTGCGGTGCATCCAAAGCAACAAGCGGCAGCAGCTGGGGCGGCCGGAGACGATGGAGGCGAGCTCTAAGGTGGCGGTCGGGGTTTGGGTGAACTCGGGTTCAGCGTTAGGGAGCACGACAGGTGGCAAGGAGGGGTGCTACGGCCTCCTGGTGGTGCACTGAGAATGAATGTGTGCTCAGTTGCAGCTCTGGCAACGGTGGCCACGACGGCGACATGGCCGGCGGAGCCAAGCTCTCGGGCTCGACGACATCGGCGTTAGCGGGAGGGGAGAGAGCCAGGGAAGAGGGGGAATCGACGCAGCAGCTCACAGCGGTTGCGACGGAGGCCTCAGCGAGCTCGAGGAGGGGCTGGAGCAAGCGGGGCGGCGAGGGGGATCTCCGGCGGCTGACGGCAAAGATGAAGATGATGGCGTCGCTTCGGGCGTCCCGCGGGCGCTTGCTTCGTCTTGGAGCTCCGTGGCGTCGAGGCGGAGCCTCTGGACAACATGGAGAGGAGAGGCGGTGGCTCTGGCTATGACAACAATGGGCGGCGGCGACGAGCTCTGCTCGGTGGTTGCGTGCGGGAGAACCAGAGGAGGAGAGGAGCTCGGGGAGAAGTGAGGTGTCCAGGGTGTTGGGGCGACGACGTGGGGGACGTCCAGGTGTCTAGTAGCTCAAGCGGCAAGCAGCTAGCACCGTGGCGAGCTCGCGCGGGCCGGCGTCAGCTCCCTGCCTGCCTAGCGGGGAAGAAGCAGCTGGCTGGCGCGGGCCAGCACAGTGCTGGGCCTCCAGGTGGGCCGGCTGGTGGGTTTGCCCAGGTAAGTTAGTTTCCCTTTTTATTTTGTTTTTCTTTTCTTTCTATAGGTTTGTGGCTTTTCTAAAAATGCCTAAGCACTTTCAAAAACCATCAAACTACTCATGCCCAGTGTATAGAATATATCCAACAGGAAACATTTTGGTTTATGATTGTTTGGATATTTAAAATATTTTATAGCATTTAAATGTCCAAATGCAAATAACATATGATTTAATCCAGTGACCTTAAGATGTCCTAGAAAATTGTGCACCATTGTTTTCCAGAGGTTTAGGACCAAGGCAGAGATGATGAACATTTTAGAAGGGCATTTCAGGTTCATTGAAAAATATATTTTAGTAAACCCTAGTGGAGTTAAAAGGTGCAAGGGGTTTATGCCATCCCCATTTCAAGTTTATGGAGATTTTAAACATGATGCATCACTCTAATGCAAGCACTGACTAGGGTTGTGACAACAATTCATTTCACATTGTTGGGTAAGTCAACATATGTAGATAGTTGAAAAGAAAAGTTACTTCGAACAAAGTCTGGATGGATGATTTTGTCGGGGAAGTTATCATATATCTTATGACCAGGCCCTTCTATGTGTAGTGCAATATTAGTGCCAGCTTTCAGTACATAAAACTTTGCAATTTCATTCCAAAAGCCAGTGCCAAAATAGGAGTCACCATGTTCATCAAGTCTTACAGTAGCAACGATTGTAAATCCATGGTTTGTGCGCAGTATGACATTCGTGGAGCCTTGATGTATGTAAAGGGAAATTTTTTGCACTACATCATCTATTGCATAGCGAGGGATGTCCTGCAGAAAATGGTAGGGTTGTTAAAGAAAATATGGTAACATGCAAATATGGGCCCAAATTGAAAGTACTGTACAACAGTTCAAATCGAAGGACAAAAGTCTATAATTAAACGGATAGGGTAAACATGATTTCATGGAAATATGAGAGTAATCGAAAGAACAATACATCATTAATTTGCCTAATATAGAAAGAAGAGGGGGGAAATCCCCTTTGACGTATATGGTACATTTGGCACCTTTTATCCAAATGTAGCAATATTTAGAATATGTTCAGGAAAGTAGGCCATACCAACCAATTTAGGGTGAGATTGAACATACCGCGCGCGTCCTCAAGTTATTTGGTACGATGAGATGGAATCTCTAGCGGCGGTGGCCAAGTCCTGAAGTATTGGCGCACTGTACATTCTATGAATGAAAGAAAACTCTCAAATCAGCTCGAATAAAAATGAATTCATGGCGATTTCCGCCGGGTGATTAAAGGAGGCAGATGAACTGGGATAAGAGATGAAATAATATCTCGTTAAATTAGTTAACTTGTCGTCCATGAGAAAGAACCCTCAGTACGGCAGATTCCCCAACCGAGCGGAGCTGGGTCGACTGCGAGTAGCGTCGAGAAAGTCGATGGTGATAGGCGGCGACAAGCGGAAGTGGAGAAATGCGGTGGGCTTTGCCAGCAGCCTGGTGGCGGTGTCAGGCATCGAGCTAAGTGTTTACCACCGCAATAGGCGGTGCCATGGCATAGACGCGGAGGAGCTTGTGCAGGTGTGAATGGGGAACGTACCGGAGGGGCCGAGGTGGGTGGCGGGCGGGGTGAGGGTTTTTGTGATGTGGGGATGGTGAGGTTTTTATTTTTGAATTGGGTGGTGAGGGTTTTCTATCCCACAAATAATTTTGGGGGCGACGGTTTGCTAGAGCAAACTGTGTGTGATTGACGTAGCAGGCAAAATGGAAGTCATTGCACACGGTTCCAATTTTGGGAACCGTGTGTGATTGACGTACTACCTCCATCCTGGTTTATTGGTCTCCCGTTGTAATTTTTACCAAAATTTGGTGAAATAATTAACATACTTAGACATAGATAATAAGCGTACACGTAGATAAGCATAGTTCAACCATAAGTAGTACATAGTTCAACAATATTAAGCATACTCAAGCGTACATATATAGTTCCATCCATTCCACATGTCATCTCACAGGCCGGCACAATCCTGAAGCTTCTCCAGGTACTCGGCATACACGCCGTGCGCCACCCTGCGAGAATACTTTTGCTTGAAGGAGCCAATGGCCCGTCCTCTTGCATGCGCTAGAACACTTAGATACGCGTCATGAAGCTTTTGGTTGCAAAATGGGCATCCATAGTCGCCGTTCCAGGTCCTAATATGCCTGTTATGGATTCCCGCATAAAGCTCCCTCAGGATTTTCCTGTTGTACCTCCTCTGGACATCTTCATCCTCGCTTTCCGCATCGTCAGACATCACCTATACAAATAGTAAAACAAATTTGGCATCAAATCACTGATTACATGTTATGAAGTAGGATTAGGAATTTATGGCTATTTATTTATACATATCCAGAGATTATGGTTCGATTTTTAAGCACAGTCATCTATGTACAGACCAATCTTGAAGAAAATAATGGCACAAACATAGGTAGGTCATTCAAAATCAATTGTCAAGTCCTGGCTAGGAATTATTAGCACGAAAACTAACCCTAGTCGGATTTCTAGCAAAAATCATTTGCACAAATGAAACAACTAATCACTTATCACCTGTACCTTTCAAACAATCAATACACTACATGGATCTAACGAAACTTACTCAAATTTCATGGACTAGGAGAACATAACCACATGATTTCTATTCCAAAAAGGGGGAGGCAGGAGTAACCAGAGAAACCCTATGATCTATTTGACACATAAATGGGTATAGATGACTAACCAGTTGTCCGTCATCGTCGGAGTCGTCGCTGGAGTGGTCGCCGGAGTCGGTGTGGAACTCTGCCTCCGGCTGTGGAAGCTCGACGCCGTCAGGGTGCAGCGATAACTCGCCGGCGGTGATGGCAACCTCTGTCTCCATCTCCACGCCGTGCTCCGGTGCTTTAGCAGCCCTGGCGTCACCACTCCCTCTGATGGGGCGCTTCAGCGACATCCTCATACACTGGCGGCTTTGAGGACTGACAGCAGCGTCGAGGTTGCAAGCGGAGAGAGAGGATTGTGTGTGCGTAGCGAGGATGGGGGGTGCAGCCGCTCGGGCGCACCATTAATGTGGAGTAGTGGGAGTTGTGGGAGAGAGGCGGGCGGCAGTCAAACCGATGGCTCGCCACCCGGTGAGCCTGTGCACCGGACTGCTGGCATGCCTACCAAAGTTTCACACAACTACTTGCACGCCTCCCGATGACACTGCGCAGCGAGCACGCCTCCGTCAATTCACACACCTGCACCCACGCCTCCCCATCTGCCTGCGCGGCGAACTGCTCGCATGCGTCCCGTCAACTCACGCCTGCTCGCACGCTACACGGGTCACGCGACGACACGTATATTGTTTTTCTATTTGGATCATTAATGTTGCCGCTTTATTGCTTAACCGAAGCATGGCACATATCCATTGTTGGTCTAACACTCACGGTTCGAATAAATAACCCGTTTGGGATATTGGTTCCCAATTATTAATAATCCCCCGTCTGTAATTAGATAAAAATTACATCAAAACTGGTCTCAAATTTGACAAATAAAAAGTACAATGCTAATTTGTATTGGTGTCCATATGACAACACGATAAGTTTCATGAACTTCAAATAAGTTTTGGATGTACTAGAATTTAAAAATCAAGATTCTCAATGTTTGAAATTTGTTGCACGGGGAGTGAACATGCACCCAGTGGGACACATGTGTTTTTGCAATCCATTTAGGTGCATTGTCACGTGTGCATGTAGCTCATATTTGATTTTTGCGCATTATACCCATAGAAAATCAATCAATCAATGTACTAAAATGTCTTAATGATTGTTGTGAATTTTTTGAAATTAAAATGTCCCTCCTTTGGTAACATGTATGTTCACCGCGGGATAATTAATTTAACATGCATCGTAGTTGTGGTGGATTCACGGTGTGTGTGGGTGGGTGTGTGCGTCTGGGGGTGGCGGGTGTTCGCAGTACACTACGAGTTGTGAGCCACCGTGTGGGTTGGCCGTTTTGTTAGGTAGGCTCGTGCCACATCAGAGTCGTGAAATCATTATTTAAAACATTACACAACCCTTTCATACATAAATGTTTCGGCCACATGCAGTCAATGGTTGTCCTATACGACACTCGATACTCGCGTGTGACGCTTTCTGTGGGCCCACAAGGTTGTCGTCCATCACTTTGACGAACAGCCGGCAGTGAGGTTAATTTGACCAGCAAGGTATAATATTTTTTGTTTGTGTTATGGTGGTATATAGTACACGTCGAAGAGGTGGGAGGGGACTAGCATATATACAATACGTATGCGTCCGTGAACAAGTACACCTCACTCAGTGTCGGGACTTTTTGGTTACCGAGGCACGTGCCACATCAAAATTGTGAAATTGGTTATTCAAACATCACACAACACCTTTTTGGGCCACATGCATATATATCCTAGCTAGGACACTCACGTGTGACGCTTCCATCTATGGGCCCACGAGGCCATCGTCGATGCATGCATGCATGCATCACTTTGACCTAGATCAGGAGAGGTTAATTAATTTCACCATCTATGAGGATTCTTTTTGGTTCTACATATATTACGGCAGGAGCATATAGTATGCGGTGAAGAGGGGAGAAGGGGGCCATCATATGTAGTACGCTTGATATGAACCTCGCTCTGTGTGGGTGCATGGTTTATGATTTTTGAGGCATGTGGCACATCAAAGTTGTGCATTTTGGGTATTCAACATATATATGTTTGGCCCACATGCAAAGCGGTGGTGGTTATCCTCTCGCACCCACTTAAGCGGTTACCAGCAATATCGATGCTTTCCATCTATGGGCCCGCTTGGTCCATCACTTCTTTTTGCCCGACAACAAGAGAGGTTAATTTGACTTAGGAGGGGATTATTATTTTTGCTCTGGGATGACATGCATGATACACTTTGAGCACACACATATGCATGTGTACGCATGAATCCCCCCCATCGAGTCGAAGTGGCTAGTACAACGACACCATCATGAATCGATCTTGCTCTGTGTGGGCAGCTAGTGTATGATTTTTGACACACACGCCAGATCAATGTTGTGTATTCAAACATGCATGCACACATCACCTCCATACATATGCATGTAGTGGTTGCCTTCAAATGATACACTCCCTCGCGTGGTTATCAGTGACAAGCCTATATTTTCGTGGGCCGCGTGGACATCCATGATCACCTTGACCAACAACAAGATAGGTTACCATGGTGGATTCTTCATTTGGTTAGTGTTATCGTAGTATAGGTCATGGTGAGATTCAGACCTAATTAAGTTTGAGCGCATATACTATGCATGCACGCATGCATATATGAATCCCCATCGTTGGCTCACAGTGTGGTGTAACATACATATGCATCGTCAACCTAACTGTCAGTGTCAAAACCGGCGGATCTCTGTCAGGACCCCGATTCCAAGTCACATCGATCTAGCCGGTAACACCTCATATCACTTTGCGGCCTCACGCATGGTATCCCACGGGTGTCGCCTTACCATGGCCCGGGACCGTTTGCGCCTTTTGGCTCACGTATATGATAGTGTTGCTAGCATCCATATGACAGAGAAACCGGGCCGACATGGCTAGTCGTGAACCCAAAGCGGCACAGACCTATGGAGACAGGCATACATGAATCACATCGAACATGTCGGTCATCAACGAGTGATTCCGGGCTGTAGCATTGGGCTAACAGGACTCCGGGGAACCCCGGGCTGTAGCAGGCTAGGCAGGACTCCGGAAGTCACCGTGTGACATTTCCCCGAAGGGACAGACATAGGGACGAAGTGAAATACATGCCGGCCAGTCAAGTGTCCTGAACAGTAGTGCTGGGCTAGCAGGACTCCGGTGAACCGGGCTGTAGCGGACTACTATGGCTCGAGGAACACTAGACTACATTTCCCCATAAGAAAGGCTGCCAAGGATAAACAACTAGATTGTCGGATCCCACTCATACCAAGCATTTCAATCATACACACAATATGCCCGATATGAGTACATACAACATGGCATCACAACAAAACTCTACAACTCAAGTACTTTATTTAAAGGCTCCAGAGAGCCATACATAACATGTCCATACAGATAGGGGTCACATGACCCGACACTCAAGTCATACAAACATACACGCACATGTGGAAGCAACTAGTCTGAGTACAGACTCTAGAAAGAAAGAAGGCTTCTCGAAGCCTGTCTATCTACATAGGTCCCTCCATGGCCAGGATCACCACTTGGGTGGCTAGTCACTCGTCGACGTCAAGGTCTACATAAAACCCATCGGAGGGGCAGTGTTGTCGTCTGAAAACAATAAATAAGCAAACATGAGTACAAAGGTACTCAGCAAGTCTTACATCAGAACCTACTATACATGCTTATTCTCAAGAAGGCGGTGGGGTTGATGCAGCAAGCCAGCTTTGACTCTTGGCTAAGCTATCCTACGGAACTACACCAGTAAAATAGTTTTCGCACACGAGTCCACTACTCACCAACACAATACTCCACCGGGGATCCTCCCTCGTCATCCTACGAGAGGGCCATCCTCGGTACTCACACTTATCTTGAGTCTTTTAGTAGTATCCATTAACTTGTCTATGAACTGTATAGGCAACCAAGTAGTCCTTTACCGCGGACGCGGCTATTCGAATAGTTTATACCCTGCAGGGGTGTACTTCATCATACACGCTTTCACCACTTACCGCCGTTTACACGACATGTACTCGTCAACCTTCAAGCAGAAGCCCAGCGAGGGTGTCGGCCACGGCCTACCTAAACACTTAAGTCTCTAGTCCAGGTTTATCGCGTATCCAGGTTCCATCCGCAGGGAGTCCAGCCGAGGTTTCCATATACGGCCCCGAACGATGTGAACAGGGTTCTCGAGACACCAAACGGGTGACTCGGTACACCGTGCCACGGTGTATCTACCGCAACATAGCCCACCCCTAGGGTCAGCGCTACGCACGGCCGCCAACACATAACCTACAAACACCAGAAACTAATTGCAACTCCTGGACAGAGTACTAGGGTGATTAAGAAGCCGAGAGGGTCCATTGGTTTCAGGCCCAATGTACGGTAGTAACTGCATCTTAAATCACACATACAGATCTCAGTTCTTATGGACGGCCTCAATGAAACAACCCACCATATACTCCTACATGGCCTCTCATCGATACCTTTACCAAAACATGTCCAATACATCCCTCATATTACCGACATAAGCATTTCACTCTAGCTCATCACCCAGATGAACCAAACCTGACTTAACTCTAAGCATAGGAGGCATAGCAAGGTAGGAATCACATACATGGCTCAATCAACTCCTACACATGCTAGTGGGTTTCATCTAGTTACTGTGGCAATGATAGGTCATGCAGAGGATAAGGGTTCAACTACCGTAGCACAGAGCAGTTTGAATCGCGATGTCTTAATGCAGTAAAAAGAGCAGGAGCAAGAACATGGGTTGTATCGGAATGATCAATGGTTGCTTGCCTGATGGAGTGGTAACGGGATACTGCCCTTCAGTTGGATACTCGTGAATATCCTCGGAGGCAGAACCTACCACGAAGAACACATCGGAACACAATCAACACATGACGATATGCAACAATATGATGCATGCTATGACATGGCAATATGATTGTGTCTTGGCCTAATGCAAGCTAAAATAGGAAGGGATGAACCCATTTGAATCAAAGATTCAAATATTAGCTCATTAAACATGGCATTTATAGTGCATTTCCTTATTCTGCTTAAACAGCAAGGTAAACTTGTTTTGTCATGCATGAAACCATTACAGATGGATAGATTGAATTTTTCTGATAATTTTTCATATATGATTTATCTCATTTGGAGCTATGGTTGAATTTCTATGAATTTTTGAAGTTTGAACTATTTTCTGGAATTTCCTGAATAAGAATAAATCCAGAAAATGCATTACTGCGTCAGCATTGTGTCATGCTGACCTCAGCAAGTCAAAGGCGCCAGCCAAGGTCAAACCTAACTGGTGGGCCCCTTCTGTCAGCCTCTCAGTGCACTAACTACGTTTAGTTAGCCTAATTACTGGGCAGGGCCCACTAGTCAGTGACTATACTAATTAAACTAACTAATTTTAGTTAGAAACTAATCTGGATAATTAGCAGAGGGGGGGCCCACTTGTCATTGACTTAAAGGAGTCAACCTGGGCCCACCCAGGGGTCAAACTGGGTCAACTCGCTGGCGGCTCGACGCCGGCGAGGCCCGAGACGGCGGAGGGCTTCGGATTTGGTCATCCGGTGACCAAATCGACGGCGGAGACGTGCTACGCGTAGCTGGGGTTCGTGCACATCTAGTGGGGCAAGTGGGAGGAGCTGGGGTGGAGCGAGCTCGCCAGAATCGAGCTCGTGGCGGCAGCCAGAGTTCGGGCGAGGTCGGTTTTGACGCTACGGTGCACGGGAGGAAGAGCTGGTGGTGGCTACGGCTTCCTGGTGCTGCACTGAGCATGGTGAGGCGCTCGGGCGCGTGCTTGCACGGCCGTAGCCACGACGGCGACATGGCCGGCGGCGAGGAGCTCTCGGGTGCGGTGGAAACGGCGGCTACAGGGGCCAAACGAGCACGGGGGCTAGGGGGAAAGGAAGAGGAGCTCACAGCGGAGTCGGAGAGGGGGTCAGCGAGCTCGGGGAGGTCCTGGCGATGGCGAATCAGCCGGAGACGGCTCGGGTGCCCGAGGTTGAAGACGAGGGCGAAGGCGGCGTTGCAGGGCTTCCGGCGAAGCATGGCTCGGTGGGGAGGTCGAGGGAGTCGAGGCGGAGCTGATGGGCTCGTCGGAGGGGCGGGGGGAGGTCTCTGGCGGTGACTACGGCGATCGGCGGGGAGGGACGCGCTCGGCCATCGCGGGAGAGGATGAGGGAGACGAGGGGGAGAGTGAGAGAGGATGAGAGGGAGACGTGGGGGTCGCTTGGCGTCCTCTAGGCGTCTCCCGGCGTCGGCAGAAGTAGGAGGTGGCCGGCGCGCGACGAGCACGCGCCCCTGCCTCCTGGCGTGAGGTAGGGGGTGACTGGCCGAGCCAATAGGCTGGGCCGAGCCAGGTAAGGCCCAGGTGGGCTTCTTTCTCCTTTTTTTGATTTAGTTTCTGTTTTCTATTAAACTGCAACTGTTTAGCTTTATTTAAAATACTAGAACATTTCCAAAAATCCTGAAAATAAATGTGGCCTCTGTTTAGATTATTTCCAACAGGAAACATTTACTCCCAGAATTATTTGGGCATTTAAATTATTTTATAGCATTTAAATGCCCAAATTCAAACACTTATGATTTAATTCAATGACCTTCTATTGACCTAGTAAATTGTGCACCTATTTTGCCAGAGGTTCTAACCCAAGGCAAAGAGGGTGAACATTTTAGAAGGGCATTTCAGGTTCATTGAAATTATTTTTAGTAAACCCTAGTTGATTTCAAGAGGGGTGCTGGGGGTTCTGCCTTCCCCATTTCAAGTTTCTGATGAAAAATAAACATGATGCACACTCTAATGCATGGACTAGCTAGGGTGTGACAACTCACCCCCACTCAAAAGAATCTCGTCCCGAGATTTAGGATCCTCTGGGAAGAAGGTGGGGTACTCGAGTCGAAGACGATCCTCCCTTTCCCAAGTGGCTTCTTCCTCGGAATGATGTCACCATTGAACCTTGAGAAACTTGATATTATGACGTCGAGTGGTACACTCGGCTTGATCAAGCATACGAACGGGATATTCCCGATTAGAGAGGTTATCTTGTAGATCAAGCATTTCGTGGTCCACTCCACGGATAGGATCCGCGAAGCAACGTCTGAGTTGTGAAACGTGGAAGACATCGTGAACTCTAGAAAGATGCGGAGGTAGTTCCAATTGGAAGGCAACTTCTCCTCGTTTAGGAAGAATGCGAAAGGGTCCAATGTAACGAGGAGCCAATTTTCCTTTGATACCAAAACGATGGGTTCCCTTTAACGTGGTAACCCGAAGGTAAGCCTTCTCGTTGACTTCATAAGTCATAGGCTTATGTTTACGATCATATTGACTCTTTTGACGAGATTGGGCTGTTTTCAATTTCTCATGAATAATGTGAACCTGCTCTTCTGCTTCCTGAATCATATCCGGGCCAAAGAGTTGTCTTTCCCCGGTTTCTGACCAGTTAAGAGGCGTTCGGCATTTTCGTCCATAAAGATCTTCGAAAGGAGCTTTGCCCAAGCTAGCTTGATGACTATTGTTATAAGCAAACTCCGCGAATGGAAGGCATTTCTCCCAACTCATTCCGAAGTAGATAACAGAAGCTCGGAGCATATCTTCCAGAATTTGATTGACTCGCTCTACTTGACCACTTGATTGGGGATGGAAGGCGGTACTAAAGGAGAGACGAGTTCCCATAGCATTTTGGAAACTTTCCCAAAATCGAGAGGTGAAGAGACTCCCACAGTTTGAGTTAATTTCCAATGGAACACCATGAAGAGACACTATTCGGGAGATGTATAACTCAGCTAGCTGGCTAGCGGTGATACTCTCACGAACAGGTAAAAAGTGGGCTACTTTGGAAAGTCGGTCGATCACAACGAAGATGGCATTATTCCCTCTCTTGGTCCTGGGAAACCCAGTGATGAAATCCATACTGATTTTATCCCATTTCCATTCAGGAATAGCCAAAGGTTGAAAGGTGCCAACAGGCCGTTGATGCTCTGCTTTAACACAACGACAAACGTCGCAATTAGCAATGTATTGAGCGATTTCTCTCTTCATCCTAGTCCACCAGAATCTCTAGCGTAGGTCTTGATACATTTTGGTACTACCGGGATGAATGGTGAGAGGGGATTCATGAGCTTCCTTAAGGATCAGTCGCCTCAGGTTTCGCGCCTTTGGAACCACTAGGCGATTCCCAAAGTATACGACACCTTGATCATCAATGGAGAAACAATTCACGACTCCTTTCTCAATGTTTCTCTTAATACGGGAGATTCCCGGATCTACCTTCTGTGCCTTGATGATCTGATCCGTAAGGGTAGGTTCCGCCACCATGGTGGATAGGAATCCTCGAGGAACAATGTGAAGGTTTAGCTTACGAAATTCCTCATGGAGAAGTGGTTGACTTTGTTGTAACATCAGGTTGTTACAATAGGACTTACGGCTTAGCGCATCAGCCATGACATTGGCTTTGCCCCGGGTGTAAGTTATTCCTAAGTCGTAGTCCGAGATCAACTCGACCCAACGTCGTTGCCTGAGATTCAAATCTGGTTGGGTGAAGATATATTTCAAACTTTGGTGATCGGTGAAGATCTCGCAACGATTACCGAGAAGGTAATGTCGCCAGGTTTTAAGTGCATGGACTACAGCTGCAAGCTCTAGATCATGTGTAGGATAATTTTCCTCATGTGGGTGTAATTGCCATGAAGCATAGGCAATTACCTGACGATCTTGCATGAGTATGCAACCTAGTCCTTGTCGCGAGGCGTCGCAGTAGATAATAAAGTCCTTGGAGAAGTCTGGTGGTACCAGTACGGGGGAAGATGTCAGGCGTCTTTTCAGTTCTTGAAAACTGATCTCGCACTGTGGAGTCCACTCGAACTTTTTATCTTTCTTGAGGAGTTCAGTTAGAGGTTTAGCAACCTTGGAGAAATTTTCGACGAAGCGGCGACAATAGCTCGCTAAGCCAAGGAAGCTCCGAACTTACTTGACCGTCTCAGGTGGAGTCCAATCAAGGACGGCTTGAACTCGCTCGGGATTGACAGCAATACCCTTACCAGAGATTACATGGCCTAGATAGGTCACTTCTGGCAACCAAAATTCACACTTGGAGAATTTGGCATAGAGGCGATGCTCTCGAAGTTTCATCAATACCAGCCTTAGATGTACGGCATGTTCCTCTTCATTCTGGGAGTAGATGAGTATGTCATCGAGGTATACAATGACGAATTTATCCAAGTACTCCATGAAGACCGAGTTCATTAACCGAGAGAAGGTAGCCGGGGCATTGGTTAAACCAAAGGACATGACGGTGTACTCGTATTGGCCATAACGAGTAACAAAGGCCGTTTTGGGAATGTCCCCGTTTCTGATTTTGATTTGATGGTAACCCAACCTCAAATCCATCTTGGAGAAGACTGAGGATCCAGCGAGCTGATCATACAGATCGTTGATCCTGGGAAGCGGATATTTGTTCTTGATGGTGACCAAGTTGACAGGTCGGTAATCCACAACCATTCGATCCGTTCCATCCTTCTTCTTAACAAAGAGGACAGGGCAAGCCCAAGGAGAGGAACTAGGACGGATGAAACCCTTGTTCAAGGACTCATCGAGTTGGTTCTTAAGCTCGGCTAGTTCTAGGGGTGCCATCTTGTAAGGTCTTCTAGAAATTGGAACGGTTCCTGGAACAAGGTCTATCACAAACTCGACATCCCTGTCAGGTGGAACACCTGGCAGTTCTTCTGGAAAGACATCCGGAAAGTCTCGGACTACCGAAACATCTTCAAGGTCTGGAAGGGGGTTGGCATTTAGGGAGTAAAGTTGGCGCTTGGCCACTCGAGTTAAGACATTAACTGTCTTGCCCGAGGGGTGGGTAAGTTGAACGGTTCTAGTGGCACAATCAATCTTAGCATAATGAGCTGACATCCAGTCCATACCCAAGATGATATTTATGTCGGAGGACTTGAGAGCTATTAAGGATGCAAGGAAGACAAGTCTATCGACAAGAATTTCGTTCCCATGGCTTACTCTAGAAGTTTGCCATTTGGAACCCGGAGTTTGAATTACCATGGAAGTGGGCATGTCGCAGAATGTCGTGTTATGCAATCGAGCATAGTTCTCGGATATGAATGAATGAGATGCTCCAGTATCGAAAAGAACAGATGCCGGATGGCAGTTAACAAGGAGCGTACCAAGGACGACATTAGGATCCTCATGAGCCTCCTCGGCTGAAACATAATTGACATGGCCACATGCAGTGGTGGCCGGCTTGGCGTAGAAAGTCTTCCCCGCTGGCTTACCACGGCCAACGGACTTTCCAGTTTGATTGGGGTTGTTGTTCTGGGGACACTCTCGGCTATAGTGACCCGGCTCTCCACACTTGAAGCATGTCACCACATTGGGGTGTGGAGCAGCATTAGCAGCGGGGCCACCATAGGGCTTGGGCGGTGCAAATTGTTGGTTGGGACGAGGTGCCTCAAAGGATGGCCTCGGAATGAACCTGGGTGGCAGTGCCGTGCTTGGAATCCACACCCGGCGCTTCTGAGTTCCAGAGCCGGATGAAGAGCCAAAATCACGGGAGTGCTTGCGTGAAGCGTCATAATCAGTCTGGCCTGTCTCAGCACTGATGGCTTTATTGACCAACTTCTGAAAGGATGTGCACTCGTGTAGACGGAGATCGCGGCGAAGCTCAGGGCTAAGTCCCTTGCGGAACCTTGCCCGCTTCTTAGCGTCAGTAGATACCTCTTCGGGAGCATAGCATGCCAGATTTCCAAATTCACGACTATAAGCATCCACAGTCAGTCTTCCTTGGGTGAAGTTGCAGAATTCCTCCCTCTTGCGATCCATGAGACCTTCCGGAATGTGATGCTCACGGAAAGCCTCACTGAATTCAGCCCAAGTAGTGATTTGACCGACCGGGCGCATAGCTTCGAAGTTTTCCCACCAAAGGCTAGCAGGGCCTTCGAGGTGATAGGCAGCATAAGTAACCTTGTCGGCTTCGGCTACGTTGGCAGAACGTAGCTTGTGGGTGATGCTGCGAAGCCAGTCATCCGCGTCGAGGGGCTCGACGGAATGGTTGAACTTTGGTGGGTACAGCTTGATAAAGTCATTGATTGACACCAAGTCATTTCGCGGGTGGCATGCAGTGTTCTGCTCAATCCGCTCCAGCAGGCGGTTAGTCTCATGCTTGTTTCTTTCCGCCTCTAGCATCACTTCGGCCAGAGAAGGCGGGTGAGGCAGATTTTCACCTCTAGCTGCACTGGCTTCCCCCTGCTCCGGGACAGCAGGGTTGCCGCGGGTGTTGACCATCCTAGGAGAAAACAAGACAACGGTTTAGACAAGGATGGCTCAAACTTAGCAAGGAAGTGCAGAATGTAATGGATAACACGGAATGCAGAGATGTTCATCCGTATGTCATGGTAATATAAAACTGCCATATATATACCAACGGTCATACACATCATACATAGTTTAGTACAAGCCCAGGCTACAGTACAACTATGATGAAAGACGTTACATCTCATCGGAGGCATTCCAAGCTCCTATACATCATTTGTCTACACCTCCGGAATCGATTACACGCCAAGTCATATTCCACAAGTCACGTAGGATAGTGGAGATACAACTACTACAATACTAGTGGTATTACTACTAACTCAGACAGCTCCGTAGTAGTCCTCATAGAAGTCACCTCCATAGCCTGGAAGTTCAACGTGACCATCCGGAAACAGACGGTCCTAAGGAGCCTGTGGACCGTACGGGCTAGGATGAGGTCTTGGACCAACAAACGGTGGCTTGCGGGCACCACAGGGTGGGGTGATGCCTCCCACATCACGCCAATCCACCATGTCTGGCAGAGCTGATCTCACAGGATACAGATCCCTTGTATCCATACATCCAGCTTGCACCGCAGGTGCAAACCGAGTCAATGTGGCCCAATGATCAGCACGGGTATTGAAAAGCTCCAACCCAGGGCCCGATTCTCTCGGTCCTTATCTTCGAGCATCTCGGCAGTCGTACGAGTTAATGAGTCCTCCTGAGTGGAGTCAGCATAGATAGCCTGAAGATACCCTTGCGCTCCCGGAAGTGAAGCTGGCATGTAACGGAAGTCGGTGTTCCGAAGCAGGCCAGTCCGGACTCGCATGATGGTCATCATGGAATAGGCAGCATCCTGCACAGCCATCTCAACGGTAACCCCGAGTCCATAGGAACAGTGAAGGGGCTCGGTAGATCCAGGATAAGAAGGAAATATCCTGACGGTACAGAAATACTGGCTTTGGTTAAAGTCGCGGAACTGCTCTTCGACAGTGTATTCGGGATACCAACGGTAACCTGTCTCGATCATGACCCGGACTAACATAGCAGTATGACCGGGCACGTCGAGGCACCTGGTCAGGCGAACCACTTGGTTTTGAGGACGGTTGGCCATCTGAAAGCACAACCACAATGCAAACAGATTAGATTTCTAGGGAAAATTGGACAGCATAACGGCTGTAAATGCTCAGAAAAAGATTTGAGACATCCACAACAGTTCACAATACCACTCAACAACATCATATCAAGGTTCTGATTCAATTAGCAACATACTAAGAATAGTAGAAACTGAACTAGGACTTGTAACAACAATCCTATAAGCTACTACGGATTAGTAACACGTGAACCTGATAGAAGAAGAGAGCCTAATCCTTAACCCACGTTGAATGAGAAGAGAATGACTCAGATCAGAGACATAGGGTAAAGGAGTAAAAGAGCCTTACGTTCCCTCCCACAATCAATTCCCCTACATATAACTAGAGCATTTCTAGACTCGACATCGACCAGTTTGGCTCAACGAACCTACGGGCAGTCCGGCTCTGATGCCAACGCTGTCAGGACCATGATTCCAAGTCACATCGATCTAGCCGGTAACACCTCATATCACTTTGCGGCCTCACACACGGTATCCCACAGGTGTCGCCTTACCATGGCCCGGGACCGTTTGCGCCTTTTGGCTCACGTATATGATAGTGTCGCTAGCATCCATATGACAGAGAACACGGGCCGACATGGCTAGTCGTGAACCCAAAGCGGCACAGACCTATGGAGACAGGCATACATGAATCACATCGAACATGTCGGTCATCAACGAGTGATTCCGGGCTGTAGCACTGGGCTAACAGGACTCCGGGGAACCCCGGGCTGTAGCAGGCTAGGCAGGACTCCGGAAGTCACCGTGTGACATTTCCCCGAAGGGACAGACATAGGGACGAAGTGAAACACATGCCGGCCAGTCAAGTGTCCTGAACAGTAGTGCTGGGCTAGCAGGACTCCGGTGAACCGGGCTGTAGCAGACTACTATGGCTCGAGGAACACTAGACTACATTTCCCCATAAGAAAGGCTGCCAAGGATAAACAACTAGATTGTCGGATCCCACTCATACCAAGCATTTCAATCATACACACAATATGCCCGATATGAGTACATACAACATGGCATCACAACAAAACTCTACAACTCAAGTACTTTATTTAAAGGCTCCAGAGAGCCATACATAACATGTTCATACAGATAGGGGTCACATGACCCGACACTCAAGTCATAAAAACATACAAGG
Organism: Triticum urartu; assembly: GCF_056163025.1. NCBI lineage: Eukaryota > Viridiplantae > Streptophyta > Magnoliopsida > Poales > Poaceae > Triticum > Triticum urartu. The sequence goes on along the minus strand of NC_141876.1, from coordinate 459,666,520 downwards.
ACATGCGGAAGCAACTAGTCCGAGTACAGACTCTAGAAAGAAAGAAGGCTTCTCAAAGCCTGTCTATCTACATAGGGCCCTCCATGGCCAGGATCACCACCTGGGTGGCTAGTCACTCGTCGACGTCAAGGTCTACATAAAACCCATCAGAGGGGCAGTGTTGTCGTCTGAAAACAATAAATAAGCAAACATGAGTACAAAGGTACTCAGCAGGTCTTACATCAGAACCTACTATACATGCTTATTCTCAAGAAGGCGGTGGGGTTGATGCAGCAAGCCAGCTTTGACTCTTGGCTAAGCTATCCTATGGAACTCCACCAGTAAAATAGTTTTCGCACACGAGTCCACTACTCACCAACACAATACTCCACCGGGGATCCTCCCTCGTCATCCTACGAGAGGGCCATCCTCGGTACTCACACTTATCTTGAGTCTTTTAGTAGTATCCATTAACTTGTCTATGAACTGTATAGGCAACCAAGTAGTCCTTTACCGCGGACGCGGCTATTCGAATAGTTTATACCTTGCAGGGGTGTACTTCGTCATACACGCTTTCACCACTTACTGCCGTTTACACGACATGTACTCGGCAACCTTCAAGCGGAAGCCCAGCGAGGGTGTCGGCCACAGCCTACCTAAACACTTAAGTCTCTAGTCCAGGTTTATCGCCTATCCAGGTTCCATCCGCAGGGAGTTCGGCCGAGGTTTCCACATACGGCCCTGAACGATGTGAACAGGGTTCCCAAGACACCAAATGGGTGACTCGGTACACCGTGCCACGGTGTATCTACCGCAACATAGCCCACCCGTAGGGTCAGCGCTACGCATGGCCGCCAACACATAACCTACAAACACCAGAAACTAATTGCAACTCCTGGACAGAGTACTAGGGTGATTAAAAATCCGAGAGGGTCCATTGGTTTCGGGCCCAATGTACGGTAGTAACTGCATCTTAAATCACACATACAGATCTCAGTTCTTATGGACGGCCTCAATGAAACAACCCACCATGTACTCCTACATGGCCTCTCATCGATACCTTTACCAAAACATGTTCAATACATCCCTCATATTACCGACATAAGCATTTCACTCTAGCTCATCACCCAGATGAACCAGACCTGACTCAACTCTAAGCATAGCAGGCATAGCAAGGTAGGAATCACATACATGGCTCAATCAACTCCTACACATGCTAGTGGGTTTCATCTAGTTACTGTGGCAATGACAGGTCATGCAGAGGATAAGGGTTCAATTACCGTAGCACACAACAGTTTGAATCGCGATGTCTTAATGTAGTAAACAAGAGCAGGAGCGAGAACATGGGTTGTATCAGAATGATCAATGGTTGCTTGCCTGATGGAGTGGTAACGGGATACTGCCCTTCAGTTGGATACTCGTGAATATCCTCGGAGGCAGAACCTACCACGAAGAACACATCGGAACACAATCAACACATGACGATATGCAACAATATGATGCATGCTATGACATGGCAATATGATTGTGTCTTGGCCTAATGCAAGCTAAAATAGGAAGGGATGAACCCATTTGAATCAAAGATTCAAATATTAGCTCATTAAACATGGCATTTATAGTGCATTTCCTTATTCTTCTTAAACAGCAAGGTAAACTTATTTTTTCATGCATGAAACCATTACTGATGGATAGATTGAATTTTTCCGATAATTTTTCATATATGATTTATCTCATTTGGAGCTATGGTTGAATTTCTATGAATTTTTGAAGTTTGAACTATTTTCTGGAATATCCTGAATAAGAATAAATCCAGAAAATGCATTATTGTGTCAGCATTGCGTCATGCTGACCTCAGCAGGTCAAAGGCGCCAGCCCAGGTCAAACCTGACTGGTGGGCCCCTTCTGTCAGCCTCTCAGTGCACTAACTACGTTTAGTTAGCCTAATTACTGGGCAGGGCCCACTAGTCAGTGACTATACTAATTAAACTAACTAATTTTAGTTAGAAACTAATCTGGATAATTAGCAGAGGGGGGCCCACTTGTCATTGACTCAAAGGAGTCAACCTGGGCCCACCCAGGGGTCAAACCGGGTCAACTCGCCGGCGGCTCGACGCCGGCGAGGCCCGAGACGGCGGAGGGCTTCAGATTTGGTCCTTCGGTGACCAAATCGACGGTGGAGACATGCTACGCGTAGCTGGGGCTCGTGCGCATCTAGTGGGGCAAGTGGGAGGAGCTGGGGTGGAGCGAGCTCGCCAGAATCGAGCTCGTGGCGGCGGCCGGAGTTCGGGCGAGGTCGGTTTCGACGCTACGGTGCACGGGAGGAAGAGCTGGTGGTGGCTACGAGTTCCTGGTGCTGCACTGAGCACGGTGAGGCGCTCGGACGCGTGCTTGCACGGTCGTAGCCACGACGGCGACATGGCCGGCAGCGAGGAGCTCTCGGGTGTGGTGGAAACGGCGGCTGCAGGGGCCAAACGAGCACGGGGGCTAGGGGGGAAAGGAAGAGGAGCTCACAGCGGAGTCGGAGAGGGGGTCAGCGAGCTCGGGGAGGTCCTGGCGATGGCGAATCAGCCGGAGACGGCTCGGGTGCCCGAGGTTGAAGATGAGGGCAAAGGCGGCGTTGCAGGGCTTCCGGCGAAGCGTGGCTCGGTGGGGAGGTCGAGGGAGTCGAGGCGGAGCTGATGGGCTCGTCGGAGGGGCGAGGGGAGGTCTCTGGCGGCGACTATGGCGATCGGCGGCGAGGGACGCGCTCGGCCATCGTGGGAGAGGATGAGGGAGACGAGGGGGAGAGTGAGAGAGGATGAGAGAGAGACGTGGGGGTCGCGTGGCGTCCTCTTGGCGTCTCCCGGCGTCGGCAGAAGCAGGAGGTGGTCGGCGCGTGGCCGGCGCACGGCGAGCACGCGCCCCTGCCTCCTGGCGCGAGGTAGGGGTGACTGGCCGAGCCAGTAGGCTGGGCCGAGCCGGGTAAGGCCCAGGTGGGCTTCTTTCTCCTTTTTTTGATTTAGTTTCTGTTTTCTATTAAACTGCAACTGTTTAGCTTTATTTAAAATACTAGAACATTTCCAAAAATCCTGAAAATAAATGTGGCCTCTGTTTAGATTATTTCCAAAAGGAAACATTTACTCCCAGAATTATTTGGGCATTTAAATTATTTTATAGCATTTAAATGCCCAAATTCAAATACTTATGATTTAATTCAATGACCTTCTATTGACCTAGTAAATTGTGCACCTATTTTGCCAGAGGTTCTAACCCAAGGAAAAGAGGGTGAACATTTTAGAAGGGCATTTCAGGTTCATTGAAATTATTTTTAGTAAACCCTAGTTGATTTCAAGAGGGGTGCTGGGGGTTCTGCCTTCCCCATTTCAAATTTCTGATGAAAAATAAACATGATGCACACTCTAATGCATGGACTAGCTAGGGTGTGACAATCTCGGGTAGGGGGTCCCGAACCGTGCGTCTAGGATCGATGGTAACAGGAGCCGGGGGACACAATGTTTACCCAGGATCGGGCCCTCTCTATGGAGGTAAAACCCTACATCCTACTTGATTGATATTGATGAATATGAGTGTTACAAGAGTGGATCAACCACGAGATCGTGATGGCCAAACTCTACAAGTCTAGCCTATGTGGGTATAGTAATGAGTATATGTGGTGTCCTTTCTGGACTATCCCCTTCAGTTTATATAGACACCAAAGGGATCTAGGGTTTACATGGAGTCGGTTACATAAGAAGGAATCTTCGGTCGCCAAGCTTGCCTTCCACGCCAAGTAGAGTCCAATCTGGACACGGTGCAGTCTTCGGCCTTCATGTCTTCACAACCCATCAGTCTGTCCCATAGATAACAGGCCGGATGACCGAGGACCCCTTAGTCCAGGACGCCCTCAGTAGCCCCTGAACCTGGCTTCAATGATGAGGAGTTCGGCATGCAGATTATCTTCGGAATTGCAAGGTGGGTTCCCCTTTCTCCGAACTCCAAGATAGTCTTCGGATGCAATGATGGTATCCGGACCTGTCATACACACAACCGCAGAGAGAATATAATATTTGCACGAATCTAATCTGTTGACAGCTTTTTCCCAACACGACATCACGTCTGTCCGGTTATAATTTTGAAACGTTTTTCTTCAGCCAATCCACGCTACGAGGCGTGGTTGCTACTGGCACGTCTTGTCAAAACAGAGATCGTATCCCCTTATTGCGGGATTCTCATCAATGCGAGCATGGGTAACTCAACCGTGTCGTTTATACAGTCCTAGGGAACAGGCGAATCCTAAGGCGAGTGAGGAGGCGTTTAATATTTACTGCCTTTATAAGGGGATAAGGATTCCCTCTTCCTCTCCTCACGCTCTCTCTGCCTCCGTCTTTCCGATCTCAAGCTCCAGCGCCCAAGCTCTCATCTCCTTTCCACTCAAGCAACCATGTCCGGATCTGGTGGTCAGGGCAAGTGGATGGTCTCCTCCGTCAAGGAGGAGGACATTACTAAGCTCCGGGCGGCCGGATATTTGGCGAAGGAGATCGCCCATCGTCTGCGAGCCGAGGGACAAGTTTTCCCCACGCTGGAGCCCACAGAGAGGGTGCTATTCATCCCCCATTTCTTCCATGGGCTAGGGTTTCCACTCCACCCTTTCGACCGCGGGCTGATGTATTACTACGGGATAGATTTCCATGATCTATAGCCGAATTCCTTCCTCAACATCTCGGTGTTCATCATCGTGTGCGAGGCCTTCCTCCGCGTCCATCCCCACTTCGGGATGTGGCTCAAAGTCTTCAACGTGAAGCCGAAGGTGGTGGAGGGACAACACGCGGAGTGCGGAAAGGCCATGGAGAGCAAGTTATCCAACGTCTCATGGCCCGAAGGCACCTTTGTTGAGACAGTAAAGGAATGGCAGAAGCAGTGGTTCTATATTGCAGAATCTCGCGGCACCACCTGGGCCGCGGCTGCTGAATTCCGCTCCAGTGCTCCCATGCGACTCACCTGCTGGGTCGAGAAGAGTCAGACTAGTGTGCACCTGACGAGCTAATAGGGCTACAGATGCGCGTCCAAAGTATGGTGACCAAGGACATCAAGCTCGTCAACGTTATCCAGGTGATGCTAATCCGCCAGATTCTTCCCTGCCAGCGCCGCAACCGCCACTTATGGGAATTCAATCCGAAGAAGCACCAGACCCTAAAAAGGCTCTTTGACACTTCTCACGAAGGGCCCTGGAAGTTGCACTTTAAGGGCAATGAGATGTCACCGGCCACGGACTCAGACCGTGGTCACAACTGTAACTGCCCCGCCAACGAGGTAAGTTACTTTTGATGTACTCCCAACTTAAATGTTTCGAGGATGATGTCTGAGATTTTAGTATTGCTTCCTCAGGATTGGGTGGAGAGGGCAAAGCGGATCCAGTGTCCGGATCCATTGCCCTAAGAACCAGTCATCCCACGCCTGGTGAAGATGCTGGTGCCGGCGCCATATACGGCGCCGAAGAAGAAGGCTAAGAAGAAAGCCAAGGGGGCCAAGAGCGGCCCCCATCACAAGGGTACTTTGGACGCGGCGTCCGAAGATGACGAGGCCCATTCCTCCGTCCCTGAGGACAATGACGAGGAAGAGGAGGGGGAGGAGGAAAACAACCCTCCTCCCAAGGAGAAGAAGAAAAAGAGGGTGGCCTCGACACATCTGGAGGCACAAGTGCCCGAAAAGAGTAAGGGCGCCACAGCGGTTGACACCGCGTGGGACCTCGACAGTAGTCCGGAGTGTCGCCCCCGTACCGGGCCCCAGGCCGCATCGTAAGTGACATGACTTATTTTGCCCACATCCATCCCTTTCTTTTTATTAATCTAACATGGTTAATCCATACTATTGCAGTCCGGCCCGTGACCTTACCCAGCGATCCTCATCTGGAGGTTCGTTGGCTCCGTCGAAGATGGCGAGCATGTCGCCACTACCTGATTACTCCCCCGGGGCCAGGGATGACACCGAAGTGTTATCCCGGAGGACCGCTCCGAAGGGAGGAGCCCAGGACGTTGTCTGGGAGGCGCCATAAGGCGGGACCTCCACTACCGGACACATGGGGGAGTCAATCCCCATGGAGACTGGCGAAGAGGGCCGTACCTTGTTCGGCCCTCAGCCGAATACGATTCCGGAGACCCATGTGGCTCCAGAATCAGGCGAGCAGCCCCCTTTGAAGGAGGGGGGTGCGTCGCCACCACCGGTGGCTCCTGTCCATCCAGGAGCGCCAGACGACCTAATGGGGGCGCTACGAAGTGCCTCCATCGTTGACGAGCATCGTATCCTTATGGGTGCAGTGATTGAGAATGTTCAGTCCGCCAAGAGCAGACTGAATGAGGCCTGCAGTAGCCTATTAACAGGTTTCGAGGTAAGAAAGAGAAAAACCCCGTATAGACCATAGCCCCTGAGACGATGTCCGGTGTTCGGCGAGGAGGACTGGACAGGGGATCAATCCTTAATTATAAGAGGCTGATTGAATATGTATTTATAAGCAGGCGTCCCTGTTGGCTACGACCTCGCATGCTGCTGAGGTCTCCGAGCTGAAGCGGAGGCTGGAGCGGACCAAGAACGAGCTCGGCGAGGTTAAGATTCGGCTCCAGGAGAAGCAAGGTGAGGGACAACTTGCTATATGTTCGGGAAGGGATAAACGCTGTATATTGACAGTGGTATTGTGATATGTGCAGAAGCCGCGACCGAAGTCGAGGCCCCCGAGGAAGGCCTTGGGTGAGGCCGAGGAGCAGGCTGTCCAGCAGCAAGCCGCCCGTAAGAAGCTAAATGCCCGGGTCAAAGAAGTCCACCAGGAGCTCCAAGATGCGGTGAAAAAATGTGAGGCCTTGGAGCATGACGCGTCGGATCGAGGGACCGAACTCACCAAGGCTCGTCAGAGTGCAGAGACCGCACGAAATGAGGCCCAGGCCGCCCTCCAGGAGATCCAGGAGGCCAAGAAGATCACAGCGGCTAAGACATTTAAGATGCAAAGCAAGTATGCAGAGAAGCAGTACCTTTTACTAACCCGGGTTCGAAGTTCCCTAGGGGCTTCTGCGGATTTGCCACGCAGTGTATCAGACGCCGTGGAGTTCTATCGAGCCGAAGGAGGGGGTTCTTCGGAGAGGCTCTTCTGGTTGCAGTATGCGGCACCAGAGCATCCCGTGTCCTTCACCGATCAGCTGAAATAGCTGGTGGAGCTGCATAGGGTGGCCGAACTATCCATTAAGGATATGATAATCCGGCTGTGGCCAGCCGAAGCTATGCCTAGTTGCTACTTCGGACTCGTGAGGCGGATGGTGGATGACTGTCCTCGGCTGGACGTTATCAAGCGCTCCGTCTATATTGAAGGTGCTCGTATGGCCTTCGCTTGTTGCAAGATGTGGTGGGCGAAGAGGAACGCTGTTGAAGTCGCCAGCGGGCCATCGGAGGGCAAGGAGCACCGCACACCCGAGCGATATTTCTAGGATGTTGTAGAAGTGTCTCGACTTGTAGCAACGCAATGTTCGCAGGACATTGTATTTGAATAAATGTATTCATGTTGCCTTTGTCTTGTATTATGGGAACAAAGCCAGTTTTTGTGAAGTAATTTTATTATACTTTGAATTGTTTCCTCCTGTACGGCCGTGTTGTGTGTAATCTGAGGGTTGGCCAGTCATCGGCTTCTGCCCTCACATAGATAGTACGGAGGTGTTCAGAATGGAATCTAAACAATCTTGATCCAATTACATGGTCCTTGAAGGAGTTGTTTAGCGAAACGAACAAGGCAATCAGACTTTATGGCTTTAACGCCCTCACTTAGCCATAGGAGTTTTATAATAAAGCATGGGCGCAGCCCCTAGTTTAATCCAGAGTACTGTCAGCATATGATCGGGAAGTTCCGACCTCTCGCGTGACGTGGAAAAAATCTCCAATGATTTGTAACCCTCGAGTAGCTGACCGGCTCTCGCCACATCATGGCAATCAGTTTTTGACTTTCTCTACTGAGGTTCTCGTCTGGTCAAAGCCAGGGCACAATCGCAGTAGTTCTCCCTTTACTACCCTAGCCGATTGAGCGGAACGTAGGGTAGCAAGCACAGGAGACGGGCAACCCAACTATTGACCAAAGACATGATTCGGAGACAATGCATATAATGCTAAATTCGGGGTGCCGAACATATATGAAAGGTGTTCAAACTGTGCTGCCATTTTGTGGGGCGACAGGTAGCCCCTGGCGAATATTAAACGTAAAAGAGTGTCGATGCAGCAAATAAGCACATCGAAAATAAAAACGAAGGAAGAAGCGAAAACCACAGGAACTGGGCAACGAACCATTTTATTATAACTGGATGGATACGTCAAGGTGTATCTTGTACATATGGTGTGGGAAGTATCCGGCCATTTAACATGCCGGCATCAATAGGGCGCAGCATGCGGGTCCTGAGAAATAAATATGAATACCGTCAAGAAGAACGTATAAAGGTTACCCTACACACCTGTGTTGCCTGCCTCCGTTGTATTTCAATCCTTCTAAAGGACTTGACATCAGGCCCGCTGAAAAGGGTGCCTGAAACAAGAAAAAGAAGTAAAAGTATGTGTGTCCGGGATCGTTCTGGCCGGATTGTAGACCCCGAGTTATCTCGTGCCTCCATCAATGTCCATGGAATTTTGAGTGCATAATTGTGTACGCGTGGTACAAATGCCACTACCTTTTTGGGGCTGGGACGGAAGCCGGATTGCTAATCGAGCTCTTGACGAGCCGTGTTGTCCTGTTGCAGTGTAGTCCGGACCCGCTTTATGGTGTTCGGGGACTCGACAGCTAGGTTATAATACTGCTTGAGAAGGCCGCTCTATGCTTCAGCTGCTAGGGTGGCGGTCTGCTCCTCTGTTCAGAGGGAGCGTTCTGTGTTGCCATTGACTGTTATGAAGCCGCGTGGACCGGGCATCTTGAGCTTGAGATAAGCATAGTGTGGTTCTGCGTTAAATCTAGCAAACGCGGTTCATTCGAGCAGTGCGTGGTAGCTGCTGCGGAAGGGGATGATATCGAAGATTAACTCTTCGCTTCGAAAGTTGTCCGGAAAACCGAAGACCACCTCCGGCGTGATTGAGCCCGTACAGCGGGCCTCTACACCTAGTATGACTCCTGTAAAGGTAGTCTTTGTTGTTTTGATTCACGAGGGATTAATGCCCATCTTCCATACGGTATCCTGATATAGCAGGTTGAGGCTGCTTCCGCCATCCATCAGGACTCGTGTTAGGCGGAATCCGTCAATGATTGGGTCCAGGACTAGTGCAGCTGAACCACCGTGGCGGATACTAGTCGGATGATCTCGTCGATCGAAGGTGATCGGAAATGATGACCATGGATTGAACTTTGGGGCGACTGGCTCTACTGCGTAGACGTCCCTGAGTGCTCATTTGCGCTCCTTTCTGGAGATGTGCATGGCGTATATCATGTTCACCGTTTTTACTTGGGGGGGGGGATTTCTTCTATCCCCTGTGTTCAGTTGCCGGGGCTCTTCATCCTTGTCCTCGCTTTGTGATCCCTTTTCTTTGTTTTCGGCGTTTAACTTGCCAGCCTGCTTGAAGACCCAACAATCCCTGTTGGTGTGATTGGCTTGTTTATCCGGCGTGTTGTGAATTTGGCACGGGCGGTCGAGTATGTGGTCCAGGCTGGAAGGTCCTTCGTTGTTTCTTTTGTAGGGTTTGTTCCGTTGGCCGGACTTGGATCCACTGAATCCGGCATTGACTGTGGTGTCTTCGGTGTTGTCTCCATTGCTTCTGTGTTTGTGTCTATTGCGCCGGAGCTTGCCGATGCTGTTCTTGGCCTCTGTAGGGCCTGCCTCGCTGGCTCTGTTTTTGCTGGGAGCCAGTCAGCTGTCCTCGCCTGCGCAAAAGCGGGTCATGAGTGCCATAAGGGCTGCCATTGACTTCGGCTTTTCTTGTCCGAGATGGCGTGCTAGACATTCGTCCCGGATGCTGTGTTTGAAGGCTGCTAGGGCCTCGGCATCCGGACAGTCGACGATCTGGTTCTTTTTGGTTAGGAACCTAGTCCAGAATTTTCTGGCCGATTCTCCGGGTTGTTGGACTATGTGGCTTAGGTCATCGGCATCTGGTGGCCGGACATAAGTTCCTTGGAAGTTGCCAAGGAAGGCTTCTTCCAAGTCCTCCCAGCCGACGATGGAGTTCTCAACTCAGGCAGGCTATTTAGCCAGTGACGGGCTGGTCCTTTGAGCTTTAATGGGAGGTATTTGATGGCATGGAGGTCATCTCCTCGGGCCATGTGTATGTGGAGAATAAAATCTTCGATCCACACTGCAGGGTCGGTTGTTCCGTCGTATGATTCAATATTGACAGGCTTGAACCCCTTGGGGAATTCATGGTCCAGCACCTCGTCTGTGAAACAGAGGGGGTGTGCGGCACCTCTATAGCGGGCCGCGTCATGGCGTGTCTCCGACGACGTTCGTTTGTGGTTATCGACCCGGGTGTGATTAAGTTTGTCACGTCTGAATAGGTAGCTGTCGTCCCGACTATGGAAACGTCCTTGCGATCTGTATATAGATCTGTTGTGTCCTGCTCTATTGTCCAATTCCTGCCGAAGATCGTATGTATGGTCCCGAGCTGGTCTATCCCTGTTTTTGCGAGGCGGTGGGGCGGGCTGCTGTTCGGCCTGAATCGCCGCTTTATCCCGACCGCAGGGTGGCCGTTCAGCCACCCTGTCCCGACCACGTGGTGGTCGGTCCGCACTACGCGAGGGATATATGTGCTCCGGCGCATCCTCATTGAATTGAGGTAGCAGTCTCTGCTTCAGGTAGCTCTTGGCTGGGCGGTGGAGGCCGTATTGCTCGGTTGTCAAGATATCAGTCCATCTGTCGACGAGCAGGTTTTGTTCAGCTTGAAGCTGCTGTTGTTTCTTTTTAAGGCTCCTTGCAGTGGCTATGAGCTGAAGCTTAAAGCGCTCCTGCTCGAGAGCATCCTCAAGCACGATGAAGTCTTTGTTGCCAAGGCTTGTCTCCTCCTCGGAGGGTGGACGGTAACTATCATCCTCGGGGTCATCTTCTATGGCCTGTTCGTCAGTGTTGTCTTGCTTGCTGTCGTGTTCCTGTTCGGATGTAGCCCTGGCGGGGTCTTCACTGTTTGCGGCACCGCCCGGAGTACTATTTTCTCCGGTGCCAGTGTTGCTGTACTTTGAGCGACGGGGCTTAGGGCGGCGTTTGGGCCACCGACGCTTGGACTGTGTCTCGGAGGCTTTGTTCGCATCCAGCTCTTCTTTGTCGCCGCCAGATCCTTTAGGTGTATCAACCATGTACACGTCGTATGAAGAAGTAGCTGTCCAACTCTAGTGAATGGCGGGTCTTGGCCTTGCTCCTTGTCAGCATCGTCGTCCATGCCGTCGATGTCTTCGGAGCCATAGTCAAGCACGTCGGTTAAGTCATCGACGGTGGCTATGAAGTGGGTGGTGGGTGGGAAGCAAAATTCCTCATCATCCGTCTCTAGCTCGAACCGGACATAGTTCGGCTGAGAGTCCTTCTCCAAGGACAGATTCTTTAAAGATTTTAGCACGTCACCCAAAGGCGAGTGTTGGAAAACGTCAGCGGCGCTGAACTCGAAGATCGAGAACCGATCTAGCTCGGTGTTCGCGGGCGTACACAGTCTGGAACATATAGCCGGAGACGAGTCCGAAGTTTCGTTAAAGCGAATATTGTAGGGTGTCGAGTCCATGTGTGGCTCCAACACCGTGGACTCTGAGGCCTCGGATGGCTCGATCTGCTTCGGCTCTAAGGTCGTTGCAGCCGCAGGAACCATCTCCTGGGTGTGATCCGATGACAGATTTAAGTCACGTTCATCGGGGTGAGGTGGAGCGATCGCCGTGGGCTCAAGTCCCTCGAAGATCAAGTCTCCATGGACATCCGCGGTGTGGTTCAAGCTTCTGAATCTGACCTGATGGCCAGGGGCGTAAGTGTCGATTTGCTCCAGATGGCCAAGCGAGTTGGCCCGCAGTATGAAGCCGCCGAATACGAGGGTCTGGCCGGAGAGGAAGCTTCCTCCTCGGGCAGCATCATTATTGACGACTGAGGGGGCCATCGAACCTTTTGTCGACGACACAGTGGAACTCTCAATGAAAGCACCAATGTCGGTGTCAAAACCGGCGGATCTTGGGTAGGGGGTCCCGAACTGTGCGTCTAGGATAGATGGTAACAGGAGACGGGGGACACAATGTTTACCCTGGTTCGGGCCCTCTCTATGGAGGTAAAACCCTACGTCCTGCTTGATTGATGTTGATAAATATGAGTGTTACAAGAGTGGATCTACCACGAGATCGTGATGGCCAAACCCTAGAAGTCTAGCCTATGTGGGTATGGTAATGAGTATATGTGGTGTCCTTTCCGGACTATCCCCTTCGGTTTATATAGACACCGAAGGGATATAGGGTTTACATGGAAGTCGGTTACATAAGAAGGAATCTTCGGTCACCAAGCTTGCCTTCCACGCCAAGTAGAGTCCAATCCGGACACGGTGTAGTCTTCGGCCTTCATCTCCTCACAGCCCATCAGTCCGGCCCATAGATAACATGCCAGACGCCTGAGGACCCCTTAGTCCAGGACTCCCTCACTAACCCTCACTCAGTGTGTGGATTTCTAGCTCGAAATCACGGTGCCACATCAAAGTTGTCCATTGTTACTCAAAAACACACCTCTCCATACATATGTTTGGGCCACACGCATGTAGTGGTTGTCTTCGGGGACTAGCTACTTGCGTGATTATTGGCGAGCTAGCCCATCTCCGGGGTCGCATGGATGGCCATCACTTTGACTAACAACAAGAGAGAGGTTGTACGACCAAGGTGGATTATTCTTGGTCCGTTTTACAATCCATCTTGGTGAGATATATGCCTCTCTGGCCCGCCGACTGAAAGTGTGTGTGTGTGTGGGGGGGGGGGGTTGCTACATCGCACTTTGCTAGGTGAACCTCGATTGGGAGGGGGCATGCATTCATAGCTTAATTAGGATTCCCTTCGTGGCAACATGAGGGGGGTGGGGGCTGCTAGCTACTTCACACTTTGCTAGGTGAACCTCAGTTAGGGGGGGAGGGGGCATGCTCATAGCTTAGGATTCCCTTCATGCCAACACGAGGGGGGGCTGCTAGCTACTTCACACTTTGCTAGGTGAACCTCGGTTGGGGGGGCATGCATTCATAGGTTAGGAATCCCTTCGTGCCGACATGAGGGGGGCTGCTAGCTCTACTTCACACTTTGCTAGGTGAACCTCGGTTGGGGGGGCATGCATTCATAACTTAGGATTCCCTTCGTGCCGACACGAGGGAGGGGGGCTGCTAGCTACTTCACACTTTTCTACGGTGAACCTTGGTTGGGGGGCATGCATTCATATATAGCGTAGTATTTACTTCATGCCGACACGTGGGAGGAGGGGGGCTGCTAGCTACTTCATATTTTGCTAGGTGAACCTCGGTTGAGGGGGAGGGGGCATGCATTCATATATAGCTTAGGATTCCCTTCGTGCCGACACGAGGGAGGAGGGGGCTGCTAGCTACTTCGCACTTTGCTAGGTGAACCTCGGTTGAGGGGGAGGGGGCATGCATTCATAGCTTAGGATTCCCTTCGTGCCGACCCGAGAGGGTGGGAGCAAGCAATATCATGCGCTTGCTACGTCTTGAGCTTGCATTGGTTTTCCCCGAAGAGGAAGGGATGATGCAGCAGAGTAGCGTAAGTATTTCCCTCAGTTTTTGAGAACCAAGGTATCAATCCAGTAGGAGGCCACACTCAAGTCCCTCGTACCTGCACAAAACGATAGCTACTCGCAACCAACACGATTAGGGGTTTTCAATCCCTTCACGGTCAGTTACGAGAGTGAGATCTGATAGATATAATATTTTTGGTATTTTTGGTATAAAGATGCAAAGTAAAAAAGTAAAACCAAAGTAAAAAAGCAAAGGAAGATTAAAGTGATGGAAATTGATATGATGAGAATAGACCTGGGGGCCATAGGTTTCACTAGTGGCTTCTCTCAAGAGCATAAGTATTCTATGGTGGGTGAACAAATTACTGTTGAGCAATTGACATAATTGAGCATAGTTATGAGAATATCTAGGCATGATCATGTATATAGGCATCATGTCCGTGACAAGTAGACCGAAACGATTCTGCATCTACTACTATTACTCCACTCATCGACCGCTCTCCAGCATGCATCTAGAGTATTAAGTTAAAAACAGAGTAACGCCTTAAGCAAGATGACATGATGTAGAGAGATAAATTCATGCAATATGAAATAAACCCCATCTTGTTATCCTCGATGGCAACGATACAATACGTGCCTTGCTGCCCCTTCTGTCACTGGGTAAGGACACCGCAAGATCGAACCGAAAGCTAAGCACTTCTCCCATGGCAAGAACTACCAATCTAGTAGGCCAAACCAAACGGATAATTCGAAGAGACTTGCAAAGATAACCAATCATACATAAAAGAATTCAGAGAAGATTCAAATATTATTCATAGATAGACTTGATCATAAACCCACAATTCATCGGTCTCAACAAACACACCGCAAAAAGAAGATTACATTGAATGGATCTCCAAAAGAGAGGGGGAGAACTTTGTATTGAGATTCAAAGAGAGAGAAGAAGCCATCTAACTACTAACTATGGACCCGAAGGTCTGAGGCAAACTACTCACACTTCATCGGAGAAGCTAGGATGATGTAGAAGCCCTCCGTGATGACGGCCCTCTTCCGGCGGAGCTCCGGAACAGGCCCCAAGATGGGATCTCGTGGATACAGAAAGTTGCGGCAGTGTAATTAGGTTTTTGGCTCCTGTTCTGATCATTTGGGGGTACGTGTGTATATATAGGAGGAAGAAGTACGCCGGAGGAGCAATGAGGGGCCCACGAGGCAGGGGGGCGCCCTAGGGGGGCGCCCCCACCCTCGTGACCGCCTCTTTTGTTCCTTGGAGCAGGGTCCAAGTCTCCTGGATCACGGTCGGTGACAAAATCACGTTCCCGAAGATTTTATTCCGTTTGGACTCCGTTTGATATTTCGTTTCTTTGAAACACTGAAATAGGCAAAAAATAGCAATTCTGGGCTGGGCCTCCGGTTAATACGTTAGTCCCAAAAATAATATAAAAGTGGAAAATAAAGCCCAATATAGTCCAAAACAGTAGATAATATAGCATGGAGCAATCAAAAATTATAGATACGTTGGAGACGTATCAGCGCTTTGCGAGAGAGGTGCCACATCGAAGTTGAATTTGGTACTTGAAAATCAAACCACCCTTTTGATACATAAATTTGGTCCACATGCAAGTGTGTTCATGTCCTGACCCTCTCCTACGTCATTTTTCGCTTAATGTATGAAAATTAGACAAGTCAGATGACGCAACAGACACGGTTCACTCAAACTAACCGTGTGCCACGCCAGTGCACCTGTCACGCACACATCCGCACAGTACATTGGGCTCCACGAGGCTCCCCCTCTCAAAAATATCTTCCCGCTTCGAGGGTTTTTCTGTTTCATAACGCACGCTTGTTATCTCCGGACCGTGTGCGATGTTTCTTGTTCCCAATTCCGCCTACATCGAAAATATATGCCCGCCTCGAGGGTTTTTCTTTTTCAAAACACACGGTTGTTATCTCCGGACCGTGTGCGATGCACTATCATCAAAATTTTCAATAGCCCGGCATTTCACTCCCGTGTTTGACTCCCGCGTAGTAAAATTTTCAGTACCCGCGTCATTTCCTCAAACACCCCACGCCCCCTCCACACACACACACAAACACACACACACACACACACACACACCAAAACCTTCTCGGGCGTGCACGCGCGCGCGCACACACACACACACCCACCCTTGCTAGAAACCCTAGCAAAGTCCCCGTCGCCACAAGGCCACCATTGTCAACATCTGCCGGTTTGCCCGTGCAGCTTACCCATCGATCTCCATACCCAGGCCGCCCTGAGTTTCCTAGATGACGCCTGCCAAACACCCCCTTTCCCACTGATCCCCATCCCCATCCCCCACTCCAGAGTGTCGCAACCTAAGCCCGGCTACGCTTCCCGTGGAGCTCAAGGAGCGACTAGCCCAAAAGAGGTGTATAGCGGTCTCTTCGCCCGACGTCCTCGAGGAAGCTGACGACCATTACTGGTGGTAGGCACTCAAGAAGCAGGCTAGAGTATGCGGGCATGTCTCTTCCACCGGCTACGACATCGAGGTCATCGACAGGGACGCCCTGAGGCGGGTTGTGTCACAGGTTAATTGGCCCACCCCAACCCCTCGGGTTCAACCGCCATCGATCTCATCCATGGTCCCTCTGCTGATCTCTTCTAGCTCGTTGTCAACAATTTGCCATTCTACATCGCCATCGAGCCCCTTTTGTCATTTCTGAAGGACACGTTCTGCGATGCTGGCTTGGGATGCACAGCTTCCAAGTCAGACCTCATCAACGGCGACCACAAGGAGGGCACCCTCTCCGGCTCTTCCAAGGGGAAAGAGCCCATCTGCTCTTCCAAGGGGAAAGCGCCCGTCTGTGACATCAGGGAGGGCACCCTACAACCGTGCTCTTCCAAGGGGAAGGAGCCCATCTGCGACAACATGGAGCGCATCAAGGTTCTGTGCTCTTCCCATAGGAACGGGCCCATCTATGACAAGTGAGGAAACCCATGATTTGTTTATTTCAGTTGTTCACAATGTGATGCTTTATATGCGAAATTATTTACTGTGCAGTACATTTCATCAATCCAGTTTTAAATATACCGATAGGAATGCATATATTTTCTTGTTGTTAAGCCTGTTATAGCTAGCATATGCCTCTTTTAAAGTTTTTTGATTGTTCGGTTGTTTATAGTTAGCATATGTTCAGTGTCAAATGCTATCTTTGGTTCTTCGTAGTATGCCTTGTTTATTCTAGTTATTCACAACGTGATGTTCGATATGTGCAAGTATGAATTGTGCAGTTCAATTTCATCAGTACCAGTTTCAACAATACCACTATGAATGACTACATTTGGTTGCTGCATCTTGTAGTTAACATGCCTTTCCATTTTTATTTAACCATAACCAGTGTACTTAGACCGGCACAATACCAGTTTGAATGACCATGTTTGCTTGTTGTTAAATGTTAGGCCTGTTGCAGTTAGCACACTTTTCCACTTGTTTTGCTTTACTAGCATCCTTAAACCTGCACTCTGAAGCTATCTTTTGGAGATTATTTTGTCTGCCATGTGTAATTTTGGTTGATGTTTAGCCTGTTGTGCTTAACATGCTTCTTGATGTACCTACACAGGAAAATTTTGGGAATGACTGCTGTTTTCCATCAAGGTTAGTTTCATCCCATGGCTTATATCTGCTCACTGTTTAGGATATCTATAGCTGGTACCATATAGGCCGGAGGCTGATAAGGGACTAATCGGTGAATCAGACTTTTAACTAAATATATCTGCAACCCATTTTTCCTTAGGTTAACTAGGGCCATATGTAATATATCTGAGGCTACATAGCAACATGCATTGTACTTTATGTCTAAATATGAAATCCTAGGCTACATAGCAACAAGGAAGAGTGTTACATTAATGTTCTAATGATGTCTAGATATACGTAGAAGAGTAGCAACAACAATAGCAACAACACAACCCTGTTTGGATACTCAACTACTGAGGGAGTCCTGGATTAGGGGGTATCCGGACAGCGGGATTATATCCTTTGGCCGGACTGTTGGACTATGAAGATACAAGATTGAAGACTTTGTCCCGTGTCCGGATAGGACTCTACTTGGCATGGAAGGCAAGCTAGGCAATACGGATATGTATATCTCCTCCTTTGTAACCGACCTTGTGTAACCCTAGCCCCCTTCGGTGTCTATATAAACCGGAGGGTTTTAGTCCGTAGGAAAACATACAATCATACCATAGGCTAGCTTCTAGGGTTTAGCCTCTCCGATCTCGTGGTAGATCAACTCTTGTACTACTCATATTATCAAGAATAATCAAGTAGGACGTAGGGTTTTACCTCCATCAAGAGGACCCGAACCTGGGTAAAACATTGTGTCCCCTGCCTCCTATTACCATCCGCCTTAGACGCACAGTTCGGGACCCCCTACCCGAGATCCGCCGGTTTTGACACCGACATTGGTGCTTTCATTGAGAGTTCCACTGTGCCGTCGCCGTAAGGAAGGATGCCTCGTCTCGTTGTTAAAAACGACATTACAGCCGGGGGAGACCTGGCTGTCGGCCAAACTCTCCGGCTTGGCAGTTTCATCATGACCGCCCGTTCGGCCGCTGCACCGATGATGACCTCTCGGGTCATCAAAAACAGCCTCCACATCGGCTCGGAATTCACCGAGCAGATGGATCCAATGGAGCTCTCTTCCCTAAACGAGCTCTTGGATCATATCGCCGCCTTGTGAGTCACTACAGACTATGATCGAATTGGGCTTAAACCCGATCAAAGGGAGATTAACTCTCCACCGGTCACCCACCATATTGCGGTAGTGGAGGAACAATGCGGCGATTATTCCTCTATTTTGAGGACTAACTATGTCCGGATTCCCGAGCTCTCCGAGCCGGATACCCGCTTACGGGAGGACATCACCCAAGACCTGAACCTAGAATCAGGCAGCAGGCCAGACTTATCGGGCAACACTCCGGAACCCGAACGTCCAAGATTGGAAACTCCTCGGCCCCTGGGTCTCAGATCGGGTAGAGGTTCGAACTCAAATCCACCCACCCACCCAGACATAAACGATCTTTCCCACATCAGGCAAGAGCCCCATGAAACAGTACATCATTATTGGGCCAGATTCCTCCTTGTGATGAACAAGGTTAAGGACTGTCGCGAGGAAGACGCAGTCTCATTTTTCTGCAATAATTGCACAGACAAGGGAATCCTTAACGCCTTAAGTCGCCGTGACATATCACGCTTCGCTGACTTGGCGTCCATAGTACGAAAGTACTGTGCGATGGAAAGCGCCTGGAAAACCGAAACGAAATTTTGGGATAATCTGGCTCAAAATATACACCTAGTCTGAAGTAAAAGGGTGCACTATTGTAAGACACCCGAGTTAGTTACAAAGAAACAAAAACCCTCTATAGGGCATGGAACCGTATTGGAGGGATGGCTTAACGGACCTTGCAAAATTCATAGTACATCGGATACCATACCAACACACATCCTTAGAGCATGTTGGATACTCCGGCAGGTGGCCAAAAGTGGTGAGGATTTTCTTATCCCAAATGCCACAGAGCACCATCCCGTGGATAACAATACGGTATTAACAGTTTTTGAAACCTTCGCATCAAATAATATGCGCAAGCGAACACTCCATAGCCTCACCGAAATCTGCCATGTGGCAGCAATGAATCCATGGAGTGACACGACTATTACCTTCAATGCCAGCGACGAACCTAAATTACAAACTGCCCGAGCACCAGCTGCACTGGTCCACAGTCCAATTGTGGACGGCTTTCGACTCACCAAAGTACTCATGGACGGCGGCAGTGGATTAAACCTCATCTATGAGGAAACTCTTCAAAAAATGGAAATAGACTGGAACCGCATTGAGCAAAGCAGCACAACCTTCAGAGGAATCATCCCCAGTCGGGAAGCACGCCATGCTGGGAAAATCACACTAGATGTGGTATTCGGCACGCCGGAGAACTATAGGTCCGAAGAAATTACATTCCAAGTGGCCCCGTTCAGTAGTGGATACCATGCCCTTTTAGGACGGGAGGCGTTCACGATCTTCCAAGCCATACCCCATTATGGGTACATGAAGCTCAAAATGCCCGGGCCCAACGGAATCATCACTCTCGGTAGTGATCCGGACACAGCACTCCGCGCCGAAGACAAAACAGCCGCATTGGCCCTCGAGACATTATCCGAAGCCCTTTAGGCCGAGGAATTAACCACGCTACGCTCCACAGTGGACAGGGACGATGTAATACTTGACAAGAGATCCAAGTCCACCTTTTTTAAACCAGTGGATGAAATAGTCAAATTCCAAGTCCACCCAACGGACCCTGCAAAAACAGCCTCCATCGGGGCACAGTTAAACCCCGCTGTGGACGCCGCACTACGAGAGTTCCTGCGCGAGAATTGGGACATATTCGGCTGGCGCCCCTCAGACATGCCAGGAATCCCACGCAGGCTGGCCGAGCACACCCTCAATATCCTTAAAGGATTCAAGCCGGCCAAGCAGGCTCTTCTGTGTTTCTCTGAACCTAAGAGACAGGCCATGGGAGAGGAACTATCCAAGTTATTGGAGGTCGGATTCATTAGAGAAATAAAACACCCGGACTGGCTAGCAAACCTGGTGATGGTACCAAAGAAGGACAAATCCTGGCGCCTATGTGTCGATATCAAGGACCTCAACAAAGCTTGCCCAAAGGATCCCTTCCCCCTCCCTCGCATTAATCAAATTATCGATGCTACCGCAGGATAGGAGTCATTGTGTTTCCTCGACGCATACTCCAGCTACCACCAAATCAAGATGGCAGAGTCTGACCAAGCCGCAACGACATTTATCACACCATACGGCCCCTTCTGTTTCAACACAATGCCTTTTGGGCTCAAAAACGCCGACGCAACATATCAGCGCATGATTCAGACATTTCTGGAGAAACAGATCAGCCAAACAGTAGATGCATACATAGACGATGTGGTCGTCAAAACCAAACATGTCGACTCTCTAATTGACGACTTGAGGCTCACATTCGACAACCTCCGAACATACGACATCAAGCTCAATCCGGAAAAATGCGTTTTTGGCGTACCAGCCGGAAAGCTCATGGGTTTCATTGTCTCCAGTAGAGGAATTGAAGCTAATCCGGCCAAAAACTGAGCTTTGTCACAGTTGGCTACCCCAACAGACCTCAAACAAATCCAGAAATTAACTGGATGTGTGGCGGCTCTAAGCCGCTTTATCTCCTGCTTAGGAGAAAAGGCATTACCCCTTTATTGCCTCCTTCGGCGCACCGAACACTTCGAGTGGACGGATGCAGCCAGAGCCGGATTGGAAGAAATAAAGGCCATATTGGCAACCAACCCAATCCTGGCCATGCCAAACATCGGCGAACCAATGCTGTTGTACATTGCGGCAACTCATCAGGTTGTAAGCGCAGTTCTCATCGTCGAACGAGAAGCGGAAGGACATAAATTCCCTCTTCAAAAGCCGGTATATTATGTATCCACTATCCTCACTCCATGCAAATCATGGTACCCACATTATCAAAAGATAGCCTATGCGGTATTCATGGCATCCCGGAAGCTGCGACACTACTTTCAAGAGTGCTTTATTACAGTATCCTCGGAAGTGCCACTTAATGATATTATAAACAACCGCGACGCCACAGGACGGATTGCCAAATGGGCCATTGAGCTCCTCCCGTTCGACATAACATACAAACCTCGGCGAGCCATTAAATCGCAAGTATTGGCCGACTTTGTCGCCGAATGGACGGAAGCCGAACTCCCTAAAGAGTACGGCGCATACTCCAATTGGATCATGCACTTCGACGGCTCCAAAATGCTGGCTAGTCTGGGGGCTGGCGTCGTCCTGACGTCCCCAACTGGAGATACAGTGCAATACGTACTGCAGATACTGTATACAGACTCCAACAACGCAGCCGAATACGAAGCCCTATTACATGGTCCTCGGATGGCAGTTTCCATGGGCATTCAACGCCTAGAGGTATGTGGGGATTCGAACCTCGCAATATCCCAAATAAACGGAGACTTTGATGCCAAAGATCCGAAGATGGCGGCCTATCGAAATGCTGTCCTAAAGATGTCAGCTCGGTTCGAGGGGCTCGAATTTCACCATGTGGCTCGGGAAAACAATCAGGCGGCGAATATCCTCACCTGCATCGGCGCAAAACACGATGCGGTCCCCCAACATCTTTTTGGAGAGGTTGTTTAAGCCATTCGTGGTATGGGAAGGGGACACCGGTAAGAACAGTCCGGACCCAGCCAAAATGCCCGATACTGAACACTCTGACATAATCGGAGGCCCCGCCACCGAAATAACACCTTCAACCCACGTCATAATGGCCATCATTGCCCCATGGACAGAACCATTCTTGGCCTACCTAGCTAGGCAGGAACTTCCCGCGGACCAAAATGAGGCACGCTGCATAGTACGGCGATCTAAAGCCTACAGGGTCCACGAGGGAGAGCTGTATAAAAAAAGCACTACCGGAGTCCTTCAAAGGTGCACCTCCGAAGAGGAAGGGCGGAAGCTTTTGGCAGAAATTCACACCGGACTTGGCGGCCATCACGCCGCAGCCCGGGCCCTTGTAAGCAAGGCCTTCCGTACAGGGTTTTATTGGCCGGCGGCCCGGGCAGACACACAGGACTTGGTCCAACGCTGCGCCTGTTGCCAGCTTTTTGCAAACCAAAGCCACATGCCACCCACCGCCCTCCAAACAATCCCCATTACCTGGCCCTTCGCGGTCTGGGGGCTTGACATGGTTGGACCCCTTAAAGGGGGAACACATAAGAAAAAATACTTACTGGTCATGGTGGATAAATTCACCAAATGGATAGAAGCCAAACCTATTAAGACAGTCGAATCTGGACTGGTGATAGACTTCATATCCGGGGTCGTACACCATTATGGCGTCCCCCATAGCATCATCACTGACAACGGCACGAACTTCACAGCCGATGAGGTAAAACTCTGGTGCAACAACATGGGCATCAAGCTCGATTATGCTTCGGTCTATCACCCACAAACCAACAGCCAAGTTGAGCGAGAAAATGGTATTATCATGAGCGGCATTAAACCCAGATTAGTGTGGTCCTTAAAGGAGTCTAACACGCACTAGGTAGAGGAGCTCGACTCCATACTCTGGGGGCTACGGACCACGCCGAACCGTACTACCGGATATACACCCTTCTTTATGGTGTACGGCGCAGAGGCAGTTCTGCCCTGCGACATAATTCATGACTCACCTCGAGTGTGCATGTATGAAGAAAGAGAAGCCGAGCTTGATTGGCAGGACAGTCTAGACACCCTGGAGGAGGAGCGCGACGTGGCAAAAGCCCGTTCTGTATTTTATCAGCAACAGGCTCGCAGATACTAAAGCAGAGATGTACGAGCCAAAACTTATAACGTTGGCGAGTTGGTTCTACGCCTGCCAGAGAAGAAAAAGTCCAAGCTCGAGCCCAACTGGGAAGGTCCCTTCATTATTGACCAAGTTCTGACCGGTGGAGCGTACCGTCTGCGGGATGCATCGAATAATCGACTTGAGCCGAACCCAAGCAGCCAGGCTCCGCAGATTCTACGCCTAGCGCCAGACTCTATGTTCGTCTCCTTCCTCTGTCCATTTTTTGCATATACATTATCTGTCCTTTTTCTCTTTCTTTCTTTTATTCTTTCTCTTATTCTTTCTCTAGGCCTTCAAGGGCCAACTTGTGCCTCGCTCGCACATTATAAATGCGCTAACCACGCTCATTATACCTGGGGGCTTCTTAAACGGAAGCTTAATTATCTATCTGGGCTTCTTGCCCAGCACATGTGTTATTCTTCCACATGTACCTTTTCTTCGCCATTATATGCATCGATATGACTTAAGTTTTGGCCAAGCTGGGTTGCCTGGCTCTTGTATTTATGCCCTACGTTCCCGTTAATTCGGCTAGGGCATAAGGGGAGCACCTCTGCGATTGTTATTGCCGGGTCAGCCGGATGTGTACCTCAGACTGGGTGAAGCCGAAAGCTAGCGTTCTTAAGGGAATATTCGGTCGGTGAACAAAAGATGATTTTTATTTATTTTCCATATGTGCCCCCAGATGTTTTTTCCCGCGTTTCCCCTCGCAGTCCGGACATGCACTTTAGGGCATGCGTACCCAGGGAAAGGAACCCTTAACGGAACTATTCTCCCTGGAAGATGTTTCTTACTACCTATGTAATATAACATAACTAGTTGGGCACTTGTCTGTTCAAGCACTAATGACCCCTATGCCTGGCCTTGACGCATACCCCGGTTCTTATATAATTGAGCGGGTATTCGGATACACTCTGTACTATCGGGTCCCGAGGTTGAAGCGAAAAGGCCCGCCATGACAAATGATCTACAATCCGGCTAGAAGGCATTATACATGTCACTTTAATTACATAGTCATGTAGACTGACTAAATTCCTCTTCTATACCATCCAACAGGCGGTCTAGCCTACAATCCTGTTGGGAATACTTTGCGGCTAATTCTACTTGCCCATAGACTAAGCTAATGGGGATCTCTTTCCCGTCAGGCCACACAGGTCCGACCTCGGCCATGTGATTTGGGTCAGCCTTGGTATACTGCGTCTTCACCATGGCCCAGGCTTCCCTGACACCTTGACGGCAGGCAGATATCTTCCATAATCGGAAGCGCCGCCGTCTCCACAAGCTCTCCAACGCCATCCGGCAAGGAGACGGATGGCCACAAGGCCTGGGCAATACTTTGCATCACCTGCCGAACTTGTTCGTGCAGTTGTGAGAGCTCGGATAGAAGATCACCCGCAGACCCGGGCATCTCCTCTGCGGGACGACCCATCAGCATACCTGCAGACATAACTCTGTTAGTCGGCTTCTCCGTCGTCCCCCTTTTTAAGGGTTCGTTCAAGCACTTACTGAATATGCCGCGTCGAAGCCGCTTATTCTCCTTCTCGGAGTCCGCAAGCTGGGCTCGAACATCTTTCAGTTCCACGCTCAGCTTGGTATTGGCGTCTTGGAGATTGTTTTTCTCCCGCCTGACCTCAGTCAGCACGCGTTCGCCAGCCTTTAGTTGTCGTACGGCGTGTTGGTCCTCCGGATTCTCTCCGGATTCATCTGCAACATCTATTGTTTGATCTGCAGCCATGCCGCACAGTATATGGTACCTTTCATTCTTTGAAAGAAATGTTACCAGCTGGGGCCTTTTTAGGTTCCTTCAATGCGGCAACAGCGGCCCGAAGTTGGGTCTTGCATTCCTCCAGCTCCTGTGACAGTCGAGTATTCTTCTTTGTAAGAACCTGCACAATAAGATGATCCTTAAATCAGTTCTGCTAACTGTTTCAAGTCTCAGGGGCTACTAATACATATAATCGTCAGATTAGCTTACCGTACATCCTTTACATACTGGTCCATGGCTCTGGCTAGACCATTTTGAGCAGCACGGAGGTATGCCTCTCCAGAATTGAAGGCATCAAATGCCTCTGGTGAGAAGCAAGCATCGCGGAGTGCGCCCCGGCGACGCCTATGATTCATGGCGCTCTCCACTTCTGAATTTGTAGCGGATATCCTATCAGCATCCTCTGTAGGGGGAGTATCCGGCGTCCGCCCTATGTCAGCTTCCACCTTTATGTCCGGTCCTGGAGCCCGACTGGTGGAAGTGTGATTGGCAGCCTCACCGGACATATTCTGGCGAGCGTTTTTTCTATTAAAGAAACATGGACGTCATTACATTTCAAGAAATACGACAACCACGGAGCGGGGTTTCTGTCATACCTCTGCGCCGGCGTCTCCGTCCTGACCGCCTTCCTTTTTGGTCTGCCCGGCCTCGGTGCCTCTTCTTGGCGAGTTGCTGCGGGTTCGGAATGGCGTCCCGAATGCCTTCCCTGTAAAAAACCACCATATGTATATGGTAGGTGAAGTGTCTAAAAGGGGATCCTAGTTTTTGGAGTTGGGATTTTTGATTTTTCTTACGTGCGATGCAGGAAGCAGGCCGGGATAGTCGGCCGTAATGGCCACCATGGCGTCATCACAACTTAATTGATAGAACTGCCGGTCTATCAGCTCCACGAATATGTCCGGATCTTCTTCGAGTCCGGGACCGAGGGCCCGATCAGGGTCCTCTGGTTGTGGAGATGGGCTGCTGACCTCCCTTATGGCTTTTCGCAGTTCCTGCCACAAAATGGCAAGGTGAGTACCTCCGACAAAGAATCCGGGAAGAATGGGAGTAAGGAGATATAACTCACCCAGCTTGGAGGGTTGTACATGGCGAATCCATCTCGTGGCTTGATGCGAGTGAACTCCTCTTCCTCTCCCTTGAACAATTCGGACAGAATTTTTGCTAAAGCGGCAGCGTTGTCCGGACCCTTACGCCCGCAACGGGTGGCGTCATCTTCCCCGTTAAAACACCACCCCTCGATATTGAAGTGGTTGCACTCCCCGCATTATGAATATTGACATAACCTCGATTATTGTCAATCCTGATTGAGCCAACGCTTTAATCTGGTTCATCAGGTAAAGGACTTCTCCGTTGTTTTCCTCCTGGGGGCTCCGTGGGCGCCATCTTCGGCGTTTCTTCAGAGGAGCATTGCTGAACTTAGGAAGACCCCGCCGAACATGGTCCGGAAGGGGGACGTCCTCCATATAAAACCATTCCGAAGGCCAGTCTTTGGACGTCTTCTTCGGAGTACTAGACAGGTATCCGGTTTCGGCGATGCGCCATATTTTGGCTCCGCCCACTTGATAAAGTGACCCTTCTGTGTGCGAGGGACGAGGCAAAATAACCTTTTCCATAGCTCGAAATGAGCCTCGCAGCCCAGGAATAACTCGCAGAGGGCAACATAGCCGGCGATGTGTAAAATGGAAGCAGGGGTGAAATTATGCAGTTGGAGGCCGTAAAACTCCAGGAGCCCGCGGATGAATGGATGAATTGGAAATCCGAGTCCCCTTAATAAATAAGGAACAAGGCATACCCGCTCCCCCGTAGAGGGGTTGGGGAAGCTCTCCGCTTGCTCCGCGCCATTGTAGGTGGCGAGCCCGGCTCAGACGGGCACCATATACGCTGGAGGGAGAAATCCCCTAGTCTGCAGTTTGACTAATCGACTGTGTGGGACTTAACACCTCTCCCAATCACCGGGCTTAGGGCTACGGGGGCGGGAGGAGGAGGTGCGGAGGTCGGCCATGCTGGAGTGGATCTTTCCAAAGCGCGGTCTGTCGGATTTCGGGTTCCGGCAGACCCTTGAGGTTCGAACACTGGGGTGCGCGTGGAGATTTCGCCTCCTACCTACCTGCACCCCTCCGCCTCGCTAAGATCTAAGCAATGGAAAGAACAACACGAATGACACAGGGTTTATACTGGTTCGGGCCACCGTTGTGGTGTAATACCCTACTCTAGTGTGTGGTGTGGTGGATTGCCTCTTGGGCTGATGATGATGAACAATACAAGGAAGAACAGCCTCGCGAGGGTCTGCTCTTGGCCGGGGCGATGAACTGCTGGGAGGAGTTTAGTCACCCTTCTCCCTCTCTCTCCCCTTTTGTTCTGTGGGTGGCTAGTCCTATTTATAGAGGCCCTGGTCCTCTTCCCAAATATCGAGCGGGAAGGGCGCCAACAATGGCGGGCTAATTTGAAGGGGGACAGCTAGCACTAGCTATCCTGACAAAAGTAGTCTTCGCCTGCACAAAGCTCTGGTGGTGATGCCGTCCTGGGCTCCACAATGACCTCCATCTTGCAGTCCTCCTGGTCTTGGTCTTATTGCACCGAAATGGCAACCTTTGCCTGATGCCTCGGTACCCCGTGGCTGCGCTTGCTCCCTCTGCACCAAAGAGGAAAGGAAGATGCTGCACGGGCTGGCACCCGCCTGGCGCCTTTGGTCGTCATGGCTTGCGTCACGGGCACCTCGTGAGGTACCCCGCCTTGATCTCTCCGCCTCCTCGCGAGCCAGCCTGATGAGGCCGTGCCTGAGGAAGCTCCGCGTCGTCCGCCCCGCGAGGCTTGGCCCCTCGCGAGGGTCTTTGGTCTGTGTTGATGAAGATGGGCCGTGCTGGGCCCCCTTTTGAGCCACGCCGCAGGCCGTAGGCAGGCAAGTCTGGGGACCCCCGTTCCCAGAACGCCGACAGTAGCCCCCGGGCCCGAGGCACGCCCGGACTTGGCCGTGCAGGGAGGCGGAAGGGCAAGAGCGAAGCGCCGCGGGCCCTAACAGCCTGCGGCCTTGGGCGCCGCGTGGCGGTTGATTGGACGTGGGCGTCTCCACTTCCCCATGGCGACTCGGCAACTGCGTGGATTGGACAAGTCCCTGCATGCAAAGCGGGTCATGATTACCTGCGATCATGGGGGTCGACGGTTGGCCTTCGCCGGCCATAAGGCGCGCGCCCTTCTAGTTCATCCCCCCTTGCTCCTCCTTCTTCTTCATGGCCCCGTCGAGGAGGTTCTCGGCCGCAGAGAAGGCGAAGGCTCACCAGGTTGAGCCTGCCTCTCCCCCGCTCAAGCGCGGCCGAGGGCGCCCTCGCAAACATCCTGTGGCCACCACGGCAGCTCCCTGCGGCCGTGGAGACGATTTCCAGCACGGCGACGGGCAGATTGCTGCGGCCGGGGGGCGCGCTCCGGTCGCGCGTCCCCCTAGGCCGCGCTTTCGCGCTGCAGAGGTGCTGCCGGAGTTCCTCGTGTGGTCGGCAGAGCCGACTAGCACCCGGCTTCCGCTTCCTCGTTTCCTCCTCGGCGAGCTCCCGGCCGGCGCCCCGGGCAGCCTCTGGCTTCAGGCCGATGGCTGCTGCAGCTGGGCCTCATGGGCTTCACTGGAGGTCTCCGCAGCCGGGAGCCTGGCCCTGGCCCGCGGTTGGCAGACGTTTTCCCGCGCACGTGGCCTAAGCCGTCATTGCACCCTGCACTTCAAGTTTGACGGCGATGCCACCCTCTACGTGAGGGTGTTTGGGGAAGATGGTCGCCGCGCATGGTGCTTCCCCGAGGACGGCAACGATGGAGAAGACAGTGCTCGCATGACTGGCGCGCTCAGGGTTCCCCAAGCTTCTCCGGTTCTTCTTCAGGCGGCGACTCTTCCAGCGGTGGCCGCGGTCAGCCTCCACGCCGTCGCATCTACTTGGGAGGTGGTAGCGTGTCCGCCCGCCGTCGCGCCCCGGTGAAGCGCGAGAGGGATTCTGCCTGAGCCCCGGAGGCAGCTCGAGTCTTCCCTGCAGGCCGGTGTGAGGCGAGCTGCGCCTGATCTGTCCTTTCTTTTCCTTTTTTTTCTGCGTAAAAAAGACAGTAGTGTGGAGCCCCGCGGGGGCGTGTTTGGGTTATTGCTGTTAATCATCGTTTTCCTTCCATTATCGTGCCTTCCGGCTACGTGCCCGCGTGTGGATAGTTCCCGGCCCCAGCCGTGGGGGGCGACCGACCCAGGCCCTGTGTTCGTGTCGCGATGCCCATGAGGCACGGACTGGAGGGGTGCTCCTGTAATGGACCCAGGTCGCGAACCCTTTGAACAACTAGGACGGGAACACTCGTGAGGGCGCTCAGCAGTCCCCCCCCCCCTCGCGAGGCCTTGCATAAGAGAAATCGAGGCAGGAGAGTGAAAAGTCGAAGAACCACAAGCCAAAGACGGCAACAACTTTAATAAAACTTCGAATGAGAAGGAACAAGCCAACTGCGGAAAGCAAATGAAAAGCCACGTCCGGCACTTAATCTAGTCTTCGACGTCTTCTCACCAGCGCAGAGCTAAGTGCTGCCACTGGGCATGGGAGGGAGCCCCAGGGCCTGAGGCTGGCGCTCCTGAGAGTCCGGGGCATGTACAGCCCCAACTCATTATTACGTGAGAGTGTGACGGGCGGCGAGCTTCACAGGCTCCGGGCCTTTTCCAAAACGCAAAAGCTTCACAGGCATTCACCTTCTTCACAGGCTCTGGGCCTTTTCCAAAACGCGATAGCTTCATAGGCATTCACCTTCTTCATAGGCTCTGGGCCTTTTCGAAAACGCGACAGCTTCACAGGCATTCGCCTTCTTCACAGGCTCTGGGCCTTTTCCAAAACGCGACAGCTTCATAGGCATTCGCCTTCTTCACAGGCTCTGGGCCTTTTCCAAAACGCGACAACTTCACAGGCATTCGCCTTCTTCACAGGCTCTGGGCCTTTTCCAAAATGCGATAGCTTCACAGGCATTCGCCTTCTTCACAGGCTCTGGGCCTTTTTAGGGGTAGAACCTCCGGAGGTGCTGGATGTTCCATGCGTTCTGGACCGGCACCCCCTCTTGAGTCTCCAAGCGCGCGGAGCCGGGCCTGGAAACATGAACAACTTTGAACGGGCCCTCCCACATGGGAGAGAGATTGTGCAGCCCCTCCCTGGATAGAACCCGCCTGAGCACGAGGTCTCCTACCTCAAGAGTTCTGGGGCGGATGTTGCGGCAGTGATATCGCCGTAGTGCCTGTTGGTACCTCGCCACACGCAGCGCGGCTTCTCGGCGACGTTCCTCCCCCAGCACGAGGTCCATCCCCCGCATGGCGTCCTGCTGTGCCTCATCGAACGCCAGGACCCGCGCGGAGCGACGTCTGACCTCGCGAGGGAGGACCGCTTCGGCTCCATAGACCAGGAAGAACGGGGTCTCTCCAGTCGGCTTGCTCGCGGTTGTGCGGATGGACCACAACACGGACTGAAGCTCGTCATACCAACTTTTGCCGCAGGCCTCCAGCTTCTTCTTAAACGTCCTGGTCTTCAGGCCCCTCGGGACCTCTGCGTTGGCTCGCTCGGCCTGACCGTTGCTTCGGGGGTGCGCCACCGAAGCGTAGCATATCTGCGTTCCGAGGTTAGCACAGTATGTTTTGAAGAGGTTACTGGTGAACTGCGAACCGTTGTCCGTGATGATGCGGTTCGGCACCCCGAACCGGCTCATGATGCCCTTGATGAACTTGATCGCGAAACTCGCGGGAATGGTGCGGACAGCCTCTACTTCAGCCCACTTGGTGAACTTGTCCACGGCGACGTAGAGGTAGCGGTAGGCCCCAGGCGCCCGAGGAAATGGGCCCAAGATGTCCAGCCCCCAGACTGCGAACGGCCACGAAAGGGGTATAGTCTGCAGGCCTCCTGCTGGCTGATGGATCTTCTTGGCGTGGAACTGGAAGGCCTCAAGAGCTTTCACTAGTTCGACGACGTCGTTGAGCGCGGTGGGCCAATAAAACCCACTGCGGAACGCCTTGCCGACGAGGGTTCGTGATGATGAATGATGTCCACAGTCTCCGCCGTGTATATCTTCCAGCAGTTCCTTCCCTTGCTCCCTGGAGATGCAGCGCAGGGACACATCGTTTGGTCGCTTCCGGTAGAGCTCTCCATCCTTGATGCAGTATGCTGTGGCCTGGCGTGCCACTCGCTCCGCTTCCTCCTCCTTCTCCGGCAAGGTCCCTTGTGCTAAGTAATTCTGGAGCTCCGTGATCCAGCATCTCTCCTGAGGTTCCATCATAAGGAGCAGGCGTGCTCCTCAGGCCGGGCCACAGGCCGGAGCTCCTGAGGCAGGTGGCTGGGGGAGCTCCTCCCAAGGCTGAGCCGTGTTTGACAATGACGGCAGGGCTGAGGGCTTGAAGAGCCGCTCCTCGAAAATGCCAAGCTCCTGAGGTAACCGCCTAGACGCCCGTTTGGCGATGTCGTCGGCCTCCTGATTGGTGCCACGGGGCACATGCTGCAACTCCAACCCCCAGAACTGCTTCTCCATCCTGCGGACCTCCGCAAGGTAGGCTTCCATGTGCTCATCTTTCGGCTCGTACACCTTGTTGGAGAAATTAACAAGGAGCTGCGAATCGCCCTTGATGGTGAGGCGTTTCACCCCCAGGGCAGCTGCGGCCTTCAAGCCCGCTATTAAACCTTCATACTCCGCTATGTTGTTGGAGACCTTTTCACCTTGCTGGAAACAGAGCTGCACAGCGTAGTAGAGCTTGTCCTGAGTGGGCGATATAAGCACCGCCCCAGCCCCTGCGCCATGCCTGGAGAACGCCCCATCGAAGTACATGACCCAGCCTTCTGGCGCCTCACTTCCCGGGGAGAGGGATCGATCCTCGCTGGCCTTGAGGCCTGGTGCCTCCGTCCATTCTGCCACAAAATCCGCCAACGCTGCTCCCTTGATGACTCTGGTCATGCTGAATTCGAGCTGAAATGCTTGCAGTTCTATGCTCCACTCAGCGACCCTTCCAGCTGACTTAGGGCTCCTGAGCACTCTCTCCAGGGGGTATGACGAGACGACCTTGACGGGGTGACCCTGAAAATAGTGCCGCAGCTTGCGCGAGGCCACCAGTAGCGCGAGGAGGAGTTTCTGAGGCATGGGGTACCCCGCCCTCGCATCCCGCAACACCGTGCTGACGAAGTACACCGGGTGCTCAACAAGGTTGGGTGCGTCAATGCTGGCGGCTCCCTTCGGAGACCGTGGCGCCTCTTGAGGCGATGAGGCCTCCTGAGGCTGGCCATCTGGGAGAGGGGCCTCTTCCGCTTTCGGTGCACTCCTCTGTGGCGGCTGATCCTCCTCAGCCGCGGTGGCGGTTCCTGTGGGCCTTGCTTGTTCCTGTTTTGCCTTGTCCCGGGCTGCTGCTACGGTTCTGATTCGACGCTCCTCTCTAACCGCCACCAGGGCCGCGCTGGCGGAGTAGGGAGTGGCGGCGAGGTAAAGCACCAAGGGCTCTTGAGGGCGCAGAGCCACCATGACCGGCAGGCTAGTCAGGTATCTCTTGAGATCTTGGAACGCCTTATCGGCCTCTTCAAGGCAGCGCTCGTTCCCCCAACTTGGAGATGAAGCGCCCTAGCGCGGTCACGCGCCCAGTGAGCTTTTGCGTTTCTCTGAGGGTCTTTGGTGGGCTCATGTCTTCCACCGCCTTGACCTTTTCCGGGTTAGCCTCGATGCCTCGGTGGGACACGAGGAAACCCAAGAGCTTGCCCGAGGGGACTCCGAACACACACTTCTCTGGGTTGAGCCGTAGGTTCACTGCGTTGAGGCTCGCGAAGGTTTCCTCCAGGTCTTGTATCAGGGGCCTGGCCTCCCGAGACTTTACCACAATGTCATCGACGTAAGCTTCAACATTCTTCCCGAGCTCCGGGCCCAAGGTGATGTGCATCAGCCGCTGAAAGGTCGCCCCTGCGTTACGCAACCCGAATGGCATGCATGTGTAGAGGTACACCCCACACGGGGTTAGGAAGGCCGTATGTTCGACATCTTCTACCGCCATCTTGATCTGGTGATACCCAGAGAAGGCATCCAAGAAGCATAGCAGGTCGCATTCCGCGGTGGAATCGACAATCTGGTCGATGCGGGGGAGCGGGAACGGATCTTGCGGGCACGCTTTGTTGAGGTTGGTGAAGTCGACACACATGCGCTCTTTCCCTCCCTTCTTTGGCACAATGACAGGGTTGGCCAACCAATCCGGATATTGGACCTCGCGAATGACCGCAGCGGCTTCTAATTTGCGGGTCTCTTGGACGATGAAGGCCTGCTTTTCTGTGGACTGCCGCCTGGCCTTCTGCTTCACAGGGCGCACGTTGGGGCACACGTTGAGGTGATGCTCGATTACACTCCTAGGAATCCCTGCCAACTGATCAGGCTCCCAAGCGAATACCTTCTTGTTTGCACGCAGGAAACCGACCAGGGCCTCCTCCTGCTCGGGTTCGAGTTTGGCGCCTATGGTGAAAGTGGCATTGGTGGACCCGTCCTCATCGACGGGTACCTGCTTGGTTTCTGCCTTGTCTTGGGTGAACAACTGTTTCTTCTTACGGGTGCAGCCACCTTGGGCTTGGGGGTCTCCAAGCCAGCGGGCTGTGCCGACGCCGCCGTCTTGAAGGAAAGCTTGAGTACCCGCAGCGCGCCTCCGATGTCCCCGTGCACGGTGAGGACACCGCTGCTCCCGAGCATCTTCATGAGGCCGATGGGGGCGATGTCGAAGTCGACCAGCTCCGTGCGAAAGTTGTTGTAGGTGCCGAAGGTTACTGGGAGCCGGATCTGTCCCAAGGAGCTGGATGATCCGCCCCCAAAGCCTGAGAAGGGCCAGCTGGGTTGCAGCCGTTCCAGGGGTATGTAGAGGAGGTTGAAGGCCTCGACCGAGAGCACGCTGAGGCACGCACCGCCATCGATGAGAGTTCTGGTGATGGCCACCTGGCAGATGGTGGGGGTGCATAGCATGGGGAGAGCACCCGAGCTGGCCGAGTTGGAGGGGTGGTCCTCCGAGCTGAAGGTCAGGCCGGCCTTGGACGCCGCCCGGTCTGGGAGAGCCCCCTGCCGCGTGGAAGCGGCGCTGACCCAGCGGATGAACGGCTTGACGTGGTTACTTGTAGGCGGTGCCTGCGAGCCTCCCAGGAGGGCCGCGACGACCGGGGGTGTTGGTGTAGCAGACTCGGTGGGGAAGAGGCTGCGGGGCTCTTCCCAAGAGGCCACGGAGGTTGCCGGCAGGTGGAGCTGCCATGGGCGCGGAGGGCCGGTGAGGGCCATGGGGAGCCAGTTGGCCATGACCCTATCGTCACCTCCACCTTCGAGGGGGGCCTCCTCGCTCGCCGGTAAGAAGGCCAGCGGATCTGTCGCACCGCCGTAGCGCGGCGGCGTCGTTGGCTTGAACTTGTCCGGCCACCGTACCCGTTGCAGGGCTGGGGCCAGGGCTCGGAGCCCCCTGGCCCCCGTGCTGGCGCGGGCGGTCGGAGCGGGCGACGCGCTACTCATCGCGAGGCTAGCAGTGGCGGTGGCGGAAGAGAAAACTCCGGTGCACCCCTACTTGGCGTGCCAAATGTTGGATTTCGGGTTCCGGCAGACCCTTGAGGTTCGAACACTGGGGTGTGCACGGAGATTTCGCCTCCTACCTACCTGCACCCCTCCGCCTCGCTAAGATCTAAGCAATGGAAAGAACAACACGAATGACACGGGGTTTATACTGGTTTGGGCCACCATTGTGGTGTAATACTCTACTCCAGTGTGTGGTGTGGTGGATTGCCTCTTGGACTGATGATGATGAACAATACAAGGAAGAACAGCCTCGCGAGGGTCTGCTCTTGGCCGGGGCGATGAACTGCTGGGACGAGTTTAGTCACCCTTCTCCCTCTCTCTCCCCTTTTGTTCTGTGGGTGGCTGGTCCTATTTATAGAGGCCCTGGTCGTCTTCCCAAATATCAAGCGGGAAGGGACCCAACAATGGCGGGCTAATTTGAAGGGGGACAGCTAGCACTAGCTATCCTGACAAAAGTAGTCTTCGCCTGCACAAAGCTCTGGTGGTGACGCCATCCTGGGCTCCACAATGACCTCCGTCTTGCAGTCCTCCTAGTCTTGGTCTTGTTGCACCGAAATGGCAACCTTTGCCTGATGCCTCGGTACCCCGCGGCTGCGCTTCCTCCCTTTGCACCAAAGAGGAAAGGAAGACGCTGCGTGGGCTGGCACCCGCCTGGCGCCTTTGGTCGTCATGGCTTGCGTCACGGGCACCTCGTGAGGTACCCCGCCTTGATCTCTCCGCCTCCTTGCGAGCCAGCCTGATGAGGCCGTGCTTGAGGAAGCTCGGCGTCGTCCGCCCCACGAGGCTTGGCCCCTCGCGAGGGTCTTGGGTCTGTGTTGATGAAGATGGGCCGTGCTGGGCCCCCTTTTGAGCCACGCCGCAGGCCGCAGGCAGGCAAGTCTGGGGACCCCCGTTCCCAGAACGCCGACATGGTCCGATGGATTCTCACTGGGGGAGGATGGTATGGATTGGATCTAAGAATCCCCATCCCTTTAATAGACAATTTATTTATCTGGCTAGGGGGGCAAATGTAAAAACGCCCTGGCGCCTCGTATTCACTCGACGTGTGGGAGATAGCCCTTATTGGGCGCAAAAGCCAAGAGGTCCAATATTTATGGGAACATACACTGCTTAACAAATGTTCGAAATTTGGAGAAGAACCCGCCTTGCAATGCCGAAGACAACACTGCGCGTCGGACTCATCATCATTGAAGCCTGGTTCGGGGGCTATTGAGGGATTCCTAGATTAGGGGGTATCCGGACAGCCGGATTATATCCTTTGGCCGGACTGTTGAACTATGAAGATACAAGATTGAAGACTTCGTCCCGTGTCCGGATGGGACTCTACTTGGCGTGGAAGGCAAGCTAGGCAATACGGATATGTATATCTCCTCCTTTGTAACCGACCTTGTGTAACCCTAGCCCCCTGCAGTGTCTATATAAACCGGAGGGTTTTAGTCCGTAGGACAACATACAATCATACCATAGGCTAGCTTCTAGGGTTTAGCCTCTCCGATCTCGTTGTAGATCAACTCTTGTACTACTCATATTATCAAGAATAAACAAGCAGGACGTAGAGTTTTACCTCCATCAGGAGGGCCCGAACCTGGGTAAAACATTGTGTCCCCTGCCTCCTGTTACCATCCGCCTTAGACGCACAGTTCGGGACCCCCTACCCGAGATCCGCCGGTTTTGACACCGAAAACTAGGTAGAGGTTAGAGTTAGTTTCTAGCTCATTACTAACCCTGAACTAACTCCATCCAAAGAGTTGTTTGGATGGCAAGGTTAGATTGACAACAAATGCACCAAGAGAACTAGCTCCAATTAGCACCTCTTGGGTTGGATACTAGTTTTTTTGGGTGGGTTATAGATGCAACTAGCTCAAACTAGCCCTCATGTTTAGATATACTTTAGGTCTATTTGAGTCCGAACTAGCTCAAACGATCTGTAACCCGTGGATACAACAGAAGATAATTTTTAAGAACGAACTAAACTCCTTCCGGCCCATAATATAAGATGTTAATTCTTCTAACATATGAGTATATTGGATGTTATAAAATACTCCCTTTGTTCCTAAATATTTATTCTTTTTAGAGATTTCAAATGGACTACCACATACGGATGTATATAGAAATATTATAAAAGAGTTTTGTACTACATCATTGTGCCATTCCTGTTTAGCTTCTAATATTAACTTGGTGCTTTTAGGTACATATGTCATTGGTAAAGATCCGTGTTTTGACCCTTTCTGCGTATGGGGCAATGAGATATCGATGAACCAGCATCAAGTGGGGAAGCTGATAAAGATTGTTAGTAAAATGAGTCCAAAGATGGGAATTAAATTATTTGTTTACACTTTATCCAAGACAACAGCGAACTGCGGGATGGTAAGTAAGAACTTTGTAGCCTTGTTTTTACTGCCCATAGTGAGTTGTGTTAGATGACAATGTCTGAAATCTTATTCCTTTGCAGTGATTGGCAAAGCAGTTTACTCAAGATTACCTCTCAAACTACATGAGTGGTGGGCATGCGAAGGCTAAAGTATTTCTACCAGAACATGATGATTATCTAGATGTTTTCATTAAGACCGTGAACGATGGGCAGTCGGCCATCACAAGGGGTTCGACTAGAGTCGTGCATGCCTTCTGGATGGAGGAGGGCACAATATGGGCATTCCGCTTCACCTTGTTCAGCAACCAGAATATATTTCACCTCTTTCTTTACCGTCTTTAATAGTACGAGTGTCGGTGGGAACGACACCTATGGGATCACAAGAATCCCTACTACGGTTGCGGGGCGCGGGGTCTTGAGAAGAGCGGATCAAACAGATAGCACACGGTTCGTTTATGCAGGTTCGGGCCGCGAGGATGCGTAAAACCCTACTACTGCTTTGGTGGATTGTATATTTGTGTTCTTGGGCTAGCTATGGGGCGTGAGGAGCTCCAAAAAGCCGAATCCTCCTCCTGGTCGCCTCGGGCCTCCTTTTATAGGAAAGGGGTTGCCACAGTGGCAAATAGGAGGTGGAAAGGGTACAGTGATGTGAGGTTATCCCTCGCATTACATGACAAGGCGCATTTAATGCGTCTTGCCCAAGTGTCCTTGCTTTGTCGGGGACGGGGGAGATCCATGTCTCGTCCGTCGCTGCTCCCTCTCGTGTTGACACGCGCCCTGGCCAGCGGCGCCCGCGGCACCATGTAGGCAGGCAGGCAGCTGAGGTGGCACAGTGGTGGGTCTCCACAAAGATCCGCATGACGCCACGCAGGTACCTGCCCAGCTGGTTGGGTCGGTAGCTGCATGCGAACGGCGGTGGAGGTTTGACTGGCGTGGGCCTGATGGTGGCCCTACGGGTGTTCTTGGCAAGGGCCTTGCCGGGGCCCCGGCAAGGATCTTGCCGTGGCGCCTGCTGTCATCCCCGGCAAGGCTCTTGCCGGGGGCCTTGTGGTCCTCCTTGGCCGGGATCCTGCCAAGGATCATCATCTTCTAAAGGGTGTATCTGATCTTGAACGTCTTCACCAAGATCTGCATGCCACCACGGGGATGTCTCCCGAATCCTTGCCCCATGGGGGCAGTGGACTCAAGGGTGACTCACTCCGTAGGTGTGGGGCGAGTTGCCACGGCAAGGGTCTTGCCGGGTTTGCTAAAACCGCCTCCCAGCAAGGATCTTGCCGGGGGGGAGTCCACTTCGTCTCCTTTGCTCTTTGTGGGCTCGGTCTTGGCGTTGTTCTGCTTCTCTCGAGCTTCAGCCTTACCTTGGCTCACCTCCCTTGCCTTGCTCAGTGTGGTGGTGCCCGTGGCTCAGACTGCCCGTGCACAGTTATAGGGGTACAAAAATCGTACCCCTCTTTTTGTACACCGACAGGAGCCCCCGGGCCTGGGCCACACGTCAGCGCAATCGCGTCATTGGGCTAGGCCCAAAACGGTGCGCGGGCAGGCGGGGCGGTTTTTACCACGGTAAGTCTCTTCGCGCGCTGCGCTTCCCATGCTTCCCGCACGTGGCGCGGCGTGGGGAGGCGTGTGTGACATGGGTGGCATGCGTGGGGTTGCTTCCCGTGGGCATGCGTCACATCACAGTTAATGTGAAAGGAGGCGGCCCGTGTTTTTCCCCCATAAGAAGGAATAACTGTGGGCGCGCTGCTCACTTTCTCCTCTTCCCTCGTGCCTTTTCCAATCTCAGAGCCACTGTTTCCTCTCTTCCTTCCTTCCTAAGCTTCCGCCGTCGCCCGCCGTCGTTGCTTCGCCATCCCCCTTCCTCAGCCCTCTAAACTTCTTGGTCGCCATGGCTCCCAAATTCGCCAAGGGCAAGGGGGTGGCTAAGGGCGCCGGGACGGTGAAGCCGCCGGAGAGCGCGCTGTCGGGGGACCGGACGAAGTTCGCCTTCTTCTTCCCCTCGACGGTTGACGTTCAAGAGCTCCGGGCCTCCTTCAAGCCCCTATGGGGAGTGAAGACGGGGGGAGAGGATTCGGGACACCCGGCGACGCGCATCATTCCTGCTGCTTGCGCTGATTTTGCATCAAATTGGTACCCCTTCTTCGTTGATTACTTTTCTTGCGGGTTATGCCCTCCTTTCTCCGATTTCTTCTGCGACATTATGCGCACCTTCGGCTTTCGCCTCTTGGATTTTACTCCGAATGCGGTGGCGTGCATGGCTTTGTTCGTGCATCTTTGCGAAGGCTTTGCCGGGGTGCATCCCAACACGGTGCTCTTCCGCCATTACTTCTTCCCTCAAATCCAGCCGGGAGGAGCCGTCTCCGGTTGCGTCACCTGGATCCCAAGATCCAAGGAGGCGTACCCGGATGGTGCCGTGAAGGAGAGGTGGGAGGAATGGCGTGGCCGGTGGTGCTGGATTGAAGATGAAAACCCACCGGAATTCTGCAAGGTCCGCCGAGTGCCGCCGGTCCGTGGCAGCGATTGGAGCGATGTCGACGCCGCCGATGGGAGGCTCACCGTCACCACCACCAGGATTCTCCGGCTCACCCAGGCCGGACTCACCCTTGAGATGATCGGGGCGGACTTCATTCGCCGCCGGATCGCCCTGTTGCACAACAAGGGAAGGCCAGCTTGGCTCTTTACAAACCCGGCTGACATTATGCGACTCCGCCCCGGCCTCGATCACAACTTCACAGTGCTGGCGCATGCCCACTTCTACCAGCGGCTTTTCCAGCTTGATGTGGGTCGCGATGGCGAGGTCGAGCGGACCGGCAAGGCCGCGAGGGCTGCCGCAAACGTTGGCAAGGCCCTCAAGGGGCCATTTTTCAAGCTGCCAGCGGGGGTGGTCCCATTGTGCAACAATTCGCATCGGTCCGAGATCATTGCCATGATGCCGGACTGTAATGCGCATGGCCCTGTCCCGAGCTGGGAGGAGCCAAAGGACGAGGATGTGCAGCAATTCTTCGACACCCTGATCAAGGTGTATGTCAATGCCGACGCTGAGCGGTGGCTTATCATGGACACCACCCAGGCAGAGCTGGACTACATCACCACTAGGGCGAGGGAGGCACAGCTTGCCATGGAGGCCGGCAGCGCCGGGGGCGTGGAGGACAAGGCCGCAATGGCGGCGGAGGAAGAGGAGCTCTCCCGGTGGGCGGCGTACTCCGGGGAGGTTAGCAGCGCCGACACTGGATCTCCGCTCGTCGAGGACGCGGCCGACGAGTCGTCGGGGGAGGAGGAGGACGTGGCGGCGGGCTCAACGCCAACCAGGGGAAGAGGGCAAGTCCCGGGGCGGGCTGGCTCCGGTGAGCCGGTCCGGCCCGGCAGGGCTGCGCGGCCTCAATTGACCCTGGAGGGGTCTGGGCGCCACACGAGGGCCACGGCAGCCAAGAGGCTGACAAAGGCCGCTGAGAAGAAGAAGACAACAGCCCCTTCCTCATCCGGGCGCGCACAAACCCCGCCGCTTCCTTCGCCTCCTCCGGCATGCGTCGACTCGGATGATGATGTGGAGCTCCCTTTTGATCTTGGGCCTCTCAGCCCGGAGAGGAAAAGGAAACTGGTGGAAGAGGAGGAGACGGATGACGAGTAAGTTCTCCGTTCCTTACTGTCATTTCCATTTCCTCGAATTGGGTCGCTTGTCTTGATCTATTTTTGCTTCCGCAGGGAGACAGAGATGTTGGCCCAGAGGGTGAAGAGGGCGAGGACCTCGGCGAGCAGCCAGCCCCCGGCTGGGGCTTCAAAGACACCACTGGTCATGCTGAGCAGCCCGGACAGCAGCCCCCGGTGCAGCCCCCAGCGTAAGTTCGTCACCCTCTTCTTATTCGACATGTGGTAGGCGCTAGATGCTATGATGCTGACCTTGTCGGGTTTGCAGGAGGGGAGCGGCAGCAGGAGGAGCCACAGAGGGCTACTACTAACACACCACCCCCATCGACTACGCCGCCGCGGGGGGGCGTCCCTGGCAAGGGCATCAGGCACGGAGCCCACACCCATGGAGGAAGAGGGGAAGTTGGGTGCTGGTGGCTCTGCCATGGCGCCAAATGCTGGTGGAGAGGGGACTTCTGCTTCACAGCCTAGCACTGGTGAGTCGCTTGTCCTTCGTCTCTATTTGTCCCTTATTCTTTTCTTCGCTTCATTGCTCCCGTTGCTGCCCAGGCCCTCCTTCAACAGACATGGAGGACGTGGACACTGTTGTCGGGGATATTGCTGAGGAGGCCGCGGCGGAGGCCAGCAGGATTGCCGCCGAGGAGGCCGCCAAAGACGCTGACGAGGCCGCCACTGACGAAGCTGCCAAGGGTGCCGCCGGGGACGCCGCTGCGGGGGCCACCAAGGCGACCGGCGAGGCTCCTGCCGAGGGCGCCAGCGGTGGACCTGCGGGTGGGGCCGGCAAGGCCTCCGCCGAGGAAGAGGTGGTGGGTGACTAGCCTCCCTCCTCCTCAACCTCGGGCCCCGGTAGATATCTGAAGGTGGGCGACGATCTCTTCGTCCACCTCCCAGGGGCGTCAAGTCGGGCGCCCGCCGAAGGGGAAGTCTTTGACGGCGAGGTGCTTCCCGCCACTGGGCTTGAGGTTGTCGGTGAGTCGGGCGTTCGCGGTGACGGTTCTCCAGAAGAGGAGCTTTTCTGCGCTATGGGGGCCAACTTCCAAAAACTCCAAGCGCTCTACCGTGTCCGTCTGGACAAGGTTAAGTCTAGGATGGCAACGGTGGACCAGGCGGAGGTGGATTTCAAGGCGCGCGTTGCTGAGACGCAGACCTGGTTCCACCAGACTCGCGAGGAGCAGAGGGCCCTTCAGGAGGAATTGGCCAAGCGCAATGTCAAGCTCACCATGAAGATGGCTGACATCGAGAAGGCCCAGGAACAGGCGGCGAACTTGGCTGCCACGGCCGAGGCCGTCCGGAACCAGCATCAAGCCGCACTGGATTCCCAGGGAGAGGACCTCACCGCGCGTGAGGCGAAGCTTGCCGCAGCGCTCCATGTCAAGGATGAGGAGCTCGAGGCCCTTGTCACGCGGCGGACTCACAAGCTGGAGCAGAGGCACAACGAGGCACTCGATGCCCAGGCTCTGGCCCATGCCGGCAAGGTAAGGGAGTTGGAGGTGGCGCAGGACGAGCTGAAGGAGCAGGCCCTCAAGATGTTCAACGAGAAGAGCATGCTCAACAGCGCCTTGGTGGAGGCGCAAGGAGCGGTCATCAGCAGGGCTGGGGAGCTCTCCGGAGCGCAAAACTCCGTCAGAGATCTCAAGCTGAAGCTGGAGGATCTCAAGAAGATGCTGTCGGAGAGCAGGGCTCGGGAGGAGACCTTGACCAAGAGCCTGGAGGAGGAGAAGCAGCTGTGGGCGAACGAGGCCGCCTCCCACCAGGATTATGTGGCAGGAAAGAACAGATGGATCAGCCGTCTGGAGGAGGTCGCCGGCAGGGTCACCTCGCAGTCGGCCACCATGGGGATGCCACACGTGAGGTACGCCCCTGAGCGCAGCGGGACCGTCAACACCAAATTGACCCTGTTCTTCGAGGGCGTCCTCGGAGCCTTGGCTTATCTTCACTCCAACAGGATGGCCATGCTGGCCGAGGAGGCCCGGCGACTTTGCCGGAGGGTCGGGACCAAGGTCCTCACCAAGATGGCGTACTGGAATCCCGATCTTGACTTCGCGGCCGCGATGACGAGCTTGCCGGATGGTGCTGACCTCACGGTGCTCAAGGAGCGCATCATTCCTTCACCGACTGCATCGACGAAATCAAGAGGGTGGAAGGCCAGCGTCGGGATTAGGCATCCCGTTCTTCTTCGCCGCTGCGGGTTCCCGACCAAGATAAAATTTATCTTTAGTTAGAACCGCAGCTATGATGTGATGTAATATAACTTTGAAGTACTCTTAATTTTCATGCATGTTATTTCCCCGTTCAATTCCTCTTTGTATGCATGCCCTACGTCAATCGGGAAGGCTTGCCGGTGCGGAAGCCCCTAGCAGCGTTTTGGGGATGGATCCCCATGGCCGGCCGGGTACGCGTGCTGCCGGACGAGCCACCTTTCCGTTCTGAATGCGGCCGCTCGAACTGTCG
Source organism: Triticum urartu (assembly GCF_056163025.1). Lineage (NCBI taxonomy): Eukaryota > Viridiplantae > Streptophyta > Magnoliopsida > Poales > Poaceae > Triticum > Triticum urartu. The sequence goes on along the minus strand of NC_141876.1, from coordinate 459,623,696 downwards.
AGCTTGACTTGAGTCAGAATCGGGGGCGTTGCAAATCGTGGAAGGCTCCTCTGCCATTCTCGACGCAGCCGCTTGAGCTGTTGAGCGGACTCGAAACAGGGCAAGGGTGCTGCCGATCGTGGCAGAGCCCCCTGGCGTGCAGGTTTCTCGTACAAAGCAAATATCTCCGGGAGGAATAAACTCAAATAAGAAAGGTAGCACAAATAAGGGTTCAATGTAACTTAGCTTCTGTTTGCGATCGCTCGAGTGTCGATCTTCTGGCCTCCTTTCTTCTTCAAGGGTCACGAAGATGAAGGAGTGCTGGGCTAACTGCTAGAGCCAATTCTCACAACTGCGCCCCCTACCTGGCATGCCAAAGATGTAGGTGGGAACGACACCTATGGGATCACAAGAATCCCTACTACGGTTGCGGGGCGCGGGGTCATGAGAAGAGCAAATCAAACAGATAGCACACGGTTCGTTTATCCAGGTTCGGGCCGCGAGGATGCGTAAAACCCTACTCCTGCTTTGGTGGATTGTATATTTGTGTTCTTGGGCTAGCTATGGGGCGTGAGGAGCTCCAAAAAGCCGAATCCTCCTCCTGGTCGCCTCGGGCCTCCTTTTATAGGAAAGGGGTTGCCACAGTGGCACACAGGAGGTGGAAAGGGTACAGTGATGTGAGGTTATCCCTCGCATTACATGACAAGGCGCATTTAATGCGTCTTGCCCAAGTGTCCTTGCTTTGTCGGGGACGGGGGAGATCCATGTCTCGTCCGTCGCTGCTCCCTCTCGTGTCGACACGCGCCCTGGCCAGCGGCGCCCGCGGCACCATGTAGGCAGGCAGGCAGCTGAGGTGGCACAGTGGTGGGTCTCCACAAAGATCCGCATGCCGCCACGCAGGTGCCTGCCCAGCTGGTTGGGTCGGCAGCTGCATGCGAACGGCGGTGGAGGTTTCACTGGCATGGGCCTGATGGTGGCCCTACGGGTGTTCTTGGCAAGGACCTTGCCGGGGCCCCGGCAAGGGTCTTGACGTCACGCCTGCTGTCATCCCCGGCAAGGCTCTTGCCGGGGGCCTTGTGGTCCTCCTTGGCTGGGATCCCGCCAAGGATCATCGTCTTCTAAAGGGTGTATCTGATCTTGAACGTCTTCACCAAGATCTGCATGCCACCACAGGGATGTCTCCCGAATCCTTGCCCCATTGGGGCAGTGGACTCAAGGGTGACTCACTCCGTAGGTGTGGGGCGAGCTGCCATGGCAAGGGTCTTGCCGGGTTTTCTAAAACCGCCTCCCGGCAAGGATCTTGCTGGGGGGAGTCCGCTTCGTCTCCTTTGCTCTTTGTGGGCTTGGTCTTGGCGTCGTTCTGCTTCTCTCGAGCTTCGGCCTTACCTTGGCTCACCTCCCTTGCCTTGCTCAGTGTGGTGGTGCCCGTGGCTCAGACTGCCCGCGCACAGTTATAGGGGTACAAAAAGCGTACCCCTCTTTTTGTACACCGACAACGAGTATACAACTGTGGCTCATCATTCTTTCTTTGGTTCTTATGTAACTCTTGAACATATGTACCTATGAATCAAATAATGCATTGGTTGTTTGAACCTGATGGATATGACTAAAGTTGTAGCATGCATTCAAATTCAAATCCGGTACAATTTGGAAAAGCAGCAATTAAATTACGATGAAATTACGCTCTCCAGGTTGTTACAGCATGCACGGTTGGTAAAACACAAATGTTTGTGATATGCACCACAATCCGAGACGGTTCACAGAGAGGAAACGTGTGCAAGCATGCACAGAGTTGCCGTTTGCAAAGTGTGTGAGATGTCAGACAATATCACAAACGGTGCAGGCAAACTAAATGTTTGTGTTAGTTGCTTTATCATACACGATTCACAACCATGAACTGTTTCAGATGAAGTATGCATCATAAACATTGCACCACAGAATAGCGTGTGCAATAGTTGTCGTGTATGACGATGCTATGACGGTGCAACGTTTCGTAATCCTGTCCGACGCTCATACGACGATTAGCTAATCTTCTTAACGGTGAACCATTTGTGATGGGCCGCGCATCATAGACGTTCTATAATAGTGAGCCGTTTGTGATGGTCCGCGCATCATAAACGTAGCACCACAGAATACCGATGGCGATGGCAATGTGAGCAGAAATGAGTAGGAGTACTGTAGGGGCCCTATCCCCGATGGTTTCTGGGTCATGTGGGAAGGACCCCCCTATCGCCCACACTCACATGGCGACAGTTCCAAATGCCGTCGCGGAAAGGGGTTTTAAACCGTTTGTTTAGGACCGACACGCACCGGTGAAGGATGGTATGGCAGCCACCAATGGAGACCTCTATATAAAGGCGTCTGGCCAAGACGAGGGGTCTCACTCGACACTCTTCTCAAGCCCTAGCTTAGCACATCTAACTTGCCAATCACATTTTCGTCCACCCACATTGTAATACTTTGGTCATATAATCCCATATAAGCAAGACGTAGGGATTCTACGTGCAACAGGGGCCTGGACTTGAGTAAAACTTGTGCCTCATGTCCATCTGGTAACATAAGGTAATGCCCCCACTACCATACAAATCTATGTGCGACCACTGTACTATCTCTAGGTACTACGGAAAACACCCTCGACGTGCGCATTCTTTCAACCCATGCAGGACAACCATGTGTATTCATTTAGATAGATAGAAAGAAGTTTAGATCGTCAAAAATGGCATAACAGATACAACCTTAAAGATGACACACCCCCAAAGTAGCCACAATGTAAGCAATGACATGTGACATAAGGATCGCCGGCTAAACCACCAATGACCTATGACCTAGGTAGAATACTAGCAACCCAAGCTGAGAACAAAGCATGGGACAACAAACCTGTATAAAAGCACTAATCATACACTAAAAGATATCGCAACATCCCAGAGCAATGATCTAACGCCCTAAATACGATGCTCCAGATACTTTCCTTTATTTTAGTTATTGTCGTGTGATCATTATGTTTGTGCATTATCATAATTGTTTTGCATATTTCTTTTTCCTATGTTGTTGCCATGTTCATGATGAGTGCCTTGTTGTCTTGCTACTTGCTTCATGTTCATCTTTTATTATATTACATTGTGCCTCCTTGCCTTTTTATATGCTTCATGATGTGATGTTGCCTTTGTCATTTATGTTGCATTTGCATCATGATCATCATTGTGGTTTGGATATCTATCGTGTGTATATTTGTGGTGGGCTTGCTATATTTATGAACTCCTTCTCCTCATCTTCTTTGCTGTTCCATCTTTCCCTTCCATCTAAACCATCATCAAGTGCAACACCGCATGATTAGCTTCTTCTTTTCAATTCTCACACATTTATTGCAAGTGGCATTTTCCTACCCCAGTCAAATGTTCACTTATTTTCGGTAAATCTTGCTCCATGCCTTATACCTCTCTGTCAAATTTCATTCATTTTGGAGTTGTTTTGGTTGGGTTCAAAAATGGCTCAAGTTTGAATTGAATTCAAACTTGAATTATTTTTATACCTTTAAAAATGGCCAAAACAATTTATTCAAATACTGCATAAATCCAGGACTACATATATATCTTTATCCCTGTGAGTTTCCTTCCCAAAAACCCCTGACCTTTTCAATCTTGGAGATGTCTAATTATTTTAGGCAGAATAAAAGAAAGGAAGGAAGGCCTCAATTCCATCCGTAGCCCACCTGGGCCTTTCTTTCCCCGGCCCAGCCGAGCCGAATGGCCACCTGCTCCATCCCTCACGGTGTCTCCTTCCTCCAGAGTATAGCAGCAGCAGCGCCGTGAGCAGGAGGCTCACGGACGTCGAGGCTAGAGCCTGCCTGCGCCCCTATAAAGCCCTGCAGCGACCCCTAGGGTTTCCTCCTCCCTCCTCCTTCCCTTCTCGCGCCGCCATCTCTCTTCCTCCCCTTTGTTTTCCCTTCTTCTTCAAGATTAGAGAGCACCACCGAGAGCAGAGGAATAAACCGTCGATGCCCGTCGTCGTTCTCACGGCCGGAGGGCCTCAAGCTCGTCTTCGACATGTCGTCCTGCACCCCGTCACCCTCCTCGATCGATCCCCGCAGTTAGTTGGGCGGGAGCCTCCCCAACGCGCCTCCCTGCCATCGCCGTCGCCATGGCCGGTCGAGCCAAGCCGAGCTCGAGCCCGGTGTCGTCCATGTCGTGGTGGCCTTCTTCTTCCTCTGGAGCGACCTCCACATGCCGGATCGCCAAGTCTAGTGCCCTATCGCGGTCTTCTTCCCCTGCTTCCTCTACATCACGGATCGAACACCATCTCGCCATCACGCCATCGGCCACGTCGTCTCCCTCCTCTGCTTCCTTTGCTTCCACTTCCTTCACGGTCAGAATTTCGACAAGGTTCAAAGCTCCCTCCCGTCGTCTCTGGCGTGTATCCATCGACCTCATCGTGTCATATGGTGAGCTGGGTAACGCCCCTTCCTCTCTGTTCCTTCCTCTCGATGTTTGATCACCCGCATGCCTCGCCTGATCATCACCATGCCGTGCGCCCGAGACGAGCTGCTGCTCGACCTCGAGTTCCCTCGCACCCGAGACGCTCGCTCACTGCGCACCTGCTCCACACACGCACACACCCCCGCACGCGAGTGCACGCGTAAGGGCCTCGCCTTGCCCCGATTGCATCTGTCGAATGCATCCTGTACGCCATGGTTGAGGTACTCAAGCTCCTCACACCCATGCGCCCTTCCTGCATAGCACACACATCATGCGCACATCCCACCGCGGCCACCTCAAGCCTTTTCCACAGCCCCGCCGGCGCATGGTAGCCGCAGCAGTCGCCGCTGCTTGTTCCTGTCGCCGACGAAAATCAGTCATCCGCCATGTAGAAGAAAGCCCTGGCCTTCGCCACAGAACAATAGGTTCATCTGCAGCCGACCCCCCTTTGTATGATAATCACCATACTAGCACAGTGGCTAGTGCCCTCGGTTCTCAATCGAGAGGTTGCGGGTTCGAGTCCCAGGCGCCCCAATTTTGCCATGTTTTTCTTTTCTTTTGCACACGCACACTTGGGCCCGATTCCACTTCTGGCCGTAGCACTCGAATGCTTCGGGCCCATGCTTGTTTTTTTTCCTGCCTGTGGATTTAGTTATTTTCCACTGCATGCATAATTACAGGAATGCCATCATTTTGAATTGCTAATAACTAAATGTGCATGCATCCAAATTACACAAACTATATATGTAAAATGCTTAGAATTTTGTCTAGTTTCATAATAGGCAACTTTCACCCATGTTTAAAATGCTTAAAATGCTGTTTGACTAAATTTGCTTCTATGCCATGTTAAAAATGATTTAATTCATAACTAAATAACCGTAACTCGGATTTTAATAAACTTTATATGTAAATGGGGTGGAAAAATGCCTAGTTTAACATGGTGGCCTTACTTTGCATGTTTAACAACTCTAAAATTGTGTTTAGGGCAGATCAGTACCAAACCTAAAATATGCATATGAGGATTTTTCCGGACATGTTTGTTGTTCCGGCCTCATTTAAACTTGCCTAGTTAGGTAGTTTTCATTTGCTTCACCCTCTTGCCATGCTAACAACATTTAATCTTGTTGGGTACATAAACGAGAGAGAACTAAATAAGTCATGTGGTGTTTTCTTCAATATGCAACACAGTTGCATAATGAGCTCCACTTAATTTGTAGGATTGTTTGTGCACCTTTGCGATGCCATGCTTCATTAAACCGGACATGCATCATACTTGATTGTGCATCATACCATGTTAATGTGTTGGTTGTTTACTATGTTGTGTGCTTCTTTTCGGTGTTTGCTTCTTCGGGTTGGTTCCGATCACGTCGCGTTTGTGAGGACCCGTTCGTCTACGTCCGTTTGTCTTCTTCATGGAATCGTTCTTCTTCCTTGCGGGATTTCAGGCAAGATGATCATACCCTCGAAATCACTTCTATCTTTGCTTGCTAGATGCTCGCTCTTTTGCTATGCCTATGCTGCGATACCTACCACTTGCTTATCATGCCTCCTATATTGTGAACCAAGCCTCTAACCCACCTTGTCCTAGCAAACCGTTGATCGGCTATGTTACCGCTTTGCTCATCCCCTCTTATAGCGTTGTTAGTTGCAGGTGAAGATTGAAGCTTGTTCCTTGTTGGAACATGGAGATGTTGTTCCTTGTTGGAACATGGTTACTTGTTGGGATATCACAATATCTCTTATTTAATTAATGCATCTATATACTTGGTAAAGGGTCGAAGGCTCGGCCTTATGCCTGCTGTTTTGTTCCACTCTTGCCACCCTAGTTTCCGTCATATCGGTGTTATGTTCCCGGATTTTGCGTTCCTTACGCGGTTGGGCTATTATGGGAACCCCTTGACAGTTCGCCTTGGATAAAACTCTTCCAGCAATGCCCAACATTGGTTTTACCATTCGCCACCTAGCCTTTTCTTTTCCCTTGGGAGTCGCGCTCCTGAGGGTCATCATTATTTTAACCCCCCTGGGCCAGTGCTCCACTGAGTGTTGGTCCAAACTGTCAGCCGCCGGTGGCCACCATGGGCAACTCTGGGCTGGCCTACCGGAAGTTTGGAAAATCTGAGTGTGCCTTGAGAACGAGATATGTGCAGCTCCTATCAGGATTTGTCGGCACATTCGGGCGGTGTTGCTGGACTTGTTTTACCATTGTCAAAATGTCTTGTAACCGGGATTCCGAGTCTGATCGGGTCTTCCTGCTAGAAGGAATATCCTTCGTTGACCGTGAGAGCTTGTTATGGGCTATGTTGGGACTCCCCTGCAGGGATTTGAACTTTCGAAAGCCGTGCCCGTGGTTATGGGTAGATGGGAATTTGTTAACGTCCGGTTGTAGAAAACCTGAAGTTGACCTTAATTAAAATACATCAACCGCGTGTGTAACCGTGATGGTCTCTTTCCGGCGGAGTCCGGGAAGTGAACATGGTGTTGGAGTTATGCTTGACGTAGGTTGTCCTAGGATCACTTCTTGATCATAGTTTCTCGATCGTGCTTTGCCTTCTCTTCTCGCTCTCATTTGTGTATGTTAGCCACCATATATGCTAGTCGCTTGCTGCGGCTCCACCTCATACCTTTACCTTACCCATAAGCTTAAATAGTCTTGATCGCGAGGGTGCGAGATTGCTGAGTCCCCGTGGCTCACAAATACTTCCAAAACCAGCTTGCAGGTGCCGATGAGACCGTGCAGATGACACAACCAAGCTCAAGGAGGAGCTCGATGAAGATCTTTTCCTTTGTGTTGTTTCGTTCTAGTTGATCAGTAGTGGAGCCTAGTTGGGGTCGATCGGGGGCCTTGTCGCATTTGGGGTTCTTCTTTTATTTTGGTTCCATAGTCGGACCTTGATTGTATTTGGATGATGTAATGCTTTATTCATGTAATTGTGTGAAGTGGCGATTGTAAGCCAACTATGTATCTCTTTCCCTTATGTATTACATGGGTTGTGTGAAGATTACCTCACTTGCGACATTGCTTTCAATGCGGTTATGCCTCTAAGTCGTGCTTCAACACGTGGGAGATATAGCCGCATCGAGGGCGTTACAAATGACCATGATCACGATAGTAGAAGGACAAGTCCATCACTTGCACAAGAACAAGTGCTAGGTTTAAGATGGCTACAACAACGTCGTGCGGCGCGACTAGCATGCTATTATATCATGGTCGTGGCCCTGCAAACAACAAGAGAAAAAATATATGTTCTCATGCTAGCAAGTTAGAAATGGGATGGAAGTTTGCCGACAAAGACGACAAAACGACTAAAAGGGGAGAAGGCAACGGGCAGCCAAAGCGCTACATCCGGCAACAAGAGCATTGGATTTGAAGGCAAAGCATCATATCAGACGGAGGAAGATGAAGTTAGGGTCGATGACTCAAGATCCAGTTTGAGTCGATACATCGGGGAAGAGGAGAATCACGTAGATTGAGAGGGGGTGGGGGGGTTGGCTTTGCACCGTGTCATTTTTTGCAGGAACAAAACTTATATTACTCTTCAAAGATTGATACAATCAGAGGCACATAATTGTGCAACACCTGGGGATCCTACACCTAGCCATATGGCGGCACGACTATGTAATCTACCAAAATTTGCCAAAAATGGCTCACCTTGTTCTGACTACGTCGTACATGAGTAATATGAGTCTTCCTCTCTAAAAGCTTCTGTTTAATCTCTTGGACCAAGAAACCAAATCTTGATCTATCTTGCTTCTCACTTGTCACCATACAAATGGCCTCCAAACAATCAGTTTACAACTTGAAGGGGTAGATTGCTCCATTACATAGATAGTGTGATTCCTTCCGACGGTGCACAAAGTTCAGTTTCTAATGTTTAGTAGGTGACGGCATGCAGCGAGCACTATATTGCCTGTAGTCTCTCAAAGAATCATACCCGTGGACGAAGAACCATCAGATGCAAGAAAAGATCCGTTAGTGTTCAGTTTAACAAAACCTTGCATCGGCGGTTTCCACTTCAATTCACTTGGTTCTACTAGCTTAGCCCACGCCGCGACACGCCGCGCCCCTCAATCAGTCGCGATTATGTAGACTGTGGTCAAAGCAATAGATTAATAAGTAGTCATTCTCTATCAATTAAAGCAAGGAATAACTATATGTATGAAAGTTAAAGATGACAAAGAAGATTTTTTATAACCATGCATATGACTGGACACAAACAGAACAATTAACATTAGCACACCTCTAACAAGAACTACGTATTGAAACCATATACAGCTCACCCTGCATAGTGAGCTGTACATGCAGATACAAACACTGTGATAATAAGTCGCAAGCAGCTTTCACTAGATTAGATCATCCTAGTATAACCTCCTGCAGGATTAGTGCCTGTAATAAAGTGGTAGAGAGCAGCAAATCCTTGGACACGCCCGATATGTGGATATGCTCCTGTGTATGTGATGATTGGATCCTCGCTATGTGGATGTTGATGATACATATGAAGTGGCAACACATTAGAGAAATTGTTGCATATCTTTGCTAAAATCATTGTTTGTGATTCTCTTTTGCCGTAAATATCCGTTCCTTTGTGACTTCAAGGGCATAGTAGTTATGGTCATTGGTAGAAATGTTGTAATCTACACAGATACATTCCAAAGCCACTTGAGCAACTTTCTGTTTGGCTTCATCTTCTGTGTCAGCTAGTTTTCATTCAAAAGTCATTGAAGATTCTCTGCGGCTGTCTTTTTCACGTGGAAGGTCTATCAGTACAGATGCTTGCACCATGCCCCCGTGAACATTCCAGTGAGTATAGCCTTGTATTTGTAAGCGAATTGCCAAACTTAATGTTTCAAGAATTGGACGCCTTGAAACATATACTATCAGGTTCTCCCACTGCATATAAAAATATTAGATATAATATATTGGATAAGCATGGAGGTTTACTGAACTGCTTGCATTGCCGCGATTGAAATGGGGCTGATCTTCTAAGCAACTTAGTGTTGGGTGCTTCCCCTTCTTCTTAACTTGCGTTCTCGCAGAGGATGCTCCCTCGAAACAGTAAGCTTCGTCCATTGTACTGTGTTTAACTGTGCGTGAACTGTGACTTTCCTTGGTAGTGTATGAACGGTTATATAGTGGGTACAAAAGTGGATGAGTCATCATTGTAGATCTTTCAGCTCGCCAAATGACACACATTTTCTGTACAGTATTTCTTCGAGCGACATGCTCGGTTCCACGTGGAATTAAGAAGAAACATGGGAGGCAACCGACCATGTTGTGTATAGAGGCCAGACGTGTCAGCAGCCCACTGTCACCCCTTGCCACTACTGAAGATCGAAGCACAGGGGCTGGTGTCGACAACGGCATGATGGCTACAGTGCCGGAAACACGGCCCAAGTCGACCAGGCCCAGGAAGATTCCCCAGTGGTTTGCTAGCCCAAACTGGGCCCGTTAACTCGGGTGTAATAGTACTTATAGATGTTACTCGCTTTCTCTTCTCCCTGGCGATGGACCAGGTGGCTACGGCCAATGTATCGATAGAGAAGTGTGGGTGGTTGGGTGGATAGCTTCTAAAATTCAAACCCCTAGCTCGTTTTCCCCAATTTTGCCTAGCTAGTGTGAGCCAGATCCGAGATCCTCACAGTTGATAATCAGAGCCTTTCGTCCTGGATCTTCCCCTGCATCGCCACTACACCAGATTCGGTAACTGCCGACGACGCCAAGCCATGGAGGAGCTGAGCGACGAGAGCCGCACCGTGTTCAATCTACTTCGTCGCGAAATCTCCATCGATTTGGACCAGAAGCTCAAGGCGCAAGGCGAATCTCTGCTCAAGTCCATGAACAAGATGTTGGAGGCTAACAACTCGGTGCTCGACAGTCTTATGTTGGCACGAGCCGACGCCATCCGTGACGAGATAGCCCTTGACCTTGAGCAGGTGAGAGCCGACATCAACAAGCTCGAGCCCGCAGATCTGTGGCTCAAACTGGACGGGAGCACGTCGTCGCGCAACGGCAGCCAGATTCGAGGGAGCGCCGCGAGCGACGACTTGGGGTTCGAAGGTGACCACCGCGGCAAGGCACACAACATCTATGTGCCTTCTCCGGCAAGAGGTGCGCGTGATTCAATTCATTCACCCAATTTTTTTGCACATCGCGAGTTCTCTGTTTCGGATGCTGCTAAGTCGTCCTCGTTTTCTATGCATATGGAAATGCCTCGATTCGACGGCACCAATCCGCAACTCTGGCAGAACCGCTGTGAAGATCAGTTCAGGTTATGGAGTGTGCCTGCGCACAGGTGGAATTCCTTGGCTACTGCCCAATTTGAAGGCGCTGCAACACGCTGGCTGGAGTCTGTGCAATGTCGGATGCCAAACTGCAGCTGGTCTGAATTCTGTTCGGCACTCCAAAGCAGGTTCGGCCGTAATAAGCACCAAACTCTTCTACGCAAGTTGTTTCGCAATACCCAAACAAGTACAGTGGAGGATTACGTAGAGCGTTTTGCAGAGTTGTATGACCAGTTGACTGCTTATGAGGATTCACCAAATGCTCTGCACTACACCACCAGATTCCTCGATGGTTTGAAACTGGGTGTTAGAATTGCTATAGCACTGTAGAAACCCAAAGATCTGGATGCGGCTTATGAGCTTGCTTTGTTACATGAAGAGTTAGGAGAAGGGATCACACCGATCAACAGTTACTCAGCTAAGCATGCATCGTCAGTTGCTTCTGCTGTTAATTCTCCCAAGGTTAAATCTATGGAGGAATGAAAGGGGACTGAAAGTATCAAACCTCACTGTACTGAAGACAAGTGGTCAGCTCTGCGAGAGTATAGGAGATCTAAGGGCCTTTGTTTTGTCTGTGGAGAAAGGTGGTCTAGGGATCATGTTTGCAAGTCCACTTTGCAGTTGCATTTTGTTCAAGAGATGATCGAACAACTACATGCCAGTTCTACCGAGGACTTTGAAATGTCTAACATGAACATCCATCCTCAACTTCATCTTCAATACATTCCATCAGACTTTCTATTGCTGCTATGGGCAGAGAACCTGAGGCCCCTGTTTTGCAATTAAAGGTGACTATACAAGGACATGAATTGAACTTCCTGGTGGACTCAGGTAGTACACATTCATTCCTGGACAGTAAATTTGTGACTCTGTGAAGGGTTACTTCCATTGCACCAGTCAGTGTAACAGTGGCAGGTGGAACTGTTATAACTTATCAAGACAGCATTAGTGACTGTAGCTGGACCAGTAACGGGGGTACAATTTACATCTAACCTCAGACTTCTGCCCCTCAACACTTATGATGGGATCCTCGGGCTAGATTGGTTAGCTCAGCACAGCCCCATGAAAATTGACTGGGTAGAGCAATGGATGTCCTTCAGTTATAATGGGAGAGTGGTTACCTTGCAAGGAATTCATGCAACTAAATACACTTATGTCTGTGTCTCTATCTCAACTATTCAGCACTCAGAGGCTATTCCAGTTCCTATAGAAATGTAACAACTTATTGATGAATTAGCAGATGTGTTTGCAGCTCCTACAGGATTACCACCTAGGAGGCAGAGTGATCACCATATCCCTTTAATTCCAGGAGCAAGTCCTGTCACTTCAGGACCATACAGAATTGTTCCTCGGTTGAAGGATGAACTTGAGAAGCAAATCAATGAACTACTTGAAGCTGGTCTGATAAGAGTTATCAAGAGTCCATTTTCTTCACCAATTTTGCTTGTTAAAAGAAGGAGGAGGATGGTGGTTGGTAGTGGATTATAGAATGTTAAATGCCATCACTGTCACTGGCAAGTTCCCAGTCCCTATGATCGATGAATTACTGGATGAGCTGTCTGGTGCTGCTTGGTTTACCAAACTTGATTTGAGAGCTGGCTACCATCAAATTAGACTAGCACCTGGTGAAGAATACAAAACTGCATTCTCTACTCACATTGGCCACTATGAGTTTACTATGTTGGCCTTTGGATTGAGTGGAGGTCCTGGCACCTTCCAGGGTTCTCTGAACACCACCTTGAAACCTGTCAACAGAAAGAACACACTCTGTTTCTTTGATGACATCCTAATCTTCAGTAAAACCTACCAGGAGCACCTTGCTCATGTTAGAGCAGTGATAGCTTTGCTCAGAGCTGATCGGTGGAAAGTTAAGCTATCTAAGTGTGCCTTTGCTCAGCAACAAATTGACTATTTGGGCCATACTATCAGTGTTGCAGGCGTGTCAACTGACTCTTCAAAGATTTCTACTGTCCAGAACTGGCCTACTCCTACCAATGTCAAAGAAGTGAGAGGGTTTTTGGGTCTAAGTGGATACTACAGGAAATTTATCCAGCATTATGGAATCATTAGTAAACCATTAACTGGGATACTTAAGAAGGGGGTGCCAATTGTGTGGTCCCTATTACTGAAGAAGCTTTTTCTATTCTGAAGAGGAAGTTAATTGAGGCACCTGTTCTAGCCCTTCCTCGGTTTGATAAAACTTTTGTCATTGAAACTGATGCTTGTGACAAGGGAATCGGAGCAGTGTTGATGCAGGAAGGTCATCCCCTGGCTTATGTTAGTAAGGCTCTGGGACCCAAGAACAGGGGCTTGTCAGTCTATGAGAACGAATACATGGCTATTTTGTTAGCAGTAGAGCAGTGGAGACCCTATCTACAGATGCAACATTTTGTCATCAAAACTAATCAGAAAAGTTTGATCCATTTACAGAGTCAGAAATAGCATACTGTTTGGTAACATAAGGCACTCACCAAGTTAATGGGGCTGGATTATCAAATTGTGTATAAAAAAGGAATTGAGAATTTAGCAGCTGATGCCTTGTCTGGAAGACCACCAGATCATCAAATATTCTCAATTTCTAAAGTGCAACCTGTCTGGATGATTGAAGTTATTGATAGCTACAGTGCTGACAAAACTACTACTGAACTTCTGCAACAGTTAGCTCTTGATCCTTCTGCCAAACCCAATCACCAGTTAACCCAAGGGATAATCAGGTACAAAGGGGCTATATGGATAGGTAATAAACAAGAGTTACATGACAAAATCTTTGCTGCATTCCATGACAGTCCAGTAGGTGGCCATTCAGGATTTCCTGTCGCATATCACAGAATACATTCCCTTTTTAGGTGGTCAGGAATGAAAAAATTCATCAAGGAAAAAGTGTAGTCCTGCCTCATTTGTCAACAAGCTAAACCAGAAAGAGTCAACTATCCAAGATTATTATCACCTCTGCCAGTTCCTAAGAAGGCTTGGGAATATCTCACTATGGATTTTATATCTGGATTGCCAGTATCAGGTCAATTTGACTGTATTTTCCTGGTAATTGATAAGTTCACTAAATATGGCCATTTCATTCCATTAAAACATCCCTTTACTGCTATTAGGGTTGCTGAAGTATTTTTTTGATAATGTGTACAAACTACATGGAATGCCAGAGTATATAGTGTCTGACAGAGATCATGTTTTCACTAGTACCATTTGGCAGACTTTGGTAAAAAGAACTGGCACTCAACTCAACATAAGTACTGCTTATCATCCTGCTACTGATGGGCAAATCGAGAGAGTAAATCAGCAGGTTGAGTGTTATCACAGAAGTTTCATCAGTGCACACCCCAAACAGTGGAGCAAGTGGCTTTCAATGTGTGAATTCTGGTACAACACCAATTGGCACCCTGCAGTGGGCAAGACTCCCTTTGAGATCTTATATGGGCACTCTCCCAGATATTTTGGAATTTCTGCTAGTGATAATGTTGCTGCTCCTGATATACAACAGTGGCTTCTGGAGAGATAAACTGTTTTGGATTCTATTACTCAGCATTTACACCGAGCTCAGCAGAGAATGAAACTCAGGCAGATAAACACAGAACCGAACGTGTTTTTGAAGTTGGCGACATGGTCTTCCTCAAACTTCAGCCCTATGTTCAATCGTCAGTAGTGCGTCGAGCCAACCATAAACTCCCCTTCAAGTTTTTTGGGCCAAACAAGATCATTGACAAAATCGGTGAAATGGCTTACAAATTGGACCTGCCTCCTACCAGCAAGATTCACCCAGTCTTCCACGTCTCACAGCTTAAAAAGGTGATTCCTCTTGCATCCTCGGTATGCCCAAATTTCCTTCCCAGTTTTCTGATCTGCAGGTGCCAGTCTCAGTTCTTCAGTCTCGAGTCCATCAAGTTTCCAGAAAATAGTGGCGCAGGGCTGATATTGTGGAGCAATTCTTTTCCGGATGAAGCGACGTGGGAAGATCTGGAATCCTTGCGCCAGCAGTTTCCTCGGGTCGCGGCTTGGGGGTAAACCGCTACTCTACAAGGGGGATGTCAGCAGCCCACGGTCACCCCTTGCCACTACTGAAGATCGAAGCACAGGGGCTGGTGTCGATAATGGCATGATGGCTACAGTGCCGGAAATTCGGCCCAAGTCGACCAGGGCCAGGTAGATTCCCCAGTGGCTTGCTAGCCCAAACTGGGCCTGTTAACTCGGGTGTAATAGTACTTATAGTCGTTACTCGCTTTCTCTTTTCCTTGGTGATGGACCAGGCAGCTACGGCCGATGTATCGATACAGAAGTGCACGTGGTTGCGTGGATAGCTTCTAAAATTTAAACCCCTAGCTCGTTTTCCCCAATTTCGCCTAGCTAGTGTGAGCCAGATCCGAGATCCTCACAAGATGGTTCAGGTAATCAAGTCATAGCTCTGCTTCTTAAAAGTAGTGTATCTCTCTGAGCAAGAGAGTGAGGAGATTGGGTACTGGATTGCAGAAAAAATAAGCGGTGTCGTCCTATGACTCATTTTCTTTTTTGATTGATGCCATGCATGCATGCAACGGTAATGATTACAACGACATGACTACATAGCATGTAATCTGTTTGTAGGATTACGTGCATGTTTCTAATATTTGGTTTACAAAAGCATTTAATCTCTTTATTGTAACTACGTGCATGCGTATTTTTTACTTTCTAATTTCTTCCAAGAACTTAATATCTTTAAACTTACTTTACTCTGTGTGTGTGTGTAAAACATCTTGTGCACTTTTTTTAACACAATCTTGTGCACTCCAAGAAACAAATATGTGCAGTTACGAAAGGAAATATATTCCTGCCATTTAGGAAAGGTAAACATACATTGACACTGAAAAGGGAAATAAAACAATAAGTTTGGGAGGTTTTCCTTCCATACGATAAACAACTGAAAGTGCAACTATCCCTGGGTGGTTTTAGTAATTCCTAACAACGTATAGCCCATTGAGCTAATTCTATTTCAAGATAAATATTTCAGGAAAGATCAATGTTTGGCATGGCATGGATCAAAAAGTGGACCCCTAAAAATACTAAAAACACGTGTTGGCTCAAGCTCAAGACTCTACATTTTACTTTTAGTGATCGAAGATCACATTGAGTCCATAGGAAAAGCCAATACTATTAAAAGGGGATGAGGTGTTGCTTAATGAGTTACTTGCTCAAAATGCTTAGTGATATGCTCCAAAACCCTCAACTACTTTCTCATATCCACATATGTCCCAAACCAAAAGTCAAACTCGGCCCCACCGAAATTTCCTACCCGGCGCCACCGAGTTCACTTGACATAGCCACTGCCACAAACGCTTGTCAAATCGGTATCACCGAGATGCGATTGCAACCTCTCTGTTTCCCTTCGTAACATTTCGGTCCAACCGAGATGAGTGATCGGTCCCACCGAGATTGCAATGCAAACTCACTGTTTCCCCTTCGTAACGTTTTGGTCCAACCGAGATGAGCGAATCGGTCCCACTGAGTTTGCCTGACCAACTCTCTGTTTGCCTATTACCAAAATCGGTCCCACCGAGTTTGTCTAATAGGTCTCACCGAGATTACGTTATGCCCTAACCCTAATGGAATCGGTCCTACCGAGTTGACATGTTGGACCCACCAAAAATCCTAACGTTCACATTTTGAACTAAATCGGTCTGACCGAGTTCCATGATTCGGTCCCACCGAGTTTGGTGATTTGTGTGTAACGGTTAGATTTTGTGTGGAGGCTATATATACCCCTCCACCCAATCTTCATTAATGGATAGAGCCATCAGAACATGCCTACACTTCCAACATATATTTTCTGAGAGAGAACCACCTACACTTGTGTTGAGGTCAAGATATTCCATTCCAACCACATAAATCTTGATCTCTAGCCTTCCCCAAGTTGCTTTCCACTCAAACCCTCTTTCCACCAAATCCAATCCTATGAGAGAGAGCTGAGTGTTGGGGAGACTATCATTTGAAGCAAAAGAGCAAGGAGTTCATCATCAACACACCATCTAT
The DNA here is from genome assembly GCF_056163025.1 of Triticum urartu. Lineage (NCBI taxonomy): Eukaryota > Viridiplantae > Streptophyta > Magnoliopsida > Poales > Poaceae > Triticum > Triticum urartu. The sequence continues at coordinate 459,606,954 of NC_141876.1, read as the reverse complement.
TACCTTTTGGAGAGTGGTGTCTCCTAGATTGGTTAGGTGTCACTTGGGAGCCTCCGTCAAGATTGTGGAGTTGAACCAAGGAGTTTGTATGGGCAAGGAGATCTCCTACTTCGTGAAGATCAACCCTAGTGAGGCAAGTCCTTCGTGGGCGATGGCCATGGTGGGATAGACAAGGTTGCTTCTTCATGGACCCTTCATGGGTGGAGCCCTCCGTGGACTCGCGCAACCGTTACCCTTCATGGGTTGAAGTCTCCATCAACGTGGATGTACGATAGCACCACCTATCGGAACCACACCAAAAATCTCCGTGTCTGCATTGTGTTTGCTCCCTCCAAACTCCTCCCTTTACCTTCATATGCAATTGTTTTACATTCCGCTGCTATACTCTTAGAATTGCACGTGTAGGTTGATTACTTGACTTGTGCTAAGTTGTTAAAATCTGCCAAGACTTAAAATTGGGAAAATGCTAGATTTTTATTTGGTCAAGTAGTCTAATCACCCCCTCTAGACATACTTTTGATCCTACAAGTGGTATCAGAGCTTTGGTCTCCATTTGCTTTGATTCCATAGATTTTGGTGATCATAGCCTTGGTTTCACAACCTAGCAGAGTATGGCATCTAGCGAGGGAAATTACCACCGTAGAGGTCCTTACTTTGATGGTACCAATTTTGCTAGTTGGAAGCATAAGATGAAAATGCATATTCTTGGACATAACCCCACCGTTTGGGCTATTGTGTGTATTGGCTTGCAAGGTGAATTCTTTGATGGGAGAGAACCGAACCATGAAGCTACCGCGGAAGAGTTGAAGATGCTGCAATACAATGCTCAAGCTTGTGATATTCTCTTCAACGGATTGTGCCCCCGAAGAATTCAACAAAATCAGGCGTCTTGAGAATGCAAAGGAAATTTGGGATACTTTGATGGATATGCACGAAGGTACCGACTTCGTCAAGGAATCAAAATTGGATGTGCTTCAAAGTCAACTTGACAAGTTCAAAATGAAGGATGGTGAAGGTGTCGCTGAAATGTACTCTAGGATTGCTCTCATCACAAATGAGATTGTCGGCTTAGGAAGTGAAGAGATGACCGACAGATTCATCATCAAGAAGATCCTAAGAGCCTTGGATGGAAAATATGATACCGTGTGCACATTGATCCAAATGGTGCCCAATTACCAAGATCTCAAGCCAACGGAAGTCATTGGAAGAATGGTTGCTCATGAGATGTCACTCAAGGATAAGGAAGAGCTCCAAAACAAGTCAAGTGGTGCTTACAAAGCCTCATGTGATGCTCCCACATCATCAAGTGAGAAACAAACCTTCAATGAAGAATTGAGCTTAATGGTGAAGAATTTCAACAAGTTCTACAAGAGTAGAAGCAAGGAAAGAAGTTCCAAGTCAAGGTCCTACAATGATAAAAAATCTTCAAGTCATGAACATAATTGCTACAATTGTGGAAGACCCGGACTCTACTCAAATGAGTGTACAACTTCCTACAAAAGAAGAGAAGATTCTCCCAAAAGAAGAAGTAGAAGAGAAGAATCACCACCAAGAGAGAGAAGGAGTAGAGATGACCGTTATGAACGAAGAACATCACAGAGAAGCAAGGATTCAGAAATGAGGGACAAGTCATCAAGGATCTACACAAAACAAAGACATCACGCTCATGTTGGTGAATGGGTATCCGGCTCCGACTCCGACTCCGACAGTCACTCCGAGAGAAGTTATCACTCTGACTCCGAATATACTCAAGATGAAGGTGTTGCCGGTCTAGCACTTGTGTCAACCAACTCCTACGACATATTTGAGTCACCAAATGAAGGAACTGGAAGATGCTTCATGGCTAAAGGCCCAAAGGTATCACACCCCGAGTATGTTGATTTCAATAGTGATGAAGATGATTTGCTAGGTGATGATGATTTACTTGTTGACAACTCTAGTTATGAAAACTATGATGAAATTGCTATTAACCATGCTAATCAAGATAAAACGAATGACAATGATAAGAAGGAGATTGAGCGTCTAACTAAAGAACTAAGCACTCTTAAGTTAGCTCATGAAACTACCTTGGAATATCATCGAGAACTTTTAAAGACTCATGAAAAGCTACGCCTTGAAAAGCTCAACCTTGAGCAAGAGCATGAGTTCTTAAAGGCAATCAATGATGATCTTCGCAAGAAAAGTTCTTCTTACATAGCCAAGCATTTACTCTTGTATACTTACATGCCTCAAGTTAAATCTAGCAACAAGAGTAAGAAAGATTCTTCTTCTAGTAGTAACAATAATCATGCTAAATCCAATGATGTTGCTTCTAGTAGTTCTCTTGATTCCACTAATGATTCTCTTAGCAAAGTTACACTTGAGCAGGAAAATAGCTTATTGAAGGGAATTATAGAGAAAGGTGTTTACAAGAGTCTTGCTGGAAGTAAGCAATTTGAGGAGATTGTACGCAAGCAAGGAAGACACCAGAAGAATCAAGGTGTTAGTTTTGAACGAAAGTTCAATGCCAATGGAGTTGAGTGGGAAGAAGATCAATACCCCAAGACGAAGTTTGTTCCTCAATAAGAGAAGTATGATCCTACTTCCTTCCAAGGAACACAAGCTCAAGATGATCTTCCACCACAAGACCACAAGCTAAAGGGCAAGGACAAGCTTCAAGAGGATATTGATGCATTTGAAGAAGCCCCTAAGGCATTGGTCAAGTGGGTTACCAAGACTACATCAAGTTCTACTTCATCAAGTACGACTACAACTCCAAGGATTCCCATCAAGATGGTGTGGATCCCGAAGAACTAGAGATTTCTTGAGGGTGACTCCGCCAACAAATTTCACTGGTATCATTTTGGCAAGGACAAGTGCAAACAACTTCCATATCCTACACTAGTTCAAGGAGTCACAAACCCTCTTGTTGGTAAGACAAGGGACAACGTAACCTAATGCATTCATGGACATCATCTCATATGAATATCACTCTATGTCTATGGATATCCTTGTTTATTCCTTGTGGGACTAACCCGTTTAGGTATTGAAAGTGCAACTCACTCCAAAGGATTGCTCCGAATGATCTACATCAATTTTGAGCACCTACATCTTCAACACGTACATGAAGTCATCATCGACAAAACCCAAGGTTAGTTTATCCCTCCTAGGGGGGATATCACATCTAGGGGGAGCTTTACTGTAATCAATTGAGCTAAAGCAACTCTAACGATGTGAACACAACAATGCATTATGTAAAAGTGGTAACCCCACTCGTGCTTAAATGATGAGTATGACCTACGATCAAATGTTCTCATTTGACTCCTTAGTCAATATACTCATATATAGATGACCTAGTCTTCGCCAAATTGCTTGATAGATGCTAGAGTGATTGTGCATGCTTTGCCACATATTTCATTTGCCATCTTATTGTGCGAGCATGTTGGTTGCATATTTTACTCCGAGGACATCCATTTGTTGCCTTGATTGTTTGGCTTTTTCTCTTTTGCCAAATGGATGGACAAGGATGCCTAAGGACTTCCTCTAGCTATCTATGCTTTTCTCGTCTCAAACTCTATTCATGCTACATCACAAAGTTTGATCAATTCAGATTCGAACCACTCTATGTGAGGATCACTCGGAGTCCCTAATTCGTCATAGACTTAAACTTCCAAAACCTCTTTGTGCATTTCGGTATGACCGAGTCATCCATTTCGGTCACACACAGCTCAATAAGTTGATCTAGGTATTCAATCTCGATGCAACCAATTTGAATTTTCGGTCACACCGAGTTGTAGTAACCGCTTGCGATTCTGCATCTCGGTGCCATCGAGTTGTTCCACTCGGTCACACCGACAGGGTCGGGATATATATACTCACGGGTTAAATTTTGGAAATTTCCCCAAAATTCTTCACCTCGCGCGTGTGTCCTGATCTGCCTCCTCGGGTCTCCGAATCATCTCCTCGCCGCCAGCGACCTCCCGCCGCTGGTCTCAGTCGCCGTCAATGGAAATCTGCTCCGCCGTTGTCGCCATAGTGAACCCCCGCCGAACTAGGGTGTGGGTTCGACCTTTGTGCTATTGTTTTACCTCTGATTCATAGCACATTGTATTACCATGATCCTTACCATGTATGAAAACACTCTATCCACTGAAAACATCCTTTAGGTTAGACTTGATTTGAAAATTTAGGGTTAGGTCTTCGCCGAACTCATCTTGGACCTACCGAGTTGTAGAAATCGGTCTCACCGGTTTGTCTTAGGCCATAGCACTTGCAATTTTCGGTTTGACCAAAAACTGCAAATCGGTGTGACCGAGTTCAATTCTCTGTGAAACCCTAGCAGTCTCGGTGCCACCGAACTGTGACTCAGTCTGACCGAGTTCACTAGTTTAGGTTCCAAAAGCTGCTTCGGTATCACCGAGCTTACAAATCGGTAGCTCCGAAATGCTTTCTGTGGAGAACTAAAACTATGTTTTTAAGTCATCTGTTTTGCAAAAACTCTGCACTTTGTGATGCCCATCCACTCTATCTCAACTACATCTATTCACAGGGTCTGCTGTCAGTGAGTTTGCAAAGATGTCTGATCAGAGTGATAGTCTGAACAAGTCAGAGGAACATGTGTAGCTCAGTGAGGGTTCAGACCCCTCGAGCACTTCTGATGATGGCAGCAGGAGCACTCCCAGCAACTTGCCAAAGGCAGCCACCAGATCTAGGAAGAAGAGAACCACTGAATCTGAGGATAAGGATTATGATGCCATTGAGGAGGAAGTAAGCTCCAAGAAGAAGGTGCTAAAAAGGAGTATGGCACAGCTGCTACTGTTAAGCCAGGAATGAATAAAAAGGCTCCAGCAAAGAGAATTCCTATGTCTAAGGCCAGAGCCTCTACTGAAGAAACAATGGAGTTCACTCTTGAACCCAAAGAAGATGGAGAGGGAAAGAAGAGAAAGGAAAGAGTCAAGAAGACCATTGCTAGAGTCATTGGCAAGCCCTCCATGATGAAAGATCCCTCTGAAGATGAAGAAGAAGAAGAGGATGCTCCAGCACCCAAAGTTCAGAAGCTTATGGGAGATGCTATAAGGTCATGGGCTGCAACATCAAAGCCCAAAGCTACCCCCAAACCTCAAGCTAAGAAGCCTCCTAAGCCCAAGAGGAACACCAGAAGTATACTCGTTGAAGAAAAGAACAAGGCCCCAGAGCCTGAAGCTGAAGAAGAAGATGATGAGTCTCTTGTTTTGAGAAAATTGAAGCCCAAGATTTCAGACCACAATGATACTCATCCAGTACCTGAAGACATGCACATCAGAAAAGACGTTGGACTGAGATTGTGGAGAAAGTCTGGTCCTTATGCTATGAGGAGAAGGACTGCAGTTGACTATAGGTTTCACACAAAGGAATAGCAAGAATTTTATGAAACTATCCTGCTTGATAAGAAGCCCATTGTGAGTGACATGAGATGGGTTGATTGGGAATTCATCCAGGAGAATGAAGATCACTTCCCAGGATATTATGACAGCTTCAAAGCATGTGGAGTAGATGAGTTTGTTGGAGATAAGCTCACAAAATGGAATAATAAGCTGATCATGTAGTTTTACTCCACTGCTCACTTTTACCCAGATGGGAAGATCATTTGGATGTCAGAAGGTACTAGGTACCAATCCACAGTTGAAGAATGGGCAAAATTGATAAATGCCCCAGCAGAACATGAAGATGACTTGGATGTGTATGCCACGAAGAAGAAGGACCACGACACTATGGCTAACATGTACAAGGAGATCCCAGCTGATAAAGCTTTGGAGACTCACAAGTTTTGATCTGTACATTTCTTGTGGTCTGGTCTACCTACTATCAACTGGATCCTAAGGCACACTCTGCTACCCAAGTCAGGAGATCACAAGATGATCAGAGGGCACTCTATCAACCTGCTACAGCTTTTTGATGTCCCTCAGAAGTTCGAGGTCATGAGTCTGATTGTAGAGACAATCAAGAGGACTGCTGCTGACTAGAAGAGAAGTTATGGGTATGCTCCACACATTCAGGAGCTCATCAACTCCAAGATGGGCACAGGAACATATATGTTGGATAAGGAGCATATACCCCTGCATCCTGATTTTGAAGATAATACTGTTGTCATGAATGAGGAGGAACCATCATCAGTTCAAGCACAGGAGAAAAGAGCCAAAGCAAAGGCTGAGAAAGCTGCCAAGATGCCAAGTGTTGAAGAGGCATCTCAGGTTTTCTTGAAGAGCAAGCAAGATCAACTTGCATATCTGATCCAATCTACACTGAGGATTGAGAAGGGCCTGGCCACCCTGACTCAAAACCAGGAGAGCTTGGAGAGGATTGTAGAAACTAAGTTTTATGATCTTGATCTTAAGGTAACTGAGATTCAAACAGCAATTGAGCAGCTTCAGGAGGAAGCAGAAGAGAGGAGAGGGAAGGAAACCACAGATACATTTTAGTGAGTGCCTAGAGGACAGAGGTCTGCTACCATGCCAGTGACAGATTCTAGAGCTACAGCATCAGCACCAGCAGCTACAGCTCTAGTGCCACCTCCAGCAGCCACTCCACCAGCTCCAACTACATCAACATATGCCTTCGTCCTTGGAGTTCTCTCTACACCACCTCCCAAAGACCAAGCCTGAGAGACACATAGCACTATGCATATTTGAACTTTTTGGTAACTTGTTGTCAAAGGGGGAGAAATATGTATAGATCATAGGATTCGAGAGAGTGTTTTACTTCTTTGCCTTTGGTTGAACTTTTTATTGTGTGAGATACTTGTGTAATCATGTGATTGATCATTTGCTACCTTAATGCTTGTCTATATGATACTATCTTTTATATCCATATATGATCATTCACTTGCTTGGTGATGAGTGCATGCTTTTAATTTCTATCATTTTGAGCACTCCATCAAGATGTATGTGACATGGAAGAGTAACCCATGATCCTAATCGATTGTGCATTTGCGTTCAAAAGCAAATTTTAAAGAATGCACAAATTTAGGGGGAGCTCTTGCTTATCGCATACTTCTCAAAGCGACAATGTGTTTCAATCTTATTATCATCTATCGAAGCTTTGATCTATATGTTGTCATCAATTACCAAAAAGGGGGAGATTGAAAGTGCAACTATCCCTGGGTGGTTTTGGTAATTCCTAACAACATATAGCCCATTGAGCTAATGCTATTTCAAGATAAATATTTCAGGAAAGCTCAATGTTTGGCATGGCATGGATCAGAAAGTGGACCCCTCAAAATAGTAAGAACACATGTTGGCTCAAGATCAAGACTCTACATTTTACTTTTAGTGATCCAAGATCACACTGAGTCCATAGGAAAAGCCAATACTATTAAAAGGTGATGAGGTGTTGCTTAATGAGTTACTTTCTCAAAATGCTTAGTGATATGCTCCAAAACCCTCAACTACTTTCTCATATCCACATATGTCCCAAACCAAAAGTCAAACTCGGCCCCACCGAAATTTCCTACCCGGCACCACCGTGTTCAGTTGACATAGCCACTGCCACAAACCCTAGTCAAATCGGTCTCACCGATAGGGATCTCGGTCTCACCGAGATGGGATTGCAACCTCTCTGTTTCCCTTTGTAACGTTTCAGTCCAACCGAGATGAGCGATCGGTCCCACCGAGATTGCAATGCAAACTCTCTGTTTCCCCTTCGTAACGTTTTGGTCTAACCGAGATGAGCGAATCGGTCCCACCAAGTTTTCCTATTACCAAAATTGGTCCCACCGAGTTTGTGTAATCGGTCTCACCGAGATTATGTTATGCCCTAACCCTAATGGAATCGGTTCCACCAAGTTGACATGTCGGTCGCATCGAAAATCCTAACGTTCACATTTTGAACTAAATCGGTCTGACCGAGTTCCATGATTTGGTCCCATCGAGTTTGGTGATTTCTGTGTAACGGTTAGATTTTGTGTGGAGGCTATATATACCCCTCCACCCACTCTTCATTAATGGAGAGAGCCATCAGAACATGCCTACACTTTCAACACATATTTTCTAAGAGAGAACCACCTACACTTGTGTTGAGGTCAAGATATTCCATTCCAACCACATAAATCTTGATCTCTAGCCTCCCCCAAGTTGCTTTGCACTCAAACCCTCTTTCCACCAAATCCAATCCTATGAGAGAGAGCTGAGTGTTGGGGAGACTATCATTTGAAGCACAAGAGCAAGGAGTTCATCATCAACACACCATCTATTACCTTTTGGAGAGTGTTGTCTCCTAAATTGGTTAGGTGTCACTTGGGAGCCTCCGTCAAGATTGTGGAGTTGAACCAAGGAGTTTGTACGGGCCAGGAGATCGCCTTCTTCATGAAGATCTACCCTAGTGAGGCAAGTCCTTCATGGGCGATGGCCATGGTGGGATAGACAAGGTTGATTCTTCGTGGACCCTTCATGGGTGGAGCCCTCCGTGGACAAGCGCAACTGTTACCCTTCGTGGGTTGAATTCTCCATCAACGTGGATGTACGATAGCACCACCTATCGGAACCACACCAAAAATCTTCGTGTCTACATTGTATTTGCTCCCCGGAAACTCCTCCCTTTACCTTCATATGCAATTGTTTTACATTCATCTGCTATACTCTTAGAATTGCATGTGTAGGTTGATTACTTGACTTGTGCTAAGTTGTTAAAATCTGCCAAGACTTGAAATTGGGAAAAGGCTAGATTTTTATTTGGTCAAGTAGTCTAATCACCCCCTCTAGACATACTTTCAATCCTACAACAACACAAACACTTCTTTGAAGGTGGATACCAAGCCTAATAGTAGAAGCTGAAGATACATGATACCAAACTACTTTCGACGTTGACATGATATTTTTCATGCTCAGGTGATCCTCCAGCGGACTGGCCTTGGGGCATGCTAATACACCCACAGAGGAGGTGCACATGTGAATCCTAACAGACCGTCGCCAATGCGGGCAGCCGCGCCATGGTGTGCAGCTGTTTTCCTGAAAGGAGACGGCGTGAAAGCCGCTTTGGCAAAGCATCCATCAAAAGGGGATGTAGAACAGGGAGGACGGAGGTGGAGGATGGGTGAGAGATGTGTACCGGCGGAGACGGACGGCCAAAATCGCGCGCTGGACATCGTGGCATACATCTATGACACCCATAAGCAATACTACATCAGTAGAACAAGAATATTTTTATCAGCTTAACAATGTAAGCAGAAAAGCTGTATCGCTAGACAAGTCATCGAGTGTGTTATGTAGGCTTACTTCAGATCGAGTACCAAGTCTATCATACAGTACACAGTTTCAACGACTTTGTCCCTCAAGTTGCATCCATGCAAACTTGGTTATACCCATGATCAAAATCAGGCAAGAGACCACAAGACCTGTGTCGGATTTCGGGTTCTGGCAAAACGCTTGAGGTTCGAACACTGGGGTGTGCATGAAGATCTCCCCCTCTCTAGCTTGCACACTCAACGATCTCACGGCCTAGCTTGACGAACCCAAAGAACATGAGACACAAGATTTATACTGGTTCGGGCCACCGTTGTGGTGTAATACCCTACTCCAGTGTGGTGTGGTGGATTGCCTCTTGAGCTGAGGATGAACAGTTACAAGGGAAGAACAACCTCCTGAGGAGAGGTGTTCTTGTGCTTGGTGAACTTGTGTGAGGCTAAGGATGGAATGGCATCGATCCAAGATGCGATGCAAGATGGGATGCCAGATGAGATCCCTCTCTCTAGCTATGGTGGTGGCTAGTCCTATTTAGAGAGGCCCTGGTCCTCTTCCCAAATATTGAGCGGGAAGGGATCCCGCAACGGCCAATTTGAAGGGGGACAGCTAGTACAAGCTATCCTGACAAAACTAGTCTTCGCCTGCCAAAGGCTCTAGTGGTGACGCCGTCTTGGGCTCCACGGTGACCTCCGTCCCGCCGTCCTACTGGTCTTGGTCTTGTTGCACCAATATGGAAACCTTTGCCTGATGCCTCGGAACTCCTCGCCTATGCTTGCCTCCTTAACACCAAAGAGGGAACGAGGACATTGTGCTCGCTGGTGCATACCTGGTCTTGATCGTCATGGCTTACTTCATTGGAACCTCGCGAGGTTCGCCTTGCCTTGATCTCTCCGCCCCTCGCGAGCCAGCCTGGTGAGGCCGCCCTTGAGGAGGTCTTGCGTCGTCCGCCTCGCGAGGCTTTGCCCCTCGCGATGGTCTTGAGTGTTTGCTGGTGAAGATGGGTCGTACAGGCCGCCGGTGGAGCCACGCTGCGGGCCACAGGCAGGCAAGTCTAGGGACCCCCATTCCCAGAACACCGATAGTAGCCCCCGAGCCCAAGGCGCGCTCGGGCTTGGCTTCAATGCGAAGCCAAAGGGCAAGTGCGGAGTGCCACGAGCCCCAATAGCCTGCGGCCTTGGTCGACATGTGGAGACTGATTGGACGTGGGCGTCTCCGCTTCCCCACGCTGCCTCGGCAACTACCGCCTGACAAAAGGCTGGCACAGGCTACGCTCTCCTTCATTGCTTTCCTCCACCTTGCTCCAGATCCCCTTTCTCGCCACTTGCTTCTGAAACCTCCAGATCTACTCTGATCTCCTACCAAGCTTCCGTCCAATGGCGCCCCGAAAGACCAAGGTTGACTCGCTGCCCGCCTGGTACGAGCCGGACCTGGAGGCGCCCAATGTCTCGACGAAAAACCTTGCCGTCATGCAGCTGCTGACAGCGGGGGAGAACAACGAGAAGGGGCAGACCGCACTCTGGGCGGGCTCCGCCGTGCCCGAAGCTCCGAAGAGATCCTTCTACCCCTTCTTCATGAGCAGCGTCGCCACCGGCCTCGTTCCCCCCTTCTCCGACTTCTTGTACACGGTCCTCCGGCACTACGGGTTACAGGCTCTTCATCTTTATCTCCATCCCAACTTCGTTCTTATCTTGTCCATCTTTGCCTTCTACAGCGAGGCGTATGTCGGGGTGATGCCATCCGTGGCATTGCTGCGCCACTTCTTCTACCTCCGGATCAACGAAGGCCAAACCAAGGGGTGCGCCAACTTCATCGCAGCCGGCAAGGCCAACGCGATTTTGAAGACCGGGAAGAAGGCTGATGGCGTTAGGAGCAAGTGGGTTATGATGGATGCCAAGTGTGTCCATCCACGGCTAAAGCTGCCGACAGGGATGCCCTGGCCTGATGAGGGGTGGTCCTGCACAAAGCTTAGCGACGACCGGGTGAAGATGGTGCTAGAGAAGATGAACACCGACCTGAGGCCGGGCAGCGCGAAGGCGGCGAAACTGACGGGGGCCATGCTCCTGAAGGAATTCTTGGCGCAGCGGGTGGCTCCTCTCCAGGCGTGCACACGCCCCTTGTGGACGCTTGTGGATGGGGAAGACAAGCTCCGCTTGAGCCCGAACGCCTTGTCCAACGAGGAGCTAGTCGTGGCCCTCTGTCTCCTGGTCGGAGACGACCAAGAGTATACGCCAAATCCCCGCGCTCCCTTGTTCTTCCGGAAGGATGGGGTGCAGCTTGGGGCCGCCATGCCCACCTTTGATGGGCGCGACCTGGTGCCATCGGTGCCTTCTGAGGTCCTTGTGGCGATGGCGGCGGTGGACATATCTTCTGGTGAATCCTGCAGGGACGGAGAGGGGAGGAGGAGGAGGACGAGGAGCGCGACCTAGAGGCAGCCCCCGAGGAGATGGGGGAGACCTCCCCCTTGCGCAAGGCCGACATCCCGCCTCCTGCCTGACGATGATGGCGAGGACGATATCCTCACGAAGAAGGGGGAGCCGCCCGTGGTTCCGACGAAGAGCGGGTCGGCGCTCATCTCCCGAGATATTGCTGCTGTTCCAGCGCCGCTTGGAGCCACCTCTGGCCCAACTGCTGCTCCTTCTTCTGCTCTCGGAGCCCGTACGCCTGCACACCAGGCTGTGAGGCTCTCGGGCTTCAAGCTTACCAAGAGGAAGGTGGACTAAGCGGCGGTGGACCAGTAAGTGTTCGTGCTCCATCTTGCTCTGGATTTATGTTACTGATCTTTCACGTTCGTCGTTGGTTGGCTAGGCCGCCGTCTGCGGCAAAGAAGAGGAAGGCGAACATGGTGACACCGCCCGGGGCCAATCCACCCACGGCGGCCGCACCTCCCTCGGCGGGGAAGGGGAGCGACGGCGCTCGCACCTCCCCAGCCCAGTCATCCTTGCGAGGCCTGGAAGGGTGTCCTCGTGAGGAGTCAGCCCTCGTGACCCTGTTGGCTCCGGAGGCGCTGATGCCCGGCGCGGATGCTGAGGTCCCCAAAGCTCAGGAGCCCCCAGCCTCTCAGGCCATGGTGACGTCGCCGCCTCTTCCTCCTCCAGCTGCGCCGCTGGTTCCAGGTTCTTCCACCACCCCTGATGTCTTGGAGCGTGCCCTTTCTGAGATGACTTGACTACGAGAAGATCTTCAGGGCATTGAACCCCTCCCGGCGGCTGGGCGCCTGGAGCTGGTCTCTGGCTGGCTTCATTCTGACATGTCCGTTTGGGCGGCGCTGAGCCAGGCGGCGGCAACCTCTGAGGGGGAGAAGCGAGACGCCGCTCAGGCAGAAGTTGCTCATGAGGCGGCGCTGAAGGACGTCGAGGCCGCCCAAGGTCACTGCCGGGTGCTGCAGGCCGAGCTGAAGACCCCGCGTAAAGAGCGTGCAAAAGATGCTCGTGGCCGTAAGGCGGAGGAAGAGAGGATGAAGGCCCGGGAGGACTCCATCAAGGGTCGCGACGCCGAGCTGGAGCAGTTGGCGCAGGCTCATGCCGCTGAGCGCGGCCGGCTAGAGGAGCTGGAACGAAGGGTGCATGCGGAGAAAGCCGAACTTGATGCCAAGGTGAAGGTTCTGGCCGAGGACCGCGCGGCATTCGCGCTCCTCGAGGAGAGGGCCCGCGAGGTGCTGAAGACACTTTATGAGAAGGGCTTGGAGAAGCTGGTGGCCACCGATGGGGATGGCCCCGCCCAGTTGCTTCCCTACTTGGTCGAGGTGCTTGAGGAAGTCGTGAGCGGCATCAGCCCCATGGCAGAGGAAGAGGCTCGCGTCCTTTCTTCAACCGCGCTGACGCGCGTCTTCAGCCACCTCCATCTTTGCGATCCTACCACCCGCCTTGACGAGCTACTAGAGCCTGTCGACGACGAGCGCTACGCAGCTGCTGCAGCGGCCGTGAAGGGTCAGGTGGAGGCCCTGATGTAGAAGTTCCGCACCTTCGCCCCCGCGCCTTCGGCCGGCGGTACAGGTGAAGGTGACGCCACCAAGTAGGGGGCGCCTCTTGCGGGCGCCGACGGTGTGCAGGGATGACTTGCTTGCGGCTCCTTTCCTGTTTATAGTCCTGCAGCATGTACCCTGCCTCGTGGAGGCCTTTAAACTTGTGTTTGATACTAAGGGAACAATATGTCTTGTAATATTTTCTTTGAGATTTTGTGATTTCCTTCCCATTTGCTTTACGTTCTACGTCGGCAGAGTACGACCCCGCGCATACCTCAGCTGTCGTTGGGCCGACCGGATCACCAGGATGGACCAAGGAGTGAGGGGCTATGTGGTCAGTCAGGCTCCTGAGTCGTGATGCTCAGGAGTCCCCCTTGACACGCAAACAACTTGTGGAAAGGAGATACAAGGGTAAGTCTAGTGTTCTACATCGGCAGGGCCCGACCCCGCGCATACCTCAGTCGCCATTGGGCCGACTGGATCACCATGACGGACCATGGAGTGAGGGGCTACGTGGTCAGTTAGGCTCCTGAGTCGCAATGCTCAGGAGTCCCCCTTGACGTTCAAACAACCTTCGTACCTTAGCTCCGCTTGGGAGGGCACGCGGTGACCAGGTCCGAGGGACCTGGCGGGGTGGCGTACGCTTGGGTGTGACCCGAGCGCGACCCTCATGCCCAGCCCCCTCGCGCGACTGTCCCGAGAGGAGGTGTTGCGATGAGGCCAGACACCGAGCCCGGAGGCTCCCTGAGGTTGGTACGGCCGTGAGGCCTCCCTCGGTTGTTTATCACCAGGACGGGCATGGCGTTTCCGCCCTTGCACGGGCATAGCCGCTCCTCGGCAGTGTCAACTGCCAGCGCGGAGCATGGTACTTCCACTGGTATGTGGGAGGGTACTCCCTACTGCAGAGAGCACCCGGGGCGTGTACAGCCCCGCCTTGACATGTGGCTTGCACGGCAGGGCTGGAAGAGGCGTATCTGGGCACTCGTGAGCTAGCGTGGGACTCACGAGGCCCTACCTTAAGGCGGGTTGCACCTGGTCTTGGTTCTTGATGGCTGTGGCGGTCCTGCGAGATGGTTAGACAACCAGTGCTGAAAGGATTTCCTGAGGCTATCGCACGAGAAGGCCAAGCACCAACGACCCCAGGAGGTGACGTGAATGGGGCCAGCCCGCCAGACATAGCTCAGCTGTTGGATTTATCGATGCTGCAGGGACGGGCCCGAGCACAGGCGCCGTGCCTGGCCTTCTAATGTGAAGGATCCCGAAGAAAGACAATCGGCGCGCGGCTCCCATGGTGGGTGACAATCGAGCAGGTGATAACCATAGATAGATTATGCATGAGAAGCAAACTAGCTTAGGTAAATGCTGGAACGATACATGCCACTGGGTCGAACCCAAGCAGCCTGGGGATGATGCTGCCCGTTTGGCGCTCCCAGCAGAGTGAACTGAAGATGCAAGCAGATACATGCCGCAGGGACGGACCGACGCGGCCTGGGGATGATGCAGCCCAGGGGGTGCTCCCAGCTAAATGAACTTGGAAAGATGTCACCTAGTTTGGTTGCTGAAGGAGTGTTGGGGTAGCTAAAGATGCATAGCGAGGAAGTCGCTCCTCATGAGCCATCAAGGCCCTGAGCCTCGGGAGGCTCTGGAGGCTCGGGCGGCCTCTGGAGGACCGTCTCCATCTCCGCTAGGACTACGCGATGCCTGTCCTCCTGACCCGCCATGACGCTCTACAGGTTGTGCTGGAAGGCATCAGCCATGCTCGGCAGGCCGAACGGCATGCAAACGTAGCTGTGAGGCAGGTGTCGGCGTTCTGGGAACAGGGGTCCCCAAACTTTCCTGCCTGCGGCCTGCGGCGTGGCTCGAGGAGGGCCCAGCACGGCCCATCTTCATCAACATAGACCCAAGACCCTCGCGAGGGGCCAAGCCTCGCGGGGCGGACGACACGGAGCTTCCTCAGGCATGGCCTCATCAGGGTGGCTCGCGAGGAGGCGGAGAGATCAAGGCGGGGTACCTCACGAGGTGCCCGTGACGCAAGCCATGACGACCAAAGGCGCCAGGCGGGCGCCAGCCGCGTAGTGTCCTCCTTTCCACTTTGGTGGAAAGGGAGCAAGCGCAGGTGAGAGCATCAAGCAAAGGCACCCGTTTCGGTGCAACGAGACCAAGACCAGTCCAACGGCAGGGAGGAAGTCATTGTGGAGCCCAAGCCAGCGTCACCACTAGAGCCTTTGGCAAGCGAGGACCAACTTTAGTCAGGATAAGTGTACCAGATGTTCCCCTTCAAAATGGCCAATTGTTGGCGCCCTTCCCGCTCAATATTTGGGAAGAGGCCCAGGGCCTTTGCCTATAAATAGGACTAGCCACCCACAGGGGAGATGGGAGATCGGATCGAAATCAGAGAGAGAATCGAGAAGAGAGAGAGAGAGAGAGAGAGAGAGAGAAGGGTGACTGAACTCCTCCTAGCAGTTCATCCCCCCAGCCAAGTACAGACCCTTGCGAGGCTGTTCTTCCTTGTATTGCTCATCATCATCAGCCCAAGAGGCAATCCACCATACCACACACTGGAGTAGGGTATTACACCACAACGGTGGCCCGAACCAGTATAAACCCTGTGTCTCTTGTGCTGTTCTTTCCATAGCTTTGATCTTAGCAAGGCGGAGGGGTGCAGGTTGGTAGAAGGCGAAATCTCCGCGCGCACCCCAGTGTTCGAACCTCAAGGGTCTGCCGGAACCTGAAATCCGACATTTGGGGCGCCAGGTAGGGGTGTGCCGGAATTCGTCTTCCACCACCCCGTTCTCCTCCGACCATCGCGTCCATGTCTGACGCTCGTCGGGCCCGCGCCAAGCGCCGGGCCGCTCTCGCTTCCTGCGTCGCCCAGACGGCTCCTGTCGGCGGGTGTCCTCGCCGTTCCCCGTCACCTGCCGTCAACGCCGCCACCGGCCCGGCGGGGGACGAGCAGCAAGCGTCGTCTCAGCATCCGTCCGTGCGGCAAGACGGCCGCACCACTACTCCCTCGCTCACCCCAGCTGGTTCTTCATCCCGCGCGCTCCGCGCACCCATGGAGGCTCGAGCTGCGCTCATCGCGGCAAACGAGCTCCTGCGCTACCGTCCCGTCGACGATGTCTATGAAGAATGGATCGACCGCGTCGCCGAGCTCGTCCGCGCCGCAGGGGGCTCTCCTGCGCCGTCCGTTCCGCTGCCCCGCACCCTGCCCCGCGCGGGCGACGAAGCTCCGGCGGCGCCCCAGCCGCCTCCTCCTCAAGAAGGCGCCATGGCTCCAAGGCGCGTGGCCCCTGGGCGGAACCCGCTCCGTCAGGTGCCAGCGCAGCAAGAGCAGAGCTGCCATGAAGTCCCTAGCCTGCAAGAAGCTGCCCGGGCGCTCCCTGCTCCAGCACGTCGCGACCATGTTCCTGCTCCCGCACGTCAAGACCCCGCGCTGCTCCCAGCTACAGCGCGTGGGGACATGCAAGACCAAGCTCTCCATCACCCAAGGCCTCCTGTGGCCACAACAGGCTGTCGTGCCTTCACCACCGAGCTATGCAGCGTCGCGTGGCCCAGCAAGTTCAAGCCAGACCTGCCTCCTCGTTACGACGGCACGGCCGACCCTGCGGAGTTCCTCCAGCTCTATGAGCTGGGCATCGAAGCTGCCAACAGAGACGAGAAGTTCATGGCGAACTGGTTTCCCATGGCGCTCAAGGACGGGGCCTGCACCTGGCTCCTGAACCTGGCTCCAGGCACGATCTCCTCCTAGGACGAGATGCACACCCGCTTCATCGCCAACTTCCAACGTACTCGCGACCGGCCACCCGCCGTGAGCGACATGCGCCGCATCAAGCAACAACCCGGAGAGACCCTGCAGAAGTACATCAAGTGCTTCAACAACGCACGCCTCAGGATTCCCAAGGTGACCGAGGAGGCCATCATCTCAGCCTTCTCCGACGGCTTGCGCGACGTCAAGATGAAGGAGGAGCTGGCGATGCATGAAGACCTGTGCACTTCCTTGGAGTTGTTCAACCTGGCAACCAAGTGCGCCAGGGCTGAAGAAGGGCGTCTCTCCCTCCTCGAGCTGCCTGGCGCGGACCCAGAAGAGAAGAAGCCCAAGGCCAAGGATGTGAAGCGCAAGGGGGCTGTCGTGCTCGCGGCAGAACCAGACACCAAGCGGGGCAGAGATCAGCCCGAATCTTCCAAGGGCAGTCGGTACTGTGTGTACCACGACCTCCACACCCACAACACCAACGAATGTCAAGAGCTCCGAGCCGTGCGAGAAGGAAGTATCCGCCGTCGCCCCGACCACGGTGAGCGGGGCTACGGTCGAGGAGGAGGAGGAAGGAACGCAGGACGCTGGGAAGACCGCTGCCCGCGCCAAGGGTGGCGCGATCGACCTCACGAGGATCGCTGGCAAGACCCCCCTCGCGAGGGAGACTGGAGGGATCAGCGTCGCGAGGATCGCCCGCCAGGCAACGCAGGCCTCCCTCCGCTGCCGCCGCAGCCAAGGAGAAACGAGGACCACCATCAGGACGAGAGGGCTGGGGGCTTCCAGGAGCCGCGCGCGATCGCCTGCATCCTTGGCGGGGCTCAAGCCCCAGCCTCTCAACACATCTTCAAGCAGTTCGCCCGCGAAGTGAATGCAGTCCTCCCCAAGCTCGAAGCCACCACCCTCTCAGGTGGTCGGCGTGCGCCATCATGTTCAGCTTAGCAGATCAGCTCAAGTGTGCGGCCACAGCCGGAGTCCTCCCGATGCTTTGTTCCCCAATCATCAGCAACGTGGTGGTCACCAGGACCCTCATCGATGGCGGGGCAGGGCTCAACATCCTGTTCGTGGAAACATTCAACAATCTCCAAGTTCCCTACAACCAGCTTCAGCTAACCAAGCCTTTCTCCGGAGTCACCGACGGCTCCACGGTCCCGATTGGGCAGGTCCGCCTCGCTGTCACCTTCGGGGCACACGACAACTACGGCACCGAGCTCATCGACTTCGACATCGCTCACATTCGCCTGCCGTACAACGCCATCCTTGGGTACCCAGCGCTGGCCAAGTTCATGGTCGTAACTCACCACAGCTACAACGTCCTCAAGATGCCAGGAAGTGGCGGAGTCATCACGGTGCCCTATGAAGAGAAGGACGCGGTGTGTTCCCTGGAACGAGCCTTTCAGGCTACATCGCTGGAAGACCCGGATCGTGGAAGCAGGAGGCTTCCCGAGACCGCCCCCAAGAAGAAGAAGACATCGTCCGGCCCGGCCCCTCAGGAGGCAGGCCCCTCAGGGCCCGCGCCTGCCCAGGGGGAACCTCCTTCCATCGCATAGGAAAGCACGCCCGGCGCCCTCCTCAGGCAGGGCTCGGGGGCTCTCCCCTGGAGGGCCACCGACCTGGCTAAGGTCACGAGGGAGGCGCTTGGGCACCAAATGGAGGCGTGTTTCGAAGCAGGTTTCCCTCAAGAAGGAGTAAGGCAAGGAGGGCCAGACCCTCAGGAGTTCGTCAGCAAGGCCATTCAGGAGCTACAGGAGTCAAGAGTCATGAGAGGCGGCCGCCACCTACCAGCTGTGGCTCCCCATCTAGGCGAGGATGGTGGGCTGCGCGTCTGCATCGACATACCAGGGCTCAATCGAGTCGGCTCTCTGGAGCGCCTCTGGCCCTCGCGAGTGGGGCGCTGCGAAGGTCCACCCCACAGCTATGTTCGCATGCCTTACGGCTTGCCGAACGCGGCTGGCACGTACCAGCGCCTCATGAGGGGCATCATGGAGGCTCAAGAGGCCAGGCGTTCCGCAGCCCTGGCGGAGATGGATATGGTTCGCGAGGAGCCACCAGCGCCTCCGGAGCCTCCCGAGGCCCCTGGGCCTGGGGGCTCAAGAGGATCGGCTTCCGCAGCCCACCGAGTCTGCTACCCAACACTCCTTCGTCCTCAACATCATCAGGTGACATCTTTCAAGTTTCATTTCCAGCTGGGAGCGCCCCCCAGGGCTGCATTATTCCCAGGCCGCGTGGGTCCGTCCCTGCGGCATGTATCCCTTCTATTTTATGTTGTTAGCTTACCTTGTTGGGGGCGCCCCTCAGGCTGCATCATCCCCAAGTCGCTCGGGCCTGACCCAGTGATGTCCGCCTTCCCAGCATCTATTTGAATGAATCCACTCCTTCGCGGCTAATGTGTTTGACCTAGTTGCCCGCTCAACTGACGCCAACTGACGGAGCTGCTCCCAAACGGCACGACGCTTGCGCATGGGTCCATCCCTGCAATGCCGACAAACCTGAATGGCTGAGCTCTGGCCGCGGCAGCCCCGCATGGCGCCACCTCGTCAAGCCTTCAGTGCCTCATCGCCCCTCGGAAGCAACCAACGGCTGACTGTCAATTGTCATGGCAACCCCTTGTTCTTTCTATGATGGGTCTACAGGATCTCCTAAAGGAGCTGCATCAGACGAGGCCCTTGCGGTGTCTCCTTCACTCTCATCCGCGCGAACCGCTTGCATGTTAAAGGGGGGGGGTGCCTGAGCATCGCTACTCGGGGCTCCTACTGGCTCTCCAGCCCTCACCCTCTGGCCTTGTCCACGGCATCGCGACCTGGCATACCAGCGACGGCTGAGACTTGCTCGAGGGCCGGGACCCGAGGACGTAGAGCAGAAAGGGGAGCAAAGGCGAGAGGGGAGGGACACGCGAGGACCTCGCCGAGCAACCTCACGCCTGCCGATGCACGGACCCGGCGACACACCGGAGAGCGGCCCCTGATTCTCGAGATAAGTCACCACCCGGAAGCACCAGCTATCGTGGCACCATCCCCGCACCTAATGCAATCCCGTGTTAGCGACGCCGCTCTCCTTTCTCACCGAACGACGGCTGCTTGAGCGCCAAAGGGGACCTCCTGAGCATCGCGACTCAGGGGCTCTTACCGGACCCGGGTCGCTCACCTCCTGGCCTTGACCACGGCATCGCGACCTGGCATACCAGCGACGGCTGAAGCCGCCTTGGGACTGGGACCTGTCGGCGCAGAGCACCAAGCCCTCGTGAGGTTCAAAAGGGAGAATTGAGCTAAGACGGAATGAGCAACTCGCACAATTCTACGACAAGGGTTATATTAACAAAACAGGATCACAGGCAGCTTACAAGCCCCCACGGGACGCGTCTTTGATTCCTCGCAGGGAACAGATCCTAAAAGGACGCTAACTACACGCGCCCCTGCAAAAGACGCCATCATCAACAGTGGGCCGTCAAGCACCGGCGCCAACCCCATCCAGATCAGAGTCGGCGACGGCCTAACGAGCCCGCCCTGCTCCAGGAGCGGCGCCGGCTCGGGGGCTCGTAGCTGTCGTCGCTCGTCTCCGGAGTCACGAAGAGCTCGCCGGAGTCGCTGGAACCTCCGACACCTCCGCCGCCTTAGGAGCCGCCAAGGGAGTGGTCGGCAGGCCCAGTCCTCGGCATAGCAGGGTCCCGACGACCTCTCCCGAGGCAGCACTCCAGCCGGCGCCCGTTAGCATCGAAGACCTTGAAGAACATCACCGAAGCACCGTCGTACTCCAAGTGGATCGCGAGGGCGCCTCTTGTCCTGCAAACCCGGGAGATTTCGCTCCAGCCTCGAGTCATGAAGACCTCACCCGGGGCAACGACCGCGACCTCTGCCTCGGTCGCGAGGGTGCTGCAGCCGGCGTGCTGCAGCCAAAGCTTCAGGAGTTCTCCCTGCGGGATGATGGAGGCGAAGAAGGGAGGAAGGCGAATCCAAGACTAAGGAGGCATGGCGGCGTGGAGCACGAACTCTCGGGACGAGCCCTCGGTGTGGACCCCAGGGGGGACGACCCACACCTTCGTGACCCGTCGGCGCCGACAGCGGCGCTGCCCGTGGCGATCGGCATCGACTCCTTCAGAGCCCTCGATGTGGGCGTACAAGGGAAGTGGGAACCCCGGCGGTGGCCGCTCGCACCAGGGCCTCGACACCACCTGATGGGCCCCCTCGTCCCGGCCGCGGAGGGTGAGCCGTTTCTTCGGCGGGAGCGGGTCTGGTTCCTCTCGGGGAGCCTTTCCCTTCTCTGCCGCCGAGAACCGGCGGATCGGAGCCATCGCAGCAAGACGGAGCAAGGACCGGGAATAAGGAGAAGCAAGAAGGGATGGACTGGAAGGGTGCGCGCCGTTCTGTACTTATGGCCGGCGAAGGCCAACCGCCGACCTCCACGATCGCAGGTAATCATGACCCTCTTTGCATGCAGGGACTTGTCCAGTCCGTGCAGTTGCCGAGGCGCCATGGGAAGTGGAGACGCCCACGTCCAGTCAACCGCCACATGGCGCCCAAGGCCGCAGGCTGTTAGGGCCCGCGGCGCTTCGCTCTTGCCCTTTCGCCTCCCTGCACGGCCATGTCCGGACGCGCCTTGGGCCCGGGGGCTACTGTCGGCGTTCTGGGAACGGGGTCCCTAGACTTGCCTGCCTGCCGCCTGCGGCGTGGCTCGAGGAGGGCCCAGCACGGCCCATCTTCATCAACATAGACCCAAGACCCTCGCGAGGGGCCAAGCCTCGCGGGGCGGACGACACGGAGCTTCCTCAGGCACGGCCTCATCAGGGTGGCTCGCGAGGAGGCGGAGAGATCAAGGCGGGGTACCTCACGAGGTGCCCGTGACGCAAGCCATGACGACCAAAGGCGCCAGGCGGGCGCCAGCCGCGTAGTGTCCTCCTTTCCACTTTGGTGGAAAGGGAGCAAGCGCAGGTGAGAGCATCAAGCAAAGGCACCCGTTTCGGTGCAACGAGACCAAGACCAGTCCAACGGCAGGGAGGAAGTCATTGTGGAGCCCAAGCCAGTGTCACCACCAGAGCCTTTGGCAGGCGAGGACCAACTTTAGTCAGGATAAGTGTACCAGATGTTCCCCTTCAAAATGGCCAATTGTTGGCGCCGTTCCCGCTCAATATTTGGGAAGAGGCCCAGGGCCTTTGCCTATAAATAGGACTAGCCACCCACAAGGGAGATGGGAGATCGGATCGAAATTAGAGAGAGAATCGAGAAGAGAGAGAGAGAGAGAAGGGTGACTGAACTCCTCCTAGCAGTTCATCCCTCCAGCCAAGAACAGACCCTCGTAAGGCTGTTGTTCCTTGTATTGCTCATCATCATTAGCCCAAGAGGCAATCCACCACACCACACACTGGAGTAGGGTATTACACCACAACGGTGGCCCGAACCAGTATAAACCCTGTGTCTCTTGTGCTGTTCTTTCCATAGCTTAGATCTTAGCATGGCGGAGGGGTGCAGGTAGGTAGAAGGCGAAATCTCCGTGCGCACCCCAGTGTTCGAACCTCAAGGGTCTGCCGGAACCCGAAATCCGACAGCGGGCCTGATATGTCTCCAACGTATCTATAATTTTTTATTATTCCATGCTATTATATTATCTGTTTTGGATGTTAATGGGCTTTATTTTACACTTTTATATTAATTTTGGGACTAACCTAATAACCGAAGGCCCAGCCCAAATTGTTGTTTTTTTGCCTATTTCAGTGTTTCGCAGAAAAGGAATATCAAACAGAGTCCAAACGGAATGAAACCTTCGGGAGCGTTATTTTTGGAACAAACGTAATCCAGGTGATTTTGAGTGGACGTCAAGAAACAATCGAGGAGGCCACGAGGCAGGGGCGCGCCTACCCCCTAGGTGCGCCCTCCACCCTCGTGGGCCCCTCGTTGCCCCTCCGACCTACTTCTTCCTCCTATATATATCCATATACCCCGAAAACATCAAGGAGCACCACGAAACCCTATTTCCACCGCCGCAACCTTCTGTTCCCAAGAGATCCCATTTGGGGCCTTTTCTGGAGCTCCGCCGGAGGGGGCATTGATCACGGAGGGCCTCTACATCAACTCCATGGCCCCTCCGATGATGTGTGAGTAGTTTACCTCAAACCTTCGGGTCCATAGCTAGTAGCAAGATGGCTACTTCTCTCTCTTTGGATCTCAATACAAAGTTATCCTCGATTCTCTTGGAGATCTATTCGATGTAATCTTCTTTTGCAGTGTGTTTGTCGAGATCCGATGAATTGCGGGTTTATGATCAAGTCTATCTATGAACAATATTTGAATCTTCTCTGAATTCTTTTATGTATGATTGGTTTATCTTTGCAAGTCTCTTCGAATTATCAGTTTGGTTTGGCCTACTAGATTGATGTTTCTTGCAATGGGAGAGGTGCTTAGCTTTGGGTTCAATCTTGCGGTGCTCGATCCCAGTGACAGAAAGGGAAATGACACATATTGTATTGTTGCCATCGAGGATAAAAAGATGGGGTTTATATCATATTGCATGAGTTTATCCCTCTACATCATGTCATCTTGCTTAAGGTGTTACTCTGTTCTTATGAACTTAATACCCTAGATGCATGCCGGATAGCGGTCGATGTGTGGAGTAATAGTAGTAGATGCAGGCAGGAGTCGGTCTACTTGTCACGGACATGATGCCTATATACATGATCATACCTAGATATTCTCATAATTATTCGCTTTTCTATCAATTGGTCGATAGTAATTTGTTCACCCACCGTAATACTTATGCTATCTTGGGAGAAGCCACTAGTGAAACCTATGGCCCCCGGGTCTATTCTCCATCATCTAAGTTTCCAATCTATTTTATTTTGCAATCTTTACTTTCAATCTATATCATAAAAATACCAAAAATATTTATCTTATTATTATTATCTCTATTAGATCTCACTCTTCCAAGTGGTTGATACGTCTCCAACGTATCTATAATTTTTGATTGCTCCATGCTATATTATCTACTGTTTTGGACATTATTGGGCTTTATTATCCACTTTTATATTATTTCTGGGACTAGCCTATTAACAGGAGGCCCAGCCCATAATTGTTGTTTTTTGCCTTTTTTAGGGTTTCAAAGAAAAGAAATATCAAACGGAGTCCAAACGGAATGAAACCTTCGGGAACATGATTTTCTCAACGAACAAGACCCAGGAGACTTGGACCCTACATCAAGACAAAAAGAGGAGGCCACGAGGTAGGGGGCGCGCCTACCCCCCCCCCCCAGGCGCGCCCTCCCCCCTCGTGGGCCCCCTGTTGCTCCACCGACGTACTCCTTCCTCCTATATATACCTACGTACCCCCAAACGATAAGATACGGAGCCAAAACCCTAATTCCACCACCGTAACTTTCTGTATCCACGAGATCCCATCTTGGGGCTTGTTCCGGAGCTCCGCCGGAGGGGGCATCGATCACGGAGGGCTTCTACATCAACACCATAGCCCCTCTGATGAAGTGTGAGTAGTTCACCTCAGACCTACGGGTCCATAGTTAGTAGCTAGATGGCTTCTCCTCTCTTTTTGGATCTCAATACAATGTTCTCCCCCTCTCTTGTGGAGAACTATTCGATGTAATCTTCTTTCTGCGGTGTGTTTGTTGAGATTGATGAATTGTGGGTTTATGATCAAGTCTATCTATGAACAATATTTGAATCTTCTCTAAATTCTTTTATGTATGATTGGTTATCTTTGCAAGTCTCTTCAAATTATCAGTTTGGTTTGGCCTACCAGATTGATCTTTCTTGCAATGGGAGAAGTGCTTAGCTTTGGGTGCAATCTTGCGGTGTCCTTTCCCAGTGACAGTAGGGGCAGCAAGGCAAGTATTGTATTTTTGCCATCGAGGATAACAAGATGGGGTTTTCATCATATTGCATGAGTTTATCCGTCTACATCATGTCATCTTGCTTAAGGCGTTACTCTGTTTTCATTAACTTAATACTCTAGATGCATGCTGGATAGCGGTCGATGAGTGGAGTAATAGTAGTAGATGCAGGCAGGAGTCGGTCTACTTGTCTGGGACGTGATGCCTATATACATGATCATACCTAGATATTCTCATAACTATGCTCAGTTCTGTCAATTGCTCAACAGTAATTTGTTCACCCACGGTAGAATACTTACGCTCTCGAGAGAAGCCACTAGTGAAACATATGGCCCCGGGTCTATCTTCATCATATTAATCTCCCAATACTTAGTTATTTCCTTTGCTTTTACTTTGCTTTTATTTTACTCTGCATCTTTATCACAAAAATACCAAAAATATTATCTTATCATATCTATCAGATCTCACTCTCGTAAGTGGCCATGTAGGGATTAACAACCCCTTATCGCGTTGGTTGCGAGGATTTATTTGTTTTGTGCAGGTACGAGGGACTGGCGCGTAGCCTCCTACTGGATTGATACCTTGGTTCTCAAAAACCGAGGGACATACTTATGCTACTTTGCTGCATCATCCCTTCCTCTTCGGGGAAAGCCAACATAGTGCTCAAGAGGTAGCAAGAAGGATTTCTGGCGCAGTTGTCGGGGAGGTCTACGCAAAAGTCAATATACCAAGTACCCATCACATACCCTTATCTCCTGCATTACATTATTTGCCATTTTCCTCTTGTTTTCCTCTCCCCCACTTCACCCTTGCCGTTTTATTCGCCCTCTCTCTCTCTATCCTCCCTCTCTTTCACTATTTGCCTCTTTTTGCTCGCTTGCCTTTTGTTTGCTTGTGTGTTAGTTTGCTTGCTTGCCACTATGGCTCTACCTAAATCTGGTGATCTTCACCTTAAAAGGTTAGAAGAGATCGAGAGCAATGTCAGGAGTTTTATGGTTTTGCAATTTGAACATAATAGTTTCTTCATAAACAAGCTTAAGGAACAGAAAAGTTTTATGAGTATTATGAATAAAGAGCTTGATGATATGTCTAAAGAATTCAATGGTTTAAGATCCCAGATTGCTCGTCTTGAGAAATTGACTGCTGAAATTTCAGATAGGCAGGCTACCTTATTTAATAGGATGGCTGCTAAACTGGATTGCTACGAAAATGAAGATATAAAATTTATTGATGTGTCCCCTATTAAATATTTGTTTTGCAATATGAATCTTGATAATGATGGGACTGAATATGATCCACCTTTACCTAGAAGGCGTTCCAAGAATTCGGAATTTTTTGATCTTGATGCTAAATTTGATAAAAGTGGGATTGAAGAAATTAAAACCCTAGATGTTGCTAAACCCACTATTGTGGATTTCAGTGAATTTAACTATGAAAATTTCTCTTTGATTGATTGTATTTCCTTGTTGCAATCCATGCTAAATTCTCCTCACGCTTATAGTCAAAATAAAGCATTTACTAAACATATCGTTGATGCCTTGATGCAATCTTATGAATAAAAACTTGAATTGGAAGTTTCTATCCCTAGAAAACTCTATGATGAGTGGGAACCAACTATTAAAATTAAAATTAAAGATCATGAATGCTATGCTTTATGTGATTTGGGTGCTGGTGTTTCCACGATTCCAAAGACTTTGTGTGATTTGTTAGGTTTCCGTGATTTTGATGATTGCTCTCTAAACTTGCACCTTGCGGATTCCACTATTAAGAAACCTATGGGAAGAATTAATGATGTTATTATTTTTGCAAATAGGAATTATGTGCCCATATATTTTATTGTTCTTGACATAGATTGCAATCCTTCATGTCCTATTATTCTTGGTAGACCTTTCCTTAGAACGATTGGTGCAATTATTGATATGAAGGAAGGAAATATTAGATTCCAATTTCCATTAAGGCAAGGCATGGAACACTTTCCTAGAAATAAAATTAAATTACCTTATGAATCTATTATGAGAGCCACTTATGGATTGCCTACCAAAGATGGCAATACCTAGATCTATCCTTGTTTGTTATGCCTAGCTAGGGGCGTTAAACGATAGCGCTTGTTGGGAGGCAACCCAATTGTATTTTTATTCCTTGATTTTTGCTCCTGTTTATTAATAAATAATTTATCTAGCCTATGTTTTGGTTGTGTTTTTTGTGTTTAATTAGTGTTTGTGCCAAGTAGAACCGTTGGGAAGACTTGGGGAAAGTCTTGTTACACTTGCTGTAAAAAACAGAAACTTTAGTGCTCACGAGAACTGCTGCCATTTTTATTTGGAAAGTGATATTTAGTTAATTACTTTTTCAGATGATTAATAGATAAATTAATAACGTCCAGAAATTTATTTTAGAATTTTTGGGGTTCCAGATCTTGCGCTAGCTACAGATTACTACAGACTGTTCTGTTTTTGACAGATTCTATTTTTCGTGTGTTGTTTGCTTATTTTGATGAATCTATGGCTAGTAAAATAGTTTATAAACCATAGAGAAGTTGGAATACAGTAGGTTTAACACCAATATAAATAAAGAATGAGTTCATTACAGTACCTTGAAGTGGTCTTTTGTTTTCTTTCGCTAACGGAGCTCACGAGATTTTCTACTTTGAGTTTTGTGTTGTGAAGTTTTCAAGTTTTGGGTAAAGATTTGATGGATTATGGAACAAGGAGTGGCATGAGCCTAAGCTTGGGGATGACCATGGCACCCCCAAGATAATATAAGGACACCTAAAAGCCAAAGCTTGGGGATGCCCCGGAAGGCATCCCCTCTTTCGTCTACTTCTATCGGTAACTTTACTTGGAGCTATATTTTTATTCGCCACATGATATGTGTTTTTCTTGGAGTGTCTTGTATGATTTGAGTCTTTACTTTTTAGTTTAACACAATCATCCTTGTTGTACACTCCTTTTGAGAGAGCCATACATGATTTGGAATTTGTTAGAATACTCTATGTGCTTCGCTTATATCTTTTGAGTTATATAGTTTTGCTATAGTACTTCACTTATATCTTTCAGAGCACGGTGGTGGATTTGTTTTATAGAAACTATGGATCTCTCATGCTTCACTTAGATTATTTTGAGAGTCTTAAATAGCATGGTAATTTGCTTAAAATCCTAATATGCTAGGTATTCAAGATTACTAAAATTTTCTTATGAGTGTTTTGAATACTAAGAGAAATTTGATGCTTGATGTTTATTTTGAGATATGGAGGTAATAATATCAAAGTCGTGCTAGTTGAGTAGTTGTGAAATTGAGAAATGCTTGTGTTGAAGTTTGCAAGTCCCGTAGCATGCACGTATGGTAAATGTTATGTAACAAATTTGAAACATGAGGTGTTATTTGATTGTCCTCCTAATGAGTGGCAGTCGGGGACGAGCGATCGTCTTTTCCTACCAATCTATCCCCCTAGGAGCATGCGCGTAGTGCCGAGGTTTTTGATGACTTGTAGATTTTTGCAATAAGTATGTGAGTTCTTTATGACTAATGTTGAGTCCATGGATTATACGCACTCTCACCCTTCCATCCGTGCTAGCCTCTTTGGTACCGTGCATTGCCCTTTCTCACATTGAGAGTTGGCGCAAACTTCGTCGGTGCATCCAAACCCCGTGATATGATACGCTCTTTCACACATAAACCTCCTTATATCTTCCTCAAAACAGCCGCCATACCTACCTATTATGGCATTCCATAGCCATTCCGAGATATATTGCCATGCAACTTTCCACCATTCCGTTTATCATGACACATTCATTATTGTCATATTGCTTAGCATGATCATGTAGTTGACATAGTATTTGTGGCAAAGCCACCGTTCATAATTCTTTCATGCATGTCACTCTTCGTCCAGTGCATATCCCGGTACACCGCCGGTGGCATTCATATAGAGTCATATTTTGTTCTAGTATCGAGTTGTAATCATTGAGTTGTAAATAAATAGAAGTGTGATGATCATCATTTTCTAGAGCATTGTCCCAAGTGAGGAATTATAAAAAAATAAAAAAGAGAAAGAGAAAGGCCATAAAAAAGAGAGAAGGCCCAAAAAAAGGAAAGAGAAAGGCCATAAAAAAGAGAAGGCCCAAAAAAATGAGAGAAAAAGAGAGAAGGGACAATGTTACTATCCTTTGCCACACTTGTGCTTCAAAGTACACTACAAAAAAAGACACATCCGTGACATTTTGGGCCGAACGAAATTTTTTTCTGTCATACATATAACACTTCTATGACGTTAATTGTGACAAAACCCTGTATCATCATAGATGTGGTGGGCTCCTACTTCTATGACAAAAAATCATGACAGAAAATGGGCTTTTCGTCCTGGGCGGGCCGGAGACGCAGCCGCATGACATTCTTTGGGCCGTCCATGACAGAAAAAACCATGGTAGAACGAGTGGGAGGAAAATTTCGAGGAGTTCCCGGTTACGGTGGGAGGTCGGGGGCCGAGCGATGCACGTTTCTCTCGTACACGTACGCGCGTGTGTGCTAGGCGTTGGCTCTAACTGAACCTGAGCGAGGCGTTGGGCTCTAACTGAACCCGAGCGATTGCACTGCAGGCTACGCGTTACTGAACCCGAGAGATCGATCCATGGCTGTTAACTGAACCCGATCGAGCGATTCCTTTGCTACTGCTGCTAACTGAAGCCGATCGATGGGATGAACAGTGACCATTGCGGGGGGGGGGGGGTTGGATGAACAGTGAGCGGTGGCGTTGCCTCTGGATGAACAGGACCCCGTGGTGTGGTGGAGGGCTGGATGAACAATAGACGGTGGAGGGGTGCCCGTGGAGGGGTGGATGAAGAGGACCCCGTGGTGTGGAGGGCTGGATGAACAGTAGATGGTAGAGGGGTGGTTGAACAGGACCCCGTGGTGTGGAGGGCTGGATGAACAGTAGATGGTGGAGGGGTGCCCATGGAGGGGTGGTTGAACAGGACCTCGTGGTGTGGAGGGCTGGATGAACAGTAGACGGTGGATGGGTGGTTGAACAGTAGCCGGTGGAGTAGCGCGCGGTGGAGGCTGGATGAACAGGAGCCCGTGGAGGCTGGATGAATAGGAGCCCATGGAGGCTGGAGGAGGTCGATGGTGGAGATGAACAGTATCCCGTGGAGTCCCGTTTTGCGGTATGCCACACCCCTCCCGATGAACAGGACCCCCGTTTCGACCGTAGCGCTCCAACACAAGTCTGTTTCCTCCGTTTTGTGGTACGCCACACCCCTCCCGATCAACAGGACCCCTGTTTCGACCGTAGGAGGTCTGTTTCCTCCGTTTTGCGGTACGCCATACCCCTCCCGATGAACAGGATCCCGTTTCGAACATGGCTGGTCGAACACAAGGCCGTTTCCTCCGTTCTGCGGTACGCCAGGCCTCGTTTCCATTGCCTGTTCCGTCCAAGCCCTCCTGATGAACACGACGCATTTCGTTGCCTCCCCATGAACATGACGCTTTCCGTTGCCTCCCCATGAACACGACGACGATGCTGTTTCTCCGTTCCGACCCAGCCATGTACATGAGCCCTGGCCGTATGTATGCGCGAGTAGGCGTTCGAGACCCCGCCCGTATGTACACATACATGGCCGTATTTTCTTTCTTGCACCATGGCCGCTGTACATACGTGTAAATGCTACGTGCGCGCCTCTACTACGACACGTGCGCGCCTCTACATCGACCAGTATGTACGTGCACGTTCGCGACCAGAATGACAACGCTACATACGTGTAAGTGCATCTAGTGCCACCCCTAGTTGGTTTTGGAGTATTGACGACAAACCTAGTTGAGGGACTAATGTGTTTGAGAGAATTGCAGGATAACACAGGTAGAAGTCCCTCATTGATTCCATTTTCCTACCAGAGATGACCCCTAAAATGTATGAAGACATTGAAGTCAAAGGTGGTATGTGAAGATATTCACATTGAAGACTATGACAAGAGAAGACATCGCATGCAGACTATGGAGCTCAAAGACTTAGATCTTTCGTAGTTCTTTTTCTTCTTTGTTGAGTCATAGGAACCACCGTACTGTTAAGTGGGGTCCAAGAGAACCAGTCGGAATGACTGAAGTGATGCTTAACCAAAATCCTATGTCTTCGAGTGAAGACTATGAGAGCGAATCTTGTCCAGAGTTGGACAAGTCAGCTTTGCTTGTAGCCCAAGTAAAGTTGCCGTGTGTGTTTAAAATCTGACCGTTGGAACACGTGTTAGTTCCTTAGTGACCCAGGGTCATTTCGGACAAATTAGGTTGGGTTGCCTAGTGGCTATAAATAGCCCACCCCTACAACCATAAACGGTTGGCTGCTCAGAGTTAAAGTACGGCTGTTGTCATTTGAGAGCAACCCACCTTGAATCCTTTGAGAGAGAATTCCTTGCGAGGATAAATTCCTAACCACCCAGAGCCAAAGAGTGTTAGGCATCACTTAACTCGTCCTGTCTGTGTGATCTGAAGACTTATTACACTTGAGGACTGTGGATCCTCCAGCCGGTTAGGCGTCGCGTTCTGAGCATCCAAGAGTCATTGTGGATCGCCGGTGAATGAAGTCTGTGAAGGTTTGGGAGTCTACCTTGAAGACTTACCAGAGTGATTGGGTGAGGTCTGCGTGACCTTAGCTCAAGGGGAATATGGTGAGGACTAAGGGTCCTGAGCTGCGTGTTCAGGACTGGGTGTCCGGGACTGTGTGTCCTCAGGTTTAAATACCTAGCCACCCTAACCAGACGTACAGTTGTCACATCAACTGGAACTGGTCCAACAAATCATTGTCTTCAACGAGTCACTGGTTTCATCCTTCCCTTCCTTTACTTATTGTTGGTCCTTGTGAAGTCATTGCATGATTGCATTATCTTTTGTCTTCACTGAGTGACTGCCTGTTCTGATTGGCTTCACAATATCTTCCTACCTGATCCTTACTGCCTAGCTACTATAAGTCATTGCGCTTTCACTTCGTTGATTACCTGACTAAGGTTAGTGTCGGATTTCGGGTTCCGGCAGACCCTTGAGGTTCGAACACTGGGGTGCGCGCGGAGATTTCGCCTCCTACCTTCCTGCACCCCTCCGCCGTGCTAGGATCTAAACTAAGGAAAGAACAACACAAAAGACACAGGGTTTATACTGGTTCGGGCCACCGTTGTGGTGTAATACCCTACTCCAGTGTGTGGTGTGTGGATTGCCTCTTGGGCTGATGATGATGAACAATACAAGGCAGAACAGCCTCACGAGGGTTTGTTCTTGGCTGAGGCGATGAACTGCTGGGAGGAGTTCAGCCACCTTTCTCTCTCTTTGCTTTCCTTTGGCCGACCCTTCTAACGAGCCTCTTCCTTCCTACCTCTTTTTCGTACTCCTTAGCTATGTGGGTGGCTGGTCCTATTTATAGAGGCCCTGGTCCTCTCCCCAAATATTGAGCAGGAAGGGAGCCAACAATGGCAGGCTAATTTGAAGGGGGACAGCAAGTATTAGCTATCCTGACAAAAGTAGTCTTTGCCTGCGCAAAGCTCTGGTGATGACGCCGTCTTTGGCTCCACGGTGACCTCCGTCTCGTACTCCTCCTGGTCTTGGTCTCGTTGCACCGAAATGGCAACCTTTGCCTGATGCCTCGGTACTCCGCGGTTGCGCTTGCCCCCTTTGCACCAAAGAGGAAAGGAGGACGCTGCGCGGGCTGGCACCCGCCTGGCGCCCTGAGTTGTCATGGCTTGCGTCATGGGCTCCTCGTGAGGTACCCCGCCTTGATCTCTCCGCCTCCTCGTGAGCCAGCCTGACGAGGCCGTGCCTGAGGAAGCTTCACGTCGTCCGCCCCGCGAGGCTTGGCCCCTCGCGAGGGTCTTGGGTTTGTGTTGGTGAAGATGGGCCATGTTGGGCCCCCCTTTGAGCCACGCCACAGGCCGCAGGTAGGCAAGTCTGGGGACCCCCGTTCCCAGAATGCTGACAGTAGCCCCCGGGCCCAAGGTGCGCCCGGACTTGGCCGTGCAGGGAGGCAGAAGGGCAAGAGCGAAGCGCCGCGGGCCCTAACAGCCTGCGGCCTTGGGCGCCGCATGGCGGTTGACTGGACGTGGGCGCCTCAGCAACCGCGCGAGTTAATAAAGGAGTGGCATCCACCTAGGCCCTGCTTCTTGCTTTCTCCGGCTGCTGCTCAGATCCCCTTTCTTGCGCCTCTCCTTCCTTCCTCCGAGATTTCCAGATTTGCTCTGACCGTGCGGCCTAGGGAGCCATGGCGCCTCGCCAGCCCCCGGCCGCAGCTTGGTACTCATCTGCCCTGGACTCGCCGAACGTGTCGGAGGCGGGCCTTACCCGATTGCGCCAGATGGCGACGGCGTGGGGAATCGACAGGGAGAAGGTGTTCAAGGCCGGCTCCGCCACCCCTGAGGGTCAAAGGAGCACCTTCTATCCGCTCTTCGTAAGTGCCATTGTTGCTGGCCTGGTGCCTCCCTTCTCCGACTTCTTCTTCTCTGTCCTCCGCCATTACAAGCTACAGGCTCTGCGTCTCCATCCCAACTCCGTCCTTCTCCTGGCAATCTTTGATTATTATTGCGAAGCACATGTTGGGGTGCAGCCCTCAGTGGCCTTGCTGCGCCACTACTTCTACCTCCGGACCTCTCGCGGGACTTCTTCCGCATGCGCGAGCTTCGTTGCGTCCGGCGGCGCCATTTCCATCTCAAACTCTGGGAAGAGGATTGAGATCTTCAGGAGCAAGTGGATCTTGGTGGATGCTGGGCGCATCCACCCTCGGCTGATCCTGCCCACGGAGCAGCCCACGAGCTCCAGCGACTAGGGTCGAGCGGAACTCATGGATCCCCGCGCGAAGATGGTGCTGGAGAAGATGGACGCGGATCTGAGGCCGACCGACATGGCGGCGGCGAAGCTGACCGGCGCGTCGCTGCTGAGGGAGTTCCTGGAGCACCGGCTGGCTCCGCTTCAGCAGTACTCGCTTCCAATGTGGAGGCCCCGTCCGAACCCCACGGCCTTGGCCACCGGAGACCTGGCTGCGGTTCTCCAATCTCTGGTCGGGGGCAGTGTGGCGAGGCTGGAGGGCGCTCCTACACCCTTGTTCCTCCTCAACGACTAGGAGCGGGTGGTGAAGTCCATGCCCGTCTTCAACGGGGATGGGCCAGTGCCCCTGGAAGCTCCCGAGGAATCGGTGGACGTGCCCTCCGGCCACTCCAGTGAAGAGGAAGAGGGAGGGGAGCGCGGAAAGGGGCCTGACTCCGAGGCGACTGACGGAGAGTCGAGGGCTCCCCTCCCCCGGCGCAGGTCCCGCGTTCTCCGCCTCTCTCCGAATGATGACGACGAGGATGACGACGAAGACAACGACGAGCAGGACGGCGGGAGCTCGCCCCCGATCCCGAAGAAGGACAGGACCAGGCTGATCTCCCGCGGTCTCCCCCGGTCCCGGGGCGAACCGCAGACGCACCTTCCGCCTCCAAGCTTCCTGAGGTTGACCCTTCCAGCCGGATTTTCAGGCTTCAAATTTGGCCGGAGGCCGCTTGAGCTCACTAGCGACGACCCGTAAGCATTCGATTCTTGTCTTTATCTCTTCCTCTGTTTCTGAGGCTTGACATCCGCATCTTTGGATAGGTTGGCGCCCGCAGCAAAGAAGCCGAAGGGGGCTCCCGAGGTTCCATCCGTGCCGGCGCTTCTGCCCGCGAAGGAAGGTGACCGCGATGCACAGGCTTCTCCTGCCTGGTCATCCTCGCGAGGTTTGGCTGAGCCGGCTGGGGCGAGCTCAGCCCGCACGGCCCAAGTGGCTCCGAAGGTGCTCTTGCATGCCGCCGCCAATACATGTGTCGGGGCGCGACAGACTCCGCCTCAGGATGCTGCGGCTGCGCTGCCGCCTTCTCCTCCTACTCCACCAGCCGCTGTCTCTCCGACTCCTTCTGCCGTTCTGGATCGTGCTGTTGCTGAGCTGGACCGAC
Source organism: Triticum urartu (assembly GCF_056163025.1). Classification (NCBI taxonomy): domain Eukaryota; kingdom Viridiplantae; phylum Streptophyta; class Magnoliopsida; order Poales; family Poaceae; genus Triticum; species Triticum urartu. The sequence goes on along the minus strand of NC_141876.1, from coordinate 459,572,289 downwards.
TGCGGCAGGATCTTCTTGGCGCCGACCCCCGCTTGGTGGCCGGGCGTTTGGAGCTGGCTTCTGGATGGGTTCGCCCCGACGCCTCGATTCGGGCGGCGCTGGTCCAGGCCTTGATGGCATGCGATGAGGAGAAGCAGGCCGTCCTGGAGGCGAAGGCTGCCCGAGATGCAGCCTTGGGGGAGGTGGTCGACGTCCGCGGTCGCTGCAAAGCGCTGGAGGACGAGCTGCAAGGCCTGCGGGATCGGCTCACGGAAGAGGTCCGCCTTCGCCAAGAGCAGGAAGAAGGCGTGAAGGCTCGCGAGGCAGCCGTCGAGAGCCAGGAGGCCAAGCTCAGGAAGCTCCGCGACCGCCTAGGCTAGCTGGAGCAGGAGTTGGGGGCGAGGAAGACCGCCTAGGCCCTGATTCTTGCCGAGGACCGCACGGCCTTCACGGAGTTGGAGGCGAAGGCTCGCTCCTCGCTGAGGATGCTTTATGACAGCGCCCTGGAGAGCCCGCTGGCTGGCACCGAGGACGGCCCCGCCAAGCTGCTTCCCTTCCTGGTTCACGCTCTTGAAGATGTCGCCCTTGGCCTTGGCCCCACGGCCGAGGCCGAGGCGCGTGTCCTGTCTTCTGCAGCACTGACGCGGGTCCTTGCCCACATCTACCTTCGCGATCCCGGTGTCAACCTCGACAGCCTGCTGGAGCCAGTGAGCGGTGAGCGTGCCGCTACCGCTGCCGAGGCCGTGAAGGGTCGCGTGGAGGCTCTGCTGGGGAAGTTTCGGGCCTTCAACACCAAGACGGAGCAAGGCGCTGCCGACCCCGCTGCTTCGTGAGGCGAACCCGCTCTGCGCTGCTCCCCCGCCGCCAAGTGACTCCGTCGTGGCTCCTGTCCTGCTTTTAATTCCTGCACACGTATCATGCCTCAGGGAGGCATTTAAACTTGCGTTTGGCATTGAAATAACAGTGTGGACTGTAATATTTGCTTTTGAATTCCTTGAAATTAGCGCTTTTCCTTCCTACTTGCTTACGTTCTACGCCGGCAGAGCCCGGCCCCGCGCGTACCTCACCCAGCAATAGTCCCGACCGGAAACCAGGACGGGACCAAGGAGTGAGGGGCTACGTGACAAGTTAGGATCCTGAGTCGCGATGCTCAGGAGTCCCCCTTAGCGCACGAACAGCAAGTAGGGAGGTGTGATGCGGGTGGATCCACCGTTCTACGTCTGCAGGGCCCGGCCGCGCGCCTGCCTCAACCAGCGATGGTCCCGACCGGAAACCAGGACGGGGCCATGGAGTGATGGGCTACGTGACCAGTTAGGCTCCTGAGTCGTGATGATCAGGAGTCCCCCTTGACGCTCAAACAGCCTTCGTACCTTGGCTCCGCTCGGGGAGAGACGCACGACGAACCAGGCCCGGGGGGACCCGGCCGGGCGGCGTGCATCTGGGTGTGACCCAGGCGCAGCCCCCGTGCCCAGCCCCCTCGCGCGACACTCCCGAGGGGAGGCGTTACGATGAGGCTAGACACTGAGCTCTGGGCTCCCTGAGGTTGATGCGGCCCGGGGGCCACCCTCAGTTGTTTATCACCAGCGCGGAGCATAGTGCTACCGTATGTGTACGTGCATAGCCGCTCCTCGGCAGTGTCGTCAGCCAGCGCGGAGCATGGTGCTTCCATTGGTACGTGGGAGGGGGCCCCCTCCGGGAGGAGCCCCCGGGGCGTGTACAGCCCCGACTTGACACGTGGCTGGCACGGTAGGGCCTGGCGAGGTGTATCTGGGCACCCGTGAGCCAGCGCGGGACTCACGGGGCCCTACCTCTAGGCGGGTTGCACCTGGCACTGGGCCTTATCTTGTGATGTGTCCCTGCAAATTTGGTTAGATGTCGGCACTCTACATCCTCGGGTCCCGGCCCTCGAGCTGGTCTCAGCCGTCGCTGGTATGCCAGGTTGCGATGCCATGGACAAGGCCAGAGGGTGAGGGCTGGAGAGCCAGTAAGAGCCCTGAGTCACGATGCTCAGGTGCCCCCCCTTTAACGTGCAAGTGGTCGGCATGGAGGAGAAGAGGTGCCATGGACCGGCATCAAATAATCAAGCATGGTGGGTCTAACGCATGATCGGAAATAAACGCAAATGGGATACATGCCACTGGGCCTGGCCCGAGCGGCTTGGGGATCATGCAGCCTGAGGGGCGCCCCCAACAAGGTAAGCTAATCGACGCGAAATAAAAGGGATACACGCCGCAGGGACGGACCCACGCGGCCTGGGAATAATGCAGCCCTGGGGGCGCTCCCAGCTCGAAGTAAAACTCGAAAGATGTCACCTGATGATGTTGAGGATGAAGGGGTGTTGGTGTAGCAGGCTCGGGGGGCTGCGGGAGCCGATCCTCACGAGCCCCCAGGCCCAGGGGCCTCGGGAGGCTCCGGAGGCACTGGCGGCTCCTCGCGGGCCATCTCCATCTCTGCCAAGGCTGCGAAACGCCTGGCCTCTCGTGCCTCTGTGATGCCCCTCATGAGGCGCTGGTACGCGTCAGCCGCGTTCGGCAAGCCGTAAGGCATGCGAACATAGCTGTGGGGTGGACCTCTGCAGCGCCCCACTCGCGAGGGCCAGAGGCGCTCCAGAGAGACGACTCGATTGAGCCCTGGTATGTCGATGCAGATGCGCAGCCCACCATCCTTGCCTGGATGGGGGCCACTGCTGGTAGGCGGCGGGCGCCTCTCATGACTCTTGACTCCTGTAGCTCCTGAATGGCCTTGCTGACGAACTCCTGTGGGTCTGGATCTCCTTGCCTTGCTCCTTCTTGAGGGAAACGTGCTTCAAAACACGCCTCCATGTGGTGCCCAAGCGCCTCCTTCATGACCCTAGCTAGGTCGGTGGCCCTCCAGGGGAGAGCCCACGAGCCCTGCCTGAGGAGGGCACCGGGCACGCTTTCCTATGCGATGGAGGGAGGCTCCCCCTGGGCAGGCGCGGGCCCAGAGGGGCCTGCCTCCTGAGTGGTCGAGCCGGACGATGTCTTCTTCTTCTTGGGGGCGGTCTCGGGAAGCCTCCTGTTTCCGCGATCCGGGTCTTCCAGTGATGCGGCCTGAAAGGCTCGTTCCAGGGAATACACCGCATCCTTATCTTCACAAGGCACCGTGATGACTCCGCCACTTCCTGGCATCTTGAGGACGTTGTAGCCGTGGTGAGTTACGGCCATGAACTTGGCCAGTGCTGGGTACCCAAGGATGGCGTTGTACGGCAGGCGAATGTGAGCGACGTCGAAGTCGATGAGCTCGGTGCGGTAGTTGTCGCGTGCCCCGAAGGTGACAGGGAGGCGGGCCTGCCCAATCGGGACCGTGGAGCCGTCAGTGATACCGGAGAAGGGCTTGGTTGGCTGAAGCTGGCTGTAGGGCACTTGGAGGTTGTTGAACGTCTCCACGGACAGGACGTTGAGCCCTGCCCCGCCATCGATGAGGGTCTTGGTGACCACCATGTTGGTGATGATTGGGGAACAAAGCATCGGGAGGACTCCAGCTGTTGCCGCACACTTGAGCTGATCTGCTGAGCTGAACATGATGGCGCACGCCGACCACCTGAGAGGGCGTTTGGCTTCGAGTCTGGGGAGTGCTGCGTTCACTTTGCGGGCGAACTGCTTGAAGATGCGCTGAGAGGCTGGGGCTTGAGCTCCGCCCAGGATGCAGGCGATCGCACGCGGCTCCTGGAAGCCCCCATCCTCCTCGTCTTGATGGCGGTCCTCGTTTCTCCTTGGCAGCGGCGGCAGCGGTGGGAGGCCTGCGTTGCCTAGCGGGCGATCCTCGCGAGGCTGATCCCTCCATCCTCTCTCGCGAGGCGGGTCTTGCCAGCGATCCTCACGAGGTTGGTCGCACCACCCTTGGCGCGGCCCACGGTCTTCCCAGCGTCCTGCGTTTCTTCCTCCTCCTCGACCGTAGCCTCGGTCACCACGGTCGGGTTGATGGCCGATCCATCCTTCACGCACGGCTCGGAGTTCTTGGCATTCGTTGGTGTTGTGGGTGTGGAGGTCGTGGTACACGCAGTACCGGCTGCCCTTGGGAGGTTCGGGCTGATCTCTGCCCCGCTTGGTGTCTGGTTCTGCCGCGAGCACTGCAGCCCCCTTGCGCTTCACATCCTTGGCCTTGAGCTTCTTCTCTTCAGGGTCTGCAGCAGGCAGCTCGAGGAGGGAGAGACGCCCCTCCTCAGCCCTGGCGCACTTGTTTGCCAAGTTGAACAGCTCCAAGGAAGTGCACAGGTCTTCATGCATCGCCAGCTCCTCCTTCATCTTGACGTCGCGCACGCCGTTGGAGAAAGCTGAGATGATGGCCTCCTCAGTCACCTTGGGGATCTTGAGGCGTGCGTTGTTCAAGCGCTGGGTGTACTTCTGCAGGGTTTCCTCGGGTTGTTGCTTGATGCGGCGCATGTTGCTCACGGCGGGCGGCCAGTCGCGAGTACCTTGGAACTTGGCTATGAAGCTGTAACACCCCGGATATAACTTTCCCAATTTGTACTCCAACTCTTGCCGTTTCGGTGTTAAGTTATTTCATTTTCTCCGGTTCGGGTTTTTGTCTCCGTGTGTTGTTATCGTTGTCATGCATCTCATATCATGTCATCATGTGCATTGCATTTGCATATGTGTTCCTCTCATGCATTCGAGCATTTTCCCCGTTGTCCATTTTGCATTCCGGCGCTTCATTCTCCTCCGGTGGCCATTTCTACCTTTTTTTTCGTGTGTGGGGATTAAACATTTCCGGATTGGACCGAGACTTGCCAAGCGGCCTTGGTTTACTACCGGTAGACCGCCTGTCAAGTTTCGTACCATTTGGACTTCGTTTGATACTCCAACGGTTAACCGAGGGACCGAAAAGGCCTCATGTGTGTTGCAGCCCAACACCCCTCCAATTTGGCCCAAAACCCACCTAAACCTCTCCATCATCTAGAGCATTCGATCACGATCGCGTGGCCGAAAACCGCACCTCATTTGGACACTCCTAGCTCCCTCTACCTCTATTTAAAGATCCCCCGAAAATCTCCTTCTCCTTCCCCTCCCCCGAAAACCCTAGATCTCATCATCGCGCGCCGCCGGACAAAAAGCCCACCGACGGACACGTCCGGGCCGACCCCGCCGCCGCCACGTGGCAGTTCGCCATTCGCCCGCGCGCCGTGTCCACATCCCCGCCGGCCCGCTCGGCCCGGCCGGGGCCCCCGGAGCCCGTTCGGCTCGCCCCCGCCGCCTGGGAGCCCCACGCCCGTGTGCCGCCACCTCCCTCGAAGCCGGCCACCGCCTGCCCTCCAGCGCCGCCGCACCATCGCTGCCCCGCTGCCGCAGTTCGCCGGCGACCGAGGCCACCATCGCCGCCCCGGGCCCGCGCCCCTCGCCGCCCCTTGGGTCCCGCGCCCGGCCGCGCCTCCCCATCCTCCCTCTCTGGCGAGTACCTGGTCACCGGATCCCCTCTCTGGCGGGAAGCTCCGGCGAGATCCGCCACCACCTCGGCTTGCGTGCACCGTTGACTTTTATCTCGAGGTGGTTTTTTTCTTCTAAGTCCTCGAAATCTCAGATCCATGTGCTCCTGTTCATAGCCTCGTATCTCCGCATCCGTAACTCCGTTTTTGGCATATAGCATATCAAAATGTTCACCTCAGAGAGTACATCATTTCATTCCACTGCATCATTTTCATTTGAGTTCATCTTGATGCCCGAAATGCTGTTAGAAGAGGGCTACTTGAGATATTTGTCAGATCTGCTGCTCCATTTAGCTTTTTGTCATTTTTGCCATGATTATTGTGTGCATGATATGCCCATGAGTTCTACATATGTTTTGTTAAGGGTTTTGTCATCTTTCCAGAGGTGCAACCCATGTATTTTTGTGATGTGTGTGGTGACTAGCACAAGCTTGCCAAGTGAGGCACTTGGTAATTCTGATTTCAGGGACTTAGCAATTCCACTAAGTCCTTGATCTGTTTATCTCATATGGCCATATGTTCATGTTGTTTCCTAGTGATCCGTGCCTCTTTTGAGGATGATCAGTAAGGATGTTTTGTTAATCTTGTAGTGCTCTATCCATCCATGTATTTGTTTGCAATTATGGAGTACCCTAGCTTGAGTCAATCGAGCTCTACTTTTGCTACTTTGTGAATCTGGGCAGATTGTCAACTTGTTTGCAATTTTGCCGATGATGTTGTAGTTGATCCGTGCATGCTATGCTATTGTTCTTGCCATGTCTAGCTTGCATTTTGTGTGTTCTTGATAGATGTATGCTTAGTTGGTCATGACTTGCACCGTAGTGAGTGCATCGAGCTCGTAAACATGCCTACTTGAGTTATGTTTTAGCATGCTCCAGTTTTGTAACGCCCTCGATGCGGCTATATCTCCCACGTGTCGAAGCACGACTTAGAGGCATAACCGCATTGAAAGCAATGTCGCAAGTGAGGTAATCTTCACACAACCCATGTATTACATAAGGGAAAGAGATACATAGTTGGCTTACAATCGCCACTTCACACAATACAAGAATAAAGCATTACAACATCCAAATACAATCAAGGTCCGACTACGGAAGCAGAATAAAAGAAGAACCCCAAATGCGACAAGGTCCCCGATCGACCCCAACTGGGCTCCACTACTGATCAACTAGAACGAAGCAACACAAAGGAAAAGATCTTCAACGAGCTCCTCCTTGAGCTTGGTTGCGTCACCTGCTCTGTTCAACGGCACCTGCAAGCTGGTTTTGGAAGTATCTGTGAGCCACAGGGACTCAGCAATCTCGCACCCTCGCGATCAAGACTATTTAAGCTTATGGGTAAGGTAAAGGTATGAGGTGGAGCTGCAACAAGCGACTAGCATATATGGTGGCTAACATACGCAAAAGGGAGCGAGAAGAGAAGGCAAAGCACGATCGATAAAAGTATGATCAAGAAGTGATCCTAGAACAACCTACGTCGAGCATAACTCCAACACCGTGTTCACTTCCCGGACTCCGCCAGAAGGAGACCATCACGGTTACACACGCTGTTGATATATTTTAAATTAAGGTTAACTTCAGGTTTTCTACAACTGGACGTTAACAAATTCCCATCTGCCCATAACCACGGGCACGGCTTTCGAAAGTTCAAATCCCTGCAGGGCTGTCCCAACTTAGCCCATGACAAGCTCTCACGGTCAACGAAGGAATAGACCTCCTCCCGAGACATTCCGACCAGACTCGGTATCCCGGTTCTACAAGACATCCTCGATAATGGTAAAACAAGTCCAGCAAGACCGCCCGATGCGCCGACATCCTGATAGGAGCTGCACATATCTCGTTCTCAGGGCAACACCGGATGAACACTACGTACAGCTAAAACCAGCCCTCAAGTTTCCCCGAGGTGGCGCCGCAAGTGGCTCTAGTTTGGACCAACACTTAGACAAGCATTGGCCCGGGGGGTTAAAATAAAGATGACCCTCGGGATGCGCGACTCCCAAGGGAAAAAGGCTAGGTGGCAAATGGTAAAACCAAGGTTGGGCCTTGCTGGAGGAGTTTTATTCAAAGCGAACTATCAAGGGGTTCCCATTATTACCCAACCGCGTAAGGAACGCAAAATCAGGGAACATAACACTGATATGACGGAAACTAGGGCGGCAAGAGTGGAACAAAACACCAGGCATAAGGCCGAGCCTTCCACCCTTTACCAAGTATATAGATGCATTAATTAAATAAGATATATTGTGATATCCCAACAAGTAAACATGTTCCAACAAGGAACAACAACTCCATGTTCCAACAAGGAACAAACTTCAATCTTCACCTGCAACTAACAACGCTATAAGAGGGGCTGAGCAAAGCGGTAACATAGCCAAACAACAGTTTGCTAGGACAAGGTGGGTTAGAGGCTTGGTTCAACAATATGGGTGGCATGATAAGCAAGTGGTAGGTATCGCGGCATAGGCATAGCAAAAGAGCGAGCAACTAGCAAGCAAAGATAGAAGTGATTTCGAGGGTATGGTCATCTTGCCTGAAATACCGCAAGGAAGAGGAACGAGTCCATGAAGAAGACAAATGGACGTAGTCGAACGGGTCCTCACAAACACGATGTTATCGGAACCAACCCGAAGAAGCAACACCGGAAAGAAGCAAACAACATAGTAAACAACCACCACATAAGCATGGCATGATGCACAATCAAGTATGATGCATGTCCGGTTTAATGATGCATGGCATGGCAAAGTGCACAAACAAAACTACAAATTAAGTGGAGATCAATATGCAACGAGTTGCATATTGACGAAACACCACATGACTTATTTAGTTCTCTCTCGGTTATGTACCCAACAATATTAAATGTTGTTAAGCATGTCAAGAGGTGAAACATAAAGGGATTATCTATCTAAACAATTTAAATGGGGCCGGATATAGCAAACGACAAATCCAGTAAATCCACATATGCATATAGCAAATTAATACAAACAACAATTTTAAATATTCTTGATGTTGTTAACATGATGCGTGTCGGTGTACTAGAGTAGGGGTACCCTAGTATCCCGAACTTGTGCACGGGCAGTCGCAGCATCCCGCGGCAAGGCTTGCCGAGTGACCGCCAAGACCCTCCGCGGCTACTTTGAAGGCCATTCAAGAACAAAGTACTCAAACCAAGGCCCCGGCAAGAGGAACTGGCCGGGAAGAAGACAAGACCCCGGCAAGAGGAGCTTGCCGGGAAGGCCACTCAAGGCATTTCAAGGAACTTTCCGCGGCGCACCACGCGTCCCGGCATGGCCCGGTGAGCGACAAGCTCCCGAACACGACAAGGCGACGACCGCGGCAAGGAGCTTGCCGCGGCAAACCCCCACTTCGTGCCCGCGCTCCAGCACACCTGCCAACGTGTTGCTCTAGGACCCTCCCAAGCACACGTGGCAGGAGGCCGTGCAGCTAGGGGTGCGCGGTGGCAAGCAGGCGCTGACAAGATAACCATCGTGGCAAACAGTGGCGTCCCTAGCGGTCCCTTTCGGTACTGTTTAGGCGACACAGACGGGCAATTAATGCCCTTGTCCCCTGCCGTCAGGGTTAGGTATGATACATTGTAGCAGGTAGCTGTGCCTACCACAGCACCTTTCCATTTTTGCCCTCTACCACCGTTGCCACCTGTCGGTAGCCCCTTGAGCATATAAAAGGAGGCCTGTGTGCAACGAGGAAAGGGGTGAGCCAGTTCGAACACTCACGCTCGGTCTTGCTAGTCGCCGGTGTGTACTGTAGCACTCCGCGCTCCCGAGCTAGAAATCAATACAAAACCACAAAGCAGGAGTAGGGTTTTACGCATCCGTGCGGCCCGAACCTGGGTAAATCGCTCGCGTGCTTCGCCTCGATTCGCTCTTTGCACGACCTCCGCCCCCGCCGAACCGAAAGGGACCCGGCCCGCCGGTCCCATAGGTGCCTGTGGATCAGCACCCCCGGCATCTTTGGCGTGCCAGGTAGGGGGCGTCGAAGTTGTGTGAACCAGATCCGGCGTTCTCGCGAGCTAGTTCTTCATCATCTTCATCAACATGCCGCCGAAGAAGAAAGTTTCGGAGGCAGCTGCTCCGTCCGCGCCGAGCCAGCCACCGCCGGAGCAAACGGTTGGTGGGGCAGGCGCCGACGAAAGGACACGCGTCGACGAGGGAACTCGCGGTGCTGCCAGGTCCCAAGACAAGGCTGTGCTGCCCATCGGCGGCGTAGCCGGCTCCCACAATGACCGGGCGCACTCCAAGACCTCGGCGTCCGTGCATGCACCGCGCCCATCTCAGGAGGCGCGGGACCGGCAGCGTCATGGTACTCACGGTACCATGCGTTCGCTCGATCAAGATCGAGCTGGTGGATCTCGGAGCGCTCAGGACCACCATGCACGTCAACCTGCTGGCGCGAGCGAGACACGGTCGCCTGGACGAGATACTGCTCCTTCTAACGTAGTTAGAAGTCCGAGCATATCCCGCTCCTCGCACCGTTCGCCACCGCCACCCGCCACCGCAGCAGAAGCTCTGGCACGAGCTCAGCTGCTCCTAGACTACCCTCTAGCGGCGGACAAGATCGACGATTGGAGGTCCACTATCCAGAGTCTCATCGGCTTCGCCAACGGTGACACTCCACGGCAGCCGAGCACGTCTCAGCCGTGGCAAGCCAGCCAGGCACGAGCCAGAGACGACAAGACTGGTGGGGGTGCAACTACTGTGCACTCTCCACCCCGAAGGCCAAGATCACCGACTCGCCGGGTCCACCTCGACAGCGACTCCACCGCGTCATCAGATCCGCGAGCTTGTCGCGATCAGCGCCAAGTTCTTCAAGAACGACAACAAGAAGACGCTCGTACTCGCATCGAGCGCCGGACAGAAGCGCGGCGTTAATCAGACCAGCGCGCTGGGCCATCTGTTGACATGCATGCGCCAGGGGAACCAGGTGACTTGCCGTACGCGGTAGGTTGCCCTGCGTTCACTCGTGAGCTATGGCAAGTCTAGTGGCCCAGTACGAAGAACTTCAAACCAGATGTACCAGAGAAGTACGACGGCAAGTCGCATCCGTCGGAGTTCCTCAGCATCTACACCATCGCGGTGCAGGCTACTGGGGGGCGGGACGACAAGATCCTTGCCAACTACTTCCCGTTGGTGCTCAGGCCCAACGTCAGGTCCTGGCTCATGCACTTGCCGGACAGCTCCATATCCTCCTGGGCTGATCTATGCCATCAGTTTGTCGGCGCCTTCACAGGCGGCCACAAACCTCATGGCCAAGAGAGTGATCTTCATCTGCTCGTCCAGAAGGAAGGAGAGCCCCTGCGCAAGTATATTCAGAGGTTCAGCCGTGTACAGTACAACATCCCAGACGTCCACCCCGCCGCGGTCATCAGCGCGTTTCATCAGAACGTGCGTAACCGCAGGATGCGGGAGGAGATGGCGATGTGCAGGATCAGAGACGTCAGTGAGCTATATGCCCTGGCCGACAAGTGTGCACGCGCTGAGGAAGGGAGGAAGTTCCCCGGTGAAAGCACTGGAGCAGGGGGATCTGACAGCGAGGATGCCGCCCCGGCAAAGAAAAACCGGCGGCGCAACAACAGGAAGAAGCAGAACAAAGAGGTGCTGGTCGTTGAGCAGTCCGGCAGCGACGGCGGCGCCAAGCGAGCCAAGGTCAACAGCTCCGGCAAGGAGGTTGCCGCGTGCACCAACTGCCAGGCTGTGGCGGCCGCCGACAAGCAGGACGGCTCCGACAACCAATACTGCAAGATTCACCGCACCAAGGGCCATGACCTCCAGAGCTGCAAGAAAGTCGAGCAGCTTGTCCAGCAGCAAAAAGCTGAGTACGAACGGCGCGACAAGGAGAGAGCCCAAGGGGGTGCTGGAGAATCTGGCAAGAAGCACGCCGGACGAGGAGGACGCCGCGGCAAGGCCAAGCAGCGGCAAGGAGACAGGCCTCCTCGCGGCCGCGACAACGATGAAGACGACGACGACGACGAAGACATGGATGATGTCGAGACCAGTGAGCAGGAGTTTCAGAAAGCCACAGAGGTCTTGTACGTTGACGGTGGCGCTTCCCTGCACACTTCACACCGCCAACTCAAGCAGTGGGTGCGGGAAGTCAATGCAGCGAAACCACCTGTCGAATCGCGCAAACTTCTGAAGTGGTCCAGCACGCCTATCATCTTCGACATTGAGGATCACCCTGATCGCACAACTGCGGTCGGGTGTTTGCCGATGTTGGTATCACCAACTATCCGCAACCTCAAAGTCACCAAGATGCTAGTTGACGGCGGGGCCGGCTTAAACCTGATCTCCTCCGCTGTACTCCAAAAACTCCAAATCCCTGACAGCGAGCTCGAAGAGACCGGCACATTCCAAGGAATCAATCTGGGAAGGAGCAAGCCGAAGGGGAAGGTCACGCTGCCGGTAACATTTGGCAGCAAGCTAAACTTCAGGACTGAGAAGGTCACATTCGACGTTGCCGATATTCCATTGCCTTACAATGGGATACTTGGCCGTCCAGCACTCGCCAAGTTCATGGCAGCCTCTCACTACGCATATAACATGCTGAAGATGCCAGGCCCGATAAGCGTCATTTCTGTCCCCGGCGACAAGAAGGATGCTCTTATCTGTGCCGACAAGATCTACCGGGAAGCAGCAGCCACGGCAGATCGCAATCCACTTGCCGCTGAAGCTCCCGGGGGGAACAAGACCGAGTCCGGCAAGAGTTCTGATGCCCACTCCAGCAAGCGCACCTCTTCGGAGTGCTGCGCTGCCGTCGAGGACGCACCATCGAGCTCCACCGGCAAGTGCAAGAAGACGATGGCAGCTCCGCCAGAGACGAAGAAGGTATCCGCCAGGGAGGACGGCACTGGTGGTACCTTCACCATCAGTGCCACGCTCGACCCTAAATAGGAAAGCGCGCTCGTTGCTTTCCTGCGGGTGAATGTCGACGTGTTTGCATGGCGACCGTCTGACATCCCCGGTGTTCCCAGGAAGGTAATTGAGCACCACCTTGCCGTTTGTCCCCATGCGCGGCCCGTCAAGTAGAAAGTTAGGAAGCAGGCAGTGGAGCGCCAAGAATTCATTGCAGAAGAGATCAAGAAATTGGAAGCAGCAGGCCTTGTCAGAGGAGTACTCCATCCCACATGGTTGGCCAATCCTGTAGTCGTGCGCAAGGCAAACGGGAAATGGAGACTTTGTATCGATTTTACCGATGTTAACAAAGCCTGTCCCAAAGACCCATTTCCTTTGCCGCGCATTGACCAGATTGTTGACTCCACAGCCGGATGTGATTTGCTTTCATTTCTTGACGCATACTCAGGGTATCCTCAGATCTTCATGGCAAAAGAGGATGAAGAGAAGACCGCATTTATTACTCCATGTGGCACGTACTGTTTCGTACGGATGCCTTTCGGATTAAAAAAATGCTAGTTCGACATTTGCAAGAGTAGTCCATGTTGCTCTTGAGCCACAAATACACAGAAATGTGGAAGCCTACATGGATGATATAGTGGTCAAGAGCAAGGACAGAGCAACCCTAATTCAAGATTTAGACGAGACCTTTGCAAATCTGCGCAAGATCAGCCTCAAGCTCAACCCAGAGAAGTGTGTGTTTGGAGTCCCCTCCGGCAAGCTTCTCGGGTTCTTCGTGTCTCAGCGGGGAATTGAAGCCAATCCCGACAAGATCAAGGCCATTGAGCAGATTGAAGCACCAAAGCGCGTCAAGGATGTATAGAAACTTGCCGGTTGCGTGGCTGCTCTCAGCAGGTTTATCTCTCGGTCTGCTGAGCGCGCCCTGCCGTTTTTCAAATTATTGAAAAAGGCATGTCCAATGAAATGGACTCCGGAAGCGGAGGCTGCGCTGCAAGACCTGAAGAGATACCTGTCCTCCCCTCCAATACTTGTCGCACCTAAGCCACAAGAGAAGTTGTTGCTGTACATAGCGGCAACCAATCAAGTGGTTAGTGCTGCGTTAGTAGCAGAGAGGGAGGCAGATGATGAGCCAGCAACCGCGGCAAGCACATCCAGCGACAAGCAGGGGGCTTCCCCGGCAAGCTCTGGTCCCGACAAAGATGGATCTGCGCAGATGCACGAGGAGACACAGAAGAAAATGGTGCAGCACCCAGTTTACTTTGTCAGCTCCCTTCTGCAGGGGGCTAGATCAAGGTACTCTGGTGTGCAGAAATTGCTTTTCGGCCTTCTCATGGCCTCGAGAAAGCTACGCCATTACTTCCAAGCACATGAGATCACAGTTGTCACTCGCTTTCCGCTGAAGAGGATACTGCAGAATCCAGAAGCGACAGGCAGGATTGTTGAGTGGGCACTGGAACTGTCAAGCTTTGGCCTCAAGTTTGAAAGCACTTCAACTATCCAGAGCAAAGCATTGGCAGAATTCATAGCAGAATGGACGCCAACACCAGATGAAGAAATTCCAGAAACGAGCATCCCCGACAAGGAAGCAAGCAAAGAATGGCTGATGTACTTTGATGGTGCCTTTTCGCTGCAAGGCGCCGGCGCTGGCGTGCTGTTTGTCGCACCCACCAGAGAGCACCTCAAGTACGCAGTCCAGATGCACTTTCCCAAGGAGCAAGCAACAAACAATACTTCAGAGTATGAAGGATTGCTTAGGATCACGGCAGACCTTGGGATCAAGAAGCTCATTGTCAGGGGTGACTCACAGCTTGTCGTCCACCGAGTAAACAAGAGTTATCAGAGTCCGTTGATGGAAGCTTACGTCGGTGAAGTGAGAAAGCTAGAAGAACACTTTGATGGCCTACAAATGGAGCATGTTCCAAGAGCTCAGAACGCCATTGCAGATGGCCTGTCGAAGTGTGCCGCACTTAAGTTACCTGTGGAACCAGGGATCTTTGTGCTCAAGCTGACTCAGCCATCCGTAACGCCATCAACTGGACAGAGCAAGAAAAGGAAGTTGATTTCTGGTGACTATTTGCCGGCAGAGCTTCCTGAAGCCGCCGCCAAGAAGGTCCCTAAGATCAACGTCGAAGGCGCTGAGGAGCAGTCTGCTCCGGCAAGCCCTAGGGTTTGTTCCGTTGAAGCAGAAGCTCCCGGCAAGCTTGTCGGGGAACGTCAAGCTCCGGCAGAGACACAGCTTCTCGCCGTAGAAGCGGATGTTCCCGCAGTAGCTGAGACCAACGCCAAGAGCATTGAGGAGCAAGATGCTCCGGCAAGCCCTAGGGTTTGTTCCGTTGAAGCAGAAGCTCCCGACAAGTTTTGCCCCGGCAAGCTTGTCGGGGAACGTCAAGCTCCGGCAGAGCCGCAGGTTCTTGCCGTAGAAGCGGATGTTCCCGCAGCAGCAGAGTTGCCTTTAGTCCTTGTTGTCGAGCCACAAGCTCCAACATGGGCGCAGCAGATTGTCCGTTTCCTTCAGACAGGAGAACTTCCCGAAGAGCAAGAAGAAGCGGAAAGAGTAGCCCGGCAGTCAAGTATGTACCAGTTTGTCGAGAAGACACTGTACAAAAGAAGACTCAACGGTGTGAAATTGAAGTGTATTCACCGGGAAGACGGACAAAAGCTGTTGGCAGAGATACACGGAGGCATATGTGGTCACCACATTGGCGCAAGAGCACTTGTCGGCAAAGCTTTCCGGCAAGGTTTCTTCTGGCCAACAGCCCTCCAGGATGCAACTGCACAAGTAACCAAGTGTGAAGCGTGCCAGTTCCATTCCAAGCAGATACACCAGCCAGCTCAAGCTCTCCAGATGATCCCTTTATCCTGGCCATTTTCGGTCTGGGGGCTCGACATCCTCGGCCCCTTTCCCCGAGCTGTCGGGGGCTTTGAGTACTTGTACGTTGCAATCGACAAGTTCACAAAGTGGCCGGAAGTGGAACCAGTGAGGAAGGTGACCGCACAGTCAGCCGTCAAGTTCTTCAGGTCGATTGTTTGCCGCTTCGGGATCCCTAACAGGATAATCACTGACAACGGTACACAATTCACGAGCCGCACCTTCATGCAATACGTCCAAGATCTTGGCGCCAAGATCTGCTTCGCTTCTGTTGCTCACCCGAGAAGCAACGGTCAAGCGGAGAGGGCAAATGCTGAAGTGCTGCGCGGGCTCAAGACCAGAACTTTCGACAGGCTGCACAAGTGCGGAAGAAACTGGATCGAGGAGCTGCCGGTGGTTCTTTGGTCGATCAGGACGACGCCAAATCGAGCCACTGGACAGACACCTTTCGCTCTAGTCTATGGAGCAGAGGCAGTTACCCCCACGGAACTCGTATACGGGTCACCTCGAGTGCTCGCTTATGATGAGCTCGAGCAAGAGCGGCTGCGACAAGATGACGCGCTGCTCCTTGAGGAAGACCGTCTTCAGGCTGCTGTGTGAGCTGCTCGCTACCAGCAAGCTTTGCGCCGCTACCATAGCCGCAAAGTTAACGCCAGAAGTCTCGAGGAAGGCGACCTTGTTCTTCGGCGCGTTCAGTCCACCAAGAATTCCAACAAGTTGACGCCGAAGTGGGAAGGCCCTTACCGGGTGAAGCGAGTCACAAGGCCTGGCGCTGTCCGCCTTCAGACCGAAGATGGCGTACCAGTGAGCAACTCCTGGAACATCGAGCATCTTCGTAAGTTTTACCCGTAAGGCGCAGTTGTCGGACCCTGTCCGGCAACCACCCTTTTGTACAAGTCTTGCCGCTGTTGCATGTAATCCTTTGTACAAAGCCAGGCGCAGACCCTGAGCACAGGTAAATGAAGCGCTGGCACCCCGGGGTTATAGCATGCATGCTAGGTCGAGTCTCGTCCTTGGTTAGGGTTGATAGTGCCTAACAGCGGCTAACCCCTAGCTTAGAGGTCGAGTGTCCGTCCCTTTGCTTTTCCTTCGTTCGCAGGGCTCGCATATCCTGGCCAGACCGCTTGAGGACGAAAAGGAGAAGAAGGGCGCGCCGGCACCTGGGCCCTGGCAAGCCAGTGTTGCTGGGGGCTGCGAGGACCAAGATTCATCCACGGCAAGCCAGAGTTGCCGGGGGCTGCGATATCAGATAAGTCTTTCGTCCCTCATCATGCATCCTCTTATGGACTGGGGAATGCAAAACCGCGTTTCTTTCCGAAAACTGCCGTGCTCCCTCAACTCTAGGCCCTGGGGCTCGTTCCCGGGGCCAAGTTTGGTCGTAGTGGTGGCAGCAAAGGGATGAAACGAGGAGGCCGCACCCACCTTGTTCCCGCCTCCGTCAAAGGCGTGAGAAAGGTCGAGCGACATGGGAAGGCGGCAGGGCCTGTTGCCGGGAGATGAAATGTCTGTCCGAGGGATACCAAGGATTTTCTCCTTGGCGTGGGTTCAACCCGCGAGACAAATAACCCGGCAAGCATCCCCTTTTCATTAAAAAACATCCCACTCAGGTACAGTCCATAGAGGATGAAAAACATGAAAGAGAGGATTACAAGTTTTTAGATGCAGCTAAGGCCCGAAGGCTTACAAATTAAAAAGATAAGATGCCCGTAATCCCTTTCCTGTCCCTCTCTTCAGGAGGTAGGTCAAGGAGGCGAAAAGGGCAAAAGGGGCGCCTACGCGAACTACGGGTGCCAGAAGACACCAGGAGACGACCCCGGGGAGTTCAAGGAGCCGGCGACACGGATGATGGGGTCACCGGTGCCGCACGAAGCGGCGCCCGACACCTAGTCAGACCAGCCATCCCGCCGCCCGCTACCCTCATCGTCGCTGTCGCTCTCCTCCTCGTCACTCTCGCTCGAGGGGGAGCCTTCACTATCGGAGGAGCTGTCCACGCAGCACTTCGTCCGAGTGCCGAAGCACCCGAAGACCTTGACAGAGAGGAGATCGCCCTCCATCAACTTAAAATGGAGGGTAAACCCCTCCATGAGGCTGTGGATACGGGCAAACGTCTTCCACCCTCGATCAAGATACATCACATTAGGGGCTGGGAATACAACGCGGACTCGTGTGCCGCTGATCCCACAGCCCCTCATGTGCAGTCTCAGTGTCTCGGGCGGGTCCAACTCCATCGCGCTCGCAAACGGAGTTGGAAGCCGGAGGCGACGACGAGGCGCCCGGCGCAGCCTGACGAAGAACTCGCAAGGGTCATCCCCTATATGGACCGCCGTGGGGAGAGGAACCGCCGGCGGAGGCGAAGCTAGCGCGCCGCCCCGTCCGCCTCTTCCCCGAGCGCCTCGACCTCGTCCTCGACCTCGTCCACGACCTTGCCCCCTCCCTCTTCCCCTTATGGCTGGCTCTGCCACCACGGGCGCGGGAGAGGGAGGGGTGCGCTGTCTGGCGGCGACCCTCGCCGCCACCGATGAAGGGCCAGGGTTCCCTTTCTCCATGGCGAATGAGAGAAAGGGGAGCAGAAGCTGAAGAAAGGAGGAGATGAGAGAGTGCGGGCTTCTGTGCTCCCCTCCCGCTCTTTATTAAGGAGCGAGGTGGGGGCTCGGCCGCCCCGCTCAGCGAATCAAGGCACGGGAAGAGCAGGGAGTCGGGGCCGACCCGCTGCCTCTGCTCACGACGGCCCAGTTTCCCGCTTCCACCGTCCGCAACCCCAAGCGCATGGGAGCCACGTGGCGGGGATGCAGAACCGAGGCGACGGATGAGGCGGCCTCGCCCCACCCCGTGATCGCGGGGAGTGGACGCCTCGGAAACCGCGCACCGGCCCCGTCCAGTAAATGCACCACGCCCCCACGCCTACCTCCGTTTAAGGAGGAGGGCGTGAACCGTCCCCTTCATCATGGCCTGACGCATGCTCGCGGGGCTTAGCCCCACGCACGCCGCCCACGTCACCCACGACGCCGCGTTTGACGCGTGCCATTCTGGGCGTGCGCGGTGGAAGCGGAGAGATATACGGCGTGACCTAGGTCGCGCGTGCCCGTGCACTGTTTTGGGCCTGGCCCAATAGCGCTCGGCACCGTGTCTGGCCCAGGCCCGGGGGCTCCTGTCGGTGTACTAGAGTAGGGGTACCCTAGTATCCCGAACTTGTGCACGGGCAGTCGCAGCATCCCGCGGCAAGGCTTGCCGAGTGACCGCCAAGACCCTCCGCGGCTACTTTGAAGACCATTCGAGAACAAAGTACTTAAACCAAGGCCCCGGCAAGAGGAGCTGGCCGGGAAGAAGACAAGACCCCGGCAAGAGGAGCTTGCCGGGAAGGCCACTCAAGGCATTTCAAGGAACTTGCCGCGGCGCACCACGCGTCCCGGCAAGGCCCGGTGAGTGACAAGCTCCCGAACACGACAAGACGACGACCGCGGCAAGGAGCTTGCCACGGCAAACCCCCACTTCGTGCCCGCGCTCCAGCACACCTGCCAACGTGTCGCTCTAGGACCCTCCCAAGCACACGTGGCAGGAGGCCGTGCAGCTAGGGGTGCGCGGTGGCAAGCATGCGCTGACAAGATAACCATCGTGGCAAACGGTGGCGTCCCTAGCGGTCCCTTTCGGTACTGTTTAGGCGACACAGACGGGCAATTAATGCCCTTGTCCCCTGCCGTCAGGGTTAGGTATGATACACTGTAGCAGGTAGCTGTGCCTACCACAGCACCTTTCCATTTTTGCCCTCTACCACCGTTGCCACCTGTCGGTAGCCCCTTGAGCATATAAAAGGAGGCCCGTGTGCAACGAGGAAAGGGGTGAGCCAGTTCGAACACTCACGCTCGGTCTTGCTAGTCGCCGGTGTGTACTGTAGCACTCCGCGCTCCCGAGCTAGAAATCAATACAAAACCACAAAGCAGGAGTAGGGTTTTACGCATCCGTGCGGCCCGAACCTGGGTAAATCGCTCGCGTGCTTCGCCTCGATTTGCTCTTTGCACGACCTCCGCCCCCGCCGAACCGAAAGGGACCCGGCCCGCCGATCCCATAGGTGCCCGTGGATCAGCACCCCCGGCAATGCGGATGACATGTTCAAGTTTATGCAAGTTTTTATGAAAATGTTGATAAGAGCATTATGAAGCATTTGTCACCGTGGTGGAAGGAAAAGGGGTGCCACGGCAACGATACGAAAACAGTGCCACGGCAGCGTTCCGGTTCCGGTAACTCGATTGAGATACCGATGCAAAGGAGAAGTGTGCGGATGCATGCAAAAGATGGTGGGGCGCTCCCGGATTCCGGGTGTCCCACGAGTTAGCGACAAGGAAACGAGTGACAATTTGAATAGGGTGCAAAACACGAGCATCTCAAGCATCGCAAACATACGTTCACGGACATCGCCTCGAGGTTATACCTTTGAAGCGTGTGGTATTGCGGCGGTTCGAGTTCATAGTGGAAGTAGTGGTACTCACGGATCGTAGTGGAAGTAGAGGTTCACGAGTCGAAGAGGAAGTAGACGTTCATGAGGTCGTCGTGGAAAGTAGCGGTTCACGCGACGGTAGTTGAACTTGACGTTTGCGTTACACGGGTCTTCGGCGACGGTCGTCGTACATGGTTTGGAGTGGTACTTGCATCTTCGGACTTGTCGGTCTCGTCATGTCGAAGGGGTGCTAGACGGTCTTCGTGATTCCGAAGGCGACGGTAGAGGTACAAACGTTCTCGCGGTACTTGGGTCGTCGTGGAACTTGGCGCTTGCGGTATTGATAGCTCGAAGGGGTACTTGGCGGGTCCGAGGTCTCCGGCCGTAGTGGTTCTTGATGATACGGGTAGTCGAACTTGATGAAAAACGGGTCTCCTCGGGGACTTGATGCATCCGAATTCTTCGAGTTTGTAGTGGTACTTGGCGTTCTGGTTCGGGGGTGAAGCATGTACTTGGCAGCAAAACAGAGACGAGCAAGAGAAGGAGGGACGACGCGGTGGAGGCAAGATCGCTGGGCAAGGTCGAGGTACGGGGCGCCGAGTGGCACGACATGGTGCAGCTCGAGCACGAGGAGAAGCAGAGGAGGCCCGATGAGGAAGGGGCTTGCTGGCTTGGAGGCTCTGGTGCCCGGCGCCATGACAACTGGGGCCAGCGGCCTACGCCGAGAGCAGCAAGGAGAAGGCCGGGATGGGCAGTGCTTGACGTCGGCGGGCGGCGGCCTCACCGGAGTGGGGAAGGCGGCGACACTGGTGGGAGAAGGAGGCGGGGGTGCGGGCTCGCGCATGCTGATGGCCCCGTGGGCGCAACGGCGGCGAGGAGGCCGACGTGGCTCCGACCTGGTTCCCTGGATCGAAGGAGGAGGGAGGATGAGGGGAGCCGGAGGGAGATCGAGAGGGGGTTCGAGCAGCTGGGGATGGGGATCGGACTGCGAGGGAAAGATGGGGTCGGGCACGAGAGAGAGAGAGAGATCGAGGGAAGGAGGAGGTCGAGCGAGGGAGATGGCTTCTGGCGGCGGTGAGGGAACGAGGGAACGAGCAATCGAGGGGAGTGGGGTTCAGTCGGGCCTAGGGTTGCAGGCACTAGTGGGAGGCGGCTGGGCCTAGCAGGCCATGAAGCAGGAGGGGCCGGCCTGGCTAATGGGCTTGTGGGGAACGATGGCCTGGGTGGGCCAGCTTGGTGGGAGGCCCAAATGGCCAGCAGTGCATGCTCTCTCTCTCTCCCTCATGTTTCCTTTTGCAGAAAAGAAAAGAGAGAAAAAAAAGAGAGGTTAGGAAAAGATTTATGCATGGGGTAATTTCTCCCGGTCTCATAAAAATGAGCTTAAACCCAGAAAAATGGAGTGGGCAAGAATGCAAGATCTAAATTCAAAATCATTTTAATTTAATCCAAAAGGTTTGAACAAGGGCTAGGAAATGAAGGTGTCCAAAAATGTTCGGATTTTTGGTAGAGCTCTGAAATATGATGAAAGAAATATATGGCCATGTTGGAGACCGAGAATTAAGATAACAAAGGCATTGGGATATTTTGCAAGTGTGTTTGCATTAACTCCAAACGAATGGCATATTTTTATTTAGCTCCCTAATATTGGGAGGATATGTTATAAAGAGAATCACCATGTGAATTCCCTCGATTTAAATGGACCGAAGATCCATGCAATTTATTTAGTTGAGTTGCAAAAGATTTATGAGATGATGGCATGATGACATGATGCAATGCAAAAATAAAAGGGCAGGCACAAATGAAACACACGGCGAAACCCGGAACATATGGAAGTATTCTCGCGCATCGGTCTCGGGGCGTCACAAGTTTTCACGAAGTCTGAGAACTGATTATGTTTTTGCTATGTTCACATGCTTGCAATTGTATTTTGTGATCCCTTTTGGCTCAAGGTCACTAAGGGACTTTTGTTAAGCTCTTTGAGTAGCTCCATGCCATGCTTTACTTTGCCATGTTCAGGTCCTGTAGCATGTAGTTTTGTTGCTCCGAAGAGTGCTACCTGATCTGAAATTCCAGACAAGTGTTGATTTCTCTAAGTCTGAAATATGTTTGTCTTATGCATTTTTGCCATGCTTGTTTGATCCTGTTAATGGATGAATTGGCCGTAGCTCAGTGCTAGACTTTTGTTAAGCATCTTGAATGAATCCCTGCCATGTATTTTTTTTGTCATGTTTGGGTGCTGTAGCATGTTCTTCTCATTGCATTTAGATGGCTACTTGCTGTAAATCACAGACCGGTGTCATATTTGAATCGCTTGCCATTTCCAAACCGTAACTCCGATTCCGGCGTTCTTTATATCGTTTTCAAGCGATTTCATCTCATTTTTCCAGTGGCACACTTGGATTTCCAAGTTAGGGCCAGATTCTTTCTTTTCCTGTCACATCTTACATATGCATCCCGCATCGCATCCCGCATAGCATATCATCTTTGCATCATGTTGTTTGAGTTGCACGTGGTTGATTTGTGTCCTTGTTGCTTGTTTGTCTTGTTTGGGTAGAGCCGGGAGACGAGTTCGCTAACGAGGAGCCCGTTGAGTTTGCTTTCGAGGATCCAGTCAACTCTGACAACTGTGCAGGCAAGATGATCATACCCTCGAAATCACTACAATCTTTGCTATGCTAGATTGCTCGCTCTTTTGCTATGCCATTGCTACGATGCCTACCACTTGCTTTCAAGCCTCCCAAATTTCCATGTCAAACCTCTAACCCACCTTGTCCTAGCAAACCGTTGATTGGCTATGTTACCGCTTTGCTCAGCCCCTCTTATAGCGTTGCTAGTTGCAGGTGAAGATTGGAGGCCATACCTTGTTGGAACATTTATTTACTTGTTGGGATATCATTATATTGCCATGTTATCTTAATGCATCGATATACTTGGTAAAGGGTGGAAGGCTCGGCCTCTCGCCTAGTGTTTTGTTCCACTCTTGCTGCCCTAGTTTCCGTCATATCGGTGTTATGTTCCCGGATTTTGCGTTCCTTACGCGGTTGGGTTATAATGGGAACCCCTTGATAGTTCGCCTTGATTAAAGCTTTTCCAGCAATGCCCAACCTTGATTTTACCATTTGCCACCTAGCCTCTTTTCCCTTGGGTTTCCGGAGACCGAGGGTCATCTTATTTTAAACGCCCCCCCGCCCGGGCCAGTGCTCCTCTGAGTGTTGGTCCACCTGTCAGCTGCCGGTGGCCACCAGGGGCAACTCTGGGCTGGCCTACCCGTACCTAAGACAATCTGAGTGTGCCCTGAGAAAGAGATATGTGCAGCTCCTATCGGGATTTGTCGGCACATTCGGGCGGTGCTGCTGGTCTTGTTTTAACCTGTTGAAGTGTCTTGAAGAACCGAGATACCGAGTCTGATCGGAACGTCCTGGGAGGAGGTCTATTCCTTCGTTGACCGTGAGAGCTTGTCATGGGCTAAGTTGGGACTCCCCTGCAGGGTTTTGAACTTTCGAAAGCCGTGCCCGCGGTTATGGGAAGATGGGAATATGTTAATGTCCGGTTGTAGATAACTTGAACCTTAATTTAATTAAAATGAATCAACTGAGTGTGTTACCGTGATGGCCTCTTCTCGGCGGAGTCCGGGAAGTGGACACGGTGTTGGAGTAATGTTTGCGCAGGTTGTCCTCTAGTTTCTCACTTGCGCTTTGCCTCCTCTTCTCGCTCTCTTTTGCGAATAAGTTAGCCACCATATATGCTAGTCGCTTGCTACATCTCCACTTATATGTTTACCTTGCCTTACCTATAAGCTTAAATAGTCTTGATCGCGAGGGTGCGAGATTGCTGAGTCCTTGTGGCTCACAGATTACTATTACACCAGATGCAGGGCCCGATGATTCCGCTCCAGGAGACGCGTTTGAGCTCAAGTGGGAGTTTGACGAAGACTCTCAACGATACTATGTTTCCTTACCTGATGATCAGTAGTGGTGCCCAGTTGGGGGTGATCGGGACCGTTTCGCATGTTGGGTTGTATTTTATTTTGGCGCCGTAGTCGGGCCATGAGTGTTTGGTTGATGTAATGTTATTTATGTACTTGATTGACGTGGCGAGTGTAAGCCAACTATGTTATCTCCCCTTTTATTATCTATATTACATGGGATGTTGTGAAGATTGCCTAACTTGCGACATATGCCTTCAATGCGATTATGCCTCTAAGTCGTGCCTCGACACGTGGGAGATATAGTCGCATCGAGGGTGTTACAAGTTGGTAATCAGAGCCTTCCCCGACCTTAGGAGCCCCATTGCTTGATCATTTTTAGCGGCCGAGTTGTGTCTAGAAAAATGTTTTGAGTCATTTAGGAATTATATATCGGAGAGTTTAGGAATTCTTTTTACTTCCCAGTCTCCTCATCGCTCTGGTAAGGCATCCTGACGTAGAGTTTTGAATCTTCTCTTCTCAAATTTCACTAAAAAAAATTTAGGATCACGCGGGTATCTTGGAATCGTTCCGATGGTTTTATGATGAGAACATAGTCTTGGTGCCTCCTGTCAGGGGTTTTGTGGGAGTGTCCCGGGGAGTTGAGCTCTAAGGTGTTGTCGTCATAATTTTATAGTTGCAATTCTGGAATACCTGAGTTTAGTATGCCGACATCAAAAATCTCTTTTATGCAGTTCGTTGGTGAGTTAACCTCGACGCCACCCAGTACTGGGGCGGGAGTTCGGGAGTATCGCCATAACTTGTATAATGGATGCTTTTCGAAGGTTGAGGTAGATGGTTTCCGAAGTTTTTCTCGGTTATGTGTTGAAGGATGGATACAGCTGGATGTAGGAATTGCTAGTTTGGGTGAGATATTATGCTTCCCCTGTATCCCCAACACCTGATTGCATAACCGGAAAGGTTCAGGAGTTTCATAGGTGGGAATTCATGTAGCTCTAGTTCTTCTTCCACGGATATTTGGTTTGAGATTGGGATTTCTTACCGATTATTGGATATGTGACCATTTCTTCATAGGTGGGAATTCATGTAGCTCTAGTTCTTGATCTATACCTTGTTGATTTATTTCTCTACCTTTATTCTACGTGGCTTCTCAATTTATGGATATGTGACCATTTCAAGAGGAATGCATTCATTCATTTTGTTCGGATGTGAAGACTATATGTTGCAATTTTCATTAGTTGGATTCATCTTCAATATTTGTCTATCAATGTGCTAATGGATGTCAACCTCCTCAGGATGGCTCCTCCAACGCGCACGACTCCGAATCCTAATCCGCCACCACCTCCCCCTCCTCCGGAGGCATGGCAAGCTGTAATGGCCACAACCAATGCAAACACACAGTTGATCATGCAAATTCTCCAAGAGCGCAATCAAGGCAACCAAGGGAACCAAGGCAACAATCAGAATCACTTTGCTACACTCAACCAGTTCCTTGCTAATGGGCCAAAGACTTTCAGCAATTGTGTTGAGGCAACCGATGCTGACGATTGGCTTGTGGATCTGTGCAAGCATTTCGAGTGCAGTAACGTCAGGCCTGAGGACTTTGTTAAGTTTGCTTCCTTCCAACTCAAAGATCAAGCTGCAGAATGTTTCCAGCAGTACAAGGAATCCAGAGGTGGACGTGTTATCACTTGGGATGAATTCCGTCGAGATTTCCGAGCTCATCATATCCCCCAGAGCGTGGTTGAAAGCAAGCGTGAGGAATTCCGCAACCTGAAGCAAGGCTCTTTGTCTGTCTATGACTACAACAAGTTGTTCCAGAAGCTCGCCCGCTTTGCTAAGAAGGACGTGCCTGATGAGAAGAGCATGATATACTAGTTCAGGGGTGGTCTCAGAGAAGAAATTCAGCTAGCTCTTGTTCTCTTTGAGCCCTTGAGGTACGATGAGTTCTACAACATGGCACTGAAGCAAGAGGCTGCTCAGTTGAGGTGTGATGCTTCCAAGAAGCGAGTCAGAGATGTTACTCCTTCTTCCTCTACTCAAGTGGCCAAGCAGCAGAAGTATTGGCTTCCTCCTCCTCCGTTCCATCAGTCGTATCAGCAGAAGAGCAAAGGTAGCAGTGGATCTTCCCACCCACCCAACCCTGGCTTTCAGAACAAGACTTCGTCTCAAGCTCCAAGATCGAGTGCTCCGTATCACCGTCCGCTTTCAGAGGTCACGTGCAACAAGTGCCAATAGAAGGGTCACTATGCCAACAAGTGTTTCAATCAGAGGCGTCTTCCTCCTCCTCCTCCTGTCAGATCGGCAAGTACAGTTGTGGTCAAGCATAACCCCAAGCACGCCAAGGTCAACTTGATGAATGCAGCTCAGGCAGAGGATTCATCAGATGTCATCATGGGTAACCTTCCTGTTAATGATATTCCCGCAAGAGTTCTTTTTTACACGGGTGCATCTCATTGTTTCATCTCGAGACCGTTTTCATCTAAGCATGGTTTGGCTTTGCAAATTTTGCCTAGTCCATTAGCAGTTGTATCTCCCGGTAGGCGCATGCATGCTAACTCCATTGCTCCTGATGTTACTATCACTTTGGGAGACTACAAGTTTCTATCTTCTCCTACGGTTCTTGGTGACTCGGATATTGATCTTATTCTCGGAATGGATTGGCTTTCTAAGCACAAGGCTCAGCTTGATTGTGCAGCCAGGCAGATTCAATTGACTCATTCGTCTGAGGATGTAATTGTCTTTGCCACTCGTGATGATACAATCCGTCTGTTTTCTCTCAATGAGAAGGGTGAACTGGATGCTATCTCGCAAATTCCAGTCGTTTGCGAATATCAAGATGTCTTTCCAGAAGAGCTTCCAGGAATGCCTCCGCACCGGCCAGTTGAATTCGTTATTGATCTTGAGCCCGGCACGGAACCTGTGTGCAAACGCCCTTACAAGCTCGGACCTGAAGAGTTGAAGGAGCTGAAGAAGCAACTCAATATTCAAGAGAAAATGGGTCTCATCCGGCCTAGTTCTTCTCCATGGGGTTGCGGTGTTCTTTTTGTGAAGAAGAAGGATGGAACGGACCGACTGTGTGTTGATTACCGTCCATTGAACAAGAAGACCATCAAGAACAAATACCCACTTCCCAAATCAACGAGCTGTTCGAACAACTCAAAGGTGCCCAAGTATTCTTCAAGCTTGATCTCCGTATGGGTTATCATCAGATTCGAATCCGTGAGCAAGATATTCCCAAGACGGCTTTCAGGACAAGCTTTGGTTCATATGAATACACTGTCATGTCTTTTGGTCTCGTCAACGCTCCTCCGACTTTCTCTCGCATGATGAACTTCATCTTCAACGCCTACACCAATGACTTCGTTTGGGTCTATCTCGACAACATTCTGGTTTTCTCGAGGAACAAGGAAGATCATGCCAAGCACTTGCGTTTGGTACTCGATAAGCTCAGGGAACATCAGTTCTACGCCAAGTTCTCCAAGTGCGAATTTTGGCTCGATGAGGTTCTTTATCTTGGTCATATCATCTCTGCCAAGCGCATTGCCATGAATCCTGAGAAGGTGTCTGCAATTGTGAATTGGGAACCTCCTCGGAACGTGAAGCAATTCCGTAGCTTCCTCGGTCTCGCAAGCTATTGTCGAAGATTCGTTGAAAACTTTTCTAAGACCGCGAAGCCTCTCTCTGATCTTCTCCAGAAGCACGTCAAGTACGTTTGGTCTCTGGAGTGTGACATTGCTTTCAACACTTTGAAAGAGAAATTGATCACTGCTCCAGTTCGGACTCCGCCTGATGAATCCAACCCGTACGAGGTCTTTTGTGATGCCTCTCTCCAAGGTCTTGGCGCAGTATTGATGCAAGAGAAGAAAGTTGTTGCTTATACCTCTCGCCAGTTGAAGCCCAATGAGAAGAACTACCTCACTCATGATCTCCAGTTGGCGGCAGTTGTGCATGCTCTTTTGACTTGGAGACATCTCTTATTGGGAAGAAAAGTGGACATTTTCACTGATCACAAGAGTCTCAAGTACATCTTCACTCAGCCTAATCTCAACCTCAGGCAAACTCGATGGGTTGAAATGATTCAAGAGTATAATCCGAGTATCGAGTATACTCCAGGCAAGGCCAATGTGATTGCTGACGCATTGAGCAGAAAGGCTTATTGCAACAGTCTGATTCTTAAGCCTTATCAACCCGAGCTTTGTGAAGCTTTCCGCAAACTTAATCTGCAAATTGTTCTTCAAGGTTTCATCGCCAACCTTCAAGTCTCTCCTACCTTGGAAGACCAGATTCGCCAAGCCCAGCTTCTTGATGCTATGGTGAAAAAGGTGAAGATTGGGATTGCCAAGAGTCAACCCAAGTACAAGTGCTACCGCCTTGATGATAAGGATACTCTCTTCTTCGAGGATTGTATTGTTGTGCCCAAAGGTGACCTCCGTAAAGTGATCTTGAACGAGGCTCACAATTCTCTCCTCTCCATCCACCCTGGGAGCACAAAGATGTATCAGGACCTTAAGCAGGCTTATTGGTGGACTCGAATGAAGCGCGAGATTGCTCAATTCGTGAATGAATGTGATGTCTGCAGAAGAGTGAAGGCAGAACACCAAAGGCTACCAGGTCTCCTCCAACCTCTTGCCATTCCAGAATGGAAGTTTGACCACATTGAAATGGACTTCGTGACTGGGTTTCCAAAGTCCAAGCGTGGCACTGATGCTATATTCGTTGTCATCGACAAACTCACCAAAGTGGCTCATTTTCTGCCTATCAAAGAGTCGATCACTGCAGCTCAATTGGCGGAACTCTATACCTCTCGGATTGTCTCTCTGCACAGTATTCCACAAGTGATCTCTTCAGACTGTGGCAGCATCTTTACATCCAAGTTTTGGGATTCTTTTCAAAAGGCCATGGGCACCAACATCCGCTTCAGCACAGCTTTCCATCCTCAAACTAGCGGTCAAGTCGAGCGTGTCAACCGGATTCTTGAAGATATGCTCAGGGCTTGTGTGATCTCCTTCGACATGAAGTGGGAGGATTGTCTTCCTTATGCTGAATTCTCCTACAACAACAGTTTTCAAGCAAGTTCGGGCAAGGCCCCATTCGAAATTCTGTATGGCAGGAAGTGCCGTACCCCTCTCAACTGGTCTGAAACCGGTGATCGTCAGCTTTTGGGTAATGAATTAATCACAGAGGCAGAGGAGATGTGCAAAGTCATTCGTGATAACCTCAAAGCAGCCCAATCCCGCCAGAAGAGCTACTATGATAGTAAGCACCGTGATTTGGCTTTCGAGATCGGAGATCATGTTTACCTCCGCGTCTCTCCTATGAAAGGTACTCGTCGCTTCGGTATCAAAGGGAAGCTTGCCCTAGATACGTGGGACCTTTCAAGATTGGCAGCAAGAGAGGCGACCTCGCCTATCAACTCGAGCTTCCTTCAAACTTTGCAAATGTTCATGACGTGTTCCATGTCTCTCAGCTTCGAAAGTGCTTCAAGACTCCTGACCGCACCATCAACTTCGAGGACATTGAGCTCCAAGAAGATCTCTCTTATCGTGAGCACCTAGTTGCTATTCTTGAAGAGACTGAACGCAAGACTCGCAACAAGTCAATCAAATTTCTCAAAGTCAAGTGGTCACACCATTCCGACCGTGAAGCTACCTGGGAACGCGAGGATCACCTCCGTTCTGAGTACCCGGCGTTCTTTCAGCCCTAGATCTCGGGACGAGATCCTTTCATAGTGGTGGAGTGTTGTAACACCCCGGATGTAACTTTCCCAATTTGTACTCCAACTCTTGCCGTTTCGGTGTTAAGTTATTTTATTTTCTCGGGTTCGGGTTTTTGTCTCCGTGTGTTGTTATCGTTGTCATGCATCTCATATCATGTCATCATGTGCATTGCATTTGCATACGTGTTCCTCTCATGCATTCGAGCATTTTCCCCGTTGTCCGTTTTGCATTCCGGCGCTTCGTTCTCCTCCGGTGGCCATTTCTACCTTTCTTTCGTGTGTGGGGATTAAACATTTCCGGATTGGCCCGAGACTTGCCAAGCGGCCTTGGTTTACTATCAGTAGACCGCCTGTCAAGTTTCGTACCATTTGGACTTCATTTGATACTCCAACGGTTAACTGAGGGACCGAAAAGGCCTCGTGTGTGTTGCAGACCAACACCCCTCCAATTTGGCCCAAAACCCACCTAAACCTCTCCATAATCTAGAGCGTTCGATCACGATCACGCGGCCGAAAACCGCACCTCATTTGGACACTCCTAGCTCCCTCTACCTCTATTTAAAGATCCCCCGAAAATCTCCTTCTCCTTCCCCCCCGAAAACCCTAGATCTCGTCATCGCGCGCCGCCGGACAAAAATCCCACCGACGGACATGTCCGGGCCGACCCCGCCGCCGCCACGTAGCAGTTTGCCATTCGCCCGCGCGCCGTGTCTACATCCCCGCCGGCCCGCTCGGCCCGGCCGGGGCCCCCGGAGCCCGTTCGGCTCGCCCCCGCCGCCTCGGAGCCCCGTGCCCGCGCGCCACCACCTCCCTCGAAGCCGGCCGCCGCCTGCCCTCCAGCGCCGCCGCACCATCACCGCCCCGCTGCCGCAGTTTGCCGGCGACCGCGGCCACCATCGCCGCCCCGGGCCCGCGCCCCTCGCCGCCCCTCGGGTCCCGCGCCCGGCCGCGCCTCCCCGACTTCCCTCTCCGGCGAGTACCTCGTCGCTGGATCCCCTCTCCGGCGAGAAGCTCCGGCGAGATCCGCCACCGCCTTGGCTTCCGTGCACCGTTGACTTTTATTTCGAGGTGGTTTTTTTTTCTTCTAAGTCCTCGAAATCTCAGATCCATGTGCTCCTGTTCATAGCCTCGTATCTCCGCATCCGTAACTACGTTTTTGGCATATAGCATATCAAAATGTTCATCTCAAAGAGTAAATCATTTCATTCCATTGAATCATTTTCATTTGAGTTCATCTTGATGCCCGAAATGCTGTTAGAAGAGGGCTACTTGAGATATTTGTCAGATCTGCTGCTCCATTTAGCTTTTTGTCTTTTTTGCCATGATTATTGTGTGCATGATATGCCCATGAGTTCTACATATGTTTTGTTAAGGGTTTTGTCATCTTTCCAGAGGTGCAACCCATGTATTTTTGTGATGTGTGTGGTGACTAGCACAAGCTTGCCAAGTGAGGCACTTGGTAATTCTGATTTCAGGGACTTAGCAATTCCACTAAGTCCTTGATCTGTTTATCTCATATGGCCATATGTTCATGTTGTTTCCTAGTGATCCGTGCCTCTTTTGAGGATGATCAGTAAGGATATTTTGTTAATCTTGTAGTGCTCTATCCATCCATGTCTTTGTTTGCAATTATGGAGCACCCTAGCTTGAGTCAATCGAGCTCTACTTTTGCTACTTTGTGAATCTGGGCAGATTGTCAACTTGTTTGCAATTTTGCCGATGATGTTGTAGTTGATCCGTGCATGCTATGCTACTGTTCTTGCCATGTCTAGCTTGCATTTTGTGTGTTCTTGATAGATGTATGCTTAGTTGGTCATGACTTGTACCGTAATGAGTGCATCGAGCTCGTAAACATGCCTACTTGAGTTATGTTTCAGCATGCTCCAGTTTTCACCAAGTCTGAGAACTGATTATGTTTTTGCTATGTTCACATGCTTGCAATTGTATTTTCTGATCCTTTTTGGCTCAAGATTACTAAGGGACTTTTGTTAAGCTCTTTGAGTAGCTCCATGCCATGCTTTGCTTTGCCATGTTCAGGTCCTGTAGCATGTAGTTTTGTTGCTCCGAAGAGTGCTACCTGATCTGAAATTCTAGACAGGTGTTGATTTCCTTTCTGAAATCTGTTTGTCTTATGTATTTTTGCCATGCTTGTTTGATCCTGTTAATGGATGAATTGGCCGTAGCTCAGTGCTAGACTTTTGTTAAGCATCTTGAATGTATCCCTGTCATGTATTTTGTTGTCATGTTTGGGTGCTGTAGCATGTTCTTCTCATTGCATTTAGATGGCTACTTGCTGTAAATCGCAGACCGGTGTCATATTTGAATCGCTTGCCATTTCCAAACCGTAACTCCGATTCCGGCGTTCTTTATATCGTTTTCAAGCGATTTAATCTCATTTTTCCAGTGGAACACTTGGATTTCCAAGTTGGGGCCAGGTTCTTACTTTTCCTGTCACATCTTGCATATGCATCCCGCATCGCATCGCGCATAGCATATCATCTTTCCATCATGTTGTTTGAGTTGCACGTGGTTGATTTGTGTCCTTGTTGCTTGTTTGTCTTGTTTGGGTAGAGCAAGGAGACGAGTTCGCTAACGAGGAGCCCGTTGAGTTTGCTTTCGAGGATCCAGTCAACTCTGACAACTATGCAGGCAAGATGATCATACCCTCGAAATCACTACTATCTTTGCTATGCTAGATTGCTCGCTCTTTTGCTATGCCATTGCTACGATGCCTACCACTTGCTTTCAAGCCTCCCAAATTGCCATGTCAAACCTCTAACCCACCTTGTCCTAGCAAACCGTTGATTGGCTACGTTACCGCTTTGCTCAGCCCCTCTTATAGCGTTGCTAGTTGCAGGTGAAGATTGGACGCCGTTCCTTGTTGGAACATTTATTTACTTGTTGGGATATCATTATATTGCCATGTTATCTTAATGCATCTATATACTTTGTAAAGGGTGGAAGGCTCGGCCTCTCGCCTAGTGTTTTGTTCCACTCTTGCCGCCCTAGTTTCCGTCATATCGGTGTTATGTTCCCGGATTTTGCGTTCCTTACACGGTTGGGTTATAATGGGAACCCCTTGATAGTTCGCCTTGATTAAAGCTTTTCCAGCAATGCCCAACCTTGGTTTTACCATTTGCCACCTAGCCTCTTTTCCCTTGGGTTTCCGGAGCCCGAGGGTCATCTTATTTTAAACCCCCCCCCCCCCGGGCCAGTGCTCCTCTGAGTGTTGGTCCACCTGTCAGCTGCCGGTGGCCACCAGGGGCAACTCTGGGTTGGCCTACCCGTACCAAAGACAATCTGAGTGTGCCCTGAGAAAGAGATATGTGTAGCTCCTATCGGGATTTGTCGGCACAATCGGGCGGTGCTGCTGGTCTTGTTTTAACCTGTCGAAGTGTCTTGAAGAACCGAGATACCGAGTCTGGTAGGAACGTCTTGGGAGGAGGTCTATTCCTTCATTGACCGTGAGAACTTGTCATGGGCTAAGTTGGGACTCCCCTGCAGGGTTTTGAACTTTCGAAAGCCGTGCCCGCGGTTATGGGCAGATGGGAATTTGTTAATGTCCGGTTGTAGATAACTTGAACCTTAATTTAATTAAAATGAATCAACTGAGTGTGTTACCGTGATGGCCTCTTCTCGGCGGAGTCCGGGAAGTGGACACGGTGTTGGAGTAATGTTTGCGCAGGTTGTCCTCTAGTTTCTCGCTCGCGCTTTGCCTCCTCTTCTCGCTCTCTTTTGTGAATAAGTTAACCACCATATATGCTAGTCGCTTGCTGCAGCTCCACTTATATGTTTACCTTGCCTTACCTATAAGCTTAAATAGTCTTGATCGCGAGGGTGCGAGATTGCTGAGTCCCTGTGGCTCACAGATTACTATTACACCAGATGCAGGGCCCGATGATTCCGCTCCAGGAGACGCGTTTGAGCTCAAGTGGGAGTTCGACGAAGACTCTCAACGATACTATGTTTCCTTACCTGATGATCAGTAGTGGTGCCCAGTTGGGGGTGATCGGGACCGTGTCGCATGTTGGGTTGTCTTTTATTTTGGCGCCGTAGTCGGGCCATGAGTGTTTGGTTGATGTAATGTTATTTATGTACTTGATTGACGTGGCGAGTGTAAGGCAACTATGTTATCTCCCCTTTTATTTTCTATATTACATGGGATGTTGTGAAGATTGCCTAACTTGCGACATATGCCTTCAATGCGATTATTCCACTAAGTCGTGCCTCGACACGTGGGAGATATAGTCGCATCGAGGGTGTTACAGAAGCGGGTGCGCATCTCTTCCTAGGAGGAGATTGTGCCTGGAGCTAGGTTCAGGAGCCAGGTGCGGGCCCCGTCCTTGAGCGCCATGGGAAACCAGTTCGCCATGACCTTCTCGTCTCCGTTGGCAGCTTCGATGCCCAGCTCGTAGAGCTGGAGGAACTCCGCAGGGTCGGCCATGTCGTCGTAGTGAGGAGGCAGGTCTGGTTTGATCTTGCCGGGCCACGCGATGCTGCGTAGTTCGGTGGTGTAGGCACGGCAGCCTGTTGTGGCCACGGGAGGCCTTGGGTGACGGAGAGCCTGGTCTTGCATGTCCCCACGCACTGGAGCAGGGGGATGGTCACGACGTGCTGGAGCAGGGAGCGCCCAGGCAGCTTCTGGCGGGCGAGGGACTTCTTGGCAGCTGTGTTCTTGCTGCGCTGGCACCTGACGGAGCGGGTTCCGCACAGGGGCCATGCGCCTTGGAGCCATGGCGTCTTCTTGAGTAGGAGGCGGTCGGGGCGCCGCCAGAGCCTCTTCGCCCGCGCGGGGCGGGGTGCGGTGCAGCGGAACGGGCGACGCGGAAGAGCCCCCTGCAGCGCGGACGAGCTCGGCGACGCAGTCGAGCCATTCTTTGTAGACGTCGTCGACGGGACGGTAGCGCATGAGTTCGTTTGCCGCGATGAGTGCAGCCCGAGCCTCCATGGGCGCGCGGAGCGCGCGGGACAAAGATCCAGCTGGGGCGAGCGAGGGAGTTGTGGTGCGGCCGTCTTGCCGCACGGACGGATGCTGGGACGATGCTTGCCGCTCGTCCCCTGCCGGGCTGGTGGCGGCGTTGACGGCAGGTGACGGGAACGGCGTGGATGCCCGCCGACAGGGGCCGTCTGGGTGACACGGGAAGCGAGTGCGGCCTGGCGCTCGGCGCGGGCCCGACGAGCGTCAGACATTGGCGTGACGGTCGGAGGAGAACGGGGTGGTGGAAGATGAATTCCTGCGCACTCCTACCTGGCGCGCCAAATGTCGGATTTCGGGTTCAGGCAGACCCTTGAGGTTCGAACACTGGGGTGCGCGCGGAGATTTCGCCTCCTACCTTCCTGCACCCCTCCGCCGTGCTAGGATCTAAACTAAGGAAAGAACAACACAAGAGACACAGGGTTTATACTGGTTTGGGCCACCATTGTGGTGTAATACCCTACTCTGGTGTGTGGTGTGTGGATTGCCTCTTGGGCTGATGATGATGAACAATACAAGGCAGAACAGCCTCGCGAGGGTCTGTTCTTGGATGAGGCGATGAACTGCTGGGAGGAGTTCAGCCACCTTTCTCTCTCTCTCTCTGCTTTCCTTTGGCCGACCCTTCTAACGAGCCTCTTCCTTCCTACCTCTTTTTCGTCCTCCTTAGCTATGTGGGTGGCTGGTCCTATTTATAGAGGCCCTAGTTCTCTCCCCAAATATTGAGCGGGAAGGGAGCCAACAATGGCGGGCTAATTTGAAGGGGACAGCAAGTATCAGCTATCCTGACAAAAGTAGTCTTCGCCTGCGCAAAGCTCTGGTGATGACGTCGTCTTGGGCTCCACGGTGACCTCCGTCTCGTAGTCCTCCTGGTCTTGGTCTCATTGCACCGAAATGGCAACCTTTGCCTGATGCCTCGGTACTCCGCGGCTGCGCTTGCCCCCTTTGCACCAAAGAGGAAAGGAGGACGCTGCGCGGGCTGGCACCCGCCTGGCGCCTTGAGTTGTCATGGCTTGCGTCATGGGCTCCTCGTGAGGTACCCCGCCTAGATCTCTCTGCCTCCTTGTGAGCTAGCCTGATGAGGCCGTGCCTGAGGAAGCTTCACGTCGTCCGCCCCGCGAGGCTTGGCCCCTCGCGAGGGTCTTGGGTTTGTGTTGGTGAAGATGGGCCATGCTGGGCCCCCTTTGAGCCATGCCGCAGGCCGCAGGCAGGCAAGTCTGGGGACCCCCGTTCCCAGAATGCCGACAGTTTGCCTAGTGTAGTCTACCTTCCGCTGCATGGTAATAGGTTTACTTCTATCATTTGTCTTCAAAACTTCCCTGTTTAGAAGACTTTCATAAAAATCGCCTATTCACCCCCCCCCCTCTAGTCGATCACTAGCACTTTCAATTGGTATCAGAGCAAGGTACTCCCTTGTTCTGTGTGATTCGGTTTAACCACCTGGAGTTTTAGCTATGTCGACTGCAGGGATAATTAAAGTCTCCGTTGCGTGCCCCGTCTTCGATGGAACTGAATATCCCTACTGGAAGAATAAGATGCACATGCATCTTGAAGCCATTGATGTCGACCTATGGTATGTCTTCAAGAATGACGTTCCCAAGGCTGGAGAAGGTGTCACTGCTGCTGATGTCAAGAAGTTCGTTCAACTGGACTCTACTGCCAAGAATATCATCTGTGGTCATCTGACCAAAGGACAGTATGGCCGTGTGAGTGCGTTGGAGACTTCCAAGCTAGTCTGGGACTGGCTTTCCAAGGTCAACGAAGGTGTCTCCACCCAGAGAGATCAGAGAATCAGTGTCCTTCGCAACCTCTTCAACCGCTTCAAGAGAAATGACAATGAGAATGTCCAGCTCATGTTTGATCGACTCACTGACATCACAAATGAGCTTCAAGCCCTCGGCGCCCCTGAGATCACCAAGCATGAAGTCGTCAAGACACTCCTGAGATCACTTGACAGTTCGTTTGACACCATAGCCCTGATGATTCAGGAACGCCCTGATTTCAAGACACTCGATCCGTCTGACATACTTGAGAGGCTCAACACACACGAGTTTCAGCTTTCTGAGAAAAGAGAGATCTACGGTCCCAGCTATGGGCGAACTCGTGCCTTGAAGGCAAAAGCTGTCTCCTCATCCGAAGAAGAATCTGACAGCAGTTCTGATGATCCTGAAGACATTGGAAAGAATCTTGCTATGCTTGTGAAGATGTTCCAAAAATTCACCAAGAATAAAGGGTTCAGAAAGTCTTCACGATCAAGCTTAAGGAATGA
Organism: Triticum urartu; assembly: GCF_056163025.1. NCBI lineage: Eukaryota > Viridiplantae > Streptophyta > Magnoliopsida > Poales > Poaceae > Triticum > Triticum urartu. The sequence continues at coordinate 459,535,816 of NC_141876.1, read as the reverse complement.
TGAAGCTTCTGCTCATGACTACAAGAAGAGAACATGTCACAAGTGCAAGAAGCCTAGACACTACATCTCTGAGTGTCCACAGTGGGACAATCAGAACAACAACAACAAGAAGAGCAATGAGTATGACTCTGACGACAAGAAGAAGAAGAAATACTCAGTCTTCTTCCAAGTCTTCCTCAAAGTCTTCATCACACAAGAAGAGCTCATCTGGCAAGGCATGTGCATTTGTTGGCAAGGAAATGGATTCTGAGGAGGAGTCTGAGGAGGAGTCCAATTCTGGAGTTGCGAGTCTGGCTACGTTGCCAAGTCCATCTTCAACACTGAAGACAATGACTTCATCACCGACACCGATGCAAATGACAAGGACTACTCTGCTCCTTCCTACTGCTTCATGGCACATGGTGCCAAGGTAAACATACGCACTACTCACTATCAAACATCAAGTGACGATGAATCTGATTGTGATTCCAAACCTAGCTACAAAACACTTGCTAAAATTGCAACTGAACAACAGAAAGCTATGGAACACATTCAAAAACTGTTAGACAAAAGCGGTGATCTGTTAGACGCTGAAATGACTCGATCTTAGTCCTTAATTGAAGACATAAAAAATCTTCACATTAAGTATGAGGAACTTGAAAGTCGTCATGAAACGCTCTCAACAACTCATGAAAGGCTATCCTACGATTATCTTCAAAGGAAGCGAGACCTTGAGAAATTGAGAGCGGCTCATGAAGATCTTCAAAAGGAAAACGAGTCACTTCGCGCCAAACAGATCAGTTCAGCTCAGGAAGGATTTGAACCACCATGTCTTAAATGCATTGAGCGTGATAACGCTACTTCTGTTGTTGAATGTTCTACTGCTGCTACTTTGCAATATCTTCATCCGTTGATGTGGTAACTAACCCCTCTGCTGAGGATACCACTACCATTGCTGATGAGAATGCTAGGTTGAAGACACTGCTTGAAACAGGGATGTACAAAAGTCTCAAAGGGCATCAGACACTATGTGATGTCCTCAAAAGGCAGATCCTGAACCGAAACCCTAGGAAAGAGGGTGTTGGGTTCGAAAGGAAAATGAATGCCGATGGCTCTTACTAGAAACCTGAGCAGTACCCCAAAACCACATGGGTTGCTGCAAAGGAACCTTCAGTGGATACATCCACCCTATCTGGCTTCACTTGTGCTAATCCCATTGTTATTGATGAATCCTTTGATGCAAACTACAAACTGTTTAAGAATCAGAATGTTGAAGTGTTTGCCGGGTATATTGGTACTAACTACAGGAATGGACCGCCTATGAAGAAGATCTGGGTACCGAAAAGGTGTTTGGAGAATCTTCCTGTGAATGTCATCATGACACCACAGGTGAAGAAGACAAACCCCAGACCACAGGCTTCATATGGTCCAAAGGCTTCATACAGACAGAGGACTCACCGGAGTCGCACTAACGCAAATGTTTTGCTGGGAAGTCATACTCAGGCCTATGAATATGAGCGTGGTTCATCAAACCGCCATGTTCATAAGACCAAGAACTATTCTGCTTATTCTTATGAGTACTATTGTCCACCTGCAAGACTTTTTGCTAGGGCTCCAAAGCCAAAGTTCTCAGATGCTGCACTTAGACTCATTGCTTCAAAGCCACCCTTGAAGATGTGGGTGGCTAAGAAAGCTTAACTCTCTTTTGCAGGGAAAGGTCTCCAGCAGAAAACCAAAATCGTCTGACGCTATTGCTGGGGACCTTAAACATCTTGTAGGGCGCAAGATCAAATGCCCAAATGGTCTTATTATGTACTTTGTTCCTGAATCGCTTGCTACTCGCCCTATCAGTCCAAATCTCAATCTAAGCTTTCATAACCCACTGGTTCGTTAAATGTTTTTGCTTCACAATTCTCTTCGTGAAGCCTATCCCCCTAACTGCACTGTAGGGTACGACACCAGCGGCTTCAGAATGGATTATTGATAGTGGGTGTACCAATCACATGACTAGCAAGAGAAGCCTTCTTATGGACTCAACCTTATGTCCATCCGACAAAAGTCACATCACATTTGCTGACACTGGTAAAAGTAAGGTATTGGGTCTAGGTAGAGTTGCAATCTCAAAGGATCAACACATGGATAAAGTCATGCTTGTTGAATCCCTTGGCTTCAACTTAATGTCTGTCTCAATGCTTTGCGATTTAAACATGATTGTGATGTTTGGAAAATATCGTTGCCTTGTTCTAATGGAATCTGACAAGTCTCTAGTGTTTGAAGGGTATCAGAAAGATGATTTGTACGTGGTAGATTTCTCGGCAGGACCACAGCTTGCCGTATGTCTTCTAGCAAAAGCTTCAGAATGCTGGCTCTGGCATCGGAGGCTAGGGCATGCTGGCATGAGGAACCTGCACACCCTTGCAAAGAAGAAGCATGTCATAGGCATCGAGGGCGTCAAGTTCAAGAAAGATCACTTATGCGGTGCCTGTGAAGCAGGAAAGATGACGAGGGCCAAGCATCCCTCAAAGACAATCATGACAACGACTCGACCCTTCGAACTGCTCCACATGGATCTTTTCGGTCCCACTCATTACTCAACTCTTACTACTACTGCTTGTCTCTATGGCTTTGTCATTGTTGATGATTATTCTAGATATACTTGGGTGCATATAATCCTCTACAAGACTGAAGTGCAGGATGTCTTCAGACGCTTCGCCAATCGAGCAATGAACAACTATGGCGCCAAGATAAAGCACATCAGAAGTGACAATGGCACTGAATTCAAGAACACTGGCCTTGATACATATCTTGATACCTTGGGCATCACACATGAATTCTCAGCCCCGTACACGCCACAGCAGAATGGCGTCGTCGAACGCAAGAACAGAACACTCATTGAGATGGCCCGAACGATGCTTGATGAATACAAGACTCCAAGAAAATTCTGGCCTGAAGCCATTGATACTGCATGCCATACAATCAATCGTGTTTATCTTCACAAGCTTCTGAACAAGACATCTTATGAGCTCCTTACTGGCAAGAAGCCAAATGTCAGTTACTTCAGAGTACTTGGCGCCAGGTGCTGGATCAAGGATCCACATCACACTTCAAAATTTGCACCAAAAGCACATGAGGGTTTTATGCTTGGATATGGAAAGGATTCGCACTCCTACAGAGTCTTCAATCTCTTTCATTATAAAGTGGTTGAAACAGTGGATGTGCGGTTCGATGAGACTAACGGCTCACAAAGAGAGCACCTGCCAAATGTGCTAGATGAAGTTCCATCCAGTGAATCAATCAAACTTATGGGAACTGGAGAAATCATACCTTCTGAAGCTCAACCTGAAGAGGAACTTATAATCTCTGCACTTGATCAACCTGAAGACAATGCTCAGCCTGAAGACAATCCCTCTAACAATGACAATGATCAGCAAGATCAAAATCTTTGCCCTGTACATCCTCGTGTTGCCAATGAAGTGCAGATTGAGAAAATAATTGATAGCATCAATGCACCCGGTCCACTCACTCGTTCAAGGGCAACATAGCTAGCAAATTTCTGTGGGCACTTCGCATTCGTCTCAATAACAGAACCCAAGAAAGCTGAAGAAGCCTTCATGGAACCTGAATGGATTCAAGCTATGCAAGAAGAGCTTCAACAGTTTGAGCTGAATAATGTATTCGAACTGGTTAAGCGTCCTGATCCTCGGAAGCACAATATAATAGGCACCAAATGGATATATCGCAACAAGCAAGATGAGCATGGTCAAGTTGTCAGAAACAAAGCTCGTCTCATTGCTCAAGGATATACTCAAGTTGAAGGGATTGACTTCGATGAAACATTTGCTCCTGTGGCTCGACTTGAAGCCATACGCATACTGCTGGCCTATGCAAATCATCATAACATACTTCTATATCAAATGGATGTGAAGAGCGCCTTTCTCAATGGCAATATTGAAGAAGAAGTGTATGTTGCACAACCGCCTAGATTTGAAGATCCAAAACATCCTGACATGGTATACAAGCTCAACAAGGCACTGTATGGCCTCAAACAAGCCCCTCGGGCTTGGTATGACACACTCAAATACTTCCTGAAGAGCAAAGGCTTCACACCTGGTTCCCTCGACCCCACTCTCTTCACGAAGACATATGATGGTGAACTGTTTGTGTGCCAAATATATGTGGATGACATTATCTTCGGCTGCACCAATCAGAAATACAATGAAGAGTTTGGATATATGATGCAAGAGCAATATTAGATGTCCATGATGGGAGAGCTGAAGTTCTTCCTTGGTCTTCAAATACGACAGCAACGCAATGGCATCTTTATATCTCAAGAGAAGTATCTCAAAGATTGCCTGAAGAAGTTCGGTATGCAAGACTGCAAAGGCTTCACAACGCCAATGCCAGCCAAACATCATCTGGGTCCCGACGACAATGGTAAAGAGTTCGATCAAAAGGTATACCGCTCCATGATTGGTTCTTTACTTTATCTATGTGGATCTAGGCCAGATATTATGCTTAGTGTTTGCATGTGTGCTCGATTCCAAGCGGCACCAAAGGAATCGCATCACTTAGCTGTGAAGCAAATTCTTCGATATTTGGCTTACACCCCAACTCTAGGATTATGGTATCCAAAGGGCTCAGAGTTTGACCTGGTTGGATTCTCGGATGCTGATTATGCTAGTGACAAGGTGGATCGCAAGTCTACATCAGGCACATGTCATTTCCTGGGACGATCACTTGTATGTTGGTCTTCAAAGAAGCAGAACTGTGTATCTCTCTCCACTGCTGAATCTGAATACATTGCTGCTGGATCTTGCTACGCACAGCTTCTGTGGATGAAGCAAACACTCAAAGACTATGGCATTCATCTGAAGCAAGTATCACTCTACTGCGACAACGAAAGCGCCATCAAGATTGCCAACAACTCAGTTCAGCACTCGAAGACAAAGCACATTGAGATCCGTCATCACTTTCTCAGAGATCATGTTGTGAAGGAAGATATTGATATCATACATGTCAACACTGAAGAGCAATTGGCAGATATCTTCACCAAGCCCTTGGATGAGAAGAGATTTTGCAAGTTACGGTGTGAGCTAAATATCTTGGAATCCTCAAATGTCCTGTGATCAGGCACACATCCTAACACTTATGCGTATTGATGACTTAGATGTGCAACACACGAAGTAAAGTATATCTTCAATCAATGAAGACATACATTCTAAGTGTGAATACATTAACGAGGAATTTGACTTCGGAGCGCCATGACAGTTGTGCGCCGTGTCCGGGTCTAATACTTCCTATACGGTGGGTAACGCCACCACCAAATGTTCTGTTTGAAGTATTTCACTCATGGCGTTACATTTGCTATGTCTTCACATTTGGTTTGACTTCAATCTCAACATGTCTTCATGATTATCTTCATTATGTTGATCATATATATATATATACTAGTGTTCTGTCCTCTACAGCATTCACTTATAGCTATGTCTTCTTGTTGAATCTTTTGAACTAAGTGAATGTGATCGGACCCTAACCTCTCTATGCTTTCTATCTCAAACTCTATCTCTCCAAATCATATGCATTCTATTGAAACTGCCGAATGTCTTCCTGCGTCCTTGTTAGTGGAAGATACAGAGACAAACATTAAGTCCGTTTTCAATGCTAATTCCTTCACCTGAAACCCGGAGAAGTGGGAACGACCACCCGACAATCCAGGCGTGCATGGGAACGTGGAACAACCTCTGATATGCTGCATGATGGCCACGTGTTCCTCAGATGTGAATCGCCACGGGCACCTGTGTAATAACACTGAGCCGTCCCTGTCCCTATAAATACACGCCTCACCTCAGTCATTATCCTTTCTTCCACTCTCGCACGAACCCTAGCGCCACTGCTAGCCCTCGACGACGCCGGCGACGAAGCACTTAGCTGCCGCAACCTCTCCGACGCCGTCTTCACGCCGACCGCGGACTTCGTCTTCTCCGCCGTCGCCGTAGGTGTCCTCCGTCGCCAAGTTAGGGCACGGACGATCGAACTGCTCGGCCTCCTCTTCCACTCCGTCTAGCAGTTTCTTGTGTGGTAAATAAAACTCCCTTTTTACAGCCCCTTTGATCCTATAGATTCATCACTTTCTACCACAAGCAGTTTCTGTTCACACAAGTTGGATCCACTTCATATTGCATCTCATATTATGCCTAGTATGTTCACTTATGCTTCACAAAGTAGTTAGATTCCTCACTTGTACTGATTTGTGGATTCGTACAAATCTGGAACCAACTCCTTATCTATGAGTGAATGTCTTCGCACGATGAGGTCAATGTCTTCTAAACTAATTTATCTTCAAAATCTTCTTAGAATGCATATGACCTCTTCCCCTTCCCTCGCACCTTAATGATGTCACAGGTACATGTCCGTGGGAGAATCCCTTGGTTCTCATAGTCTGCATTCATTTGCAGAATTCTTACAGCATCACATAAATTCTCCCGAAGCCAGTTCCTGTTTGTCCAGCAAGCGAAAGCCATTGAAGCCTTTGAACATATTGAAGCCATTCAATTTAAAGTTCATGGCTGCAGAGAAATCAGCAAGGAAGGGTGGCAGAAAGCGTCGAGGTGAGACATCAAGAGATCTGCCCGATGACCTCTCAGAACTGTACAAGACAGATCCAGAAGAGGATTACAATCAACGCAAGACACGAATCCAATGGATTTGACGATATTGGGCAGAACAGTGGTTCAAGTACAGATTTGTGACAAAGGAATATGCTGAAAAGAATGCCATCAAGCAACCATGGGGATACATCCTATACAAAAATCTTCAACCCAAGTCCAGAGATGAAGCCATTGAACAAGGCTTCTATCCCTGCATGGTCCATGGACCACAGCCTGCGGATGCTGACCCATCTTCACTGCTATGTTGTCGTGACGACAATCTGTTCAAGCGCAACTTCCAGTTTGCCCAGAATTCGGCGAAGCAGAACAAGATTTCTTTGGGATTAGACTTCAACCCTGGTCCCTCTGCTCCCCGTGTCGATGGGACCCGCGAAGCTAAACCCAATCTTGTTGGGCCCTTCTACAACCTGGAAGGTCTCATCACTCATATCGTGGTTCAAGGGCCAGCCGTGGATGAGCCTGCAGATGACGCTGAATCAGATGAAGCGCCTGCAGCGCCGAAGCCAAAGAAACTAAAGCAGCCTAAAGCTTCAAAGCCTGCCTCAGCACCAAAAATCTCACGGGCGAAGCCACTGGCTACTGCACATCCTGAAGACAGTGTATAGTCTGAAGATCTATCACGCATCTCCAAGCCCCAGAAAGTCAAGATGCCTCTGCCACACACCAGCCAAGAACCGACTGCTGCTGCTATTCTGCGCAACGATGCCATTGATCTGTCCAGTGATGAAGATCTTGCAGATGACGCTCTTGAGCAACTGATCAAGAGCAAAGAAGAAGCCGAAATCTTCAACAATTTGCCTCTCTTTGACGTGGCAATCATCCACGACTTCATCGATGAGTGGTTTGACACGCCCAACCTCAGCTTTGAAGATCTGCAACTTCCAATTGGCCTCAGTGTTGCCTTCCATGGCGCCATTGCTTCAGAGCTAGCTATAGCCCAGCGCATCGTTGAACTGAAGCAGAAGATTGACTTTGAGAAAGCTCAGTTCAAGAAGCATATGGCCAAGCTCAGCGTGCAACAGGTCAAGAACTTCAAGATCATGCTGCACAAGCTTAAAGAAGCCTTTCTCAAGAAGCGTGAAGAAGCTCAAGGTTCTCGTGAGCGCATGAAGAGCCTGGCTGACAAGTGTGTGCAAGCCTACAATGAGGCTGAGAAGCGCAAGGCCCTTGGGCGTCCTGGCATCGACCCCAGGATGGCTGCAAAGCAGAAGAAGAAGAGGAAGAAGAAGAAGAAGAAGCCCGCTATGGCCGAACCCGATGCACCAAGGAAGGAAGCACATCCCATTGTCTTCCCAACCAGCATGACTGGCTCGAAGCCAAAAGCCAGGTCTACCGCTTCAGAACTGAAGAAGACGAGGACTGCTGAGGCTGAAGCCAGAAAAAGGAAACATCCTAAAGCCTCTGCTACTGCTCCCTCCAAGAAGAAGAGGAAGACCAAGAAGGAACGGGCTGCTCCCACAGAGCCCTTAATTGTTGAACCCATCTCCATGGTTTGCCCTACCGCTGAACATCAAGAGCGCCAACTGACTGTCCATGAGCCTGCTTTCACAGAGGCTCATGAAGCTGAAGACTTTCCAGCAGCTGATCCCACTGCTGCTAAAGACATTGGTCACCATGACCATGTTGAAGATGATGCAGTTCTTCCTCAGATCGAGCACCAACAGGTATCATCGCCTATGCTTACGCACAGCGAACTCATCAGCATTGGTCGTCGTCTGACGCCAATTGCTCAGGATGCATCATGGGCTGATCACCCACAACAACAAGTCACGCCACCCCAGCAAGAAGAAGAGGATGACTTTGAGGCCCAGCCAACTCCATCTCCAAAGGCGTCGCCAGCGTTACGCAGGCTTCGCAAAGGACCAAGGCCTCTAGTCTCCGAATCTGAAGCTAAAGCTGTTGAAGACATTCCGGCTGCATCAGCCGATGACACCCAAGAAGAAGAACGTGTCCCCACTCCCCCAACTACTGACGAAGCTGTTCTCGAGGAGAACGTGTCTGTGCCCGACCCTCCAGCTCATCAAGTGGAGGTAGAAAATCTTGAGGCTGCCACCACCAACACCAATGAAGCCACTGACGCTGTCATGGCTGAAGCAAATGTGGAGCCTACACCAACCCAAGAACCAGAAGTCAGTGAAGCCAATGATGCTACTGCTTCTGTTCCTGTGCCTGCTGCTGGTCCTCAGTTTGACTATCACATTGAGCATAGGCCTCAGGTACAGAAGCCAATGCCAAGGTTTCCCAGGTTTCCAGGTCCTACATCAGCACCTAGATCCTTCAATGTCAACAGCTTCAAAGCAGACAACACCTTCTTCAATAGCTCCAAGAACCCCTACTCAAGGGAACGAATATCTTCTGATCGGTTCTGGAGCTATACGCAGCGAAGCTATTACTCCTGCATTTTGTACAATCAAGGTCGCATCTTCCCACATATGCGTCTTGACACCGAAGCAATAGCTGGTCTGCCCTGCTTGGAAGAAGCTCTGGACTGCTTCAAAGAGGTTGGATTGTTGCCTTTCGTCATCGACCAAGAGCACTGGAACGAAGAGTTGCTGCTCCAATTTTATGCCACACTTCACATACGTGGTTACAATAGAGATCCGAAGACTTGGGTCCTTGAGTGGATGACAGGAAATGTTCATCACGAAGCCAAAGCCTTTGATATCATTGAGCTCACTGGTCTGCCCACTCCTGGAGATCTCTATGAACCTGGATATCAACTTCACAGTGAAGCTATGGAGAGCATCTTTTAGAAGCCTGAACCAAACATGAGTCAGATGCTCAGTATGATGAAGCCTTTGCCACAAGACGCTGCATATCCTAAGGAGTTCCTTGTCGAAGACCTGGAGTATCTGCCAAGGACCATCTATCACATTTTAAGGCGAACTCTCTGGCCCATCAAAGGACATTCCCCATATGCAAAGCTGGAAGGTGCAATGAAGACTTTGGTCTTCTATATTCTTCACGGCAAATGCTTCAATGCACAAGACTTCTTCATCTGCCAACTTGCTGCTTCAGGATCTGATCTCTTTGGCTTGAAGTTCTACGCTCCATGGATAATGCGGCTGATCAAACTCCACTCAGCTATCTCATATCAGCCCTCTGCTCGCAATCATCAGATCTTTATGCCTGACATGGATATGTCCGTTGAAGCCCTCTATCCAGAGCCTGCCAAGGAGCCTCTTAGTCTTCAGAATGCGGAGCATCAAAGTTTCTCTCAGAACATTGAAGGAGTTAAAGCAGTCACTCGTGTTTATCCTCTAGCTGGCACTACATGCGCAACTCATCGTGCCCTCACTGAAGCCACTGAAAGCACTATTGCCCAACGGCCCAAGAAGCGATCTCGTGTTCTCAATGACCGAGAGCTTCTGGTTGCTCTTCATCAGAAACAGGATAGGCATCATGGCTGGCTGAAGCGCCAAATGCACAACCTCTTGGTGGATGTCAACCGCATTCACAACCTTGCCACCAAGAATGCCTTTGTTGCCCATGAAACTTGTCGGCGTACATGGAAAGGGCTGATGCTTATGTGCTCTGAGGATGATCTTCAAGAGGATGGCTTCTCTGAACGTTTCAAGTTTGACTCCACACCTCCCCGAAGGGCTATGCTGCGACAAACTCCCTCACTTGAAGACTCTTGAATTCTCTTCCTCTGCGGCAACTATGAATGCCAGAGTGATCGAGGACAAAGACGATGCTACTTCACCGCCCCCTCCTTCAGCTCGCGTCAACACTGCCCTGAGCTCGTCTGCACCGCCTAACAACACCGATGACCTTGCTACTTCACCTACTCCTCATGGGAACGAGTAGATGCTCTATGTCTTCAAACCTTTTTGGTCCTTACTGACAAAAGGGGGAGAAGCATATGAGTGTGATAGTCTTCAAGCGGGTCCATATGGGCGGTTACTTTATGTTTTGCCTAGTGTTTACAACTCTCGTTTTGATACATTTGGTTCTTTGAGTTGTAACACTTAAACTCGATGGTCGTCTGCTACTCATTTGCTACTTTGTGATGCGATGATAAATTCCGCATGTGCGACGATAAATTCCGCACTTAGATCATTTTGCAGACGTCCATTTTCCATTATGCATGTCATTATCTTCACATACTTTTCATGCATGATGAGTTGTCATCATAAGTTGAAGAGGATCTCCACAAGTACAACCTGCCATGTGCATTTGCATTCCAAAAGCAAATTACTTATATGCACATCTTCCGGGGGAGCCCTTACAACTTATGAAGACAATTCCTTATCCTTTACAATTTCACATATTATATTCCCCGTTGAAAACTTCAACTAGTTTGTCATCAATCACCAAAAAGGGGGAGATTGTAAGTGCATCTAGTGCCACCCCTAGTTGGTTTTGGAGTATTGACGACAAACCTAGTTGAGGGACTAATGTGTTTGTGAGAATTGCAGGATAACACAGGTAGAAGTCCCTCATTGATTCGGTTTTCCTACCAGAGATGACCCCTAAAAATGTATGAAGACATTGAAGTCAAAGGTGGTATGTGAAGATATTCACATTGAAGACTATGACAAGAGAATACATCGCATGAAGACTATGGAGCTCAAAGACTTAGATCTTTCGTAGTTCTTTTTCTTCTTTGTTGAGTCATAGGAACCACTGTACTGTTAAGTGGGGTCCAAGAGAACCAGTCGGAATGACTGAAGTGATGCTTAACCAAAATCCTATGTCTTCGAGTGAAGACTATGAGAGCGAATCTTGTCCAGAGTTGGACAAGTCAGCTTTGCTTGTAGCCCAAGTAAAGTTGTTGTGTGTGTTTAAAATCTGACCGTTGGAACACGTGTCAGTTCCTTAGTGACCCAGGGTCATTTCGGACAAATCAGGTCAGGTTGCCTAGTGGCTATAAATAGCCCACCCCCTACAACCATAAACGGTTGGCTGCTCAGAGTTAAAGTACGGCTGTTGTCGTTTGAGAGCAACCCACCTCGAAGCCTTTGAGAGAGAATTCCTTGCGAGGATAAAGTCCTAACCACCCAGAGCCAAAGAGTGTTAGGCATCACTTAAGTCGTCTTGTCTGTGTGATCTGAAGACTTATTACACTTGAGGACTGTGGATCCTCCATCCGGTTAGGCGTCGCGTTCTGAGCATCCAAGAGTCATTGTGGATCGCCGGTGAACGAAGTCTGTGAAGGTTTGGGAGTCTACCTTGAAGACTTACCAGAGTGATTGGGCGAGGTCTGCGTGACCTTAGCTCAAGGGGAATACGGTGAGGACTAAGGGTCCTAAGCTGCGTGTTCAGGACTGGGTGTCCGGGACTGTGTGTCCTCAGGTTTAAATACCTAGCCGCCCTAACCAGATGTGCAGTTGTCACAGCAACTGGAACTGGTCCAACAAATCATTGTCTTCAACGAGTCACTGGTTTCATCCTTCCCTTCCTTTACTTACTGTTGGTCCTTATGAAGTCATTGCATGATTGCATTATCTTTTGTCTTCATTGAGTGACTGCCTGTTCTGATTGGCTTCACAATATCTTCCTACCTGATCCTTACTGCCTAGCTACTATAAGTCATTGTGCTTTCACTTCGTTGATTACCTGACTAAGGTTTCCCTAGTGTAGTCTACCTTCCGCTGCGTGGTAATAGGTTTACTTCTATCGTTTGTCTTCAAAACTTCCCTGTTTAGAAGACTTTCATAAAAATCGCCTATTCACCCCCCCTCTAGTCGATCACTAGCACTTTCAGTACGCTTCGACCAGGTGGGTCTCGACTATCAGGCACTTCCTTGCCTGCGAAGATGTAGCTGGTCGGTCCCAGCAGTCAGGGGGTGAATCATTTTGTTTTTTTGCCCGGACGCACTTCCTTGCGTGCAAAGATGTAGCTGGTGGGTCCCAGCAGTCAGGGGGAAACGTTTTTTTCACGAAATACGGTGGCCCGTCCGGTGGGTCCCGCTGTCAGGTGGAGGAATAATTATTTTGCACGTAATAAGGAGGCACTTCCTTGCTGCGGCCGTGGACCCAGCTGTCAGCCTCTCCATGTACAGTCCACGTCCGACGGAAGCCGTTCCTTGACCACGTTGACCGCGCTGCGCCGAGAGCACCAGGGCGGTGGACGACGGCGAGGCCTAGGAAGGGGACAACGCGGAGCCGGGGAAGACGCGGCAGTGGATGCCCACGCATAGAGGAGTACGAGGGTTCACTGGTTCGTTGCGGTGTGAGGCTGCCATCGCCGCAGAATAACAGGGGGTGTGGGTGAGTAGAGGGCCGGCCTGGCCAGCGGTGGGAGTAGTAGGGGGCGGTGAGGCCTCCGCCGCATCGCAGCCGGCCACGGGAGGCAGGAGCACGAGGCACGACCGGCGCTGGTTTGGGTGGCTGGAGCAAGAAGACCAGAGGTTGAAGAAGCACTACGGCCGTTGGATGGACATCGTATGGTCACTGGAGCTAGAATCATGCATATTGACTAAGTTGACAAAGCCCTCCGTCCCCGTCAACTTAGTAGGCCCACAAGTCAGCCTCCCACCAAGGTGGGTCCCAGCTAGCAGGGGGTATTCATTTTTTTGAGCGTAATAAGGAGGCACTTCCTTGCATGCGAAGATATAGCTGGTGGGTCCGAGCTGTCAGCGGCGGTAACATTTTTTTCGCGAAATACAGAGGCCCTTTCGGTGGGTCCCTAATGTCAGGTGGAGGAATCATTATTTTGCGTGTAATAAGGAGGCATTTCCTTGCGTGCGGCCGTGGACCTAGCTGTCGGCCTCTCCATGTAAAGTCCACTTCAGATGCATGTCGGTCATTGACCACGTTGACTAGGCCTCGCCGAGAGCACCAGGACGGTGGACGACGGCGAGGCCTAGGAAGGGAACGACACGGAGGCAGGGAAGACTCGGCAATTGTTTCCCACATGGAGGGGAGTACGACTGTACGAGGGTTTACTGGTTCGTCTGCCGTCGCCAGATAATAACAGCAGGTGTGGGTGAGTAGAGGGATGGCTAGGCCAGCGATGGGAGTACGGTGGGGCGGTGAGGCCTGCGCGGCAGCAGAGCCGGCCGCGGGAAGGAGGGAGCAGGCAGTCCCGCCGGCGCCTGTTTGAGCGGCTAGAGCAGGAAGAGCAGAGATTGAAGAAGCACGATGGCCGTTGGATGGCCATCCAACAGTCACTGCTTGTGCGTCAACCTTTTTTTAGGAAAGCCTCAAATCTGTGGAAAACAGCATACAGCCCATCTGCCATTATTTCTAATAATTTACAGCCCATTTGCTAATTATTAAGGTTTTTTTTGGAGCCCATATTCTTTTTGTTAGCATTACAGTCCATATTGTGGCCACGGTTAAAAAATTATACGAAATTTTGCATATTTCGGTGCGGTCTGAACTGTTTTTAATCTCGAAATTTCGACTCACATTCAAACTGATTTTAAAAATAAATGTATATCATTATAAAATCCAACAAATTCTCCATGCATAAAAATTAATGTAATTTCAAATCTCGAAATGAAGAAAAGATATTTGAAACTAATTGCCGGTTTGATTTGTTTTAAAAATGTACAACCCATTTCTCATTACTGATGGGCCATTTTCTCGGCCAGCCGAATGAAAGCTCTCCTCATCTTGAAAGATTTGCAGCCCAACAGGCCTGACAAAGCGACTTACTTAGCAAATCACAAAAAAACTGGGTTGTGGCCATGGACCCAGCTGTCAGCCTCTCCACGTACAGTACTCTTCCAATGGAATGTCGTTGACCATGTTGACCACACCGCGCCAGGAGCACCAAGGCAGTGGACGACGACGAGGCCTAGGAAGGGGACGATGCGGAGCCGGGGAAGACGCGGCAGTGGATGCCCACGCGGAGAGGAGTACGAGGGTTCACTGGTTCGGCTGCGGTGTGAGGTTGCCGTCGCCGCAGGGCCTGGCTAGCGGTGGGAGTAGTAGGGGCGATGAGGCCTCATCGGCAGCATAGCCGGCCATTGGAGGCAGGAGCAGGCAGTCTCCCTGGCGCTGGTTTGGGCGGCTGGTGCAAGAAGAGCAGCGATTGAAGAAGCAGCAGGACCGTTTGATTCAAATCCAACGGTTGCTGCTGCTAGAATCGTTTGTTGACTAAGTGGACAAGCCCTGCGTACGCGTCAACTTAGTAGGCCCACAGGTCAGCCTCCCAACCGGTGCGCCCCAAATGTCAGTGGGAGGAATCATTTTTTCACGTAATAAGGAGGCAGTTGATTGTGTGCAGCCAGGCCAGCGGAGGGAGTAGGGTGGGCCGGGGAAGCCTGCGCGGCATCACAACGGGCCACAAGAGGAGGGAGAAGGCAGTCCTGCCGGCGCTAGTTTAGGCGGCTGGAGCAGGAAGATCAGAGATTGAAGAAGCACGTCGGCCATTGGATGGACATCCAACACTAACTACTGCTAGAATCATGTGCTCACTGACAAAGCCTTGCGTAAACAAGTCAGCCTCGAAATCTGTGGCGTGTACAGCCCATTTGCTATTATTTTTATAAATTTTACTCATTTTCTAATTCATATGGAATTTATTGCAACCCGTTTTCCATTTTTAGAATTGCTGGCCATTTTCTGGTTAGTACCAGGGTCAAAAAATTAACAAAATATGTGGGAAATTTTGAAAATTCGCAAATTTTTGCTGGGGAACGAAATATTCTTAACCCAAAAATTAATAGCCATACTAAAACAAATTTAAAAATAAAAGTACTATGTCATGTTAAATCCAATGAAATACGTATAAGATATCAGTGAAGAACAAAAACAAAAAAAGAAACTTATATCCCATTTGCTATGAATTTTTTAGAATTTTCAACCCCTTTTGATATTACTTTTAACAGACATTGACCATACTCTTAAGCCAGGCTGGAATGCATCCCTCCTCGTCTTAAAAGATTTGCAGCCCAGTAATTCGGAGAAAACAAATAGGCCTAGCTCGGGTATTCTTCAAAAAGAAATACTGGGCTACCTATTTTCCCAAAGAACTGGTGCATGAGCATTTAGCTTTATTTATTTATTTATGTACTTATTTATGTTTAGGGGACCATGAGCATGTACCTGGGCCGGATTCATGTGAGATCCTCCCTTCCAGTTAATTATGGGCTTCTCTATTGGGCCTTCATCAGTGGGCTACATGTTATCAACAAGTGGAAAATGTGTTCCGAGTTTCAAAAAAAAATATGTTCCGTACGATAAATAGTATGCGCTACGTACGGTATGGGGCACTAAAGGATCGAACCGTGCAACAACTTCCAAAACATTGTGTTTGACGTTCTAACAACACATTTATTCAACCAACAGATGAAATATACTACTGATTGTACATTGAAAATAGCAGCAGCAGCAACCAGGGCTGCGGGTGCAACAGAAGCAGTAAGCAGGCCAGAAGAGTGAAGACGCAGCTCTCTCTTCCAAACCAAACATCAGCCATCATCACAAAAGGGCTACCAAAAAAGAACAAGTGTATGCATCAAACTAAATAAAGATCCTACTACACCAAGTGTACGCATCTAACTAACTGTCTCAGTTAGACGTTACTATTTTTTTCGAAACTGAGGCAAAAGAATTGCCTCGTCGATTAATTAAGAAGAAGAGAATTGCCTGGTTAATCTATGGAAAACCGGGCTAAAACTGAAGACGTTACTATTTATTAAGCTGCAGTGGAGTCGCAGATGGAGAGGAGTGGGAAACTTCACTGGTTCGGGTGCGCGGCAGCACAGCCGCGGTGGTTAGAAGGGAAAACATAAATTGGACACGGCATTACTTTTATAAGAGACCTGCGTTTTATACCCCATAGTAGGCATACTAACAAGTTCACACACAAATACAACAGAAAAGGTAAACATTCATATCAGACTCAGTTTCATAGGACATGTTCATATCCATAGCCAACATTCACAATCAACAACTCAAAAGATTCATATATACACAAGCTCAGCATATCTATGCATCCAAATGATTGATAGATCACACGACAATATTCATACATAATTTACAAAAAGATTCAGATATACGCATGTTCAGTATGTTTATGCATCCAAATGATTGAGATCACAGCCAATATGATCCATGGACGAACTTTAATTACCTAGGGTACAGACTGGTAAATGGTGTTCAATCGAAGGTACTTCTTGCTAAAATTAGTTCTTGTACGAGTAAACTTTCGAGTACATAAGAGGCAGCACAGACAATCTGAACTTTGCTTGTAGGTCTATCCTCAAATAGTGGCCTCGTGCCCAGGGAGGTTTGAGAAACTTGGCCACTACTTTCATCCAACCAGTTTACTGGGTCATCTTGGTCCTGTATCTCGCCAAAATTCTACATTGAAGACGAGAAAGGAGGCGGTTGAGAAAATGAACCACCCAAATTTTTGTGCAGTTTAACTGAAATGGAGCATCCTTGGCGTGCAAACTGATTAAGTGCCAGATGAATATACGCGTCAACCAACTTGTCTGGAATCTTTAGACTCCATGCCATATAGTTCGCTACCATATGTGCCGATAACCAAAAGGCACAAGTTGGGACCAAAGACTGGACTGCGTTTTTCTGGGCTATGCACCAAGCAATATTTTTGGCGTTCACTCTCCTAACACTTGGAGTTTGACAATTGGTTGATGCCGGTTGATACTCGAATGAATATAGGCACTTCTTGTCAACATCGATGCTTGTCTGAGTGAACTTTGGAGTACATATCAGCAGCATAAGTACATGTCCATCTGATCATTTTGTGCAGTTCTACTGAAATCACCCGATGTAATGATTTGCCTGCGAGTTCAGGCTCCAAATTACTCCTTTATGAAATAGGCAAACAGTAGCACAATACCAAATTACCAATACATATGACAGGCACAATAATCAGGATAAAGACCAGTACCAACCTGTGTGAGGTAGCATATCAATTACTATTTCCTTTGACTGGAAGCCGAGATAAGCCAAGCGACTGACAGCAAAGGAAGAAAGCATGCGGAGTTTAGGAACTGACAGGAAAGGACGGAAGCTGTCGAGGCAATGAAGCACCCAAAGTTTTTGTGCAGTTCCAGCAAAATCGAGCATCCCTGTTGGCACATATATTGAGAGAGTGAGATTACTGTAATAGTGGGACTAGTTTATGAAACATACACTAACACATAGAAGCACCCTCATTATCTTAATGGGTAAAGTTAGCAACATAGTAGTCTTGCTTAAAGAGAGGTATTAGTTTATTTAATCAGTGCCAATTAGCTCAACTCAACACTCAAAGCATTGCCATTTATCATAGGTTGCAAAACTTTAACGTGCAAAGATAAAGGAGTTTCTCATGACAGTAGCACGATACAAATAGAGATGACAGCAAACTAATATGGATGAAGGCCTTAGGCCCGTACCAACCTGAGAAAAAAAGCTTATTCATGTAGTCCCATAAGAGATGATAAAGCACTCACTGGAATCACACAATAGTATATATTTTTGTGCACTTCAAATGCATGGTTGAAATCACTCTTGTTTACCAGTGCTGAGATTATATCGAAAGATTATCAAGAACTTCAGCAGAGTTAAAGCACTGGCTGGGATACAGTTCATTGTATTGTCTTATGTAGTTCCATTTAATGTATGATTGGCACAACATGATCCCTGTTTGCACAAGTAGGAACAAGGTGAAACCTTCATTAGCTTAGTGAGAAAGGATAGGAAGACATTAGCATATTACTCAACTAGTAGCATCAAATTCATGATGGACAATACGCAAAACATTGCCTCATTGAACCAATGGCAATAAATTGACATGCAAAACAATAGCACTATTATGTCATGACACTAATAATATTCCCTCCCTGCTCCACCACATGATTCACCTCCATAGACAAACATACACACGTACATGATTCAGCATAGGTCCTACTAAAGATTTGTTTAACTCCAACAGGAAAATTAGGCAGTAATAAATTAGTGGTATTTAAGTACTCCTAATTAATTAAGTGAGACAGCAGAAGTGGAAGGGCTCCCTGGAGGATCGTCTCACATGTAAGGTAGTCATTGCCGGAGCCCTTGAATGGCCTCGACTGAGGCCTCTGGCTTCAGCAAGATCGCCTTGGCACTATTTATTCTTCTTCTTCTTCCTCTTCATGCTCTGTTTCTCTTTCTCCTCACCAGTTGGTGAAACCAAGTACATGATTGACCTTCTAATTCAGAATTGGTTTTGTCAGTGAGGGAGTACAAGTGTGCTAGTAAAAAATAGCATTATTTTCTCATGGCAGTCAGAAAATAGAGATGAACACATGCATTAAATATCATTCTTACCTAAAGGAAGGTTATGGCGCCAATATGGATGATGAGGATTGGAACACAGATCTCCCTTTGTGCAGTTCCACCAAAATGAACCAACTGTTCCATTTTGACATTCCAGTTAAACAGCACAAAAGTCACTTCTTTTAAGAAGAGTTTTGTGCAGTGCACCAAAAGTTCACAACAGCAACCAGGTGAATTGGATATCCCTGTTTGCACAAAAAGGCACAGAGGAAACAGTTAGAGTCTCAAACAATTACAGGCAAAAACATTTGGCTAAACTTGTCATGGCTTATAACAGTGGGTGCACCAGCAGTCCAGCACCATGTACGTAAACAGGGGCATAAAGTGGTGATTCATAGTTTGTTGCCCCGAGAAACAAACATCCAAGAAACATATCTAGGTCGGTCCCATTTTTGTTCACTCTAGCCACCTACTCCTATGTGTGGATAGAAAATCTAGCCCTGGTCATACCACTATGTACAACGTTACCCCTATATTTCCCTTTTCGACCAAGAGACCGGTTGGATGACCAGTCTGTACTACTTTCACCCCCTTCCCTTCCTGTTTGTACCAAGTCCAATGTACATACTAAATTCCCCCACCCCCACTTTATTTCTTGTTTGAACCAAGTACTCCCTCCGTCCGGAATTACTTGTCATCAAAATGGATGTGTCTAGAACTAAAATACATCTAGATACATCCATTTCAATGACAAGTATTTCTGGACGGAGGGAGTACAAGATTAGACTCCATGAAGAAGATTTACCTATAACAATAGAAGAAAAAAATATGTGACATTGGACCATCCGATCGAGAGGGGCTGAGAGGTAGAAAATGATGCACATGCAGCGACG
Organism: Triticum urartu; assembly: GCF_056163025.1. NCBI lineage: Eukaryota > Viridiplantae > Streptophyta > Magnoliopsida > Poales > Poaceae > Triticum > Triticum urartu. The sequence goes on along the minus strand of NC_141876.1, from coordinate 459,516,105 downwards.
TAGCGAGTTGGGGAAGTAGAGCTAAGGCGGTTTCGAACGAAGATATACCTGAAGGTCGTCGGGATGTGGATAGGTGGGCGGTGGGAGGCCGGATCCGCCAACAGGAAACGACGAAGGGATCGGAGGACCTCCCGCGCCGGTGCACGGCCAGAGATAACGGTGTGGCCGGCAGTGGGTCTCCTCCCTCGCTATCGACGACGGCCTAAACGCTGCCCCTCCTACCCTTCACCGGCGGAGGGGGATACGTCCGGATCTGTAACCAGCGGTGAGGATAGAAAGCCAGTGTTTTTTGAAGGGAGAAAGACAGTGTTACTACCCCTATCTTGTTTAAATCTGGAGAGGATGAGAGTGTGTGAATAGAGAAACCCTAGCAAGCAAGCGCGGAGGCTCCGGCCTATATATATGTAGTGAGCAACCCTAGCAAGCAAGCAACCCCTATCTTCGTCAACTCGTAAAAGACCGAGAAATTTCATTACTACAACACCCTCTCCCTCACGGACTGAGCTCCGGTGCCTTAACTGCACCTGCCTTTGGCTGCATGACAAGAGGGCCAACCACCTGTTGGACCCACCTGTCATGGACTTAAAGGCAGGAGCAGTAAGTTGAAGCTTTCGCTATCCCTCCCACACGAGGTGGACGGACATGCAGCAGTGGATTCGATACTGTAGAAGTAGGAGTAATCATTATTGTTCGTCTTCTCGAAGAGGCGAAGAGCCAAGCGCAACCCGAACGTGGCAGTTGCGAACGCTCGCGTGGTGCGGTTCCTTGGAGTACTAGCCAGGCTCTTGCATGAGACAAAATTGCTATTGTTTAACAATTAAACTCCATTATCCATTGGTTGATACTCATTCTGCATAGGTCCATGCTCTTAGCACCGTTTCCTCCTGGGGTCACCAATGTTTATTTGCTAATTAATAGCATTGCATGCAATGAACTAGCCATTGCAAGTCATTAAAAGCATGCACGCCTCTCATCTCTTATTGGTTGATATGTCAAGAAACAAGGTAGAAGTTAATGCACCGCGCCTAAGTGTTTTGGGACTATTTGGTTTTCGTAAGGCTGGTCATAGTGGGGAGTAACTTAGACTAGTGTCATGCATATGACACTAGCCTAAATTACTACCTTCATAATGCAAAGTAACATAATAGTAGTATTTTAGATGGCTTCATTTATTAGCTTGTAGACTCATCTTATCTTGAAAAGCGCTATGTTACAGTAACATATTATGTTACCACCTCTCATTAATTACTTGCCACATAAGCAAAAAATTCTTGGAGTGCGCTATGTTACTAGCTAAGTTACTCCCACTATGGCTATCCTAAGATGACTTACACACCTAGACGGAGGGAGTAGTATAGCCCTGTAAACCAGAAAGGAGTATTTGCCTTTCTAGAGATTTCAACAAGTGACTAGACTACACTGTGTGCAGTACTCCCTCCCTTCCGGTTTATAGGGCTCAAATCTCAAATCTCATGAACCAAGGAATTTTGCGATTGGAGGAATGTATCTCGTACTTCACAAAACTACCCTAATTAAACTCATGCATTAATTATGGAGTTCTCTCATTTTCCTCTCCGCCTTGGTCGCGGTGCACAATATTGAGCACTCCTATATGACTAGCCGCTCTATCTACATGCGAGACATTTCAAAGCATCCGGGCCCGCGTGCCATCCACCAAATCACAGCGAGGTGCTACAGTCGAGACTCACCTGTAACCCCAGTGTGGCCGTCATGACCCATCATATCACAAAACCCACACCTTTACCAGCAGTGGTAAGGTGGCCTCCAAGTTGGACTGGACGAAGTAACCATCATTTCACTGGAACGCTCGTTCAAGCCCTTTCTTCCCTTTCTTGAAGAAAACCTCACTCCAGGCTACTCACTTCTGCCATTTTTCTTCTGTACCGACGAAGGAAAGGTGGGCGAATCAGTTATGCTGCTATATTTTCATTCCAAGAATCTTCTTTTTGCGAAGCACCGACCGATTCTCACATCCTATTCTTTTCCCGTTTTCATTGCGATTGTGGTTTCCTTCGATTGATTTTTGTTTGTCAGTTCATTGATGGATCCTGGAGCACTAGGCAAAGAGTTGCCGGCGGAAAACCCACTGGAGACAGCGATCTCCAGGAAGCGAGCACCGACCATCGAGTTGACCATGTTGGCGGGCCAACCCATGGAGACGAAGAACTCTAAGAAACAAGCATTGGCAAAAGAGTTGAGGATGTTGGCGGACGAACTCCTTAAAGGAAGTTGGAAGAATGGCAAGGGCCCCACCGTGCCTACCCCAGGAACTATGATTGCCACCTATTTGAGGCTCAAGACCGAGTTTGAGGAGATAGTCGCTGTTGAGAAGCAGTATTCCCCTGGCAAGGTGATGACCCCCATCGAGGACGAGGAGATGGCCCCCGGAGGGATGAGATCCCCCGGTGAGCTTCACAAGGTAAAAAATAATGTCTTATTACCATAGTTGTGGTTTTTGATTATTTGCAATGTGCTTGCTAATATGTTAGGGTTGTGCAGGTGCCGGTGGACATCCTTGATGATTCCGATGTCGTGGCCCGTCCTGTTGGCATCACCTCGGAGATCGATTCCGATGCCGCTGTCCATCCTGTGGACATCGCCCCAGAGATCGATTCCGATGTCGCGGTCAGTCCTGCGGACATCGCCCCAGAAATCGATTCCCATGCTGTTGTCCGTGATGTGGTCATTGCCCGAGAGATCGATGACAAGAAATAGTTGGTCGGGCTAATCCTTTAGGGTAGTTTGCATTGCCATGTGTTTAATTACCAGAACGATGCGTGTTATCAAACCATCTTAGGGCTAGTGCACTGTCTTGTGTGGGAGGATCTTGCTACTTTTGTTTGATAGTGAATCATGCGATGAATCATGCAAACCCTCTCCGAGTTATGGAAACAGATGTATCCTCACCATCTTTTGATGTAATATATGGCATGATTAGATGTAAGTTTGAACTATTTATCATATCAGCAGGGCTTGTTTGATGATTCTTGGTGTTAGTAGGCTAGCTACTGTGCGAGCTATAGTACTTGCAAACCACTCATCAAAGAGAAACGTTGGGGCTGATGAGCTCGTGGTACGCTTATACTTATCCCTCGTCGATCGACCAATAGCCCTAGCTCGTAAAATTGTAGGCTTAGTGATCGATGACCTAGGCGGGCTAGTTTGGCCTAGTGGGTTTCAATGATATGACGTGCAACACAAAATCATAGCAGTGCAGAGACGTACTCCCTCCGTTCCAAAATAGATGACCTAGGCGGGCTAGTTTGCCCTAGTGGGTTTCAGTGATATGACGTGGTACAGTGTCGTCCAGTCTTCGCGTGTGGTAGCAGTATTGCGGGTACAGTAAGTTTTCTAGAAGAAGCGGAATTCAACGAAGTCATGATGGTTCCTTCGTCCGAACAACTTACAGTGGGAAAGGTTGGGCCTGCGATACGACCGGGGTAGACCAGGATAATTTTGTGCATGGCAGGTCGACCAAGATGGTCGACGTCCCACATGTCGGCGAATGAAAGTATTCTTTCCGATATAGAGGACGAGCAACAAGTATTCATTGTTTATTTTTGATGAAAGCTATTGTATCCACTGTTACGACGGAGGAGTGTGAAACATGGCAGCCCAGTGAACTTGGCATGTGCACCACTCCCTCTTTCCTCATGTAATGCCCAGGTTACAGCTTTTTCTCACTTTCTCTCTATCTATTTCCTCTCAAATGTTTTTTACCTTTCTTTTTTTAAGACACAATTGTTTTTATGCCTTTGTTTAGAATTATTTTTCTATACCTAGGAGCACATGTAGAGACGGGATCTTGCAGAGCCCACTCCTTGACTTTGTGAATGCCTCTCTCTCCTCCACATAAGGAGTACTACTTGCTATGCATGCATGCAGCGGGCAGCTGGCGTCTTGAGGGGCCAGGGCGGTGAGAGCGGGCTCCGGAAGCAGTCCGGACTCTAGCATAATTTTGGTTTTTACAGCATTTCTTTCTCCATTGACAGGTAGGCCCGCGTAGATAGATAAAGAACACGAGCTGATGAGGCGCATGCGGACTGTTTGACTGGTCAACCAGACAAATACGGAGCTATACGCTGAGCCGGTGACCGTATAATCACCATATCTCGTATACAATGATCAAAGTGAGCTATCAAGACAAGTTCGATGACCGCCAATGCATTTTACTCGGTAATAAATGACCAGGATTGAAGGGGAATCCAAATTTGCTTCGTCTTCTGTCCTTGAGCTCTTGACAAACCAATGCACTATACGGTTGTCCGGCCACTCCACCCTAGACCTCTCACCAAGCGTCGTTCATGCCACCGCGTTGCACACTAACCAGTAAGGCAGCGATGGCATCCCGCCGCGCCAAGTTCCTCGCCGCCCACGACCGCACACAAAATGGTAGGGAAGCGATGGCATCCCACCGTGACGAGTTCATCGCCGCTCGCGACATCACAACTATGTGGGAGGAATTTGAAGATGCCAAGGCCGAATGGGCGGTAGAGCAAGAGGCGGCCAAAGCCGCACAGAGGGATCGGAAAAGTCAGAAAGCACTCAAGAAAAGAGAGGCCCGCCGCCACAAGAAAGAAAAGGACGCACGCGCTGCTGCGGAGAGGTCGGCGGAGATCCAAGCACGGTGGGGTGTCATCAACAAAGCCGGGAAGGAGAACGACGGCGTCTGGCCAGCATGTGAGAAGTAGTAGTACTAGTAGTTAGTGTGTGTGTGTGTGTGTGTGTGTCTCAGTACAAGCATGTACCAGTACTACTAGTTACTAATGTAGTTTTTAGAGCAATTTACCAGTACATTAGCCTAGACTAAATGGAAAAATTCCTATCCTAAGCATCAAATGGCATCTCTTTCTCCATAGGAATTGAGATGCATGTCATCTCACTTCCTATGATTTTCATATTCCTATCCTATGAAAGAAAGGAGACCTCTGTTGGAGTAACTACTGTAGCTAGCAGTACTGCTGGTATAGTAATTTTCTTCAAGAAGCGGAATTCAACGAAGTCATGATGGTTCCTTCGTCCAAGCAACTTCAAAGTGGGAAGTGGGCCTGTGATTTGACGGCTCATTAGTCATTGTTACTGCGGCGCGACGACCTGGGTGACTCCCTTGGAGTTATGCGTGCATGGCAAGTGGACCAGGATGGTCGACGTCCCACATGTTGGTGAACGGAAGTATTCTTTCCGATATCGAGGAGCAAGGAAACCGCGTGGTATAGTATCACTGCTGACTAGTTCGCAAAAAAATAGTATCACTGCCGATTTATAATTATTTTTTATTTCTGATGAATGCTAGCGTTTCAAGTCTTACGATGAAGGGTGCCAAACACGGCACATGCTGGATGTCCCACACGTCAGCGAAAGGAGTGGGACATGAACAGCGTGGTGGAGCCCAGCGTAAAAAAACAGCGTGGTAGAGCGTCTCCACTTCTTCCACTTCTGGGTCGGAGACCACACGTAGTAGTACTTAGTGGTATGAACGATACAAAGTGAGACCTGGAGACAAAGACACGTCTAGTTGGAAGGTCTCGGGGCATACACGTAAACAAATATAAAAGTTAATATGTGCCTCCAACTAATATAGTAGTAGTAGAGTACTTAGGCACGTACTCCATAACATCACCGTGCATTGCACGTACAACATTTAGTGGTAGTACGTAGTAAGAGACAAATGCCGCCCAAGAGTTCCCTTCTCGACCTACTTTTGGGTGTTTGGGAGAGTGTATGGAGGGTGCATGAGTCCACACTAGTTTAGCACAAATACACTAGAAGCATGCATGAAGAGAGCATGCATGAAGAGGGGTGTTGAGTTGAGCATGCATGAAGAGGGAACAACTATGCTGAGACGAGAACGCAACCAAACACACCCTATATGCCATGCATGTTCATACCATTTGTGCCTTTCTACTTCACTTACTGCGCTACATTACTCAGGTTCGTACGTCCACTCCTGGGTACATGTTCGTCTCGTAGTTCCAGTCCCACATGTTCTTCATATAGATGGAACGATCCTTGCATAACACGTGCACCTTGATGCTAGACGTCTCGCGTGTTGGCAAAAGGATGAACAAAGCTCATGTAAAAAATAGAGTGGAAGAACATAGATTCCGGACGACCGAGAAGGAGCAAGGAACCTCGTGGTGGAGCGTCTGCACTCATAATATTTAATATTATTCAGCGATATAAAATTAACCAATCATCTCCACAGTGGACTGGAAGAGTACGAAACACAGCAGCCCAGTGTAGTATCATACTAGTACATGGCTAACCCACGCTATCACCATATTTCTTGGCTTCCGTGCGACACCTATCTCTAGTAATCCAGCAGCCTGTATCGCTTCTCCCTCCTCATCTCTATCAAAGTGCGGCGGGCTAGCTTTCTGCTGTCTATTGAGGTCGGTTAACTATCACATGTTAGCGACATGCCAAGAGCATTCTAAAAAAATTCCTTTCATGTTCCGTTTTCAAAAATAAAAAATCCTTTCACGTACGAATTTGCCTGTATGCTTCGAGCAACTTGCATGTCCTATACTGCTCCTGTTTGATACTCTAACTTAGCTAGAGGTTAGACTAACTCATGACTAACCCTGAACTAACTGTAGCCAAAGAGGTGTTTGGGTGACAGGGTTAGATTGACAATAAATGCACTTCATGGAGAGAGAAAAGTGATTTTTCAGTGGTCCCAATGAGAACTATCTCCAGTTAGCACCTCTTGGGTGGGATAGTTTTTTTGGTGGGTTCGGTGCAACTTGCTCCAATTTAAACCCTCATGCTTGGATAGTTTAGGGATATTTGAGCCCCAACTAGCTCAAACTAACTCTAACCCATGGATCCAAACAGGGCCTATGGCCAGTCTCGACGCGGAGCAGTCGCGTGCACCGGGAAGCGGCACTCTCTCGGCCGTCGCGCCACTTCAAAGCCGGCGCCAGTGAGAGGTCGCCTCCGCTCTGGCCGGGCATTAATGCGACACTGACGCTTCAGGGGGACGCTGACCATTTCACACGGGAAGCGCGCGCTGGCAAGGGAGTATAGGTTTTGAACCGTTTCAGGTGTAGTACTGGTAGTTTGCAAAACTACTCAATTATTGCACTCAGTTTCCTAAGAAATTGTGGTAAAAAACGTTACTCCACAGCCCGCTTCCCTTCTCCTTCCTCTTCCACCGCCCGCACACGTCTGCGGGAAGCGACCGGTCAACCCTTATATAGGAGTTCTAGCACAAAAAGATGCATGCATGACCACTAAAATTTCCATATTAAAGCGCCGCTCCGGCGGGAGTATGGCGTATGTTGTTACCTTCGGCCGGCCCATGGCTACCGGGCGACGGCGGCCAGAGAAGACGCGGCGGGAGGGGAATGAATGCAGCTACTGTTTGGGTTCGCCTTCCGGCTTAAATAAATGCGCAGCATCACGTGTACCCGCGGGTGCACAAATTGTAACATACGTGTCTGCTTAAGTGGGCGTCACGTAACTGGTGTGTGTGTGAGAGAGATTCAGAGAGACAGAGTGCGTGTGTGCGACTCTACTCTTCGGACATGTACTCAACCTTTTGCATCGGGATATAAGTATAATGGTATTTACTTTAGCTAGTGATTTACGTGGCCATGTTAACGTGGTTGTGTCAAAAAAATGTCACTTCCTGCTCGTGATTTGCGTTATATAATTACAAGCAAGATTCTCGTGCATTGCATGGAACATCAATATGCATTTTTTTTACAGAACACCTGTTGTGATTGACCCATGCAGGAGTAATCCCATGTGTAAAAACTAGTGATATCTCAAGAATTTTATCGGAAAACTGGTATCTCGAGAATGTCATCGAAAAAATGAAAGATGGGAGATAAGGCGAGGAGGAGTGGAGCGTGGTGGTGACTGGTGGTCGGAATGGGCGGAGGCATGGGGATGGACGGCGCCGGCAGGCGGCAGCGGCCACCATGGATGCTAGATTGTTCCAGAGACTTATTCCTTTTTTAATTGCTGAGCAATGAGGTTGCGAGAGATAATGATGTGGAGAGAGTTGCTGGTATCTTTTGTAAAATTATCATAGTTTGCTTTATATCCTCAGATATAGATCATACGGTCTGTATTACAAGATGGCAGGCACACCATCACCACCAACTCGTTTTTTATAAGGGTACAAATGATAAGTTTGCTGACTACTAAAGTAAAGTGGAATTTGTCCATGTTATGCAAGTAAACAAAGGTGATTGTTTATCATACGGGTAAGGTTGGATGAAGGGTGGTAGGAACAAATGCTCCGCCTAGAGCATGTGTGTGTGAGATGGAGTCTTAGTGTGTGTGTGTTTGTGCGTGTGTGTGAGAGAGAGAGAGAGAGGAGAGAGATGGAGTCTTAGTTTGTGTGTGTGAGAGAGAGAGAGGGAGAGAGATGGAGTCTTAGTGTGTGTGGGGGGCGGGCGTGCGTGCTTGCATGTGTGTGTGTTTGTGTGTGTGTGAGAGAGAGAGAGAGTCTTAGTGTGTGTGTGTGTGTTGGGGGGGTGCGTGTGTGTGTGTGTGTCGCGGGGTCCTCTGTGGCGGATGTAATTTAAGTGTGCATGGCTTTCATCATAGAGAGGTGATGTGTATGGCAGAGGCCACCAACGATGGGGTGCGAGAGAGAAAATGCCCGTATAGAGGGAAGAGAAGGTGTGTGTGCGTGAGAGGAGTCGACTTCGAGAGAACGTGTTTTTTCGAGAGACACCGAGGAAGACTACTATATATCGATGGTGCATGTAGGCGGGAATTAAAGTAAGGGATGGTCTTATTGGTTTCGGGGATATAGGGGAAGGGTGAGAGGTGGGGGGGTAGCTAGAAGGAGATTGTTAAGTGTGAGTGTGTGTTTTACCCATCTAGGCGGAAGTTATGTGCACAAAAGAGGAGAACGATTCGATGTGGCGTTAGGATTGAGGGTAATTAACTACGTCTGGAGACATAGAGACCTTGAACGTGCATGTGTGAGAGGTATGCATGTATACGTGGGATGTGTGTGTGTGCGCGCGCATGATCGAGATAAAAGAAAGAAGACATAAGTCATAAGATCAACGACATGGGAGAGACGGATCGGTATGATAATATGCATGCATGTGAGAATGCATGGAAGAAGTCCCGACAATTGAGAATGTGTTTTTGTCTTTAAGAGATAGTGGCGTGGGCTGGAGCATGCATCTATGGCGAGCAGAGGGAGTTAGGCGCAACGATTGTGCAAAAGAGACCAACCTATAAATGCATATGTATGGAGAGACATATATAGTGTGGGTGATAGGAAGCAAGACTCCGTGCGAGAAAGAAATGTTGACGGAGAAACTACAGATAGATACAGAGATGGAGATGCTAGCTAGAGGGACATCCACTAGTTTGGGTGTTGGAGATGACCGTCGGGTGGTTCAAAGGGTGAAGTTATATATGTGTGTGAGAGGGCACTTGACTGCATGTAGAGAGAAACATATGTAGTGTGCGTGATAGGAATCAAGAGTGAGGGCGAGAAAGAAGGTTGGTGGAGAAACAGATAAATAGAAAGATAAAGATGCTAGCTAGTGTGCGTTAGAGATAGGAGTCGAGTGGATCAGAAGGCTGGGTTATGTGTGTGGGTGTGAGAGAGATAGAGAGAGGGTGCGTGTGAGTCACATACAAACAGATATCAGAGAGAAATGAGATCCAGAGAGACAGAGTTTTGTGTCTGCGAGAGAGAAAGATATTTCACAACGAGAGTGATAGCTAGAGAGACATATGAGGGAACGCAAGATATCTCTAGGGAGAGAGGGTGTGTGTGAGCGACATACAAGAGAACAATGGAGAAATATGAGACCATGGGAGACAGAGTCTGTGTTTGTGTGTGAGAAAGAGATATTGATGAGGAAGATTCATAGGTTCTCATATCTAAGGAGCAAAAGACATCTCTGTATGAGGGGTGTGCGAGTGGCACACATGGGAATAGTAGAGAGAAATGAGACCCGGGGAGACAAAGTTTTGTGTTTGTGTGAGAGAAAGAGATTCCACATGGAGAATCATAGTTAGAGACACATAGCAGGGAGCGAGATATACTTAGAGAGAGATAGAGTGATGAAGGTCGAGGGAGAGAGTACCGTCAGTGTGTTACGAAGATAAAAGATCATTGTCGACATACAGGTAGCATGAGAGATACCTGAGAGACGATGAACGCGTATAGGTCCAGAGAGATAGTCCTATATAAGCATGAGTGATAGCTATATGAGGCGAATATCTGGATTAAAGGGGATTCAAATATTTAAACTGGAGATCACGACATCGATAATATCATAACGCAAATTGGTGTATCAAACATGCATATTCATTTGAATTTGGGCACACGTGTAATGTTATATAGTTTATCAATATTGGTGATCCATAGATCCTTCAATTACAAACAATGCATGGTTTATATGCAATTAATGTCTAAACGGGATTACACTATATGTTCAGTGTGTGAAACACATAATACATGTTTGAGAAGTAAAAAAACGCATGAAACACACATTAATAGGAGACAGTTAGCGAGGAATGCATACATTGGATTTCAACATAAAGTGGTTTCAAATATTTGAAAATCCAAATTGATGGATACAACCTTATGAATCTGAGATCATGCCATTTGTAAACCATATTTAGGTATAAATGGTGTTGTGCCTTTGAAAGTATATATAAAAAATGATGTATATAGAATGTCATTCCAATTGAAAATGGATCCCGCCCGAAAAAAATAGAATACAAACGGGATTCGAAATGAGTTGGCACGGTAAATGTGCACTCTGCAAAATTTGAACGAAGCGGGGAAAGTCACAGTAACCGCCCGGAACCAAAATCTGCGATATGGAAATCACTGCTGCCTATCCCTGCCACGCAAAGCCTATATGCTGGATTTCTATAGGTTTCGATAGGGGTAGGTTTGTAATTTCACCCAAACATGACATAACCGCATCTCACCCGGATTCATACACGGTGGGCGCCAAAACATAGTGTGTCCTCGGCCGAAATCGACTCCCTCCCCGATTCATATTCATCCACGATGGGCGCCAAAAACGAACTCTCATCGGCAAATATTCGGTGTATGCGAGATTACTGTCCTATCCCCGACCGACTAGTGTTGCCGTGATGTAGTAGAAATTTGAAACGGGGGCTAAGTTTGTAAATTTCCTCGCATTTGAGACAAGCGTGCCCTGAATACATGGTTCCCCCTTCCTCTCTACCTTCCTTTTCCCCATTCGTACTCCGTGGGCGCCAAAGCACCCTCTCCACCCCACCCTCCTCCGTCCGTTGCCGTCCGTCGCCCCATCCACCGCCGTCCTCCTCCACCATGCCGGAGCTGATACCCCGACGCCGCCGTCCATTACAAGAGATCGACCTCTCTCATCCACGGCTTTGGACCGGGATCCTTGCATCCCGTCCTCTCGCTTCATCCCCGCCATCGTCCACCTTGCCGGCACCGCTCCTATAACCGTCTCACCCACCGCGCCCCGCCGCCACAGTCTACCCTCCTAGATCTACTTCCACACCACCGACAGCCATCGCTACCGCAGCACCATCAAATTCTCAGCAGATGCGTACACGGCACCGCACCAGAGGCGGTACTCTTTCGTATCTACTCAATTTATTTATCGCAGCAAGAAAATAGATCGCCACTGCTTTACTCTGATTTCTTGTCTTGGTTGCGAAGTTGCCTTTGTCCGGTTTGCACCTTCAGATCCGCCATGGCATGCTCAAAACCATACTCGCAATGCTTATGGTTTTCCCCTTTTATATTCCACACTAGTTAAATCATAGTAGAGTAAATTTCAAAATTGGGTCAGTCGATTTTTCAGAGCTCACCGGAGTTCGCCGGTGCGATCGAAGGGGCTCGGGTGGTTGTGGGGCCTCGCCGAACGAAGAAAACTCGACGCGGGTGGGGGTTGGGGTGGGGGTGGCGGAGGAACACAGGCTGTGGGGGCCGGTGGTCCGGCTGGCGGCCCGTGCAGTGTTCTGTATGGGAAGAATCAGAGACGAGGAAGAAGAAGGGTTAGGAGACGTAGGATCTTCATCCAACCGCCTGAAATGGTCGAGAGACAGCTAGGAGTTGCATTCTTAATGCGCTCTGGTTCATCATGTGTGGGCACTGCGCAACCAACATTTTATTATCCAAAATCTGCTTGCTCTTCTTTACCATGTTCCTCTTCCGTTCTTCTTTAATATGCACTCTCTCCGTTCCTAAATAGAAGTCTTTGTATAGATTCCACCATGGACTACATATGGAGCAAAATGAGTGAATCTACACTCTAAAATGTACATGGATACATCTGTATGTGATCCATAGTGGAAATCTCTACCAAGACTTATATTTTGGAATGGAGGGAGTATGATAGTAGTATAGTATGTTCCTTATACTGAAGATGAGCAGGGACATTTGCAGTGTAGAGGTCTATATGGTCGGTTGTGATGGACACTTTGAGCCTCTTTGATTCATAGGATCTTGTAAACATAGGAATAGGATTTGTAGTGGCATGCCCACTTGAATCCTATAAGAATAGCAAGGAAATGCGGGGAGTTGTGTCGCCTTTGAGAGTTACATTGATATTAACAGTACCACACCTTCACTTGAAGAGAGCTAGTATCCGAAGCCTTTCTAGCCGTACCGGCAATACTAGCACATATATTCCAGCAAGTTCCACTTTGCTGATTTTACTCTAATGCTTAAGGTTTTCCCGTTATATCTACACTATGATCTGTGTAGCTGCTTTGTGTCGCACTAGCAGCAGTCCACTCTTGAAGCTAAACACTGCAATGACTTACAAAATTGGCACCAAGGCATTGAGTGCCATTCTGGATGCAATGAAACTCATACGCTCCCCACCTGTTGATTCTTGTTCCGAATATGATCCTAATGACTATTCTAACCTCGAGGAGTCAAAGGCAGATGGCCTATCCTGTTCACCCATCAAGGTGTCTGTTCTAATTTGGCAATGTTTTATTGATTGTGGGTATCTTGCATATGTTGTCTTGCATTTCTTCTACTTTGTTGCACCGCCATCTGCTTAGTTTACTCATCATATATGTTGAGATGCCATGCCCATCCATTATCAATACATATTCCATCTGTCATCATACCATGTTTTTCCACTCAAATGATGTTCTTGTGCATCAGACATCAAAACGGAAGAGGGTGATTGCCAAACCTGAAGGAGCACCAGCAAAGTCCTTGAAAAACGTGGTGGTGCCAGAGAAATCAGACAACACCCCACTTATATTGGCTGTACAACCAGTGACACAAAACGTAGGACCGACTCCAGCAGACTGTACCCATACTTCACTGGCCACGCCACTAGCCCCACCACACAGGACCTGCACTGCAGCAAAAGGTATACCGATTTCATTTGCCATAGCACCAGCTGTACCACAGAAAAATCCCACTCCAGCAAAAAGTACAGCAAGTCCATCGGCTGAAGACCTATCCCAACTGCAGAGACGGCCAATTCCTGCAGATTGGAACCCCATTCCATTTATTCCCAGTTTAAAAGACAATGCTTTCAATGTTGTTAGGGACTACGTGCATATATTCCCATCATGGGAAGATTATTGTGAAGACAAACACCATTTTCACATCTTCCTGTCCAACTTACGTGTAAGTGCTATTATTCATGGCTATTATTTTCCTGTTTTCTGCTGATTGAACACATCAATGATTTACATTACATTGTTGTAACTAGGCAAGGGTCAATCTGGATAGTCATGACGAGCAAAGCTTGCTTGTGCTTTTCAAGGAGGCATTGCAGCAGTATCGGTGTTACCTGAGGAAATCACACTTTGATGGCAAGTCTATAAACGAATTTCCGGTGAAGTCTCCTGTGCTAAATTTAGAAGACATTGAATGGAAAAACCTTGTTATGCACTGGTCTCATTCCCAGGATGAGGTACTGTCTATGAAATCACATGAAAATTTGAACTTCTACTTTTCCGCATGTGCCTTACGGATCTTTTTTGCAAGAAATCTGCTCGAAGAAGAATTCCGATTTGACAAGAACGATATGATATCGCAAATATGCTGCCCGCTGCTTTGCTCTTGTTAGTACCTTTTGTCCTGTATCACTGTACTTGCATACATACCTGGTTCATTATGTGACAGCAGTATGCATGATAGCTTGCTTATCAATTGTTCACTCCAAATTATCTGATCTGTATGAATGGTTACATTAGTGTAGAATATATCCAATGCCAATGTTTTTTTTATCTCTGCATTGTTCTTGTAAGTACATGTTGTCCTTTATCAGTGTACTTATAATGACAGGTAGTTGTTCATGTACCATCACTCTGCAGCTTATTTTCCTTTGCCCTCCATTTTCTACACATCAGATCTATATTTACTCTTACCATAAGGTTGGTACTGAAGAAGTTTAGCTGTGCATTGCTCTTGGCTGTACCTTTTTCCTGTATGGCTGCACTTACATTTATAGCTACTTGGTTATGTAGCATCACTCTTCATCTTATCTTAAATATTCTCCATTTTTCGTATATTATCACATCTATATTTACTCTTAACAAAATGTAGAATAAAGGCAATGCTTTTGAAGAAGATTCTGTGGTAAACTTCTTGAATTCCCCCCGCCCATCAACATGGACAAGGCCTTTATAGAGCCTGTCTTCACCAATAATGTAAGTTTGTCCATCTCAAGCCTTCAAACTTTGCTGTATATATTTGGTTAGGCATGACTACAACACCTGTTTATTTTTGGTGTTTGCATCAAATTGCTTGTTTAAAGTTTATTATATGTAGTTCATAAACAAAAGTTCGTCCTTTCTCAATTTAAGTTTTCAGTTGTACAACCAAGTTCCTTCTTCATACCATGTAAATTAAAGTATACAGAGCAAGTGATCTTCTTTTGCACTGCATGTATGTTTCTATTCTTCATCTGTAATCCAGTGGTGTGGTGAACCTACCCACTACAGCACAATGTCATATTCTGCAATGTCTTAACTATGAAAAATGTCATATCATTCTACTATTATTTAAATCGTCTCTTTATTTGCCAATCTGAAATGGTATAAATTGACAGCACACTAACCATTGATACTTATGAGTTCTTGATCTGTAATCCAGTGGTGTCGTGAAGCTGCCAACTCCTTCACAATGTCATTTCCTGCCATGTCTTGACCTGAACAATACCATATTGTGTTAATGCAAATTTAAACTGTGTCACTTTATTCGTCAGTAAGAAATGTGATGAATTGTCAGCACTGATACTTTGTTGGAAATATGCCCTAGAGGCAATAATAAAATGATTATTATTATATTTCCTTGTTCATGATAATTGTCTATTGTTCATGCTATAATTATGTTATCCGGAAATCATAATACATGTGTGAATACATAGACCATAACATGTCCCTAGTAAGCCTCTAGTTAACTAGCTCGTTGATCAATAGATAGTCATGGTTTCCTGACTATGGACATTGGATGTCATTGATAACGGGATCACATCATCAGGAGAATGATGTGATGGACAAGACCCAATCCTAAGCATAGCAAAAGATCGTGTAGTTCGTTTGCTAGAGCTTTTCTAGTGTCAAGTATCATTTCCTTAGACCATGAGATCGTGTAACTGCCGGATGCCGTAGGAGTGATTTGGGTGTACCAAACGTCACAACGTAACTGGGTGACTATAAAGGTATACTACAGGTATCTCCGAAAGTATCTGTTGGGTTGACACGGATCGAGACTGGAATTTGTCACTCCGTATGACGGAGAGGTATCTCTGGGCCCATTCGGTAATGCATCATCATAATGAGCTCAATGCGACCAAGTGTTTGGTCACGGGATCATGCATTATGGTACGAGTAAAGTGACTTGCCGGTAACGAGATTGAACGAGGTATTGGGATACCGACGATCGAATCTCGGGCAAGTAACATACCGATTGACAAAGGGAATTTTATACGGGATTGATTGAATCCTCGACATCGTGGTTCATCCGATGAGATCATCGTGGAATATGTGGGAGCCAACATGGGTATCCAGATCCCGCTGTTGGTTATTGACCGGAGAGTCGTCTCGGTCATGTCTACGTGTCTCCCGAACCCATAGGGTCTACACACTTAAGATTCGGTGACGCTAGGGTTGTAGAGATATTAGTATGCGGTAACCCGAAAGTTGTTCGGAGTCCTGAATGAGATCCCGGACATCATGAGGAGTTCCGGAATGGTCCGGAGGTGAAGATTTATATATGGGAAGTCCAGTTTCGGCCATCGGGAAAGTTTCGGGGGTAATCGGTATTGTACCGGGACCACCGGAAGGGTCCCGGGGGTCCACCAGGTGGTGCCACCTATCCCGGAGGGCCCCATGGGCTGAAGTGGGAGGGGAACCAGCCCTTGGTGGGCTGGTGCGCCCCCCATGGGCCTCCCCCTGCTCCTAGGGTTGGAAACCCTAGGGGTGGGGGCGCCCCACTTGGCTTGGGGGGCAAGTCCCCCCCCTTGGCCGCCGCCCCCCTTGGAGATCCCATCTCCTAGGGCCGGCGCCCCCCTAGGGGCCCTATATATAGTGGGGGGAGGGAGGGCAGCCGCACCAAGTCACTGGCGCCTCCCTCTCCCCATGTAACACCTCTCTCTCTCTCTCGTTGGAGCTTGGCGAAGCCCTGCCGAGATCACCGTTGCTTCCACCACCACGCCGTCGTGCTGCTGGATCTCCATCAACCTCTCCTTCCCCTTGCTGGATCAAGAAGGAGGAGACGTCTTCCCAACCGTACGTGTGTTGAACGCGGAGGTGCCGTCCGTTCGGCGCTAGGTCATCGTTGATTTGGATCACGACGAGTACGACTCCATCAACCGCGTTCTCTTGAACGCTTCCGCTCGCGATCTACAAGGGTATGTAGATGCACTCCCCTCTCCCTCGTTGCTAGATGACTCCATAGATTGATCTTGGTGATGCGTAGAAAATTTTAAAATTCTGCTATGTTCCCCAACAGTGGCATCATGAGCTAGGTCTATGCGTAGTTTCTATGCACGAGTAGAACACAAGTTGTTGTGGGCGTTGATTTTGTCAATTTACTTGCCGTTACTAGTCTTATCTTCATTCAGAGGCATCGTGGGATGAAGCAGCCCAGACCGACCTTACAGGTACGCTTACGTGAGACTGGTTCCACCGACTGACATGCACTAGTTGCATAAGGTGGCTAGCGGGTGTCTGTCTCTCCCACTTTAGTCGGATCGGATTCGATGAAAAGGGTCCTTATGAAGGGTAAATAGAAATTGGCATATCGCGTTGTGGTTTTGGCGTAGGTAAGAAACGTTCTTGCTAGGAACCTATAGCAGCCACGTAAAAACTTGCAACAACAATTAGAGGACGTCTAACTTGTTTTTGCAGCATGTGCCGTGTGATGTGATATGGCCAAAAGGATGTGATGAATGATATATGTGATGTATGAGATTGATCATGTTCTTGTAATAGGAATCACGACTTGCATGTCGATGAGTATGACAACCGGCAGGAGCCATAGGAGTTGTCTTAATTTATTTATGACCTGCGTGTCAACATAAACGTCATGTAATAACTTTACTTTATTGCTAAATCGTTAGCCATAGATGTAGAAGTAATAGATGACGATATAACTTCATGAAGACACGATGATGGAGATCATGATGATGGAGATCATGGTGTCATGCCGGTGACGATGATGATCATGGCGCCCCGAAGATGGAGATCAAAAGGAGCAAATGATATTGGCCATATCATGTCACTATTTGATTGCATGTGATGTTTATCATGTTTTTGCTTCTTATTTGCTTAGAACGACGGTAGTAAATAAGATGATCCCTCACAATAATTTCAATAAAGTATTCCCCCTAACTGTGCACCGTTGCTAAGGTCCGTTGTTCCGAAGCACCACGTGATGATCGGGTGTGATAGGCTCTAACGTTCGCATACAACGGGTGTAAGCCATATTTACACACGCAATACACTTAGGTTGACTTGACGAGCCTAGCATGTACAGACATGGCCTCGGAACACAGAAGACCGAAAGGTCGAACATGAGTCGTATAGAAGATATGATCAACATGAAGATGTTCACCGATGATGACTAGTCCGTCTCACGTGATGATCGGACACGGCCTAGTTGAATCGGATCATGTATCACTTAGATGACTAGAGGGATGTCTATCTGAGTGGGAGTTCATTAAATAATTTGATCAGATGAACTTAATTATCATGAACTTAGTCTAAAATCTTTGCAATATGTCTTGTAGATCAAATGGCCCATGCTAATGTTGCCCTCAACTTCAACGCGTTCCTAGAGAAAACCAAGCTGAAAGGCGATGGCAGCAACTACACGGAGTGGGTCCGTAACCCGAGGATTATCCTCATAGCTGCCAGGAAAGCATATGTCCTTGATGCACCGCTAGGTGAAGCACCTGTTTTCCCTGCAGAACAAGACGTTATGAACGCTTGGCAGACACGTAGTGATGATTACTCCCTGGTTCAGTGTGGCATGCTTTACAGCTTAGAACCGAGGCTCCAAAAGCGTTTTGAGCAACACGGAGCATATGAGATGTTCCAAGAGCTGAAAATGGTTTTCCAAGCTCACGCCCGGGTCAAGAGATATGAAGTCTCCGACAAGTTCTACAGTTGTAAGATGGAGGAGAACAGTTCTGTCAGTGAGCACATACTCAAAATGTCTGGGCTGCATAACCGCTTGTCTCAGCTAGGAGTTAATCTCCCGGATGATGCGGTCGTTGACAGAATCCTTCAGTCGCTCCCACCTAGCTACAAGAGCTTTGTGATGAACTTCAATATGTAGGGGATGGAAAAGACCATTCCCGAGGTATATTCAATGTTGAAATCAGCGGAGGTGGAAATCAAAAAGGAACATCAAGTGTTGATGGTGAATAAAACCACTAAGTTCAAGAAAGGCAAGGGTAAAAAGAACTTCAAGAAGGACGGCAAGGGAGTTGCCGCGCCCGGTAAGCAAGCTGCCGGGAAGAAGTCAAAGAATGGACCCAAGCCTGAGACTGAGTGCTTTTATTGCAAGGGAAACGGTCACTGGAAGCGGAATTGCCCCAAGTACTTAGCGGAAAAGAAGGCCGGCAATACCAAAGGTATATGTGATATACATGTTATTGATGTGTACCTTACCAGCGCTCGTAGTAGCTCCTGGGTATTTGATACCGGTGCAGTTGCTCATATTTATAACTCAAAACAGGAACTGCGAAATAAACGGAGACTGGCGAAGGACGAGGTGACGATGCGCGTCGGGAATGGTTCCAAGGTCGATGTGATCACCGTCGGCACGCTACCTCTGCATTTACCTACGGGATTAGTTTTAAACCTCAATAATTGTTATTTAGTACCAGCTTTGAGCATGAACATTGTATCTGGATCTCGTTTAATGCGAGATGGCTACTCATTTAAATATGAGAATAATGGTTGTTCTATTTATATGAGAGACATGTTTTATGGTCATGCCCCGCTGGTCAATGGTTTATTCTTATTTAATCTCGAACATGATGTTACACACATTCATAGTGTGAATGCCAAAAGATGTAAGGTTGATAATGATAGTCCCACATACTTGTGGCACTGCCGCCTTGGTCACATTGGTGTCAAACGCATGAAGAAACTCCATGCAGATGGACTTTTGGAGTCTCTTGATTATGAATCATTTGACACGTGCGAACCATGCCTCATGGGTAAAATGACCAAGACTCCATTCTCTGGAACAATGGAGCGAGCAACCAACTTATTGGAAATCATACATACTGATGTGTGCGGTCCAATAAGCGTTGAGGCTCGCGGTGGCTATCGTTATGTCCTCACCCTCACTGATGACTTAAGTAGATATGGGTATGTCTACTTAATGAAACACAAGTCTGAGACCTTTGAAAAGTTCAAGGAATTTCAGAGTGAGGTTGAGAATCAACGTGACAGGAAAATCAAGTTCTTACGATCAGATCGTGGGGGAGAATATTTGAGTCACGAATTTGGCATGCACTTAAGGAAATGTGGAATAGTTTCACAACTCAAGCCGCCTGGAACACCATAGCGTAATGGTGTGTCCGAAAGTCGTAATCGCACCTTATTGGATATGGTACAATCTATGATGTCTCTTACCGATCTACCGCTATCTTTTTGGGGTTATGCTATAGAGACTGCCGCATTCACTTTAAATAGGGCTCCGTCGAAATCCGTTGAGACGACACCGTATGAATTGTGGTTTGGCAAGAAACCTAAGCTGTCCTTTCTGAAAGTTTGGGGATGCAATGCTTATGTCAAGAAACTTCAACCTGAAAAGCTCGAACCCAAATCGGAAAAATGCGTCTTCATAGGATACCCTAAAGAAACTATTGGGTATACCTTCTATCTTAGATCCGAAGGCAAGACATTTGTTGCCAAGAATGGATCCTTTCTAGAGAAAGAGTTTCTCTTGAAACAAGTAAGTGGGAGGAAAGTAGAACTTGATGAAGTATTGCCTCTTGAACCGGAGAGTGGCGCAGCTCAATAAATTGTTCCTGAGGTGTCTGCACCGACTAGGGAGGAAGTTAATGATGATTATCATGAAACTTCAGATCAAGTTGCTACTGAACTTCGAAGGTCCACAAGGACGCGTTCCGCACCAGAGTGGTACGGCAACCCTGTCCTGGAAATCATGTTGTTGGACAATGGTGAACCTTCGAACTATGAAGAACCGATGGCGGGCCCAGATTCCGACAAATGGCTGGAAGCCATGAAATCCGAGATAGGATCCATGTATGAAAATGAAGTATGGACTTTGACTGACTTGCCTGTTGATCGGCGAGCCATAGAAAATAAATGGATCTTTAAGAAGAAGACAGACGCGGATGGTAATGTGACCATCTATAAAGCTCGTCTTGTCGCTAAGGGTTATCGACAAGTTCAAGGGGTTGACTACGATGAGACTTTCTCACCCGTAGCAAAGCTGAAGTCTGTCCGAATCATGTTAGCAATTGCCACATTCTATGATTATGAGATATGGCAAATGGACGTCAAAACGGCATTCCTTAATGGTTTCCTTAAGGAAGAATTGTATATGATGCAGCCGGAAGGTTTTGTCGATCCTAAGAATGCTGACAAGGTGTGCAAGCTCCAACGCTCAATCTATGGGCTGGTGCAAGCATCTCGGAGTTGGAACATTCGTTTTGATGAGATGATCAAAGCGTTTGGGTTTACGCAGACTTATGGAGAAGCCTGCGTTTACAAGAAAGTGAGTGGGAGCTCCGTAGCATTTCTCATATTGTATGTGGATGACATACTATTGATGGGAAATGATATAGAATTCTTGGAAAGCATAAAGGCCTACTTGAACAAGTGTTTTTCAATGAAGGACCTTGGAGAAGCTGCTTATATATTAGGCATCAAGATCTGTAGAGATAGATCGAGACGCCTCATTGGTCTTTCACAAAGTACATACCTTGACAAGATATTGAAGAAGTTCAATATGGATCAGTCCAAGAAGGGGTTCTTGTCTGTATTGCAAGGTGTGAGATTGACCACAGCTCAATGCCCGACCACGGCAGAAGATAGAGAAAAGATGAGTGTCGTCCCCTATGCCTCGGCCATAGGGTCTATCATGTATGCCATGCTGTGTACCAGACCTTATGTAAACCTTGCCGTAAGTTTGGTAGGAAGGTACCAAAGTAATCCCGACATGGAACACAGGACAGCAGTCAAGAATATCCTGAAGTACTTGAAAAGGACTAAGGATATGTTTCTCATGTATGGAGGTGACGAAGAGCTCATCGTAAAGGGTTACGTCGATGCTAGCTTCGACACAGATCTGGATGACTCTAAGTCACAAACCGGATACGTGTATATTTTGAATGGTGGGGCAATTAGCTGGTACAGTTGCAAGCAAAGCGTCGTGGCGGGATCTACATGTGAAGCGGAGTACATGGCAGCCTCGGAGGCAGCACAAGAAGCAATCTGGGTGAAGGAGTTCATTACCGACCTAGGAGTTATTCCCAATGTGTCGGGCCCGATGACTCTCTTATGTGACAAAACTGGAGCTATTGCCCTTGCCAAGGAGCCCAGGTTTCACAGGAAGACCGGTCATATCAAGCGTCGCTTCAACTCCATTCGTGAAAATGTTCAAAATGGAGACATAGATATTTGCAAAGTGCATACAGACCTGAATGTCGCAGATCCGTCGACTAAACCTCTTCCTCGAGCAAAACATGATCAACACCAGAACTCTATGGGTGTTCGATTCATCACAATGTAACTAGATTATTGACTCTAGTGCAAGTGGGAGACTGTTGGAAATATGCCCTAGAGGCAATAATAAAATGATTATTATTATATTTCCTTGTTCATGATAATTGTCTATTGTTCATGCTATAATTGTGTTATCCGGAAATCATAATACATGTGTGAATACATAGACCATAACATGTCCCTAGTAAGCCTCTAGTTAACTAGCTCGTTGATCAATAGATACTCACGGTTTCCTGACTATGGACATTGGATGTCATTGATAACGGGATCACATCATTAGGAGAATGATGTGATGGACAAGACCCAATCCTAAGCATAGCACAAGATCGTGTAGTTCGTTTGCTAGAGATTTTCCAGTGTCAAGTATCATTTCCTTAGACCATGAGATCGTGTAACTCCCGGATGCCATAGGAGTGCTTTGGGTGTACCAAACGTCACAACATAACTGGGTGACTATAAAGGTATACTATAGGTATCCCCGAAAGTATCTGTTGGGTTGACACGGATCGAGACTGGAATTTGTCACTCCGTATGACGGAGAGGTATCTCTAGGCCCACTCGGTAATGCATCATCATAATGAGCTCAATGTGACCAAGTGTTTGGTCATGGGATCATGCATTACGGTACGAGTAAAGTGACTTGCCGGTAACGAGATTGAACGAGGTATTGGGATACCGACGATCTAATCTCGGGCAAGTAACGTACCGATTGACAAAGGGAATTGTATACGGGATTGATTGAATCCTCGACATCGTGGTTCATCCGATGAGATCATCGTGGAACATGTCGGAGCCAACATGGGTATTCAGATCCCGCTGTTGGTTATTGACGGAGAGTCGTCTCGCTCATGTCTACGTGTCTCCCGAACCCGTAGGGTCTACACACTTAAGGTTCGGTGACGCTAGGGTTGTAGAGATATTAGTATGCGGTAACCCGAAAGTTTTTCGGAGTCCCGGATGAGATCCCGGACGTCACGAGGATTTCCGGAATGGTCCGGAGGTGAAGATTTATATATGGGAAGTCTAGTTTCGGCCATCGGGAAAGTTTTGAGGGTAATCGGTATTGTACCGGGACCACCGAAAGGGTCCCGGGGGTCCACCGGGTGGGGCTACCTATCCCGGAGGGCCCCATGGGCTGAAGTGGGAGGGGAACTAGCCCCTGGTGGGCTGGTGCACCCCCCATGGGCCTCCCCCTGCGCCTAGGGTTGGAAACCCTAGGGGTGGGGGCGCCCCACTTGGCTTGGGGGGCAAGTCCCCCCCCCTTGGCCGCCCCCCCCTTGGAGATCCCATCTCCTAGGGCCGGCGCCCCCCTAGGGGCCCTATATATAGTGGGGGGGAGGGCTGCCGCACCAAGTCGCTGGCGCCTCCCTCTCCCCACGTAACACCTCTCTCTCTCGTTGGAGCTTGGCGAAGCCCTGCCGAGATCACCATTGCTTCCACCACCACGTCGTCGTGCTGCTGGATCTCCATCAACCTCTCCTTCCCCTTGCTGGATCAAGAAGGAGGAGACGTCTTCCCAACCGTACAAAGATCAATGCTTTCTTAAGTATTTCAAATGCTTCTACGCAATCATCATAAAAAATAAATGGTATATCTTTTTGTAATAAATTAGTCAGAGGCCGAGAAATTTTTGAGAAGTCCTTAATGAACCTCCTATAAAACCGGCGTGGCCAAGGAAACTTCTTATACCTTTGATGTCCTTGGGACATGGCATCTTTTCAATAGCATCAACTTTAGCTTTATCAACTTCAATACCTTTTTCAGAAACTTTATGCCCCAAGACAATACCTTCATTAACCATAAAGTGGCACTTCTCCCAATTCAAGACAAGCTTAGTTTCTTCACATCTCTGCAAAACTCGATCAAGGTTGCTTAAGCAATCATCAAAAGAGGATCCATAGACGGAGAAATCGTCCATGAAAACCTCACAAATCTTTTCAAAAAAGTTACAGAATATAGCCATCATGCATCTTTGGAAGGTAGCAGGTGCATTACATAAACCAAAAGGCATACGTCTATAAGAAAAAGTACCAAACGGGCAAGTAAAAGTGGTCTTAGATTGATCATCAGCTGACACAGGTATTTCAGAGAAACCAGAATAACCATCTAGAAAGCAAAAATGTGTGTGTTTGGATAATCTTTCTAGCATTTGATCAATAAAAGGTAAGGGGTAATGATATTTTTAGTAGCCTTATTTAATTTGCGGAAATCAATTACCATCCTATAACCTGTAATAATTCTTTGCGGAATCAATTCATCTTTACCATTAGGAACGACAGTAATACCTCCCTTCTTAGGAACATAATGGACAGGACTTACCCACTGACTATCAGCAACGGGATAAATTATACCTGCCTCAAGGAGCTTTAGTATTTCCTTTCTTACCACTTCTTTCATCTTAGGATTCAGCCGTCGTTGGTGATCACGAACTGGTTTGGCATCTTTCTCCAAATTTATTTTGTGTTGACATAGTGTGGGACTAATTCCCTTAAGATCATCGAGAGTATATCCAATAGCAGCACGGTGCTTCTTTAGAGTTTTCAATAATCTCTCGTCTTCATGCTCCGAAAGGTTAGCACTAATAATAACAGGATATATATTTTTGTCATCAAGATAAGCATATTTAAGAGTATCAGGTAACGGCTTGAGCTCAGACACGGGATCACCCTTGGGTGGAGGAGGATCCCCTAGGATTTCAACAGGCAAATTGTGTTTCGGGATGGTTTCCTCTTTAAAGAATACTTCATCTATTTCCCTTCTTTCATTCATAAACATATCATTTTCATGGTCTAGCAAATATTATTCTAAAGGATCACTAGGAGACACGACAATAGAAGCAAGACCAATAATTTCATCTTTACTAGGCAATTCCTCTTCACGGTGTTGTCTATGAAATTTAGAAAAGTTGAACTCGTGAGACATATCACCTAAACCAATAGTAATAACATCCTTGTTGCAGTCTATCTTAGCATTAACAGTGCTTAAGAAGTGTCTACCAAATATAATGGGACAAAAGCTATCTTGTGGGGAACCAAAAATAAGAAAATCAGTAGGATATTTAGTTTTCCCACACAAGACTTCAACATCTCTAACAATTCCCATTGGTGAAATAGTATCTCTATTGGCAAGTTTAATTGTGACATCAATATCTTCTAACTCAACATGTGTGATATCATGCATAATTTCTCTATATAGGTCAATAGGTATTGCACTAGCACTGGCACCCATACCACATAAGCCATGCTAACAATGATCTCCTATTTTAACAGAAATAACAGGCATGCCTACCACAGGTCTAGGTTTATCTTTAGCACAAGGTTTAGCAATTCTAACAGTTTCATCACCGAAATAAATAACATGCCCATCAATATTATCAGACAAGAGATCTTTAACAATAGCAATATTAGGTTCAACTTTAACTTGCTCAGGAGGTGTATAAGTTCTAATATTGCTTTTACGAACCACAGTTGAAGCTTTAGCATGATCTTTTACCCTAACAGGAAAAGGTGGTTTCTCAACATAAGCAGTAGGAACAATAGGATCATTATAAGTGACAGTATTTTCTTCAACTTTAATAGGTGCAGCTACTTTTAATTCTATGGGAGGATGATATTTAAACCACTTCTCCCTGGGGAGATCAACATGAGTAGCAAAAGATTCACAGAAAGAAGCTACTATTTCAGAGTCAAGTCCATATTTAGTGCTAAATTTATGGAAAACATCAGTATCCATAAAAGATTTAACACAATCAAACTTAGGTGTCATACCTGACTCCTTACCTTCGTCGAGGTCCCAATCTTCAGAGTTGCGTTGAATTTTTTCCAATAAATCCCATTTGAATTCAATAGTCTTCATCATAAAAGAGCCAACACAAGAAGTATCGAGCATGGTGTGATTGCTATCAGAAAGCCGAGCATATAAATTCTGAATAATTATTTATCTTGAGAGCTCATGATTAGGGCAAGAATATAACATTGATTTAAGCCTCCCCCAAGTTTGAGCGATGCTTTCTCCTTAGCGAGGCCAAAAGTTATATATATATAATTGCGATCGCGATGAACAAGATGCATAGGATAAAATTTCTAATGAAATTCCAATTTCAATCGTTTGTAGTTCCATGATCCCATATCATCACATAGCCTATACCATGTCAATGCATCTCCCTTCAAAAATAAAGGGAAGACATTCTTCTTAATAACATCCTCGGGCACACCTGCAAGCTTAAATAATCCACAAACTTTATCCACATATATTAGGTGCTCATCAGGATGCATTGTCCCGTCTCCTGTAAAAGGATTAGATAGCAGTTTTTCTATCATACCTGAAGGAATCTCAAAGTAGACATTTTTCATTTTTAGTAGGTTCAATAGGTTGAGGAGCAACTCTTTGCTCTACTGGTCGGGGTGAAGATACCCCGAACAAGCCCATCAGAGGATTACTTTCCATAGTAACAAGTGACAGTAAATTTCAGCACACTATATAAATTTTTCCTTACCAAATTCCACCTACCAAAGGCGCTTCACTCCCCGGCAACGGCGCCAGAAAAGAGTCTTGATGACCCACAAGTATAGGGGATCTATCGTAGTCCTTTCGATAAGTAAGAGTGTCCAACCCAACGAGGAGCGGAAGGAAATGATAAGCGGTTTTCAGCAAGGTATTCTCTGCAAGCACTGAAATTATAGGTAACCGATATTTTTGTGATAAGATAATTGGTAACGAGCAACAAGTAACGAAAGTAAATAAAGTGCAGCAAGGTGGCCCAATCCTTTTTGTAGCAAAGGACAAGTCTGGACAAGTTCTTATATAGAGAAAAGCGCTCCCGAGGACACATGGGAATATCGTCAAGCTAGTTTTCATCACGATCATATGATTCACGTTCGGTAATTTGATAATCTGATATGTGGGTGGACCGGTGCTTGGGTGCTGCCCTTACTTGGACAAGCATCCCACTTATGATTAACCTCTATTGCAAGCATCCGCAACTACAACAAAAGTATTAAGGTAAACCTAACCATAGCATGAAACATATGGATCCAAATCAGCCTCTTACGAAGCAACGCATAAACTAGGGTTTAAGCATTTGTCACTCTAGCAACCCATCATCTACTTATTACTTCCCAATGCCTTCCTCTAGGCCCAAATAATGGTGAAGTGTCATGTAGTCGACATTCACATAACACCACTAGAGGAGAGACAACATACATATCATCAAAATATCGAACGAATACCAAATTCACATGACTACTAATAGCAAGACTTCTCCCATGTCCTCAGAAACAAATGTAACTACTCACAAAGCATATTCATGTTCATAATCAGAGTGGTATTAATATGCATATAGAATCTGAACATATGATCTTCCACCAAATAAACCAACTAGTATCAACTACAAGGAGTAATTAACACTACTAGCAACCCACAGGTACCAATCCCAGACTTGGAGACAAGAATTGGATACAAGAGATGAACTAGGGTTTGAGAGGAGATGGTGCTGGTGAAGATGTTGATGAAGATTAACCCCCTCTCCATGAGAGGATCATTGGTGATGACGATGGCGATGATTTCCCCCTTCCGGAGGGAAGTTTCCCTGGCAGAACAGCTCCGCCGGAGCCCTAGATTGGTTCCGCCAAGGTTCCGCCTCGTGGCGGCGGAGTCTCGTCCCGAAAGCTAGCTTATGATTTTTTCCTCATCGAAAGACTCCATATAGCAGAAGATGGTAATCGGAGGGCCACCAGGGGGCCCACGAGGTAGGGGGCGCGCCCAGGGGGTAGGGCGCGCCCCCACCCTCGTGGGCAGGGTGTGGCCCCCTGGTGAACTTCTTGCGCTCAGTATTTTTTATATATTCTGAAAATGACTTCCGTGAAGTTACGGGACTTTTGGAGCTGTGCAGAATAGGTCTCTAATATTTGCTCCTTTTCCAGCCAAAATCCCAACTGCCGGCATTCTCCCTTTTTATGTAAACCTTGTAAAATAAGAGAGAATAGGCATAAGTATTATGACATAATGTGTAATAACAGTTCATAATGCAATAAATATCGATATAAAAGCATGATGCAAAATGGACGTATCACCGCGTTGCGGGCCGCAGGCAGGAAGTCTGGGGACCCCGTTCCCAGAATACCGACAACCTGCAAATAGCAAGAACAACAAACATGTTGACGTATAATGTGTTGCATAGTCTCTTCCATCAGATCGGTATTTTGGTTGCATTGGCTAGAGCATGCACTTCTACATGGTATCAGAACCAAGAGGTCTTGAGTTTAAGACCCGGCTGGCGCAATTAAATTGCAGCCTACTTTCGGTCCATGTTTAGGCCTGAGGGAGCCACACGTGAGGGGGAGTGTTGACTTGTGCTGCCTAGTCTCTTCCATCAGATCGGTCTTTTGGTTGCATTGGCTAGAGCATGCATTTCTACATGGTATCGGAGCCAAGAGGTCTTGAGTTCAAGACCCGGCTGGCGCAACTATATTACAGCCCACTTTCGGTCCATGTTTAGGCCTGAGGGAGCCACATGTGAGGGGGAGTGTTGACGTATAATGTGCTGCATAGTCTCTTCCATCAGATCGATCTTTTGGTTGCATTGGCTATAGCATGTACTTCTACAAAACATAAATAAAAAACTGCAAAAAAGATCAAAATCGTACCAACCAGAACTGAAATCAAGGAAAGCCAGATCGCTCGTACCAGAAGAAGCGGCAGAGCACCCGTATATGATGGCCAGCGCCAGGAGACGGTGAGTTTCCACAAACTGAAGAACAAAATGGCAGCGGCCGGCCAGGGTACTGAGCACCACGCATAGTACGGCACGCCATGGAAACAGGAAACGAAGAGCAAGTCCACCCCGTCACTCTCGTTGCCACCTCCTCTTCCACCGGCACCGCAGCCTCTACCCCTACTGCCGTTGACCATGCCTCCACCGTACCATAGTCTCCACCGCCCTAGCCAAAAGCGGAAGAACTCGCGGCCGACACCCGACGGGGGTGGTCATGGGTGTGTATAGCACGGCGTATGGATTTGCGGCGGTGGCCACGATGATGGCCGTAGCGAGTATAGGAGCCACCGCTACGTCGCTGCACGGAGGCCTGCCGCGTTGTGGCCTTCGCGCGCACCCCTCACAGGCTGTCGTTGATGGCTCCACGTGGAGGGGAGATGGAGAGCGATGCCGGCTGCTTGCTTCCGGAGATCGTTGGCGTCAGCGTGGTCCGCTAGCAGCAATCGTACGGATATTACGTGCCTGTCCGCCATCGGTGTTCATGGCCGCCACCATGATCTGCACGCACCTCACTCCGGGCACCTTGTGGGCGGTCCGCCGCCAAAACGCAGCCGACGACAGCGTGGACGTCGCCTGGGTTGCCAATCATGGCGAAGACAACGTCAGAGGCCACGTTCACAAAGGCCGGCCGCGTATCCGGCAGTCTTACTCGCTGAGACTCGCGAGGCTGCACACGATAAGAGGAAGTAGGGGAGGAAAGACGGGGGCTGGCCACCGGGAGAGAAGATGGTGGTGGCGATGGGATTGGGAGGTCGGGAGTGTGGGATTTAAGGGATCACGTCGGGAGGCTTTTATGGGCGCATAAAGCGGCGAATCGGCGGCACATGATTTGGCTAGATTCTTTTGAAGAAATAGAGAGAAAAGTACGTGATCACATCATGCATATACCAACGCACACCGCTGCATGCATGCACGTGCCACACCCTACCTAGCTGCATGCACGAATCCACCGCCCGACAAAGAGTCGGTTTGACCTGTAAAAGATCTAGTACCCTAGATTAGACGCGGCCAAAGCGGCACCGATCAGGAGCGACGACGCTTCTAGGTTTAACGATCTAAGGGCATGTACAATAGTTGATAGGACAGTCTTATTTTAAATCTTGCGTGTAATTTAGAGATGACAAAAAAATATATTTACAATGGGTTATATCTTAGCTTTATCTTCAATAACTAGTTATTTTTTAAAATATGGTGAGAGAAATTGTGCTAAGAGATCATCTCTTGTCTTATCTTAAATAAGAAAAGACAAGCCTTTTTTTATGAGTTCTCTCTCCTCCACCTCACCATTTATCCTACATAGCACTCCTAAAATAGCACCATTGTACATGCCCTAAGCGGCACCGAGCCATCGAAGAAAATATACGCAGCCTGGTCAACGAGGTAGGGTGGCCCACACGTAACAGAATTTGCTAGACACATGCACAGAATCAGCAAGCATGTTCAGAAAAATTTCACCGAAAGCCTACAATCACCACAGAAATCTACACCCCAGGAGCCCAAAAAAATACACGTGCCTATACCCCATTAACCGTCGAGTCACTTTCATCCAAGTGGGTGAATCTAGGAGAGAAATCATCCCCGGAAATAGGGGCTTGGGTATGGCATCCGACACTTGCTGCAGTATCTGTTCAGGTTCAAGAGAGTTGCACCGCCTCATTTACTCCAAGCAGCCCCTGCCAGCGAGAAAACAACCAACGATCAGCAAGAAAATAGGCATATCCATACGCGAACATAGCGGAACAACCCTGCTGCAACCATCCTTCCCGCGGGATTTGCTAGTAACATCCTCCAACAATGGAGAGGGGGTGAAACAATGCTCTAGGCGGCGGCGCTAGGGTTTCTGTGGGTGCCAACTTCATGATCTCATCCGCCGAGAATTTCATACATATGGCAACAGGAGCAACGGAGTAGCTACAACTACCAAGGGCTGCCAAGCGTGTTTGTTCCGTGTTTCCATGCATCATGTTGGTAGGATTTGGTTGCTAAGTCGAATTTCTGCTCACCAAACATATGTGTGCTTGTATGCGTCACATCAATACCTTTCCCATCGTTCTTCGTCATAGAGCACACTACGGCACAATCATATCATATACCCAAACAAAGTCGATACCTCTGCACTTAAGTTTCAAAAATATAGAGGCAAGATGGCGGGAAAATCATATTGTCGGACTACAGTTTCAAATTTCAACTTGCCATGATATCGTTACAGCTTAGAAACAAATTTACAGGCAGCAAACATCTCGCTCCCCCATCTTAATCACACGCGGTTAAGTAAAAATCGAAAAAAATGAACAAAGAAAAATTACAGAAGACTGAGAGACAGCCCCATCCCACATTGCTCGCGCCAGTAAAGCCGAGGGATCCAAGAAGATGATCCGCTCGATCACGCGGTCTACCTCCTCTTGTTCCTGCTCCCGAGCAGCAGCGAGATGTAGAAGAGGATGCGGAAGAGGAAGCCCCAGGCGACGGTGATCCAGAGGCAGTCCCACTTGGTGAGGTCGGTGACGGCCTGCTGCTTGAGGAAGTCCGGCCCGGTGGTGATGCACGTCGCCGTGCCGATGTTGATGCCGAGGGAGGAGCTCATGGCCCGCAGCACCCGCACCTTGATCGCCGGCGGCAGGACGGACAGCGGCGTGTTGTCGAACATCTGCACCCCGCGCACGAAGCACCGCCCGGGGTCGCTGAACTCGTTGATCATCACCGCCTCGTACGGGTACTTGACCAGCGACGCGTAGTGGAACCACAGCCAGTACTTGGGGATCCTGTCCCGGTTGATGAAGAAGCCGCTGAAGAGCAGGAAGTAGGCCAGCGTCGACACCACCACGGGGAACCCCAGCTGCACGTTGGTCACCACGCCCGACAGGAACGTCGCGAACCCGCTCCCGGCCCAGAACGACGCCAGCACGATCGCCACGAAGAAGAAGAACCCCTCGGCGCCGCCCGCCAGCCCCACCGCGAAGAACGTGGTCACCGCGAAGGCCAGGGAGAGGACGATGAGCGAGGGGAAGCCGACGATGGTGTGGGAGAGCACGTACGAGGACCGCCGGTACGCGTTGTACGCCGTCTCGCGGAGGAAGATGTAGCGCTCGTTGAGGAACACGGGCAGCGCGTCGGAGCAGGTGTAGAACATGGTGGACATGGCGATGGCGAAGAAGCCCAGCCGCTCCTCCACGCCCTTGGGCGAGTCGTCAAGGCGCCAGAAGATGGTCGCCAGGATGAACCCCGTGATGAGCACCGCGCCCAGGCGGATGACGAAGATCTCCGGCGTGCGCTTCGTGTTGAGGAACGCGCGACGGGTCAGCACCCCCATCTCGATCCAGAACGGGTTCGCGAACTTGGCCACCGCGGACGCCGGGGCGGACGACGGCGAGGGCACCGTGACATTGCCGTCGGTCGCGCCGGACACGAGCTTCCCGCGAGAGATGCTGGCGCTGATGGCCTCCTGAAGAGAGAGCGATGGCTTCCCGCCGTTCCCGTCGTCGGCGTGCTTCATCTTCGGGCCCATGCGCTTCTGCCACGACTTGTTGTGCTCGACGAGGTCGCAGGCCCCGTTCGGCATGGTCTCGAGCTCCCTGACGAGGTCCAGCGCGAACTCCGTCGGGTTCTCGTTGTCATGGATGGGCTTGCCGAAGTCCGAGAAGAAGGACGACAGCGAACCAGGAGGGCCGTAGTACACAGTCTGGCCGCGGGACAGGAACAGGAGGCGGTCGAGGAGGCCGAGGATGCGATAGCTCGGCTGGTGGATGGACATGACCACGACGCTGCCGCTCTGGGCTATGCGCTGCAGCACCTTCACCACCATGAAGGCGCTGGTGGAGTCGAGCCCGGAGGTGGGCTCGTCGAGGAACAGCACGATGGGATCGTGGATGATGTCCACTCCGATGGACACACGCCGGCGCTCGCCGCCCGACACGCCGCGGTGTCCCTCGTCGCCGATGATGGTGTTGGCCGCGTTGCGCAGGCCGAGCTGGTCGATGAGCGCCTGCACCCGCTTCTTCTTCTCCTTGGTGGGGAGGGAGCGCGGCAGGCGGAACTCGGCGGAGAACATGAGCGTCTCCTCCACGGTGAGCATCGGGTACAGGAGGTCGTCCTGCATCACGTACGCCGAGATGACCTTGAGCAGGTTGTTGTCCATGGACTCGCCGTTGAGCGTGACGGAGCCGTGGAGGCTCTCCTTCCTGATGCGGTTGGCGAGCGCGTCGATGAGCGTGCTCTTGCCGGACCCGCTGGCACCGAGCACCGCCATGATCTCGCCCTCCCGGGCCTCCCCGGAGATATTATCCAGCAGCGTCTTCATCCGCGGCGCCTCGGGCTCCGCGTCCCCGCGGCGGAACGGCAGCGCGGGCAGGCAGGGGCCCTTCTTCCTCTGCTTGACGCTGTACGTGAGGTCGGTGAACTTGAGCACGAACGGCAGCAGCGTGCCGTCGCCGACACCGACACCGACACCGGTGAGGCTGGTGTGCTCGCTCTCACTGCCGGTGGAGCCCGGCATGGAGGCTCCGAGCTCGATGGTGTAGTGGGACGGGGACGAGTTGGGCGACGAGGCGTCGCTGCGCGCGTCGTTGACGCGCTTGAGGAGCTGCGCCAGAGTGGAGGAGGACTGCTTGGTCGTGGGCGGGGACGGCTCCGGCGCCATCAAGGCGGTCTGCGGCTGGTGGTGGTGCTGGTAGTGGTGGTGGCCGCCGTGCAGGTGGAGGAGGCCGCTGCGCGGGATATCGTCGGCTTCCTCCATCGGCGACGCCCTCCGGTCGAAGAACGGCAGCTTGTCGACGAACCGCGACATCTTGCTCGGCTCAGCGCTCCCCGCGTATAAATCTAAGAATCTACGCACACTCTGCCGGGCCACCTCGCTGTGGCTGCCGCGGCGAGAGAGAGAGAGAAGGGGAGAGAGAGGTCGATGGAGCTGGTTGGACTCTATGGATCGTACCAGTAACCATTCTTATAGCTCCCCATTTGAGGAGTCAACCCGGGAGGAGCACGCAATCAGATGAGGTTGGCGAGCGAGGGGGGGATCGAGATTGGCGTCTTCGTGGGGCTTCTTGCTGTTTGTTGGATTCGGTTAAGTTGCCGCCGGAGGAATCTGAGCGGGAAACCGGCCGCGGTAGCTTGGGTTTAGGAGGGGGTCAAGAAGGTGGTTGTGGTGGGTGGAGGGCTCTCGCGCTGTGCGCGCCCGCGCGCAAGAAATGGCGCCCAGGTGGTTAAGTGTAGCTCAGCCAAAGCTCACCAAATGGGTAGCTAACGCTGGCTGACACCGCTGGGGAGGTTGGGGGAGGCGGTGTTGGCCAGAGTCAGGAAATGTGGAGGCCGAATTTAAATCAAATGTCAGTCTTTTTGGACTGCCTCCTTGGATGGTTTCGGTTCTCACCGGCAACTTCTCTGCTCTTGCTTTTTTTTTATCTGATATGTTTGTGTGGCACATCATGTTTGGTTTATTGTTTTGCAGTGCTGTAATGTTTACTTAATGCATAAATAATAAGCTGTTGACCTCTCTTGCGATTGCAGAACTAGCAGACACGTTGGGTGCTTGGGTTACTTGGTATCGTCATTATCCATCAATAGCACTGAAAATTCCTGGTAGGTGCAACCAGCAGCCACGAGGTAATTACAAATAACCATCACATTTGGGTCAACTCCTGGGTGGTTGCTTTAAGATTTGCAAAACCACGTGTCATCTGGTCGATGGGGTCTACTGAGATGAAGTGTATGACCAGGTCGTATAAGATTTTCTTTCATGTATTGGGGCTCGCCCGTTTCATCTCGTCGGGTGTGGGGCTCGTCCCTTGGTCTTGGCTATTGGCGGCAGGGTGATCGTCAGGCGGCACTATGACGGCTACACGCGGGCAGGGGCATTAGCCAGGGAGATGGCACGAAGCTTGGAGCGAGTGAGGGAGTCCTGGATTAGGGGGTGCTCGGATAGCCGAACTATACCTTCAGCCGGACTCCTGGACTATGAAGATGCAAGATTGAAGACTCCATCCCGTGTCCGGAAAGGACTTTCCTTGGCGTGGAAGGCAAACTTGGCGATACGGATATGAAGATCTCCTACCATTGTAACCGACTCTATGTAACCCTAACCCTATCCGGTGTCTATATAAACCAGAGGGTTTTAGTCCGTAGGATAACATACACATCAACAATCATACCATAGGCTAGCTTCTAGGGTTTAGCCTCTTTGATCTTGCGGTAGATCTACTCTTGTACTACCCATATCATCAATATTAATCAAGCAGGACGTAGGGTTTTACCTCCATCGAGAGGGCCCGAACCTAGGTAAAACTCCGTGTCCCTTGCCTCCTGTTACCATCCGGCCTAGACGCACAGTTCGGGACCCCCTACCCGAGATCCGCCGGTTTTGACACTGACATTGATGCTTTCATTGAGAGTTCCTCTGTGCCGTCGCCGTCAGGCCCGATGGCTCCTACGATCATCAATAGCGATGCAGTCCAGGGTGAGACCTTCCTCCCCGGACAGATCTTCGTCTTTGGCGGCTTCGCACTGCGGGCCAATTCACTTGGCCATCTAGAGCAGATCGAAAGCTACGCCCCTGGCCGTCAGGTCAGATTCGGAAATTTAAACTACACGGCTGACATCCGCGGGGACTTGATCTTCGACGGACTCGAACCACCGCCGAGCATGATCTAGCTCTGCCGCCGAACAGTGCCCTGGAGGCCGCACCTGCGTCGGCTCCGACTCTTAGTTCGGAGCCAACTGCGTCGATCGAGGATGGGTGGTTGGACGCCACCTCGGGGGCTGTGATCCCAACGGCGGTTGAGCCAAACACCAGCCCCGTACTCTGCGAGACTCGTGACTCCATGAAGCCGGATTCTTCTCCGGACTCCGAACCCTCCGCGCCCCTGCCGATCGAATCCGATTGGGCGTCGATCATGGAGTTCACGGCCGCGGACGTCTTTCAGCACTCGCCTTTCGGCGATATCCTGAAGTCACTGAAGTCTCTCTCTTTATCAGGAGAGCCCTGGCCGGACTACGGTCAGCAAGGTTGGAGTACGGACGATGAAGAAATTCAAAGCCCACCCACCACCCACTTTGTAGCCACTGTCGACGATTTAACCGACATGCTCGACTTTGACTCCGAAGACATCAACGGTATGGACGCCGATAAAGGAGACAATGAAGAACCAGCGCCTGTTGGGCCCTGGAACGCCACCTCGTCATATGACGTATACACGATGGACGCACCAAAAGATGACGACGAGGAGCGGAAGGACGCACCGAAGGCCTGTTCCCTCAAAAAGCAGTCAAAACGGCGACGCAAGCGCCGCCCCAAATCCTGCCTCGACAGAAATAGCGATCACACAGACCCAGCGCTGGAGCAAGGCGAACCGCTGCCGACAACAGCAATCCGGATATCCAAACCGAACAAACAAATCCTATCAGGGATAATGGTCCGGATGACATAACGCCGGACAGGCACCCGGAGTATCAGAATGCCCGCGAAAGGCTCGTTGCCACCGCAAGGAGCCTTAAAAAGCAGAAGCGAAGGCTCAAGGCCGCGCAAAACAAACTCCAATTCAGATGGAGTAAAATACTTAATACATCAGCAATGTACGACGACGATCGCCCCTCAAAGAGCTACCCAAAGCGGAAGCTGCTACCCGAATTCGATGAGGAGGCCTCCAACCCCCCACAACCAAATATCAAAGCAACCACCTGGTCGGATAGACGACCCCTCTATCAACACAGAACGGCATACAATGCCTCTCACAATACAACACGCGACCCACGCGAGGGCTCGCACCCAAAGGACGGCACAACAAGATCCATCTATGGACCACGCAAGCGCGCCCCAACATACAATGCAACACAAGCATCAGAACAACGCGGTACACCCAGTTACAGGGGTGCTGCACACCCCCTATGTTTCACCGATGAGGTGCTGGACCATAAATTTCCAGAGGAATTCAAGCCCGTAAACATAGAGGCATACGATGGGACAACAGACCCTGGGGTTTGGATTGAGGACTATATCCTTCATATCCATATGGCTCGAGGAGATGATCTCCACGCCATCAAATACTTACCCCTCAATCTCAAAGGGCTAGCTCGTCACTGGCTCAAAGGCCTCACCGAAAGCTTCATTGAAAGTTGGGAAGAGCTCGAAGACGCCTTTCGGGCAAATTTTCAAGGAAGTTATGTCCGACCTCCGGATGCGGACGATTTGAGTCATATAACTCAACAGCCCGGAGAGTCAGCCCGAAAGCTTTGGAACAGGTTTCTCACTAAAAAGAACCAGATTGTCGACTGTCCGGACGCCGAAGCCTTGGCAGCTTTCAAGCATAGCGTCCGTGACGAATGGCTCGCCAGATGCAGCACCAGCGACCCCAGTACATCTGAAGTTAGAGATGGAAACGGGAAATCACGGCGCAACAGAAAT
This sequence comes from Triticum urartu, assembly GCF_056163025.1. NCBI lineage: Eukaryota > Viridiplantae > Streptophyta > Magnoliopsida > Poales > Poaceae > Triticum > Triticum urartu. Next base: position 459,478,729 of record NC_141876.1, on the reverse strand, counting down.
AGCAAACGCCGGAATAAAGAAGACAGCACGAAGGGCACGGCAGTAAATGCCGGATTCAAAAGCTCCCGGCCAGGTCAAAAGCCGCCCACTAAAGGCACTAGGGATGAACCGTCCAGCCTCAACAAAATTCTGGACCAGGTATGTCAGATACATAGTACCCCTAGCAAGCCCGCTAATCATACCCATAGAGAATGTTGGGTCTTCAAGCAGTCCGGCAAGCTCAACGCCGTACACAAGGGGGAGGATACACCAAGTGAAGACGAGGACGAGCCTCCCAAGCAAGAAAATGGGGAACAAAAGAAATTCCCACCAAAAGTCAAAACAGTAAACGTACTACACATGAACAAGGAAAAAACAATGCGGCACCCCCAGGAAAATATACCCAAGTGCCTCTCACCGCGAAGTCCTGCCAATGGTCGTCTCAACCGATCATTTTCGATCATCGCGATTACTCAGCAAGTATCCGACACGCAGGATGGGCTGCCTTGGTATTAGACCCAGTAATTGGCGGATATCACTTCACACGAGTCTTGATGGACGGCGGCAGCAGCCTAAACCTAATATACCAGGATACAATCCACGGGATGGGGTTAGACCCAACACAAATTCACCATAGCAATACTAGCTTCAAAGGAGTAACGCCAGGCCCAGGGGCTCGTTGTACGGGCTCCCTCCTACTACAAGTTATATTCGGCTCCCCCCATAACTTCCGTAGCGAGCATTTAACCTTCCACATCGCTCCATTTCAAAGTGGCTATCAAGCACCGCTCGGGCGCGAAGCTTTCACTCTCTTTAATGCAATACCACACTACGCCTCCCTCACACTCAAGATGCCCGGTCCACGCGGCATCATTTCAGTGCACGGAAATATCAAGCGATCTCTGCGCGCCGAAGAGAGTGAGGCTGCCTTGGCAGCCACACACCAAAGGCGCCCGGACTAGCCAAAGCGCCCCATAGGTCGTCAAGACCTCAGACACAACTAATCGAGTTCGGCGCCGCTACTTATACCGAATAAATGGTCACACCCCTACTTACAAGGGGCTCAACGCACGCAGACATGTGGCCATTCCTCCTCATTTTAAATTATGCATAGTTTCTTTAATTATCTTTTTTGCACGACAACCTTTTTCACCTAAATTCCTCTCTTTTACAGACGATCATCATGCCACACCCGTCCAGGATACGGCACAACGGAGACACAGGCGCAGACGTGCAGCAGGGACCCGCTCCAAGGATTCTTTTTAGATTAAGACCCTGCGTAAACCTTTTTTACTGTCTCTTGTTGATACATATCCACTGTTGAGAAGGATGCTGACGTCTTGGCATGTGGCCACGCCAGACCAATGCACGTACCTGGACATAAGGGGCTTCTTATGAAGGCCATTATTTAGGCCCGGTTTATACCACAAAGACCGAATACCTTAGGGAGTGTTCGGCGTCGCGAGTTTGGCCCTATATGCATCAGCTCCGAATCATTGTCTTTGGTCAAATGTTGGGTTTGCCCGCCTCCTGTGTTTTGGTGCCTTACGTTCCGCTTTACCGGCTAAGGTAGCACCAGGAGAACTACTGCGATTGTGCCCTGGTTCATCCGGACGAGCACCTCAGTAGAGAAAGCCGAAAACTGACTGTCATGATCTAGCGCGAGACTGGTCAACCACTCGATGACCCATGGGAATGTTAGAATTCCTCTGCCTTAACGAAGGGCTGCTTTCCGGCCAGGCATATACGCACCCCGGGATCGGGAGAGTGCGAAGCCACCAGGGGCTATCTAGTAGCCCCACTGTCAAACTCCTATGGCTAAGTGAAAGTGTTAAAGCATTATAGTCCGGTTGCCTCGCTCGCTCCGCTATCACCTCCTTAATAGGACCAAGACGTTGGGTTAAGTGTGAACGCGTGTTTCTGCGAACACCTCCGCATTATATGCGTGGGGGTTGAAGCCGATGACTGCAATCTTTCAGGTTATACACATGTATACATAAACGGCCGCCCAGGAGGCATCACATTACTTTCAGGCAAAAGTATAAAAGTAGCCTTATGAAAATTTATAAAAGCATTTCGCTTACAATGAGATTACATGTCACTCAAACATAATATTTTTTGAGCACTGGGTCTCTATCAAACGAGCACCCTCAAGAACTTCCTCAAAGTAGTGCTCAGCAGCCCTTCGACCTATGGCCGAATCCTGCGCTGCAACAGTGGTAGCATCCATCTCCGCCTAGTATGCTCTAGCACGGGCAAAGGCCATTCGTGCGCCTTCTATACACGCCGACCTCTTCATCGCATTAATGTGCGGCACCACATCAAGGAACTGATGCACCAAGCCAAAATAGTTGTTCAGTTTTAGCCTTTCCGGCCATAGCTGATCCAGAACAGACCTCATGGCGAGTCCGGATAACCTATTTAGTTCGGCCCATTCGGCTAGTTGGTCAGACAACGAAAGTGGACGCTCGGGAGAATGGAATTGTGTCCAAAACAGCTGGTCCACTTCACGGTCCGTCTGACCCTTGAAGTACTTGGCCGCATCAGCAGCGCTCGCCGCCAAATCCATATACGCATCCTCCGAACTCCACAGCCGATCTAGAGGGGCATACCGTGGATCTCCGAACTTCCTCTGCAGCATAAAGGATTTCCCGGCTACAATATCCCCGGCTTCCCGCAGCTCCTCCTTCTTTGCCCTCATAGCAGAGCGGAGGTCTTTTCCCCTTGCAGCAACCTTCTCAAGGTCCGATGCCTTCGCCTGGTTTTCCTTTTCAAGAGCCCGGCAATGGTCGACGACGGCTTTTAATTCTACGGCCATATTGGCCATCTTATCCCGGCTCTCGCCATGCGCGGCCTTCTCGGCTCGCAACTCTTCAGCCGCCTTCAAAGCAGCCACATTACCCAATCTTGCTTGTTCCTTGGCTCGAGCAAGTTCCGCCCGCAAGGTTTCAACAGTGGCAGCTCCATCTGCGGTAATAACATGTTAAATATACTGGCTTCATGCTGCTCTTACTATGCGGCGTTTACCAGATAATAACACCTACCATGCGCCTCGTCAAGCCTTTTGTTAACAAGCTCGATGTCGGCGTTTGCCGCATCCAACTGTCGTTTTAAATGGGCAAACTCGCTAGTCCGGCTAGCCACCGGAGCTTCCATCACCTGCTCATACAAACAGTATGGTTACTACCTGGAATTACGATCCTCTGATCGTCGTCGTTCCCAACGAAAACCAGATCTCAGGGGCTACTATCTACACAGGGCACACTTAGCATGTGCAGGACTATCATACATTATTTTACGTACCTCAAAACCTGTCAGTAGACTCATGAAAGCTTTATGCAATCCGCTTTCGGTGTACAAGATTCTCTCCATCACCGTATTCATCAGCACACGGTGTTTATCTGAGATGGCCGCTTGACCCACCAACTCCCTCAGAACATCCGACCGCACACTAGACGGTGCCGGACTCGTTTGTCTGCTCTCTTCGGGAGCCGGACACTGGGAACTTTGGGGGTCGACGGGATTATCTTCTAGCCTCGCCGGACTCGGAGAGGCCCTCCGTGACAACACTTCAGGGTCGCCCGCTTCCGGAGCAGAGGAGTCCGGAGGAGGCGTTTCGCTCTCCATCATCTCTAGAAGAAGATCCCCCAAAGACGAGCTCATTTGAGAGGGGCTAAGGCCCGAACTGCAAAGATACATGCAGTGGTTATCTTCTCAGAAGAAAAGACGACATATCTGTACTATTAAGGTATTTTGGGTCACTTACGACTCGTGGGAGAATTGATTCCCCTGAGGACTTTGTGCGGCAACCGCACCCCCCGGGGTAGGACCCTCTGTGGGAGACTTCTTCTCTCATTTTGAAGCTTCGGCTTCCGAATCCCCATACGCAATCCTTTTCCTCTTCTGGTCGTCTTCCATCGTGAAGACGCTCGCTCCCTCGGCTGGAGCGGCCAACGTTTGGGGCCCGCGACCGCCTGCATTTTCCTTCAAGGGCTCCGGGCAAGGTGCGGTCTGGAGCATCTTTTCCAATATCGGATTTTCCAAACCCTCAGGGAGGGGGGCCGAGCACCGAAACAACTTCGCCTTCGTTAGCCAGTCCTGGTCAAAAAGCAAACTCTCAGAAATAACTTCGCATCAAAAGAGAGGTAGTACGCTCGGTCGGAAGATGCCTTACCTGCTCGGCGGCACGGTTGCTACTTAGGCCCACGTCCTTTGTAATTTCCGGACACTCCACTTGAGGTTCGAAAAACAACTTGTACATCTCCTCGTGCGTCAGGCCGAGGAAATTTTGAATGGCGCGCGGTCCCTCGGGATTGAACTCCCACAAGCGAAGAGGCCGGCGTTTGCAAGGCTGGACTTGACGAACTAGCATAACTTGTGTTACCGCGACCAAACTAAATCTCCATTAAAGAGATCTTGAATGCGGCTTTGCAGTATAGGCATGTCCTTGGCCGGACCCCAACTCAATCCTCTGCTAATCCATGACATCAGCGGTGGTGGAGGGCATGGGCGGAAGACAGGGGCGACCGCCTACTTGGCACTTCTAGGAGCCGTGATGTAGAACCACTCCTGTTGCCACAATTCAGACACCTCTGGAATGGAACCTTTGGGCCATGCAACTCCCGTCATCTTGTGTATTGAGGCGCCTCCACACTCCGCATGTTGCCCCTCGATCATCCTCGGTTTTACTTCAAAGGTCTTGAGCCATAGGCAAAAACGAGGGGTAACCCGGAGGAAGGCCTCGCACACAACAATAAATGTCGTGATATGAATAAAGGAGTCCATAGCTAGATCATGGAAATCTAGCCCGTAGTAAAACATCAAGCCCCTGACAAAAGGATCCAATGCAAGGCCTAGACCTCGGAGGAAGTGGGAGACGAACACGACGCTCTCATTGGGTTCGGGGGAGGGGACGGCCTGCCCCCGGGGAGGCAGCCGATGCAGAATCTCGGCGGTCAGATATCTGGCCTCCCTCAACTTTTTGACGTCTTCTTCCGTGACGGAAGAAGGCACCCATCGGCCTTGAAGGCTAGATCCGGACATGACTGAAGGTTCGGAGCACCTGACCTGAACTTTGGGCGTTTGAGCCTGAGGTGGGGGAAGGATTCGATTGAGCACGGGAGGGAAAAATAAAAGGCCTCGTCCCTTTATAAAGAGGGTGGATATCGAGCGTCCTATCCGTGTCCGTTTGGACTTGCCTATGATCTAAGAGTCCTAGAAGCGGTTGGGTTACCCACGCCCGTATTGATGAGAATCCCGGAATAAGGGGACACGATCTCTGCTTTGACAAGACGTGCCAAAGAAACCGCCTCGCATAACGCGCTGAGGTGGGATACTGAAACAACTCGGATAAAGGCTTGGCCGTGGTGTGTCACGCTACGGAATACGTCAGAAGATTAGATTTGTGTAAATATTATTCTCTCTATGGCAATATGTGGAAACTTATTTTGCAGAGCCGGACACTATCTTTGTGTTCAAAATCTTCTATGAAGTACTTGGAGGAGGAACCCGCCTTGCAATGCCGAAGACAAACTGCGCGCCGGACTCGTCGTCATTGAAGCCTGGTTCAGGGGCTACTGAGGGAGTCCTGGATTAGGGGGTGTTCGGATAGCCGAACTATACCTTCAGCCGAACTCCTGGACTATGAAGATGCAAGATTGAAGACTCCGTCCCGTGTCCGGAAGGGACTTTCCTTGGCGTGGAAGGCAAGCTTGGCGATACGGATATGAAGATCTCCTACCATTGTAACCGACTCTATGTAACCCTAACCCTATCCGGTGTCTATATAAACCGGAGGGTTTTAGTCCGTAGGACAACATACACATCAACAATCATACCATAGGCTAGCTTCTAGGGTTTAGCCTCTCTGATCTCACGGTAGATCTACTCTTGTACTACCCATATCATCAATATTAATCAAGCAGGACGTAGGGTTTTACCTCCATCGAGAGGGCCCAAACCTGGGTAAAACTTCGTGTCCCTTGCCTCCTGTTACCATCCGGCCTAGACGCACAGTTCGGGACCCCCTACCCGAGATCCGCCGGTTTTGACACCGACAGCGGGCTTTCTTCGTTGACTGTAGCTACAATAGCTTATTGTAGCTACAGTGGCTACTATGTATTGGGGCATGGGTGAAATCTGGCTACGGCATTGCAGGTAGGAAGCTAGGTCGTGCTCCCGAAAGAGGCGAATTGCTCAGCGTGGCTTTCAAGAAACCAAGATGGAGCATGAAGTAGAGATGTTGGCTGACCAGGATGAAGCTAGAAGAGTGTATACTGGATGGTCAATCACAAGAGCAAGCATTGTACCATGTCGGATCAAGTGACCTATGGAATGGTAAGTAACTATGAATTGCGCTCTATGAAATAAACCCCTGCTATGTGTTTGCCGTGATTATGTGGGTTGGGTGTTATCTCATGGGCTTGCATCAAAAGAAAGGTTTCATGTAGTTTATGTGTTGATGACATCAAGTGGTGATGGTCATCAAGTTCGAGGAGTGCAAGTGCAAGATGAGCATTTGGAGATTATATGCTTTGAAGCTTGAGGTGCACATGGTGATAATGTACATGTGAAGATGTGCTCACAAGTGCTCAAGTGAAGGCTTCCCTCATTGCATTATGGGGTGGAAAATCTAGAATCTTCACCGAAGTGATCGTGATTAAGAAAAGGATTCCAACTTGAGACAAGCATTAACGTCATCATCAAGCTCAAGTGGAATGCACAAGGAAAAGGTATAACTTAGCTAGGTTTTCCTAGTTTTGCCGGTCTCATGGTACTTGGTGGGTGACCGGATTATAGGTTTGACAACCGTACTTTCAAGAGGGACTTTCGGGGCGAGTAGATTGCTCATGTGGTATGTACAGTGCTCAAACCTTTGCATCTTTTGCATCATTCTTTCTTATTGATCTTAGGTGTTTCTCTATATGAGGGCCTTGGGCTTGTACATAGCTTTAAACGATTCCATGATCATCAAAATCGGAGTGTGTATGACAAAGTTATGCATGTTTTGGTTTTCTGATGTGGGTGGTTTCTAGGCTAGTCGTACGCATAGGATTTAAAGCCGTGGGCGCCGGGTGTACAAGAATGTGTCATTTGATTCCGACAGCTATTTTTTGGGGTTGGCTATTTATGGATTATTCTTGTTAGAAATATGCCCTAGAGGAAAGAATAATTGTGTTATTATTTCTATCCAAGTTTATAATTAGTATTTATATTGTATGCTATAACTGTTATTGTTCTTGAACCTGTAAAAATCAAAAGGTTTAGAGGAAAACTTAGGTGCACGCATACTTATAAACGGTAAAATAAGATTCCTAATCTTGCCTCTTGGACTATCTCAAGTGTTACATGATGGTTCTATTTTCCTGGATCATGGGCATAGTTAAGTGTAACGATGATGCCGACAACATTTTGGCCACTAATTTGGAAGTACATTTGTGTTGAATTGACCCAAGTTGTATGTTATAGTAAGAGATGATTCCATCACAAGTTTATAGGCCATAACACGGGAAAGTTAACATATACACAATTCCTTAGACCATTAGAGTATCAAGTCACTCCATACTAGACGGTGCACTTTGGGTTGTTCTAACATCAACCGTAATATGGTGATCACAATGGCAACTTGCATGTTCATTAAAAATGTATGATGAGAGATTGGAAAGCTCGAGACTGGGGTTTGCTCCTCCGATGATGGAGAGATATTCTTAGGCCCCTCTCATTGTGATGACATTCATCATTGTCTGGCTAGACAAAGTGTGACTTGATCACGGGGAGGCCAGAACACGAGAACAAGAAAAGAGAACAAAACCAAGAACGAGGAGACTGGCATAGTGCCAATGTGTTTGTAAAGTATCATGAAGCAACTGGCATAGTGCCAATGTGTTTGTAAAGTATCATGAAGCAAAAGTAATAACATATGGTAGCCACAGGTTCACTCAATAATCATTCATGTGGGTATAAGGGTCAGTATGGATGTCCATAGTTCCGCTATTGATCATTGATCGAAAGGTATTTTGATCATTCTATATTTCACCGAACCTGCAGGATCACACACTTAAGAACCTTTGATCTGTTGAGTATTAGAAGAGTTAGGAGTTTATGAGAATATCGCCAAAAAAGTTTCGGAGGTAACATAAATTGTTTCGAGAGAGAACCGAAGTGTTTCGGAGAATATGAAATAAAACCGGAAATGTGGAAATGTTCCTAAGGAGATATTAGTTATATAGGAGGGCTCTGTATTTACGAGGACCCCCTAGAATTATTCTAGGTTCCCTGGGCTATGCAAATAGGCTAAGGCCTATTGGGGGCAGCCATATGGGCCTTAGGGCCCAATAGGGTGGCACCCCCTCCCTTGGCCACCAAGTCCCTACTTGGTGTGGCTAGGCTTGGCGGGGTGGGTCCCACCCCTTCGCCGCCGCCACAAGGGAGGGAGGCCCCTCCTCCAAGTCGGCCTCCCCTCCCTCCACCTACATACCCAAGGTGGCGCCTGAAAGGATCGAGATGGACCTAGAGGGGGGTGAATAGGTGCAATTACGAATTTTAATTGTTACTTAGAAATTTTAGGCAATAATGCGGAATATAAAAGTGAGCCTAACAATTGCAAGTATGATACTAAGAGCTAAGGAAGGTAAACAAGTACCACAAGTATATGAGTAAACAAGCACAATATGTGACAAGTAAAGACTAAGAGACAAGTAACCACAAGTAGGGAGTTAGGGTTAGGAATAACCGCAACTCTGAGAGACGAGGATGTATGCCGATGTTCGCTTCCTTGGAGGGAAGCTACGTCACCATTTAGAGAGGTGGATGTTACCACGAAGGCACACCAACACCATGAAGGCTCACCCTATTCTCTCTTTGAGATATCACCACGAAGGCAATTCCCAACCACTAGTGGTAGACCTTGGGTTATCTCCATACCCTCACAATACTTTCCGGGGTAATCACAATGGTTGATTCCTCTCCGAAGAACTCCTACCGCCTAGGAGTCTCCAACCTCCAAGAGTAACAAGAACAATGGGGGAAAGATCGAGACTTGCTCAAATCACAAATTCCTTTGGTGCAAAGAGGGGGAAGGAGTGGATCTATCACTTGATTGGACAACTTCTCACAAATGCTCTTAAATCCCTTAGGGATCTAAGATTTGGTGTATGAGTGTGTGTGTGTGTGTGAGAGAGAGAGAGAGAGAGTGAAATGTGTTCTTGGGGATGTTAAAAGTGAATGGTTAACCCTCTCACAGAATAGGTGAGAGTTATATATAATATCCCACAATAAGTGGCCGTTGGAGCCAAATGAGTGCAGCAGTTGTCGGACATCCGAGGCTTATCGGACGTCCGAGGCTTCGGCAGGTACCGGACAGCCGACATACTACCGAATGTCCGACAAATATACTCTGTTTGTATGGTACCGGACGTCTGGAAAACACCGAACGATCGAAATTTTGGCTCAGGTTAGTGAGTATCAGATTTCTGGAGAACGTCGGTCGTCCTAGGCACCGAACATCTGACAGACACCGAAAGTCTGACATTTTGGCTCTTTTAGGGACAGACCGGATTTCTGGTGGAGGATGGAAACCGACATTTTGGCTCTGTATAGGTAGTACCGGACGTCCGGTTGATATCGGTCGACTGACAGGTATCGGACGTCCGAGAGAGACAGTGAACAGATGGTGAAATGTGAAGATGATTATTGGGCATGTCCTTCGCGAGACCCCATGTTCCCCTCTTAATAGTGCGAGATCCCTATACTCAAGAGCAAACATAAAGAGCCTAAGCTAGTAGTCTTGTTTCTTCGTTCTTGAGTAATATATGTATGTTCTGTAGTCATGATCCACACACACGATCCTGAGGGGACTAAACCTGAGAAATACTTGACAAACATTATTAGTCCCCTATGTGTATATTGTCAGCAACATCAAAATATGATTAAGGGCATGATTGCACTTTCAGTCTCCCCCTTTTTGGTAGTTGATGACAATATACACATAGTAAAAAAATAAGATTATTCTATACTTAAGACAGATTTGTCGAAGCACATTTCAAAGCCTAGATGCACAAATATGGAGAGCTCCCCCCTCACAGGGATAATCATTACAAACGTTATATGGAGAGCTCCCCCTTACAGTAACAACCATTATAATCATATGAGCAAAATATTTTTGGATACACATAGCTCACACAAAAGGAGGTATCTAATCATGAAGAAACCCATAACGCCATAATATCATAATATCTCCTCATACATAAAGTCATACACCCACTCAAGACATAATGGTTTAACATAACAAAACAAGTCTTAAGATAGATAGAACAACAATATCTAATATCTCCTCTTCATTAGTCTTGAGGGACACGGATAGAAGCTCCAATCCTTAGAGAGAGAAGCATGAGATTCCACAAGCTTACTTATCTTGAAAATCTAGCCAAGGTTTACTATTCACCTATTATCAATGTTGATGCTTGTACTACTAACTCTAGTGGTGATCTAGCATCTATTCTTGAGGAAAACCTCTTTCTAAAGGCACAACTCAAGAGAGGACTCATGACATGTGCTCAAGGACAAAAGAACCTTAATGAGGTATTGGGCCAACACAATGAGGTGTTTGCCAAGGAAGGGCTCGGGTTTGACCCAAGCACAAGCAAGAAGAAAACATCTTCTCAAAAGTGCACCACCCCTCTCAAAGAGACATTTGTACATGAAGGGCACAAGGAGAAAGGTATGGTTGTGAGTGGGAAGGCCACTAGGGGCATGCCCAATCTCAACAAGCCAAAAGAGTTCATGCCTCCATCCTATGTACTTCGTAAAACAAAGGCTGGAGAAGTTTATACGAAATTTGTTAGTCCTCTTTGTCCCTTTTGGGTACTTGATGCGAAGGGGGAGAACTAGTTATTGTTATTCTATCTATCTTAAGACTTGTTTTGTTACGTTAAACCATTATGTCTGCAAGTTGCATATCTGTAACAACATGAGCAATATCGATGTCACTCTTTTGCACATGGTCTACCTAATATCAATGTGCTTGGTGCGAGGATGATCAATGGGATTCTCAGCAATCTTGATGGCACTTTATTTATCACACAGAAGAGGCACATGTCTATAGGTGATACCACAATCCTTCAAAGTTTGCCTCATCCATAGTAATTGAGTTGCACAACTAGCGGTTGCAATGTATTCGGCTTCGGCGGTGGAGAGGGATGTTGGGGAACGCAGTATTTCAAAAAAATTCCTACGATCACGCAAGATCTATCTAGGAGATGCATATCAACAAGAGGGGAGAGTGTGTCTACATACCCTCGTAGACCGAAAGCGGAAGCGTTTAGTAACGCGGTTGATGTAGTCGAATGTCTTCACGATCCAACCAATCAAGTACCAAATGCATGGCACCTCCACGATCTGCACACGTTCAGCTCGGTGACGTCCCTCGTACTCTTGATACAGTTGAAGCCCAAGGTGAGTTGCGTCAGCATGATGGCGTGTTGATGGTGATGATGAAGTTACCGACGCAGAGCTTCGCCTAAGCACTACGACAATATGATCGAGGTGGAAAACTAAGGAGGGGGCACTGCACACGGCTAAAGATCAACTTGTGTGTCTTTGGGGTGCCCCCCATCCCCCGTATATAAAGGAGGGAGGAAGAGGAGGTCGGCCTAGGAGGGGCGCGCCTATAGGGGGAGTCCAACTAGGATTCCCAATCCTAGTTGGAGTCCCCTTCCTTTTCCAAGAGGTGGAGAGAGGTAAGGAGGAGGAGAGGGAGAAGGAAAGAGGGGGGCGCTGCCCCCTCGTAGTCCAATTCGGACCAGCCCATGGGGGGCGCGCTGCCTCTCCTTGTGGCCCTTCTCTCCTTTCCACTAAAGCCCACTAAGTCCCAATACTTCCCCCGGTGAATTCCCGTAACTCCCCGGTTCTTCGAAAAATACCTGAATCACTAAACTATTCCGATGTCTGAATATAGCCTTCCAATATATGAATCTTTACCTCTCGACCATTTCGAGACTCCTCGTCATGTTCGTGATCTCATCCAGGACTCCGAACAAACTTCGGTCATCAAATCACATAACTCATAATACAAATCGTCATAGAACGTTAAGCGTGCGGACCCTACGGGTTCGAGAACTATGTAGACATGACCTAGACACATCTCCGGTCAATAACCAATAGCGGAACCTGGATGCTCATATTGGCTCCTACATATTCTACGGAGATCTTTATCGGTCAAACCGCATAACAACATACTTGTTCCCTTTGTCATCGGTATGTTACTTGCCCGAGATTCGATCATCAGTATCATTGTACCTAGTTCAATCTCGTTACCGCCAAGTCTCTTTACTTGTTCTATAATGCATCATCCCGCAACTAACTCATTAGTCACATTGCTTGCAAGGCTTATAGTGATGTGCATTACCGAGAGGGCCCAGAGATACCTCTCTGATACACGGAGTGACAAATCCTAATATCGATCTATGCCAACTCAATAAACACCATTGGAGACACCTTTAGAGCATCTTTATAATCACCCAGTTACGTTGTGACGTTTGATAGCACACAAGGTGTTCCTCCGGTATTTGGGAGTTGCATAATCTCATAGTCATAGGAACATGTATAGGTTATGAAGAAAGCAATAGCAATAAACTAAACGATCATAATGCTAAGCTAACAGATGGGTCTTGTCCATCACATCATTCTCTAATGATGTGATCCCGTTCATCAAATGACAACACATGTCTATGGCTAGGAAACTTAACCATCTTTGATTAACGAGCTAGTCAAGTAGATGCATACTAGGGACACTATGTTTTGTCTATGTATTCACACATGTACTAAATTTCTGTTTAATACAATTCTAGCATGAATAATAAACATTTATCATGATATAAGGAAATTTAAAAAAAAACTTTATTATTGCCTCTAGGGCATATTTCCTTCACTCTCCCACTTCCACTAGAGTCAATAATCTAGTTCACATCGTCATGTGATTTCACACCAATAGTTCACATCTTTATGTGATCAGTTCACATCTTCATGTGACTAATACCCAACGGGTTTAGTAGAGTCAATAATCTAGTTCACATCGCTATGTGATTAACACCCAAAGAGTGATCATGTTTGCTTGTGAGAGAAGTTTAGCCTACGGGTCTACAACATTCAGATCCGTTTGTATTTTGTAAATTTCTATGTCTACAATACTCTGCACGGAGCTACTCTAGCTAATTGCTCCCACTTTCAATATGTATCTGGATCAAGACTTAGAGTCATCTAGATCGGTGTGAAAAGCTTGCATCGACGTAACTCTTTACGACGAACTCTTTTATCACCTCCATAACCGAGAAATATTTCCTTAGTCCTCTAAGGATAATTTTGACCGATGTCCAGTGATCTACTCCTAGATCACTATTGTACTCCCTTGCCAAACTCATGCTAAGGTATACAATAGGCCTGGTACACAGCATAGCATACTTTATAGAACCTATGACTGAGGCATAGGGAATGACTTTTCATTCTCTTTTTATTTTCTGCTGTGGTCGGGTTTTGAGTCTTTACTCAACTTCACACCTTGCAACATAGGCAAGAACTCCTTCTTTGATTGTTCCATTTTGAACTACTTCAAAAACTTATCAAGGTATGTACTCATTGAAAAATTTATCAAGTGTCTCGATCTATCTCTATAGATCTTGATGCCCAATATGTAAGCAGCTTCACCGAGGTCTTTCATTGAAAAATTCTTATTCAAGTATCCTATTATGCTATCCAGAAATTTAGTATAATTTCTGATCAACAATATGTCATCCACATATAATATCAGAAATGCTACAGAGCTCCCACTCACTTTCTTGTAAATACAGGCTTCTCCAAAAGTCTGTATAAAACCATATGCTTTGATCACACTATCAAAGCGTATATTCCAACTCTGAGATGCTTGCACCAGTCCATAAATGGATCGCTGGAGCTTGCACACTTTGTTAGCACCTTGTGGATCGACAAAACCTTCTGGTTGCATCATATACAACTCTTCTTTAATAAATCCATTAAGGAATGTAGTTTTGATATCCATTTGCCAGATTTCATAAAATACGACAATTGCTGACATGATTCGAACATACTTTTAAGCATCGATATGAGTGAGAAAATCTCATCATAGTCAACACCTTGAACTTGTCAAAAACCTTTTTCGATAATTCGAGCTTTGTAGATAGTAACACTACTATCAGTGTCCGTATTCCTCTTGAAGATCCATTTATTCTGAATGACTCTCCGATCATCGGGCAAGTCAATCAAAGTCCATACTTTGTTCTCATGTATGGATCCCATCTCAGATTTCATGGCCTTAAGCCATTTCGCGGAATCTGGGCTCATCATCGCTTCCTCATAGTTCGTACGTTCTTGATGGTCTAGTAACATGACTTCCAGAACAGATTACCGTACCACTCTGGTGTGGAACGTACTCTGGTTGACCTACGAGGCTCGGTAGTAACTTGATCTGAAGTTTCATGATCATCATCATTAACTTCCTCACTAATTGTTGTAGGCATCACTGGAACTGATTTCAGTGATGAGCTACTTTTCAATTCGAGAGAAGGTACAATTACCTCATCAAGTTCTACTTTCCTCCCACTCACTTCTTTCGAGAGAAACTCCTTCTCTAGAAAGGATCCACTCTTAGCAACAAAGATCTTGCCTTCGGATCTTTGATAGAAGGTGTACCCAACATTTTCTTTTGGGTATCCTATGAAGACGCACTTCTCCGATTTGGGTTTGAGCTTATCAGGCTGAAACTGTTTCACATAAGCATCGCAACTCCAAACTTTAAGAAACGACAGCTTAGGTTTCTTGCTAAAGCACGGTTCATACGGTGTCGTCTCAACGGATTTTTAGACGGTGCCCTATTTAACGTGAATGTAGCTGTCTCTAATGCATAACCCCAAAATGATAGTGGTAGATCGGTAAGAGACATCATAGATCGCACTATATCTAATAAAGTATGGTTATGACGTTCGGACACACCATTACACTATGGTGTTCCAAGTGGTGTGAATAGTGAAATTATTTCACATTGTTTTAACTGAAGGCCAAACTCGTAACTCAAATATTTTACTTCTGCGATCATATCGTAGAAACTTTTATTTTTGTTACGATGATTCTCCACTTCACTCTGAAATTCTTTGAACTTTTCAAATATTTCAGACTTGTGTTTCATCAAGTAGATATACTCATATCTGCTCAAATCATCTGTGAAGATCAGAAAACAATGATACCTGCCGCGAGCCTCAATATTCATCGGACCACATACATCAGTATGTATGATTTCCAACAAATCTGTTGCTCGCTCTATTGTTCCAGAGAATGGCATTTTAGTCATCTTGCCCAAGAGGCATGGTTCACAAGCATCAAGTGATTCGTAATCAAGTGATTCCAAAAGCCCATCAGCATGGAGTTTCTTCATGCGCTTTACACCAATATGACCTAAACGGTGGTGCCACAAATAAGTTGCACTATCATTATTAACTTTGCATCTTTTGGCTTCAATATTATGAATATGTGTATCACTACGATCGAGATCCAACGAACCATTTTCATTGGGTGTGTAACCATATAAGGTTTTATTCATGTAAACAGAACAACAATTATTCTCTAACTTAAATGAATAACCGTATTGCAATAAACGTGATCAAATCATATTCATGCTCAACGCAAACACCAAATAACACTTATTTAGGTTCAACACTAATCCCGAAAGTATAGGGAGTATGCGATGATGATCATATCAATCTTGGAACTACTTCCAACATACATCGTCACTTCACCCTTAACTAGTTTCTGTTCATTCTGCAACTCCCGTTTCGAGTTACTACTCTTAGCAACTGAACCAGTATCAAATACCGAGGGGTTGCTACGAACACTAGTAAAATACACATCAATAATCTATATATCAAATATACCTTTGTTCACTTTGCCATCCTTCTTATCCGCCAAATACTTGGGGCAGTTCCGCTTCCAGTGACCAGTCCCTTTGCAGTAGAAGCACTTAGTCTCAGGCTTAGGACCAGACTTGGGCTTCTTCACTTGAGCAGCAACTTGCTTGGTGTTCTTCTTGAAGTTCCCTTTCTTTCCCTTTGCCCTTTCTCTTGAAACTAGTGGTCTTGTCAACCATCAACACTTGATGTTTTTCTTGATTTCTACCTTCGCCGATTTTTTCATCACGAAGAGCTTGGGAATCGTTTCCGTTATCCCTTGCATATTATAGTTCATCACAAAGTTCTACTAACTTGGTGATGGTGACTAGAGAATTCTGTCAATCACTATTTTATCTAGAAGATTAACTCCCACTTGATTCAAGCGATTGTAGTACCCAGACAATCTGAGCACATGCTCACTGCTTGAGCTATTCTCCTCCATCTTTTAGCTATAGAACTTGTTGGAGACTTCATATCTCTCAACTCAGGTATTTACTTGAAATATTAACTTCAACTCCTGGAACATCTCATATGGTCCATGACGTTCAAAACGTCTTTGAAGTCCCGATTCTAAGCTGTTAAGCATGGTGCACTAAACTATCAAGTAGTCATCATATTGAGCTAGCCAAACGTTCATAACATCTGCATCTGCTCCTGCAATAGGTTTGTCACCTAGCGGTGCATCAAGGACATAATTCTTCTGTGCAGCAATGAGGATAATCCTCAGATCACGGATCCAATCCGCATCATTGCTACTAACATTTTTCAACTTAGTTTTCTCTAGGAACATATCAAAAATAAAACAGGGGAGCTAAACGCGAGCTATTGATCTACAACATAGATATGCTAATACTACCAGGACTAAGTTCATGATAAATTTAAGTTCAATTAATCATATTACTTAAGAACTCCCACTTAGATAGACATCCCTCTAATCCTCTAAGTGATCACGTGATGCAAATCAACTAAACCATAACCGATCATCACGTGAAATGGAGTAGCTTTCAATGGTGAACATCACTTATGTTGATCATATCTACTATATGATTCACGCTCGACCTTTCGGTCTCAGTGTTCCGAGGCCATATCTGCATATGCTAGGCTCGTCAAGTTTAACCTGAGTATTCTGCATGTGCAAAACTGGCTTGCACCCGTTGTAGATGGACGTAGAGCTTATCACACCCGATCATCACGTGGTGTCTGGGCACGACGAACTTTGGCAACGGTGCATACTCAGGGAGAACACTTTTATCTTGAAATTTAGTGAGAGATCATCTTATAATGCTACCATCAATCAAAGCAAGATAAGATGCATAAAAGATAAACATCACATGCAATCAATATAAGTGATATGATATGGCCATCATCATCTTGTGCTTGTGATCTCCATCTCCGAAGCACCATCATGATCACCATCGTCACCGGCGCGACACCTTGATCTCCATCGTAGCATCCTTGTCGTCTCA
The DNA here is from genome assembly GCF_056163025.1 of Triticum urartu. Classification (NCBI taxonomy): domain Eukaryota; kingdom Viridiplantae; phylum Streptophyta; class Magnoliopsida; order Poales; family Poaceae; genus Triticum; species Triticum urartu. Next base: position 459,461,334 of record NC_141876.1, on the reverse strand, counting down.
CCAATCTTATGCTTCCACGACTATCGCTACCGCTTAGTGATAAAGTAAAGCATTACAGCGCAATTGCATTGCATACAATAAATCGACAACCATATGGCTCCTGCCAGTTGCCGATAACTCGGTTACAAAACATGATCATCTCATACAATAAAATTTAGCATCATGTCTTGACCATATCACATCACAACATGCCCTGCAAAAACAAGTTAGACGTCCTCTACTTTGTTGTTGCATGTTTTACGTGGCTGCTACGGGCTTAGCAAGAACCGTTCTTACCTACGCATCAAAACCACAACGATAGTTTGTCAAGTTGGTGTTGTTTTAACCTTCTCAAAGACCGGGCATAGCCACACTCGGTTCAACTAAAGTTGGAGAAACTGACACCCGCCAGCCACCTGTGTGCAAAGCACGTCGGTAGAACCAGTCTCGCGTAAGCGTACGCGTAATGTCGGTCCGGGCAGCTTCATCCAACAATACCGCCGAACCAAAGTGTGACATGCTTGTAAGCAGTATGACTTATATCGCCCACAACTCAGTTGTGTTGTACTCGTGCATATTACATCAACGCATAAAACTGGCTCGGATGCCACTGTTGGGGAACGTAGTAATTTCAAAAAAATTCCTACGCACACGCAAGATCATGGTGATGCATAGCAACGAGAGAGGAGAGTGTTGTCCACGTACCCTCATAGACCGAAAGAGGAAGCGTTAGCACAATGCGGTTGATGTAGTTTTTCATCTTCACGATCCGACCGATCCAAGTACCGAACGCACGGCACCTCCGAGTTCAGCACACGTTCAGCTCGATGACGTCCCGCAAACTCTGATCCAGCAGAGCTTCACGGGAGAGTTCCGTCAGCACGACGGCGTGGTGAAGGTGATGATGTTGCTACCGACGCAGGGCTTCGCCTAAGCAGCGCTACGATATGACCGAGGTGGAATATGGTGGAGGGGGGCACCGCACATGGCTGGGAGAGATCAACTGATTAACTTGTGTGTCTAGAGGTGCCCCCTGCCCCTGTATATAAAGGAGCAAGGGGGAAGGCCAGCCGACCCTCTATGGGCGCGCCAGGAGGAGGAGTCCTCCTCCTAGTAGGAGTAGGACTCCCCTTTCCTACTCCTACTAGGAGGAGGAAAGGAAGGAGGAAAAGGAGAAGGAAGGAGAAGGAGGAAAGGGGGGCCAGCCCCCTAGTCCAATTAGGTTTGGGCTAGGGGGGCCGCGCGCCCTGCCTCCTCTCTTCCACCGCTTGGCCCATGATCCCCATTACTTCTTCCTCGTATTCCCGTAACTCCCCGGTACCCCCGAAAATACCCGAATCACTCGGAACCTTTCCGATGTCTGAATATAGTCGTCCAATATATCGATCTTTACGTCTCGACCATTTCGAGACTCCTCGTCATGTCCCCGATATCATCCGAGACTCCGAACTACCTTCGGTACATCAAATCACATAAACTCATAATACAATCGTCACCGAAACTTTAAGCGTGCGGACCCTACGGGTTCGAGAACTATGTAGACATGACCAAGACATGTCTCCGGTCAATAACCAATAGCGGAACCTGGATGCTCATATTGGCTCCCACATATTCTACGAAGGTCTTTATCGGTCAGACCGCATAACTACATATGTTGTTCCCTTTGTCATCGGTATGTTACTTGCCCGAGATTCGATCGTCGGTATCTCAATACCTAGTTCAATCTCGTTACTGGAAAGTCTCTTTACTCGTTCCGTAATACATCATCCCGCAACTAAATCATTAGTTGCAATGCTTGCAAGGCTTAAGTGATGTGCATTACCGAGAGGGCCCAGAGATACCTCTCCGACAATCGGAGTGACAGATCCTAATCTCAAAATACGCCAACCCAACAAGTACCTTCGGAGACACCTGTAGAGCACCTTTATAATCACCCAGTTACGTTGTGACGTTTGGTAGCACACAAAGTGTTCCTCCGGTAAACGGGAGTTGCATAATCTCATAGTCATAGGAACATGTATAAGTTATGAAGAAAGCAATAGCAACAAACTAAACGCTCAAGTGCTAAGCTAATGGAATGGGTCAATTCAATCACATCATTCTCCTAATGATGTGATCCCGTTAATCAAATGACAACTCATGTCTATGGCTAGGAAACATAACCATCTTCGATCAACGAGCTAGTCAAGTAGAGGCATACTAGTGACACTCTGTTTGTCTATGTATTCACACATGTATTATGTTTCCGGTTAATACAATTCTATCATGAATAATAAACATTTATCATGAAATAAGGAAATAAATAATAACTTTATTATTTCCTCTAGGGCATATTTCCTTCATGTATAACATTCCAAATTGAAATTTTGGGATGTTACAAACCTACCCCCCTTAAGATGAATCTCGCCCTCGAGATTTGGGTTGGCTAGAAAATAGGTGTGCGTGGTCTTTGCGAAGATCATCCTCTCGTTCCCAGGTGGCTTCATCCTCGGTATGGTGGGTCCACTGAACTTTGCAAAACTTGATAACCTTGCTGCGGGTGACTCAGCTGGCAAGTTCAAGAATCCTGACTGGCTTTTCCTCATAGGTCAAATTACTGTCCAACTAAATTGCCTCCAAGGGTACTATATCTCTTAACGGTATATCGGCCATCTCAGCATGACACTTCTTCAGCTATGAAACATGAAATACATCATGAACTCCTGATAGTCCTTCAGGTAACTCCAACTTGTAGGCAACTTCTCCCATACGTTCCAAAACACGATACGGTCCTACAAATCTCGGGGCTAACTTTCCCTTAACTCCAAAACGTTTCACTCCTCGTAGGGGTGATACTTGCAGATATGCTCTATCTCCAATTTCATAGGTTGAGTTTGTAATGGAGCAGGGCACTTTGCCAGAGAATGCCCCAAGGAGAAGGAAACTTGTGCTAGATAGTTGAGTTTGCAACAAAGGAAATGAAGTAGTAGAAGTGAGAACATTTTCTTTTATATTGAGGTGTTGAGTTGAGACATGTAATGGAAAAGTGAGAGATTGTAATCACTTGAGAATGAATAAAGTTAGCATCGTTGGTACTGATATGGATTTTATGAGTTGTTACTCTATGAAGAAGAATTTGGGCCATTCTGAGGATATGAGAAATATGGTCTATGGAAGATTTGTGCATTTTAAGGGTGGTAGTACCCTGTAAGAACCGTTGACCCCTAGAAAAGATAAGGATACTCCACTGAGTGGATTTCGGACAAAATGAATATGAGTTTTGTCTCGATATGTGTGATACCCCAAGAGTGTGTGGGATGAAGTTGGAGACCATCGGTTGTTTGGACCAAATGTGATCAAGGAGTCAGAAGAGAATGTTAAGTTTATTCGAGATAGGCTAAAGGTAGCTCAGTCCAGGCAGAAGAGTTATGTAGACTCAAAAACTCAAGGAGGTAGTCTATGAAATTGGAGACAGAGCATGTCTTCGTGTGTCCCCTCTGCGAGGAGTTAAATGATTTGGAGTTAAGGGACAGTTAGCCCAGAGATTTGTTGGACCATACCGAGTTTTGGAGCGTATGGGAGAAGTGGCCAACAAGTTGGAGTCACCCAAAGGACTGTCAGGAGTTCATGATGTGTTTCACGTTTCCCAGTTGAAGAAGTGCCATGCAGAGATGGCCAATATTCCCCTGTAAGGACGCTTGACCCTGGAAAGGATAATGATGTTCCACGAAGTGGAATATGGACTTCATAAGTATAAGTTTTTATCTCGGTATGAGGGATATCCCACGAGGATGAATAGATAAATTACTATTGGATATAAAGGAGGTATGATGTCGGAAATATGGATCAATGGAAACTCCATGATGAGTCTAAGTAATCATGTCCTAGTTTGGTGCCAATAGAAGGAAGGAAGACAGTACAATTGGATGTATTTAAGAATACTAGGAAGTTGGAAGTTGGAATAATGATCAGTTGCCCGATGATAATTTCAAGGACTACAAGTGATGAGATGGGCCATAACCCACATGCCCCAGGACCTGCCAAGAAGAAAGCACATTCTTGTTGAAGGAAAAACCCTGGAGGAAGATACGACGTTTATCGACAGACAATTTTATAGGAGTAACGCAAAACCTGAGACTTGTGAAGGAACGATAGATGTTTGCTTGGCTTGCGGAATCAATGGATTATTCCGAACGCAGTTCATGGACAAGAGAAATTCTGCAATGCTTGTGAGGATGACCGAGTGTTAGAATGCGAGATTCGCTAAATCGTATACAAGGTAATGATTTGGGTGCGGGATGGATTGATCACCATACCGACTTACTCTTATTGTTCACCTTGCTATATGGGATGGTAAATCTGAGTGACTTACCTATAGTAGAGCGTCGACGATCAAAACCTTGCTTAAAACTTAGAATGGTATAAGTATTTTCCCTTATACAAGGCAGCTTTTGCCAACCGTAGGTTATACGGTGAGGATCAACCTAGACCCATTTCCTGCAGGAGGAACCATAATTGGATTACCACCATGAGATATCGATAGTTGATTAGTATTGGCGCCAGACCCGTCAGCTAAGAAGACCCAGTCTCGGAAGAACCTTGCCTAGATGAAAGACAGAAGAATTGTGGTAAAGGTTATGCCACTACCGGAAGATCCCGGTTAAGGAATTATCCTGAAGATCCAAGAAGACCGGCACTATTAACAATAAAAATGGAGTATATGAGTTTTGATGGAACCGTAACCATGATTCTAAGGGTGGTAGCACCCCAGACCCCGGAGATGATCGATGAAATTTTGAAGAGACCCCGAACCTAACCTATTTCTTTCTAGCCTCTCAGAATCTCGAGGACGAGATTCCTTTTAAGGGTGGTAGGTTTGTAACATCCCAAAATTCTAAATTTTGGAATGTTATAATAAATAGATAGATTTGATTGATTGATTGTGTGAAATTGAGTGAAATTCGAAACCTTTTTGAAAGTTAAATGAGAGGGAATAAAAGGACTTTCCCAAACTTTCATTTTGCATTTATGATCTTCGTGAATTAAAATTCTTTTCAAATACAAAAGCCTAGAGAGAAGATGACATGACTTCTTCCATTTAAATAAATGAAAAGGGTGTTTGAAAAATATTTGAATTCCATTGGGAAATATTTTCCAAATGAGAAACTTTATGCAACTCAATGATTTTCACGAGAGAAGATAAAATGACTTCTTCAAATTATGAAATATGAGTTGGGAGTTTCAAAGATCACATTTAAAGTCTTTTTTGAATTTATTTTAAATTTGGAGTTATTTGTGTTTTATTCAAATTATTTTTCTCCAAAAATAAAATATATGGAAAATAGGGTAACATGATTCCCTACATCAGAAAATTGGAGATAAATAAATTTGAATTCATTCTGGTATTTCTAAAATGATTTTTATCGGATTTTATTAGACTAGTAGCACTCTTTGAATTATCTGAATTTTGTGTAAATTTTATTTAATGCTAGAAAAATGTTCATCTTGTAGAAAATCTTTTTCTGAAAATTTTGATATATAATATACCTATATAAAGTTTTATTTTTATTTTCGTTTTTCAGTTTATCGCATTATATTTAAAAAGAATAACAAAAATTGTGCGCGCGCCTGAAACTAACTGTCGCCCACGTGCGCATCATAGTACCAGCGGGCGCCCTATCTTTTTTTTCTTTATCCTATATGGGCCAGGCACAGCCAGCCTTTTCATTTTTTTTCTTTCTTAGGCCGATTTTGTTTTAAAAAAAACTGCAGCCGCAGCATGCGCATGCGGCCGGTCAAATGCCTTTAGGCCCATGCGAGCCACCTCTTTTCATTTCTGTTTCGTATATTTTCGTCTATGTTTAGTCCCACATTGCCTAGTCTTTGACCTCTAAACATCTTTTCCACCAATAAATATAGACCCATAGAGCCTCCAAAAATCATCCGATTCGGGTTAAATCAATATTTTGGTTTGACTAGATTCATTCTCCAAAGTCGTTTTTTCTCTGCCTTATAATTGTATCTTTCTTTATTTTTTCTTCTTATACTTCCACAGTTTATTATTTTAGACTAATACGATAGAATAATTAGATTATCAATTAGTCTACGTATTTATACGTTAGACCTTAAACGTAACTATTTTTCTTTCGTAAAACAGCTTGGCCCTGATTTTTCAAATAGCCATAACTTTTCACTCGTTTATCCAAATTAGATGAAACCAGCGCCTATAGCTTCGTCTTGTTTTCACCTATCCAGTGAACCTGTCTCATCAACTTTTTGAAATTTTCAAATTTCGAATTTTATTCAGATTCATATTCAAACTTCTTTTGAACATAACTTGAGTTTCGTAACTCCGATTTAGTTGATTCTTTTTGCAAATCGAAGCTCTTGACCTAAACTTTCTGATAAGGCCAAATTCACTTAATTTTGGTACTATTAGAAATTTTTTTATGTTGCAAGAGTTATTTGCTTGGTTTTGACGTTTTCCGAATTGTTTTCTTTGTTCTCTCTGATCTTTGAGTGATTGCTTATGTGTGGTTACTATTTCTTGCTTACGATAGATTGACCGGAGTGTGACGAGTAGAACTATGAAGAGTTTTGAGTGCGAATCATCTTCATCAACATTGCAGGCAAGTTCACACTTTGATCATACCCCTTTATCACCCAGTTTTTTATGCATTAGTTTCAACCTCAAACATTGCATGAGTAGGATTGATAACATGTGGGTATTGGGAAGTAGTTGATGAGGTAGGAACCTATTGCCCTGCATTCAAACCTTGGGAGTTACTATTACGTTATGTTTGTACTACTATGCTATGCTCGTAGACGTGGATTGGGTTTGAGAGTATTCATGACATATGTGAGATTGTTAATTAATGGTTTATTTAAGGTGGCAACTTTAACACACATCTGGGTGGATTGAGGCACCTGGGTATTCTAGCGATTGCCTGTTTAGGCACCTGGGTATTCCAGCGATTGCCTGTTTTTTTATGGACCGCCACCCAGGCTCAAAGGGATCATGAGATTATTCATACTAGAAACTTCCGTGTGCAGCCACAAGCTATTATGGGCTCTAGCATAGTTGATTAAGTCGTGTGAACTCTTACAGTGGTAGACTAGCAGATGTAGGGGTAGTAGGTGGTACGGTCTACCCATCGTAAGGTGCAAACGCTTCTGAAAGACTATGTCTTGGTCATCCGTTTCTCAAACACCATGTAGTGTGAGAAATCCAACGGAGGAGATCGAGTCTTGTGGGGAAAAGTGCGCAAACCTCTGCATAGTGTACAAACTAATCATGATTAGCTGTGTCCCCGGTTATGGACATTTTGAGTATCTAGTACTTGGATTATCATGTGAATCTCATCATGTTACTTTAAATTAAGTTGTTGGGTTTAATGATGTTACTTAATTGGGATTGAGAATGCTGTCAACCATTCTCAATGTTCAACAACCACAATGATAGTTAAATAAAATTTATTCCTTTGCAGTAGGGAAAAATTGGCTTTTCGCAAAACCTTATAACCATAGAGCTTTTGCACCAGCCATATATGCATGTAGTGATAGCCATTGTTCATCATTTCTCTCTATGGTGTGAATTTGCCAGTATATTCAATGTACTGACCCTTTGTGGCTGCAACGTCTCATGTTGCAGGAATCTTACAACGAGTAAGTGATACGTTAGGGTTACGATTTCTACACTCAACTTTGCCGTTGGTGTTGATGGGAATCCACAACCTTGTTACTTCTGCTATTTGGATGAGGTAATAGTATTTACGTTACTTTATACATGTGATTTACCTCTGTTATAAATCCTCGAGTACTATGTGTGTCAGCATACCGATCCAGGGATGACACTTAAGCACAGAGACTTGATCCATTTGGGTCGGGTCGCTACATAATCATGCAATGTTTGAGGATTGGAACTAATGCATAAAAACCGGGTATGGAAGGAGTATGATCAATGTGTTACTTGCCTTGCTGACGATCCGCAAAACCTAGGGACTCGTAGTAGCACGCTTCGCACTCCGGGTGTTCTATCACACAAACAATAGAATACATAAGCAATCAAGCAAAGAAACACGGGTAAATCTCAAATAAGAAGATCTAACCAGAAAGTTCAACTTAAGAACTCCGGTTTGCGAAAAGAATCAAATCAAACGGAGCAACGAAACTCACACTGCGAAAGAAACAAGATCCGTTTACTAATCTGGACTAAGGTCAAATTTTTACAGTACCAAAATCTTGTTCAAGTTGATTAAACAGAAAGAGGGTTTCGAGACGAAGATCTAGGCGCTTGAATCGCCTAATTCCTATAAACGAGCGAAAAGATAAACTGAAACGAAAATCGGATCAAAAATCACGATTGAAATAAGCAAGGAAAATCCGAGAAAAAGAAAACTGACGAACGGACTAATGAATGAACGTTCGTTGTGTGTAACTAACGAGCGAAAACCGTTTGTTAAAACGAACGTACGGACGAACGTCCACAAAGTAACTAAACCGAGAAAAAAACCGGCGAACCAATCTAAAAAAACGAACTAGAGTTTCTATAAAAACTGGATCATTTTTTTGAAAACGAACGGCGGCGAGGCGTATACCTCCAGCGAGGCGGGGCTTCGGCGGCAGGGTGCTTGAGCGGCGGCGGCGCGGCGCGGCAAAGGCGGCGGCGGCGGGGTGTGCGGGTGGCGGCGGTGTTGGTGGTGTGGGGGGGGGGTCCGGTGGCGGGTATTTAAAGGAAGGGGGCTGCTTGGGGAAGGGGCAAGCGGCGCGGGAGACGGAGACCCGGCCGGACTCGGCGTCGGGCGGCGGCGGCACTCGCGCGGTCTCCTGGAGGGAGATGGCGGCGCGGGCTAGCGGGCCGGCTCGGCTGGGCTTCCGCCCGGTCGGGCGCTGAGCTATTTTTTTAAATAATTTCGCCAGAACTTAAATAAATCCTAGAAAATGAAATAAAAATCAAAAAATGCCAATACAAATTTTCACCGTCTAAATAAAATATTTAGAACAAGGTGAACATTTTCTTGGCCCTAAAATGCCACTTTGAAAAACATGCAATTTTTCTAATTCAAATAAAATAGCAATAAACTCCGGATAAAATCAAATATCTGATTTTAATATTTTTTTCCTCCAATACTTCATTTATTTTGGAGAATTCATATTATCTCCTCTCATATATTTTAATATGAAATATTTTCGGAGAGAAAAATAATTAAAACCAAAATCCTCGTTTCAATATTTGATAAAATTCAAATATGAAAACAAAGAAATCCCCAACTCTCTCCGAGGGTTCTTGAGTTGCTTAGGTTTTTGAGGATCGACAAATGAAATGCAATAAAATATGATATGCATGAATGATCTATGTATAACATTACAAATTGAAAATTTGGGATGTTACGGATTCCAAAAGCTCATCGGCATGGAGTTTCTTCATGAGCTTTACACCAATATGACCTAAACGGCAGTGCGACAAATAAGTTGCACTATCATTATAAACTTTGCATCTTTTTGGCTTCAATATTAAGAATATGTGTATCACTATGATCGAGATTCAATAAACCATTCACCTTGGGTGTATGACCACAGAAGGTTTTATTCATATAAACAGAATAATAATTATTCTGTGACTTAAATGAATAGCCGTATTGCAATAAATATGATCCTATCATATTATGCTCAACGCAAACACCAAATAACATTTATTCTAGGTTCAGCACTAATCCCGAAGGTAAAGGGAGTGTGTGATGGTGATCTTATCAACCTTGGAATTACTTCCAACACACATCGTCTCCTCGCCCTCAACTAGTCTTTGTTCATTTTGTAACTCCTGTTTCAATTTACTAATCATAGCAACTGAACCGGTATCAAATACCCAGGGGCTACTATGAACACTAGTAAAGTACACATCAATAACATGTATATCATATATACTTTTGTTCACTTTGCCATCCTTCTTATCCGCCAAGTATTTGGGGCAGTTCCGCTTCTAGTGACCATTTCCTTTGTAGTAGAAGCACTCGGTTTCAGGCTTGGGTCTAGCTTTGGGCTTCTTCATGGGAGTGGCAATTTGCTTGCCATTCTTCTTGAAGTTCTCTTTCTTTTTCCTTGCCTTTTTACTTGAAACTAGTGGTCTTGTCAACCATCAACACTTGATGCTTTTCTTGATTTCTACCTTCACCGATTTCAGCATCACGAAGAGCTCGGGAATCGTTTTACGTCATCCCTTGCATATTATAGTTCATCACTAAGTTCCAGCAACTTGGTGATAGTGACTAGAGAACTCTGTCAATCACTATCTTATCTGGAAGATTAACTCCCACTTGATTCAAGCAATTGTAGTACCCACACAATCTAAGCACATGCTCATTCGTTGAGCTATTCTCCTCCATCTTGTAGGCAAAACACTGTCAGAGGTCTCATACCTCTCGACATGGGCATGAGTCTGAAATACTAATTTCAACTCTTGGAACATCTTATATGCTTCATGGCGTTCAAAACATTTTTGAAGTCACGGTTCTAAGCTGTAAAGCATGGCGCACTAAACTATCAACTAGTCATCATACCGAGATTGCCAAACATTCGTAACGTCTGCCTCTGCTCCTGCAATAGGTCCGTCACCTAGCGGTGCATCAAGGGCATAATTCTTCTGTGCAGCAATGAAGATAATCTTCATATCATGGAGCTAGTCCGTATCATTGCTACTAACATCTTTCAGCATAGTTTTCTCTAGGAACATATCAAAAATAAAACAGGGAGCTATACGCGAGCTATTGATCTACAACATAGATATGCAAAAACTATCAGGACTAAGTTCATGATAAATTAAAGTTCAATTAATCATATTACTTAAGAACTCCACTTAGATAGACATCCCTCTAGTCATCTAAATGATCACGTGATCCATATCAACTAAACCATGTCCGATCATCACGTGAGATGGACTAGTTTTCAATGGTGAACATCACTATGTTGATCATATCTACTATATGATTCACGCTCGACCTTACGGTCTCAGTGTTCTGAGGCCATATCTGCATATGCTAGGCTCGTCAAGTTTAACCCGAGTATTATGCGTGTGCAAAACTAGCTTGCACCCATTGCATGTGAACGTGGAGCTTATCACACCCGATCATCACGTGGTGTCTCGGCACGACGAACTATACCAACGGTGCATACTCAGGGAGAACACTTATTCCTTGAACTTTTGGTAAGGGATCATCTCATAATGCTACCGTCGTACTAAGCAAAATAAGATGCATAAAAGATAAACATCACATGCAATCAAAATATGTGACATGATATGGCCATCATCATCGTGTACCTTTGATCTCCATCTCCAAAGTACTGTCATGATCTCCATCGTCACCGACATGACACCATGATCTCCATCATCTTGATCTCTATCAACGTGTCATCACATGGTCGTCTCACCAACTATTGCTTTTGCAACTATTGCTATCGCATAGCGATAAAGTAAAGCAATTATATGGTGCTTGCATCTTATGCAATAAAGAGACAACCATAAGGCTCCTGCCAGTTGCTGATAACTTTAACAAAACACGATCATTTCATACAACAATCTATATCTCATCACGTCTTGACCATATCATATCACAACATGCCCTGCAAAAACAAGTAAGACGTCCTCTACTTTGTTGTTGCAAGTTTTACGTAGCTGCTACGACCTTCTAGCAAGAACCGTTCTTACCTACGCATCAAAACCACAATAATTTTTCATCAAGTGTGTTGTTTTAACCGTCAACAAGGACCGGGCGTAGTCAAACTCGATTCAACTAAAGTTGGAGAAACAGACAGCCACTAGCCACCTGTGTGCGAAGCACGTTGGTAGAACCAGTCTCATGAACGCGGTCATGTAATGTCGGTCTAGGCCGCCTCATCCAACAATACTGCCGAATCAAAGTAAGACATTGCTGGTAAGCAGTATGACTATTATCGCCCACAACTCTTTGTGTTCTACTCGTGCATATAACATCTACGCATAGACCTGGCTCTGATGCCACCGTTGGGAACTTAGTATTTCAAAAATTTCCTACGATCACGCAAGATCTATCTAGGAGATGCATAGAAACGAGAGGGGAGAGTGTGTCTACGTACCCTCATAGACCAAAAGCGGAAGCGTTTAGTAACGCGGTTGATGTAGTCGAACGTCTTCGTGGTCCAACTGATCAAGTACCGAACGCACGGCACCTCCGCGATCTGCACACGTTCATCTCGGTAACATCCCTCGTACTCTTGATCCAGTTGAGGCCGAGGGTGATTTGCGTCAGCACGATGGCGTGTTGACGATGATGATGAAGTTACCGATGCAGGGCTTCGCTTAAGCACTATGACAATATGACCAAGGTGGAAAAATGTGGAGGGGGGCACCGCACACGGCTAAAGATCAGCTTGTGTGTCTTTGGGGTGCCCCTCCCCCGTATATAAAGGAGGGAGGAGGAGGAGGCCGGCCTAGGAGGGGCGCGCCTATAGGAGGAGTCCAACTAGGATTCCCAATCCTAGTTGGAGTCCCATTCCTTTTCCAAGAGGTGGAGAGGGAGAAGGAAAGAGGGGGCGCCACCCCCTCCTAGTCCAATTCGGACCAGCCCATGGGGGGCGTGGTGCCTCCCCTTGTGGCCCTTCTCTCCTTTCCACTAAAGCCCAATAAGGCCGAATACTTCCTCCGGTGAATTCCTATAACTCCCTGGTTCTCCAAAAAATACCCGAATCACTTAGAACTATTCCGATGTCCGAACATAGCCTTCCAATATATGAATCTTTACCTATCGACCATTTCAAGACTCCTCGTCATGTCCATGATCTCATCCAGAACCCCGAACAAACTTCGGTCATCAGATCACATAACTCATAATACAAATCGTCATCGAACGTTAAGCGTGCGGACCCTACGGGTTCGAGAACTATGTAGACATGACCGAGACACATCTCCGGTCAATAACCAATAGCGTAATACATATTGGCTCCTACATATTCTACGAAGATCTTTATCGGTCAAACCGCATAACAACATACGTTGTTCCCTTTGTCATCGGTATGTTACTTGCCTGAGATTCGATCGTCGTTCAATCTCGTTACCGGCAAGTCTATTTACTCGTTCCGCAATGCATCATCCCGCAACTAACTCATTAGTCACGTTGCTTGCAAGGCTTATAGTGATGTGCATTACCGAGAGAGCCCAGAGATACCTCTCCGATACACGGAGTGACAAATCCTAATCTCGATCTATGCCAACTCAACAAACACCATAGGAGACACCTATAGAGCATCTTTATAATCACCCAGTTACGTTGTGAAGTTTGATAGCACACAAGGTGTTCTCCTGTATTCGGGAGTTGCATAATCTCATAGTCACAGGAACATGTATAAGTTATGAAGAAAGCAATAGCAATAAACTAAACGATCATAGTGCTAAGCTAACGGATGGGTCTTGTCCATCACATCATTCTCTAATGATGTGATCTTGTTCATCAAATGACAACACATGTCTATGGCTTGGAAACTTAACCATCTTTGATTAACAAGCTAGTTAAGTAGAAGCATAATAGGGACACTCTGTTTTGTCTATGTATTCACACATGTACTAAATTTCTGGTTAATACAATTCTAGCATGAATAATAAACATTTATCATGATATAAGGAAATATAAATAAAAACTTTATTATGGCCTCTAGGGCGTATTTCCTTCAAGGCAGACATAATTTTGCTTCTTCGAGGACCAACTTACCAAGGACCGTCGAAAAAATTGACATGCACCAGAGGTGGACTTCCGTCCCACTTTGTCTCCAGCCCAATCCGCATTCGTGTACCCAATGAGATGAAACTTGGCATCCTTGGGGTACCATAGACCCAACTTTGGGGTGTGAACAAGGTATCAAAGAATATGCTTAACCGCCTTATGATGACTTTCCCTAGGGGAAGCTTGAAATCTAGCACATATGCCTACACTTAACATGATGTCTTGTCTAGATGCACAAAGATAAAGCAATGAACCAATCATAGAGTGGTAAAGAGATGGGTCAAAAGGAATACCGTTGGTGTCTTCAGTGAGAACAAGTTTTTTTGGCATAGGTGTCTTACATGGACTTGCATTTGTCATGTCAAACTTATCTACAATGTCCTTGAGGTATTTTGTTTGAGACAAGAAAAATCCTTATTTAAATTGTTGAATTTTAAATCCGAGAAAGAACTTCAAGTCCACATTGAGTGACATCTAAAAGGTCTTGGTCATGGAGGCCGCAAACTTCTTGCACAAATGAATGTTAGGAGGTGAGAACAAGAGTTCGAGGGATGTCATTGGGCTGAACGTGTGCTGAACTCAGAGGTGTCATACGTTTGGTACTAAGATCGGTTGGCTCGTGAAGACGTTCGACTACATCAACCGCGTTAAACTAACGCTTCCGCTTTCAGTCTACGAGGGTACGTGGACACACTCTCCCCCTCTCGTTGCTATGCATCTCCTAGATAGATCTTGTGTGATCATAGGAAATTTTTTGAAATTGCATGCTACGTTCCCTAACAATGGCATCCGAGCCAGGTCTATGCGTAGATGATATGCATGAGTAGGACACAAAGAGTTGTGGGTGATAATTGGCATACTGCTTACCACCAACGTCTTATTTTGATTCGGCGGTATTGTTAGATGAAGCGGCCCGGACCAACATTACATGACCATGTTTGTGAGACCGGTTCTACCGACGTGCTTTTGCACACAGGTGGCTGGCGGGTGTCTGTTTCTCCAACTTTAGTTGAATCGAATTTGACTACGGTTGATCCTTGTTGAAGGTTAAAACAACACACTTGATGAAAAATCGTTGTGGTTTTGATGTGTAGGTAAGGATGGTTCTTGCTAGAAGCCCATAGCAACCATGTAAAACTTGCAACAATAAAGTAGAGGACATCTAACTTGTTTTTGCAGGGCATGTTGTGATATGATATGGTCAAGACATGATGAGATATAAATTGTTGTATGAGATGATCATGTTTTGTATAAGTTACCGGCAACTGACAGGAGCCTTATGGTTGTCGCTTTATCGTATGAAATGCAATCGCCATGTAATTTCTTTACTTTATCACTAAGCAGTAGCGATAGTCGTAGAAGCAATAGTTGGCGAGACGACAACGATGCTACGATGGAGATCAAGGTGTCAAGCCGGTGACGATGGAGATCATGACGGTGCTTGGAGATGGAGATCAAAGGCACAAGATGATGATGGCCATATCATGTCACATATTTTGATTGCATGTGATGTTTATATTTTATGCATCTTATTTTGCTTAGTACGGCGGTAGCATTATAATATGATCCCTCACTAAATTTCAAGGTATAAGTGTTCTCCCTAAGTATGCACCATTGCTACAGTTCGTCGTGCCGAGACACCACATGATGATCGGGTGTGATAAGCTCTACGTTCACATACAACGGGTGCAAGCCAGTTTTGCACGTGCAGGATACTCGGGTTAAACTTGACGAGCCTAGCATGTATAGGCATGGCCTCGGAACACCGGAGACCGAAAGGTCAAATGTGAATCATATAGTAGATAAGATCAACATAGAGATGTTCACCATTGAAGACTACTCCATCTCACGTGATGATCGGACATGGTTTAGTTGATTTGGATCACGTAATCATTTAGATGACTCAAGGGATGTCTATCTAAGTGGGAGTTATTTAGTAATATGATTAATTGAACTTAATTTATCATGAACTTAGTCCTGATAGTATTTGCATATCTATGTTGTAGATCAATAGCTCGCGTATAGCTCCCCTGTTTTATTTTTGATATGTTCCTAGAGAAAATTAAGTTGAAAGATGATAGTAGCAATGATGCGGACTGGGTCCATGATCTGAGGATATCCTCATTGCTGCACAGAATAATTATGTCCTTGATGCACCACTAGGTGATAGACCTGTTGCAGGAGCTGATGCACATGTTATGAACGTTTGACAAGCTCGGTATGATGACTAATTGATAGTTTAGTGCGCCATACTTTACGGCGTAGAACCGAGACTTCAAAACATTTTGAACGCCACGGAGCATATTGATGACCCACAAGTATAGGGGATCTATCGTAGTCCTTTCGATAAGTAAGAGTGTCGAACCCAACGAGGAGCAGAAGGAAATGATAAGCGGTTTTCAGCAAGGTATTCTCTACAAGTACTGAAATAAGTGGTAACAGATAGTTTTGTGATAAGATAATTTGTGACGAGCAACAAGTAACAAAAGTAAATAAAGTGCAGCAAGGTGGCCCAACCCTTTTTGTAGCAAAGGACAAGCCTGGGAAAACTCTTATATAAGGAAAAGTACTCCCAAGGACACATGGGAATATCGTCAAGCTAGTTTTCATCACGTTCATATGATTCGCGTTCGGTACTTTGATAATTTGACATGTGGGTGGACCGGTGCTTGGGTGTTGTTCTTACTTGAACAAGCATCCCACTTATGATTAACCTCTATTGCAAGCATCCGCAACTACAACAAAAGTATTAAGGTAAACCTAACCATAGCATGAAACATATGGATCCAAATCAGCCCCTTACAAAGCAACGCATAAACTAGGGTTTAAGCTTCTGTCACTCTAGCAACACATCATCTACTTATTACTTCCCAATGCCTTCCTCTAGGCCCAAATAATGGTGAAGTGTCATGTAGTCGACGTTCACATAACACCACTAGAGGAGAGCCAACATACATCTCATCAAAATATCGAACGAATACCAAATTCACATGACTACTAATAGCAAGACTTCTCCCATGTCCTCAGGAACAAAAGTAACTACTCACAAAGCATAAATATGTTCATAATCAGAGGGGTATTAATATGCATATAGGATCTGAACATATGATTTTCCACTAATTAAACCAACTAACATCAACTACAAGGAGTAATTAACACTACTAGCAACCTACTAGCACTAATCCCGGACTTGGAGACAAGAATTGATACAAGAGATGAACTAGGGTTTTGAGATGAGATGCTGCTGATGAAGATGTTGATGGATATTGCCCTCTCCCGATGAGAGGAGCGTTGGTGATGACGATGGCGATGATTTCCCCCTCCGGGAGGGAAGTTTCCCCGGCGGAACAGCTTTGCCGGAGCTCTAGATTGGATCCGCCAAGGTTCCGCCTCGTGGCGGCGGAGTTTCGTCCCGAAAGGTTGCTTCTAGTTTTTTTCTCGATGAAAGACTTCATATAGCAGAAGATGGTCATCGGAGAGCCACCAGGGGGGCCACGAGGTAGGGGGCGCTCCCTTGGGGGGCGCCCCCCACCCTCGTGGACAGGGTGTGGGCCCCCTGGTCTTCATCTTTGGCGAAGATTTTTCATTATTTATTATAAGGTATTCCATAGAGTTTCAGGACTTTTGGAGTTGTGCAGAATAGGTCTCTAATATTTGCTCCTTTTCCAGCCCAGAATTCCAGCTACCGGCATTCTCCCTCCTTATGTGAACCTTGTAAAATAAGAGAGAATAGCCGTAAGTATTGTGACATAATGTGAAATAACAGCCCATAATGCAATAAATATCAATATAAAAGCATGATGCAAAATGGACGTATCAACTCCCCCAAGCTTAGACCTCACTTGTCCTCAAGCGAAAGCCGATAACAATAAATATGTCCCCATGTTTAGAGGTAGATGCGTCGATAAAATAAAATACGGACATGAGGGCATCATGATTATTCTCATAACAGCAACATATATAGATATTGTCATATGATTACTTATGTTCAAGTGATGATCTATTCACAATGCAAAAGTATGAATCAGAAACCTTATTGAGAACCAACAAACTATAACCTCAGTCATTGAAGCAATTGCAAATTATCATAACATCAGAAAGAGTCTATGTCAGAGCTAAAAATCAAGTCCACATACTCAACTATCATCTAGTCCTTCATAATTGCTAACACTCGCGCAATACTTGTGGTTACGGAGTTTTAATCGGACACACAGAAAGATAGGGGCTTATAGTTTCGCCCCACAACCTTTTACCTCAACGGTAATGTCAACAATAATAATTCATGCCCCCTTGGTTGGTGAAGAAGGTGGAGGTGTTGTTGATGATGCGGGCTTGTCATCCATCTTCCAAGGCATAGGTTCACCATCATAGAAGGATGATCGAGTCTCCAGAATCCTCGAATTTGCAGCCAAACTCATTCTTCTGAATCTATATTCATACTCACAGTTTTGGTTTTGCAGGTCATAGATTTGGGCTTGGAGGTGCTCGATCTTCTCATGTAGCTTGAAGATGGCCTCCTCGGTGTTCTTGGCATCCGGCTTGTAGTTGTTAGTGAACTCCACGAGCATCGTGTGGCTAGCGTTGATTCCACGCTCCACCATCCCCTAGCACTTGAAAACTTGTTGCTCCATTGCTTCGAGCCTCGTCTCCACGCTTTCGGTTCCCTTTGGTCCCTCAGCATCGCGGATGTGCAGCAACCCATCACGCATCTCAATGGTTTGAGGGTGTCGCAGCACCTCCGCGAGGTAAGGGTTGATGACCTTCTCGAAGAACTTGTCCTTGGAAGCACTTGGGGATGTCATGATAATCTAGATCTGTCAGAAAAACAGCTCGAAACAAGAACAAAGAATATTTGCGTGATACGGGAGTCAAAACCTTCGGGAGAATATATAGTGAATTTTTACCGACCAAAATACGCATCGTGCAAGAAAACGGAGTTCGGAAGGCACACGAGGTGCTCACGAGGTAGGGGGGCACGCCCAGGGGGTAGGGCGCGCCCTCCACCCTCGTGGGGCCCTCGTGTCCTTCCCGGACTGCTACTTAATTTTCTATTTTTCTAAATAACCCAAACGGAGAAATATTGCATTAAAAACTGTTTTGGAATCGGTTTACTTACCGTACCACATACCTATTCCTTTTCGGAGTCTGAAACGTTCTGGAAAGTGTCCCTTATGTATTCCTCCAGGGTTATGGTTTCAATAATATTGGTTTCAATATTTATGGGATTACCTGAGATATAATGTTTAATTCTCTGACCGTTTACCACCTTCAGATTTGTGCCTTCGAAGTTGTTGATTTTTATGGCACTGGAACGATAGACCTCCTCGATAACATAGGGGCCTTCCCATTTAGAGAGAAGTTTTCCTAGAAAAAATCTTAAAAGATAGTTGTATAGCAATACATAATCACCTACATTAAACTCACGCTTTTGTATCCTTTTGTCATGCCATCTTTTAACCTTTTATTTAAACAACTTGGCATTTTCATAAGCTTGGGTTCTCCATTCATCAAGTGAGCTAATATCAAATAACCTCTTTTCACCGGCAAGTTTAAAATCATAGTTGAGCTCTTTAATAGCCCAATATGCCTTATGTTCTAGTTCGAGAGGTAAGTGACATGCTTTTCCATATACCATTTTATACGGAGACATACCCATAGGATTTTTATATGTAGTTCTATAGGCCCATAATGCATCATCAAGTTTCTTGGACCAATTCTTTCTAGACCTATTGACAGTCTTTTGCAAAATTAATTTGAGTTCTCTATTACTCAATTCTACTTGACCACTAGACTGTGGGTGATACGGAGATGCAATTCTATGATTGATGTCATATTTAGCAAGCATTTTACGGAAAGCACCATGAATAAAATGTGAACCACCATCAGTCATTAAATATCTAGGGACTCCAAACCTCGGAAAAATAACTTCTTTAAGCATTTTAATGGAAGTGTTATGATCATCACTACTAGTTGGAATAGCTTCTACCCAGTTAGTAACGTAATCAACAGCAACTAAAATATGTGTATATCCATTAGAGGCAGGAAAAGGTACCATATAATCAAAGCCCCAAACATCAAACGGTTCAATAACAAGTGAATAATTCATAGGCACTTCTTGACGTCTACTAATATTACCAATTCTTTGACATTCATCACAAGATAGGACAAACTTACAGGCATCCTTGAAGAGAGTAGGCCAATAAAAACCGGATTGCAATACCTTATGTGCAGTTCTATCTCCCGCGTGGTGTCCTCCATAAGTTTCGGAGTGGCACTTGCGTAGGATCTGTTCCTGTTCATGCCCAGGTACACAACGTCTAATAACACCATCTACTCCTTCTTTATAAAGATGTGGGTCATCCCAAAAGTAATGTCTCAAATCATAGAAGAACCTTTTCTTTTGTTGGTATGTGAAGCTAGGTGGTATAAATTTAGCAACTATGTAATTAGCATAATCCGCATACCTAGGGGTACTACGACAAGTACTTATGACATTTAATTGTTCATCAGGAAAGCTATTATCAATAGGTAGCGATCAAGAACATTCTCTAACCTAGATAAGTTGTCTGCAACGGGGTTCTCAGCTCCTTTTCTATCAACAATATGCAAATCAAATTCTTGTAGCAAGAGAACCCATCTAATAAGTCTAGGTTTAGCATCTTTCTTCTCCATAAGATATTTAGTAGCAGCATGATCAATGTGGATAGTTACTTTAGAATCAACAATATAAGGTCTGAACTTATCACAAGCAAATAAAACTGCTAAAAGTTCTTTTTTAGTAGTACCATAATTTATTTGAGCATTGTCTAGAGTCTTACTAGCATAATGGATAACATTTAATTTCTTGTCAACTCTTTGCCCTAGAACAACACCTACAGCATAATCGCTAGCATCACACATAATTTCAAAGGGTAAATTCCAATCAGGTGGCCGAACAACAGGTGCAGAGACTAATGCTTTCTTAAGTATTTCAAATGCTTCTACACAATCATCATCAAAGACAAATGGTATATCTTTTTGTAATAAATTAGTCAGAGGCCGAGAAATTTTTGAGAAGTCCTTAATGAACCTCCTATAAAATCCGGCGTGACCAAGGAAACTTCTTATACCTTTGGTGTCCTTGGGACATGGCATCTTTTCAATAGCATCAACCTTGGCTTTATCAACTTCAATACCTCTTTCAGAAACTTTATGCCCCAAGACAATACTCTCATTAACCATAAAGTGGCACTTTTCCCAATTCAAGACAAGATTAGTTTCTTCACATATCTGCAAAACTCGATCAAGATTGCTCAAGCAATCATCAAAAGAAGATCCATAGAAGGAAAAGTCGTCCATGAAAACCTCACAAATCTTTTCACAAAAGTCAAAGAATATAGCCATCATGCATCTTTGAAAGGTAGCAGGTGCATTACATAAACCAAAAGGCATACGTCTATAAGCAAAAGTACCAAAAGGGCATGTAAAGGTAGTCTTTGATTGATCTTTAGCCGACACAGGTATTTGAGAGAAACCGGAATAACCATCTAGAAAGCAGTAATGTGTATGCTTGCATAATCTTTCTAGCATTTGATCGATAAAAGGTAAGGGGTAATGATCTTTCTTAGTAGCCTTATTTAATTTGCGGAAATCAATTACCATCCTATAACCTATAATAATTCTTTGTGGAATCAATTCATCTTTATCATTAGGAACAACAGTAATACCTCCCTTCTTAGGGACACAATGAACAGGACTTACCCACTGACTATCGGCAATGGGATAAATTATACCTGCCTCCATAAGCTTTAGTATTTCTTTTCTTACCACTTCTTTCATTTTAGGATTCAGACATCGTTGAGGATCACGAACTGGTTTGGCATCTGCTTCCAAATTTATTTTATGTTGGCATAGAGTGGGACTAATGCCCTTAAGATCATCAAGAGTATATCCAATAGCAGCACGGTGCTTCTTCAGAGTTTTCAATAATCTTTCTTCTTCATGCTCTGAAAGGTTAGCACTAATAATAACAGGATATATCTTCTTTTCATCAAGATGAGCATATTTAAGATTATCAGGCAACGGTTTAAGCTCAAACACGGGATCACCCTTAGGTGGAGGGGGATCCCCTAGGATTTCAACAGGAAAATTGTGTTTTAGAATAGGTCCATGTTTAAAGAATACTTCATCTATTTCCCTTCTTTCATTCATAAACATATCATTGTCATGGTCTAGCAAATATTGTTCTAAAGGATCGCTAGGAGGTACGGCAATAGAAGCAAGACCAATAATTTCATCCTTACTAGGCAATTCTTCTTCACGGTGTTGTTTACTAAATTTAGAGAAATTAAACTCATGAGTCATATCATCTAAGCCGATGGTAACAACATCCCTTGTGCAATCTATGGTAGCATTAACAGCATTCAAGAAGGGTCTACCAAATATAGTGGGACAAAAGCTATCTTGTGGGGAACCAAGAACAAGAAAATCAGCAGGATATTTAGTTTTCCCACACAAGACTTCAACATCTCTAACAATTCCCATTGGTGAAATAGTATCTCTATTAGCCAGTTTAATACTAACATCAATTTCTTCTAACTCAACAGGTGCAATGTCATGCATAATTTCTTTGTATAAGTCAATAGGTATTGCACTAGCACTAGCACCCATATCACATAAGCCATGATAACAATGATCTCCTATTTTAACAGAAATAACAGGCATGCCTACCACAGGTCTAGGTTTATCTGTATCACGGGGTTTAGCAATTCTAGCAGTTTCACCGCAGAACTGAATAACATGCCCATCAATATTATCAGACAAGAGATCTTTAACAATAGCGATATTAGGTTCAACTTTAACTTGCTCAGGAGGTGTATATGTTTTAATTTTGCTTTTACGAACCACAGTTGAAGCTTTAGCATGATCCTTTATCGTAATAGGGAAAGGTGGTTTCTCAACATAACAAGTAGGAACAATAGGAACATTATAAGTGATAGTCTTTTCTTCAACTTTAATAGGCACAGCTACTTTTACTTCTATGGGAGGATGATATTTAAACCACTTCTCCTTAGGAAGATCAACATAAGTAGCAAAAGATTCACAGAAAGAAGCTACTATCTCAGAATCAAGTCCACATTTAGTGCTAAACTTACGGAAAGTATCGGTATCCATAAAATATTTAACACGATCAAACTTAGGTGTCATATCTGAGTCCTTACCTTTGTCGAGATCCCAATCTTCAGAGTTGCGTTTAATTCCATCCAATAAATCTCATCTAAATCCAATAGTCTTCATCATAAAAGAGCCAGCACAAGAAGTATCGAGCATGGTGCAATTATTTTTAGAAAGCTGAGCATAAATTTTTTGAAGAATTGTTTCTCTTGGGAGCTCATGATTGGGGCATGAATATAACATTGATTTAAGCCTCCCCCAAGCTTGAGCGATGCTTTCTCCTTCGCGAGGCCAATATATATATATATATATATAATTGCGGTCACGATGAACAAGATGCATAGGGTAATACTTTTGATGAAATTCCAATTTCAATCTTCTATAGTTCCATGATCTCGTATCATCACATAGCCTATACCATGTCAATGCGTCTCCCTTCAAAGATAAAGGGAAGACCTTCTTCTTAGCAACATCATCGGGTATACCTGCAAGCTTAAATAATCCACAAACTTCATCCACATATATTAGGTGTTCATTAGGATGCTTTGTTCCATCTCCTATAAAATGATTAGCTAGCAGTTTTTCTATCATACCTGAAGGATACTCATAAGGAATTTCATTTTCAATAGGTTCAGTAGGTTGAGGAGCAACTCTTTGATCTACTGGTCGGGGTGAAGAGACCCCAAACAAGCCCCTCAGAGGATTACTTTCCATAGTAACAAGTGACAGTAAATTTCAGCACACTATATAAATTTTTCCTTAACAAATTCCACCTACCAAAGGTGCTTCACTCCCCGGCAATGGCGCCAGAAAAGAATCTTGATGACCCACAAGTATAGGGGATCTATCATAGTCCTTTCGATAAGTAAGAGTGTCGAACCCAACGAGGAGCAGAAGGAAATGATAAGAGGTTTCAGTAAGGTATTCTCTGCAAGTACTGAAATAAGTGGTAACAGATAGTTTTGTGATAAGATAATTTGTGACGAGCAACAAGTAACAAAAGTAAATAAAGTGCAACAAGGTGGCCCAATCCTTTTTGTAGCAAAGGACAAGCATGGGCAAACTCTTATATAAGGAAAAGCGCTCCCGAGGACACATGGGAATATCGTCAAGCTAGTTTTCATCACGTTCATATGATTCGCATTCGGTACTTTGATAATTTGACATGTGGGTGGACCGGTGCTTGGGTGCTGTTCTTACTTGAACAAGCATCCCACTTATGATTAACCTCTATTGCAAGCATCCGCAACTACAACAAAAGTATTAAGGTAAACCTAACCATAGCATGAAACATATGGATCCAAATCAGCCCCTTACGAAGCAACGCATAAACTAGGGTTTAAGCTTCTGTCACTCTAGCAACCCATCATCTACTTATTACTTCCCAATGCCTTCCTCTAGGCCCAAATAATGGTGAAGTGTCATGTAGTCGACGTTCACATAAAACCACTAGAGGAGAGACAACATACATCTCATCAAAATATCGAACGAATACCAAATTCACATGACTACTAATAGCAAGACTTCTCCCATGTCCTCAGGAACAAAAGTAACCACTCACAAAGCATAAACATGTTCATAATCAGAGGGGTATTAATATGCATATAGGATCTGAACATATGATCTTCCACCAATTAAACTAACTGGCATCAACTACAAGGAGTAATTAACACTACTAGCAACCTACTAGCACCAATCCCGGACTTGGAGACAGGAATTGGATACAAGAGATGAACTAGGGTTTTGAGATGAGATGGTGCTGATGAAGATGTTGATGGAGATTGCCCTCTCCCAATGAGAGGAGCGTTGGTGATGACGACGGCGATGATTTCCCCCTCTGGGAGGGAAGTTTCCCCGGCAGAACAGCTCTGCCGGAGCTCTAGATTGGATCCGCCAAGGTTCCGCCTCGTGGCGGCGGAGTCTCATCCCGAAAGGTTGCTTCTGGTTTTTTTATCGACAAAAGACTTCATATAGCAGAAGATGGTCATCGGAGAGCCACCAGGGGGCCCACGAGGTAGGGGGCGCGCCCTAGGGGGGCGCTCCCCCACCCTCGTGGATAGGGTGCTGGCCCCCAGGTCTTCATCTTTGGCGAGGATTTTTCATTATTTATTATAAGGTATTCCATAGAGTTTCAGGACTTTTGGAGTTGTGCAAAATAGGTCTCTAATATTTGCTCCTTTTCCAGCCCAGAATTCCAGTTGCCGGCATTCTCCCTCCTTATGTAAACCTTGTAAAATAAGAGAGAATAGTCATAAGTATTGTGACATAATGTGAAATAACATCCCATAATGCAATAAATATCGATATAAAAGAATGATGCAAAATGGAAGTATCACATATGAGATATTCCAAGAGCTGAAATTGGTATTTCAGACTCATGCCCGTGTTAAGAGGTATGAGACCTCTGACAAGTACTTTGCCTACAAGATGGAGGAGAATAGCTCAACCAGTGAGCATGTGCTCAGAATGTCTGAGTACTACAATCACTTGAATCAAGTGGGAGTTAATCTTCCAGATAAGATAGTGATTGATTGTGTTCTCTAGTCACTATCACCAAGTTACTAGAACTTCGTGATCAACTATAATATGCAAGGGATAACGAAAACGATTCCTAAGCTCTTTGCGATCCTGAAATCGGCAAAGCTAAAAATCAAGAAAAAGCATCAAGTGTTGATGGTTGACAAGATCACTATTTTCAAGTAGAAGGGCAAGGAAAAGAAAGGCAACGTCAAGAAGAATGGCAAGCAAGTTACCACTCACGTGAAGAAGCCCAAAGCTAGACCTAAGCCTAAAACTAAGTGCTTCCTAATGCAAAGGGAATGGTCACAGTAAGCGGAACTACCCCAAATACTTGGCGGATAAGAAGGATGGCAAAGTGAACAAAAGTATATTTGATATACATGTTATTGATGTGTACTTCACTAGTGTTCATAGTAACCCCAGGGTATTTGACGGTGTCCTGGACTAGGGGGTACTCACCACGTCGTCTCCCGATCTATTAGATTGGGCCGAGGACCCCCGTGGCCGTATACTCATAGGCCAGTTCGGACGGCTACCGCATACAAGGAAGATTCCACAAGACTTGGCGATCAAGACAAGGACTTCTCCCCACCGGCGTATTCGGCTAGGAATCTTGTTATCCTAGGCCTCCGGTGCATTATATAAACCGAGGCCAGGCTAGTCGATAGACAATCAACTCCATACACAACAATCATACCATAGGTTAGCTTCTAGGGTTTAGCTTCCTTGATCTCGTGGTAGATCTACTCTTGTACTACCCATATCATCAATATTAATCAAGCAGGAGTAGGGTATTACCTCCATCGAGAGGGCCCGAACCTGGGTAAAACAAAGTGTTCCCTGCCTCCTGTTACCATCCGACCTAGACGCACAGTTCGGGACCCCCTACCCGAGATCCGCCGGTTTTGACACCGACATTGGTGCTTACATTGAGAGTTCCGCTGTGTGATCGACAAAAGGATCGATGGCTCGCCTGCAGATCAACTGCGACTTCGGCGTCTTCGTCACCAGTTCGACTGGTCACCTTGGTTCGACCAAGAATTACGCCCCGTGTTCGGATCACCAAGTTCGGACGAGGGCCTTCATCAAACATCAACTCCGATCTCTATCAAGATCATGGAGGAATCGTCCATGGAGCTCGGGGGCTCAACGTCAACATTGCCCTCGGGCGACCGTGCTGTTTTTCCGGACAGCGAACGAATATCCGCCGCCACCGCCTCCTCAAGCGTCGCTTTAACGATCGCTTTGGTGGAATTATGCGGAATCAAGTCTACAACAACCCTGGAAAATTTTGTCGAGTTCCGATGGAGGAATCTCTGGCAATCCGCGATATACCGGAGCCCTGTCAAATCTGGACGGGAATCTGGACGAGTATAGGGCGTGGTGTCCAGCTTATAGCTCGAACGTCCTTTGGAAGATCCAACCGTTGATCTGCTGCGGAATTCCTATATCTACCAGCCCTCTAAATTTCAGCTCGATCCGACCGTCCAAACTCCGGGAACCTTCCGATTAGTGCATCACTTTTCGGATCTGTTCTCTGCGCGAAAACGAATCCGACCCGAGTTCATCTTTTTTATGAACGGGATTTCGGACATCCTTTTTGAAGGAAGTTTTGCATGGGGTATTGTGTTTTGTTCCCGAACACATCCCACAAAAATCTTTTGAACATGATCTTCAACATCATGCTGGTGTCAAACCAGTCCGGCAATATTGCTCCACGGCTGCCGACCTGCGCTAGACACGTCGTCACTTTATTGAGCCGAGCTCAACTTCTTCGGATCATCACCTCGGCAAGCTGAACAACAGTTCGGCATCGCAAAGAATAAATCATCACCAACATCGCCGCCCCACGGGTTACACGGAGTGGGCACACCGGCATCGCCGCACGGTCACTTCGTCAAGCCGGCATTGACCACGTCACGACCTGCATCGGCAGGGCCGCACTATTGCTCCTCCGAGCCGGAGTCCATCACACCGACCTACTTCGACATCTCGGCTGGACCGGGGGCTTCATCATCTCTTCATCAACCTACTCTGGTAACGGGTGTGCGGATCGAGTCCCAATTTTGAGAATCACCTTCCTTCGGATTGCTACAACAAATAAACCAGGTGCTATTAATCCTAGTATTTTTTGCTTGTTTGGGTTCAATTTTTCCCAAGGAATTATTACTCTGGTTTGTCCATCATATGTACACAGGTCTATCAAATGGTGGCCGCATTAACGATGGTCACATGATGGTCCGGTCAGTCTCCGCACATAGTCCGGCGAACGCCGCATCCGGAGTTCGGACCGACCTGTGAATTCAGGCTTTGCCACGCCCTTACCGCATCACGCCGACGCCCTGCATCGACATTGACTTCGGCGCCAGGCCATATTTCTTTTATTACTCACTTTGCATAAATTATTTATTATGCAATGATTTTTTTTAATTATCGTTATTACTATTCTCTCTGGTTTGCACTATTTTTTGTGCACAGGAAAATGATCCGGGACTTCGGCGTCACTCTGCCGGTCTGCATTGACCGTGCTATGCCACCACTTCGGCGTGTCGAGCTCTCCGCGCCGCCACCTCGGGACCGGCTTGGGGGATGGAACCTTGCCCCACATCAAGCTCGGACTGCGTCATCAATACCGAACACATTAACCAGCTAAGTCGCTTTCATGCTCAAAGCTTTAATTTCTAACTTGTGTTCGGTTCGACCAAGCATTATACTTTTTTGGAAAAAAGTTGCTTCTAAAAAATTTCCTTGTCCAAACTTTGTTTGTGACGCATAAATTCAAATACCCCGTTTACTTGGGGGCTTCCTTTATGAAGCTTTTCCTGTTGCATATGATTATACTTGTACGGCTTCATTCCTTGTTCGTGTATTACGCCACAATATGCACCACATTGACTTAAGCGATTTGCAAGCTGGGTTGCCTCGCTCCTGTGTTTACCCCTACGTTCCCGATTGTTCGGCTAGGGAGTAAAGGGAGCACCTCTGCGATTGTCACGATCGGGTCACCCGAGCCGGACCTCAGACTAGGTGAAGCCGAAAGCTAGCGCTCTTATAGTTATTCAATGATGGTCGACACACAACGGAACTCATGAGTACAAAAAATCTATTGCACAAGTCTCATAATAACAATGAGCACCGAAGAAAGGTATCGGTGGGGGTACTATTTTCTTCGAAGATGCTTCTTACTCTTCGCAGTAATATAGCATAAGTTCCCTGAGCGCGCTTTGTCTGTTACAGCCTTATGGCCTGATTGCCTAGTTATTGGAAACACCGTCAATATTCTCGACCGATGGAGTACATAACACTTTTCGGTCCTTAACCGAAGAGGGAGAAGCCGACGGTCGGTTAAGACGCGTTTAAAGTTTGGTTGAACATAGATATGATATAAGTACTTCGGTACATGCAATCATTCTTCTACCCAAGTCACTTGGGGGCTCTTAAGTTTATTTGAGCCGTTTTATAATAAGTGTTCTTCTTCTCAGTCGTTGCAAAGTTCTATTATTATTTATCACTCCTTTTTTCGACGCGAGTGTGCGGTCACTAGCCGGGGAGCCTAATTTCTCTCTCAAAGCCGCTAGAGTTTAGTTTGCTAAACTGGCCTAATGAGAAGTACTCCGCCCTCGGGATAGGAGGTTGAAGCCGTAGGCTGACCCGCTCGAAGTCTCGAGATAGGATGTATCATGTTAAAGGACGACAGAAGCACTTCTTTTTTCTAAGACCAATTTTTGGATTGGCACCGAACACTTGATCTTGTTCGGATGTCATGTTTTTACTGACGTTTCTTGGTTTTCCAAGCTTTTTGGCACTTTTAAACTATTTGTGCTTTTCCAGCATTAGTCTCGCAGTGCAACGCCGGACACCTTTAGGGATTCGGCAAAAACATTCTCAGATATTGCTATATATGCATCGGTTTCAAATTGTGTCTTCGGTCAATAGTTGGGTTGCCCGGCTCCTGTGCTTTCCTCCTACATTCCGCTTTGTTCGGCTAGGTGTGCAAAGGGAGAACCACTGCGATTGTGCTTCCAGCTCGCATGGTCAAGCACCTCAGTGGAGAAATCCGAAAACTGACTGTCACAATAAGCGTAAACTATTTAGCGATCCGATGACTATGTTAAATGATGGGCCGTTCATAACATTGGCCTAAGTGTTTACGGCTTGACCTCGACCGTCGCCGAACACTACCGGGGGCTATTAACTGTCCTCCCAAACTAAATCCTCGATATTTTGCTCTTACATTCGAGCTGAGGTTTCATGATCATGCTTAGCATGACAACCCAAAGAAAGGAACCGATAGCGGGACTATTTTCTTTGGAATACATTTCTTCTGTTAAATAGTAATATAACATATCTCTCTGCGTACCTTTGTTTATAAAACCGTGTGGCCAGGTTTCCTTGTTTGTCGTAAATCTTTGCCCTCATAAAGGCTTTATAAAGTAGGACAAACACTCCTCGGCTACTGGCCAAGGAGGTGGAAGCCGATGGTCGGTCAACAAAGTTTTGTACAATGCGGATCCGAGCATTAATGACGTAAAGTACTTGGATACATAGAGTCATTACACATAATTTGTGATTTTACTATGGATATTGATCCTTAATTCGGCCACCCATGCCCGCATTAAGGCTCGGGGGCTACTGGGCTTCGGGCTTATTATTTACAAATATTAAAGGGGCACATCGATCCCCTGATCTGGTGTTGCCACCCGAACAGTGTCTCGGGGGCTACTGCATTGCTTGTCCAATGCGGAAAATTTTATGTGCAATATAGTTTCCGAGGAGATTTTGATCCTCAGGTTGGTCGGCCGCACCCAACCTGAGTCTTGAGGACTGAGCACGCCGCTTTTGTGTCCCGAAGTATTCTGCTGAGCTAGTACTTGATCCTCAGGCCGATTTTGCAAATCAACCTGAGTCTCAGCGGCTACTGGGATCAGCGGTCTTATGTCATCCTTCATGTGCATCTCCGGTTTTAGACCGATACACACCTTGAGGGCTACTGGCTATATATCTCAGCAGAGAATAAATTGCACCAATAAAAAATATTGACAAAAAATCGGCCCATAGTCGAGGTGGTGCACAGCCTCGGAAGCAGTCTGGCATAAAGCTCGGGCGCTAGTGGCTGGCTCCATAGAGGGCATTTCTGGCATTAAGCTCGGCTAAACTCCTTCAACTTTTTTGAACCAAGGTGATATGACACCTCGGATATAGTCCGGCATTGGAGCCTGGACACAGTCCGGAGTTGGAGCTCAGATATATTTCGGCGTTGGAGCTCGGATATACAGTCCGGCGTTGGAGCTCAGATACATAGTCCGGCATTGGAGCTCGGATACATTCCGGCGCTAGAGCTGGGAAGCGGTCCGGCATTGGTGCTCGGCTGCAAAAGATACCTCGAATGCAGTCCGGCGTTGGAGCTCGGACGCAAGAGGACCCTGCCTCCCGGGAACAACTTCAAACCCGAGGTGTGGCATAAAAATAAACAAGGCATTAATAAAGGCCGGAAACTTAAAGGGGCTCCTCGGATACCCGACGTGTAAACTCGTCGAATGCATTTCGGCGGTCCTCAAGATCGAAGATAAAGAAGATTTGTTGAACCAGTTTTCAAGACCGGCAACCGAAGATGAAGAATAGTTTGGAAGAATCGAGGAGCGTCCCTAACTTGAAGACCGGTTCAGGGGGCTACTGACGGTGTCCAGGACTAGGGGGTACTCACCACGTCGTCTCCCGATCTATTAGATTGGGCCGAGGACCCCCGTGGCCGTATACTCATGGGCCAGTTCGGACGGCTACCACATACAAGGAAGATTCCACAAGACTTGGCGATCAAGACAAGGACTTCTCCCCACCGGCGTATTCGGCTAGGACTCTTGTTATCCTAGGCCTCCGGTGCATTATATAAACTGAGGCCAGGCTAGTCGATAGACAATCAACTCCATACACAACAATCATACCATAGGCTAGCTTCTAGGGTTTAGCCTCCTTGATCTCGTGGTAGATCTACTCTTGTACTTCCCATATCATCAATATTAATCAAGCAGGAGTAGGGTATTACCTCCATCGAGAGGGCCCGAACCTGGGTAAAACAAAGTGTTCCCTGCCTCGTATTACCATCCGGCCTAGACGCACAGTTCGGGACCCCCTACCCGAGATCCACCAGTTTTGACACCGACAGTATTTGATACCGGATCAGTTGCTAAGATTAGTAACTCGAAACAGGAGTTGCAAAATGAACAGAGGCTAGTTAAGGGCAAGGTGATGATGTGTGTTGGAAGTGATTCCAAGGTTGATAAGACCTTCTATGGTCATACACCCAATGTAAATGGTTTATTGAATCTCGATCATAGTGATACACATATTTCATAATATTGATGGCAAAAGTTGCAAAGTTGATAATGATAGTGCAACTTATTTGTGGCACTGCCGTTTAGGTCATATTGGTGTAAAACACAAGAAGAAACTCCTTGCAGATGGGCTTTTGGAATCACTCAATTATGAATTACTTGATGTTTGCGAACCATGCCTCATAGGCAAGATGACTAAGACTCCGTTCTCCGGAACAATTGAGCGAGCCACTAACTTATTGTAAATAATACATACTGATGTATGCGGTCCAATGAGTGTTGAGGCTCCCGGAGGGTATCGTTATTTTCTAACCTTCACAGATGATTTGAGCAGATATCGGTATATCTACTTAATGAAACATAAGTCTGAAACATTTGAAAATTTCAAAGAATTTCAGAGTGAAGTGGAAAATCATCATAACAAGAAATTAAAGTTTCTACGATTTGATCGTGGAAGCAAATATTTGAGTTACGAGTTTGGTCTTCATTTAAAACAATGTGGAATAGTTTCGCAACTCACGCCACCTGGAATACCATAGTGTAATGGTGTGTCCGAACGTCGTAACCATACTTTATTAGATATGGTGCGATCTATGATGTCTCTTACTGATTTACCACTATCATTTTGGGGTTATGCATTAGAGACAGCTGCATTCACGTTAAATAGGGCACCATCTAAATCCGTTGAGACAACACCATATGAACTGTGGTTTAGCAAGAAACCTAAGCTGTCGTTAAAGTTTGGGGTTGCGATGCTTGTGTGAAAAAGCTTTAGCCTGATAAGCTCGAACCCAAATCGGAGAAGTGCGTCTTCATAGGATACCCAAAAGAAATTGTTGGGTATACCTTCTATCACAGATCCGAAGGCAAGATCTTTGTTGCTAAGAATGGATCCTTCATAGAGAAGGAGTTTCTCTCGAAAGAAGTGAGTGGGAGGAAAGTAGAACTTGTTGAGGTAATTGTACCTTCTCTCGAATTGGAAACTAGTTCATCACAGAAATCAATTCCAGTGATGCCTACACCAACTAGAGAGGAAGCTAATGATAATGATCATGAAAACTTCAGATCAAGTTACTACCGAACCTCGTAGGTCAACGAGACACTATAAAAAAAACACTTCCATGATGATACGTGTTTGTCACAGTAGGTCATGTTTTCTGTCATGCATGTACATCCATGACAATTTTATGATAGAATCAAGATAGTCATACCTGTGCTATCATAGAAGTGTCCAATGACATTACCAAAATTATCATCACGGAAGTGTCCACTTCCATGTCGATAAATCGCGCATCACAGAAGTGCTTTCGTCAAGGGTGACCGACACGTGGCATCCACCGTAACGGAGCGCCGTTAACCTATCGGGTCGGGTTTTGGATCCGATAACCCGTTAACAGTCCCGACCAATGGGGATTTTCCACGTGTAAAATCATCATTGGCTGGAGGAGACACATGTCAGGTCCGCGTTGGCATAGGTGTCACTCATCCAATGGGCGAGACGCGCCTATGATTTGTTGACACGTGGACCGGCCCATCAAGTTTAAATGGGTCGGCCCAACTGAAGGCCCATAAGATTTTCTGGACCATAATGGGCCAGCCCAGCTAAAGTCCCATGAGATTTTGCGGACCATAATGGGCTAGCCCAGCTAAAGGCCCACAAGATTTTGCGGGCCATAATGGGCCGGCCCAGGTAAAGGCCCACAAGATTTTTGTGTGCCGTAATGGGCCGGCCCAGGTAAAGGCCCACAAGATTCTTGCGGATCATAATGGGCCAGCCCAGCTAAAGGCCCATGAGATTTCGCCGACATTAATGGGACGACCCAGCTGTAGGCCCACAAGATTTTGAGGACCCTAGTAGGCCGGCCCATTAACCGGCTACCATGTTTTGGGCCAAATGTCGGCCCATATTTGATCCGGTCCATTAATGGCCTGCCATGCTCCGAGCCTAATAGTGGCACATATGAGATCCAGCCCGTTAAAAGCCTACCACGTTCTAGGCCAAATTACGGCCCAGATCAGGTCCAGCCCTTTAAGAGGCTTTGGGCTCAATTATGGCCCATATATCAGATTCGGCCCGTTAACTGGACACTATGCTTTTGGTCCCACTTGCTAAAGGCCCACTTAGTAATTTCAGCCTAATATTAGTTTTGGCCTGTTAAGGGCCCGTTTAACATCTCGGCCCTATATTAATTTCGGCCTGTTAAAAGCCCGTCATATAGTTGGGCCTAACTATGGCCCGGTTTGCATCCGGCCTGCTCGCAGCCGATATCTGATTGGGCCAAACAAGGACCAAGACAATTTTGGCCTGTTAAAAGCTCGTGATTTGATTCGCAGAATCATGGGCCGGGGTTCATTTCGGGCTACTGCCGGCCCGTGAGCTGTTTGGCACGTTTCAGGCCCAACCTACATCGTGATTGCATGACGGCCCGATTATGTACCGTAATTTTACGGTTTGGCCGGTTTACTATGAAGATAGGATACATATACAGTAAAATAACTGCAGCATCGTGAATAATAAAAAACCTAGACTATACAATAAAGAAATTATGGCATATTACATCCACTGGGCATCAAAGTTTTCCACTATGATAATAAAGCACAAGCAGACAACAGATTACATACACTGGGCATCAAAGGTCACCACCAGTGCAAATAAACACGCTGACAAAATAATATACAAAACCAACAGCACTTCAATAGAGTTCAAGAAAGGTTAGCCATGCTGGGGAGCTGCAGCGCAAGGAGCCGAGCAAGACGATGAGACTGCGCTTGTTCAACACTTATATGTTCCTCACTCTGAAAGATAAACAAGCAGACAGATGACAGGTTTTGCACATAAAAGTATCAGTGCTGACAATTCATCACATTTCTTACTAACGAATAAAGTGACACAGTTTAAAATTGCATTAACACAATATGGTATTGTTCAGGTCAAGACATGGCAGGAAATGACATTGTGAAGGAGTTGGCAGCTTCACGACACCACTCGATTACAGATCAAGAACTCATAAGTATCAATGGTTAGTGTGCTGTCAATTTATACCATTTCAGATTGGCAAATAAAGAGACGGTTTAAATAATAGTAGAATGATATGACATTGTTCATAGTGAAGACATTGCAGAATATGACATTGTGATGTAGTGTGTAGGTTCACCACACCACTGGATTACGGATGAAGAACAGAAGCATACATGCAGTGCAAAAGAATATCACTTGCTCTGTATAGTTTAATTTACATGGTATGAAGAAGGAACTTGGCTGTACAACTGAAAACTTAAATTGAGAAAGGACAAACTTTTGTTTATGAACTACATAATAAACTTTAAACAAGCAATTTGATGCAAACACGAAAAATAAACAGCTGTTGCAGTCATGCCTAACCAAATATATACAACAAAGTTTGAAGGCTTGAGATGGACAAACTTACATTATTGGTGAAGACAGGCTCTATAAAGGCCTTGTCCATGCTGATGGGGGGGGGGCAATTCAAGAAGTTTACCACAAAATCTTCTTCAAAAGCATTGCCTTTATTCTACATTTTGTTAAGAGTAAATATAGATGTGATAATATACGAAAAAATGGAGAATATTTAAGATAAGATGAAGAGTGATGCTACATAACCAAGTAGCTATAAATGTAAGTGCAGCGATACGGGCAAAAGGTACAGCCAAGAGCAATGCACAGCTAAACTTCTTCAGTACCAACCTTATGGTAAGAGTAAATATAGATCTGATGTGTAGAAAATGGAGGACAAAGGAAAATAAGCTGCAGAGTGATGGTACATGAACAACCACCTGTCATTATAAGTACACTGATAAAGGACAGCAAGTACTTACAAGAACAATGCAGAGCTAAAAAACATTGGCATTGGATATATTCTACACCAATGTAACCATTCATACAGATCAGATAATTTGGAGCAAACAATTGATAAGCAAGCTATCATGTATACTGCTGTCACATAATGAACCAGGTATGTATGCAAGTACAGTTATACAGGACAACAGGTACTAACAAGAGCAAAGCAGCAGGCAGCATATTAGCGATATCATGTCATTCTTGCCAAACCGGAATTCTTCTTTGAGCAGATTTCCTGCAAAAAAGATCCGTAAGGCACATGCGGAAAAGTAGAAGTTCAAATTGTCATGTGATTTCATAGACAGTACCTCATCCTGGGAACAAGACCAGTGCATAACAAGGTTTTTCCATTCAATGTCTTCTAAATTTAGCACAGGAGACTTCACCGGAAATTCGTTTATAGACTTGTCATCAAAGTGTGATTTCCTCAGGTAATGCCGATACTGCTGCAATGCTTCCTTGAAAAGCACAAGCAAGCTTTGTTCGTCATGACTATCCAGATTGACCCTCGCCTAGTTACAATAATGTAATGTAAATCATTGATGTGTTCAATCAGCAGAAAACAAGAAAATAATAACCATGAATAATAGCACTTACACGTAAGTTGGACAGGAAGATGTGAAAATGGTGTTTGTCTTCACAATAATCTTCCCATGATGGGAATATATGCACGTAGTCCCTAACAACATTGAAAGCATTGTCTTTTAAACTGGGAATAAATTGAATGGGGTTCCAATCTGTAGAAATTGGCCGTCTCTGCAGTTGGGATAGGTCTTCGGCTGGTGGACTTGCTGTACTTTTTGCCGGAGTGGGATTTTTCTGTGGTACAACTTGTGCTATGGCAAATGAAATCGGTATACCTTTTGCTGGAGTGCAGGTCCTGTGTGGTGGGGCTAGTGGTGTGGCCAGTGAAGTATGGGTACAGTCTGCTGGAGTCGGTCCTACGTTTTGTGTCACTGGTTGTACAGCCAATATAAGTGGGGTGCTGTCTGATTTCTCCGGTACCACCATGTTTTTCAAGGACTTTGTTGGTGCTCCTTCAGGTTCGGCAATCACCCTCTTCCTTTTTGATGTCTGATGCACAAGAACAACATTTGAGTGGGAAAACATGGTATGATGACAGATGGAATATGTATTGATAATGGATGGGCATGGCATCTCGACATATATGATCAGTAAACTAAGCAGATGGCGGTGCAACAAAGTATAAGAAATGCAAGACAACATATGCAAGATACCCGCAATCAATAAAACATTGCCAAATTAGAACAGGATAGGCCATCTGCCTTTGACTCCTTGAGGTTAGAATAGTCATTAGGATCATATTCTGAACAAGAATCAACAGGTGGGGAGCGTATGAGTTTCATTGCATCCAGAATGGCACTCAATGCCTTGGTGCCAATTTTGTAAGTAATTGTAGTGTTTAGCTTCAAGAGTGGACAAAGCAGCTACACAGATCATAGTGTAGATATAACGGGAAAACCTTAAGCATCCGAGTAAAATCAGCAAAGTGGAACTTGCTGGAATATATGTGCTAGTATTGCCGGTACGGCTAGAAAGGCTTCGGATACCAGCTCTCTTCAAGTGAAGGTGCGGTACTGTTAATATCAGTGTAACTCTCAAAGGCGACATAGCTCCCCACATTTCCTTGCTATTCTTATAGGATTCAAGTGGGCAGGCCACTACAAATCCTATTCCTATGTTTACAAGATCCTACGAATCAAAGAGGCTCAAAGTGTCCATCACAACCGACCGTATAGATCTCTACACTGCAAATGTCCCTGCTCATCTTCAGTACAAGGAACATACTATACTACTATCATACTCCCTCCATTCCAAAATATAAGTCTTGGTAGAGATTTCCACTATGGATCACATACATATGTATCCAAGTACATTTTAGAGTGTAGATTCACTCATTTTGCTCCATATGTAGTCCATGGTGGAATCTATACAAAGACTTGTATTTAGGAACGGAGAGAATACATATTAAAGAAGAACGGAAGAGGAACATGGTAAAGAAGAGCAAGCAGATTTTGGATAATAAAATGTTGGTTGCGCAGTGCCCACACATGATGAACCAGAGCGCATTAAGAATGCAACTCCCAGCTGTCTCTCGACCATTTCAGGCGGTTGGATGAAGATCCTACGTCTCCTAACCCTTCTTCTTCCTCGTCTCTGATTCTTCCCATACAGAACACCGCACGGGCTGCCGGCCGGACCACCGGCTCCCACCGCATGTGTTCCTCTGCCACCCCACCCCCACCCGCATCGAGTTTTCTTCGTTCGGCGAGGCCCCACAACCACCCGAGCCCCTTCGATCGCACCGGTGAACTCCGGCGAGCTCTGAAAAATCGACTGACCCAATTTTGAAATTTAGTCTACTGTGATTTAACTAGTGTGGAATATAAAAGGGGAAACCCGTAAGCATTGGGAGTATAGTGTTGAGCATGCCATGGCGGATCTGAAGGTGCAAACCGGACAAAGGCAACTTCGCAACCAAGACAAGAAATCAGAGTAAAGCAGTGGCGATCTATTTTCTTGCTGCGATAAATAAGTTGAGCAGATACGAAAGAGTACCGCCTCTGGTGCGGCGCCGTGTACGCATCTGCTGAGAATTTGACGGTGCTGCGGTAGCGATGGCTGTCGGCGGCGTGGAAGCAGATCTAGGAGGGTAGACGGTGGCGGCGGGGCACGGTGGACGAGACGGTCGTAGGAGCGGCGCCGGCAAGGTGGACGACGGCGGGGATGAAGCGAGAGGACGGGATGCAAGGGTCCCGGTCCGAAGCCGTGGATGAGAGAGGTCGATATCTTGTAATGGACGGTGACATCGGGGTGTCAGCTCCGGCATGGTGGAGGAGGACGGCAGTGGATGGGGTGGCGGACAGCGGCGGACGGAGGAGGGTGGGGTGGACACAGTGTTTTGGCGCCCACGGAGTATGAATGGGGAAAAGGGAGGTAGAGAGGAAGGGGGGAACCATGTATTCAAGGCGCGCTTGTCTCAAATGCGAGGAAATTTACAAACTTAGCCCCCATTTCAAATTTCTACTACATCACATCAACATTAGTGGATAGGACGGTAATCTCGCATACACCGAATATTTGCCGACGAGAATTTGTTTTTGGCACCCACCGTGTATGAATATGAATCGGGGGGGGGGGGGGAGTCGATTTCGGCCGAGGACACACTATATTTTGGCGCCCACCGTGTATGAATCCAGGTGAGAGGCGGTTACGTCATGTTTGGGTGAAATTACAAACCTACCCCTATCGAAACCTATAGAAATCCAGTAGATAGGCTTTGCGTGGCAGGGATAGGCAGTAGTGATTTCCATCTCGCAGATTTTGGTTTCGGGCGGTTACTACGACTTTCCCCACTTCGTTCAAATTTTGCAGAGTGCAAGTTTACCATGCCAGCTCAATTCGAATCCCGTTTGTATTCTATTTTTTTCGGGCGGGATCCATTTTCAATTGGAATTACATTATATACACATCATTTTTATATATACTTTCAAAAGCACAACAAAGAATTCTGCTCCTTTATATGTTTAATATGATTTACAAATACAACGATCTCGAAATCATAAGGTTGAATTCAAAAAAATTTAACCAAATTATGTTCTACTAAAATGTATGGATCAGTAATATCTACATATTAAATAACATAGATGTGCGTGAATTCATATGAGTATGCATGTTTGATAGATCAATTTTGGTTCGAGTATGGATTACATGTATCATCATCTCGAATTCAAATATTTGAATCCCTTTTTTGTTCACTCCTTCCACGCCCGTCTCTCTCGCATGCATGCTCCTTCAGGTAGCTATCACTCTCTTTTCTCCAGCTCACCCACACGCTCACTTCATGTTTCTCCTATCCTCGCAAACATGATCTCTCGACGTCTCCCTTGTGTCACACTCTCCCTATCATTATACATTACACGGTTTTCATTATCTCTCACGTCTCTACTATTCTCTGGTATCACTCGGTACCTAAGCTTTCTTTTTCACCGCCACACACACAGTCTCCACTCGTCTTTCACTTTGTCTTTCTCTCTATGGGATTCTCTCACACACCCTATATGTCTCTACATATGACTCATACCACTAAAATTACTCTCTCTCTCTCTCTCCTGTAGACACAACATTTGTTGCGGTCTTCTTTTCGTCTCCATCCCAGAATGACATTATTCATTTGTTTACCGATCAGACAACCCCGACTACCGTCTCCTCTCTCTCTCTCTCAGACACACACACAACTCCTGCTTCCACTCCCCTTC
The DNA here is from genome assembly GCF_056163025.1 of Triticum urartu. Classification (NCBI taxonomy): domain Eukaryota; kingdom Viridiplantae; phylum Streptophyta; class Magnoliopsida; order Poales; family Poaceae; genus Triticum; species Triticum urartu. Next base: position 459,421,484 of record NC_141876.1, on the reverse strand, counting down.
CCGACTACTGTCTCTCTCTCTCTCACACACAAAACTCTCTCTTTCGCACCTGACTCGTATTTCTCTCACTAGCCTCTAGATAGGTTTATACACCCGCACACTCGTGCTTCCACCATCGCATACATGTCTCTCTCCCGCTCCTTGTATCTATGTAGATTTTTCTTCCCTTCTTGAGACACGCCCTCTCGATTGTGCACACACACACTATCGCCTCATTTTAAGCTGATACCTATCGCACACACACTCCTTGTGTCGTTGTCACACATGCACTCCATCCTCCTCCACTCCCCTCTCTTTCACACGCACATGGGCTTTTTGCAACAACTGGCAAGATGCCCATGCGTTGCACAGAACGTCAAGATGCATTTGTATGTGTAGTTTATCTTGTGGGGGAAAAGGATGAACAAGGGAAGGCCTTATTTGCAAATGTGGAGAGGGGTGTGGGTATCTTTTTGCAAAATTGCCATAGTTTCCTTCCTATCCGTTAGATATAGATCGGACGGCCTATATTGCAGGATGGCAGGCACACGATCATCACCGGCAATGCTTTTTATAAGAGTAGGGATAAAAATAGAGTTGGTGATGATGGTGGGCCTGCCATCCTGCAATGTAGGTCATCTGATTTATATCTGACGGATAGGAAGGAAAATATGGCAATTTACCCGCACTCTTCACCACATTTGCAGATAAGGCCTTCCCTCGTTCATCCTTTTCTCCAAAAAGATCTTGATGTTCTGTGCAATGCACGGGCACCTTGCTAGTAAGAGTAGAAATTAGACATATACCACTTCTCGAATCGTGAAACCAACAACATTCCTCCCTTATCTCATCAAAACCGCCAAAGGAATATATTTTGAGTGAAACATAACATATTTTTAGTGATATACGTATTTCAAAACTAGACTTTTTTTCTTCTATCAAATCGGTGAATATGTATTAATCTACTTTGATCGTGTGGCAACGCATTGACACATTGCTAGTAGTTATTATAATTTTTTGGACACCAGACAAACGGTGGAGTACATATACGAAGAGAAGAGGCGCACACACGCAGTCGGCCTCTCGCTGTCTCGCACACATGAGTGTTACATAAAGGCGGCGTTAACAAATAAACCCTAAAACCCTAGGTGCACGATTGCTGCATTCGCGGGTACCGGGTACGTGGTGGAGCACCTTTGTAGGAATAGTCAGCTCGCGTGATAATTTGATCCGTAGGAGTTGATGGTCGGGACCATAGGTGAACGACTTGGAGCGCGGTGGCTCGCCAGTTGCCACAGATTGAGTAGCCATGTTTAAAATATCGTTTTTAGCGGGGTTAAGAGTTCCGATTTTCAATGGCACGTTATAAGTAGTAAGTAGTTTTTAGAACGATTGGTATGGAGCAAAAATGGAATTCATAGTACTACGTACCTCCTTGGCGTATGGTTGTATGGTTTTTTTTTGCGATGGAGGTTGTATGGGTTTATGTTGCGAGATGTTGAACCTGGTAGTTCTAGGGCAAATACTATGGTTTAGATTTAGATGCTGGTTTTCAGTAATGAAAATCGGAAGGGGAAACCCTTCTTTGATTAAAAAAACCACTACCTCCATTCTGGTTTACTAATCCCCATCGTACTTTGGGTCAAAGTTTGTCCACGAATTTTACTTGTAAAATGTGAATGGAAAACGAGATTTTGTTATACCCAAACAAAAAAGGACTGGAGGGAGTGATTGCTCTGATATGGATGCGACCTCTCATAGCGCAGGCATTGAACCGGCGCGCCGGCCAAGAGGGCCGCACTTGCTACAGGCCTGGCTGAGCACACCTCCTCGCCGCGTGCAACCAGCTTAAGACTGCCCCGCCTGCCTTCGTTGAATCCGCGCGTGTGCCGGTAACACGTCCTTCCGCGAGCCGTCAGGCATTTTAGAACACAAAAAATGACTAAAATATAATTAATTTACGCATGGTCTTGACTAGTTGTCCTCGCACTGGTAGCAGGAACTAGTAGAGGATTTTCTTTATTTATAACTCTCCTCACATTTTTTTTGGCTTTCAAGTGAATCATGGTTGTGGACATTATGTATGAATGTGCAGATATCCGTGAACATGAGTTTGATGTGGAAGTTGAACTTGGAATGTCGGGCTTGCGCGTGAACTATACCATGTCCAATGCTTAGTCTGTTATTGTTTGGAAAGTAATTGCTGTTATTACATGACCCGAAAAAAACATTTTGTGCCACATCAGTAGATGCACGGACATCACAACAGGCATCTGACTGGATAAACATTTGAACCTAGCTATTATGAAGGAAATTTTGTATTGACAATAGTTTTAGATAGCAGGAGACGCCTAGCCTGCTCTGCCTCTGCTACCTTATTTCTAGTTTCTTCCATCTCTTCTTTGGCTTGGGTGAAGAGAGCATCTGATTGCTCTTTTCGCTTCTTTAGGAACTCAGCTACATTCTCAAGGGATGTTGCATGCTTTCTTTCAGCCTTTACTAATGCCACGAGGACACGAACAGCTGACGACTCCACCTGGCTTGTGTGTAATCCAGCATCATCTGGGAATTTGCACCTTGTGTCTAATCTAGTGTCATTACGGAACTGGCACCTTGTGTGTAATCCAGCCTCATTTTGGAAACATGATCTCGAGGTTGACCATACTTCCCTCCTCGCGGGAACTGCATCCTGACATGAAGTTACTTCTTTTTTAGATCAATACTCAGAGCAACCTAGATCCATTTAGTAGAAGCCAGATAAACAGAACTCGGAGAAGTGAATTCAAAAGAAAAAAACAGACTACAAGGTGAGAACACCCACTTCCTACATCAAGCTAAAAACGAAAGCATTAGGACGATTAAGACTCTTCTTATTACACATCGAAGAACACCACGCTTAAGAGAAACAGAAACTACAACATATACACATCGAAGAACACGAGGCTACACGAAAGTAATTGAAAGGGTGTTACTTACCAAAGCTCGTTTTACAGGTTCGGTGCAGCTCCTCTTTAACTTGCCACGCTCCTTGAAGATGTCCCGAATATCCCATGTTTGGTCTTCATTGCTCCTCTACATGTTCGCACTCGTGGTTTTAAAATCTCAACATGGCAAGAAGAATATACTACTAGTAATACTCGCGCATCTTGTGGGCAACATTAAAGCACTCGTCTGCCATGTTAGAGCATCTCCAACAGAATCGCAACGCGCGATGCATGCTTTAAAAAAGCGTTTATAGTGCTGAGATCAAGAAGTAGATACTAGAGAGTAGAGGACAGTTCTCAGCATAGATAGATAAAAAAAGATAATTCAACTACTCCTCATCGTCCGACTCCTCCTCGGTGATGTCCTCCTCCGACGTCTGACTGTAGGCGTGAAGATACCGATCGTCATCGGATTCCCAGGGCGACGCTGCTCCTAGGTTTGGTGACGCAGCGGCATGGTGGCGCGACGGCGGCGAGGCGAAAAAGAGCGGGAAGAGAGCGGTGGCGAGGCACAGAGCGGGGAGAGAGCGGTGGCAAGGCACATAACGGTGGGAGGGCATTGGATTTTATAAAGCGCGTCGGACGCCGCGCGCCAAAACTAGCGCATGCCCGGCCGCTTTTTTCCCCCGCGCGTGCGATCCTTTCCCGACGTCTCTGCTATCTCTACTCTCTTCTCTACTGTTATATTTATTTTATATTTAATATTTATCTCTACTTCCTTTACTGTCTACTTTTTTCTCTATACTTTTTTTCTTGCAATATAGGCCATCCGATTTATATCTGACAGATAGGAAGGAAACAAATGGGAATTTTGCAAAAAGATACCCATACCCCTCTCTAGATTTGCAAATAAGGCCTTCCCTCGTTCATCCTTTTGTCCCACAAGATAAACTACTCATACAAATGCATCTTGATGCATGCAACGCATGGGCATCTTGCTAGTTCTAAAAATCTTTCCATCATTTGCCACACTACTTGTTGCAGATGAAAAACCTACCCAAGCACAGCGCGATACAGGAGCGACGCACAATTACAAGCTGATATTCTGTTGGACAATGGAGGCTATAACCAATTACTTTTACGGGAACAATAACACTCATGAAATTTGAAGGGTAGGTATGAACAAAATTGGAACTGCACATGTACTGCTAAGTGATTCAATACACACATTACCAATCAAGGAGGAGAACGATGGTCGTGGCGGCCTCTGTGAGTCATGGTCGGAAACGGGAGTTAGTTCATTGTCCACGACGGTGGTACTTCTGCGCTTGGCGTCGGCTTCCGGGAAGCAGATCCGAGACCGTGGAAGATGATGCCGGGGAAGAGGCTCCGTGTACGACAACGACGATGGACCGGCTCCAGTGCGGCGTACGAGGTCGTCGATGAGGCAGATGCGCTGCGGTGGACGAGTGCGCCGATGTAAAGGGGAGGAGCACGAAGGCTGTGGTGCCATGGAGAAGTCTATTTTGCGGTGGGGATAGAAAATGGGGAGTATTCAGGTGTACTACTCTGGGTGCCGGGGTGGGGTTGGCTAGGTAGGGTGAACATGAAGTTACGAAAACAACCCCCTACCAAGCGTCATCCGTAGGCCTGTTCCGAAGGCTATGATGGTAACTTCCCACTGCTCGAATCAGGGCCGCGGGAGATTTTCCTGCCGACCTCAAAATTTTGTGACACTGGACTCCCCATGTGGCGTGTTGAGTGATTCGGCTAAGCAACTAGCGAGTAGTAGTAGTAAACTCTGCATATTAGGTTTGACCGAAGTCAAACTTCCTAAAGTTTAACGAAGTTTATAGAAAAATATAAACATTTACCATAACAAATATGTATGATGTGAAAGTACATTCAATAATGAATCTAATGGTATTTATTTGTTATTGTATATGTTAATATTTTTTGTTATAAGCTTTCTGAGAGTTTACAAAACTTGACTTTGACCAATGCTAATATGCGGACTTAAATAAAAACAGAGGGAGTACACATTTGATTTCTTAGTTTGTAGTGAACTAATCATTTGTTGAAATTGTGAAATAAATATATTAGGCTATTGACTTCGAATGTAATGGTCTATACAATTCAATAGTTACAATCATTGTCGAATCCCAAGATGTATACAAGGTCTATAGTACTTCACAACATGCTCAAACTCACATAATCCCAGTCAAAGGAGAATCTAAATGCATTTCATAGTCATTACTTTGTAGGATGCAACAAAAACAACCATAACTCTACATCAGCCATTATAGAAGCAACATTTTGACATATCCCAATGTGTGAATGAAACATGCAGAGAGAGTTTTTGAAGACGGAGCAGATAGGGCGGGAAAGATTGTATGTATGTGGACGAGAGAGTAGGAGACAAACCTAACGAGACAGAGAGAGAGAGAGAGAGAGAGAGAGAAAGAGAGGAAGAAGTTAGGTCTGTGAGAAAGATGGATACATATAATATACATGAGATGCGTGTGCATCTGGATTCTGTATACGTGGAAGGAGAAGAGACAACATGTTTGATGAGAGAGCTGGAAAAACATGGACGAGAGGGGAAGGATCTCGTGGGTTGAGGGATTGACAATTTTGTGCGGGGGAGAGAGGGATTGGTAATTTTGTGCAAGAGAGAGAGAGGGGGGGTGGGGAAGAGTCAGTCAGCCGTCGTCACATCACCCTGCTTCCAAATGACCCCGCATTCTCTAGCGCGGTGTGGTCGCCGTCTTCGATCTGCTCGATGCCCTCTTTGAAGATTGAGCTGTTGTGCATGTTGGGGTGCAAAGAAGCACAAGCGAGAGTGGTCGCCGTATAACCTTGGATGGGGATGAATTGTGTGCTCGGGGGAGTGTGTGTGTGTTGTGCTGCGTGTCTCTCTCTCTCTCTCTCTGTGTGTGTGTGATATTGAGAGAAAACAAACCTAAGGAGAGATATGGGTATTCACGGAGAGATTTTGCGGGCCTGGAGGTGGGCAGGGGCCGGGTGAGGGTGTCAAAATGTGCGCGTTGATGCATGTGTTGCATGCGACCGTGCGAGGGACGGACAAATCGAGAGAGATGGTTGTTTTGTTACGGATGCTCCTCTCTATCTCTCTCTCTCCCTCTCTCTCCCTCTCTCTCTCACACACGCACACACACAAGTAAACTAGAAGACCGTTCTCTCATGTATACACAACGTATCGGCATCTGTCTATGTCTCACTCATGCATGATCATTTGCACATTCACACCTCTCTATGTCTGTATCACACGCACACCGTCTCCACATTGCCCTTCCGCCACAACACACATATGGACACATACACATGTTCTCTCTCAGTCACACACACAAAATCAGTATTAAAAAAACTAGGGCGCACCTAAAACGTTGTGATGCCCCGAGACCGATGCTCGAGAAGACTTCCATATGTTCTGGGTTTCGCCGTGCGTTTCTTTTGTGCCTGCCCTTTTATATTTTTTTTCATTGCATCATGTCATCATGCCATCATCTCATAAATCTTTGCACCTCAACTCACTAAATAAATTGCATTGATCTTTGGTCCATTTAAATCGAGGGAACTCACATGGTGGTTTCTCTTTATAACATATCCTCCCAATATTTTTAGGGAGCTATATTCCATTAATTTGGAATCATCATAACACACATGCAAAATAATTCCCTTGGCCTTTTCTTCTTCAAGTGTTAACTCTCTAACCTTGCCTTATGTTTTTCTTCATTTTATGGAGCTCCACCTAAATTCTCAACATTTTTGGACACTTCTATAACCAAGCCCTAGTTCAAACCCATTTGAATTAAATTCAAATGTGTTTGAATGACATCTTTCAATCATGTGTCCCCTAATTTTCGTGGACCATGCACATTTTTACGAGTCTGTAAAGATTATCTGCGTGTCCAACTTCTTTCCCTAACCCCTCTTTCTTTTCTTTCTTAATCTCTATTTTTTTCTCTTTTCTTTTAGTAGTGTGAGAGAGCCCAGCAGGCCGGCCTTTAGGCCCATCTCTAGGCCCAGCCGCGCTCCTGCCCACCTGGACCTCGTAAACACCTGGGCCGGCCCCAAGGCCACCTCCCCCTAACCCTAGCTCTACCTTAGCCCAATCCCTCGCGCACCTCTCCTTCTCTCGATCCCTCCCTTGCGCCGCCAGGAGAGGAGGCACATCACCCGAACCCACCATCTCCCCGATCCCATCTCCCCTCGATCCCTCCTTCTCGTACTCTCTCCCTCGCGCCGCTAGAGGCAACGCGCATTGCTGCCTCGCTCGACCTCCTCCTGCTCTCAATCTCCCTCCAGCGCCCCTCAGCCTCCCTCCTCCTTCGATCCAGGGATCCAGGCCGGAGCCCCGTCGGCCTCCTCGCCGCCGTCGCGCCCACGGGGCCACCAGCATGCCCGGCTCGTCCTCCCCCTCTGCTCCCTTAGCCATGACACTCCGCCGCCCCCTTGCCTCATCCACGCCGGCGACCAGCAGCAGGCTGCTGCTCTGCGCCGCGCCTCCTGCCATGGCCTCCTCCTCGCCTCGAAGCCCCGCGCCCTGGGCTTCTTCCTCGCGCTCCTTGCCATGGTCATGTGCCCCTTGATCCAGCAGGACGATGCCCTGCCTTGCCGTCGTTCGCCTCCGGCGAGCATCTGCAGAAGCTCATCCACCTCGTCATGCTCCTGTTTCCTCTCCAGCGTTGCCCCTGTTGCCTCTTGTTTTGACCGCAGAGATCCTTCGACAACCCGTGTACCTCGCTGTGACTGCTTCTTGTCGTTGGACTGTCGAGATGCAGCCCCGAGGCTCTTCATGATCGCTACAAAATTCCACCTCGGCACCACTTGCACCCCCATGTTTCGGTGATCCTTCGTCCGCACGCCAAGACCGGACCCGTCAAGTACAACCACACCGTGTTGATACGGGAACCACTATCGTCGACCTCCGAAGAAAAGGGTTTTGCCGAGTACCCCTTCGTTTTGTCAAGACCATCAAGTCCCTCGACGACAAGTGCATGACTATGCGGATTGTCCCAAGTACCCCTGCGTTTCGACGAGACCAGCAAGTCTGAAGAATGCCAAGTTCGACGACGCTCTCCGCCTGAACGACTACCGCCGACGCGTACCTCTCCGTCGCCGTGGGTTTCATCAAGTTCAACGGTGAACCCCGAAGCCCTCGGATTCGTCAAGTCCGAAGATGCAAGTACCACTCTGAACCATGTACGACGACCGTCGCCGAAGACCCGTGTAACGCGAATGTCAAGTTTGACTATCATTGCGTGAACCACTACTTCCACTATGAACGTGAACGACTACCATCGCGGAACAACTACTCCCTCTACTTCCCTCGATGAACTCGAACCGTCCCGTTTGCACGCTTTGAAGGTATAATCGCCGAGAACGAACGTCCGAGAATGAATGCTTGTGTCATACGGGGTGCACCCTTTGTCTGCACCGTGTCCGAATTGTCACTCGTTTTCCATGCCACTAACCCATGGGAACCCGGTAGTCGGGATCACCCCACCATCTTTTTGCATGCTCCCGTCACTTTTCCTTTTGCACCAGTATTTCCATGAGCTACCGGAACCGTTATCGTTACCGTGGCACTCCCTTTCTTTCCACCACGGTGACAAATGCTTCATAATGCTCTTATCAACTTTTAATAATATTGCATAAACTTGCACATGTCATTCGCATCATGATAATAACATTTAAATGTTTAAAAATTGTTGTTGCACCAAATTGATAAATGCATATGGGGATTTACCGAAATTATTGTTTGTTGTTCCGGCCTCATTTAAACTTGCCTAGTTAGTTTGTTTTCATATGCTTCACCTCTTGCCATGTTAACCAACATTTAAATTTCTTGAGTATCTAACCGAGAGAGAACTAAATATTTGATGTGGTGTGTCGTCAATATGCAACTCGTTGCATATTGAGCTCCACTTAACTTGTAGAGTTGTTTGTGCTCTTTGCCATGCCATGCATATTTAAACCGGACATGCATCATTCTTGGTTGTGCATCATGCCATGTCTATGTGATGGTTGTTTACCATGTTGTTTGCTTCTTTCCGGTGTTACTTCTTCGGGTTAGTTCCATTAACGTCGCGTTTGTGAGGATTCGTTCGACTACGTCCGTTTGCCTTCTTCATGGACTCGTTCTTCTTCCTTGCGGGATCTCAGGCAAGATGACCATACCCTCGAAATCACTTCTATCTTTGCTTGCTAGTTGCTCGCTCTTTTGCTATGCCTATGCTACGATACCTACCACTCGCTTATCACTGCCTCCCATATTGCCATGAGCCTCTAACCCACCTTGTCCTAGCAAACCGTTGTTTGGTTATGTTACCGCTTTGCTCAGCCCCTCTTATAGCGTTGTTAGTTGCAGGTGAAGATCGAAGTTTGTTCCTTGTTGGAACATGGAGATGATGTTCCTTGTTGGAACATTGTTTACCTGTTGGGATATCACAATATATCTTATTTAATTAATGCATATATATACTTGGTAAAGGGTGGAAGGCTCGGCCTTATGCCTGGTGTATTGTTCCACTCTTGCCGCCCTAGTTTCCGTCATATCGGTGTTATGTTCCCGGATTTTGCGTTCGTTACGCGGTTGGGTTATAATGGGAACCCCTTGACAGTTCGCCTTGAATAAAACTCCTCCAGCAATGCCCAACATTGGTTTTACCATTCGCCACCTAGCCTTTTCTTTCCCTTGGGTTCTGCAGACTCAAGGGTCATCTTTATTTAACCCTCCCTGGGCCAGTGCTCCTCTGAGTGTTGGTCCGACCGAGTAGACTGCGTGGCCACGTCGGGGCAACTTGAGGGTTGGTTTTACTCGTAGGATGTCTCATCTGAGTGTGCCCTGAGAATGAGATATGTGCAGCTCCTATCGGGATTTGTTGGCACATTCGGGCGGTGTTGCTGGATTTGTTTTACCATTGTCAAAATGTCTTGTAGAACCGAGACACCGAGTCTGATCGAAATGTCTCGGGAGAAGGTATATCCTTCATTGACCGTGAGAGCTTGTCATGGGCTAAGTTGGGACTCCCCTGCAGGGATTTGAACTTTCGAAAGCTGTGCCCGCGGTTATGAGCAGATGGGAATTTGTTAATGTCTGGTTGTAGAAAACCTGAAGTTGACCTTAATTAAAATACATCAACCGCGTGTGTTACCGTGATGGTCTCTTCTCAGCGGGGTCCAGGAAGTGAACACGATGTTGGAGTAATGCTTGACGTAGGTTGGTCTAGGATCACTTCTTGATCATAGTTTTATCGACCGTGCCTTGCCTTCTCTTCTCGCTCTCATTTGCGTATGTTAGCCACCAAACATGCTAGTCGCTTGCTGCAGCTCCACCTCATACCTTTTGCCTTACCCATAAGCTTAAATAGTCTTGATCACGAGGGTGTGAGATTGCTGAGTCCCCGTGACTCACAGATACTTCCAAAACCAGCTTGCAGGTGCCGTTAAACCGTGCAGATGATGGAACCAAGCTCAAGGAGGAGCTCGATGAAGACCTTGTCCTTTGTGTTTGTTTCGTTCCAGTTGATCAGTAGTGGAGCCCAGTTGGGGTCGATCGGGGATCTGTGTAGCATTTGGGGTAGTCTTCTTTTATTTTGGGTTCCGTAGTCGGACCTTGATTGTATCTGGTTGATGTAATGCTTTATTCATGTATTTGTGTGAAGTGGCGATTGTAAGCCAACTATGTATCTTTTCCCTTATTGTATTACATGGGTTGTTTGCGAAGATTACCTCACTTGCGACATTGCTTTCAATGCGGTTATGCCTCTAAGTCGTGCTTCGACACGTGGGAGATATAGCCGCATCGAGGGCGTTACAAACGTCCAAGTCCAAATAAACACGAACTGGAGCTAAATTCAAATATATGGAAATATTGCAGCGTCAAGAACTTTCACAAGAAAAAAAGTTGAGTAATATTCGAGGATTGTTTTCACACACACAAAAAGGTTCGGTGGATGTCCTTCGAGCACGACACGGTGACGCACCGTTTGATTGACCGCGCGGCCGTGGTTCACGCGCTTGCACATGATTCCGTATCATGGTTGTGGTACTAACTAATAAAAGCGCTGCCTAAGTCTAATGTTTGCGTGTACTAGTACAGTTTTCTTTTAAGTTTGACCAACCTTATATATAAAACTAAACTAAGCTCCCACATGCGCACTCATCAATATGCCGCCGCTGTTGCGCATGCCGGCACCCGCCTGCTCCGGCCAACAATTTCTCATCCATCACCGCCGTGTCGCCGCCATCCCTGTGCCATGAAGCCGAAGGCTCGCCCGCTCACATCGTCTGCAGTCCCTCCTCGCGATGCCGCCGCGCTGCCAAGCACGCGAGCAGCTGGTGGAGCAGCGTCTATGCACGCAGCGTACGAAGAGGAGGACGAGCGCGTGCTCCAGCACGCCGGCGAGGAGGAACTAGCGTGCCATTGTCGTCTCCGCCCGCACGGAGGAGGCGCGCATGGTGGCTGTCGCGGCGGAAGCCGGTCACACGCGCATCGAGCCTGCAAACCGGGTGTGGACACGGAATCTAACTTCGAGACCTTGAATGCCATGTGGATCCTGCAATCTGAAGGAGCAATTTGGGTCGGTTGACTCATGTGAGCCGTTTGATGCAACATGGATGGCTAGAAGGGCTTCTTCCACCTCTTCTGCCGTCTTCTTCCTTCGCTTCGTCGAACTTCTTTTGCAAATCGATTGACCCAAATTATACTACTAGTACGAACGTATTAAGTACAGTAGGAATACGAAGATACGAGCAGTAGTACCAACTGCAAGAAGAACAGTAGTAAGACATAGTACTAGTACTATTGTATGTACTAAAGAGTTCAAATAACGAGAAAGAACATAAACATAGTTCTGCTGGGGCCTTAGCACAACACACCCTTGAAAATAAACTAAGCAACTAGTCCGCTTGACACTGCAGTAGAACCAGCATGAGAGACGGCACTGCCACCTACTCGGAGTCCGAGTCCACGTCCTCGACTTCGTCCTCGTCCCTCTTCCTCTTCCTCTTTGCCGACGCTTCTTTGCTTGAACTGGACACTGGGCTCTGCTTCTTCATCCAACCCTTGTAGATATTTAAACAAAGGTAGGCATCCATTACTGCGTACAGGATGTGATCTTCATCTAATGTCTTTGACTCCCATGCATGATGAAACTCGTGATGAGGTTTCTTCAGTTTAGCGTACGAAGGATCAATCATGGCTGCTGCCAGGGTCAGCATTGAAGGTTGAGAGGAGGACACCAGGATTGCCTTCTGGAGATCGAAGGGCTGGCCTACAACGAGACCTATCCGATGCAGGACATATCTGTCGTTCTTAAAGCCTACAATAACAAATTCAATCTTTTGTCCTTGAGGAAGTTCTTAAAATCCTGGCACTCAACGTCAGCATGGCATATGTGGTAGACCAAGAAAACGCTATGTACGCAAACCTGGATCACGGCGGGCTTCTTCCTCTCTTCGTCCTTTAGATCCTTCTCTTGTCCCAGGACTGTGGTGTACTCAACATCTAGCCCAGCGACCCACTCATCCGTTGAACTATTGAACATGCGTAGGAAGCGAGCAAGCCATGCTTTCATTGTCTCGGATCCACGTATGTAGATGACGATGAACTGGTCGCCGGTGATGGCTCTAACCTGGTACTCAGCGGCGACCATGGAGATTTGGGATGCCATGGATTTTGGAGGAGGGTTAGGAGAAGTTGAACTGTTGTACCCCGCAAAAAAAACTGGGAGCGAACTAATGTGAAAGGACGGGACGACTGGGAGCGAACTGATGTAAGGTAGAAGACGGGGACGAGTAGGGCGTGTGAATGGCGTGGGGTTGCTGGCTTGCCCGTTGGATAAACGGCTGCAAGACCCCAAAGAGTTCTCGAGAACTATGCGGGACCCACTAGATGTCATGTCTACTAGACCCATATCATAGGCCTGACGATATAGCTTCTGCCTGTTCGCACGCCATGCCGGCTCGTGGATGTAACTTCACATAATTCCGTCAAACGTCACGCCTCCCACGACCTTCGCCTCCCTCGCGCGGTCGCGCCCTTTGATACTTTGACCGACTATAAATGAGCAAATTTTTTGCCTTTCTTTAGACAAGCAATTTTTTTTGCCTACTCTGCATGCATGATACTCCCTCTGGTCCTTTTTACTCCCGTCAACCGTTTGCAAAGTGTTTGACCAAATTTATACTTTTTTTGAACACCACCTTATATTAATTAACCAACCACACCAGTACACTCATTCGATACAATATTCACCACGCAGGGTGGTACGTTATTTACAAGAATACCATCTAATCTATTGTCAAAGCTATACTTAGCGATTAAGTGTGCCACCTTATTGGCCGAACAACTAATCTTTGACAATTGAAGATTGTTGATCAACTTCGAGATGCTCAACGCTTTCATCTTCAGGTCACGCATAGCAGACCTGTCATAGTCCCCCGATGCAAGAGACGCTACCAAAAAAGCACAATCAGTCTCTAAGATTACATGATTATGAAGAGAAATACCTATGTAGAGACCGGCAATGCAAGCCCTAAGCTCCGCTTCCTCCACGCTTTGACAGGCATCAATGAAATCCCACAACCAAATTTATACTAAAAATATCAATATCTACAATACTGATTATAATGAGTATAAGAACTACGTTTTATAATGAGTGTAAAAATACTGATTTGACATTGTGAATGTTGACACATTTTTCTATAAGTCTGGTGAAAGTAGAGGTACATTGACTTCAGACAAAACTTAAATGCATAATGCAGACTAGTTCCTCTGTCCAGGTGCGTGCCATGTCCTATCTTGTCATCACAACAAGGTTAGATATTAGAGTACCACTACCTCCCTTCTAGTTTAAAGGGCTCGATTCAAAATTTTCACCTACTCTTAGCAAGATAGTAGAGGCGGTGGAATAGTTTTTGAAGTATGCAAAAGTACTCAACTAGTGCTGTCGTTATTCACAAAAAAAATGTGTTTACCAATGCATGCATGAACACTAGTTACTCTAACCCCCCTCTCTTCTTTAATTCTTTGCCACATCAGCATGTTTGCTATTCCCGTGTGCATGATACCAGCTAAGATACCACCATAATGGTTAGCCTTAATCATCGCATGCAATAATTTAGTGCACCTTGAAATATGAACATGTGTGGGGCGTGTATGTTTTTAATGACTTGAGACTATACCTAGCCCGGCATGCAAGATGACTTATTATGCACCGTTCCCCATACCTGCAGGAAGCCTGTTCGTCTCCAAATCTTTTCCTCTCCACGTGTGGAAACAATATGCCTGCCAAACTCTCCTTCTCCCTCCAGCGGTCCCACCACTCCACCCCGTGTGAAAAAATCTGCATGCATGACTCTCCTCCCCCCACATTCGTCTAATCCATTGTGACCAGCAATATTTCCACCCCGTCGCTCCCCCGTAATTTACTCCAACAAATATGCCCACGTAGCTGTTACTTAACTGTTGGTTCATTGGGTCACTAACATATGGGCCCAACACGGGTCTAGCCCACATGTCAATGACGCAACTGGACCTGCAGTTAAGTCAGTGCATCTCAGTCCATATCTTACGTAGGTGTGCCATTGCTCGCTATAAATACTGCGCCTCCCACGACATCGCTATCTCCTCCCCCTCATGTTCACGTTCATCGCTATCTCCTCCCCCTCCCTCTCACGTCGACCACCATGGCATCGCCCCTCCCAAGCCCTAGGAGCCCCTCGCTGCACCGCGCGGACGGTCACACGTCGTCGTTCCGTTCCTCGCAGCCACTAGTCGAGGAGGACGTGTCGGTGTTCCGCTCCTCGCCGCTACGCGATGTGTCGTCATTCCGTTCCTCACCGCCACTAGTCAAGGAGGACACATCGGTGTTCCGCTCCTCGCCGCGACATGATGCATCACCGTTCCGTTCCTCGCCGCCACTAGTCTAGGAGGACGCGTCGGCGTTCTGCTCCTCGCCGCGACGCGTCGAGGTGGACGCGTCGGCGTTCCCAATCTCGCTAGCACGCGCGCCGGAGGACGCGTCGGCTCCCTGCTATGAGGAGAACGTCGCGCCGCCCGCCGAGCCCCCCCAGCCTTGAGGAGCTTTGGAAAGAAATGGATGTCACCTTGTGGGAGGCTTGGCCTCCAGCAGAGCGCGCCAAAATAGAGGCGGAGAAGAAGGCCGAGGAAGAGAAGCGCACCGCGGAACAAGCTGCCTGGGAGGCCTATGTTGTGTCCGAGAGAGTCAGGCAATTGGCTCTTTGGCAGAAGGCTCATGCGAGGGCCGTGAGGGTGGCGGAGGACGCCCGTGCGGACGCCCTGAGTGCAGTCGGGCCCAAGCGCCTCATCTACGCTTGGCGGTACGTGGACCGGGTGCACGCTTCCAGCGAGGAGGAGTACCTGTTGGCGCCAGATCACCACACCGGTGAGATCGCGCTCTCCCGCCGGCAAGCCGCCAATCAGCACCTCGCGAGTTGCGAGGCTGAGGAAGAGGCGTTGTGTCAGCGCGCTAGGAAATGGCCGCGCACTAGGGCACTCGTGGCGCGCCGCAAGCGCTCCTGCGAGCGCCATGGCTTTTAGGAGGTGTATAATTTTTGTTTCGTAAGGCGATCTCATTAGTTTTGGGACGCAAATGATAAATCCCGAACATTCAGGAATTTTTAGCGTCCTTAATTAAGTATGTAAAAGGGAAAGTTTGAAAACCTTGCATATTCGTACGCATTTTGCAAGTACGTGCATATAGCACAAACTTTACTATATACTATCGCACTACACGTCTCTCTCTATATATGCTTGCAGACTGTGCTACTCCCTCCGTCCAGGTCAATAAGTCATCTTTGGTTGTGCACCGTGACCAAGAAGGAGGGAAGACTTATACACCTATACGGAGGGAGTACTACTATTACTTATGTACGTGCAAATGCACGTTTTAACATTACGATGCGGTTTTTGTAAAAGTAGAAAAACAGCACTAGTCAAGCTTGTGAAATGATTCAATGCAAAACAAATGTAAAAATGCTTGTTTGATTGTTTACTTTTAGCTTCCTTCTTTGTGGTTATTTCTCTGTCATACTTTGTACAGAGTATCTCACTGGTTGGAAAGGCATGCAAATTCCCAAACCACTTCCTACACCCTGTATCGAATTTTTTGCCTAACAAGTTGTGTCGTGCAATTGGAATTGCAACTTGAGTACTACTACTAGTAGGAGTACTAGGGGCCAGTTCTTTTAGGCTTCTAGATTAGTAATCCCATAACTACTACCTCCGTCCTGGTTTATTGGTCCCCATTGTAATCTGTGTCAAATTTTGATCATAAACATCTGGGTGAAATAGATAAAAAAGGTATCTTTTGCAAACAAAAGCGTTCAACTGTTCAACCTGCATCCAAAACTTGTGAAGAAATAACACTTATTGTGCTTTGCTAGAAATGATCTTTAAGAATTAGTTTTTGAGTATCGATTGTTATACATGTTGGCTACAGATGACATGGCACTTTCTTATAGTCAATAGTTGGCTATACTATTAAGTAATATTAACCATGCGCTTATACACCTAGACGGAGGGATTAAATCAGGATGACTTGCAAGCGGGCAGAGGAGATGTAAGAAATGGTTCATCGTAAGTCTTTCACCAGTACTGTAGTAAAAATTCATACATGGAAGATTCTAGACTAAACCATAAACGGATACACTTTTATTCATGCGCGATACTCCAATACAGCAAGATCCTGCATGGAAGTCTCCACATGCTTAGACAGCGGATTACATTGAGTGAAGACTAATTATCAACATTTAACTTGATAATGCGTATGTCCAGGTGAACCTCCTTGGAGTCCCCGTGCACCACGTTGGCGGGTAAAGGATGCCATGGGTTTTCCAAGTCCACATTGGCAGGATAGTCCCGGCTCCCCAGAGTCCAAGTCCGTTCGATGAGGTCGGTGTCGCCGCCCACGTGACCCGAATGGGTAGTAACACTGACCATGCACCCGTACATTGGCCTCGTGTCAGTGTCAACGTCAGCGGCGTCGCCCCTGACGCACATTACAGAGACGGGGCGGCGACCTGCGCGGGCCTCGCCGGTGCCCACGATCAAGAGGAAGACGTTGCCGTCCTCCTCCGAGACTAGCAGGCGGCGGTGATCCTCCAGTAACTCCGGCATGGTGAACGGGTAGCACGTCTCGTACTTGATGTTCTCCGCCAAGGGCCAGCAGTGACTGATGCACGCATCCGTGAGGTGATGCACCATGTCCACCGGCGAGCCACAAAACGGCATCGGGCACTCATAGCAGTGGACGAAGGGCTCCTTGGAGGCATCGACCAGGGCATCCATGAAATGGGAGTGGTTGTAGGGGACGTTGCGCCAGTTGAATATATGAGCAAGTTACTATGAGATTTAATCCGAATAAGCACAAAATAAATCATGAATTCTACCACGATTTCGAGCAGGAAGGACAGAAACACATACGGTGCAATGGGAGCAGCACCGTTGGCGTTGAGGTTGTCGCCCATGTCCAAACACCACGTAGACACGGTCTTTGAGCACGGTTCGTAGTCGTTCCACGCTCAGGCATAGACGTTTGTAACTATTTTAGATTAGAATATACTACTCCTCCGGTGCTAGTAGTAGAGTAGAGTCCTACTCTACTACTCTACTCAAGCAAGTTAGGGCATAGCACTGTAGGGAGTACCAGTACTGTGATCACTCAAGCAAGTTGTCTGGCATCGACATGACCTTACGCTGCTGGTATGTGTCTCGTAAGTCAAGCGGCGTGCTGTAGTCATCATCACCTGTCCACTTCCCGCAGCACATATTCGCTTCTCCATCTTTGTCTGCACATAATCTCGTCCAATCTTCCATCCCCGCTAAGGCGCCTCCCCCCCTCGTCCGAAACCCAAGCACTAACAATGGCAGAACCGAGCAGCGTCCGCCGAAAGAGTGGCTGGAATTCGCTCCCCACGGAGGTAATCAAGCTCATTGTTTCGTGTCTGGACAATCTCAGTACCATGCCGCTCACCGCGTGCTCGTCGGGGCTGTACCGTTACTCAAAGCCCTCAGGACGGAGCTTTTTAAGACAGCTCCTTGCTTGCTGATGCCGTCTGATCTTCAAAAATAGCGTGTCACGCACCATAACGGTCGTAGGGTGGCGAGCATCAACCCCCTTGACTGCGATCCGATCCCCGTCAGCCTCAACTACATTAACGGTATCTACTGGGTCGGCATGAACATGTCTTAGATGGTGCTCGTCGACGGTCGCGGCAGCTGGATGCTCGTGGAGGTCTACACCCGGTGATTGATCCCCCTTCCTTCGATTAACACTGCACTGCTTTGGCACCGCGGCCCAGAATACTCGGAATATTACAACAGCCAACATGATACCAAGTTTGATTTGCTCAAGGTTGTAATCTGCCAAGTGCCCACAAGATCTGCGAATTATAAAGACTTCAGGCTAATTGCGTTCTTCAACCGCGGTCTCGCCTATCTGACAGGTCACTGCGGTAAGTGGATAAATCCGCACGTCCATCGCAGGATCGTACATCCTCCATGGTTCTCTGATGCCATTGAACACAAGGGCTTCATTTACGTTGTCGACTCCTTGTATGGCTGGACGTATTGCTGGCCTACTCCAGTCATCGCTACAAACGGCTGTTACAGCAGTATGTTACTTTCCTATCATATCATGATGGCTTGCTTATATTACTGTCAACATTTGCTGAAAAAATATTCATGCTCATAACATGTTGTTCTTAAGATTGACTAAATCAAGAGCCCTTTTTTATTTGACTCCAACTTGATATGATGTTGTAGGCCGCCTAGTGTCCCTACCCTTCCTAATCCCAGAACCTTTCAAAGAAAAGCGGCATGGCAGTTGCAGGTGGTCCCTGGCTTGATCAGACAACGGTGAAAGATTGATGATCGTTCACATGTACCGGACGTGTTGTTTTGCGGAATACAATCACAGTCACTGCAAGGTCTTTGAGCAGGATCCCAGCTTCTCTGGGCCTTCAGGAATTTTTGACTGGAGGCTGGTAAGTAGCCTTGGTACACACTCTCTGTTTGTCGGACTGAATTATCCAATTAAACAGGAGATAACCGACGGCAAGGATCATGATGGCAGCGCGGTTTCTCTCATCAGGAAAAACTGTGTGTACACAGCGTACCATGCGTCTCTGCATGCACCATACACTGATATGTGCCGCCACGCTCTGCAGCCCAACCCAAAGTAGGAGAGAGGGTCACAAGTATCAGACTTCGACCTGCTGGCTGGAGTTTCCCCCGTCAGGCACCCATCTGGTTCAAGCCGTCATCCTATCTCCACAGCTTAATAAATAGTAACGTCTAACTGAGCCAGTTAGTTAGATGCGTACACTTGGTGTAGTAGGATCTTTATTTAGTTTGATGCATACACTTGTTCTTTTTTGGTAGCCCTTTTGTAATGATGGATGATGTTTGGTTTGAAAGAGAGATCCGCGTCTTCACTCTTCTGGCCTGCTTACTGCTTTTGTTGCACCCCCAGCCCTCGTTGCTGCTGGTGCTGTTTTCAATGTACAATCAGTAGTATATTTTGTCTATTGGTTGAATAAATGTGTTGTTAGAATGACAAACACAATGTTTTGGAAGTCGTTGCACGGTTCGATCCTTTAGTGCCCCGTACCGTACGTAGCGCATACTATTTTTCATACGGAACACATTTTCCACTTGTTGATAACATGCAGCCCACTGATGAAGGCCCAATAGAGAAGCCCATAATTAACTAGAAGGGAGGCTCTCACATGAATCCGGCCCAGGTACATGCTCATGGTCCCCTACACATAAATAAGTAAATAAATAAAGCTAAATGCTCATGCACCGGTTCTTTGGGAAAATAGGTAGCCCAATATTTCTTTTTGAAGAATACCCAAGCTAGGCCTATTTGTTTTCTCTGAATTACTAGGCTGGAAATCTTTCAAGACAATGAGGGATGCATTCCAGCCTAGCTTAAGAGTATGGTCAATGTCTGTTAAAAGTAATATCAAAAGGGGTTGAAAATTCCAAAAAATTTATAGCAAATGGGATATAAGTTTCTTTTTTTTGTTTTTGTTCTTCACTGATATCTTAAACGTATTTCATTGGATTTAACATGACATAGTACTAATTTATTTTTAAATTTTTTTAGTATGGCTATTAATTTTTGGATTAAGAATATTTTGTTACCCAGCAAAAATTTGCGAATTTTCAAAATTTCCCATATATTTAGTTAATTTTTTGACCTTGGTACTGACCAGAAAATGGCCAGCAATTCTAAAAATGGAAAACGGGCTATAATAAATTCCATATGAATTAGAAAATGAGTAAAAATTATAAAAATAATAGCAAATGGGCTGTACACGCCACATATTTCGAGGATGACTTGTTTACGCAAGGCTTTGTGAGTGAACACACGATTCTAGCAGCAGTGGCTGTTGGATGTCCATCCAACGGCCGACGTGCTTCTTTAATCTCTGATCTTCCTGCTCCAGCCGCCTAAACTAGCGCTGGCGGGACTGCCTGCTCCCTCCTCTTGTGGCCCGCTTTGATGCCGCGTAGGCTTCCCGGCCCACCCTACTCCCTCCACTGGCCTGGTCGCACGCAATCAACTGCCTCCTTATTACATGAAAAAATGATTCCTCCCACTGACATCTGGGGCGCACCGGTTAGGAGGCTGACCTGTGGGCCTACTAAGTTGACGCGTATGCAGGGCTTGTCAACTTAGTCAACAAACGATTCTAGCAGCAGTAACCATTGGATTTGAATCGAACGGTCCTGTTGCTTCTTCAATCGCTGCCCTTCTTGCACCAGCCGCCCAAAACAGCGCCGGGGAGACCGCCTGCTCCTGCCTCTAGTGGCCGGCTATGCTGCCGTTGAGGCCTCATCGCCCCCTACTACTCCCACAGCTAGCCAGGCCCTGCGGCGACGACAGCCTCACACCGCAGCCGAACCAGTGAACCTTCGTACTCCTCTCCGCGTGGGCATCCACTGCCACGTCTTCCCCGGCTCTGCATCATCCCCTTCCTAGGCCTCGCCGTTGTCCACCGCCTTGGTGCTCTCGGCGCGGCGTGGTCAGCGTGGTCAACGACATTCCATCGGAAGAGTACTGTACGTGGAGAGGCGGACAGCTGGGTCCACGGCCACTACCCAGTTTTTTTGTGATTTGCCAAGTAAGTCGCTTTGTCAGGCTTGTTGGGCTGCAAATCTTTCAAGACGGGGAGAGCTTTCATTCGGCTAGCCGAGAAAATGGCCCATCCGTAATGAGAAATGGGTTGTACATTTTTAAAACACATCAAACCGGCAATTAGTTTCAAATATCATTTTTTTTTCATTTCGAGATTTTAAATTACATTAATTTTTATGCGTGGAGAATTTGTTGGATTTTATATTGATATACATTTATTTTTAAAATCAGTTTGAATGTGAGTCGAAATTTTGGGATTAAAAACAGTTCGGACCGCACCAAAATATGCAAAATTTCGTATAATTTTTTAACCGTGGCCACAATATGGGCTGTAATGCTAACAAAAAGAATATGGGCTCCAAAAAAACCTTAATAATTAGCAAATGGGCTGTAAATTTTTAGAAATAATGGCAGATGGGTTGTATGTTGTTTTCCACAGATTTAAGGCTTTCCTAAAAATAGGTTGACGCACAAGCAGTGACTGTTGGATGGCCATCCAACGGTCATCGTGCTTCTTCAATCTCTGCTCTTCCTGCTCCAGCCGCTCAAACAAGCGCCGGCGGGATTGCCTGCTCCCTCCTCCCGCGGTCGGCTCTGCTGTAGCGCAGGCCTCACTGCCCCACCGTACTCCCATCGCTGGCCTAGCCATCCCTCTACTCACCCACACCTGTTGTTATTCTCCGGAGAGGGCAGACAAACCAGTAAACCCTCGTACAGTCGTACTCCCCTCCGTGTGGGAAACAACTGCCAAGTCTTCCCTGCCTCCTTGTCATTCCCTTCCTAGGCCTCGCCGTCGTCCACCGCCCTGGTGCTCTCGGTGCGGCTTGGTCAACGTGGTGAACGACCGACATGCATCTGAAGTGGACTGTACGTGGAGAGGCCGACAGCTAGGTCCACGGCCGCACGCAAGGAAATGCCTCCTTATTACGCGCAAAATAATGATTCCTCCACCTGACATCAAGGACCCACTGAAAGGGCCTCTGTATTTTGCGAAAAATTGTTACGACCGCTGACAGCTCGGACCCACCAGCTATGTCTTCGCACGCAAGGAAGTGCCTCCTTATTATGCACAAAAAAATGAATACTCCCCCTGTTAGCTGGGACCCAGTATAGTGGCAGGCTGACTTGTGGGCCTACTAAGATGACGGGGACGGAGGGCTTTGTCAACTTAGTCAATATGCACGATTCTAGCTCCAGTGACCATACGATGTCCATCCAACGGCCGTAGTGATTCTTCAACCTCTGGTCTTCTTGCTCCAGCTGCCCAAACCAGCGCTAGTCGTGCCTCGTGCTCCTGCCTCCCATGGCTGGCTGCGATGCGGCGGAGGCCTCACCGCCCCCTAATACTCCCACCGATGGCCAGGCCATCCCTCTACTCACCCACACCCCCTATTATTCTGCAGCGACGTCAGCCTCACACCGCAGTGAACTAGTGAACCCTCGTACTCCTCTACGCGTGGGCATCCACTGCCTCTTCTTCCCCGGCTCCGCGTCGTCCCCTTCCTAGGCCTCGTCGTCGTCCATCGCCCTGGTGCTCTCGGCGCGGCGTGGTCAATGTGGTCAAGGAACGGCTTCCATCGGACATGGACTGTACGTGGAGAGGCTGACAGCTAGGTCCACGGCCGCAGCAAGAAAGTGCCTCCTTATTACGTGCAAAATAATTATTCCTCCACCTGACAGCGGGGACCCACCGGACGGGCCACCGTATTTCGTGAAAAAAATGTTTCCCCCCTGACTGTTGGGACCCACCAGCTACATCTTTGCACGCAAGGAAGTGCCTGACAGTCGGGACCCACCTGGTCGAAGCGTACATAGCGTTGTCATTCTGGTCACGAACGTGTACGCACATATATACTGGTGGATGTAGAGGCGCGCACGTGTCGTAGTAGAGGCGCGCACGTAGCATGCACACGTACGTACAGCGGCCAGGGTGCAAGAAATAAAATACGGCCACGTATGTGTACATACGGTCGGGGTCTCGAACGCCTACTCGCGCATACGTACGGCCAGGGCTCGTGTACATGGCTGGGTCGGAACGGAGAAACAGTGTCGTTGTCGTGTTCATGGGGAGGCAACGGAATGCGTCATGTTCATGGGGAGGCAACGGAATGCGTCATCTTCATGGGGAGGCAACAGAATGCGCCGTGTTCATCGGGAGGCAACGGAATGCGTGGGAGCCAACCGGATGGGTCGGAACGGAATGTGTGGTCGTGTTCATCGGGAGGGCTTGGACAGAACAGGCGATGGAAACGAGGCCTGGCGTACCGCAAAACAGAGGAAACGGACCTCCTACGTTCGGAACGTGGTCCTGTTGATCGGGAGGGGTGTGGCGTATCGCAAAACGGAGGAAACGGACCTCCTACGGTCGAAACGGGGGTCCTGCTGATCGGGAGGGGTGTGGCGTACCGCAAAACGGACGAAACGGACCTCCTACGGTCGAAACGGGGGTCCTGTTGATCGGGAGGGGTGTGGTGTACCACAAAACAGACGAAATGGACCTCCTACGGTCGAAACGGGGGTCCTGTTCATCGGGAGGGGTGTGGCGTACCGCAAAACGGGACTCCACGGGATACTGTTCATCTCCACCGTCGACCT
Source organism: Triticum urartu (assembly GCF_056163025.1). Classification (NCBI taxonomy): domain Eukaryota; kingdom Viridiplantae; phylum Streptophyta; class Magnoliopsida; order Poales; family Poaceae; genus Triticum; species Triticum urartu. The sequence goes on along the minus strand of NC_141876.1, from coordinate 459,397,786 downwards.
CCTCCAGCCTCCACGGGCTACCGTCGACCTCCTCCAGCCTCCACGGGCTCCTGTTCATCCAGCGTCCACCGCGCGCTACTCCACCGGCTACTGTTCAACCACCCCTCCACCATCTACTGTTCATCCAGCCCTCTACACCACGGGGTCCTGTTCAACCACCCCTCCACCGTCTACTGTTCATCTAGCCCTCCACACCACGGGGTCCTGTTCATCCAGAGGCAACGCCACCGCTCACTATTCATCCACCCCCACCCGCAATGCTCACTGTTCATCCAATCGGTCGGCTTCAGTTAGCAGCAGTAGCGAAGGAATCGCTCGATCGGGTTCAGTTAACAGCCATCGATCGATCGCTCGGGTTCAGTAACGCGTAGCCTGCAGTGCAATCGCTCGGGTTCAGTTAGAGCCCAACGCCTCGCTCGGGTTCAGTTAGAGCCAACGCCTCGCACACATGCACGTACGTGTACGAGAGAAACGCACATCGCTCGGCCCCCGACCTCCCACCGTAACCGGGAACTCCCTGAATTTCCTCCCCCTCGCTTCTACTACGGTTTTTTCCGTCATGGACGGCCCAAAGAATGTCATGCAGCTGCGTCTCTGGCCCGCCCAAGACGAAAAGCCCATTTTCTGTCATGATTTTTTGTCATAGAAGTAGGAGCCCACCACATCTATGATGATACCGGGTTTTGTCAGAATTATCATCATAGAAGTGTCATATGTATGACAGAAAAAAAATTCGTTCAGCCCAAAATGTCATGGGTGTGTCTTTTTTTTGTAGTGAGAGCATGTTCCACACCAGACTGGTATGGTAATCCTGTTCTGGAAGTCATGTTACTAGACCATGACAAACCTACGAACTATGAGGAAGCGATGATGAGCCCAGATTCTGATAAATGGCTTGAGGCCATGAAATCTGAGATAGGATCCATGTATGAGAACAAAGTGTGGACTTTGGTGGACTTGCCCGATGATCGGCAAGCCATTGAGAATAAATGGATCTTCAAGAGGAAGATGGACGCTAATGGTAGGGTTACTATCTACAAAGCTCGACTTGTTGCAAAAAGGTTTTTCGACAAGTTCAAGGATTTGTTTACGATGAGACTTTCTCACCCGTAGCGATTCCTAAGTCTGTCCGAATCATGTTAGCAATTTCCATGTTTTATGAAATCTGGCAAATGGATGTCAAAACCGCATTCCTTAATGGATGTCTCAAAGAAGAGTTGTATATGATGCAACCAGAAGGTTTTGTAGATCCTAAAGGTGCTAACAAAGTGTGCAAACTCTAGCGATCCATCTATGGACTGGTGCAAGCATCTCAGAGTTGTAATATACGCTTTGATGTGGTGATCAAAGCATATGGTTTTATGCAGACTTATGGTGAAGCTTGTATTTACAAGAAAGTGAGTGGGAGCTCTGTAGCATTTCTAATATTATATGTGGATGACATATTGTTGATTGGAAATGGTGTAGAATTTCTGGATAGCATAAAAGGATACTTGAATAAGAGTTTTTCAATAAAAGACCTCGGTGAAGCTACTTATATTTTGGGCATCAAGATCTATAGAGATAGATTGAGACGCTTAATAGGACTTTCGAAAGCACATACCTTGAAAAGATTTTGAAGAAGTTCAAAATGAATCAGTCAAAGAAAGGGTTCTTGCCTGTGTTGCAAGGTGTGAAGTTGAGTAAGACTCAAAGCCCAACCATAGCAGAAGATAGAGAGAGAGAATGAAATCCATTCCCTATGCATCAGCCATAGGTTCTATAAAGTATGCCATGATGTGTACCAGATATATTGTGTACCTTACCAACAGTTTGGCAAGGGGGTACAATAGTGATCCAGGAGTAGATCACTGAATAGCGGTCAAAATTATCCTTAGTTACCTAAGAGGACTAAGTAAATATTTCTCGATTATGGAGGTGATAAAGAGTTCATCGTAAAGAGTTACGTCGATGCAAGATTTGACACTAATCTAGATGAATCTAAGTCTCAATCAAGATACGTATTGAACGTGGGAGCAATTAGCTAGAGTAGCTCCATATAGAGCATTATAGACATAGAAATTTGCAAAATACATACAGATATGAATGTGGCAGAGTCGTTGACTAAACTTCTCTCACAAGCAAAACATGATCACACCATAGTACTCTTTCGGTGTTAATCACATGGCGATGTGAACTAAATTATTGACTCTAGTAAACCCTTTGGATATTTCCCACATGGCGATGTGAACTATAGGTTGTTAATCACGTGATGATGTGAACTATTGGTGTTAAATCACATGGCGATGTGAACTAGATTATTGACTCTAGTGCAAGTGGGAGACTGAAGGAAATATGCCCTAGAGGTAATAATAAAGTTGTTATTTTTATATTTCCTTATATCATGATAAATGTTTATTATTCATGCTAGAATTGTATTAATCGGAAACTTGATACATGTGTGGATACATAGACAAAATACGGTGTCCCTAGTAAGCCTCTACTAGACTAGCTCGTTAATCAAAGATGGTTAAGTTTCCTAAGCATATACATGTGTTGTCATTTGATGAATGGGATCACATCATTAGAGAATGATGTGATGGACAAGACCCGTCCATTAGCTTAGCATAACGATCGTTAAGTTTTATAGCTATTGCTTTCTTCATGACTTATACATATTCCTCTAACTATGAGATTATGCAACTCCTGAATACCGGAGGAACACCTTGTGTGCTATCAAACGTCACAACGTAATTGGGTGATTATAAAGATGCTCTACTGGTGTCTTCGAAGGTGTTTGCTGGGTTGGCATAGATTGAGATTAGGATTTGTCACTCCGAGTATCAGAGAGGTATCTCTGGGCCCTCTCGGTAATGCACATCACTATAAGCCTTGCAAGCAATGTGACTAGTGAGTTAATTGTGGGATGATGCATTATGGAATGAGTAAAGAGACTTGCCGGTAACGAGATTGAACTAGGTATGATGATACTGATGATCGAATCTCGGGCAAGTAGCATACCGATAACAAAGGGAATAACGTATGTTGTTATTGCGGTTTGACCGATAAAGATCTTCGTAGAATATGTAGGAACCAATATGAGCATCTAGGTTCCACTATTGCTTATTGATCGGAGATGTGTCTCGGTCATATTTACTTAGTTCTCGAACCCGTAGGGTCCGCACGCTTAACGTTCGATGACGATTTGTATTATGAGTTATGTGTTTTGGTGACCGAAGCTTGTTCGGAGTCCTGGATGAGATCACAGATATGGCGAGGAGTCTCGAAATAGTCGAGAGGTAACGATTCATATATTGGAAGGTAGTATTCGGACATCGGAATGGTTTTGAGTGGTTCGGGTATTTTATCAGAGTACCGAGGGGTTACCGGAACCCCCCGGGGAATTACATGGGCCTACATGGGCCTTAGTGGAGAGAGAGAGGAGGGCCGCAAGGGGTGGCCGCTGTCGGTGTCAAAACCGGCGCATCTCGGGTAGGGGGTCCCAAATTGTGTGTCTAGGGTTGATGGTAACAGGAGACAGGGGACACGATGTTTACCCAGGTTCAGGCCCTCTCTATGGAGGTAATACCCTACTTCCTGCTTGATTGATATTGATGAATATGAGTATTACAGGAGTTGATTTACCATGAGATCATAATGGCTAAACCCTAGAAGTCTCGCATGTATGACTATGGTATTGAGTATCCCCTTTCCGGACTACACCCTCCAGTTTATATAGACACCGGGGGGTCTAGGGTTACATAGAGTCGGTTACATAAGACGGAATCTTCATAGTTGTTCGCCAATCTTGCTTTCCACGCCAAGGAGAGTCTTATCCGAACACGGGTACAGTCTTCGGTCTTCATATCTTCACAGCCCATCAGTCCGGCCCATAGATAACAGGCTGGACGCCCGAGGACCCCTTAGTACAGGACTCCCTCAACCAACCCCGATGGCAGTCCGAACTGGACTAGGGGAGGGGGCGGCGCCCCCCTTTCCCTCTCCCTCTCCCACTCCTTCCTTTCCCCTCCGGTGAAGAAAGGAAAAGGGGGGCGAATCCTACTAGGAGTGGAGTCCTAGTAGGACTCCCCCCATGGCGCGCGCCTCCTAGCCGGCCTCCTCCTCCTCCCCTCCTTTATATACGGGGGCAGGGGCACCCCATAGCACATCAATTGTTCTCTTAGCGGTGTGCGGTGCCCCTCCACAGTTTACTCCTCCAGTCATAGCATCCTAGCGGTTCTTTCTTTGCACTCATCAATGGAAATTCTCATGGCTTTGAGAGACTCATTGATATCATGCTTAGGTGGAATAGATCTAAGTTTCAAAGAATCAACATCAAGAGAAATTCTATCCACGTTCCTTGCCAACTCATCAATCTTAGACAATTTTTCTTCAATCAAAGCATTGAAATTCTTTTGTTAACTAATAAATTCTTTAATATTAGATTCAAAATCATAGGTCATCTTACTATAATTTCCATAAGGATTGTTGTAGGAATTAGCATAATTATTAGAGGATTACTAGGAAACGGCCTAGGATTAAAATTACCTCTATACGCGTTATTACCAAAATTGTTCCTACCAACAAAATTCACATCCATAGATTCATTATTATTCTCAATCAAAGTAGAGAAGGGCATATCATTAGGATCAGAAGGGACACTCTTATTAGCAAACAATTTCATAAGCTCATCCATCTTTCCACTCAAAACATTGATTTCTTCTATAGCATGCACCTTTTTATTAGTAGATCTTTCAGTATAACATTGAGAATAATTAACCATAATATTATCTAGGAGTTTAGTAGCTTCTCCTAAAGTGATTTCCGTAAAAGTACCTCCCGCGGCCGAATCTAAAAGATTTCTAGAAGCAAAGTTCAATCCGGCATAAAATTTTTGTATATTCATCCAAAGATTCAAACCATGTGTAGGGCAATTACGTATCATTAATTTCATCCTCTCCCAAGCTTGTGAAACATGTTCATGATCATGTTGCTTAAAATTCATAATATCATTTCTAAGAGTGATGATCTTAGCGGGACGAAAATACTTAGAGATAAAAGCATCTTTGCACTTATTCCATGAATCGATACTATTTTTAGGCAAAGACGAAAACCAAGTTTTAGCACGATCTCTAAGAGAAAAGGGGAATAGCTTCAGTTTAACAATATTAGTATCCACATCTTTCTTCTTTTGCATATCACATAAATCAACAAAGCTGTTTAGATGGGTAGCACCATCTTCACTAGGAAGGCCGGAAAACGGATCTTTCATGACAAGATTCAGCAAAGCAGCATTAATTTCACAAGATTCAGCATCGGTAAGAGGAGCAATCGGAGTGCTAATAAAATCATTATTGTTGGTATTGGAAATATCACACAATTTAGTATTGTCTTGAGCCATCGTGACAAGCAAGCAATCCAACACCCAAGCAAACAAGAAACAAGCAAAAAGAGGCGAACTAGAGAAGAGAAGGGGAACGAAAAAAGAGGGTGAATAAAACGGCAAGGGTGAAGTGGGGAGAGAAAAACGAGAGGCAAATGGCAAATAATGTAATGCGAGGGATAAGAGTTTATGATGGGTACTTGGTATGTCTTGACTTGTGCGTAGACTCCCCGGCAACGGCGCCGGAAATCCTTCTTGCTACCTCTTGAGCACTGCGTTGGTTTTCCCTTGAAGAGGAAAGGGTGATGCAGCAAAGTAGCATAAGTATTTCCCTTAGTTTTTGAGAACCAAGGTATCAATCCAGTAGGAGGCCACACGCAAGTCCCTCGTACCTACACAAACAAATAAGCACCTCGCAACCAACGCGATAAAGGGGTTGTCAATCCCTTCACGGTCACTTACGAGAGTGAGATCTCATAGAGATGATAAAATAATATTTTTGGTATTTTTATGGGAAAGATTAAAAGTAAAGATTGCAAAATAAAAGGTAATAGAAATAGCTTGTTGACGGAAGATTAATATGATGGAGAATAGACCTGGGTGCCATAGGTTTCACTAGTGGCTTCTCTCAAGATAGCATAAGTATTACGGTGGGTGAACAAATTACTGTCGAGCAATTGATAGAAAAACGAATAATTATGAGAATATCTAGGCATGATCATGTATATAGGCATCACGTCTGTGACAAGTAGACCGACTCCTGCCTGCATCTACTACTATTACTCCACACATCGACCGCTATCCAGCATGCATCTAGAGTATTAAGTTCACAAGAACAGAGTAACGCATTAGGTAAGATGACATGATGTAGAGGGATAAACTCAAGCAATATGATATAAACCCCATCTTTTTATCCTCGATGGCAACAATACAATACGTGTCGTTTCCCTTTCTGTCACTGGGATCAAGCACCGCTAGATTGAACCCAAAGCTAAGCACTTCTCCCATTGCAAGAAAGATCAATCTAGTAGGCCAAACCAAACTGATAATTTGAAGAGACTTGCAAAGATAACCAATCATACATAAAAGATTTTAGAGAAGAATCAAATATTGTTCATAGATAGACTTGATCATAAACCCACAATTCATCGGATCTCGACAAACACACCGCAAAAAAGAGTTACATCAAATAGATCTATAAGAAGATCGAGGAGAACTTTGTATTGAGATTCAAAGAGAGAGACGAAACCATCTAGCTAATAACAATGGACCCGAAGGTCTGAAGTAAACTACTCACACATCATCGGAGGGGCCATGGAGTTGATGTAGAGGCCCTCCGTGATCGATGCCCCCTCCGGCGGAGCTCCGAAAAACGCCCCAAGATGGGATCTCTTGGGTACAGAAGGTTGCGGCGGTGGAAATAGGGTTTCGTGGTGCTCCTGGTTGTTTTTAGGGTATATGAGTATATATAGGAGGAATAAGTAGGTCGGCTGAGCCACGAGGGGGAGGGCGCGCCCAGGGGAGTACGCGCCCCCTGCCTCGTGGACTCTCTTGACGTCCACTCCAAGTCCTCTCGCTCATGTTTGTTTCAAAAATCACGTTCCCGAAGGTTTCATTCCATTTGGATTCTGTTTGATATTCCTTTTCTATGAAACACTGAAATAGGAAAAAAACAACAATTTGCACTAGACCTTAGGTTAATAGGTTAGTCCCAAAAATAATATAAAAGTGTAAAATAAAGCCCATTAACATCCAAAACATATAATATAAGCATGGAACAATAAAAAATTATAGATACGTTGGAGACGTATCAAGCATCCCCAAGCCTAATTCCTGCTCGTCCTCGAGTAGGTAAATGATAAAAATAGAATTTTTGATGTGGAATGCTACCTAGCATAATTCTCAATGTAATTCTCTTTATTGTGGCATGAATATTCAGATCCGAAAGATTCAAGACAAAAGTCTAATATTGACATAAAAATAATAATACTTCAAGAATACTAACTAAGCAATTATGTCTTCTCAAAATAACATGGCGAAAGAATGTTCATCCCTACAAAATCATATAGTTTGGTCATGCTCCATTTTCGTCACACAAGAATTCTCATCATGCACAACCCCGATGACAAGCCAAGCAATTGTTTCACACTTTAGTAATCTCAAACTTTTTTCAACATTCACGCAATACATGAGCGTGATCCATGGATATAGAACTATGGGTGGAATAGAATATGATGATGGGGGTTATGTGGAGAATACAAAAAAGGAGAAAGTCTCACATCGACACGGCTAATCAATGGGCTAGGGAGATGCCCATCAATTGATGTCAATGCAAGGAGTAGGGATTGCCATGCAACGGATGCACTAGAGCTATAAATGTATGAAAGCTCAACAAAAGAAACTAAGTGGGTGTGCATCCAACTTGCTTGCTCGCTAAGACCTAGAGAATTTGAGGAAGCCCATTGTTGGAATATACAAGCCAGGTTCTATAATGAAAAATTCCCACTAGTATATGAAGGTGACAAAACAAGAGACTCTCTATCATAAGGATCATGGTGCTACTTTGAAGCACAAGTGTGGAAAAAAGGATAGTAGCATTGCCCCTTTTATTTTTTTATTTTTGGGGGGACAATGCTCTATTAATGGTGATCATCACACTTCTATTTATTTACAACTTAATGATTACAACTCGATATTAGAACAAAGTATGACTCTATATGAATAACTCCGGCGGTGTACCGGAAGGGCAATGAATCAAGAGTGACATGTATGAAAAATTATGAACGGTGGCTTTGCCACAAATGCGATGTCTACTACATGATCATGCAAGGTAATATGACAATGATGATGTGTGTCATGATAAATGGAACGTTGGAAAGTTGCATGGCAATATATCTCAGAATGGCTATGGAAATACCATAATAGGTAGGTATGGTGGCTATTTTGAGGAAGATATAAGGAGGTTTATGTGTGACAGAGCGTATCATATCACGGGGTTAGGATGCACCGGAGAAGTTTGCACCAACTCTCAAGCTGAGAAAGGGCAATGCACGGTACCGAAGAGGCTAGCAATGATGGAAGGGTGAGAGTGCGTATATCCATGGAATCAACATTAGTCATAAAGAACTCACATACTTATTGCAAAAATCTACAAGTCATCAAAAACCAAGCATTAAGCACATGCTCCTAGGGGGATATATTGGTAGGAAAAGACCATCACTCGTCCCCGACCGCCACTCCTAAGGAAGACAATCAAATAACACCTCATGTTTCAAATTTGTTACACAACGGTCACCATACGTGCATGCTACGGGACTTGCAAACTTCAACGCAAGTATTTCTCAATTTCACAACTACTCAACTAGCACACTCTAATATTACCACCTTTATATCTCAAAACAATTATCAAGTATCAAACTTCTCCTAGTACTCAATGCACTTTTTATGAAAGTATTTATTATACCGATCTTGGATGCCTATCATATTAGGACTAAATTCATAACCAAAGCAAATTACCATGCCATTCTAAGGGACTCTCAAAATAATATAAGTGAAGCATGAGAGATCAATAATTTCTATAAAATAAAACCACCACCGTGCTCTAAAAGATATAAGCGAAGCACTAGAGCAAAATTATCTAGCTCAAAAGGTATAAGTGAAGCACATAGAGTATTCTAATAAATTCCGATTCATGTGTGTCTCCCCCAAAAGGTGTGTACAGCAAGGATGATTGTGGTAAACTAAAAAGCAAAGACTCAAATCATACAAGACGCTCCAAGCAAAACACATATCATGTGCTGAATAAAAATATAGCTCCAAGTAAAGTTACCGATGGACGAAGACGAAAGAGGAGATGCCTTTCGGGGCATCCCCAAGCTTAGTCTTTAGGTTGTCCTTGGATTTTACCTTGGGGTGCCTTGGGCATCCCCAAGCTTAGGCTCTTTCCTCTCCTTGTTCCATAATCCATCAAATCTTTACCCAAAACTTGAAAACTTTACAACACAAAACTTAAAAGAAAATCTCGTGAGCTCCGTTAGTAAAAGAAAACAAACCACCACTTCAAGGTACTGTAATGGACTCATTATTTATTTATATTGGTTTTAAACCTACTGTATTCCAACTTTTCTATGGTTCATAAACTCTATTACTAGCCATAGATTCATCAAAATAAGCAAACAACACACAAAAAACAGAATCTGTCAAAAACAGACTAGTCTGTAGTAATCTGTAGGTTTCGAATACTTCTGGAACCCCAAAAATTCTAAAATAAATTGATGGACGTGAGGAATTTATCTATTAATAATCTGCAAAAAATGAACTAAATAGCACTCTCCAGTAAAAAATGGCAGCAAATCTCGTGAGCGCTAAAGTTTCTATTTTTTACAGCAAGATTGCAAAGACTTTCCTCAAGTCTTCCCAAAGGTTCTACCTGGAACAAACACTAATTAAAAGCATAAAACCACATATAAAAAGAGACTAGATGAATTATTTATTACTAAACAGAACCAAAAAGCAAAGAACAAAAATAAAATTGGGCTGCCTCCCAACAAGCGCTATCGTTTAACGCCCCTAGTTAGGCATAAAAGCAAGGATAGATCTGGGTATTGTCATCTTTGGTATGCAATCCATAAGTGGCCCTCATAATATATTCATAAGGTAATTTAATTTTCTTTCTAGGGAAGTGTTCCATGCCCTTCCTTAACAGAAATTGGAATCTTATATTCCCTTCTTTCATATCAATAATTGCACCAATCGTTCTAAGGAAAGGTCTACCAAGAATAATAGGACATGAAGGATTGCAATCAATATCAAGAACAATGAAATCTACGGGCACATAATTCCTATTTGCAACAATAAGAACATCATTAATTCTTCCCATAAGTTTCTTAATGGTGGAATCCGCAAGATGCAAGTTTAAAGAACAATCATCAAATTCATGGAAACCTAGCAAATCACACAAAGTTTTAGGAATCGTGGAAACACTAGCACCAAAATCACATAAAGCAAAGCATTCATGATCTTTAATTTTAATTTTAATAGTAGGTTCCCACTCATCATAAAGTTTTCTTGGGATAGAAACTTCCAATTCAAGCTTTTCTTCATAAGATTGCATTAAAGCATCAACGATATGTTTAGTAAAAGCTTTATTTTGACTATAAGCATGCGGAAAATTTAGCACGGATTGCAACAAGGAAATACAATCTATCAAATAGCAATTATCATAATTAAATTCCTTGAAATCCAAGATAGTGGGTTCATTGCTATGTAAAGTTTTGACCTCTCCAATCCCACTTTTATCAATTTTTGCATCAAGGTCTAAAAACTCCGAATCATTCGGACGCCTTTTAACTAAAGTTGAATCATCTCCAGTCCCATCACTATCAAGATTCATATTGCAAAACAAAGATTTAATAGGGGGCACATCAATAACTTTTAGATCTTCATCATTATTATCATGGAAACTAGAAGAACACACTTTTACAAAGCAATCCTTTTTAACACGCATCCTAGCGGTTCTTCCTTTGCAGTCATCAATGGAAATTCTCATAGCTTTGAGAGACTCATTGATATCATGCTTAGGTGGAATAGATCTAAGTTTCAAAGAATCAATATCAAGAGAAATTCTATCCACGTTCCTTGCCAACTCATCAATCTTAGACAAATTTTCTTCAATCAAAGCATTGAAATTCTTTTGCGAACTAATAAATTCTTTAATATTAGTTTCAAAATCATAGGGCATCTTATTATAATTTCCATAAGAATTGTTGTAGGAATTACCATAATTATTAGAGGAATTACTAGGAAACGGCCTAGGATTAAAATTACCTCTATACGTGTTATTACCAAAATTGTTCCTACCAACAAAATTCACATCCATAGATTCATTATTATTATCAATCAAAGTAGACAAGGGCATATCATTAGGATCAGAAGGGACACTCTTATTAGCAAACAATTTCATAAGCTCATCCATCTTTCCACTCAAAACATTGATTTCTTCTAGCATGCACCTTTTTATTAGTAGATCTTTCAGTATGCCATTGAGAATAATTAACCATAATATTATCTAGGAGTTTAGTAGCTTCTCCTAAAGTGATTTCCATAAACGTGCCTCCCACGGCCGAATCTAAAAGATTTCTAGAAGCAAAGTTTAGTCCGGCATAAAAAATTTTGTATAATCATCCAAAGATTCAAACCATGTGTAGGGCAATTACGTATCATTAGTTTCATCCTCTCCCAACCTTGTGCAACATGTTCATGATCATTTTGCTTAAAATTCATAATATCGTTTCTAGGAGTGATGATCTTAGCGGGAGGAAAATACTTAGAGATAAAAGCATCTTTGCACTTATTCCATGAATCGATACTATTTTTAGGCAAAGACGAAAACCAAGTTTTAGCATGATCTCTAAGAGAAAACGGGAATAGCTTCAGTTTAACAATATTAGTATCCACATCTTTCTTCTTTTGCATATCACATAAATCAACAAAGCTGTTTAGATGGGTAGCGCCATCTTCACTAGGAAGGCCGGAAAACAGATCTTTCATGACAAGATTCAGCAAAGCAGCATTAATTTCACAAGATTCAGCATCGTTAAGAGGAGCAATCGGAGTGCTAATAAAATCATTATTGTTGGTATTGGAAAAATCACACAATTTAGTATTATCTTGAGCCATCGTGCCAAGCAAGCAATCCAACACCCAAGCAAACAAGAAACAAGCAAAAAGAGGCGAACTAGAGAAGAGAAGGGGAACAAAAAAGGAGGGCGAATAAAACGGCAAGGGTGAAGTGGGGAGAGGAAAACGAGAGGCAAATGGCAAATAATGTAATGCGAGGGATAAGAGTTTATGATGGGTACTTGGTATGTCTTGACTTGTGCGTAGACTCCCCGGCAACGGCGCCGGAAATCCTTCTTGCTACCTCTTGAGCACTGCGTTGGTTTTCCCTTGAAGAGGAAAGGGTGATGCAGCAAAGTAGCATAAGTATTTCCCTTAGTTTTTGAGAACCAAGGTATCAATCCAGTAGGAGGCCACACGCAAGTCCCTCGTACCTACACAAACAAATAAGAACCTCGCAACCAACGCGATAAAGGGTTTGTCAATCCCTTCACGGTCACTTACGAGAGTGAGATCTGATAGAGATGATAAAATAATATTTTTGGTATTTATGTGATAAAGATTAAAAGTAAAGATTGCAAAATAAAAGGTAATAGAAATAGCTTGTTGACGGAAGATTAATATGATGGAGAATAGCTTGTTGACGGAAGATAGCATAAGTATTACGGTGGGTGAACAAATTACTGTCGAGAAATTGATATAAAAGCGAATAATTATGAGAATATCTAGGCATGATCATGTATATAGGCATCACATCCGTGACAAGTAGACCGACTCCTGCCTGCATCTACTACTATTACTCCACACATCGACCGCTATCCAGCATGCATCTAGAGTATTAAGTTCATAAGAACAGAGTAACGCATTAGGTAAGATGACATGATGTAGAGGGATAAACTCAAGCAATATATGCGATTTTTGGAGTTGGAATCACTGCAAACGAGGGCCCACACAGCGCACAAGACACCAGGGCCCGCTAGAGGTCCTTGGCGCGTGGTGGTGGGTTGTGCCCTCCTCGAACGTCGGTGTAACGCCCTCGATGCGGCTATATCTCCCACGTGTCGAAGCATGACTTAGAGGCATAACCGCATTGAAAGCAATGTCGCAAGTGAGGTAATCTTCACACAACCCATGTAATACATAAGGGAAAGAGATACATAGTTGGCTTACAATCGCCACTTCACACAATACATGAATAAAGCATTACAACATCCAAATACAATCAAGGTCCGACTACGGAACCAAAATAAAAGAAGACCACCCCAAATGCTACAAGGTCCCGATCGACCCCAACTGGGCTCCACTACTGATCAACTAGAACGAAACAACACAAAGGACAAGATCTTCATCGAGCTCCTCCTTGAGCTTAGTTGCGTCAACTGCACGGACTCATCGGCACCTGCAAACTGGTTTTGGAAGTATCTGTGAGTCACGGGGACTCAGCAATCTCACACCCTCGCGATCAAGACTATTTAAGTTTATAGGTAGGGTAAAAGGTATGAGGTGGAGCTGCAGCAAGCGACTAGCATATATGGTGGCTAACATATGCAAATGAGAGCGAGAAGAGAAGGCAAAAGCACGGTCGAACAACTATGATCAAGAAGTGATCCTAGAACAATCTACGTCAAGCATTACTCCAACACCGTGTTCACTTCCTGGACTCCGCCGGAAAGAGACCATCACGGTTACACACGCGGTTGATGTATTTTATTTAAGGTCAACTTCAGGTTTTCTACAACCGGACATTAACAAATTCCCATCTGCCCATAACCGCGGGCACGACTTTCGAAAGTTCAAATCCCTGCAGGGGTGTCCCAACTTAGCCCATGACAAGCTCTCACGGTCAACGAAGGAATAGACCTTCTCCCGAGACATTCCGATCAGACTCGGTATCCCGGTTCTACAAGACACTTCTACAAGTTAAAACAAATCTAGCAACACCGCCCGAATGTGCCGACAAATCCCGATAGGAGCTGCACATATCTCTTTCTCAGGGCACACTCAGATTGTCCTAGGTACGGGTAGGCCAGCCCAGAGTTGCCCCTGGTGGCCACCGGCAGCTGACAGGTGGACCAACACTCAGAGGAGCACGGGCCCGGGGGGGTTACAATAAGATGACCCTTGAGTCTGTAGAACCCAAGGGAAAGAAAAGTCTAGGTGGCAAATGGTAAAACCAATGTTGGGCATTGCTGGAGGAGTTTTACTCAAGGCGAACTGTCAAGGGGTTCCCATAATAGCCCAACCGCGTAAGGAACGCAAAATCTGGGAACATAACACCGATATGACGGAAACTAGGGCGGCAAGAGTGGAACAAAACACCAGGCATAAGGCCGAGCCTTCCACCCTTTACCAATTATATAGATGCATTAATTAAATAAGATATATTGTGATATCCCAACAAGTAAACATGTTCCAACAAGCAACAACATCTCCATGTTCCAACAAGGAACAAACTTCAATCTTCACCTGCAACTAACAACGCTATAAAAGGGGCTGAGCAAAGCGGTAACATAGCCAATCAATGGTTTGCTAGGACAAGGTGGGTTAGAGGCTTGGCTCAACAATATGGGAGGCATGATAAGCAAGTGGTAGGTATCGCAGCATAGGCATAGCAAAAGAGCGAGCAACTAGCTAGCAAAGATAGAAGTGATTTCGAGGGTATGGTCATCTTGCCTGAAATCCCGCAAGGAAGAAGAACGAGTCCATGAAGAAGACAAACGGACGTAGTCGAACGGGTCCTCACAAACGCGACGTTAACGGAACCAACCCGAAGAAGCAACACCGGAAAGAAGCACACAACATAGTAAACAACCACCACATAAACATGGCACGGTGCGCAAACAAGTATGATGCATGTCCGGTTTAATGAGGCATGGCATGGAAAAGTGCACAAGCAACCCTACAAATTAAGTGGAGCTCAATATGCAACGAGTTGCATATTGACGAAACACCACGACAAGTTATTTAGTTCGATCTCGTTTATGTACCCCACAATATTAAATGTTGTTAAACATGGCAAGAGGGTGAAGCAAAGTAAAACTACCTATCTAGTCAAGGTTAAATGAGGCCGGAAACAACGAACAACAAATTCCGGTAAATCCCCATATGCATATATTAGGTTTGGTACTGTTCTTCCCTAAACCATATTTTAGAGTTATTAAACATGCAAAGTGAGTACACCATGTTAAACTAGGCATTTTTCTACCCCATTTACATATAAAGTTTATTAAGTTCGGAGCTACAGTTAATTAGTTATGAATTAAATCATTTTAGCATGGCATTTAAGCAAGTTTAAACAAATTGCATTTTGAACATTTCAAACATGCATGAAAGTTGCATATTATGAAACTAGATGAAATTCTAAGCAAGTTCCATATATAATTTATTTAGATCCGATGCACGGTTGTGGAGTTATTATATGCATGAACCTAAAGGGGTTTTCTGAAAAACAGTAGTCTCTGGATAAAAGAGAAAAATCACAGCAGCAGGAAAAAAACAATACTGGGCCGAGTCTGGCAGGCCCAACTGTGTACAGGAGGGGCACTGGATCTGGGTGCTCACATTGGGCCTGCAGGGGCGCGTGGAGCTGGGCCTCGCGGCACTGGAGGGGAGCAGCTGGGCCGGGGCGCGGTCAACACACAGCGATCCAAGGCGGTTCGGGGCGCTCGTCCTCCTCTGCATCTGCTTCGATGCAGAGACGCCGGCGATGCAGGAAGGCCGCAGCAGCGGGTCTGGCGGCGGCTTGAGGGACTCTGGTGAGGAGGACCGATCTGACCGGCGGTGAGGTCCTACGGGCGGCAGGGGCGGCGTGCTCATCCGGGTTCGACAGCAGCAGAGCTCGTAGCAGAATCCGGGCCATGGCGCGACGGACGGCAGGGGAGCGAGGTCCAGCACGAGGAAGCACACGGAGGTGGGACGATGCTGGAGCGGCAGCGACGGAACTTGGGGAGGCGGCGAAGACGAGTGGATCCGAACGCGTGGCGGCGTTCTTCGGCGGGGTGGCGCGACCAACGGAGCTGGAGGAGGCGGCGCACGTTCACTGTTTCAAGAGAGAGCTTCAGACTGAGAGAGAGGAACGCTGGGAGGAGGATAACAAAGAGAGAGAGAGGGTCGAGGCCGGTCCTGACCAATGGGGAAGATGGGGCGCGGTCCAGGTGGCTGGGAGCATCGGCAGCGAAGGCGCCAGGAGGAGAGAGCAAACGGGAGGGGCTCGGGCAGGAGGTTGGATGGGGAAAATCGGCAGGAATGATGGACTGGATCGAGCAGGTGGAGAGGAGGTAGGTCAGGCACAGAAATGGAGGAAGTGGTTTGATTGGGTGGAGATGGATCCCGAGGTGGGAGAAGCTGGCGGCGGGGATTGGACAGGGAGGATCCCTAGAAAATAGGGTTTGGTCTGGTTATATATAGAGAGTGGGTCTATATGCAGACTAATGGAAGCCCTTCGATCTAAATCAGACGGCTGAGAAAATATAGGTTAGGAAGTCCTAATAAGGAAACGGAGACGTTTTGTAGATGTTTGGGGATGATCCGGACCCAACGGTAACGTCTGCCCGGGTCGGGTCCGGGGAAGTTTCGGACGCGCACGTGAGGAGGGCCGCGGGCTGTTGAGAGAGGTTAGGTTGGGCCTGGCGATAAGCAGTGGGCTGTGTAGATGGTCTCGAGCTGAGAGAAGAGAAGAGAGAGACCCGGCGACTGTTTCCGGAGACCGAAAACATCTGACGATTTGACCGGCTATAGTGCCTCTATAGTTTAACGGTTGGGCTATCAAACGGACTCCCAATGCGATGAAACTTGGCAGGCGACCTACTAACAACAAAACAACACCGCATGCCAACTTTCACCCCATTCCGAGAACATTTTCCGGCCACTTGTAAAAATAATATTTCAGATGTGCCGCGGGCGCGTGCAAGTGTGTCTGGGCTCAGAATGGACAACGGAAAGAACGAGGAGACCGGGACGGATGCAAGTTTTAAAAATGATGATGCAATGCACATGATGACATGACAAGATGCGACACGCAAGCAAATGACAAAGCAACAACAACGAATAACTGGAAGACACCTGGCACATCGGTCTCAGGGCGTCACAACACTCCACCACTACGAGAGGATCTCGTCCCGAGATCTAGAATGGCACCAGAGGGAAAATGGAAGAGAAAGAGAAGAGGTAAAGCTAAGTTGCTTCTTTGACAAACGAGTGAAACCAAAGGACCTTGAAAAAGGTTAAGCCATTTCGAGAAAAGAATACAACGGAGATGAACAAAGTTGAAAACACTCCGGTTAAATAGGATAAGCCTGAAAAGATCATGATCTTCATGATTCGAGATGATGACAGAAAAAGAGCAACATCACAATGCCTCTGGAACGGAAGAATAGAAGATAGATAATTGCCATAGGAGGATTGAGAAGAAAATGCCAACTTCTGCCAAAAAAGAGCTTGAAGAGGCATCTTTAGGTGAAGGGTCGAATGGAGTTGTTGGAAAACCAATAACGAAAAGAATAAGCTTGATATGGTCTTATGGGATACATCTCAAATTATGAGGTGACAACCTGCCACTCACGGGAAAAAGAATTGGATTGGTAAGAACAAGCAGACGAGGAAGTATTTCACCGGGAGGATAAAGAAGAACTTGGGTCCTTTATAAGCGCCATAGATAGCAACAAACCTTAGGGAAGGCTTTAGGTGAAATATAACCCAAGATAATTCCAATGAAGAGATTGATGGATTTAAAATATCTCATTCTTGACAAGATGTGAATCATGAAACACGAACTCAAATTGACAAGAATGACATAACACCACCTCAAAAGATTAGATAGGAAGAACTGCACTCCGGATTACAAGATGAAGAATGCTTGAACTCCTCTGAAAAGAATCTCAATGAACACTTCGAGAAGGAATTAAATCCTTTATGAACCGTCATGTAGAGCCTCCATGAAGAACTCCGGTAAACAAAAGAATGGTCAAACGAAAGGAAAGAGAAGTCGAAAACACAAGTTGAATCATTGTAACGATTTAGATGAATCTCCGTGGTGAAATAATTGAGAGAACTTGGAACTCCGGGAAAAGAAAGATGAATCAACTAAAACCGCGAATTTGATGAATCTCCAGAATAAGGAATTGAATTTACTCGATGAAACAAGAATAAGAATTACATTATGCTTATCCTTCATCAGTTAAATTGATGACAAACAGTGGATTTGGCATAGTACTTATTACCGTAGAAAGGATTAAGATAGACATAGCGTCAACTTGGGAAGGTCTTCGACGAACCAACGGTAGGATTTGGAAAAACACGAATGCATTGATATGATAGACGACGGAAGAAGAATCTTGGAAGAACCACCCGAAGAATTAAAAATGAACAAAGAAAGATAATGAAAACACCGGGAAGAATTTAGCAAATGAACGAAGATGCTTGAGAGAATGTAGACACATGAGAACGAAGAGATCATAAACTGATTAGAGAATACTTGATTTAAGCACCGGTATGATTTAGAGTATGAGAGCTGAAAGCTGGAATGAATAAATCTTCGAAGATGGGCTCCGGATAATCAAACTGAGAAGTCTCCTGAATTGCTCCGGATAGGTGAAATTAATTTACACAATCAAAACAATTAAGAGAGGATGGCCTCGAACTAGAACCACGAATCTCTGAGAGAACGGATAAGATATGGAGGTAAAATTCTTATTTGATCTTCAAACGCAGAGAATGACGATGAGGAACACCACCATGAATTGTTTAGACACTCCGGAAGAATCAAAACAAACAGGTTGAGCCAATGATGAAAAGAATTTGGAAGATCTAGGAGAAAGGCATTTGACTGATGATAACTCATTCATACGTCAAACTTGGAAAAGAATTTAAGAGTAACGCCGGGAAAATAAGAAGAGTCAGGTAAGATCCTGGGAAAAGACCTGTGGGTTAGGGCCCACTCAAAAGATACACCGTTGAAAAGATTACTTGAAAAGGAGAATGCACCAGTTGAATGAAATGACTTGAATGAGATAACATCCTCGAAAGAGCTTGAACGAAAGCAGAGTGGAAACACGAATCTTTGGGATAACTTGAGCACTCCGGAACAAATGAATAGCAAGTGGGGAATGATTATGAGGTGCACCGGCATAAGAAAAGCATTGGGCAAAAAGAAAAGACTATGCTCAAAACCAAAGCTTGAATTGAATCCACCGGAGAAGAAAGAGAACGAATAATGATGAACTTGAAACTCCGCTACTATCTTCCTGATATTCACCGGATAAGAATATTGACGGAAAAGAATGGAGAGGCTTCACATCAATAACATGATAGTTGAATAAGAAATCCGAATCCTTGAAGGAAAAAGGGTTGGGAGGGTGGGGAAAACAAAGACAACTTGGGACGGATGAAACAAACACCGTTGAGAAGAACTGATAATAGATCTTGCGAATGTTGACAAGATTGGATCCACTTGAAGAGAGACACGCCGGTTGAAAAAGAATTAACATGACAAACTCAATGATCCAAAAGGATTAGTATTCCCATAGGAATATGAGAACACCACTTAGACAAGGGATGGAATCAACATTTGACTTCGAAGCAACTCGAATACCACAACTCAAAACAAAACAAGGATTGGCTTGCAGAATAAGCCAGAACAAACATATGATAGAGATTTCGTTCGAATTTTTCGTGGTGGGGCCTACACGGGCTCGATCGTACAGCACCATCATGTACAAGGCAGTGCACATGACATACGAAGCGTCCCCGAGTCGGCATAGCCAAGGACTCTTTAAGACACAACGAGACCACTGTAAAACCAACCGTGAATAGGCGGACCACTAGACGTCGAACCCCAATTTCATATCATACATCTGTCGGAAAGATATCCTAGGAGCTACTTGAATTCCCACTTATAAACTCCCGAAATTTTCCGGTTATGCAATCAGGTGTTGGGGATACAGGGGAAGCATAATATCTCATCCAAAACTAACAAATCCTACATCCAGCTGTATCCATCCTTCAACACATAACCAAGAAACCTTCGGAAATCGTCTACCTCAACCTTCAAAAGCATCTGTTATATAAGTTATGGCAATACTCCCGAACTCCCGCCCCAGTACTGGGTGGCGTCGAGGTTATCTCACCAACAACTGCATAAAAGAGATTTTCGATGTCGGCGAACTAAACTCAGGTATTCCAGAACTGCAACGATAAAATTGTGATGACAACACCTCGGAGCTCAACTCCCCGGGACACTGCCACAATCCCTAAATGACAGGAGGCACAAAGAACAATGTTCTCGTCACAAAACCATCGGAACGATTCCAAGATACCCGCGTGATCCTAAAAAATTTTTAGTGAAATTTCAGAAGAGAAGAGTCAAAACTCTACGTCAGGATGCCTTACCAGAGAGATGAAGGGACTGGGGAGTAAAAAGAATTCCTAAACTCTCCGATATATAATTCCTAAATGACTCAAAACATTTTTCTAGACTCAACAACGGCTGCTAATTCGATCAAGCAGTGGGGGCTCCTAAGGTCGGGGAAGGCTCTGATACCAACTTGTAACGCCCTTGATGCGGCTATATCTCCCACGTGTCGAAGCACGACTTAGAGGCATAACCGCATTGAAAGCAATGTCGCAAGTGAGGTAATCTTCACACAACCCATGTAATACATAAGGGAAAGAGATACATAGTTGGCTTACAATCGCCACTTCACACAATACATGAATAAAGCATTACAACATCCAAATACAATCAATGTCCGACTACGGAACCAAAATAAAAGAAGACCACCCCAAATGCTACAAGGTCCCGATCGACCCCAACTGGGCTCCACTACTGATCAACTAGAACGAAACAACACAAGCGACAAGATCTTCATCGAGCTCCTCCTTGAGCTTAGTTGCGTCAACTGCACAGACTCATCGGCACCTGCAAACTGGTTTTGGAAGTATCTGTGAGTCATGGGGACTCAGCAATCTCACACCCTCGCGATCAAGACTATTTAAGCTTATAGGTAGGGTAAAAGGTATGAGGTGGAGCTGCAGCAAGCGACTAGCATATATGGTGGCTAACATACGCAAATAAGAGCGAGAAGAGAAGGCAAAAGCACGGTCGAACAACTATGATCAAGAAGTGATCTTAGAACAACCTACGTCAAGCATTACTCCAACACCGTGTTCACTTCCCGGACTCCGCCGGAAAGAGACCATCACGGTTACACACGCGGTTGATGTATTTTATTTAAGGTCAACTTCAGGTTTTCTACAACCGTACATTAACAAATTCCCATCTGCCCATAACCGCGGGCATGGCTTTCGAAAGTTCAAATCCCTGCAGGGGTGTCCCAACTTAGCCCATGACAAGCTCTCACGGTCAACGAAGGAATAGACCTTCTCCCGAGACATTCCGATCAGACTCGGTATCCCGGTTCTACAAGACACTTCGACAAGTTAAAACAAATCTAGCAACACCGCCCGAATGTGCCGACAAATCCCGATAGGAGCTGCACATATCTCTTTCTCAGGGCACACTCAGATTGTCCTAGGTACGGGTAGGCCAGCCCAGAGTTGCCCCTGGTGGCCACCGGCAGCTGACAGGTGGACCAACACTTAGAGGAGCACAGGACCGGGGGGGTTAAAATAAGATGACCCTTGAGTCTGCAGAACCCAAGGGAAAGAAAAGGCTAGGTGGCAAATGGTAAAACCAATGTTGGGCATTGCTGGAGGAGTTTTACTCAAGGCGAACTGTCAAGGGGTTCCCATAATAGCCCAACCGCGTAAGGAACGCAAAATCCGGGAACATAACACCGATATGACGGAAACTAGGGCGGCAAGAGTGGAACAAAACACCAGGCATAAGGCCGAGCCTTCCACCCTTTACCAAGTATATAGATGCATTAATTAAATAAGATATATTGTGATATCCCAACAAGTAAACATGTTCCAACAAGGAACAAACTTCAATCTTCACCTGCAACTAACAACGCTATAAAAGGGGCTGAGCAAAGCGGTAACATAGCCAATCAACGGTTTGCTAGGACAAGGTGGGTTAGAGGCTTGGCTCAACAATATGGGAGGCATGATAAGCAAGTGGTAGGTATCGCAGCATAGGCATAGCAAAGAGCGAGCAACTAGCTAGCAAAGATAGAAGTGATTTCGAGGGTATGGTCATCTTGCCTGAAATCCCGCAAGGAAGAAGAACGAGTCCATGAAGAAGACAAACGGACGTAGTCGAACGGGTCCTCACAAACGCGACGTTAACGGAACCAACCCGAAGAAGCAACACCGGAAAGAAGCACACAACATAGTAAACAACCACCACATAAACATGGCACGGTGCGCAAACAAGTATGATGCATGTCCGGTTTAATGAGGCATGGCATGGCAAAGTGCACAAGCAACCCTACAAATTAAGTGGAGCTCAATATGCAACGAGTTGCATATTGACGAAACACCACGACAAGTTATTTAGTTCGATCTCGTTTATGTACCCCACAATATTAAATGTTGTTAAACATGGCAAGAGGGTGAAGCAAAGTAAAACTACCTATCTAGTCAAGGTTAAATGAGGCCGGAAACAACGAACAACAAATTCCGGTAAATCCCCATATGCATATATTAGGTTTGGTACTGTTCTGCCCTAGACCATATTTTAGAGTTATTAAACATGCAAAGTGAGTACACCATGTTAAACTAGGCATTTTTCTACCCCATTTACATATAAAGTTTATTAAGTTCGGAGCTACAGTTAATTAGTTATGAATTAAATCATTTTAGCATGGCATTTAAGCAAGTTTAAACAAATTGCATTTTGAACATTTCAAACATGCATGAAAGTTGCATATTATGAAACTAGATGAAATTCTAAGCAAATTCCATATATAATTTATTTAGATCCGATGCACGGTTGTGGAGTTATTATATGCATGAACCTAAAGGGGTTTTCTGAAAAACTGCAGTCTCTGGATAAAAGAGAAAAATCACAGCAGCAGGGAAAAAACAATACTGGGCCGAGTCTGGCAGGCCCAACTGTGTACAGGAGGGGCACTGGATCTGGGTGCTCACATTGGGCCTGCAGGGGCGCGTGGAGCTGGGCCTCGCGGCACTGGAGGGGAGCAGCAGGGCCGGGGCGCGGTCAACGCACAGTGATCCAAGGCGGTTCGGGGCGCTCGTCCTCCTCTGCATCTGCTTCGATGCATAGACGCCGGCGATGCAGGAAGGCCGCAGCAGCGGGTCTGGCGGCGGCTTGAGGGACTCTGGTGAGGAGGACCGATCTGACCGGCGGTGAGGACCTACGGGCGGCAGGGGCGACGTGCTCATCCGGGTTCGACAGCAGCAGAGCTCGCAGCAGAATCCGGGCCATGGCGCGACGGACGGCAGAGGAGCGAGGTCCAGCGCGAGGAAGCACACGGAGGCGGGACGATGCTGGAGCGGCAGTGACGGAACTTGGGGAGGCGGCGAAGACGAGTGGATCTGAACGCGTGGCGGCGTTCTCTGGCGGGGTGGCGCGACCAACGGAGCTGGAGGAGGCGGCGCACGTTCCCTGTTTCAAGAGAGAGCTTCAGACTGAGAGAGAGGAACGCTGGGAGGAGGAGAACGAAGAGAGAGAGAGGGTCGAGGCCGGTCCTGGCCAACGGGGAAGATGGGGCGCGGTCCAGGTGGCTGGGAGCATCGGCAGCGAAGGCGCCAGGAGGAGAGAGCAAACGGGAGGGGCTCGGGCAGGAGGTTGGATGGGGATGATCTGGACCCAACGGTAACGTCTGCCCGGGTCGGGTCCGGGGAAGTTTTGGACGCGCACGTGAGGAGGGCCGCCGGCTGTTGAGAGAGGTTAGGTTGGGCCTGGCGGTAAGCAGTGGGCTGTGTAGACGGTCTCGAGCTGACAGAAGAGAAGAGAGAGACCCAGCGACTGTTTCCGGAGACCGAAAACGTCCGACGATTTGACCGGCTATAATGCCTCTATAGTTTAACGGTTGGGCTATCAAACGGACTCCGAATGCGATGAAACTTGGCAGGCGACCTACTAACAACAAAACAACACCGCATGCCAACTTTCACCTGATTCCAAGAACATTTTCCGGCCACTTGTAAAAATAATATTTCGGATGTGCCGCGGGCGCGTGCAAGTGTGTCTGGGCTCAGAATGGACAACGGAAAGAACGAGGAGACCGGGACGGATGCAAGTTTTAAAACATGATGATGCAATGCACATGATGACATGACAAGATGTGACACGCAAGCAAATGACAAAGCAACAACAGCGAATAACTGGAAGACACCTGGCACATTGGTCTCAGGGCGTCACAGTCGGTTGGAGCTCTATGTCGTGCGCAAGGAAGCTTATATCCGAAAAAATTCGTGTTAAAATCTCAGCGCAATCGGAGTTACGGATCTCCCGGAATATAAGAAACGGTTTTTGGCCAGATCTTGGGAACACAAAACAGAAGAGAACAGAGAGGGAGATCCAATCTCGGAGGGGCTTCCTCCCCTCCGCCGCCATGGAGGCCATGGACCAGAAGGGGAACTCTCCTCCCATTTAGGGGGGAGGCCAAGGAAGAAGAATAAGAAGGAGGGGGGCTCTCTCCCCCTCGCTTCCGGTCCCGGAGTGCCGCCGAGGCAACGATCGGGACGACGATCTACATCCACAATCTTGCTACCGTCAAAACCAAATTTCTCCCCCTCTATGCAGTGGTGTAACACCTCTTCTCCCTGCTGTAATCTCTACTTAAACATGGTGCTCAACTCCATATATTATTTCCCAATGATCAATGGTTATCCTATGATGTTTGAGTAGATCCGTTTGTCCTATGGGTTAATCGTGATCTTGGTTGGTATGATTGTATATTTTATTTATGGTGCTGTCCTATCGTGCCCTCCATTCTCGCACAAACATGAGGGGCCCCCACTGTAGGGTGTTGCAATATGTTCATGGTTCGCTTATGGCGGGTTGCGAGAGTGACAGAAGCTTAAACCCGAGTAGGTGGGCTATGGCGTATGGGATAAAGAGGACTTGATACTTAATGCTATGGTTGGCTTTCACGACCTTAATGATCTTTAGTAGTTGAGGATGCTTGCTAGAGTTTCAATCATAAGTGCATATGATCCAAGTAGAGAAAGTATGTTATCTCATGCCTCTCCCTCATATAGAATTACAAGAATGATTACCGGTACTTGTTATTGATTGCCTAGGGACAAATAACTTTCTTGTTGACACAGACCATTTTTCTAAACACCTAACTTTTATTATCTTGCAAAGTGCTTCTAGTTTTATTCTTGCAAAGTAGTTCTAGCATCACACCTACAAAATAGTTTCATACTTTTTTCAGTAAAGCAAACGTCAAGTATGCGTAGAGTTGTATCAGTGGTCGATAGAACTTGAGGGAATATTTGTTCTACTTTTAGCTCCTTGTTGGGTTCGACACTCTTATTTATCGAAGAAGGCTACAAACGATCCCCTATACTTGTGGGTTATCAAGACCTTTTTCTGGCACCGTTGCCGGGGAGCAATAGCGTGGGGTGAATATTCTCGTGTGTGCTTGTTTGCTTTATCACTAAGTAACTTTTATTTTGTGCTCTTGTTTGCTATCTTTAGTTATGGATATGGAACACGAAATACCAAAGCAATTAGTTGTACCTGCTACTCATGGAGATGGGGAACCTCCTAAAACCCTCGATGCTCCTTATGTGAAAGATATTATGCACTACTTTGATAATCTTGCGAAAACTGTCGGCGTTCTGGGAATGGGGGTCCCCAGACTTGCCTGCCTGCGGCCTGCAGCGTGGATCAAAAGGGGGCCCAACGCGGCCCATCTTCATCAACACAGACCCAAGACCCTCGCGAGGGGCCAAGCCTCGCGGGGCGGACGACACGGAGCTTCCTCAGGCACGGCCTCATCAGGCTGGGTCACGAGGAGGCGGAGAGATCAAGGCGGGGTACCTCACGAGGTGCCCGTGACGCAAGCCATGACGACCAAAGGCGCCAGGCGGGTGCCAGCCGCGCAGTGTCCTCCTTTCCTCTTTGGTGCAAAGGGAGCAAGCGCAGGCAAGAGCATCAAGCAAAGGCACCCGTTTCGGTGCAACGAGACCAAGACCAGTCCAACGGCAGGGAGGAAGTCATTATGGAGCCCAAGCCAGCATCACCACCAGAGCCTTTGGCAGGCGAGGACCAACTTTAGTCAGGATAAGTGTACCAGATGTTCCCCTTCAAAATGGCTAATTGTTGGTGCCCTTCCCGCTCAATATTTGGGAAGAGGCCCAGGGCCTTTGCCTATAAATAGGACTAGCCACCCACGGGGTAGAGGAGAGATCGGAGAACGGAGATCGGAGATCGGATCGAAATCAGAGAGAGAATCGAGAAGAGAGAGAGAGAGAGAAGGGTGACTGAACTCCTCCTAGCAGTTCATCCCCCTAGCCAAGAACAAACCCTCACGAGGCTGTTCTTCCTTGTATTGCTCATCATCATCAGCCCAAGAGGCAATCCACCACACCACACACTGGAGTAGGGTATTACACCACAACGGTGGCCCGAACCAGTATAAACCATGTGTCTCATGTGCTGTTATTTCCATAGCTTAGATCTTAGCGAGGCGGAGGGGTGCGGGTAGGTAGAAGGCGAAATCTCTGCGCGCACCCTAGTGTTCGAACCTCAAGGGTCTGCCGGAACCCGAAATTCGACATTTGGCGCACCAGGTAGGGGTGCGCCGGAATTCTTCTTCCACCACCCCGTTCTCCTCCAACCATCGCGTCCATGTCTGACGCTCGTCGGGCCCGCGCCGAGCGCCGGGCCGCTCTTGCTTCCCGCGTCGCCCAGACGGCTCCTGTCGGCGGGCATCCTTGTCGTTCCCCGTCACCTGCCGACAACGCCGCCACCGGCCCGGCGGGGGACGAGCAGCAAGCGTCGTCTCAGCATCCGTCCGTGCGGCAAGACGGCCGCACCGCTACTCCCTCGCTCACCCCAGCTGGTTCTTCGTCCCGCGCGCTCCGTGCACCCATGGAGGCTCGAGCTGCGCTCATCGCGGCAAACGAGCTCCTGCGCTACGGTCCCATCGACGACGTCTATGAAGAATGGCTCGACCGCGTCGCCGAGCTCGTCTGCGCCGCAGGGGGCTCTCCTGCGCCGTCCGTTCCGCTGCACCGCACCCCGCCCCGCGCGGGCGACGAAGCTCCGGGGGCGCCCCAGCCACCTCCTCCTCAAGAAGGCGCCATGGCTCCAAGGCGCGTGGCCCCTGGGCGAAACCCGCTCCGTCAGGTGCCAGCGCGGCAAGAGCTGAGCTGCCAAGAAGTCCCTCGCCCGCAAGAAGCTGCCCGGGCGCTCCCTGCTCCAGCACGTTGCGACCATGCTCCTGCTCCCGCACGTCAAGACCCCGCGCTGCTCCCAGCTGCAGTGCGTGGGGACATGCAAGACCAAGCTCTCCGTCACCCAAGGCCTCCCATGGCCACAACAGGCTGCCGTGCCTTCACCACCGAGCTACGCAGCGTCGCATGGCCCGGCAAGTTCAAGCCAGACCTGCCTCCTCGGTACGACGGCACGGCCGACCCTGCGGAGTTCCTCCAGCTCTATGAGATGGGCATTGAAGCTGCCAACGAAGACGAGAAGGTCATGGCGAACTGGTTTCCCATGGCGCTCAAGGACAGGGCCCGCACCTGGCTCCTGAACCTGGCTCCAGGCATGATCTCCTCCTGGGACGAGATGCGCACCCGCTTCATCGCCAACTTCCAAGGTGCTCGCGACCGGCCACCCGCCATGAGCGACATGCGCCACATCAAGCAACAACCCGGAGAGACCCTGCAGAAGTACATCCAGCGCTTCAATAACGCACGCCTCAAGATTCCCAAGGTGACCGAGGAGGCCATCATCTCAGCCTTCTCCGACGGCGTGCGCGAAGTCAAGATGAAGGAGGAGCTGGCGATGCATGAAGACCTGTGCACTTCCTTGGAGTTGTTCAACTTGGCAACCAAGTGCGCCAGGGCTGAAGAAGGGCGTCTCTCCCTCCCCGAGCTGCCTGCCGCGGACCCAGAAGAGAAGAAGCCCAAGGCCAAGGATGTGAAGTGCAAGGGGGCTGCCGTGCTCGCGGCAGAACCAGACACCAAGCGGGGCAGAGATCAGCCCGAATCTTCCAAGGGCAGTCGGTACTGTGTGTACAACGACCTCCACACCCACAACACCAACGAATGTCAAGAGCTCCGAGCCGTGCGAGAATGAAGGATCGGCCATCGCCCCGACCGCGGTGACCGGGGCTACGGTCGAGGAGGAGGAAGGAACGCAGGACGCTGGGAAGACCGCTGCCCACGCCAAGGGTGGCGCGATCGACCTCGCGAGGATCGCTGGCAAGACCCGCCTCGCGAGGGAGACTGGAGGGGTCAGCCTCGCGAGGATCGCCCACCAGGCAACGCAAGCCTCCCTCCGCTGCCGCCGCAGCCAAGGAGAAACGAGGACCGCCATCAAGACGAGGGGGCTGGGGGCTTCCAGGAGCCGCGCGCGATCGCCTGCATCCTGGGCGGGGCTCAAGCCCCACCCTCTCAACGCATCTTCAAGCAGTTCGCCCGCGAAAT
The DNA here is from genome assembly GCF_056163025.1 of Triticum urartu. Taxonomy (NCBI): domain Eukaryota; kingdom Viridiplantae; phylum Streptophyta; class Magnoliopsida; order Poales; family Poaceae; genus Triticum; species Triticum urartu. The sequence continues at coordinate 459,369,273 of NC_141876.1, read as the reverse complement.
GAATGCAGTCCTCCCCAAGCTCGAAGCCACGCGCCCTCTTAGGTGGTCGGCGTGTGCCATCACGTTCAGCTCAGCAGATCAGCTCAAGTGTGCAGCCATAGCCGGAGTCCTCCCGATGCTTTGTTCCCCAATCATCAGCAACATGGTGGTCACCAGGACCCTCATCGATGGCGGGGCAGGGCTCAACGTCTTGTCCGTGGAAACATTCAACAATCTCCAAGTGCCCTACAACCAGCTTCAGCCAACCAAGCCTTTCTCCGGAGTCACCGACGGCTCCACGGTCCCGATTGGGCAGGTCCGCCTCCCTGTCACCTTCGGGGCACGCGACAACTACCGCACCGAGCTCATCGACTTCGACGTCGCTCACATTCGCCTGCCGTACAACGCCATCCTTGGGTACCCAGCGCTGGCCAAGTTCATGGCCGTAACTCACCACGGCTACAGCGTCCTCAAGATGCCAGGAAGTGGCGGAGTCATCACGGTGCCCTGTGAAGAGAAGGATGCGGTGTGTTCGCTGGAACGAGCCTTTCAGGCCGCATCGCTGGAAGACCCGGATCGCGGAAGCAGGAGGCTTCCCGAGACCGCCCCCAAGAAGAAGAAGACATCATTCGGCCCGGCCCCTCAGGAGGCAGGCCCCTCAGGGCCCGCGTCTGCCCAGGGGGAACCTCCTTCCATCGCATAGGAAAGCGCGCCCGGCGCCCTCCTCAGGCAGGGCTCGGGGGCTCTCCCCTGGAGGGCCACCGACCTGGCTAAGGTCACGAGGGAGGCGCTTGGGCACCACATGGAGGCATGTTTCGAAGCATGTTTCCCTCAAGAAGGAGTAAGGCAAGGAGGGCCAGACCCTCAGGAGTTCGTCAGCAAGGCCATTCAGGAGCTACAGGAGTCAAGAGTCGTGAGAGGCGGCCGCCGCCTACCAGCTGTGGCTCCCCATCCAGGCGAGGATGGTGGGCTATGCGTCTGCATCGACATACCAGGGCTCAATCGAGTCGCCTCTCTGGAGCGCCTCTGGCCCTCGCGAGTGGGGCGCTGCGAAGGTCCACCCCACAGCTACGTTTGCATGCCTTACGGCTTGCCGAATGCGGCTGCCACGTACCAGCGCCTCATGAGGGGCATCATGGAGGCTCAAGAGGCCAGGCGTTCCGCAGCCCTGGCGGAGATGGAGATGGTTCGCGAGGAGCCACCAGCGCCTCCGGAGCCTCCCGAGGCCCCTGGGCCTGGGGGCTCGTGAGGATCGGCTTCCGCAGCCCACCGAGTCTGCTACGCCAACACTCCTTCGTCCTCAACATCATCAGGTGACATCTTTCAAGTTTCATTTCCAGCTGGGAGCACCCCCCAGGGCTGCATTATTCCCAGGCCGCGTGGGTCCGTCCCTACGGCATGAATCCCTTTTATTTTGTGTTGTTAGCTTACCTTGTTGGGGGCGCCCCTCGGGCTGCATCATCCCCAAGTCACTCGGGCCTGACCCAGTGATGTCCGCCTTCCCAGCATCTATTTGAATGAATCCACTCCTTCGCGGCTAATGTGTTTGACCTAGTTGCCCGCTCAACTGACGCCAACTGACGGAGCTGCTCCCAAACGGCACGACGCTTGCACATGGGTCCGTCCCTGCAACTCCGACAAACCTGAATGGCTGAGCTCTGGCCGCGGCAGCCCCGCATAGCGCCACCTCGTCAAGCCTTCAGTGCCTCATCGCCCCTCGAAAGCAACCAACGGCTGACTGTCAATTGTCATGGCAACCCCTCGTTCTTTCTATGATGGGTCTACAGGATCTCCTAAAGGAGCTGCGTCAGGCGAGGCCCTTGCGGTGTCTCCTTCACTCTCGTCCGCGCGAACCGCTTACACGTTAAAGGGGGGGTGCCTGAGCATCGCGACTCAGGGCTCCTACTGGCTCTCCGGCCCTCACCCTCTGGCCTTGTCCACGGCATCGCGACTTGGCATACCAGCGACGGCTGAGACTCGCTCGAGGGCCGGGACCCGAGGACGTAGAGCAGAAAGGGGAGCAAAGGCGAGAGGAGAGGGACACGCGAGGACCTCGCCGAGTAACCTCACGCCTGCCGATGCACGGACCCGGCGACACACCAGAGAGCGGCCCCTGATTCTCGAGATAAGTCACCACCCGGAAGCACCAGCTACCGTGGCACCATCGCCTCACCTAATGCAATCCCGTGTTAGCGACGCCGCTCTCCTTTCTCACCGAACGATGGCTGCTTGAGCACCAAAGGGGACCTCCTGAGCATCGCTACTCAGGGGCTCTTACCGGACCCCGGGTCGCTCACCTCCTGGCCTTGACCACGGCATCGCGACCTGGCATACCAGCGACGGCTGAAGCCGCCTTGGGACTGGGACCTGTCGGCGCAGAGCACCAAGCCCTCATGAGGTTCAAAAGGGAGAACTGAGCTAAGACGGAATGAACAACTCGCACAATTCTACGACAAGGGTTATATTAACAAAACAGGATCACATGCACCTTACAAGCCCCCACGGGACGCATCTTTGATTCCTCGCAGGGAACAGATCCTAAAAGGACGCTAACTACACGCGCCCCTGCAAAAGACGCCATCATCAACAGTGGGCCGTCAAGCACCGGTGCCAACCCCATCCAGATCAGAGTCGGCGACGGCCTGACGAGCCCGCCCTGCTCCAGGAGCGGCGCCGGCTCGGGGGCTCGTAGCTATCGTCGCTCGTCTCCGGAGTCGCGAAGAGCTCGCCGGAGTCGCTAGAACCTCCGACGCCTCCTCCACCTGAGGAGCCGCCAAGGGAGCGGTCGGCGGGCCCAATCCTCGCTGTAGCAGGGTCCCGACCACCTCTCCCGGGGCAGCACTCCAGCCGGCGCCCGTTAGCATCGAATACCTTGAAGAACATCACCGAAGCACCATCGTACTCCAAGTGGATCGCGAGGGCGCCTCTTGTCCTGCAAACCCGGACGATTTCGCTCCAGCCTCGAGTCATGAAGACCTCGCCCGGGGCAACGACCGCGACCTCTGCCTCGGTCGCGAGGGTGCCGCAGCCGGCGTGCTGCAGCCAAAGCTTCAGGAGTTCTCCCTGCGGGATGATGGAGGCGAAGAAGGGAGGAAGGCGAATCCAAGACTGAGGAGGCATGGCGGCGTGGAGCACGAACTCTCGGGAGGAGCCCTCGGTGTGGACCCCAGGGGGGACGACCCACACCTTCGTGACCCGTCGGCGCCGACGGCAGCGCCGCCCGTGGCGATCGGCATCGACTCCTTCAGAGCCCTCGATGTGGGCCTACAAGGGAAGTGGGAACCCCGGCGGTGGCCGCTCGCACCAGGGCCTCGACACCACCTGATGGGCCCCCTCGTCCCGGCCGTGGAGGGTGAGCCGTTTCTTCGGCGGGAGCGGGTCTGGTTCCTCTAGGGGAGCCTTTCCCTTCTCTGCCGCCGAGAACCGGCGGATCGAAGCCATCGCAGCAAGACGGAGCAAGGACCGGGAATAAGGAGAAGCAAGAAGGGATGGGCTGTAAGGGCACGCGCCGTTCCGTACTTATGGCCGACGAAGGCCAGCCGCCGACCTCCACGATCGCAGGTAATCATGACCCGCTTTGCATGCAGGGACTTGTCCAGTCCGTGCAGTTGCCGAGGCGCCGTGGGAAGTGGAGACGCCCACGTCCAATCAACCGCCACGCGACGCCCAAGGCCGCAGGCTGTTAGGGCCCGCGGCGCTTCGCTCTTGCCCTTTCGCCTCCCTGCACGGCCAAGTCCGGGCGCACCTTGGGCCCGGGGGCTACTGTCGGCATTCTAGGAATGGGGGTCCCCAGACTTGCCTGCCTGCGGCCTGCGGCGTGGCTCAAAAGGGGGCCCAGCGCGGCCCTTCTTCATCAACACAGACCCAAGACCCTCGCGAGGGGCCAAGCCTCGCGGGGCGGACGACACGGAGCTTCCTCAGGCATGGCCTCATCAGGCTAGGTCGCGAGGAGGTGGAGAGATCAAGGTGGGGTACCTCACGAGGTGCCCGTGACGCAAGCCATGACGACCAAAGGCGCTAGGCGGGCGTCAGCCGCGCAGTGTCCTCCTTTCCTCTTTGGTGCAAAGGGAGCAAGCGCAGGCGAGAGCATCCAGCAAAGGCACCCGTTTCGGTGCAACGAGACCAAGACCAGTCCAACGGCAGGGAGGAAGTCATTGTGGAGCCCAAGCCAGCGTCACCATCAGAGCCTTTGGCAGGCGAGGACCAACTTTAGTCAGGATAAGTGTACCAGATGTTCCCCTTCAAAATGGCTAATTGTTGGCGCCTTTCCCGCTCAATATTTGTGAAGAGGCCCAGGGCCTTTGCCTATAAATAGGACTATCCACCCACGGGGCAGAGGAGAGATCGAAGATCGGAGATCGGAGATCGGAGATCGGATCAAAATCAGAGAGAGAATCGAGAAGAGAGAGAGAGAAGGGTGACTGAACTCCTCCTAGCAGTTCATCCCCCCAGCCAAGAATAGACCCTCACGAGGCTGTTCTTCCTTGTATTGCTCATCATCATCAGCCCAAGAGGCAATCCACCACACCACACACTGGAGTAGGGTATTACACCACAACGGTGGCCCGAACCAGTATAAACCCTGTGTCTCTTGTGCTGTTCTTTCCATAGCTTATATCTTAGCGAGGCGGAGGGGTGCAGGTAGGTAGAAGGCGAAATCTCCACGCGCACCCCAGTGTTCGAACCTCAAGGGTCTGTCGGAACCCGAAATCCGACAAAAACCTCATTCAACTATATAATGGGAGCAACGTTGGGTCAACGTGAATACTTTAGGGATTATCACTTGACTCATAAAGGGAAATTGTTATGGGATCAAATTCATATATTGAAGTGGTATGCTTGGAATCTATGCTCTAGATATGATTATACTTGTTGCTCTAGGATGAATGCTCCACATCTTTCCTTTTCATGCAAATTTAATGATAATGAAAAATTAGCTTCTTATGCTAATGGTATATATGATTACTACGATGTGGAACGAATTGAAGAATTTGTTGCTTTTAAGGGTGCTTATGAAATTGAAACTTTGTTTAAAAGGTTTGAAGATTTTGATGATACAGTTTATAGACCTGAAAATCTTGCTATCCTTAAATATTGCTATGATAATTATAAATACAATTACGATATTGATGTATTTATCGAGAATAACTCCACTGTCCAAGAAGAGACTAATATTTTGCAGGAGTCTATGGAAGAAGAAATTGATGAAACTGCGTGCTCATTGGATAAAAAAGATGATGAGGAGAGCAAAGAACAAATGGAGGAAGAACAAATTAGCTACCCATTCCCACCTTCTAATGAGAGTAACACTTCAACTCATACATCATTTAATGCCCCTTCATTCTTACCGAAGGATGAATGCTATGATAATTGCTATGATCCCGTTGATTCATTTGAAATATCCATTTTTGAGGAACTTGATGCTTGTTATGCTTGTGGCCAAGATGCCAATATGAATTATGCTTATGGAGATGAACTTGCTATAGTTCCTTATGTTAAGAATGACATTGTTGCTATTGCACCCACACATGATAGTCCTATTATCTTTTTGAATTCTCCCAACTACATTATATCAGAGAAGTTTGCTCTTATTAATGATTACGTTGATGGGTTGCCTTTTACCGTTGCACATGATAATTTTGATGAATGTAATATGCATGTGCTTGCTGCTCCTACTTGCAATTATTATGAGAGATGAACTACATCTCCACCTCTCTATGTTTCCAACACGATAAAATTGCAAGAAACTACTTATGATATGTATTGGCCTTTACTTGATGTGCATGAATTGTTCTTGTATGACATGTCGATGCATATGAAGAGAGTTAGACTTCGTCATTGCTTGATATATGTTGCTTTGTGCTCACTACTAAATGCTAAATCATTGTTAATTAAAATTGGCTTTGATATACCTTGGGATCCGGGTGGATTCATTACTCAAGCACTTTACGCCTAGCTTAATGGCTTTAAAGAAAGCACTGCCAAGGAGACAACCCAGAAGTTTTAGAGAGTCATTTATTTATGTTGAGTGATTTTATAAAGTTTAAAAAATATACAGGGGAACACAAAACTTTTCAAAAAGGAAAGTGAAAGTGATAGAGACAAGCATTGTTGAAGTGGGGGAGCTCCTTGAACTTTGTTCATGCTCACGGAAACTTTGTGAATCTCAACAAAAATAATTATCCCCTTGTACAATTCCATTGTATTATAAAAATAATGTGCCACGGTTTGCCTTTAGGGTGATTACATTGCTTGTTGGTTTGTGTGGTGCAAAACAGAAACTTTGGCTGTAGTGCGCGATTTTACATTTTTTTACTGGAATGTCAAACGGTTCTGAAACCTTTTGCGCTGTCTTCCTATACAAAATGTTTATTGTGTCCTAATTTTTCATAATTTTTTGAGTTACAGAAGTATGGTGGATGTTCAAATCTTTACAGACTATCCTTTTTTCACATATTTCTATTATAGCTTTATTATTTGCATATGTTTGAATTCTTGTTGAAGCCTCCTTGACTTGGGGCCATAGAATTGTGATAGAATACAGTGGGTAATGTTTTTTTATAATTATACAATAATGTTACAGCAGTACATGATGGGATTTCATTTCCATATTCGCTAACCCCGCCACTAAAAGTTCGGTTAAGTTTTGTGTGGATGAAGTGTTCGAAGGTCGAGGAGGTCTCGATGTGAGGAGAAGGAGGAGAGGCAAGATATCAAGCTTGGGGATGCCCAAGGCATCCCAAGTAAATATTCAAGGAGACTCAAGCGTCTAAGCTTGGGGATGCCCCGGAAGGCATCCCATCTTTCTTCAACAAGTACCGGTATGTTTTTGGATTCGTTTCGTTCATGTGATATGTGAAAATCTTGGAGCGTCTTTTGTGTTTAGTTTTTCATTTTTCTTTTATGCACCATGTTGGTATGAGATAGTCCATGGTTGATCTATAGAATTCTCATTGCACTTCACTTATATCTTTTGAGTATGGCTTTATAGAATGCTTCATGTGCTTCACTTATATCATTTGAAGTTTGGATTGCCTGTTTCTCTTCACATAGAAAATCGTTATTTTAAGAATGCTCTTTTGCTTCACTTATATTTGTTAGAGCTTGGTCTTTTGTATAAATAATTAAACTCTCATGCTTCACTTATATCTATTTAGAGAGCCAACTGGAATTGGTCAATTGCATGGTTAGTCATAAAATCCTACATAAAACTTATGGATCACTGGATATGATATATTTGATTCCTTGCAATAGTTTTGCGATATAGAGATGACAATACTATGTGGGAGGTACTAGTAAATGGTTGTGGTTAGTAAGAATATTGGTGTTAATGTTTGTGATTCCCGAAGCGTGCATGTATAGTCTCTCGTTATGCTATGAAGTTGGAGCATGATTTATTATTGATTGTCTTCCTTATGAGTGGCGGTCGAGGACGAGCGATGGTCTTTTCCTACCAATCTATCCCCATAGGGGCATGCATAGTAGTACTTTGCTTTGAGGTCTAAAAAACTTTTGCAATAAGTATATGAGTTCTTTATGACTAATGTGAGTCCATGGATTATACGCACTCTTACCTTTCCGCAATTTTCTAGCCTCTACGTTACCGTGCATTGCCCTTTCTCACCTCGAGAGTCAGTGCAAACTTCACAGGGGCATCCAAACCCCGTGATATGATACGCTCTATCACACATAAGCCTTATTATATCTCCTCAAAATAGCCACCATACCTACCTATTATATGGCTTTTCCATGGCCATTCCGATATATATTGCCATGCAACTTCCACCGCTTCCGTTTGATGACTTGAGCATTCATTGTCATATTGCTTTGCATGATCATATAGCTGACATAGTAGTTGTGGCTCAGCCACCGTTCATCATTTTTCATACATGTTACGCTAGATCATTACACATCCTGGTACATTGCCAGAGGCATTCATATAGAGTCATACTTTGTCATAGGTATCGAGTTGTAATTTTTATTTCTTTTGAGTTATAACTAAATAGAAGTGTGATGGTCATCATTATTCATTTCTAGAGTAATGCCCTAGTGAGGAAATGATGATGGAGACTATGATTCCCCCACAAGTCGGGATGAGACTCCGGATAATGAGAGAGAGAAAAAGAAAAAAAAGAAAAAATAAAAGGAAATAAAAGGAAATAAAAACAAAGAGAGAAGGGGCATTGTTAGTATCCTTTACCACACTTGTGCTTCAAAGTAGCACCATGTTTTTCAGATGGGGAGTCTCCTATATTGTCACTTTCATATACTAATGGGAATTTTTCATTATAGGATTAGATGAACACCCACTTAGTTTTCATGTTGAGCTTTCATACACTTATAGCTCTTAGTGCATTCATTGCATGGCAATCCCTACTCCTCACATTGATATCAATTGATGGGCATCTCCATAGCCTGTTGGTTAGCCAATTCGATGTGAGACTTTCTTACATTTTGTCTTCTCTATTTACCCCTATCATCATACTCTATTCCACCCGTAGTGCTATATCCATGGCTTGCGCTCATGTATTATGTGAGGGTTGAAAAAGCTGAAGCGCGTTAAAAAGTATGAATCAATTGCTCGGCTTGTCATCGGGGTTGTGCATGATAAATACTTTGTGTTAAGAAGACATAGCATAACAAGACTATATGATTTTGTAGGGATATCTTTCTTTAGTGTAGATATTTTGAAAGACATGATTGTTTGTTGGGATGCCTGAGTATTGATGTCTTTGTGTCAAATTATAGACTATTGCTTTGAATCACTTATGTCTTAATATTCATGCCATGACTAGTAAGATGCCCGTGCTACGCTACGGAATCACAAAAGAATAAAAAAACACAAGAATGTTCCAAGACATTGATCAAATCGATGTCATATAGTTGCGGAATCACAAAAGATAAAAAACACAAGAATGTACCTAGACATTGATCAAATCGACGTCATATAGTTGATAGGTACACATTTAGCACTGGTAACCCACAAGTATAGGGGATCGCAACAGTTTTTGAGGGTAAAGTATTCAACCCAAATTTATTGATTCGACACAAGGGGAGCCAAAGAATACTATCAAGTATTAGCAGCTGAGTTGTCAATTCAACCACACCTGGAAACTTAATATCTGCAGTAATGTATTTAGTAGCAAAGTAATATGATATTAGTGGTAATGGTAGCAAAAGGTAACAGTAGTGAAAGTAATGTTTTTGGTATTTTGTAGTGATGATAGAGATAGCAACGGGAAAGTAAATAAGCGAAGAACAATATATGGAAAGCTCGTAGCCAATGGATTGGTGATGGAGAATTATGCCGGATGCGGTTCATCATGTAACAGTCATAACCTAGGGTGACACAGAACTAGCTCCAGTTCATTGATATAATGTAGGCATGTATTCCAAATATAATCATACGTGCTTATGGAAAAGAACTTGCATGACATCTTTTGTCCTACCCTCCCGTGGCAGCGGGGTCCTTACGGAAACTAAGGGATATTAAGGCCTCCTTTTAATAGAGTACCGGAACAAAGCATTAACACATAGTGAATACATGAACTCCTCAAACTACGGTCATCACCGGTAAGTATCCCGATTATTGTCACTTCGGGGTTAACGGATCATAACACATAATAGGTGACTATAGACTTGCAAGATAGGATCAAGAACACTCATATATTGATGAAAACATAATAGGTTCAGATCTGAAATCATGGCACTCAGGCCCTAATGACAAGCATTAAGCATAGCAAAGTCATAGCAACATCAATCTCAGAACATAGTGGACACTAGGGATCAAACCCTAACAAAACTAACTCGATTACATGATAGATCCCATCCAACCCATCACCGTCCAGCAAGCCTACGATGGAATTACTCACGCACGGTAGTGAGCATCATGAAATTGGTGATGGAGGATGGTTGTTGATGATGATGGCGACGGATTCCCCTCTCCGGAGCCCCGAACGGACTCCGGATCAGCCCTCCCGAGAGGGTTTAGGGCTTGGCGGCGGCTCCGTATCATAAAACGTGATGATTTCTTCTCTCTGATTTTTTCTCCCAGAAACACAATATATAGAGTTGGAGTCAGAGAGGCACCAGGGGGCCCACGAGGTAGGGGGCACGCCCCCCACCCTCGTGGAGATGTGATGGGCCCCCTGGCCTTCATATTTTGCAGGTATTTTTTATATTTTCCAAAAAGTTTCTCCGTGAAGTTTCAGGTCATTCTGAGAACGTTTGTTTCATCACATAAATAACACCATGGTAATTCTGCTGAAAACAGCGTCATTCCGGGTTAGTTCCATTCAAATCATGCAAGTTAGAGTCCAAAACAAGGGTAAAAGTGTTTGGAAAAGTAGATACGTTGGAGACGTATCAGCTCCCCCAAGCTTAAACCTTTGCTTGTCCTCAAGAAATTCAGTTGACAAACTGAAAGTGATAAAGAAAAACTTTTACAAACTCTGTTTGCTCTTGTTGTTGTAAATATGTAAAGCCAACATTCAAGTTTTCAGCAAAGATTATAACTAACCATATTCGCAATAACGCTCAGGTCTCAAGTTTACTCATATCAATAGCATAATCAACTAGCGAGCAATAATAATAAATCTCGGATGACAACACTTTCTCAAAACAATCATAATATGATATAACAAGATGGTATCTCGCTAGCCCTTTCTGAGACCGCAAAACATAAATGCAGAGCACCTTTAAAGACCAAGGACTGACTAGACATTGTAATTCATGGTAAAAGAGATCCAGTCAAGTCATACTCAATGTAAACTAACAGTAATGAATGCAAATGACAGTGGTGCTCTCCAACTGGTGCCTTTTAATAAGAGGATGATGACTCATCATAAAAGTAAATAGATAGGCCCTTCGTAGAGGGAAGTAGGGATTTGTAGAGGTGCCAGAGCTCGATTCTGAAACAGAGGTGAATAATATTTTGAGCGGTATGCTTTCATTGTCAACATAACAACCAAGAGATGGCGATATCTTCCATGATACACACATTATAGGCGGTTCCCAAACAGAATGGTAAAGTTTATACTCCCCTTTCCACCAACAAGCATCAATCCATGGCTTGCTCGAAACAACGAGTGCCTCCAACTAACAAGAGTCCCAGGGGGAGTTTTGTTTGCAATTATTTTGATTTATTTTCCATAAAGCATGGGACTGGGCATCCCGGTGACCAGCCATTTATCTCGTGAGTGAGGAGCGGAGTCCACTCCTCTTGAGAATAACCCGCCTAACATGGAAGATACAGACAGCCCTAGTTGATACATGAGCTATTCGAGCATACAAAACAAGATATTTATTTGAAGGTTTAGAGTTTGGCACATACAAATTTACTTGGAACGGCAGGTAGATACCGTATATAGGTAGGTATGGTGGACTCATATGGAATAACTTTGGGGTTTAAGGGATTGGATGCACAAGCAGTATTCCTGCTTAGTACAGGTGAAGGCTAGCAAAAGACTAGGAAGCGACCAGCTAGAGAGCGACAATAGTCATGAAAATGCATTAAAATTAATCAACACTGAATGCAAGCATGAGTAGGATATAATCCACCATGAACATAAATATCGTGAAGGCTATGTTGATTTTGTTTCGACTACATGCGTGAACATGCGCCAAGTCAAGTCACTTAAATCATTCAGAGGAGGATACCACCCTATCATACCACATCATAACCATTTCAATAGCATGTTGGCATGTAAGGTAAACCATTATAACTCATAGCTAATCAAGCATGGCACAAGAATATGATCTCTATTTGTCATTACAAACATGTTTATTCACAATAGGTTGAATCAGGAACGATGAACTAATCATATTTACAAAAACAAAAGAGGTCGAGTTCATACCAGCTTTTCTCATCTCAGTCAGTCCATCATATAATCATCATTATTGCCTTTCACTTGCACGACCGAACGATATGAATAATAATAATAATAGTGCACGTGCATTGGACTAAGCTGGAATCTGCAAGCATTCAATAAACAGGAGAAGACAGGGAAATATGGGCTCTTCTGTCAGATCAACAAGTATGCATATAAGAGCCACTTCAACAATTTAATTATGGTCTTCTCCTATCGACCCCCAAAGAAAAGAAAATAAATAAAACTATTTACACGGGAGAGCTCCCAACAAGCAAAAGAAGAACAGGAAATCTTTTTGGGTTCTTTTTCTTTTTAATTACTATTACAAGCATGGAAATTAAACTAACTAAAAGCTACAACTAATTTTTTTTTGTTTTTCTTAAGGTTTATGAAACACACAAGAAGAAAGCATAAAAAGGAAATAAACTAGCATGGATGATATAATGAAAAAGTATGAGCACCGACATCTAGCAATGAGTGTGTGGACATAAATGTAATGTCTGTGGGAAATACGTACTCCCCCAAGCTTAGGCTTTTGGCCTAAGTTGGTCTATGGCCACGGCTAGCCTGGCGGATATCCATAATAATAGTTGGGGTCGTACTGAGATGCAGCGGCTATCTCCTACTGAGTTGCAGGGTGGCGACGAGCGGCCTCCGCTCTCCTCTCGTACTCATCTGCCTCCTCTCTGGTGATAGTATATCTTCCTTCTGCCTGATGATCAAAGAAGGCAGGAGTAGGGAGAGTAATATGGACAGCACGGCGTCTGACAAAGATTAGTCGATACTGGAGAGGTGAATCATTCCTCTCGACAAACTGGTGGTGAACCATAGCATTAAAGTCTAGGTAAGCAGGAGGTAATTCAATATCATCTTCGCGTATGGCTATACCAAGAAAATTAGCTATGCGGGTTGCATAAATTCCTCCAAAGAAATCTCCATTAAATCTATTAAGATGCAACCTATGTACAACAATGGCTCCCAAATTATAAGATTTATCTCCTAACACAACACTCCTAAGAATACTGAGGTCAGGGACACACATGTGACATGCCTCATCTTTACCATTAATGCATCTACCTATGAAGAGAGCAAAATAATGTATAGTAGGAAAGTGAATGCTCCCTATGGTAGCTTGTGTAATATCTCTAGATTCTCTCACAGTTATGCTAGCAAGAAAATCTCTAAATTCAGATTTGCGAGGATCCCTTATACTACCCCATTGTGGAAGTTTGCAAGCAGTGGTAAAATCCTCTAAGTCCATAGTATAAGAATTTTCATAAAGATCAAACAGGACAGTTGGGGAATTATGTGAAGTTGAAAATTCAAACCTCCTCACAAAGGTACTGGTGAGGTTGTGATGCTGACTGCACTTCTCTTCTTCGAAGCTCACAAGATCGGCATTACGCAAATATGCGTTGAATTCCTCCTTAATTCCTGCTCGATCCATAAAATTTTCACAAGGCCACTCACAAGGACGCACTGGGGCGTCTCTTGGTGGCTCTTCATAAGCATCACGCATTGCAAGCCTGGGTCCTTGCTTCCTCGAGGAACCACCTTGGAACATTTTCCTAAGCATTTTTCTTCCTCTGAAAAATTCTGAAAATTTTTAGTAGCTTCAAAATAAAAGTAAACCAAACTCAATAATATTGATAGCAACTACTTCTACAAGTTCCTAGGGCCTATATCATGCATCAAAACTACTTTTGACCATATAAATTTGACATGCAAGCTCAAGAACAGGGTCACCTAAGCAGCAAAAATTTGCAATGAATAAAGCACTAGAGCAAAAACTAATTGGACTTGAGGTTGTTTCCTCGGAAAGTGTACTGTATGCTCATTACCATTAACATGAAAAGTGACATTGCCTTTAGTGCAATAAATAACAGCCCCTGCAGTATTCAAAAAGGGTCTTCCAAGAATAATAGACATACTATCGTCCTAGGGAATATCAAGAATAACAAAGTCCGTTAAAATGGTAACGTTTGCAACTACAACAGGCACATCCTCAAAATACCGACAGGTATAGCAGTTGATTTATCAGCCATTTGCAAAGATATTTCAGTAGGTGTCAACTTATTCAAATCAAGTCTATGATATAAAGAGAGAGGCATAACACTAACACCGGCTCCAAGATCACATAAAGCAATTTTGACATAGTTTCTTTTAATAGAGCATGGTATAGTGGGTACTCCTGGATCTTCAAGTTTCTTTGGTATTCCACCCTTAAAATTATAATTAGCAAGCATGGTGGAAGTTTCAGCTTCCGGTATCTTTCTTTTATTAGTAACAATATATTTCATGTATTTAGCATAAGGATTCATGTTAAGCATATCAGTTAATCGCATACGCAAAAAGATAGGTCTGATCATTTCAGCAAAGCGCTCAAAATCCTCATCATCCATTTTTTTGGATGGTTTGGGAGGAAAAGGCATGGGTTTCTGAACCCATGGTTCTCTTTCTTTACCATGTTTCCTAGCAACAAAGTCTTTCTTATCATAACGTTGATTCTTTGATTGTGGGTTATCAAGATCAATAGCAGGTGCAATTTCTACATCATTATCATTACTAGGTTGAGCATCATCATGAACATTATCATTAACATTATTACTAGTTTCAGGTTCATTACCAGATTGTGTTTCAGCATCAGAAATAGAAATATCTTTTGGATTCTTAGGTGGTTCAATAACAGGTTCACTAGAAGCATGCAAAGTCCTATCATTTTTCTTTTTCTTCCTTTTAGAAGGACTAGGTGCGTCTATATTATTTCTCTGAGAATCTTGCTCAATTCTCTTAGGGTGGCCTTCAGGATACAAAGGTTCCTGAGTCATTCTACCAGTTCTAGTAGCCACTCTAACAGCATTATCATTATTCTTACTATTCATTTCATTGAGCAAATCATTTTGAGCTTTAAGTACTTGTTCTACTTGAGTGGTAACCATAGAAGCATGTTTACTAATAAGTTTAAGTTCACCTTTGACATTAGCCATATAATCACCCAAGTGTTCAAGCATATTTGAATTGTATTTCAACTGTCTACCAAAATAAGCATTAAAATCTTCTTGCTTAGCCCTAAATTTATCAAACTCATCGAAGCATGGGCTAGCAAACTTAGTAAACGGGATTACAGCTTTATCATATCTATAGAGAGAATTTACCTTTACCACCTGTGTCGGGTTATCAAGACCATGAGTTTCTTCAATAGGTAATGGATTAAGATCATATGTTTCTTCAACAGGCGGTAAATTAATACCGTGTATTTCTTCATTAGGAGGTAAATTCTTAACATCTTCAGCTTTAATACTTTTTTCTTTCATAGATTTCTTTGCCTCTTGCATATCTTCAGGACTGAGAAATAGAATACCCCTCTTCTTCGGAGTTGGTTTAAGAATAGGCTCAGGAATTGGCTCCGGAGGTCTCCGATTATTTTCATTTGCCAACATATTATTCAATAGAATTTCAGCTTCATCCGGCGTTCTTTCCCTGAAAACAGAACCAGCACAACTATCCAGGTAATCTCTGGAAGCATCGGTTAGTCCATTATAAAAGATATCAAGTATTTCATTTTTCTTAAGATGATGATCAGGCAAAGCATTGAGTAATTGGAGAAGCCTCCCCCAAGCTTGTGGGAGACTCTCTTCTTCAATTTGCACAAAATTATATATATATATATATCCCTTAAAGCAGCTTGTTTCTTATGAGCAGGGAAATATTTAGCAGAGAAGTAATAAATCATATCCTGGGGACTACACACACAACCAGGATCAAGAGAATTAAACCATATCTTAGCATCACCCTTTAATGAGAACAGAAATATTTTAAGGATATAAAAGTAGCGAGTTCTCTCATCTTTAGTAAATAAGGTAGCTATATCATTTAATTTAGTAAGATGTGCCACAACAGTTTCAGATTCATAACCGTGAAAAGGATCAGATTCAACCAAAGTAATTATATCAGGATCAACAGAGAATTCATAATCCTTATCGGTAACACAGATAGGTGAAGTAGCAAAAGCAGGGTTAGGTTTCATTCTAGCATTTAGAGATTGCTTATTCCATTTAGCTAATAACCTCTTAAGTTCATATCTATCTTTGCAAGCTAAAATAGGTAAAGAAGCTTCTTGATCAAAAACATAACCCTCAGGAATAACAAGTGATTCTTCATCATCACTTTCATCAGTATTATCAGATTCAATATTTTCAATCTCTCTAGCCCTAGCAAGTTGTTCATCAAGAAAATCACTAAGTGGCACAGTAGTATCAGGCATAGAAGTAGTTTCATCATAAGTATCATGCATAGCAGAAGTGGCATCATCAATAACATGCGACATATCAGAACGAATAGCAGAAGAAGTTTTAGGTGTCGCAAGCTTACTCAAAACAGAAGGTGAATCAAGTGCAGAGCTAGATGGCAGTTCCTTACCTCCCATCGTAGTTGAGGGATAAATCTTGGTTCTTGGATCTTTCAAGTTCTTCATAATGATAAGTAGATATAAATCCCAAGTGACTCAAAGAATAGAGCTATGCTCCCCGGCAAGGGCGCCAGAAAATAGTCTTGATAACCCACAAGTATAAGGGATCGCAATAGTTTTCGAGGGTAAAATATTCAACCCAAATTTATTGATTCGACACAAGGGGAGCCAAAGAATACTCTCAAGTATTAGCAGCTAAGTTGTCAATTCAACCACACCTGGAAACTTAATATCTGCAGCAAAGTATTTAGTAACAAAGTAATATAATAGTAGTGGTAACGGTAGCAAAAGGTAATAGTAGTGAAAGTAATGTTTTTGGTATTTTGTAGTGATGATAGCGATAGCAACGGGAAAGTAAATAAGCGAAGAACAATATATGGAAAGCTCATAGGCAATGGATTGGTGATGGAGAATTATGTCGGATGCGGTTCATCATGTAACAGTCATAACCTAGGGTGACACAGAACTAGCTCCGGTTCATTGATATAATGTAGGCATGTATTCCAAATATAGTCATACGTGCTTATGGTAAAGAACTTGCATGACATCTTTTGTCCTACCCTCCCGTGGCAGCGGGGTCCTTATGGAAACTAAGGGATATTAAGGCATCCTTTTAATAGAGTACCGGAACAAAGCATTAACACATAGTGAATACATGAACTCCTCAAACTACGGTCATCACCGGTAAGTATCCCGATTATTGTCACTTCGGGGTTAACGGATCATAACACATAATGGGTGACTATAGACTTGCAAGATAGGATCAAGAACACTCATATGTTGATGAAAACATAATAGGTTCAGATCTGAAATCATGGCACTCGGGCCCTAGTGACAAGCATTAAGCATAGCAAAGTCATAGCAACATCAATCTCAGAACATAGTGGACACTAGGGATCAAACCCTAACAAAACTAACTCGATTACATGATAGATCCCATCCAACCCATCACCGTCCAGCAAGCCTACGATGGAATTACTCACGCACGGTGGTGAGCATCATGAAATTGGTGATGGAGGATGGTTGATGATGACGATGATGACGGATTCCCCTCTCCGGAGCCCCGAATGGACTCCAGATCAGCCCTCCCGAGAGGTTTTAGGGCTTAGCGGCGGCTCCGTATCGTAAAACGCGATGATTTCTTCTCTCTGATGTTTTTCTCCCCGAAACACAATATATAGAGTTGGAGTTGGAGTCGGAGAGGCACCAGGGGGCCCACGAGGTAGGGGGCGCGCCCTAGGGGGGCAGGCGCGCCCCCCACCCTCGTGGAGAGGTGGTGGGCCCCCTAGCCTTCATCTTTTGCAGGTATTTTTATATTTTCCAAAAAGTTGCTCTGTGAAGTTTTAGGTCATTCCGAGAACGTTTGTTTCTACACATAAATAACACCATGGTAATTCTGCTGAAAACAGCGTCAGTCCGGGTTAGTTTCATTCAAATCATGCAAGTTGGAGTCCAAAACAAGGGCAAAAGTGTTTGGAAAAGTAGATACGTTGGAGACGTATCAAGAAAAATCAAACATACGGTTTCCAACCAATAAAATCCTTCTTCTAAGCCAAACATTTAGATCATATAACGACTTCTCGTCAAACCTACAATAAAAAGGAAAATTAGCAACATAAATATTTGAAGTGATGTAGGTCGAATAGTAATCAAATAACTACAGGAGAACAACTGAGAAAAATTTCACGAAATGCTAAACTGCAAGTGCCCACAAGCACACATATTCCTTAACTAAAATACATCTCACAACCAGACTGCGCTGAACATGCTAAATTATAGAATTTGTTCTAGCGGTTGTTGCCTCACAACCACGAAATACTAGTCAACATAAACAAAATGGTATAATTTTTTAATGGGAATCTAAATCTGCCAAGACACCATATAATGCACAAAAATCTAATTTGGTCTCGTCATCTCTGGCTCCACTTCGAGCCCTTGCAGTTTGGGGCGTAAGACCTGCTGCTTTCTTGACCTTGTAGTTCTTCAGCTTCACACCTAAATCCAAGGGTTTCTCCGGGAAACTCCTAATCTTATCGAATATCTTTTTGACCTGCCATGTAAATCATCATTTTTCAAAAATTTCTGTCATTTGGTGAAAACAAAAAATCCAAGTATATAAGTGCATATGCCTGACGAAGTCATGCGATTTTATATAAAGGGAAATATAACAAACCTAGCTTGGAGAATTTCTATCTAACCAACTCTTCTAAAACAACCTGATCCACCACAGAATCAAGTACAGTGAAGTTCCATACGAAGCTAGAATAGGTAGCAAAAATTAGAAGACAACACATAGGAGAGAACACAATATATCAAGGGCAGGCATTATCCTCTATTTCAATGTATCGTAATCCTAAAAGGCCAGCAGAGTTTGAAAATCATGCCTTTATGTATATTGACATCTTGATTTCCTAGTCTAATCAACACTAAACCATAATACCAAAGAATAAAAAGCTTCAGGCTATGCAACGAATACATTACAATGGTAAGTACTAACAAGCTACATGGACCACCCGGGTGTTGTATTCTCTCCAAACTTAATCCCAAGTTACATATTGTTGGTATATATCAGTGTGCTATTCTAGTAAACCTTGATCATATATATTAACACTCGTTGTTGAAAAAATAAGTGAAAAGGGACAAATATTATCCTCTGTCCAAATTTTGGTTAAAAGGCACCCGAGATACCAGGGTGAATATTAAACAAAGAAAAACATGCTTTTTTACCATCTATCAGCAAAATCTGATTATCCAATCAAACTTAACTGCCCCAAAGGAACTAATACTTTACATTTTTAACTACAACCAATTCACCATTATATGTTTGGCTGTCATTGTAAACTCTGTGGTTATATCTTATTTGTACAGAAGAATTGCTGGAATGAAAAGTAATAAACAATCAATTCTTGTTCTATTCCCAAAACATCCCGATATACTACGGCAAAAAAAGATCTGATTCTTCCTAGTGCATTGAGTTGAGTGTTTACAGGCAGCCAAGCAAAATTGCAAATACGCTCACACTACTCCCATCCTTGGTTAAGGTCTGGCGGCTAGAGATATGACCAGAAGTTGTATATAAAAGCACGTAGATGGGAAGAGATTAGAGATGGAGAGGAAGTAGTCCAGCATAGCACCTCCACCTCAACCATCACAACAGAACAAGCCGTGGAGCGCATCAGGGGAGAATAGCAGTAGGTGGTGGCGGCGGCGCCGTGGATGAGCAGCGCGCAGCTGACGGCGTACTTGCGGAGGTCGGCGTTGGAAGAGGCAGGGACGGCATGGAGGAGACAGCTATGAGGACGGGGGTGGACGGTAAGGCTGTTGAAAGAAACAGACGATGCAGCGGAGGCGTCGGGGCAAGGACGGCGTCGGGACTCGGACGCGTACTTGCCAAGATCGACGTTGGGAATATTGGGAAGGGGCGGGGCCTCGGAGGAGACAGCGAGGAGGTGGGGCATCGTGGTGGTGGTCGGCGGTGGGACATGAGTGTTGGGGTGGATAGCGCCGACACCAACAGCAGCGCGACACCTCCCAGATCGTTCCACGACCTTCCTTTTTTCTCTAAGATGGACAGATGAGGCAGGGGAGAGATGGGCTGAACAGGAGATACAAGGAGTCATCTGCAAACAGAGGAGTGGCGGGCGGTTTTTTGCAAAATTGCCACAAATTGCCCAGCTAGCGTTGGATTTAGATCCGATGGTCATAAGTGAAGGATGGCAGGCACACCATCACCACCAACTCGGGTTTTTATAGGAGTAGAGATTAGATATATGATCAAGTTTATGCTAGGTAGCATTCCACATCAAAAATTATCTTTTTTATCATTTACCTACTCGAGGACGAGCAGGAATTAAGCTTGGGGATGCTCATACATTTCCGTCGTAGCTATAATTTTTGATTGTTTCATACCAATATTATACAACTTATACATACTTTTGGTAACTTTTTATATGATTTATTGGACTAACCTATTGATCCAGTGCCCAGTGCTAGTTCCGGTTTTCTGCATGTTCTTTGTATCGCAGAGTATCCATATCAAACAAAGTCCAAATGCAATAAAATTTTATGGAGAATTTTTTGGGAATATATGTGATTTTTTGGAGTTGGAATCACCGCAAACGGGGGCCCACACAGCCCACAAGACACTAGGGCGCGCCAGAGGCCCCTGGCGCGTGGGGTGGTGGGTTGTGCCCTCCTCGAACGTCGGTTGGAGCTCTACTTCAGGCGCAAGGAAGCTTATATCCAGAAAAAACCCGTGTTAAAATCTCAGCGCAATCAGAGTTACGGATCTCCCGGAATATAAGAAACGGTTTTCAGCAGATTTGGGGAATGCAAAATAGAAGAGAACAGAGGGAGATCCAATCTCGGAGGGGCTCCCGCCCCTCCGCTGCCATGGAGGCCATGGACCAGATGGGGAACTCTCCCCCCATCTAGGGGGAGGCCAAGGAAGAAGAATAAGGATGGGGCACTCTCCCCTCTCTCCTGATGGCGCCGGAGTGCCGCTGGGGTAATCATCGTGTGATGGCGTCTACACATGTTGGTCGTACTTCGTTTCTTTCCACATCTACGCCTATCACTATGTCTAATATTCTTGTTTCTCCTGATTTAGTTACGAACCTTGTCTCTGTTCGTCGTCTTGCTCGTGAGAATCCCATTACCGTTGAATTTGATGATGTCAATTTTTCTGTGAAGGATGTCCGTACTCGGATGGTCCTTCACCGTTGTGATAGTCCTGACGAGATCTATCCGGTGCACTCCTCCGCCACCGCCTCCACCACCCCAGTCGCCCTTACTGCAGATGTCGACCTTTAGCATGCTCGTTTGGGACACCCAAACCCCACCACTTTGCGTCAAATTCTTAAGAGTTTTTCCTTCTCATGCAATAAGCTCAACGACCATACTTGTGAGGCTTGTCTTATTGGCAAGCATGTTCATCTTCCGTTTAGCGCATCTACCACTATTTCCACTTTCCCGTTTCAGTTATTGCATAGTGATGTTTGGACATCCCCGGTTGCAAGCAACACGGGCTACCTATACTATTTGGTGATCTTAGATGATTTCTCTCATTATGTGTGGACATTTCCTCTTTGTCGCAAGTCCGACGCCCTTGCCACACTCACCACCTTTTATTCCTATGTCATCACACAGTTCGGTCGTCCTATCCTTGCATTACAAACTGACAACAGAAAAGAGTTTGACAATGTCACTATTCGTAACCTTCTAGCCTCTCACGACACTATCTTCCGCCTCACTTGTCACTACACTTCCCAACAAAATGGTCGTGCAGAGCGTATCCTTCGCACTCTTAGTGACTGCATCCGCATGTTGCTCTTTCACTCTAATGTGCCTCCCCGGTTTTGGCCGGACGCTCTCGCCACTACCACTCTCCTCATCAGCATTCGCCCGTGTCACCCATGCTGGAACTATGCCCCTTGCCATCTCCTCTTTGGTGCGCCCCCATCTTATGATGGCCTTCGCATCTTTGGTTACCTATGCTATCCTAGCATTGCCGCCATTGCGCCTCATAAGCTTGCACCTCGCTCGTCACTTGCATCTTCCTCGGCTACCCTCCTAAGACTAAAGGCTACCGCTGTTATGGCCCTGTCTCACATCGTGTATTCACCTCCCGACGCGTTCACTTTGATGAGAAGTTGTTTCCCTTTCAGCAGTAGGTACCTCTCGTCTCCCCGTCGCCGCCGGCCACCGGCAGCCCTTCGGCGACCTTGTCAGGTGGACGGCCCCACTCGGCTCTTGGACCGCCTCCGGGCTTTGGTGGTTCTCGCACCATGGGACGAGTTGCGCATTGCGCCCCTACGACGCCCTCATCATCACCGCCGGCCTCGCCGCCAGCTCCTGCCCCGGTCGCCTTGGGTGTGGCCCCCTCGCCAGCCGCCTCATCGGCATCTTTGCTAGCCGTATCGATGGCCGCCTCACTGGCCCTGCCAGCGGCCTCGCCGACGCCCTTACCGATCGCCTCGGCTGCCTCCTCGCTGGCTGCTGGCTCAGCCGTTGCCGTCGGCTCGCCTGCCGCCGTTGCCGCTGGCCCGGCTATCGCCGCGGGCCCCGTTGCCCCGCCTCTCGGCGTGATGACTCGTGCCCGGGCCGGCGTGCTCCGGCCGAGCATGAGCTACTCCTCCGACGAGTATGTGTGTGCCGCCTTGATTTTGACGTCGTCACCCATCCCCACCTCCGCTCGCGCTGCCCTTCGAGATCCCCACTGGCTCGCAGTGATGCAGGAGGAGTTCGACGCCCTGTAGCGCAACCACACGTGGCATCTTGTTCCGCGACCCCCTCATGCCAATGTCATCACTAGAAAGTGGGTGTTCCACCACAATACTCGCCCGGATAGTTCCCTCGAGCGCTACAAGGCTCGGTGGGTGGTCTGTGGATTTCGGCAGCGCACGAGCGCGGACTTCACCGACACTTCCGCTCCGGTTGTGAAACCAGGCAAGATCCGCGCCGTGCTTTAGTTGGCGGTCTCGCGAGTCTAGCATGTGCATCAGTTGGATGTCTCCAACGCCTTCTTGCACGGTAATCTTGCCGAGCAGGTGTTCTGTGAGCAGCCCACTGGTTTCGTCAACGCCGAGCATCTAGACTTCGTGTGCTTTCTCTCCCGTTCTCTTTACGGGTTGAAGCAGGTGCCACAGGCTTGGTACCAGTGTATCGCAGCCTTCCTGCAGTCTTTGGGCTTTCGGTCCACTCGCTCCGATGCCTCACTCTTTGTGTATCATCAGGGAGCTCGCACTGCATATCTGCTGCTCTATGTCGACGACATCATCCTCACGGAGTCTGCCCCCGAGCTCCTTCAGCGGCTGACGGCTCGTCTTCATGATGAGTTCTCCCTCAAGGACTTGGGGCCTCTGCACTACTTCCTCGGCATCGAGGTGGTCCGTCGAGCTGACGACTTTTTTCTGCATCAGCAGAAGTACGCCCACGAGCTTCTGGAGCGTGCCGGTATGCTTAACTGCAAGTCGACGCCCACCCCCGTCGACACGAAGGCGAAGGTATCTCTACTAAGGAGGGTTCTCTCGCATCCGATGTAGCATTCTGTCACCCCATTGTTGGTGCTTTACAGTACCTGACGCTGACCCAACTAGACCTGCAGTACGCTGTCCAGCAGGTGTGCCTCCACATGCACTCACCGAGTGACTCTCATTGGACCTTGGTGAAGCATATTCTCCATTACATACACGGCACTATGTCCTTGGGACTCACCCTGACGGCCTCCGCTTTCACCTACCTCGTCGCCTACTCGGACGCCGACTGGCAGACTGCCCCGACACCCGACGCTCTACATCCGGCTATTGCGTCTACCTTGGGCCCTTGTTGATCTCCTGGTCATCGAAGAGGTAGCCCACGGTCTCCCGCTCCAGCGCCAAGGTAGAGTATCAGGCCGTGGCTAACGCTGTGGCCGAATGCTCTTAGATTCGTCAGCTGCTCCAGGAGTTGCTTTGTGATGTTCACAAGGCCACTCTTGTCTACTGTGATAATGTCAGCGTGGTCTACCTCTCCGCCTGAAGGAAATATGCCCTAGAGGCAATAATAAAGTTATTATTTATTTCCTTATATCATGATAAATGTTTATTATTCATGCTAGAATTGTATTAACCGGAAACATAATACTTGTGTGAATACATAGACAAACTAAACGTCACTAGTATGCCTCTACTTGACTAGCTCGTTAATCGAAGATGGTTATGTTTCCTAACCATAGACATGTATTGTCATTTGATTAACGAGATCACATCATTAAGAGAATGATGTGATTGACATGACCCATTCCATTAGCTTAGCACCCGATCGTTTAGTATGTTGCTATTGCTTTCTTCATGACTTATACATGTTCCTGTGACTATGAGATTATGCAACTTCCGTTTGCCGGAGGAACACTTTGTGTGCTACCAAACATCACAACGTAACTGGGTGATTATAAAGGTGCTCTACAGGTGTCTCCAAAGGTACATGTTGGGTTGGCGTATTTCGAGATTAGGATTTGTCACTCCGATTGTCGGAGAGGTATCTCTAGGCCCTCTCGGTAATGCACATCACTTAAGCCTTGCAAGCAATGCAACTAATGAGTTAGTTGCGAGATGATGTATTATGGAACGAGTAAAGAGACTTGCCGATAACGAGATTGAACTAGGTATTGAGATACCGATGATTGAATCTCGGGCAAGTAACATAATGATGACAAAGGGAACAACGTATGTTGTTGTGCGGTCTGATCGATAAAGATCTTCGTAGAATATGTAGGAGCCAATATGAGCATCCAGGTTCCACTATTGGTTATTGACCAGAGACGTGTCTTGGTCATGTCTACATTGTTCTTGAACCCGTAGGGTCCGCATGCTTAACGTTACGATGATAGTTTCATTATGAGTTTATATATTTTGATGTACCGAAGGTTGTTCGGAGTCCCGGATATGATCACAGACATGACGAGGAGTCTCGAAATGGTCGAGACATAAAGATCGATATATTGGACGGCTATATTCGGACACCGGAAGTGTTTCGGGTGATTTCGGAGAAAACCGGAGTGCCGGAAGGGTTACCAGAACCCCCCGAGGAAGTATTGGGCCTTAGTGGGCCTAAGGGGAGAGAGAGGGCAGCAGCCCAGGAGGTGGTGCGCCCCTCCCATGGGGAGTCTGAATTGGACTAGGGGAAGGGGGCGCGGCCCCTCTTTCCCTCTCCCTCTCCCTCTCTTTCCTTCCCCCTTCTCTCTTCCTAGTTGGACTAGGAAAGGGGAGTCCTACTCCTACTAGGAGGAGGACTCCCCCTCCTTGGCGCGCCCCAAGGGCCGGCCGGCCTCCCCCCTTGCTCCTTTATATACGGGGGCACGGGGGCACCTCTAGACACACAAGTTGATCTTCGTGATCGTTCTCTTAGCCGTGTGCGGTGCGCCCCTCCACCATAATCCTCGATAATATTGTAGCGGTGCTTAGGCGAAGCCCTGCGACGGTAGAACATCAAGATCGTCACCACGCCATCGTGCTGACGAAACTCTTCCCCGACACTTTGCTAGATCAGAATCCGGGGATTGTCATCTAGCTGAACGTGTGCTAGAACTCGGAGGTGCCGTAGTTTTGGTGCTTGATCGGTCGGGCCGTGAAGACGTATGACTACATCAACCGCGTTGTGCTAACGCTTCCGCTTACGATCTATGAGGGTATGTAGACAACACTCTCCCCTCTCGTTGCTATGCATCACCATGATCTTGCGTGTGCGTAGGATTTTTTTTTGAAATTACTACGTTCCCCAACAGTGGCATCCCAGCCTAGGTTTTATGTGTTGATGTTATATGCACGAGTAGAACACAAGTGAGTTGTGGGCGATATAAGTCATACTGCTTACCGGCATGTCATACTTTGGTTCGGCGGTATTGTTGGATGAAGCGGCCCAGACCGACATTACGCGTACGCTTACGCGAGACTGGTTCTACCGACGTGCTTTGCACAAGGTGGCTGGCGGGTGTCAGTTTCTCCAACTTTAGTTGAACTGAGTGTGGCTACGCTCGGTCCTTGTGAAGGTTAAAACAGCACCAACTTGACAAACTATCGTTGTGGTTTTGATGCGTAGGTAAGATTGGTTCTTGCTTAAGCCCGTAGCAGCCACGTAAAACATGCAACAAACAAAGTAGAGGACGTCTAACTTGTTTTTGCAGGGCATGTTGTGATGTGATATGGTCAAGACATGATGCTAAATTTTATTGTATGAGATGATCATGTTTTGTAACCGAATTATCGGCAACTGGCAGTAGCCATATGGTTGTCGCTTTATTGTATGCAATGCAATCGCCCTGTAATGCTTTACTTTATCACTAAGCGGTAGCGATAGTCGTAGAAGTATAAGATTGGCGAGACGACAATGATGCAATGATGGAGATCAAGGTGTCGCGCCGGTGACGATGGTGATCATGACGATGCTTCAGAGATGGAGATCACAAGCACAAGATGATGATGGCCATATCATATCACTTATATTGATTGCATGTGATGTTTATCTTTTATGCATCTTATCTTGCTTTGATTGACGATAGCATTATAAGATGATCTCTCACTAAATTTCAAGATAAAAGTGTTCTCCCTGAGTATGCACCGTTGCCAAAGTTCGTCGTGCCCAGACACCACGTGATGGTCGGGTGTGATAAGCTCTACGTCCATCTACAACGGGTGCAAGCCAGTTTTGCACACACAGAATACTCAGGTTAAACTTGACGAGCCTAGCATATGAAGATATGGCCTCGGAACACTGATACCGAAAGGTCGAGCGTGAATCATATAGTAGATATGATCAACATAGTGATGTTCACCATTGAAAACTACTCCATTTCACGTGATGATCGGTTATGGTTTAGTTGATTTGGATCACGTGATCACTTAGAAGATTAGAGGGTTGTTTTTCTAAGTGGGAGTTCTTAAGTAATATGATTAATTGAACTTAAATTTATCATGAACTTAGTACCTGATAGTATCTTGCTTGTTTATGTTTAATTGTAGATAGATGGCCCGTGCTGTTGTTCCGTTGAATTTTAATGCGTTCCTTGAGAAAGCAAAGTTGAAAGATGATGGTAGCAATTACACGGACTGGGTCCGTAACTTGAGGATTATCCTCATTGCTGCACAGAAGAATTACGTCCTGGAAGCACCGCTGGGTGCCAGGCCTGCTGCTAATGCAACTGACGACGTTAAGAATGTCTGGCAGAGCAAAGCTGATGACTACTCGATAGTTCAATGTGCCATGCTTTACGGCTTAGAACCGGGACTTCAACGACGTTTTGAATGTCATGGAGCATATGAGATGTTCCAGGAGTTGAAGTTAATATTTCAAGAAAATGCCCGGATTGAGAGATATGAAGTCCCCAATAAGTTCTATAGGTGCAAGATGGAGGAGAACAGTTCTGTCAGTGAGCATATACTCAAAATATCTGGGTATAATAATCACTTGATTCAACTGGGAGTTAATCTTTCGGATGATTGCGTCATTGACAGAATTCTCCAATCACTTCCACCTAGCTACAAGAGCTTCATGATGAACCATAATATGCAAGGGATGGATAAAACAATTCTCGAGCTCTTCGCAATGCTAAAAGCTGCGGAGGTAGAAATCAAGAAGGAGAATCAAGTGTTGATGGTCAACAAGACCACTAGTTTCAAGAAAAAGGGCAAGGGGAAGAAGAAGGGGAACTTCAAGAAGAACAGCAAACAAGTTGCTGCTCAGGAGAAGAAACCCAAGTCTGGACCTAAGCCTGAAACTGAGTGCTTCTACTACAAGCAGACTGGTCACTGGAAGCGGAACTGCCCCAAGTATTTGGCGGATAAGAAGGATGGCAAGGTGAACAAAGGTATATGTGATATACATATTATTGATGTGTACCTTACTAGAGCTCGCAGTAGCACCTGGGTATTTGATACTGGTTCTGTTGCTAATATTTGCAACTCGAAACAGGGACTACGGATTAAGCGAACACTGGCGAAGGACGAGGTGACGATGCGCGTGGGAAATGGTTCCAAAGTTGATGTGATCGCAGTCGGCACGCTACCTCTACATCTACCATCGCGATTAGTATTAGACCTAAATAATTGTTATTTGGTGCCAGCGTTAAGCATGAACATTATATCTGGATCTTTTTTGATGCGAGACGGTTATTCATTTAAATCAGAGAATAATGGTTGTTCTATTTATATGAGTAATATCTTTTATGGTCATGCACCCTTGAAGAGTGGTCTATTTTTGATGAATCTCAATAGTAGTGATACACATATTCATGATGTTGAAGCCAAAGATGCAGAGTTGATAATGATAGTGTGACTTATT
This sequence comes from Triticum urartu, assembly GCF_056163025.1. NCBI lineage: Eukaryota > Viridiplantae > Streptophyta > Magnoliopsida > Poales > Poaceae > Triticum > Triticum urartu. Next base: position 459,341,142 of record NC_141876.1, on the reverse strand, counting down.
TGTGGCACTGCAGTTTAGGTCATATCGGTGTAAAGCGCATGAAGAAACTCCATACTGATGGACTTTTGGAACCACTTGATTATGAATCACTTGGTACTTGCGAACCGTGCCTCATGGGTAAGATGACTAAAACGCCGTTCTCTGGTACTATGGAGAGAGCAACAGATTTGTTGGAAATCATACATACAGATGTATGTGGTCCAATGAATGTTGAAGCTCGTGGCGGATATCATTATTTTCTCACCTTCACAGATGATTTAAGCAGATATGGGTATATCTACTTAATGAAACATAAGTCTGAAACATTTGAAAAGTTCAAGGAATTTCAGAGTGAAGTTGAAAATCATCGTAACAAGAAAATAAAGTTTCTACGATCTGATCATGGAGGAGAATATTTGAGTTACGAGTTTGGTCTACATTTGAAACAATGCGGAATAGTTTCGCAACTCACGCCACCCGGAACACCACAGCATAATGGTGTGTCCGAACGTCGTAATCGTACTTTACTTGATATGGTACGATCTATGATATCTCTTACAGATTTACCGCTATTGTTTTGGGGTTATGCTTTAGAGACGGCCGCATTCACGTTAAATAGGGCACCATCAAAATCCATTGAGACGACGCCTTATGAACTGTGGTTTGGCAAGAAACCAAAGTTGTCGTTTCTAAAAGTTTGGGGTTGCGATGCTTATGTGAAAAAACTTCAACCTGATAAGCTCGAACCCAAATCGGAGAAATGTGTCTTCATAGGATACCCAAAGGAGACAGTTGGGTACACCTTCTATCACGGATCCTAAGGCAAGACATTTGTTGCTAAGAATGGATCCTTTCTAGAGAAAGAGTTTCTCTTGAAAGAAGTGAGTGGGAGGAAAGTAGAACTTGATGAGGTAACTGTACCTGCTCCCTTATTGGAAAGTAGTACATCACAGAAATCGGTTTTTGTGACACCTTCACCAATTAGTGAGGAAGTTAATGATGATGATCACGAAACTTCAGAACAAGTTACTACTGAACCTCGTAGATCAACCAGAGTAAGATCCACACCAGAGTGGTACGGTAATCATGTTCTGGAAGTCAAGCTACTAGATCATGATGAACCTGCGAACTATGAAGAAGCGATGGTGAGCCGAGATTCCGCAAAATGGCTTGAAGCCATGAAATCTGAGATGGGATCCATGTATGAGAACAAAGTGTGGACTTTGGTTGACTTGCCCAATGATCGGCAAGCAATTGAGAATAAATGGATCTTCAAGAAGAAGACTGATGCTGACGGTAATGCTACTGTCTACAAAGCTCGACTTGTCACAAAAGGTTTTCGAAAAGTTCAAGGGATTGACTACGATGAGACCTTCTCACCCGTAGCGATGCTTAAGTCTGTCTGAATCATGTTAGCAATTGCCGCATTTTATGATTATGAAATTTGGCAGATGGATGTCAAAACTGCATTCCTGAATGGATTTCTGGAAGAAGAGTTGTATATGATGCAGCTGGAAGGTTTTGTCGATACAAAGGGAACTAACAAAGTGTGCAAGCTCCAGCGATCCATTTATGGACAGGTGCAAGCCTCTCGGAGTTGGAATAAACGCTTTGATAGTGTGATCAAAGCATTTGGTTTTGTACAGAATTTTGGAGAAGCCTGTATTTACAAGAAAGTGAGTGGGAACTCTATAGCATTTCTGATATTATATGTGGATGACATATTACTAATCGGAAATGATATAGAATTTCTAGATAGCATAAAGGGATACTTGAATAAGAGTTTTTCAATGAAAGACCTCGGTGAAGCTGCTTACATATTGGGCATTAAGATCTATAGAGATAGATCAAGACGCTTAATTGGACTTTCACAAAGCACATACCTTGACAAAATTTTGAAGAAGTTCAAAATGGATCAAGCAAAGAAAGGATTCTTGCCTGTGTTACAAGGTGTGAAGTTGAGTAAGACTCAATGCCCGACCACTGCAGAAGATAGAGAGAAAATGAAAGATGTTCCCTATGCTTCAACCATAGGCTCTATCATGTATGCAATGTTGTGTACCAGACCTGATGTGTGTCTTGCTATAAGTCTAGCAGGGAGGTACAAAAGTAATCCAGGAGTGGATCACTGGACAGCGGTCAAGAACATCCTGAAATACCTAAAAAGGACTAAGGATATGTTTCTCGTATATGGAGGTGACAAAGAGCTCATGGTAAATGGTTACGTTGATGCAAGCTTTGACACTGATCCAGACGATTCTAAATTGCAAACCGGATACGTATTTACATTAAATGGTGGAGCTGTCAGTTGGTGCAGTTCTAAACAAAGCGTCGTGGTGGGATCTACATGTGAAGCGGAGTACATAGCTGCTTCGGAAGCAGCAAACGAAGGAGTCTGGATGAAGGAGTTCATATCCGATCTAGGTGTCATACCTAGTGCATCGGGTCCAATGAAAATCTTTTGTGACAATACCGGTGCAATTGCCTTGGCAAAGGAATCCAGATTTCACAAGAGAACCAAGCACATCAAGAGACACTTCAATTCCATCCGGGATCTAGTCCAGGTGGGAGACATAGAGATTTGCAAGATACATATAGATCTGAATGTAGCAGACCCGTTGACTAAGCCTCTTCCACGAGCAAAACATGATCAGCACCAAGGCTCCATGGGTGTTAGAATCATTACTGTGTAATCTAGATTATTGACTCTAGTGCAAGCGGGAGACTGAAGGAAATATGCCCTAGAGGCAATAATAAAGTTATTATTTATTTCCTTATATCATGATAAATGTTTATTATTCATGCTAGAATTGTATTAACCGGAAACATAATACTTGTGTGAATACATAGACAAACTAAACGTCACTAGTATGCCTCTACTTGACTAGCTCGTTAATCAAAGATGGTTATGTTTCCTAACCATAGACATGTATTGTCATTTGATTAATGGGATCACATCATTAAGAGAATGATGTGATTGACATGACCCATTCCATTAGCTTAGCACCCGATCATTTAGTATGTTGCTATTGCTTTCTTCATGACTTATACATGTTCCTGTGACTATGAGATTATGCAACTCCCGTTTGCCGGAGGAACACTTTGTGTGCTACCAAACGTCACAACGTAACTGGGCGATTATAAAGGTGCTCTACAGGTGTCTCCAAAGGTACATGTTGGGTTGGCGTATTTCGAGATTAGGATTTGTCACTCCGATTGTCAAAGAGGTATCTCTAGGCCCTCTCGGTAATGCACATCACTTAAGCCTTGCAAGCAATGCAACTAATGAGTTAGTTGCGAAATGATGTATTACGGAACGAGTAAAGAAACTTGCTGATAACGAGATTGAACTAGGTATTGAGATACCGACGATCGAATCTCGGGCAAGTAACATACCGATGACAAAGGGAACAACGTATGTTGTTGTGCGGTCTGACCGATAAAGATCTTCGTAGAATATGTAGGAGCCAAAATGAGCATCCAGGTTCCGCTATTGGTTATTGACCAGAGACGTGTCTCGGTCATGTCTACATTGTTCTCGAACCCGTAGGGTCCGCATGCTTAACGTTACGATGACAGTTTCATTATGAGTTTATATATTTTGATGTACCGAAGGTTGTTCGGAGTCCCGAATATGATCACGGACATGACGAGGAGTCTCGAAATGGTCGAGACATAAATATCGATATATTGGACGGCTATATTCGGACAACGGAAGTGTTTCGGGTGATTTCGGAGAAAACCGGAGTGCCGGAAGGGTTACCGGAACCCCCCGAGGAAGTATTGGGCCTTAGTGGGCCTGAGGGGAGAGAGAGGGCAGCAGCCCAGGAGGTGGCGCGCCCCTTCCCATGGGGAGTCCGAATTGGACTAGGGGAAGGGGGCGCGGCCCCTCTTTCCCTCTCCCTCTCCCTCTCTTTCCTTCCCCCTTCTCTCTTCCTAGTTGGACTAGGAAAGGGGAGTCCTACTCCTACTAGGAGGAGGACTCCCCCTCCTTGGCGCGCCCCAAGGGCCGGCCGGCCTCCCCCCTTGCTCCTTTATATACGGGGGCACGGGGGCACCTCTAGACACACAAGTTGATCTTCGTGATCGTTCTCTTAGCCGTGTGCGGTGCCCCCCTCCACCATAATCCTCGATAATATTGTAGCGGTGCTTAGGCGAAGCCCTGCGACGGTAGAACATCAAGATCGTCACCACGCCATCGTGCTGACGAAACTCTTCCCCGACACTTTGCTAGATCGGAATCCGGGGATTGTCATCTAGCTGAACGTGTGCTAGAACTCGGAGGTGCCGTAGTTTTGGTGCTTGATCGGTCGGGCTGTGAAGACATACGACTACATCAACCGCGTTGTGCTAACGCTTCCGCTTACGATCTATGAGGGTATGTAGACAACACTCTCCCCTCTCGTTGCTATGCATCACCATGATCTTGCGTGTGCGTAGGATTTTTTTTTTGAAATTACTACGTTCCCCAACACCGCCAACCCGGTGCACCATCGGCGTACGAAGCATATTGAGCTCGATATTCACTTCGTGCGACAGCAGGTTCCCCATAGCCGTGTTTGGGTTCTCCACGTTCCGACGACGCAACAGTTTGCTGATGTGATAACTACGGGATTGCCTACTTCCGTCTTCGAGGAGTTTCGGTCCTGTCTCTGTGTCTCCGGCGACGCTTCGACTGCAGGGGGTGTTGAGTATATGTGTTGCATGTATTACGTATATTGTGGCCCACCTCCTAGTTGTGTATAGTTGAGGTCGAGGCCTACATGTACTTGTATATATGTGCACCAGCAACTAATCAATACAACGAATATTGTATTGCCAAACCATCCCTATACAAAGTGGATCTATCACTTGATTGTACAACTTCTCACAAATGCTCTCAAATCCCTTAGGGATCTAAGATTTGGTGTATGAGTGGGTGAGATAGAGAGTGAAATGTGTTCTTGGGGATGTTCAAAGTGAATGGTCAACCCTCTCATGGAATAGGAGAGAGGTATATATAGTATCCCACAATAAGTGGTCGTTGGAGCCAAATGAATGCAGCAGTTCTCGGATGTCCGAGGCTTACCGGACGTCCGAGGCCTCGACAGGTACCGGACAGCCGACATACTACCGGACGTCCGACAAATATACTCTGTTTGTATGGTACCAGACGTGCGGAAAACACCAGATGACCGACATTTTGACTCTAGTTAGTGAGTATCGGATTTCTGGAGAACGTCGGTCCTCCGAGGCCCCGGACATCTGATAGAGACCGGAAGTCCGATGTTTTCGCTCTGTTAGGGACAGATCGGATTTTTGGAGGAGGAAGGAAATCCGATATTTTGGCTCTGTATAGGTAGTACCGGACGTCTGATTGATACCGGTCGACCGACAAGTATCGCACGCCCGAGAGAGATAGAGAACAGATGGTGAAACATGAAGATGATTATTGAGCAAGTCCATTGTAAGACCCCATGTTCCCGTCTTAATAGTGTTGGGGAACGTACAAATTTCAAAATTTTCCTATGCACACGCAAGATCATGGTGATGCATAGCAACGAGAGGGGAGAGTGTGTCCATGTACCCTCGTAGACCGAAAGTGGAAGCGTTAGCACAACGCGGTTGATGTAGTCGTACATCTTCACGATCTGACTGATCAAGTACCGAACGCACGGCACCTTCGAGTTCTGCACACGTTCAACTCGATGACGTCCCTCGAACTCCGATCCATCCGAGTGTTGAGGGAGAGTTTCGTTAGCATGACGGTGTGGTGACGATGATGATGTTCTACCGACGCAGGGCTTCGCCTAAGCACCGCTATGATATGATCGAGGTGGATTATGGTGGAGGGGGCACCGCACACGGCTAAGAGATCAAGAGATCAATTGTTGTGTCTATGGGGTGCCCCCCTCCTCCGTATATAAAGGGGGGAGGAGGAGAGGGTCGGCCAAGGGGGTGGCGCGCCCTAGGAGGGGGAAACCTACTCCAAGTAGGTTTGCCCCTCCCTTTCCTAATCCAAGAAGGGGGGGAAAGGAAGGAGTGGGAGAGGGGAAAGGCAAGGGGGGCGCCGCCCCCCTTTCTTTGTCCTATTCGGACTCAAGGGGAGGGGGCGCGCCTCTTGCCCTAGTCGGCCCCTCTCTCTCCACTAAGGCCCAACAAGGTCCATTAGTTCCCGGGGGGTTTCGGTAACCCCGATACTCCGATAAATGTTCGAAACCTTCCGGAACCTTTTAGGTATCCAAACATAGTCGTCCAATATATCGATCTTTACGTCTCGACCATTTCGAGACTCCTCGTCATGTCCGTGATCACATCCGGGACTCCGAACTAACTTCGGTACATCAAAACATATAAACTCATAATATAACCGTCATCTAACTTTAAGCGTGTGGACCCTATGGGTTCGAGAACTATGTAGACATGACTGAGGCACGTCTCCAGTCAATAACCAATAGCGGAACCTAGATGCTCATATTGGCTCCTACATATTCTACGAAGATCTTTATTGGTCAAACCGCATAACAACATACGTTGTTCCCTTTGTCATCGGTATGTTACTTGCCCAAGATTCGATCGTCCGTATCTCAATACCTAGTTCAATCTCGTTACCGGCAAGTCTCTTTACTCGTTCCGTAATATATCATCCCGCAACTAACTCATTAGTTGCATTGCTTGCAAGGCTTATAGTGATGTGCATTACCAAGTGGGCCCAGAGATACCTCTCCGACAATCGGGGTGACAAATCCTAATCTTGAAATACGCCAACCCAACAAGTACCTTTGGAGACACCTGTAGAGCACCTTTATAATCACCCAGTTACGTTGTGATGTTTGGTAGCACACAAAGTGTTCCTCCGACAAATGGGAGTTGCATAATCTCATAGTCATAGGAACATGTATAAGTCATGAAGAAAGCAATAGCAACAAACTAAACGATCAAGTGCTAAGCTAACAGAATGGGTCAAGTCAATCACATCATTCTCCTAATGATGTGATCCCGTTAATCAAATAACAACTCTTTGTCTATGGATAGGAAACATAACCATCTTTGATTAACGAGCTAGTCAAGTAGAGGCATACTAGTGACACTCTATTTGTCTATGTATTCACACATGTATCATGTTTCCGGTTAATACAATTCTAGCATGAATAATAAACATTTATCATGATATAAGGAAATAAATAATAACTTTATTATTGCCTCTAGGGCATATTTCCTTCACTCTCCCACTTGCACTAGAGTCAATAATCTAGATTACACGGTAATGATTCTAACACCCATGGAGCCTTGGTGTTGATCATGTTTTGCTCGTGGAAGAGTCTTAGTCAATGGGTCTGCAACATTCATATCCGTATGTATCTTGCAAATCTCTATGTCTCCCACCTGGACTTGATCCCGGATGGAGTTGAAGCGTCTCTTGATGTGCTTGGTTCTCTTGTGAAATCTAGATTCCTTTGCCAAAGCAACTGCACCAGTATTGTCACAAAAGATTTTCATTGGACCCGATTGAAGGAAATATGCCCTAGAGGCAATAATAAAGTTATTATTTATTTCCTTATATCATGATAAATGTTTATTATTCATGCTAAAATTGTATTAACCGGAAACATAATACATGTGTGAATACATAGACAAACAAAGTGTCACTAGTATGCCTCTACTTGACTAGCTCGTTAATCAAAGATGGTTATGTTTCCTAACCATGAACAATGAGTTGTTATTTGATTAACGGGATCACATCATTAAGTGAATGATCTGATTGACATGACCCATTCCATTAGCTTAGCACCCGACCGTTTAGTATGTTGCTATTGCTTTCTTCATGACTTATACATGTTCCTATAACTATGAGATTATGCAACTCCCGTTTACCAGAGGAACACTTTGGGTGCTACCAAACGTCACAACGTAACTGGGTGATTATAAAGGAGTACTACAGGTGTCTCCAAAGGTACATGTTGGGTTGGCGTATTTCGAGATTAGGTTTTGTCACTCCGATTGTCGGAGAGGTATCTCTGGGCCCTCTCGGTAATGCACATCACTTAAGCCTTGCAAGCATTGCAACTAATGAGTTAGTTGCGGGATGATGTATTACAGAACGAGTAAAGAAACTTGCCGGCAACGAGATTGAACTAGGTATTGGAATACCGACGATCGAATCTCGGGCAAGTAACATACCGATGACAAAGGGAACGACGTATGTTGTTATGCGGTCTGACCGATAAAGATCTTCATCGAATATGTAGGAGCCAATATGGGCATCCAGGTCCCGCTATTGGTTATTGACCGGAGACGTGTCTCCGTCATGTCTACATTATTCTCGAACCCGTAGGGTCCGCACGCTTAAGGTTACGATGACAATTATATTATGAGTTTATGCATTTTGATGTACCGAAGGTTGTTCGGAGTCCCGGATGTGATCACGGACATGACGAGGAGTCTCGAAATGGTCGATACATAAAGATTGATATATTGGAAGCCTATGTTTGGATATCGGAAGTGTTTCGGGTGAAATCGGGATTTTACCGGAGTACCGGGAGGTTACCGGAACCCCCCGGGAGCTATATGGGCCATGATGGGCCTTAGTGGAAAAGAGAAGAGGCAGCCCCTCATGGGCCGCGCGCCCCTCCCCTCCCTTGGTCCGAATAGGACAAGTATTCCAACTAGGATTGGGGGGGGGGGGGGAATCCTACTCCCAGAGGGAGTAGGACTCTCCTGGCGCGCCCTCCTTGGCCGGCCAGCCTCCCCCCTTTAGTCCTTTATATACGGAGGCAGGGGTACCCCAGAAACACACAAGTTGATCCACGTGATCTTTTCCTTAGCCGTGTGCGGCGCCCCCAGCCACCATAGTCCTCGATAATATTGTAGCGGAGTTTAGGCGAAGCCCTGCTGCAGTAGTACATCAAGATCGTCACCACGCCGTCGTGCTGATGGAACTCTTCCCCGACACTTTGCTGGATCGGAGTCCGGGGATCGTCATCGAGCTGAACGTGTGCTAAAACTTGGAGGTGCCGTAGTTTCAGTGCTTGATCGGTCGGGCCGTGAAGACGTACGACTACATCAACCAAACGCTTCCGTTGTCGATCTACTAGGTATGTAGATCACACTCCCCCCTCTCGTTGGTATGCATCACATGATCTTGCGTGTGCGTAGGAAAATTTTTGAAATTACTATGTTCCCCAACAGTGGCATCCGAGCCTAGGTTTTATGTGTTGATGTTATATGCACGAGTAGAACACAACTGAGTTGTGGGCGATATAAGTCATACTGCTTACCAGCATGTCATACTTTGGTTCGGCGGTATTGTTGGACAAAGCGGCCCGGACCGACATTACGCATACGCTTACTCGAGACCGGTTCTCCCGACATGCTTTGCACAAAGGTGGCTAGCGGGTGACAGTTTCTCCAACTTTAGTTGAACCGAGTGTGGCTATGCCCGGTCCTTGCGAAGGTTAAAACAGCACCAACTTGACAAACTATCGTTGTGGTTTTGATGCGTAGGTAAGATTGGTTCTTGCTTAAGCCCGTAGCAGCCACGTAAAACTTGCAACAACAAAGTAGAGGACGTCTAACTTGTTTTTGCAGGGCATGTTGTGATGTGATATGGTCAAGACATGATGCTAAATTTTATTGTATGAGATGATCATGTTTTGTAACCGAGTTATCGGCAACTGGCAGGAGCCATATGGTTGTCGCTTTATTGTATGCAATGCAATCGTGATGTAATGCTTTACTTTATCACTAAACGGTAGCGATAGTCGTGGAAGCACAAGCTTGGCGAGACGACAACGACGCTACGATGGAGATCAAGGTGTCACGCCGGTGACGATGGTGATCACGACGATGCTTCGGAGATGGAGATCACAAGCACAAGATGATGATGGCCATATCATATCACTTATATTGATTGCATGTGATGTTTATCTTTTATGCATCTTATCTTGCTTTGATTGACGGTAGCATTATAAGATGATCTCTCACTAATTATCAAGAAGTGTTCTCCCTGAGTATGCACCGTTGCGAAAGTTTTTCGTGCTGAGACACCACGTGATGATCGGGTGTGATAGGTTCTATGTTAAAATACAACGGGTGCAAAACAGTTGCACACGCGGAATACTTAGGTTATACTTGACGAGCCAACCATATACAGATATGGCCTCGGAACACGGAGACCGAAAGGTCGAGCGTGAATCATATAGTAGATATGATCAACATAATGATGTTCACCAATGAAACTACTCCATCTCACATGATGATTGGACATGGTTTAGTTGATTTGGATCACGTAATCACTTAGAGGATTAGAGGGATGTCTATCTAAGTGGGAGTTCTTTAAGTAAATTAATTGAACTTAAATTTATCATGAGACTTAGTACCTGATAAGTATCTTGCTCGTTTGTGCTTGTTTGTAGATAGATGGCTCGTGCTGTTGTTCCGTTGAATTTTAATGCGTTCCTTGAGAAAGCAAAGTTGAAAGATGATGGTAGCAATTACACGGACTGGGTCCGTAACTTGAGGATTATCCTCATTGCTGCACAGAACAATTACGTCCTGGAAGCACCGTTGGGCGCCAGGCCTGCTGCAGGAGCAACGTCGGATGTTATGAACGTCTGGCAGAGCAAAGCTGATGACTACTCGATAGTTCAGTGTGCCATGCTTTACGGCTTAGAATCGGGACTTCAACGACGTTTTGAACGTCATGGAGCATATGAGATGTTCCAGGAGTTGAAGTTAATATTTCAAGCAAATGCCCGGATTGAGAGATATCAAGTCTCCAATAAGTTCTATAGCTGCAAGATGGAGGAGAACAGTTCTGTTAGTGAGCATATACTCAAAATGTCTGGGTATAATAATCACTTGATTCAATTGGGAGTTAATCTTCCAGATGATTGCGTCATTGACAGTATTCTCCAATCACTGCCACCAAGCTACAAGAGCTTCGTGATGAACTATAATATGCAAGGGATGAATAAGACTATTCCCGAGCTCTTTGCGATGCTGAAAGCTGCGGAGGTAGAAATCAAGAAGGAGCATCAAGTGTTGATGGTCAACAAGACCACTAGTTTCAAGAAAAAGGGCAAAGGAAAGAAGAAGGGGAACTTCAAAAAGAACGGCAAGCAAGTTGCTACTCAAGAGAAGAAACCCAAACCTGGACCTAAGCCTGAAACTGAGTGCTTCTATTGCAAGCAGACTGGTCACTGGAAGCGGAACTGCCCCAAGTATTTGGCGGATAAGAAGGATGGCAAGGTGAACAAAGGTATATGTGATATACATGTTATTGATGTGTACCTTACTAATGCTCGCAGTAGCACCTGGGTATTTGATATTGGTTCTGTTGCTAATATTTGCAACTCGAAACAGGGACTACGGATTAAGCGAAGATTGGCTAAGGACGAGGTGACGATGCGCGTGGGAAACGGTTCCAAAGTCGATGTGATCGCAGTCGGCACGCTACCTCTACATCTACCTTCGGGATTAATATTAGACCTAAATAATTGTTATTTGGTGCCAGCGTTAAGCATGAACATTATTTCTGGATCTTGTTTGATGCGAGACGGTTATTCATTTAAATCAGAGAATAATGGTTGTTCTATTTATATGAGTAATATCTTTTATGGTCATGCACCCTTGAAGAGTGGTCTATTCTTGTTGAATCTCGATAGTAGTAACACACATATTCATAATGTTGAAGCCAAAAGATGCAGAGTTGATAATGATAGTGCAACTTATTTGTGGCACTGCCGTTTAGGTCATATCGGTGTAAAGCGCATGAAGAAACTCCATACTGATGGACTTTTGGAACCACTTGATTATGAATCACTTGGTGCTTGCGAACCGTGCCTCATGGGCAAGATGACTAAAACGCCGTTCTCCGGTACTATGGAGAGAGCAACAGATTTTTTGGAAATCATACATATAGATGTATGTGGTCCGATGAATATTGAGGCTCGTGGCGGATATCATTATTTTCTCACCTTCACAGATGATTTAAGCAGATATGGGTATATCTACTTAATGAAACATAAGTCTGAAACATTTGAAAAGTTCAAGGAATTTTAGAGTGAAGTTGAAAATCATCGTAACAAGAAAATAAAGTTTCTACGATCTGATCGTGGAGGAGAATATTTGAGTTACGAGTTTGGTGTACATTTGAAAAATTGTGGAATAGTTTCGCAACTCACGCCACCCGAAACACCACAGCGTAATGGTGTGTCCGAACGTCGTAATCGTACTTTACTAGATATGGTGCGATCTATGATGTCTCTTACTGATTTACCGCTATCCTTTTGGGGGTACGCTCTAGAGACGGCCGCATTCACATTAAATAGGGCACCATCAAAATCCGTTGAGACGACGCCTTATGAACTGTGGTTTGGCAAGAAACCAAAGTTGTCGTTTCTGAAAGTTTGGGGCTGCGATGCTTATGTGAAAAAGCTTCAACCTGATAAGCTCGAACCCAAATCGGAGAAATGTGTCTTCATAGGATATCCAAAGGAGACTATTGGATACACCTTCTATCACAGATCCGAAGGCAAGACTTTTGTTGCTAAATTCGGAAACTTTCTAGAGAAGGAGTTTCTCTCGAAAGAAGTGAGTGGGAGGAAAGTAGAACTTGACGAGGTAGCTGTACCTACTCCCTTATTGGAAAGTAGTACATCATAGAAAACTGTTTCTGTGACACCTACACCAGTTAGTGAGGAAGCTAATGATGATGATCATGAAACTTCAGAATAAGATACTACTGAACCTCGTAGATCAACCAGAGTAAGATCCGCACCAGAGTGGTACGGTAATCCCGTTCTGGAAGTCATGCTACTAGATCATGGTGAACCTACGAACTATGAAGAAGCGATGGTGAGCCCAGATTCCGCAAAGTGGCTTGAAGCCATGAAATCTGAGATGGGATCCATGTATGAGAACAAAGTATGGACTTTGGTTGACTTGCCCGATGATCGGCGAGCAATTGAAAATAAATGGATCTTCAAGAAGAAGACTGACGCTGACGGTAATATTACTGTCTACAAAGCTCGACTTCTCGCAAAAGGTTTTCGGCAAGTTCAAGGGATTGACTACGATGAGACCTTCTCACCCGTAGCGATGCTTAATTCTACCCGAATCATGTTAGCAATTGCCGCATTTTATGATTATGAAATTTGGCAGATGGATGTCAAAACTGCATTCCTGAATGGATTTCTGGAAGAAGAGTTGTATATGATGCAACCAGAAGGTTTTGTCGATCCAAAGGGAGCTAACAAAGTGTGCAAGCTCCAGCGATCCATTTATGGACTGGTGCAAGCCTCTCGGAGTTGGAATAAACGTTTTGATAGTGTAATCAAAGCATTTGGTTTTATACAGACTTTTGGAGAAGCCTGTATTTACAAGAAAGTGAGTGGGAGCTCTGTAGCATTTCTGATATTATATGTGGATGACATATTACTAATTGGAAATGATGTAGAATTTCTGGATAGCATAAAGGGATACTTGAATAAGAGTTTTTCAATGAAAGACCTGGGTGAAGCTGCTTACATATTAGGCATTAAGATCTATAGAGATAGATCAAGACGCTTAATTGGACTTTCACAAACCACATACCTTGACAAAGTTTTGAAGAAGTTCAAAATGGATCAAGCAAAGAAAGGGTTCTTGCCTGTGTTACAAGGTGTGAAGTTGAGTAAGACTCAATGCCCAACCACTGCAGAAGATAGAGAGAATATGAAAGATGTTCCCTATGCATCAGCCATAGGATCTATCATGTATGCAATGCTGTGTACCAGACCTGATGTGTGCCTTGCTATAAGTCTAGCAGGGAGGTACCAAAGTAATCCAGGAGTGGATCACTGGACAGCGGTCAAGAACATCCTGAAATACCTGAAAAGGACTAAGGATATGCTTCTCGTATATGGAGGTGACAAAGAGCTCATCGTAAAAGGTTACGTTGATGCAAGCTTTGACACTGATCCGGACGATTCTAAATCGCAAAACGGATACGTGTTTACATTAAACGGTGGGGCTGTAAGTTGGTGCAGTTCTAAACAAAGCGTTGTAGCGGGATCTACATGTGAAGCGGAGTACATAGCTGCTTCGGAAGCAGCAAATGAAGGAGTCTGGATGAAGGAGTTCATATCCGATCTAGGTGTCATACCTAGTGCATCGGGTCCAATGAAAATCTTTTGTGACAATACCGGTGCAATTGCCTTGGCAAAGGAATCCAGATTTCACAAGAGAACCAAGCACATCAAGAGACGCTTCAATTCCATCCGGGATCTAGTCCAGGTGGGAGACATAGAGATTTGCAAGATACATACGGATCTGAATGTTGCAGACCCGTTGACTAAGCCTCTTCCACGAGCAAAACATGATCAGCACCAAGGCTCCATGGGTGTGAGAATCATTACTGTGTAATCTAGATTATTGACTCTAGTGCAAGTGGGAGACTGAAGGAAATATGCCCTAGAGGCAATAATAAAGTTATTATTTATCTCCTTATATCATGATAAATGTTTATTATTCATGCTAAAATTGTATTAACCGGAAACATAATACATGTGTGAATACATAGACAAACAAAGTGTCACTAGTATGCCTCTACTTGACTAGCTCGTTAATCGAAGATGGTTATGTTTCCTAACCATGAACAATGAGTTTTTATTTGATTAACGGGATCACATCATTAAGTGAATGATCTGATTGACATGACCCATTCCATTAGCTTAGCACCCGATCGTTTAGTATGTTGCTATTGCTTTCTTCATGACTTATACATGTTCCTATAACTATGAGATTATGCAACTCCCGTTTACCAGAGGAACACTTTGGGTGCTACCAAACGTCACAACGTAACTGGGTGATTATAAAGGAGTACTACAGGTGTCTCCAAAGGTACATGTTGGGTTGGCGTATTTCGAGATTAGGTTTTGTCACTCCGATTGTCAGAGAGGTATCTCTGGGCCCTCTCGGTAATGCACATCACTTAAGCCTTGCAAGCATTGCAACTAATGAGTTAGTTGCGGGATGATGTATTACAGAACGAGTAAAGAAACTTGCCAGCAACGAGATTGAACTAGGTATTGGAATACCGACGATCGAATCTCGGGCAAGTAACATACCGATGACAAAGGGAATGACGTATGTTGTTATGCGGTCTGACCGATAAAGATCTTCATAGAATATGTAGGAGCCAATATGGGCATCCAGGTCCCGCTATTGGTTATTGACCGGAGACGTGTCTCGGTCATGTCTACATTGTTCTCGAACCTGTAGGGTCCGCACGCTTAAGGTTACGATGACAGTTATATTATGAGTTTATGCATTTTGATGTACCGAAGGTTGTTCGGAGTCCCGGATGTGATCACGGACATGACGAGGAGTCTCGAAATGGTCGAGACATAAAGATTGATATATTGGAAGCCTATGTTTGGATATCGGAAGTGTTCCGGGAGAAATCGGGATTTTACCGGAGTACCGGGAGGTTACCGGAACCCCCCGGGAGCTATATGGGCCATGATGGGCCTTAGTGGAAAAGAGAAGAGGCAGCCCCTCATGGGCCGCGCGCCCCTCCCCTCCCTTGGTCCGAATAGGACAAGTATTCCAACTAGGATTGGGGGGGGGGGGGAATCCTACTCCCAGAGGGAGTAGGACTCTCCTGGCGCGCCCTCCTTGGCCGGCCAGCCTCCCCCCTTTAGTCCTCTATATACGGAGGCAGGGGCACCCCAGAAACACACAAGTTGATCCACGTGATCTTTTCCTTAGCCGTGTGCGGCGCCCCCAGCCACCATAGTCCTCGATAATATTGTAGCGGAGTTTAGGCGAAGCCCTGCTGCAGTAGTACATCAAGATCGTCACCACGCCGTCGTGCTGACGGAACTCTTCCCCGACACTTTGCTGGATCGGAGTCCAGGGATCGTCATCGAGCTGAACGTGTGCTAAAACTCGGAGTTGCCGTAGTTTCGGTGCTTGATCGGTCGGGCCGTGAAGACGTACGACTACATCAACCAAACGCTTCCGTTGTCGATCTACTAGGTATGTAGATCACACTCCCCCCTCTCGTTGCTATGCATCACATGATCTTTCGTGTGCGTAGGAAATTTTTTGAAATTACTACGTTCCCCAACACCGATGCACTAGGTATGACACCTAGATCAGATATGAACTCCTTCATCCAGACTCCTTCATTTGGTGCTTCTGAAGCAGCTATGTACTCCGCTTCACATGTAGATCCTGCTACGACGCTTTGTTTAGAACTGCACCAACTGACAACCCCTCCGTTTAATAAAAACACGTATCCGGTTCGCGATTTAGAATCGTCCGGATCAGTGTCGAAGCTTGCATCAACGTAACGATTTACGACGAGTTCTTTGTCACCTTCATAAATGAGAAACATATCCTTCATCCTTTTCAGGTATTTCAGGATGTTCTTGACCGTTGTCCAATGATCCACTCTTGGATTACTTTGGTACCTCCCTGCTAAACTAATAGCAAGGCACACATCAGGTCTGGTACACATCATTGCATACATGATAAGCCTATGGATGAAACATAGGGAACATCTTTCATTTTCTCTCTATCTTATGCAGTGGTCGGGCATTGAGTCTTACTCAACTTCACACCTTGTAACACAGGCAAGAACCCTTTCTTTGCTTGATCCATTTTGAACTTCTTCAAAACTTTTTCAAGGTATGTGCTTTGTGAAAGTCCAATTAAGTGTCTCGATCTATCTCTATAGATCTTGATGCCCAATATATAAGCACCTTCACCGAGGTCTTTCATTGAAAAACTCTTATTCAAATATCCTTTTATGCTATCCAGAAATTCTATATCATTTCCAATCAACAATATGTCATCCACATATAATATTAGAAATGCTACAGATCTCCCACTCACTTTCTTGTAAATACAGGCTTCTCCAAAAGTCTGTATAAAACCATATGCCTTGATCACACTATCAAAACGTTTATTCCAACTCTGAGAGGCTTGCACCAGTCCATAAATGGATTGCTGGAGCTTGCACACTTTGTTAGCTCCCATTGAATCGACAAAACCTTTTGGTTGCATCATATACAACTCTTCTTCCAGAAATCCATTCAGGAATGCAGTTTTGACATCCATTTGCCAAATTTCATAATCATAAAATGCAGCAATTGCTAACATGATTCGGACAGACTTAAGCATCGCTACGGGTGAGAAATTCTCATCGTAGTCAATCCCTTGAACTTGTCAAAAACCTTTTGCAACAAGTCAAGCTTTATAGACAGTAACATTACCGTCAGTGTCAGTCTTCTTCTTGAAGATCCATTTATTTTCAATGGCTTGCCGATCAACGGGCAAGTCAACCAAAGTCCACACTTTGTTCTCATACATGGATCCCATCTCAGATTTCATGGCCTCAAGCCATTTTGCGGAATCTGGGCTCACTATCGCTTCTTCATAGTTCGTAGGTTCGTCATGGTCTAGCAACATAACCTCCAGAACAGGATTACCATACCACTCTGGGGCGGATCTTACTCTGGTTGACCTATGAGGTTCAGTAACAACTTGATCTGAAGTTTCATGATTATCATCATTAACTTCCTCACTAATTGGTGTAGGTATCACAAGAACCGGTTTCTGTGATGAACTACTTTCCAATAAGGGAGCAGGTATAGTTACCTCATCAAGTTCTACTTTCCTCCCACTCACTTCTTTCGAGAGAAACTCCTTCTCTAGAAAGATTCCAAATTTAGCAACAAAAGTCTTGCCTTCGGATCTGTGATAGAAGGTGTACCCAACAGTCTCTTTTGGGTATCCTATGAAGACACATTTATCCGATTTGGGTTCGAGCTTATCAGGTTGAAGCTTTTTCACATAAGCATCGCAGCCCCAAACTTTAAGAAATGACAACTTTGGTTTCTTGCCAAACCACAATTCATAAGGCGTCGTCTCAACGGATTTCGATGGTGCCCTATTTAACGTGAATGCAGCCGTCTCTAAAGCATAACCCCAAAATGATAGCGGTAAATCAGTAAGAGACATCATAGATCGCACCATATCTAGTAAAGTACGATTACGATGTTCGGACACACCATTACGATGTGGTGTTTCGGGTGGCGTGAGTTGCGAAACTACTCCGCATTGTTTCAAATGAAGACCAAACTTGTAACTCAAATATTCTCCTCCACGATCCGATCGTAGAAACTTTATTTTGTTGTTACGATGATTTTCAACTTCACTCTGAAATTCTTTGAACTTTTCAAATGTTTCAGACTTATGTTTCATTAAGTATATATACCCATATCTGTTTAAATCATCTGTGAAGGTGAGAAAATAATGATACCCACCGCGAGCCACAATATTCATCGGACCACACACATCTGTGTTGGGGAACGTAGTAATTTCAAAAAAAATCCTACGCACACGCAAGATCATGGTGATGCATAGCAACGAGAGGGGAGAGTGTGATCTACGTACCCTTGTAGACCGACAGCGGAAGCGTTAGCACAATGCGGTTGATGTAGTCGTATGTCTTCACGGCCCGACCGATCAAGCACCAAAACTACGGCACCTCCGAGTTTTAGCACACGTTCAGCTCGATGACGATCCCCGGACTCCGATCCAGCAAAGTGTCGGGGAAGAGTTCCATCAACACGATGGCATGGTGACGATCTTGATATACTACCGTCGCAGGGCTTCGCCTAAGCACCGCTACAATATTATCGAGGACTATGGTGGAAGGGGGCACCGCACACGGTTAAGAATATGATCACGTGGATCAACTTGTGTCTCTAGAGGTGCCCCCCTGCCCCCGTATATAAAGGAGCAAGGGAGGAGGAGGCCGGCCCTAGGAGGGGGCGCGCCAAGTGTGGAGTCCTACTAGGACTCCCTAGTCCTAGTAGGATTCCACCTCCCATATGGAATAGGAAAAGAGGAAGGGAAAAGGAGAAGGAAGGAAGGGGGCGCCCCCCTTCCCTAGTCCAATTCGGACCAGACCAAGGGGAGGGGTGCGGCCACCCTTGAGGCCCTTTTTCTTCTTTCCCGTATGGCCCAATAAGGCCCAATACGTATTCCCGTAACTCTCCGGTACTCCGAAAAATACCCGAATCACTCGGAACCTTTCCGATGTCCGAATATAGTCGTCCAATATATCGATATTTATGTCTCGACCATTTCGAGACTCTTCGTCATGTCCCCGATCTCATCCGGGACTCCGAACTCCTTCGGTACATCAAAACTCATAAACTCATAATATAACTGTCATCGAAACCTTAAGCGTGCGGACCCTACGGGTTCGAGAACAATGTAGACATGACCGAGACACGTCTCTAGTCAATAACCAATAGCGGAACCTGGATGCTCATATTGGCTCCTACATATTCTACGAAGATCTTTATCGGTCAGACCGCATAACAACATACGTTGTTCCCTTTGTCATCGGTATGTTACTTGCCCGAGATTCGATCGACGGTATCTCAATACCTAGTTCAATATCGTTACCAGCAAGTCTCTTTACTCATTCTGTAATACATCATCTCGCAACTAACTCATTAGTTGCAATGCTTGCAAGGCTTATGTGATGTGCATTACCGAGAGGGCCCAGAGATACCTCTCCGACAAACGGAGTGACAAATCCTAATCTCGAAATACGCCAACCCAACATGTACCTTTGGAGACACCTGTAGAGCTCCTTTATAATCACCCAGTTACGTTGTGACGTTTGGTAGCACACAAAGTGTTCCTCCGGCAAACGGGAGTTGCATAATCTCATAGTCATAGGAACATGTATAAGTCATGAAAAAAGCAATAGCAACATACTAAACGATCGGGTGCTAAGCTAATGGAATGGGTCATGTCAATCACATCATTCTTCTAATGATGTGATCCCGTTAATCAAATAACAACTCTTTTGTTCATGGTTAGGAAACATAACCATCTTCGATTAACGAGCTAGTCAAGTAGAGGCATACTAGTGACACTCTGTTTGTCTATGTATTCACACATGTACTATGTTTCCGGTTAATACAATTCTAGCATGAATAATAAACATTTATCATGATATAAGGAAATAAATA
The DNA here is from genome assembly GCF_056163025.1 of Triticum urartu. NCBI lineage: Eukaryota > Viridiplantae > Streptophyta > Magnoliopsida > Poales > Poaceae > Triticum > Triticum urartu. The sequence continues at coordinate 459,321,139 of NC_141876.1, read as the reverse complement.
ATAACTTTATTATTGCCTCTAGGGCATATTTCCTTCAGTCTCCCACTTGCACTAGAGTCAATAATCTAGTTCACATTGCCATGTGATTTAACACAGTTCACATCATTATGTGACCAACACTCAAAGGGTTTACTAGAGTCAATAATCTAGTTCACATCGCTATGTGATTAACACCCCAAGAGTACTAAGGTGTGATCATGTTTTGCTTGTGAGATAATTTTAGTCAACGGGTCTGTCACATACAGATCCGTAAGTATTTTGCGAATTCTATGTCTACAATGCTCTGCACGGAGCTACTCTAGCTAATTGCTCCCACTTTCAATATGTATCTAGATCGAGACTTAGAGTCATCCAGATCTGTGTCAAAACTTGCATCGACGTAACTTTTTACGACGAACCTTTTTGTCACCTCCATAATTGAGAAATATTTCCTTATTCCACTAAGGATAATTTTGACCGCTGTCCAGTGATCTACTCTTAGATCACTATTGTACTCCCTTGCTTAACATAGTGTAGGGTATACAATAGATCTGGTACACAGCATGGCATACTTTATAGAACCTATGGCTGAGGCATAGGGAATGACTTCCATTCTCTTTCTATCTTCTGCCGTGGTCGGGCTTTGAGTCTTACTCAATTTCACACCTTGTAACACAGCCAAGAACTCTTTCTTTGACTGTTCCAATTTTTGAACTACTTCAAAATATTGTCAAGGTATGTACTCATTGAAAAAAAACTTATCAAGCGTCTTGATCTATCTCTATAGATCTTGATGCTTAATATGTAAGCAGCTTCACCGAGGTCTTTCTTTGAAAAACTTCTTTCAAAACACTCCTTTATGCTTTGCAGAATAATTCTACATTATTTTCGATCAACAATATGTCATTCACATATACTTATCAGAAATGTTGTAGTGCTCCCACTCACTTTCTTGTAAATACAGGCTTCACCGCAAGTCTGTATAAAACTATATGCTTTGATCATCTCATCAAAGCGCATATTCCAACTCCGAGATGCTTGCACCAGTCCATAGATGGATCGCTGGAGCTTGCACATTTTGTTAGCACCTTTAGGATTGACAAAACCTTCTGGTTGTATCATATACAACTCTTCTTTAATAAATCCATTAAGGAATGCGGTTTTGTTTATCCATTTGCCGGATTTCATAAAATGCGGCAATTGCTAACATGATTCGGACAGACTTAAGCATAGATACGAGTGAGAAACTCTCGTCGTAGTCAACACCTTGAACTTGTCGAAAAACTTTTTTTTGCGACAATTCTAGCTTTGTAGATAGTAACACTACTATCAGTGTCCGTCTTCCTCTTGAAGATCCATTTAATCTCAATGGCTCGCCGATCATTGGGCAAGTCAATCAAAGTCCATACTTTGTTTTCATACATGGATCTCATCTCAGATTTCATGGCCTCAAGCCATTTCGCGGAATCTGGGCTCATCATCGCTTCCTCATAGTTCGTAGGCTCGTCATGGTCAAGTAACATGACCTCCAAAACTGGATTACCGTACCACTCTGGTGCGGATCTCACTCTGGTTTTACCTACGAGGTTCGGTAGTAACTTGATCTGAAGTTACATGATCATCATCATTAGCTTCCTCACTAATCGGTCTAGTAGTCACAGGAACATATTTCTGTGATGAACTACTTTCCAATAAGGGAGCAGGTACAGTTACCTCATCAAGTTCTACTTTCCTCCCACTCACTTCTTTTGAGAGAAATTCCTTCTCTAGAAAGGATCCATTCAAAGCAACGAATATCTTGCCTTCGGATCTGTGATAGAAGGTGTACCCAACATTTTCTTTTGGGTATCCTATGAAGACGCACTTCTCCGATTTGGGTTTGAGCTTATCAGGGTGAAACTTTTTCACATAAGCATTGCAACCTCAAACTTTAAGAAATGACAGCTTAGGTTTCTTGCCAAACCATAGTTCATATGGTATCGTTTCAACGGATTTAGATGGTGCCCTATTTAACGTGAATGCAGCTGTCTCTAATGCATAACCCCAAAACGATAGTGGTAGATCGGTAAGAGACATCATAGGTCGCACCATATCTAATAAAGTACGGTTATGATGTTCGGACACACCATTACATTGTGGTGTTCCAGGTGGCGTGAGTAGTGAAACTATCTCACATTGTTTTTAACTGAAGGCCAAACTCGTAACTCAAATACTCTTCTCTACGATCAGATCGTAGAAACTTTATTTTCTTGTTACGATGATTTTTCACTTCACTCTGAAATTCTTTGAACTTTTCAAATGTTTCAGACTTATGTTTCATCAAGTAGATATACTCATATCTGCTCAAATCATCTGTGAAGATCAGAAAATAATGATACCTGTCGTGAGCCTCAATATTCATCTGACCACATACATCAGTATGTATGATTTCCAACAAATCTGTTGCTCGCTCCATTGTTCCGAAGAACAGAGTCTTAGTCATCTTGCCCATGAGGCATGGTTCGCAAGCATCAACTGATTCATAATCAAGTGATTCCAAAAGCCCATCAGCATGGAGTTTCTTTATGCGCTTTACACCAATATGACCTAAACGGCAGTGCCACAAATAAGTTGCACTGTCATTATTAACTTTGCATCTTTTGGTTTCAATATTATGATTATGTGTATCACTATGATCGAGATCCAATGAACTATTTTCATTGGGTGTGTAACCATATAAGGTTTTATTCATGTAAACAGAACAACAATTTATTCTCTTACTTAAATGAATAACTGTATTACAATAAACATGATCAAATCATATTCATGCTCAACGCAAACACCAAATAACACTTATTTAGGTTCAACACTAATCCCGAAATTATAGGGAGTGTGTGATGATGATCATATCAATCTTGGAACCACTTCCAACACACATCGTCACTTCACCTTTAACTAGTCTCTGTTTATTCTGCAACTCCCGTTTCAAGTTACTAATCTTAGCAATTGAACTAGTATCAAATACTGAGGGGTTGCTATAAACACTAGTAAAGTACACATCAATAACATGTATATCAAATATACTTATGTTCACTTTGCCATCCTCCTTATCCGCCAATCACTTGGGGTAGTTCCGCTTCCAGTGACCAGTCCCTTTGCAGTAGAAGCACTTAGTCTCAGGCTTAGGACCAGACTTGGGCTTCTTCACTTGAGCAGCAACTTGCTTGCTGTTCTTCTTGAAGTTCCCCTTTTTTCCTTTGCCCTTTTTTTGAAACTAGTGATCTTGTCAACCATCAACACTTGATGCTCTTTCTTGATTTCTACCTTCATCGATTTCATCATCAAGAGCTTGGGAATCGTTTCCATTATCCCTTGCATATTATAGTTCATCACGAAGTTCTACTAACTTGGTGATGGTGACTAGAGAATTCTGTCAATCACTATTTTATCTGGAAGATTAACTCCCACTTGATTCAAGCGATTGTAGTACCCAGACAATCTGAGCACATGCTCACTGCTTGAGCGATTCTCCTCCATCTTTTAGCTATAGAACTTGTTGGAGACTTCATATCTCTCAACTCGGGTATTTGCTTTAAATATTAACTTCAACTCCTGGAACATCTCATATGGTCCATGACGTTCAAAACGTCTTTGAAGTCCCGATTCTAAGCCGTTAAGCATGGTGCACTAAACTATCAAGTAGTCATCATATTGAGCTAGCCAAACGTTCATAACATCTGCATCTACTCCTGCAATAGGTCTGTCACCTAGCGGTGCATCAAGGACATAATTCTTCTGTGCAGCAATGAGGATAAACCTCAGATCACAGATCCAATCCGCATCATTGCTACTAACATCTTTCAACACAATTTTCTCTAGGAACATATCAAAATAAACACAGGGAAGCAACAACGCGAGCAATTGATCTACAACATAATTTGCAAAATACTACCAGGACTAAGTTCATGATAAATTTAAGTTCAATTAATCATATTACTTCAGAACTCCCACTTAGATAGAGATCCCTCTAATCCTCTAAGTGATTACGTGATCCAAATCAACTAAACCATGTCCGATCATCACGTGAGATGGAGTAGTTTCATTGGTGAACATCACTATGTTGATCATATCTACTATATGATTCACGCTCGACCTTTCGGTCTCCGTGTTCCGAGGCCATATCTGTATATGCTTGGCTCGTCAAGTATAACCTGAGTATTCCGCGTGTGCAACTGTTTTGCACCCGTTGTATTTGAACGTAGAGCCTATCACACCCGATCATCACGTGGTGTCTCAGCACGAAGAACTTTCGCAACGGTGCATACTCAGGGAGAACACTTCTTGATAATTATTGAGAGATCATCTTAAAATGCTACCGTCAATCAAAGCAAGATAAGATGCATAAAAGATAAACATCACATGCAATCAATATAAGTGATATGATATGGCCATCATCATCTTGTGCTTATGATCTCCATCTTCGAAGCACCGTCGTGATCACCATCGTCACCGGCGCGACACCTTGATCTCCATCGTAGCATCGTTGTCGTCTCTCCAATCTTATGCTTCCACGACTATCGCTACCGCTTAGTGATAAAGTAAAGCATTACAGCGCGATTGCATTGCATACAATAAAGCGACAACCATATGGCTCCTGCGAGTTACCGATAACTTGGTTACAAAACATGATCATCTCATACAATAAAATTTAGCATCATGTCTTGACCATATCACATCACAACATGCCCTGCAAAAACAAGTTAGACGTCCTCTATTTTGTTGTTGCAAGTTTTACGTGGCTGCTACGGGCTTAAGCAAGAACCAATCTTACCTACGCATCAAAACCACAACGATAGTTTGTCAAGTTGGTGCTGTTTTAACCTTCGCAAGGACCGGGCATAGCCACACTCGGTTCAACTAAAGTTGGAGAATCTGTCACCCGCTAGCCACCTTTGTGCAAAGCACGTCGGGAGAACCGGTCTCGCGTAAGCGTATGCGTAATGTCGGTCCGGGCCGCTTCGTCCAACAATACCGCCGAACCAAAGTATGACATGCTGGTAAGCAGTATGACTTATATCGCCCACAACTCAGTTGTGTTCTACTCGTGCATATAACATCAACACATAAAACCTAGGCTCGGATGCCACTGTTGGGGAACGTAGTAATTTCAAAAAATTTCCTACGTACACGCAAGATCATGGTGATGCATAGCAACGAGAGGGAGAGTGTGATCTACATACCCTTGTAGACCGACAGCGGAAGCGTTAGCACAACGCGGTTGATGTAGTCGTACGTCTTCACGGCCCGACCGATCAAGCACCGAAACTACGGCACCTCCGAGTTTTAGCACACGTTCAGCTCGATGACGATCCCCGGACTCCGATCCAGCAAAGTGTCGGGGAAGAGTTCCGTCAGCACGACGGCGTGGTGACGATCTTGATATACTACCGTCGCAGGGCTTCGCCTAAGCACCGCTACAATATTATCGAGGACTATGGTGGAAGGGGGCACCGCACACGGTTAAGAATATGATCACGTGGATCAACTTGTGTCTCTAGAGGTGCCCCCCTGCCCCTGTATATAAAGGAGCAAGGGAGGAGGAGGCCGGCCCTAGGAGGGGGCGCGCCAAGTGTGGAGTCCTACTAGCACTCCCTAGTCCTAGTAGGATTCCACCTCCCATATGGAATAGGAAAAGAGGAAGGGAAAAGGAGAAGGAAGGAAGGGGGCGCCCCCCTTCCCTAGTCCAATTCGGACTAGACCAAGGGGAGGGGTGCGGCCACCCTTGAGGCCCTTTTTCTTCTTTCCCGTATGGCCCAATAAGGCCCAATACGTATTCCCGTAACTCTCCTGTACTCCGAAAAATACCCGAATCACTCGGAACCTTTCCGATGTCCGAATATAGTCGTCCAATATATCGATCTTTACGTCTTGACCATTTCAAGACTCCTCATCATTCCCCGATCTCATCCGGGACTCCGAACTCCTTCGGTACATCAAAACTCATAAACTCATAATATAACTGTCATCGAAACCTTAAGCGTGTGGACCCTACGGGTTCGAGAACAATGTAGACATGACCGAGACACGTCTCTAGTCAATAACCAATAGCGGAACCTGGATGCTCATATTGGCTCCTACATATTCTACGAAGATCTTTATCGGTCAGACCGCATAACAACATACGTTGTTCCCTTTGTCATCGGTATGTTACTTGCCCGAGATTCGATCGACGGTATCTCAATACCTAGTTCAATCTCGTTACCAGCAAGTCTCTTTACTCGTTCTGTAATACATCATCTCGCAACTAACTCATTAGTTGCAATGCTTGCAAGGCTTATGTGATGTGCATTACCGAGAGGGCCCAGAGATACCTCTCCGACAAACGGAGTGACAAATCCTAATCTCGAAATACGCCAACCCAACATGTACCTTTGGAGACACCTGTAGAGCTCCTTTATAATCACCCAGTTACGTTGTGACGTTTGGTAGCACACAAAGTGTTCCTCCGGCAAACGGGAGTTGCATAATCTCATAGTCATAGGAACATGTATAAGTCATGAAGAAAGCAATAGCAACATACTAAACGATCGGGTGCTAAGCTAATGGAATGGGTCATGTCAATACATCATTCTTCTAATGATGTGATCCCGTTAATCAAATAACAACTCTTTTGTTCATGGTTAGGAAACATAACCATCTTCGATTAACGAGCTAGTCAAGTAGAGGCATACTAGTGACACTCTGTTTGTCTATGTATTCACACATGTATTATGTTTCCGGTTAATACAATTCTAGCATGAATAATAGACATTTATCATGATATAAGGAAATAAATAATAACTTTATTATTGCCTCTAGGGCATATTTCCTTCAATCTGTATGTATGATTTCCAACAAATCTGTTGCTCGCTCCATAGTTCCGGAGAACGGTGTTTTAGTCATCTTGCCCATGAGGCACGGTTCGCAAGTATCAAGTGATTCCAAAAGTCCATCAGTATGGAGTTTCTTCATGCGCTTTACACCAATATGACCTAAACGACAGTGCGACAAATAATTTGCACTATCATTATCAACTCTGCATCTTTTGGCTTCAATATTATGAATATGTGTATCACTACTATCGAGATTTAACAAAAATAGAGCACTCTTCAAGGGTGCATGACCATAAAAGATATTACTCATATAAATAGAACAACCATTATTCTCTGATTTAAATGGATAACCGTATCGCATCAAACAAGATCCAGATAATGTTCATGCTCAACGCTGGCACCAAATAACAATTATTCAGGTCTAAAACTAATCCCGAAGGTAGATGTAGAGGTAGTGTGCCGACCGTGATCACATCGACTTTGGAACCATTTCCCACGCGCATCGTCACCTCATCCTTAGCCAATCTTCGCTTAATCCGTAGCCCCTGTTTCGAGTTGCAAATGTTAGCAACAGAACCAGTATCAAATACCCAGGTGCTACTGCAAGCATTAGTAAGGTACACATCAATAACATGTACTCCCTCCGTTCCTAAATATTTATCTTTCTAGACATTTCAAATGACTACTACATACGGATGTATGTAGACATATTTTAGAGTGTAGATTCACTCATTTTGCTCCGTATGTAGCCATTTGTTGAAATGCCTAGAAAGACAAGTATTTAGGAACGGAGGGAGTATATCACATATACCTTCGTTCACCTTGCCATCCTTCTTATCCGCCAAATACTTGGGGCAGTTCCGCTTCCAGTAACCAGTATGCTTGCAGTAGAAGCACTCAGTCTCAGGCTTAGGTCCAGACTTGGGTTTCTTCTCTTGAGCAGCAACTTGTTTGCCGTTCTTCTTGAAGTTCCCCTTCTTCTTCCCTTTGCCCTTTTTCTTGAAACTGGTGGTCTTATTCACCATCAACACTTGATGCTCCTTCTTGATTTCTACCTCCGCAGCCTTTAGCATCGCGAAGAGCTCGGGAATTGTCTTATTCATCCCTTGCATATTATAGTTCATCACGAAGCTTTTGTAGCTTGGTGGCAGTGATTGAAGAACTCTGTCAATGACACTATCAACAGGAAGATTAACTCCCAGTTGAGTCAAGTGATTATGATACCCAGAAATTTTGAGTATATGTTCACTGACAGAACTATTCTCCTCCATCTTGCAGCTATAGAACTTATTGGAGACTTCATATCTCTCAATCCGGGCATTTGCTTGAAATATTAACTTCAATTCCTGGAACATCTCATATGCTCCATGACGTTCAAAACGTCGTTGAAGTCCCGGTTCTAAGCCGTAAAGCATGGCACACTGAACTACCGAGTAGTCATCAGCTTTACTCTGCCAAACGTTCTTAACGTTGTTAGCAGCATCTGCAGCAGGCCTGGCATCCAGCGGTGCTTCCAGGACGTAATTCTTCTGTGCAACAATGAGGATAATCCTCAAGTTACAGACCCAGTCCGTGTAATTGCTACCATCATCTTTCAACTTTGCTTTCTCAAGGAACGCATTAAAATTCAACGGAACAACAACACGAGCCATCTATCTACAATCAACATAGACAAGCAAGAAACTATCAGGTACTAAGTTCATGATAAATTTAAGTTCAATTAATCATATTACTTAAGAACTCCCACTTAGATAGACATCCCTCTAATCCTCTAAGTGATCACGTGATCCAAATCAACTAAACCATGCCCGATCATCACGTGAGATGGAGTAGTTTCAATGGTGAACATCACTATGTTGATCATATCTACTATATGATTCATGCTCGACCTTTCGGTCTCAGTGTTCCGAGGCCATATCTGTTATATGCTAGGCTCGTCAAGTTTAACCTGAGTATTCTGCGTGTGCAACTGTTTTGCACCCGTTGTGTTTGAACGTAGAGCCTATCACACCCGATCATCACGTGGTGTCTCAGCACGAAGAACTTTCGCAACGGTGCATACTCAGGGAGAACACTTATATCTATAATTTAGTGAGAGATCATCTTATAATGCTACCGTCAATCAAATCAAGATAAGATGCATAAAAGATAAACATCACATGCCATCAATATGAGTGATATGATATGGCCATCATCATCTTGTGCTTGTGATCTTCATCTCCGAAGCACCGTCATGATCACCATCGTCACCGGTGCGACACCTTGATCTCCATCGTAGCATGGCTGTCGTCTCGCCAACTTATGCTTCTACGACTATCCCTACCGCTTAGTGATAAAGTAAAGCATTACAGGGCGATTGCATTGCATACAATAAAGCGACAACCATATGGCTCCTGCTAGTTGCCGATAACTTGGTTACAAAACATGATCATCTCATACGATAAAATATAGCATCATGCCTTGACCATATCACATCACAACATGCCCTGCAAAAACAAGTTAGACGTCCTCTACTTTGTTGTTGCAAAGTTTTACGTGGCTGCTACGGGTTGAGCAAGAACCGTTCTTACCTACGCATCAAAATCACAATGATGGTTCGTTAAGTTAGTGTTGTTTTCACCTTCTCAAGGACTAGGCGTAGCCACACTTGGTTCAACTAAAGTTGGAGAAACTAACACCCGCCAGCCACCTGTGTGCAAAGCACGTCGGTAGAACCAGTCTCGCGTAAGCGTACGCGTAATGTCGGTCCGGGCAGCTTCATCCAACAATACCGCCGAACCAAAGTATGACATGCTGGTAAGCAGTATGACTTGTATCGCCCACAACTCACTTGTGTTCTACTCATGCATATGACATCTACGCATCAAACCTGGCTCGGATGCCACTATTGGGGAACGTAGTAATTTCAAAATTTTCCTACGCACACGCAAGATCATGGTGATGCATAGAAACGAGTGGGGAGAGTGTGTCCACGTACCCTCGTAGACCGCAAGCGGAAGCGTTAGCACAACGCGGTTGATGTAGTCATATGTCTTCACGATCCGACCGATCAAGTACCGAACGCACGTCACCTCCGAGTTCTCCACACGTTCAACTCGATGACGTCCCTCGAACTCCGATCCAGCCGAGTGTTGAGGGAGAGTTTCGTCAGCACGACGGTGTGGTGATGATGATGATGTTCTACCGACGCAGGGCTTCGCCTAAGCACCGCTACGATATGATCGAGGTGGATTATGGTGGAGGGGGGCACTGCACACGGCTAAGAGATCAAGAGATCAATTGTTGTGTCTATGGGGTGCCCCCTCCTCCATATACAAAGGGGGGAGGAGGAGAGGGCCGGCCAAGGGGGTGGCGCGCCCTAGGAGGGAGAAACCTACTCCAAGTAGGTTTGCCCCTCCCTTTCCTAATCTAACAAGGAGAGGAAAGGAAGGAGTGGGAGAGGGGAAAGGCAAGGGGGGCGCCGCCTCCCCTTTCTTTGTCCTATTCGGACTCAAGGGGAGGGGGCGCGCCTCTTGCCCTGGCCGGCCCCTCTCTCTCTCCACTAAGGCCCAACAAGGCCCATTAGTTCCCGGGGGGTTCTGTTACCCCAATACTCCGATAAATGTCTGAAACCTTCCGGAACCTTTTCGATGTCCAAACATTGTCGTCCAATATATCGATCTTTACGTCTCGACCATTTCGAGACTCCTTGTCATGTCCGTGATCACATCCGGGACTCCGAACTACCTTCGGTACATCAAAACATATAAACTCATAATATAACTGTCATCTAACTTTAAGCGTGCGGACCCTACAGGTTCGAGAACTATGTAGACATGACCGAGACACGTCTCCGGTCAATAACCAATAGCAGAACCTGGATGCTCATATTGGCTCCTACATATTCTACGAAGATCTTTATCGGTCAAACCGCATAACAACATACGATGTTCCCTTTGTCATCGGTATGTTACTTGCCCGAGATTCGATCGTCGGTATCTCAATACCTAGTTCAATCTCGTTACCGGCAAGTCCCTTTAGTCGTTCCGTAATATATCATCCCGCAACTAACTCATTAGTTGCATTGCTTGCAAGGCTTATAGTGACGTGCATTACCGAGTGGGCCCAGAGATACCTCTCCGACAATCGGAGTGACAAATCCTAATCTCGAAATACGCCAACCCAACAAGTACCTTTGGAGACACCTGTAGAGCACCTTTATAATCACCCAGTTACGTTGTGTTGTTTGGTAGCACACAAAGTGTTCCTCCGGTAAACGGGAGTTGCATAATCTCATAGTCATAGGAACATGTATAAGTCATGAAGAAAGCAATAGCAACAAACTAAATGATCAAGTGCTAAGCTAACGGAATGGGTCAAGTCAATCACATCATTCTCCTAATGATGTGATCCCGTTAATCAAATAACAACTCTTTGTCTATGGCTAGGAAACATAACCATCTTTGATTAACGAGCTAGTCAAGTAGAGGCATACTAGTGACACTCTGTTTGTCTATGTATTCATACATGTATCATGTTTCCGTTTAATACAATTCTAGCATGAATAAAAAACATTTATCATGATATAAGGAAATAAAAATTAACTTTATTATTGCCTCTAGGGCATATTTCCTTCAAATAGTGCGGGATCCCTATACTCAAGAGCAAACATAAAGAGCCTAAGCTAGTAGTCTTGTTTCTTCGTTTTTGAGTAATATATGTATGTTCTATAGTCATGATCCACACACACGATCCTGAGGGGACTAAACCTGAGATATACTTGACAAACATTGTTAGTCCCCTATGTGTATATTGTCATCAACATCAAAATACAATTAAGGGCATGATTGCACTTTCAGCGCCCCCTATTGAGACACAAGTTCCCTCACTCCCTCTAGTTCTCAAGAAAATTGTGAATGCCACAAGAATGCTCCTCCCTCCTCTTCTACTCTGATATTGTCAAGCTCTGGACAGTGAAGCTAGCACTGCTGGATCCCTAGTGTCGTATGTGTGCAATCTACAGAGGGATCATGCATTCGATTCTTATTTTGAGGGAATTGTTCGTGTTTGAGGGACTTCAAGAATGATCTTCACCCATTCTTCTTTCGATGCAACTCATTGTTGGTAAAGATCAGATCTAAGCTTGTATGTACATCTTCATAGTGATCCTGTGTAGGATGTTTTTTTTTGTTTTCTACTATGATTCCGAACACTTCTTTCCCACCGGTTTGGGAGTTGTTCATACATATTTCTACCACTCTTCTGAACCACAAACCATCTCCCCCAAACCCTTATCGCCCCTATATGTTAAGGGGTAATTGTGGATGGATCTTGAAGCCTATTGTTGATCTCCTCCATTGTTTCCCTTTTCTTCTATCTCCTACTTTCTTGAGTTGCATCTTGTGAGATTGGGAGACTAGTGACTAGTGACGTGTGGAACCTTCCCATGCCACTAACTCTAGTTGGTTGGCCGGATAGTTGAGTCCAATCAACTACCGACGTATGAGCACCGGCCCGTGCCACTAGTATTTTACCATCAGCCACGAGTACACGAACGTCGTTGATATTTTGAAAAGAGCAGTGCTAGGCAGACGACAAAAGTTGGACGACCAACACACGACGATGAAATCCAGCTAGCGAATCTCATCCATAGCCATGCAACGTCCGTTGGATTGTTGTTCGTGCATAGATCGGCCACGTTGTGTCGTGTGTGGAGAAATTATGTTTTGAAAAACTATCAGCAACATTCCAGATTTTGAAGGTGCCACTAATTATCTATTTCTATAAGGGTTTTCCTACCAATGGCTTACCTGAGTTTTGGCCATCGGCGCCCGCATCGGACGTTCACACAACCCTTTGTACCTTCGGCATCCTCTCTCCCTTATCTCATTGTCTCCGACGGCCACCTCGCCCCGTAGAGCTGCCAATGAGTCGAGTTCAAGTGAGTTGGACTAGGCTCACATCAATTTATACTAAAGTTTGAGCAAGCACAAACTGAGCAAAGCTCAAGATCGAGTTGTATAGAAAGTAACTTATGATTAGCTTGTAACGACCTCGAGTCTATCTAGATAGTTTTGAGCTAAATAAGATGTTTTTCTTTATAATCTAAGCCAACTTTTCCAACAAGATAGAACACAACACAACATAAAAAACAATTATAAAATATGACGTATTCTCTGCCAACTGAAAACTAGTACTTAATAGCAAGATATCATGGATGAACTAGAATGGGAAGAAAATGAAGGTGCATCTGCTCTCAAACTTTGGTAAAAAAATAACAAGATATTTACACATATTGAGGCTGATTTGTCTTCATGCTTAATTAAGCTTCCATGCTTTCTAGTGATAAAATGGAGAAAAATCATACACAATATATATGGCAATAAATTATCCTATTTTCTTTTAATACATATCAAGATTATTTGATGTAATTACATGATATCGAGCAAAAATCGAGGGAGCCAGTGTTGGCTCAAGATCGACTACTTTCTCGATCAAGCTAAATAAAGTGCTCATACACAACTCATTTATATTCGAGTCCATCTTGAGTAGAGCAAAAGTACGAGTCAATCTCAAAGGCTCGTGAGCATTGAGCTTTTCTTGCAGTCCTAGCCGCGCAACCGTTGAATAAAGCTTCGCCTCAAACAACCGCGATCGCGTCCCTCTTCTCCTTTTCATGCAAGTTTGTTAGTGAAACCCTAACAGAGTCAAGAAAAATGTGGGAGGTGGTTGTGGGGCATGCTTAAAAAACTGCATGAGCCACCCAATATGCGATGTGTCCAAGCGCCAAAGTGCTATGCAAAGAAAGCGCACAACGCCTTTTAGCATTTGGGGCAATACAAATGCCCTTTCGTAAAAAGAAGGAAACCAGAAACAAGTTCAATTGGTACGCAAGAAAACAATGCAAAGGTAAAAAAAAAGGAGCGCTATTGAATTCAGCTTCGCGTCGGACAACCGCGATTGCGCCTTGACCTTCCTGTTCCCCCACTCGCTTGTGTCGTTTTCCTTCCCTGTTCTCCTTTTCATGCAAGTTCGTCAATGAAACCCTAGCAGAGTCGAGAAAAATGCAGGAGATGGTTGTGGGGCACTCTTAAAAAAACTGCCTGTGCCGTCCAATAGTGCGATGTGTCCAAGCGCCCGAGTGTGTTGTGCAAAGAAAGTGCATAACGCATTTTAGCATTTGGGGCAATACAAATGCCCTTTCATAAAAAAGAAGAAAACCGGAAACAAGTTCAATTGATACACAAGAAAACAATGCAAAAGGTTTGAGAAAAGAAGGTAGCGCCGTTGCCGGGGATCGAACCCGGGTCACCCGCGTGACAGGCGGGAATACTTACCACTATACTACAACGACTTCGGTGATTACACATTTTTGGGGCCTTATAATTAGCTTATAGTTACTAGCTAACAGTGCACAGTTGCCCGTAGCATGAGGAACGTGCAGCTTTCAGTTCCTAATGCGACCCGACGTATGATCAGCTCGCCTCGAATAGCGGAGCTAAAAGAATCTACCCAACTGTATGTATTTCTCGAGATCGTTTTCTTGCACATGCTGAGGTTTTCGACCCAGCAGTAGAGCCGGCGGCACTGGAGAGCCTCGTTGGCCAGCTGATCGCCGGTGACTACCCTGGTAAGCATTGTAATCCGACAGGGCAAATGCGAGGGATACAATGAAGACTGACATGTGATGACCCACTCATAACTGAATAAGCAACGCTAACCGTTGCCAGATCTTATGAGGGGGAAAAGCGCGAGGAATCGAAAGAGTTGTTCTGTTGCTGTCAGAGTTGTGTCTTTCAACCGTGGAGGTGCTGTACATCACAAAAATTTGAAGCTAAAAACTGAAAAGAGAAATGGAAAGAAGAAGAACATTTTATACACGGCGACGTGAACTAATCTGGGATGATTGGAGATCAGGGCGTCAGACTGTATTCGCTATCTTAGAGTTCATTGCTCAGGCCCAGCTCGTCGTCCATGTCGTCTCCCTCCTCGAAGAGCTTGAGAAATCGTAACTGATCCCGCTCCCTCTTCTTTTTCAGCCAGTACTTGTAGGCTCCGAACAAGGCGAGGACGACGATAACGGAAGCGAGAACGCTTACTATTATGGTAACAGCAACAGATGTCTTTTTGGCTTCCACCTCTGAGCTAGAGTGATGGGCTGCAGCATCACCTGACAATGGTAGAGAAACAAAAATCTTTGAGCAATAGCCATGTAGAGCTCAAACACATAAAGCATATCGTTAACAATCTATCAATTCAACAGAGCAAACTCGACATCAAATATGCTGCAATGTTGTTACCATGATAAGAAAAAAGCAACCACAAATCATATAAAGGAAGTTTTGAAGAACAGAAACTAGAGGTACTGAATATGAGCCGTACCAACAGAGACAGTACAGTTTGGGCACAGGAAGGTCCCATTGAACTGCCCTTCCTTGAAGTGTGTGTACTTGCCATCTTTGAAGTCACTAGAACACAGCTCCCATTCATCAAACACATCATTTCTAAACATATCCTGTTCGTACAAACCACATCGCTTGCACTTCTTTTCTGGAAGTTCCGTTAAGGGCTGCACAACATGATGTAGTAAGGAATTCAGTGCTTAGTAAAGAAGATAAACGCAAACACCACGATTACTGAAAACCAGTATCAGGTGTGAACCAAATGAGAGGAAGCCACCAATATCTTAAGTAAAAGTTAGACTGACCTGCCATGATTCTTCACCCTTAAAGGTATATATCAAATTTGCCTCCTTCACGTCAGGCAAATATGTCTTGTTATCTCCACTGCAGCGGAAAAACACAGTTGGTCTGGAGAACCATTCATGAGTGGTAAATATATCAATGGTATCAAGTGTGACAAGCCTCGAAGAAAAAGCCCCTGCAAATTAAGCATAATCAGTCGTGCACAAAGAATTATTAACGGCAATAGAAGAAATATTATCAAATATTATATCCTGTTCAACTACATACACGAGAACACAAAAAATGCAACAGAGAAAGCATACATGAATTTTAGTTCTATGCATTCCCACTTCAGCAAGGGTATACTCATAATTCATATGGTATTTCCCCTACAATTTTTTCTCAACTCGAATCACACAAGGATTACTATCCAGTATTCAATGTAAGAAGTACAAGGCTTTGACTATGCTCTTTTCTTTCTTTACCTTTATGTTTTTCTAAAGCTTATTCAGTAGGTTACTAACATGAGTATGCTATGTAATACAGTAGCAGACAGTCTAATCAATCAATCAATCAATACCTCTTTTCTATGATATTTGTGTTAGTCTAATGCGCAACTTGAGATATTATCATACTGAGAATACAATCTATTACTCAAGTTACTGGCACAATAGAAACTCACCCCAAGTCTTATACTCAACACACCAGCCACTGCTTCACATGGTCAAACACAGCACATTTTTATACCATAGGCAGTGAGAACATACCCAGTCCTTCCTCCTCATAAAGCACACCCATGCTACCAACATGAGAAGCACCACTAGAAAGTGATAAGAACCCATTTCAAAGGAAAAAAAAGGTCATAAGAAAACTATGTTAACAAGGTTCAACTACGATGCCACAAAGTTAAAAGAAACAAAATAGATACACACATGAAGAAACAAAAATGAGAAATTCTGCTGTTAATATTAATAATGCACAAAACTATTTTCACCTCTGAATTTGAATTGGCTACTACCAGAGCAGAATTTGTCATTCTTGTTTCTCGGCGTGTGGATCAAATTGTGTGGCATCATAGATGAATCTTGTATCGAATCGATGTTCTCATTTTTCACCAGACGTCCAGACCTTTTCATGTTTTTGGTGGTAGAACGGAACCACTGTAAGGTAAGGAAGCACCAGATATCCCCTCAACAGGATGTAACCCAGTTTAATTAGAAAGCACGGTCAAGAACTGCTCCGAGTACATATTGATCCCTATCTAAAAAGACACCCTCAGCTGAACAACTACCACCAGCTCCAACAAATGTTCAACAACCGGAGCATGAGATTTTATTTCTAGTAACAATCCTCGTTTCTACAGATAGAAAACTAGTGATAATCCTACTTTCACTAGACTAATGTGCTCACATAACTCCATAGAAGAGTTGCCAAGAATATGGAAATGGCAAAGAATATGATGGTTTGACTTATGATTTGCATTGAGTTATACTGATAGAAAACAAACTAATTATGAAGCCTAACCAAATATTTTTTCATGGTGGAACCGAAACGGGGCCACGCTAAGGATTGCTGGACTAGGACAATCCAAATCAAACCAGCAGAACATCCAAATAGTATTATTTGTCATAACACTTGCTTTCAAGGCTCTATAAATCACTACTGCCCTCTCCCGCACGACATCGCCAATAGAAGTCAAGTTGATGAACTGGTAAGCGCTTAGATTGCAGCCAACTTGTTCAGCAAGCCGCCAACGCATTCGAATAATACATACAGATTAAAAGGTAACCACTCTCCACGGACAAAATAGGGTAAACTGCCCGTAAAAAAAAAAGGTAAACTAGATTCGGTCAAATGTCCACGCGGAAAGATTGACTGCTTAAATCCGAAGAAGAAAGCAGTATTGGGAGAGGTAAGAGCCGGATCTCACCAGGAATCGAGCAGAGGGCGACGAATTGGACGACGAGAAGGAGGCGGCCAGGCGAGATCGGCGGCCGCCAAGTCATGCTACGGCTGCGGTGAGCGCTGCGGATCGCCGGTGAAGAATCAGAGTCTCGGACGCAGCTCCCCTAGCGTCTGGCCGCCGTAGGCAGGCAGGTGTTCGCTGCGTCGCTCTTCTTCTTCCTTTTCTTCTTCTTCGCCGTCGAAGTCCCGGAGAGAGAGAGGACAGACCTTTCTCCCGTGGCCACGCGTAAACCCACTACCTTTTCTTTGGAACAGGGAAATGACTCTAAGCCCCTGCTTGGAATCGGTGTATTTCTATACACCTGTATTTGTTTTACAAGTGTATCTTACCGGCCGTGTGCAAATTCTATCTGAGAATCAAAACGGCGGATCGTGGTCTGCATATTTTACAGGGGTAAAAGCGCTGGAAACGACAATCCAATCAAGGCCTAAGTATCAAATAGGATCAAAGATGCAATATAAACGAATGTGCTCATGTGAGCCCGAGCTGCAGTGATCCCGAAATCTGTACCACTACTTCATCTCGTGATCGATGCAACCAGAGGTACTGGTACAGGCATAAGACCCACAAGTCAAATGCCGTTCAATTAACCCCGTCACGTATCGTTATGACGGGACAGAAGGAGATACACGATGTGGGCCGTCTCAGCCAAGATTCTGGTCTAATGTGGACCGGCAAACCCATTTACTACAAACCACCGTTGGACCTACCAATCTTCCTAGCCTCAAAAAAGAAAAACTACCAATCTTTCTCTGGACGGCTCCGCTCTCTTCTTATTCTTCAAGATTCAACCCACCCCCTCGTAGACCAGTGTTTGAATCAACTCGAATTAGTCCCAGAAATTCGTTCCACAGCATGTCTGCATTAACTAGCCCAACCATTCAGCAAGCAAACAATGACATGCAGCGGTATTTGGTTTCTGAAAGCACATGTCAAAAGTTCTCTGATATAAAACATACTCCCTCCGTTCCAAATTACTCGTCGCGAAAATGGATGTATCTTCGCGACGAGTAATTTGGAACGGAGGGAGTATATGGCAGCACCTTAAAACCTGGGATTAAAGTTCATCTGGACACACAACATATCTACTCATCTACCAGATATAATACAGTAATTACCATGAAACATGAGATCAACCCCACCTGAACATCACATTTCTTGAATATAGACAGTGAATCAAACACTAATAATTCGGAAATAGGGTATCATCACCACCTGAAGATCACTACCATACATGTAGTCATCCTAAAGAAACCATTGTTTTTCTTGTTAAAGAACGACAGCATCAGCAACAGCAAGCAATATTTTTAAGTCTGAAAATGTCCTATCTAGCATGCTAGAACTGAAATTATTCTTTTGATACTCTGCTAACACACATGTTATGTTCATCTAGGCTCAAGATTTTGTTTTTACAGGAACCAGACAACTTAGTATCATTTGTCTAACATAGTTCTACAACCGGAAAACTTGATCACTCGCATCAATTATTTGAGTCCTAGTTCAGCTGCTATGTGACAGTTGTTCCTACGGCGACCTTCAACACCACAGTTTTTTGCATCTGGCTGGCTTACGAGGCTGCTTTGGAACATCTGCCTGATCAGGGCAGGTTGTTCGTTTGTGCCCTTGCCTCCGACTTATATTGCAGAATTTTGTGCGCTACTTAAACCTTCATAGGGCGCCTTCTCCCTACTTGTCGTAGGCCTCCCAATCTCTGTAAACGGCTTCATTTCAGCAGCATATTTCTTGAACAAGGAGATTACATGCTCATATGCTTTCACACTGCTGTCCCCCATGCGCACAAGCTCCATCGCATGCATATACATATTGAAATGCCTGTAACTAAATGGGTTTTGTTGAGCATGGTCCCTCAGCTAGTACCTGTGTCAGGTTAGGCGGGAGGATATCCCGTGCATCTATGGTCCATCTTTTTACTATATGCTTCTTTGGGATTTCTGTACCTGCATCGAATTAGTCTGCATTCATCAAATGATTCAAGAGCGATCATGAACAATTTTCACATAAATCTTAATTGCATAATTAACAGTTCAGGACTACCTTCAGTACATGGCTGCATAGCAACCCCATGTGGGCAAACTGCCTGCATTCACATTCAAATTCGCAACATATGTTTTACCTGTTTCGATCTCCTCCATCTGGTATGCACCACACTCTTATAGTATATGGCCGAATTGCCCAAACATAGCTCTGGTATATATCTTGCCAGCATGTCTTTCGGTTGCCATGCTTGCTCACATAAGTGGCCTGCCCTGCAAAATCAACAATTTGATGTCGTCAGACAATTACTTGTCATTGTTTAGAAAAAAACTTTTCCTTTTTTCTAATAAGTATCTTGTTGTCGGAGTAAATAGCCATGGGTAGCCTAGCCGGCTTCCCCTGGCACTTCTGCAAAAACTACGAGCCCGCCCGGCTCCCAAGAATCCAAGACATGGGGCCACCTTCCCCCCGCCGGCTGTGATCCAGGCCGGCTTTAGGAAGGCGGTCCGACTTTAACCTTCGTGAGAGGGCCGACTCCAAGAAGCCGGCTACGAGAAGGCCGACTCCTTCAAGCCGGCTCCCCATAAAGTAGTTAAGACCGTACCCACAAAGTTTGCACCCACCTAACAGCGGTGCGACGGGGCATGGCTACGGCAGAGCCTGCCACCCCCGAATCCCGGGGCACGCCTGGCACAGTGCGCCGTACGAGGTAGGCATGACCCGTCCGGCGCAGCACTGTTGCCATGTTGACCCTGGCGTCACCCACGACGGGCCGCCAGCGTGGCCCACAGGCGGTGGGCCCCTTAGAGCAGAGAGGCGGCCGAAGGAGGCCACGCTTCCAACCAGCCGGCCCAAGACGGAGCCGGCTCCCCGCAGCCGGCCCGCCGCCTCCCTCGAAGAGGACGCCCCATTAAGGAAACAAGACGCGGTAAGGCTACAGCGATCGTCCGACAGGCGGCGGTACTGTAGCCGCGCTTACCACGATGAAGCTCACGTCAACAAGATGAAGCCACAGTGACCAGCCGCTCACCAGGCCCGAGGCATTGGGGCCCGCTTGCTGACCAAGGAGCTAGCAGCCGGCGGGACCCACCAGTCGGCGGGCCCCAATAGCCGGCGCATGAGCCGGCGAGCACAGTCACAGACGGCTGGGCCCCGCGCCCAGTCGGATTACCATTGTACCCCCGGGGGGTAGGCCTATATAAACCCCCCGGAGCACCCATGCAAAGGGTTGGACCCCCTGCTAGTTCTAGATACCGTAAAAGGAGAAGAAGCAGGCTAGCCGTGCCCTTTCTTCCTCCTCCCCCCCCCCAAAACAGCTCAACGAGCGTTGTGTAGCGACTCGATTCATCTAGTGAGCATGCGGAGACCCCGCAGAGCAGCAGTAGGGGTGTTATCTCCTCGGAGAGCCCCGAAGCTGGGTAAGATCCGCCGGCGTGCATGTCTTCGCCTCATCCCGCTTCCAAGCACCGGCGACGTCTTACTGGTTCCCACAAAGATAAGCCACCCGTTGGCATATGTCGCACCTACCACCCGACATTTGGCGCCCACCGTGGGGCCAGGCGCACCGTCGTCCGGAGACCTGTTCTGGACGGGAACCCTCTTCCTTCCCAGCGAGCGTAGCCAGCCCGGCACGCCCGATGGCGCTTGCCACGACGCACTGCAAGGCGTCACCAGCATCTGCGCGGCAAGCGGCCTCGCCGATCTCCCCGACGAGCTCGCCTCCGATGCGGGCACTGACCGCCTCGCCAACCTTCTCGGCCAGCTCCATGTCTCCAGCGAGCCCGCTGCGGACCTGGAGTCGGTTGGTTCCACCGACCCGATGCCTGTCGACTCCGACACGGCCTCCTACGACGCCTTCCCCACCAACGTCGCGATCTACAACGACCCGCTTCCCCGAGCCGACGGCCACGATGCTGTCGCTGCCGAAGTGATGGTTGTCGGCCACAGCGGCCCGGCCGACGAGAGCGCCCGCGACGCCTCGCGCGCGGCGGCCCACGACTGGTCCGCTCCTCTCCCGTCCGACGCCGACGACGAAGCCCTGGAAGCACGCCGCCTCGCCCTCCTCGCAGAGGGCCGGAGGCTGGCCTCCGTAAGACGCCTCACCGAGGCCTACCGGCGCGAGGCTGACCGCGCCGCCTTCGGCACGCCGGCCCCGGGCGGGCCAAGCCGGGCCGGCCTTGTCAAGCAACGCGGCGCCGTCATCGCCGACACACTGGGAGTCGACCGCCCGGTCTATGCCACTCCGCTCGAGAACTTGCGTGCCGCCCAGGCGGCCGTAGACGAGCTGGACGGCCTGGAGGCCGAAGACCTTCCCCACATGACCCGGCGCATCCAGTAGTTGATTGACGCCGCCACGCAGCGGCACGAAGCCGACGCTCGCGCGGAAAGCCTTCCCCCGCGCCGAGAGCACGGCGCGATGTCCCGGACGCCGACTACGAGCGATACCCGCGCGCGACGCGAGAAGGAGCCGGCTACCAGCCGCAGCCGGACCCGGATCTCCATCGAGCGGGACGCAGACGGTCATCCCCGAGCCATGGAGTGGCGGGGCGACCCACCTCCGCCTCCGCCCCGTGGAGAGAGATACCCCGCCTCACCGCCAGTGGCGCACCCGACTCTCAGCGGCCGGTTGGGCCGCCGCGAGGGAATCGGCGAGAACGACGCCCGTCATCGGATCGACCGCCTAGCGCGATCCCTGGCATTGGAAGAAGAAGACGATGTCGGCCCGCCTTGCTTTGGCCCCCGCATCCGCGACGAGCCCTTTCCCAAAGGGTTCTCGCTCCCAAGAGACACGCCCAAGTACAACGGCTCCGTGAAACCGGAAGATTGGTTGATCGACTACTCCACCGCAGTTAGCATCGCCAATGGCAATCGGCGCGTCGCCGTGAAGTACGTGCCCCTCATGCTGCAGGGCACGGCGCGGACCTGGCTCAACAGCCTCAAACCGCGTAGCATCAACAGCTGGCTAGACTTCACAGAAGTCTTCATCCGCAACTTCACCAGCACTTACAAGCGGGCTCCCAAGCCCCGACAGCTTTCCTTGTGCGTGCAAGGCCCCGCCGAGTCCACTCGCGATTACCTCACACGTTGGGCCGAGCTCCGCAACTCCTGCGAAGGGGTGCACGAGGTACAAGCCATAGAGTACTTCACAGCCGGATGCCGAGAAGGCACCCTCCTCAAGCACAAGCTCCTCTGCGACGAGCCGGCTACTCTCGACGAGCTTCTGGACATAGCGGACAAGTACGCTACCGCCGACTCCTCGATGAAGACCGAGCTTCGGGTAGACGCGTCCGGAAAGGTGCTCAACCCGGCGCCCAAGACGCCGGCTGGAGAACCCGGCCGACACCCCAACTCGAACGACAACAAGCGCAAGGGCCCCGCGCCACCTCCCGCTAGCCGGCAGGTGGCCACGGTCGAAGATGCGCCGCCTGAAGAACGACCGGCGCCCAAGAAGCCCAAGGGCGGCAGGCCGGCTTGGCAGCCCGCCTTCTCCTACGAGCAAACCCTCGACGCCCCTTGCAAGTTCCACAGCGGCGCGAAGCCGTCCAACCACACGACCCGGAAGTGCAACTGGCTCACCCGAATCTCTAAAGGCGAGGGGCTCTTGCCACCTCCGCCTGCCGGCCCGCCGCCTCCGCCTCCGCCGCCTCCGGCCGCTCGGCCCGCAGTCGGAGCCGTGCATGACGAGTTTCCTGATGAGCAAGCAACCTACGTCGTCTTCACCAGCCAGCCCGAAGACCGGCGCAGCAAACGCCGAGAGCGCCAGGAAGTCAGCGTGGTCGCTGCCGACCCCGCTGGACACATGCATTGGTCAGAAAAGCCCATCAGCTGGAGCCGGGCCGACCACCCGGAGGTGATGCCGTCTCCCGGCTCTTGTGCTTTGGTCCTGGAAGCCACCCTTGCAACGGACAGACGCGCCGCCCGCTTCTCTCGTGTGTTGATAGACGGCGGGAGCAGCATCAACATCTTGTATCGTGACACCCTGGAGAAGTTGAACGTCAAGACAAAACAGCTCACGCCCACTCGGACAGTGTTCCACGGCATCGTACCCGGCCTGTCCTGCGCCCCCATTGGCAAAATCAAGATTAATGTACTTTTTGGGGACAAGGAGCATTTCCGCCGGGAAGCGATCTGGTTTGAAGTGGTGGACCTGAAGAGCCCTTACCATGCATTGCTGGGCCGACCTGCCTTGGCCAAATTCATGACGGTTCCCCACTATGCATACCTCAAGATGAAGATACCAAGCACCAAAGGCGTCATCACCGTAGCCGGCGACTACAAGAAGTCCTCCGAGTGCGCCGCAGCCAGCAGCCGGCTGGCCGAGTCCCTTGTGATCGCCGAAGAGAAGAAGATGCTGGACCGAGTCGTGGTCATGGCCGGCAAGCAGTCGGCCATGTCCCCCGACCCCAAGGAGCATGATACTCAAGGGTCTTTTCAGCCGGCCAAGGAGACGAAGAAGATACCTCTTGACCCCGAGCGTCCGGAGAGGTTTGCCGTCATCGGGGCAAACCTGAACAGCAAATAGGAAGGCGAGCTCGCCGATTTCCTCCGTGAGAATCGGGACATCTTTGCGTGGTCCCCCAAGGACATGCCGGGTGTTCCGAGGAAATTCGTCGAGCACAAACTGCATGTTCGAGAAGACGCAAAGCCGGTCAGACAACCCCTTCGCCGGCTGTCGGAGGAGAAACGCAGGATTGTAGGGGAGGAGATAGCCCGGCTCTTGGCGGCCGGCTTTATCATGGAAGTTTTCTTTCCAGAGTGGCTCGCCAACCCGGTCCTTGTGTTGAAGAAGAATAACAAGTGGCGCATGTGTATAGACTACACAAGTCTCAACAAGGCCTGCCCCAAAGATCCTTTTGCCCTGCCGAGGATAGACCAAGTGATAGACTCCACAGCCGGATGCGAGCTGTTGAGTTTTTTGGATGCTTACTCCGGATACCACCAGATAAAGCTAGACCCGGATGACCGCCTGAAGACCGCCTTCATCACGCCGTTCGGAGCCTTTTGCTACCTGACTATGACATTCGGCTTGAGAAATGCCGGTGCCACCTTTCAGCGCTGCATGCAGAAGTGCCTCCTCAAGCAACTCGGCAGAAACGCTCATGTATACGTGGACGACATCGTGGTGAAGACGGAGAAGCGTGTCACCTTGCTGGAAGACCTCAAGGAAACATTTGAGAACCTGCGCCGGTTCCAAATCAAGCTCAACCCTGAGAAATGCGTGTTCGGGGTGCCAGCCGGCCAGCTCCTAGGCTTCCTGGTCTCCGAACGCGGCATCGAATGCAACCCGGCGAAGATCAAGGCCATCGAGAGAATGGCGATCCCCACCAAGCTTTGAGACATTCAGAAATTCACCGGGTGCTTGGCCTCCTTGAACCGCTTCATGAGCCGGCTCGGAGAGAAAGCTCTCCCCCTCTACCGCCTCATGAAGAAGAGCACTCACTTCGAGTGGAACGACCAGGCCGACCAAGCTTTCCACGAGTTAAAGAAGATGCTGGCCACGCCGCCTGTCCTCGCGGCGCCGAGTGAGAAAGAGCCCATGCTCCTTTACATCGCTGCAACCAGCCGGGTGGTCAGCACCGTCATCGTAGTCCAGCGCCCGGAAGAAGGCCGAGCCCAGCCGGTCCAGAGGCCGATGTATTATTTGAGCGAGGTGCTGTCCGCCTCAAAGCAGAACTACCCGCACTACCAAAAGATGTGTTATGGCGTGTACTTCACCGCCAAGAAGCTGAAGCCCTACTTTCAAGAGCATCCCGTCATGGTCGTATGCACTGCCCCGCTAGCCGAGATCATAGGCAGCCGGGATGCATCCGGCCGGGTGGCGAAATGGGCCATCGAGCTGGCCCCATACACGATCTTCTACCAGCCCCGCACTGCCATCATGTCCCAAGCACTGGCCGACTTCCTCGTCGACTGGGCCGAGACCCAGTACCTGCCGCCGGCTCACGACTCCACCCATTGGCGCATGCACTTCGACGGGTCCAAGATGCGCACCGGCTTGGGAGCCGGCATTGTCCTTACCTCTCCCAAAGGCGACAAGCTCAGATACACGCTACAAATCCACTTTGCCGCCTCCAACAATGTGGCCGAGTACGAGGCGCTCATACACGGGCTCCGGCTTGCCAAAGAACTTGGCATTCGCCGGATCCTATGTTATGGCGACTCGGACCTGGTAGTCCAGCAGTCATCCGGTGACTGGGACGCCAAGGACGCGAACATGGCGAGCTACCGTTTCCTGGTCCAACAGCTCAGCGGATACTTTGAAGGATGCGAGTTCCTCCACGTACCTCGAGCCGACAACGAGCCAGCCGATGCCCTGGCTCGAATAGGCTCAACCCGGCAAACAATTCCAACCGGCGTCGCTCTACAACGCCTCCTCAAGCCGTCCATCAAGCCGTCTCCGGAATCCGATTCCATCTTCGTGCCGCCCGAACCCGATGCGGCCAGGTCCGGCTCGAAGAATCAAGTAGCCGACCCCAAGACCCTCGTAGCCAGCCCGGCGACTGCGGTAGCCGGCTCGGGGACTGCGGTAGCCGGCTCGGGGACTGCGGTAGCCGGCTCGGGGACTGCGGTAGCCGGCCCGGAGACTGCGGTAGCCGGCCCGGGGACTGCACCAGCACTACAGCCGGCGGCTGACTCCAGCACCTCACCGCCCAGCCCGCCCACCCTGGTGGCGGTAGCCACTTTGGCAGTAGAAGAAGTCGTGGCCCCGTCATGGGCTCAGTCCATCCTCAACTTCCTAGTAAACCAAGACCTGCCGGTTGATGAAACAGAAGCAAGACAAGTCCAGCGCCGAGCCGGAGCATACACAATCATCAACAGAGAACTACTCAAGCGCAGCGTCACCGGAGTCCTCCAGTGATGCGTCGAGCAAGAGAAGGGCATTGCAATCCTCGCAGACATTCACCAAGGAGAGTGCGGCCACCATGCGGCCTCAAGATCACTTGTCGCCAAAGCCTTCCGCCATGGTTTCTTCTGGCCGACTGCTTTGGACGACGCCAAAGAATTAGTCAAGCATTGCAAGGGATGCCAGCTCTTCAGCTCCAAGCAACACATGCCGGCTTCGGCACTCAAGACCATTCCCCTCACTTGGCCCTTTGCCGTTTGGGGACTGGACATGGTGGGCCCATTCAAGACGGCGCGCGGCGGCATGACTCATTTGCTCGTCGCCGTGGACAAATTCACCAAGTGGGTTGAGGCGAAGCCGATCAAGAAGCTGAATGGGCCGACTGCCGTGACGTTCGTCGCGGACATAACAACTCGGTACGGCGTGCCGCACAGCATCATCACCGACAATGGCACGAATTTCGCCAAAGGAGCCTTGGCACGTTTCTGCGCAGCCCAAGGTATCCGGCTGGACTTAGCATCCGTCGCCCACCCGCAGTCAAACGGCCAGGTCGAGCGAGCCAACGGCCTCATCCTCTCCGGCATCAAGCCCCGACTGGTTGTACCTCTGGAGCGCTCAGCCGGCTGTTGGCTCGATGAGCTGCCAGCTGTCCTTTGGAGTCTGCGCACTACACCAAACAAGTCAACCGGCTTCACCCCCTTCTTCCTTGTGTATGGTGCCGAGGCGGTCATCCCAACTGACATCGAGTTCGACTCGCCTCGAGTAACCATGTACATGGAAGCGGAGGCCAAGGAAGCACGAGAAGACGGCGTCGACCTGCTGGAAGAAAGCCGGCTGTTAGCTCTCAGCCGGTCTGCAATTTACCAGCAGGGTTTGCGCCGCTACCACAGCCGGAAGGTCAGACCAAGATCTTTCCAAGAGGGCGACCTTGTGCTCCGGCTGATTCAGCGAACAGCCGGCCAGCACAAGCTCTCGGCCCCTTGGGAAGGCCCTTTCGTCATCAGCAGAGCTCTAGGCAACGACTCCTACTACCTGATCGACGCACAGAAGCCGAAGGCACGCAAGAGAGACGACTCCGGCAAGGAGTCGGAACGGCCATGGAACGCCAACCTCCTTCGAAGATTTTACAGTTGAAAGGCAGTATGTATCACGCTAACTTTTGTATTAAGTACAAGACAATAGGCTCCACGAGGAGGGCTCGGGGACTGCCATCCCTTATTTATGAATGAAAAATATCATGCTTGTCGTATCATTTACTTATTCCGTCCGGCACCGAGTCCGACTAGTCGGCTCGGGGACTGGCCGACTGAAGTTATATTAGAAGTCCTACCCGCAGTCAGACAAGTAGTGTGCCGGCTCTCAAGCCTTCCCTTTCCAAAGTCGCAGTTCGAAGAACCGGCTGTCCGGCTGGCAAGGGTTAAAGGTAGGAACGACCGCCCACACGAAAAACGGCTAGGGACTAACGGACTAATATAACAAAGCCGGTTTTTCCCGCACCGCCGACCGGCTACCAGAGTAGCCGGCCGGCCGGTTTCCATTCACTTTACTTTAAATCCAAGAAAGCTCAAGTACTTGCCTCCCCAAAGAGGGAAGGCGGCAAAGGAAAAAGCCTAAGGATAAACAAGCATATGCGAATGGAAACCAAACATGCACATGATAATATTTACACAAAAAAAACCTCCTAGAGGCCAGCATTCAACATAGTTTGGATACACCCCCAGTGGGTGGAACTGCGAAACTTAACAAAAGATTGTTCAAAGACAACAAAGCAGGAAAGATAAAGACGGCATGTCAAGCTGGCGGAGCGGCCGGCTGGTTGGCGGAGACGGTCGCGCTGGCTGAAGGAGCGGCCGGCTGACGAACTTCGGCTTGGTCGCCGCCTCCCGCAGAGGGCGCGCTTCCACGCGCCTCGTTGCTGGAGGCACGGTCGGCCTGAGGTCGGCTGGTTGTTCCACCAGCCGGCTCGACGTCTCCGCCGTCGTCGTCTTCGTCTTCTTCGCCCTCGTCGCTGGAGGCGATCTCCTCCGCCGAGTCCTCGCCCACCGCCGGGTTCAGCCCGAACCACTCCTCTGGCTGCGCGACACCGTCATCATCGATTTCGGGTGCGAAAACGCTGATGTCGGTGCACTCGGCGATCGTTGAAGCCCGCTGGGCGATAGCCGGCCTCACCGCCTCCAGCTCCGCATCGGCCTCCATCCGCCAAGTGCGCAGCTGGTCCAGGCTCAGCCCTGGGTACCAAGCCCAGACGAATTCCAACGCCCGCCCGGCTCCGAGGCGGGCCGCTGACGCTTTCCAAGCCTCGAAGCAACCAACTGCGACTTCCAGCCAGTCGGCAGTTCGGCTCGGCGTGCGGGGGATCGTCTCGCCGGGCCAGAGGGCGGCCAGCACTTGCGCCCCGGCACGTTGGAGCCGGCGAAGCATCCGATGAGCCGACTGCAACCGTGCCTGGACAGCCAGAAGCTGCTCCTCAAGGGTCCGGTTTGCATCCGGCGCGATGTCGGCCCCCGCTTGCCGGCGCGCCTCGCGATGGGCCTCAATGCTTTGGGCGGCGAAGGCGGAGTAGCCTGGGAAGTAATCTGCAAGAAACAACAAGTGACAGCTCAAGATAAGTCAAAAACCCAAGCGGCAAGTGGCAGGAGAGGGCCGAGGAAGGCAGCTTACCGTCGATCAAGTCTTCGATCCGGCCGAAGCCTTCGTCCAGAGCTCGCCGGGTCTCAGACCAGCTCGCCGCCTCCATCTCATATTTCGCTAGCAAGGTGGCTTCACTTTCCCGCGCTGCCTGCAGGGCCGCCTTGTGGCTTTCCTCTTGGTCGGCCAGCTTCTTGGCCAGGCGATCTCGTTCCTGGACCAAGGCAGTGCACTCGGCCTCTTTGGCGTAAAGGGCGGCCTTCGCTTCGCCAAGCTCCTTCCTCAAGTCGGCGTTGGCCCCTGAAGACAAAGAAAGAAGAAAGATCAATAAGAAAGAGTCGTCAAGAAAGATTCGACCCGACTGCGCAGCAGTCGGCCCGAATCTCGGGGACTACACCCAGTGGGTGCGTTGACGCGCCCCCATAGGAGATAAACAAAACCAAGTACTTACTTCGGCTGTCGGCCAGGTCGTCGGTCCGCCGGCTCAACTCTCGAGCCTGGGAGTCGAAGGCGGCAGCGCGAAGGTTGTGGTATTCCTGAAAGTTTAGAAAGAAAGCAAAGTAAGGTGGGCGTCGAGAAAGATCCGACCCGACTACGCGGCAGTCGGCCCGGATCTCGGGGACTACAGCCAGTGGGTGCGCTGACGCGCCCCCACGGAAGAAATCAAGAAAAACAAAGCAGCTAAGAGCGAAGGACTCACCCGGATAGTGGTTCACGTCGACAAGAACTCTTAGTTGAGATGTTGCAGCAGGGCGGCTTGAGCTTGTAGCCGGCTCCGGACCCCTTGAGCCGCCGCATCCAGCTCGCTGGTCCCCCCGCTGGGAGTCCACTCGGACACGGCGGTGCTGGCCGCCTCCAGATCTCCAGCCAGCTGGCCTGCGCCCGCGGCTCGGCGCAACTCCGGCGGAGCAGCGCCTCCTCCAGCACGCCGGCCCGTCGCCAGCTGCACCTTGAGGCCGGCCCTGCTCTCCGGCTCGCCTCCGGCCGGCTCCTCCGGCGCCGCCGACGATCGACCGCCTTGGCCCGCGCCGGTTGGCGCCGCAGGCGGCGCTCTCCCGGCCAAGGCCACGGGCTCCTCCTCCCTCTCCAACAGCGGCGGGTCTTGGATGATCTCCTCCGCCAAGGGCAACGGGGTGTTGGGGGCCATGGCTCGGAGTGGAACGGCGAGCAGCGGAGGCTGGCTGCGCGAGCTTTCCGCCTCCGTCTCTGCGGGAGCCGCCTCCCTCTGGGCCTTGGCTACCGCTTCAGCCTGCCCCTTCGCCGCCTGGGCGGCCGCCTTCTCCGCCGCCTCGCGCTCTTCCCGCGCTTCGCGGGCGTTCCGCTCTGTGGCCTCCCTCAGATCGGCGCGGGGGTCCACGCGGCGGGAGCTCGAAGACCCTCCAGCCGGC
Organism: Triticum urartu; assembly: GCF_056163025.1. Classification (NCBI taxonomy): domain Eukaryota; kingdom Viridiplantae; phylum Streptophyta; class Magnoliopsida; order Poales; family Poaceae; genus Triticum; species Triticum urartu. Next base: position 459,290,825 of record NC_141876.1, on the reverse strand, counting down.
CCCACGACGGAGCCGCCCGGGCCCCGCTCAAGAGAAAGTGGCGCCCTGTCCAGCGAGCGAAGAGAAGTTAAGAAGACATTTGAAGAAAAGAGAACAACGACGAGACTGCGGCAAGGCAATTAAAGACTTACGCCGAGACCGCCTGGGGCTGTTTCACAGCCTTGCGGAAGCGGGCCGCCTTCGCGGCCGCCTCTTCTCGCTTCGTCGCCGCGGCGGAAGGTTTGGACTTCTTCGGACGACTACCGAAGAGGCCTAGAGCGGCCCGACGCTTCTGCGCGCCGCCGGCAGCCGGCGCGGCGGACGAGCCCGCGCCCTGTTGGTCGGCCTCCGGCTGGCGACGCGGAGCGACTTCGGCTTCAAAGTCGTCCGGCCAGTCCTCGAAGCTCGCGGTGAACCTTGAGCCTCCGGGCTCGGCACTGTCCCCCACGACGGCGTCTTCCATGGCAGCCGCCCCCAAGTCCGGGTCGTCGACATCATCCGCCGTGCGGTCGGGGGCGTACTGGCGTTCGATCCCTGCCGCCCCGGCCGGCGGCGGAAGAAGAGGGTTCTGCACAGGGAACCGACTGGTCAGAAGCCGGCCGTCACGAAGCCGGCTGACGACGAAAAAGAAGATAAAGAGAGAAACTTACCACGGGTGGAGGATTTGCGCGAGAATACGGCGCCTTGCCGTACTGCCAGTCCCCGCTGAGCTTGCAATTGGCGATGTAGTTGACCATAAGCGCCACCTCCGCGTGGGGCATCTCCCATGTGCTCAGCCGGCTTGGGTCGAAGCGGCCGCTCATCTAACACATCATATGAGGCCGGCTCTGGAGAGGAAGGATCCGGCGCTCCACGAAGGCGGCCACCAAGTCGGCCCCGCGCAAGCCCTCCGACTGAATCAGCACCCGAAGCCGGGCGATGGCGGCGTTCCCGGCCGGAGACAACGACCGGGATCGGAAGCTCCACGAGGGCTGCCTCCCAGCCGGCGGGCCGGCTACGTAAGCCGGCAGGTTGATGTAGTCTTCTTGCTCGGCGACGTTCTTCACATAGAAATAAGATCTCTACCAGACCTTCACCGACTGGATCAGGGGGATGGGCGAGAACGGATTGTTCTCGCTCGCCCTCCTCATGGCGATGAAGGCTCCGCAGGGGGCAGGCACGCCGGCGACGACTGTGCCGAGCTTGCTCTGGAAGAACTCTCCCCAGAGCTCCAGCGTGGGGAGCAGCCCTAAGAAGCCTTCGCAGAGGGAGACGAAGGCCGATAGCAGCATCACCGCATTGGGCGTGAGGTGATGCGGCTGGAGGTTGTAGAAGTCGAGGAAGGAACGCAGAAACCCGCTCGCCGGGAGGCCGAAGCCGCGCAGGCAGTGCGAGCGGAAGACGACCCGCTCGCCCTCCTCCGGCGCCGGCGAGATCTCCCTCTCGGGCGCCAGGCGGACCTGAACGCGGTCGGCGCCGGGCAGGCGCCGGGTCTGGCGAAGGAACTCCACGTGATCCTCATGGACGTTGGAGCCATCCCAGGAGCTTGACAAGGCCATGGGAGCGAGGTGGCGTGGAGACGCGACGGCGCTGAGACGGGAGGCTGCGGCGGCAGTGAGAGGAAGAAGACGAGAGTTGGGAGGGACGGAGTGGGAGGGAGCGCGCGAGCCTCTGTCGCTCCCCCTCCTCCCCCTACTTATAGGCTCACGTGGCGGAGCCGAGGAGGCGTGGCGTGGGAAAGCGTGGGGGTCGATCGTGCCCACTTCCCACGCCCCGCGATTACCGACCCTTAATGGCGAGGCGAAAACTGCCTTGAGAAGGCGAGCGGCCCTGTGGGCCATGGGAGATCCGCGCCCGGACCGAGGCTCGTGATTGGCGGGCCCGGGCCTGCGGCGGCGTCCCATCGCGCGCGTGCGCTCGCAGGATCCTGCCGCCACGTGGCCACGAGAGGGCCCGTGGTCGGCACGCAGGCCCCCTCTCCTCCCGCCTACGCGGGGTTATCTGAAGTCGGCGAACGCCCGCGGAGCCGGCTCTTCAGGATAGGAAGCTGACCAAGCTTCTCGTCCCCTTGTTCACCTCGGAGCTCGATCAGCTTCGGGGACTACTGTCGGAGTAAATAGCCATGGGTAGCCTAGCCGGCTTCCCCTGGCACTTCTGCAAAAACTACGAGCCCGCCCGGCTCCCAAGAATCCAAGACATGGGGCCACCTTCCCCCCGCCGGCTGCGATCCAGGCCGGCTTTAGGAAGGCGGTCCGACTTTAACCTTCGTGAGAGGGCCGACTCCAAGAAGCCGGCTACGAGAAGGCCGACTCCTTCAAGCCGGCTCCCCATAAAGTAGTCAAGACCGTACCCACAAAGTTTGCACCCACCTAACGGCGGTGCGACGGGGCATGGCTACGGCAGAGCCTGCCACCCCCGAATCTCGGGGCACGCCTGGCACAGTGCGTCGTACGAGGTAGGCATGACCCGTCCGGCGCAGCACTGTTGCCATGTTGACCCTGGCGTCACCCACGACGGGCCGCCAGCGTGGCCCACAGGCGGTGGGCCTCTTAGAGCAGAGAGGCGGCCAAAGGCGGCCACGCTTCCAACCAGCCGGCCCAAGACGGAGCCGGCTCCCCGCAGCCAGCCCGCCGCCTCCCTCGAAGAGGACGCCCCATTAAGGAGACAAGATGCGGTAAGGCTACATCGATTGTCCGACAGGCGACGGTACTGTAGCCGCGCTTACCACGATGAAGCTCACGTCAACAAGATGAAGCCACAGTGACCAGCCGCTGACCAGGCCTGAGGCATTGGGGTCCGCTTGCTGACCAAGGAGCTGGCAGCCGGCGGGACCCACCAGTCGGCGGGCCCCAACAGCCGGCGCAGGAGCCGGCGAGCACAGTCACAGACGGCTGGGCCCCGCGCCCAGTCGGATTACCATTGTACCCCCGGGGGGTAGGCCTATATAAACCCCCCGGAGCACCCATGCAAAGGGTTGGACCCCCTGCTAGTTCTAGATACCGTACAAGGAGAAGAAGCAGGCTAGCCGTGCCCTTTCTTCCTCCTCCCCCCCCCCCAAAACAGCTCAACGAGCGTTGTGTAGCGACTCGATTCATCTAGTGAGCATGCGGAGACCCCGCAGAGCAGCAGTAGGGGTGTTATCTCCTCGGAGAGCTCCGAAGCTGGGTAAGATCCGCCGGCGTGCATGTCTTCGCCTCATCCCGCTTCCAAGCACCGGCGACGTCTTACTGGTTCCCACAAAGATAAGCCACCCGTTGGCATATGTCGCACCTACCACCCGACACTTGTAATTTTTGTTCGGTTTTCCTTATAATTTTCCTCAGACTCCCTATCAAACAGCAGTCTCATGTACTTCCTCACAAACACATGCATGGGACAGCCAGGAGACACAAATTTTTTCAGCATATGGTCAGCGCTCTCACTCCACTGCGTACTGGTCATCTTAGCACAAAACACACCTGTTAAGTAAGACTTCGTCCACTTGTGCCGTATCTCATACAATTGTGTCATGTATGCATTGTTCTTTAGTTTGTATTTCTCTACAAGGAACTTCCAAGCCTTCTCAAACGCATCTATGGTGAGCATATGATTAACAACCTTGTGAAACTCAGCACAGAAGTCGATCTTCTTAGAGTACACAACATGCTCGGGATATCATTAATCGATAAAGCTAAATTACAGTCGACTGGACGTTAAGAATAGATCCGCACGATTCACTATTTCCCGTTTTTCTCTCGATCCACTTCTCCCGCGACCGAAGTTCCCATTTTTCTCTCGATCCACTTCTCCCGCGACCGAAGTTCCCGTTTTTTCCTCTCGATCAACTTCCCGCATTTTTCTAGCACAGTAAAAATTTGGAGGAAGCGGGAGTCAAACCCCACACCTCCTGGTTGATAACCGAGGTAGGTAACCACATGGTTTACAATTCGCTTGTGTTTATAGTTAGGTCATTAGTCTTTTGTACATGTCTGTAACGTGAGGTGAAAAATAAACCTCTTTCTTTCTTTTCCTTTTTTACACTATTTTTTCTTACCATTTTGGCATTTGTTTTCTTGTCCTTTTCTAGTCCGTTGACTTATCTACTCTATTAGTATGATTATATGCATAACATGTTTCGATCCTTGTTCCTCTTATGAGGTAACTCTACTGGCCAACCACCTCACGTACGTTCCCTTTTCTTGAACGAAGAAAGTAAATAGGCTATTTAACATGTCTCCTCTTCTAGGTTTGCACAAAAGTTACTGCAATGTCCGATCTTTTCCGCACTTAAGTAGATTATTTTTACCAACTAGTCTCAAGTTGATGACACTAAGGTAATTTTGGCGAGATGGAGGGGGGGGGGTGATGAAATACACCGTCGATTTTTTTGTGTGTGTATATCATGGTAACTCACACATCATAGACCTGATAATTTATGTACCCCGGTCCTGAAAACTTTGGCGATTGGGGGGGGGGGGGAGTTGATGAAATATCCCCCTGGTAAGCTTATTGGAATAGCATGGTAACTCACACATCATAGACCTGATAACTTATTGTACCCCGTTATGAAAAAAGTCTATTTTACTACCCTGAATAAAGTGGGATCTATTTTTCGGCTTTTTTTATCCCCCAAACAAACCCAAACCGGAAAAAACACTCCCTGGCTAGTTTTTCTCCTCCCTCTGTTGATGTGGCACTAGTAAAATGGACTTCTTTCCCCCGGTAACATTGCAAAACCTTGTAAGTGATGTGACACGGTCCTGATAACTTTTGGCTAGGGGAAATATACCCATGGTAACTTTTATGTTAATAACACGGTAACTCACACGTCGCAGACCTGATAACTTAAGTACCCCCAGCGTTGGTAACTTTGGTGACCGGGAGCGGGGGGTGATGAAATATCCTCCTGGCAACTTTTGCGTGAATAGCATGATAACTCACACATCGCATACCTGATAACTTATGTACCCCAGTCCTGGTAACCTTTGGTGATGGTGGTGGGGGAGGGTTGTTGGTGAAATATACCCCCTCCCCCGATAGTTTTTGTGTGAATAGCTTGGTAAATCACACATCGCAGACCTGATAACTTAGGTACAAACACCCCGGTAACTTTAGACCCAAATAAAAATTTGTTGAAATATACCCCGGTTACTTCTATGCAAAATAGCACGGTAATATATGCACCACGAGCTGATAACTTAGGTACAAATACCACAGTAACTTTGACCCGGGGGAAAAGTCATTGAAAACACAGCTCCGGTCACTTCTGCACAAATAACATGTTAATATACGTATAACATAACTGATAACTTTACGGTAACTTTTTGACCAAAAAAGTGATCAAAACATGCCAACATAAGATGTAGTTTGAAAGTTCTCGTTGCGACAAATTTTTATGTGAAAACAATTTTTCAATCAGAAACGACAGTTTGATCTATATTTTTTTACAGTTTTGAAATAGCGAAAATCTACAATGACATCTGCTTTCATGTGCTCTAATGCATTTGCATGTGGAGAGAATCTTGGAGGAGCCATTATTATGCCCCGGTGATTTCTATGTAAACAGGATGGTAACTGATGTACCATAGAGGTGATAACTTACTTTAGCTTTTGACCCAAAAAAAAGTCGTCGAAATATACCAACATTGGATCTAGTTTCGAAGGTATCGTCGCGACAAATCTTTTATGTGAAAACAGTTTTTCAATCGGAGCGACGGTTTGACCTATAAAACATTTTAAAGTTTTAAATTTGATGAAATCTTCGATGACATCAGCAGTTTTGTCCTATATGCATGTATGCAGCTACTAGGAAAAAGATTGGACTGAATGTGTTTGTTCTTGTATTGAAAAAGAAATCAACACTCAGCAACAGCACTCCGAACGATCATAGATGAATCGTGCAGATCTACCACTTATAGTCCGTACGTATGGCCGTTAGCACAGTCCATCATTAATTAAGCAAACAGCCATAGATTGTTACCTGGCAGTATTTTTTGCGGTGCAGCCCCACCCATCATCATAATAAATTCCGCAAAAACCCACTCAAATGTCTCAACCTTCTCATCGCGAACTAGCACTCCAGCTAGGATAATGCTCTGAAAATGATTGTTAACACCCACAAAAGACCAAATGGCATGTCATAAAGGTTTGTCCTGTACGTTGTATCAAACGTCACAACATCTCTCAAGAACATGTACTGCAACCTGCTGTTACCACTAGCCCACATTAGACTGCAGGTAATTTGATCAATGAAGTTAAGTAAAGTCCAACACAATGTTGAGTGGGTCATAAAAAACCATGGAAAAGCTCTTCAGAAGCAGGCATACCGCACAGCCACATACTATCTCCTACATGCATTTTGTTCGATTCACATTCAGCCTGCTTTTTCCATACGTAATGCCGAATCCTTTTTGTGTCTCGCCAAGTGTGTCCAAGCTTGTTCCTATCTTTGGCACGATGTCAATGTCAACAGGCTGCTCTGCAAACTGCCGGATTGTTTTTTCCAGGGCTAATATCCTGCCAGTGCAAGGGGCTCTAACTAATTTAGCAGCCCCAATACGCACTCTGTACAATAATGAAGATTAGTGCACGTAGTCAGTCCCATCTTAGATTAATGCAACGGGATGAAACCAAGCAAAACAAAATTAGTTATAATATTCTCACAGTAAAGAACAGGCCCGGATTGATGCCACAGAACGACATCAACCAAAACAAAAATAATTATAATGTTCACACAATAAACATCAAACCAGTTTCGATGCGACCGACTCTCATCAAGCAAAACAAAATTAAGTTTAATGTTCAGACGACAAGCTAAATAATCATCTATATTTAGTTCTCATGATGATACATAGTATTTGAAAATGTAGTACAAATATACAGGAATGTTGCATAGCCTGACATATTGAGCAGCCAGTGCAGATCCTAACAGGACTGAATTCAATTTTTTACCAGGCTCAATTTCGGCGTACATTTTTTCATTCTGGTTCGCTAACAATCAAGCACAAAGTTGTTTACAATACAATTTTTTCATGACAAACTACCCAAACTACAAAATTCAGTAGTCCACAGAATATTCACTAAAATCACTCCATATCCATTCAAATTACTTCTATCATACGTACTTACATTTTTTACCAAATGACTTTATTTCAACTCAGTGCTAAAACGGAAATTAAAATTATCTCAATCCATAACTTCATACCTTTTAGTCGAGTCAGGAGTTTTCGGGCCAACATGTTCTATGGAGTTCTCTGGACCTTGAGGCTTCTCTGCACTACCTGCACCTGGAGCAGCTTCCGGAGCACAAAGCTGCGCATCTGCACTTGAAGCCGTCACGGTCGACACCTCGACCACCGACGGCGTCATCACAGGGTAATGAAGGGGACTCATGGGGATGTTGTTCTGGTTGACCTCGAGCAGAGTTCTGCTACTCCACCAAGTAGCCTGCAGACTAATCAGATCAAATGCGAATCATAAGTCTAGAAATTGACGAACAATCATCAAGGGCGAACAGACCCATACCTATTTATCGGCTGCATCAAGAACTCCATAGTTGCCGGATCTGCCACTCGCCTTCTAGAAAGAACTTTCTCCACCGGCTCGCATTTTCTCAAGAATGCAAGATCCAAGGAGAAGAGGTAGGAGATAGTCGCTCGTGCCCATTCACAGCCGCAATAACTGCACCCACTGCAGGCGTCACCGGAAAGCAGCAATTCTGATCCACGGATCAGGAAGCCGGCGACATCTCGAGCCACGGCTCTGACCCGCGCCGTCCATGGAGCACAAACGTCCGTGCAAACATGGCCCACCTAACAGGCCCGTATCACGAATTATCTATACCAGATGGGTCCCTCAGCCTGTCAACGCATTGAATATCTCCAATCGCAAAGCTGGAACGAGCGGACAGATACCGAGTTCCAGTGTGCTCGCGCTCACATACTACGCGTCCATAAACGAATCTATACTCTATACCTACCTACTAATAAAGTCATTAGTGCTTCTGTCTGCCTGCCACTAATTTTATCATTAATTTTATAAAATAGTCTATGTGTTTTGGGTATTCAAACATTGATCCAAATAAGTGAAAACGGTTCGCCTTTTTTAAAATCTCCATCCCAACACATGGCAGCCGCCGCCGCCACCCTTCCCCAACGCACGCCTCCAACTCACTCCTTCTTGCTTTGTTCCTCTGCTCCGCTCTTGAGGTCGCCATCTTGGGGTGGATCCGGCCCATGGCAGATGAAGAGGAGGATGGCAGAGCGAAGAACCGGCGCTAGTGATTATCGTATGGTGGCGGCGACTGGTGGAGGGAGAAAAGGGGTAGGGAGAGGAGCCACCACAGCTACCTTCTCTCGCAAACCGCTCCCCGCCCCACGCCACCTATGACGCGCCTCCATGCCGCCAGGAGGACTCTGACGGTGACAAACCTCTAGGAGTTATGACAAACCTCCGCCGCCTGCCCATCTTGGCGTGCAGACATCGTCCCAGGCTACTGAACACCGGTCACTGTCGGCGTTCTGGGAACGGGGGTCCCCAAACTTGCCTGCCTGCGGCCTGTGGCGTGGCTCAAGTGGGGGCCCAGCGTGGCCCATTGTAACATCCCGATTCTTGAAATGTTTAAGAAAAAGTTTTCCAAAAATCAGGACAAGAAAATTTTGTTTGTTTTATTTGGTTACGAAGCTTAAATTGGACTTTTATAATTTGGAGGATTTAATTTGAACTAATGCGAACTTAAATTTAAATTGAGTTTTGTTCTTCTCTTTTAGTTGGGTTTTGTTTTTCTCTCTTCAGCATATTAAATTATGCACATTGTATTTTTGGAACTTCTTTTTCTAGTTTTTCTTTTAGAAAAATCTAACGCTTTTCTTTTATAATTTTCTCATAGGAAAGCTAATTCTTTTCTCTATCTTTTTTGAGTAAATTCTTTTCTAACTCTAGACAAATTGGCTAGCCCAATTTGCCACCTCTCTTCTCTATTTATCTATCCGAATTGGCCAAGCCCATTTCTTTTTCCTCCTCTCTCTTCCCACTTTGCCACTTGGGCCTGACCAAACTGGCCATCTCTCTAGCTAGCGAGCACCTGCTCTCCTTCCTTCTGCACGTTCACAATGACATGAAGAGAAACAGCCACCTACAAGTACATAGGAAACTTCTGCATCCTCCTTTAATTCCTCTTTCCTTCCTTATTTCTCTCCACCTTCCATCTTCCAACGCCAACCCAAGCGCTTCTCCTTCCTCACGGCTCCATCCACACTTGAACCTACATGAGCACACGAAGCTGAAACGTACAGGCACTAGCACTCCTGATTCTCTCAAGCGTTCTCAAATCCGTGAGTATATATATGTGTGCCCCATATCAACTCCTCCCTTCTCCCTTCCACAATCTCTTCAAAACTCTCTCCGAACTGCTTCTGCTCCATGGATGCCGGCGCTCGTTCCCGGTGACTCGGACCATCTCCATCCATGCCCTTGCGCCAGAAGGTTCCCCTGCACACCATGGTTCCATTCAGGGAAGAATGAACGCGATCCGTCAAGCACACACGAAGAATTCTGCATGTCCGCGTACACTGTTCATCAAGTTCGTCGCACTGTTCCATCAAACTCGGTGAGCCTCTATCAAATTCCTTTTGCATGTGTACTTGTCATCACCTAGTGTATCCCGTAGACATCATGATTTGACCTATCTCTGCCGTTGGCCGCGTGTGTCCAAAACTGAATTCGACTCGATGGCATAATTCTTTAGTTTTGTTCATCACATGACTTTGAGCCCAATAGATAAAATTCTCCATATGACCGTAGAAATCCAGTGATGGGGTTAGATTGTGGGTTCTATTTTGTGATCGGTAGAAGAGATATAATCTTAGTCGTTCTTTTTGTATGGAATCCAAATAGGTTTTGTGTTGGTAAAAATTTTCTATTGGTATGTTATTTATATGTCTCTCGTTATGCCTAGGAGTATCAAATGTTTTACTTGATTGATTTGAAGGTGCGTTTTATTTTTTTGTAGCATTTCGTGTAGATAACTTTGTGCATCATCTAAAAGTATGATATGCCTTTGTATTAGTTTCTTCGAGTTATTACCTTGTGTAGGAGTTGATTGGTGCATTAGTTATCATCCCTCATACATGATTGGCACGTGTTATTATTTTAATTAGATTGGAGCATTATTAGTGTAATCTTATTATCATTATTTTGGTTATATTTGATACTTATTGTTTACGAGCGTACAATATTTGGTGAACGCTCGACATCCTTATATTTATGTGGAATTATTCTAAACTTTGCTTTATGTATCGGATAATGGAATATTTCATGTTTCGATTATTTCCTTTTGTTTAGCATGAATATATCTTAGATATATTTTCTATATTCATTTACATCCATGTAGCATGTGTGTTTTATATATTCAAAATCATGTCATGCCTATGATAGTGGTCCGACAATCTATTATTTTGTTGTTTAGTTTCTTTATAGTAGTTGTCTTGAATTGGCATGTTAACTTAGAACATAGCCATGGTTATGATGAATTACTTGTTGTAGGCACTCTATTAGCATTTTAATTATCTGTCGCATCACGCGTGGTTCAAGCTCACTTTCTCACTTTGCTAAGTTGTGTGACATGTCATGTTTTATGTGCTATTTTAGTAGCAACTTTTGAGTAATTGTTAACGCGATTTTGTAGATGTTTATTGTTTAGTATTGCATGGATAGTTGCTTTATCTCATTGTCATATTTGCATTCTATATAGAATTTATTCGTTGTGACATAGAGTTCAGTTTATTATTTCTTAGTAATTAGCAAACGTGTTATATTTACCTAGGATAGTAGCTATGCATGCTTAGTTGATTGACATGTCATGTTAGTACTTACTCAAGTAGAAGGCATATTTGGTTGTATGCCTACCATGTGTTATATCATTGGTAGTTTGTACCTTATGTTCATACATTTGGTTAATGTTTACTTGGTAGATATATCATAGTGATTTGTTGATACCATACATTCTTTTATTTAAGAATTTCTTGCCTTATCAATACCATGTCATGATATTCGATTGTATAACTTGATTGCATAACGCGTGTCTATACCAATCCGTGTGTTGTATGATGCTTAGTTGTGTACCTTTTATATATTTGCAAGTGTATGATGACTACATAGAAGTGCATGTCATTTTCACTCATTCTAGTATAGTACATTGCTTGATGTCATGATCTGGTTGTCTAACTTGCCTAAATGCTTAGTATGACATGTCCATGTGCTTATATGAGATAACTAGTATGTAAGGTTGTGTGCTCTTGCCATTCTTGATGTTCATGTTAGTTGATATCAACTAGGTTATCTCATTGTTGCGAGTTGTATTATATTAGTATCATACTTTGGCATCTTGTGTGATGATCATTCATACTTAGCGTTATACAGTACCTAGTTATTACATTGTTGTATATCTAGATGCCGTTCATGCAAGTGATCTTTCATATTTTATGATGTTCCAGGTGTTATAGTTGTACTTGTGTTGCTCTTATATGATTGACTTGTCTCACGTAGTATTATGAGTGCTTTATACTTGTTGTGATAGTTCATCTCATGTTTAGGATAGTTGTACATCCTTTTGTTCCATGTGTTGTATAGTTTCTTGTTAATTCCTTTACAAATGAATTGGTTTGATATATAATAGACTTGATCCTATTTCTTTTAGTAATGTTTTATGGCTAGACCTAGATCAACTAAATCCATGTTGTTGAATGGTATTTGATTGCTTAACTAGTATGGTTTACAATGTTGGTTTGATGATCATATGGATTACTTGCTTTTGAATATAATAGATGATGTATATGTTTGGATGCTATTGATGACCATTATAAATATTTAGATTATGTCTAATTATTTATTTGTGGTTAACTTTTACCTTGAGCATGTCATGTTGTGATTGCGTAGTTAAATGCATAGGACAGTTCCTTTTTATGTGTGTTGATGACATTGCTTTTGTTATATAGTTAGGTGTGATGTGTAGTGGGTACTACTAGTGGTTAGTACCATAGTTCGTATTAGAACATTAGTATTGTTGGCAAGCCTTGATTATCCATCATCAACTAAACCCTGTCAACTCATCGGGTCCTCTACTTACATTCCAGTCATGTTATCTCCTTTTGGAATCTCCATCTGATCAATATCTTGCTATCCATCCACCCTTAATTTGTTTTGGATGTTATTTGGATTACTTTTGTTTTAGTAGTTATTCTTTGTCTTTTGCTATCGGTACGACAAGTAGGGAGTGACGACGATGTTGGACATGGACAGAAACAGGTTACCGAAGAAGGACTCAACAACGAAGGCATGCCTCCTTCTTTAATCATATTTATCCTATGTTTACAAAATTGCATTCTGTTTTATGGCTACTATATGCATGCTATTTTATCTCGTAGCTAGCGTGTCGATTGACACATTACCCTGATCCACTTGTCGCCTATTCACTTGACACCTGAGTAGAATTATATAGTATTCTGGTAGAGTAGAAATGCTTAGCCATGCTTATTACCCTATAGGTTCTTTGTTGAATGATCTTTGAGTCATTGACACTTGAAACTTATTGTTGAGCTCGCTGAGCTAGGCAAGTTGGCCTTGTTGACCTTCTCTATCCTCTTCTACTCTGGGTGAAACTTACCATCTGAATACTGGCACGGGCGACAGCTGAATCAAGGATTGAAGGAGCGATTGGCCGCCCTTCACGACTTGAAGGGGGCAATCAGTCGTCTGTGCCGCTTAAGGCCTAATAAGTCTTGGATTTGAAGATTGTGATAACAGTACAACCACATGCTATATGGGCACTGGCTTGGTCAAGTAAGCTAGTCAGCCTTAGGTGTCGATGTCGCCTTACCGCAGATGGGATAGCTGCCTTAAGAGGAGTATCCTCGGCACAGATGGGGGGGCGGTTTGAGGACATACTCTCAGTTCCGTGCGCCAGACCCGGTGGGCATGTCACATCTTTGGGGGATCTAGTCCAAAGACCCCGTCACAATCTCCCTTCCGGTATACCAGATGGTGTACTACGCTAGCGACGGCTAGTGGCAACAAGTCGGGATTGTGTCGTGTGGGTAAAGTGTACAACCTCTGCAGAGTGTAAAACTAATCGAATAGCCGTGTCCATGGTCAAGGACATCACATGAATCTTTCTTGACATACAGGACCTGTCTTGCTTATTCCCTCTTTACCCCTATTCTTGGAACCTATGAAGAGTGAGTTGATCGAGGATCCTCACTTTGATGAAAGTTATTCTGCAGATAAAACACATTCTCATCAAAAACTGCTTTTATCCAACTGCTTTATTTGTCAAACAAAATTAGCTTTATGCAAATGAGCCATACAGCCTTTCTTTGAAGCCACATGTAGTTATGAGGACCTTCCCCGAGGGAGGCATGTTGAGTACGTAATGTACTCATGGCAATAATTTTGTTGACAACAGAGTTGCATGGAGATGAAGGTGATGACTACGACTACTATGGCGATCCATAGGAGTGAGGTCACGTGGACTACATCGACTGCCTATGGCTGAGATGGAGTCGCTACGCATTGTACTTTCCGCTGTTTTTCTGAATGTAATAAGTGTCATGAGACATTTATCTAGGTATGCCTTGTGGCAAGATATATTTAAAATTGTAATACCTTTTATGTACTGTGCAATGATATCATTTCACTGTGTCATCAACAATGATCCTAGGGTTGACAAATATACACAGGAGGGTCTGGAAGTTAATTCCGGGTTCTCACACCCATCTTCATCAGCTCAAGCTCAAGACCCTCGCGAGGGCCAAGCCTCGCGGGGCGGACGACAGGAAGCTTCCTCAGAGGCAACCTCATCAGGCAGGCTCACGAGGAGGCAGAGAGATCAAGGCAGGGGTACCTCATGAGGAACCCGTGACGCAAGCCATGATGATCGAGACCAGGCGGGCGCCAGCCTGCGCAGTGTCCTTGTTTCCCCTTTGGTGCAAAGGGGGCAAGTACAGGCCAAGGCATCAGGCAAAGGTTGCCATTCCGGTGCAACGAGACCAAGACCAGCAGAGCGGCAGGACAGAAGTCACCGTGGAGCCCAATACGGCGTCATCACCAGTGCTTTTGGCAGCCGAAGACCACCTTTGGTCAGGATAACTTGTACTACATGTTCCCCTTCAAAATGGCCAATTGTTGGCGCCCTTCCCGCTCATTATTTGGGGAGAGGCCTAGGGCCTCTATAAATAGAGCTAGCCACCACAGAGTAGAGGGGATCGATCTATCAATCGAGAAAACATCTAGAAATCTGGTAGAACCCTAGCAGAGAGAGAGGGAGAGGCGACTGAACTCACCCTAGCAGTTCATCGCACCAGCTCAAGAACACCTCTCGCGAGGCTGTTCTTCCTTTGTACTGATCCTCATCAGCCCCTGAGGCAATCCACCACACCACACACTGGAGTAGGGTATTACACCACAACGGTGGCCCCGAACCAGTATAAACCTTGTGTCCCTTGTGTTGTTCGTTGTTTCCAGCTCAAATCACGCGAGGAGATTGGACGTAGATTGGTAGGAGAGAGATCTCCGCGTGCACCCCAGTGTTCGAACCTCAAGGGTCTGCCGGAACCCGAAATCCGACATTTGGCGCGCCAGGTAGGGGTGCGCTGGAATCTTTCTTCCGCCGTTCGCGTGTTATCTTCCGCCGTGTCCATGGCTAACGCTCGTCGGGCTCGCGCCGAGCGCCGGGCTGCTCTCGCCACCCGCGTCGCCCAGACGGCACCCGTCGGCGGACGTCCTCGTCGATCCCCGTCGCCTGCCGCCAACGCCGCCACCGGCCCGGCGGGGAATGAGCAGCAGACCTCCTCCCAGCATCCTTCGGTGCAGCGGGAGGGCCGCACCGCCACACCGTCGCTGACTCCAGCCGCTTCGTCGTCCCATGCCCGTCGCGCCCCCACGGACGCGCACGCCGCGCTACTCCTGGCAAGAGAACTCTTGCACTACCGCTCCGTCGACGACCTCTTCGAAGATTGGCTCGCCCGCATCACCGAGCTTGTCAGCGCCGCAGGGGGCTCCCCCTTCCCGTCCTTCTCGCTGCCTCACCCTCCATTCCGTGCAGGTGGCGAGGATCAGGAGGTGCCTCCACCACCACCTCCCCAAGGAGGCGCCTTGGCTCCGAGGCGCGCAGCCCCGGGGCGAGACCCTCCGCGTCTGGCGACTGCGCAGTAAGAAAGAGCTGCCAAGAGATTCCTCGTCCCCAAGAAGGTGCTCGCGCGCTCCCAATGCCGGTGCGCGAAGATCGCGTCCCTGCACCTCCACGCCAAGACCCCGTGCTGCTCCAAGCGGTGGCACGCGGTAATCCCCATGAGCAAGCCCAGTACCAGCAAAAGGCACCGGTGGCCATAGCAGGCTGCCGTGCCCTCACCCCCGAGCTATGCGACGTCGCATGGCCAGGCAAGTTCAAGCCTGACCTGCCCCCTCGCTACGATGGCATGGCAGACCCGGCGGAGTTCCTGCAACTCTACGAGCTATGCATCGAAGCCGCCAACGGAGACGAAAGGGTCATGGTGAACTGGTTTCCCATGGCGCTCAAGGACGGGGCCCGCACCTGGCTCCTGAACCTAGCTCCTGGCACAATCTCCTCCTAGGACGAGATGCGCACTCGCTTCATCGCCAACTTTCAGGGCACTCGCGACCGGCCCCCGGCCGTGAGCGATCTGCACCGCATCAAGCAGCAGCAAGGGGAAACCCTGCAGAAATACATCCAGTGCTTCAACAACGCTTGCCTCAAGATCCCCAAGGTGACTGAAGAAGCCATCATCTCGGCCTTCTTCGATGGCGTACGCGACGTCAAGATGAAGGAGGAGCTAGCAATCCATGAAGACCTATGCACATCCCTGGAGCTGTTCAACTTGGCGACCAAGTGCGCTAGGGCTGAGGAAGGGCGCCTTTCCCTCCTCGAGCTCCCGGCTGCCGACCCAGAAGAAAAGAAGCCCAAGGCCAAGGACATGAAGCGCAAGGGGGCTGCCATGCTTGTAGCGGAGCCAGACACCAAGCGAGGCAGGGATCAGCCTGAGTCATCCAAAGGCAGCCGGTACTGCATGTACCATGACCTCCACACCCACAACACCAACGAATGTCAAGAGCTCAGGGCCGTGAGAGATGGACGTGTCGGCCGACGCCCCGAGCGCAAAGACAGGGGCTATGGCCGAGGAGGAGGAAGAGGTGGCGGATGATGGGAAGACCGTGGCCCTCGCCAAGGGTGGCATGACCGACCTCGCGAGGATCACTGGCAGGACTAGCCTCGCGAGGGAGGCTGGAGAGATCAGCCTCGTGAGGATCGCCCGCGCGGCAACGCAAACCTTCCTCCTCTGCCGCCACCGCCAAGGAGGAACGTAGATCAACATCAGGACAACGGGGCTGGGGGCTTCCAGGAGCCGCGCGCAATCGCTTGCATCTTGGGTGGCGCGCAGGCCCCAGCCTCACAGCGCATCTTCAAGAAATTTGCTCGCGAGGTGAATGCAGTCCTCCCCAAGCTTGAGGCCACACGCCCTCTCAGGTGGTCCGCATGCGCTATCACGTTCAGCTCAGCGGATCAGCTCAAGTGCACGGCAACGGCTGGAGTCCTCCCTATGCTTTGCTCCCCAGTCATCAGCAACGTGCAGGTCACCAGGACCCTCATTGATGGCAGAGCAGGACTCAACGTCCTGTCCGTCGAGACATTCGACAATTTCCAAATGCCGTACGATCAGTTTCAGCCAACCAAGCCCTTCTCAGGAGTCACTGATGGTTCCACTGTTCCGATAGGGCAGGTTCGCCTTCCAGTCACCTTCGGGCAGCGCAACAACTACCGCACCGAGCTCATCGACTTCGACGTCGCCCACATCCGTCTGCCATACAACGCCATCCTCGGGTACCCAGCCCTGGCCAAGTTCATGGCAGTGACTCACCATGGATACAATGTCCTCAAGATGCCAGGAAGCGGTGGAGTCATCACCGTACCTTGTGAAGAAAGAGACGCGGTGTGTGCACTTGAGCGCGCGTTCCAAGCCGCAGCAATCGAAGACCCGGACCGCAGAAACAGAAGACTTCCCGAGGCGACCCCCAAGAAGAAGAAGGCTTCGCATGGCCCAACCCATCAGGAGGAAGGCGCCTCCGGAGGTGTTGGGTCAGGATCTGCGCCCAATCAGGGAGCGCCACCCTCTCTCGCATAGGAAGGCGCGCCCGGCGCCCTCCTCAGGCAGGGCTCGGGGGCTCTTTCTTGGAGAGCCACCGACTTTGCCAAGGTCGCGAGGGAGGCGCTCGGGCACCACTTGGAGGGGTGCTTCTAGGCACGTTTCCCTCAGGAAGGTACAAGGCAAGGAAGACCAAACCCTCAGGAGTTCATCGCAAGCAACACTCAGGAGCTATAGGAGTCGAGAGTCATGCGCGGCAGCCGCCGCTCGCCCGCCATGGCCCCACATCCAGGTGAGGATGGTGGGCTGCGCGTCTGCATCGACGTGCCAGAGCTCAACCAAGCCGCGTCTCAGGAGCGCCTCTGGCCTTCGCGCGTGCGGCGCTGTGAGGGCCCACCTCACAACTACGTTCGCATGCCTTTCGGCCTGCCAAATGCAGTCGCCGCTCATCAGCGCTTCCTGAGGAGCATTCTAGAGGCTCGGGAGGTCAGGCATCGTGCGGTCTTGGCAGAGATGGAGATGGCTCTCGGAGACCCACCTGTGCCCCCCGGAGCCTCCAGAGGTCCCTGGGCCTGGGGGCTCGTGAGGGTCGACGTCTTCATCGCGTATCGCCCGCTTCTTCAACATCACTCCATCTTCAACGGCACCAGGTGACATCTTTCTAAGTTCCGCTTTTAGCTGGGAGCGCCCATAGGGCCGCATCATTCCCAGGTCACGTGGGTCCGTCCCTGCGGCATGTATCCGTTTTGCTTATGCTCTTTACTTACCTTGTCGGGGGCGCCCCTCGGGCTGCATCATCCCCGAGCTGCTCGGGCCTGGCCCTGCAGCGTTTGATTTTCCAGCGTCTACTTAAAATGAATTTCCTCCTGCGTGCTTAACATACCCAACCTAATCGCCTGCTCGATTGACGCCTACCTATGGAGCCACTTGCTCTGGCACGGCATCTGCGCACGGGTCCGTCCCTGCAACGCTGAAAAATCTGAGTGGTCGAGTTCTGGCCGCGGCAGCCCCACAAGGTGCCACCTCACCAGGCCCTCAGTGCCCCAATCACTCCTCCGGAGCGACCAACGGTTGGCTGGCGACCGTAACAACAGGTCTTGTTTCTCCTTATGACTGGTGTGCAGGACCTACTCCAGGAGCAACGCTAGGGACATCGCGAGCTGTCTCTCCCTCTCTCCGGCACGGACCGCTTGCACATTAAAAGGGGGGCGCCTGAGCATCGCGACTCATGGGCTCCTACTGGCTCTCCAGCCCTCACCCCCTGGCCTTGACCCACGGCATCGCGACCTGTCATACCAGCGGCGGCTGACCTCGCTCGAGGGCCGGGACCTGAGGACGTAGAGCATTAAGGAAAGTGCGGGGGAGTGGGAAGAAGCTCGCGAGGACCTAACCAGCAGTGCCTCAGCTGCCACCGCCCGGGCCAGGCGCTTCATCGAGGAACTATGCCTAACTCAAGAGATAAGTGACGCCCTTACAAGAGTTGGACCAATGCAGCGCAAAACCCTCGCCCAGTGCGGCTCTGTCACGGCGACGTTACCTTCCTTTCTCGCCCCGCGAGGGCTGCTTGAGCGCTAAAGGGGACCTCCCGAGCATCGCGACTCGGGGGCACTTACCGGACCTCGGGCCGCTCACCTCCTGGCCTTGACCACGGCATCGCGACCTGGCATACCAGCGACGACGGAAGCCTGCCTGGGGACTGGGACCTATCAGCGTAGAGCGCCAAGTCCTCGCGAGGATAGAAAAGGGGAGCCGAGCTGAGACAGGACAAGCACCTCGCATTGATTTATATTAAGGATATACTATTCATAAAAGACATGACAGACGCCTTACATACGCCCACGGGGTGTTGCTTCGATTCCTCGCAGGGAACAAGAGTTCTAATCCTAAGGAACGCTAATCGCCCGCACCGCCGCAAGGGACGCCATCATCAACAGTGGGCCGCCCAACGTCGACGCCAACCCCATCCAGATCAGTGGCGTCGGCGGCTGGACGCAGCTGCCCCGCTCCGAGCACCACGCGAGTCGGGGGCTCGTAGTTGTCGTCGCTCGTCTCCAGAGTCGCGAGGAGCTCGGGGGAGCCACTGAATTCCCCAGCTCCACCGCTGCTGCCTGAGGAGCTGCTGGAGGGCCAACGGGCAGGCCAGGTCCTCGCCGGTTCATCACCCCTGCCGCTCTCCCTGGGGCAGCACTCCAGTCGGCGTCCTTCAGCATCGAAGACCTTGAAGAACATCAGGGAGGCGCCATCGTATTCAAGATGAATTACGAGGGCGCCTACCGTCCG
Organism: Triticum urartu; assembly: GCF_056163025.1. NCBI lineage: Eukaryota > Viridiplantae > Streptophyta > Magnoliopsida > Poales > Poaceae > Triticum > Triticum urartu. The sequence continues at coordinate 459,271,455 of NC_141876.1, read as the reverse complement.
GCAGACCCAGGCGATTTCGTCCCAGCCTCGGGTCATGAAGACCTTGCCCGGAGCGACGACCGCGACCTCCGCTCCGGTCGCAAGGGTGCCGCAGTCAGCGTGCTGCAGCCAGAGCTCCAGAGCCCCGCTCGGCGGCATCTCGAAGGCGACGGAAGGAGGGAGGCGAATCCAAGAGCTTGGAGGCATGGCGGCGTGGAGCACGAGCTTGTGAGAGGAGCGTTCAGCGTGGACTCCAGGAGGAACTAACGAGGACATGTATTGTGGGTAGGGTAATAGGCCTGACCTAAAGACCCTACCCATGGGCACCGTACACTTTGTACTGGGCCCCTGGGCTAGATCGCCGTCCAGATGTACCGCAACTTGAAAGTCACTTGGATGGCATCAACCACGCGGAGCACGACACTCCACTCGACGAACTCATTCCACTCGGCCGTGTAACTCACTCGGATATGCGAAGACCAGCAGTCGACAAGGCACGCGAAGCATCATCTTAGTAGTAGGCTGAGTTATGACATTAACGCCCCCACTTTGTAACATAGGAGGTGAGGGGGTGGCGCACTCTATATAAGCCACCCCCACCGCTAGACTAAGGGGCTCTTTTTTCCATCTCTCTCTCTTTTTCACCATTAGTCTCATGACTACGGGTATCCGTTCCACTCTCACTGTAATCTCCAGATACATACTAAGATAAAACAAAGCCTCTCCGGAGCACGAGACGTAGGGTTGTTATCTCTACCCTGAGAGGCCCGAACTCGCTAAAACCACCGTGTCACCCATATGCATCTCGATAGATCATGCTCCTTTATCCTACCCCTCTCTTATTGTCGGAATCGTTACCACGACAGTTGGCGCCCACCTTGGGCCATGGCGTCTATCGAGCCATGATGCAGATGGTTATTTCTTCTACCACCAGCGGCACTTCGATTCCTGCTGGTGCCCTCTATTTGGTTTGATCTTCATGTTTCAATATGTTTTCTGTACTGTTCATCTACACGACGAGCAAAGCATCACAAACAGAAGGAAAGTGTACATCCATCCAAACACGTACAAGGAGAGCTATCGGCCTTCAGGTTGGCTGGCCTCCCATCCGCATGAGCTGATCACTTGAATCGACGCGAAAGCAAGAAACTGACTGCGCCTCCATGGACGACCACCGGCACCATCCGCCCTGTTGTCATCTTCGACCTCGGCACCACCGACTGCGCCTCCGCGCGCAGCCACCGGCGGCATCCGCGTCATCATCGTCGCCAACCTCGTCGCCGAGCCGCACGGACGTCCGTCGTCGCCGTTCGCCTCGCCGTCGACTCCGGCCTCATGTTCTCGGCTGCGCGCCTGCAACCTCCGCGGTGGCGGCGCAGGCACGCAGCGCTCTCGTCTCTGGTCCAGCGGCCTGCGGCGATCTCCGTGGTGGAGGCCCGCTTCGGCGGTGACCTACGAAACAGCCTCGACCGACGACCCTCAAGCGACGGCCGTTCGGGATTGAGGGAATAAGTGCCTGGTAAGTGCATGCATAACGTAGGCCACCTAATCGAGCGATAACTGCATGCAGGAAAAAACGAATGGAAGGACAAATCCCACACGTACGCAGGTAACGTGGCTCCATCGGCAATCATTAAGGGCATGTATAATGGTGCTATCTTAGGAGTGCCACATAGGATAAATGATGAGGTGAAGGAGAGAGAACTCGTAAGAAAAGGCTTGTCTTCTCTTATTTAAGATAAGACAAGAGATGATCTTTTAGCACAATTTGTCTCACCATGTTTCAAGGAATTGCTAGTTATTGAAGATAAGGCTAAGATATAACCCATTATAGACATACTTTTTTGTCATCTCTAAACTACATGCAAGACTTAAGATAAGATTGTCTTATCAACCATTGTACATGCCCTAAGTGCATGCTTAATTAACGTCGGTCTCATAATTCCGTCAAGCATGGATCGACCACCGTTAAGGTAACCACCTCATTAAGTGGTCAATTAGGCGTCCGTTACCTAATTACGGTAATTGACACCCCCGCCTTTCCCGCAAATTAATGGCTTAATTGCCCATCTTTCGGTTTCCACACCGTCTATGCATGCATGCACGGCCATCCGTGGTCTTTACTCCCTGCAAAATACTAGCATCCATGCATGCATGCACAACCCATCTGTGGTCTTTACTCCCTCCAAAATACTAGCATCCATCACGGCCGTATGTGGTCTTTAATCCTTGCAAAATAGTATCCGTGCATGGACACTTTAGTCTAGCAAAAAATATTCGTGGATGTACTAACTTGCAGGCTTATTGAGACGAGCAACGTCGGTTGACTAACTCGCCATTGATTCCACTCGACTGATGGTTTAGCAACCGGATCGCAGCCCAACTGTGGTTCACTTGATCGGTTCACCTTTTCACTCGACCGGCTAATGAACAGTCACCAGCGCCATCCGCCTTGTCATCGTTTCTGGCTTCGTCTACGAGGCCGTCGTCGAACCTTCGCGCACGGCCGCCAGCGCCGTCCGGCTTGTCGTAGTCTTCAGCCTCATCTGCAACGTCTACGACGAACCCGGCGGAACAAGTCCCCAGCCACTCGACAGAAGATTAAGGACCTTATCCTCTCCGATAATTTTACAATTTAGTTCTTAAATTACTATACAATTGCTTAAGAGTCCCTTTTCTGTTCGAACCCAGGTTCACTCGGATGGGACTAAACCACACTTGAATGACCGTCCACTCAAACGATTCGCACGCATGCTCGGACGAATTTACTCGGATGGTTAACAAACCACTACAACAGTCGGACAAAGACGTTCTCGTCCAGCAACCACTCGGACGCCCTGCGCGTCACCACTCCGCGGGACGCCTCTACTTCACCCGGACGCCCCGCACATCGTCACTCCGCGGCACGCATCAACATCACCCTGACGCCCCCGGGTGTCGCCACTCTGCGGGACACGTCTGCGTCATTTGGAGGTCCCGCTCGTCGCCACTCCGCGGGACGCGTCTACTTCATTCGGACGTCACGCACATCATCGCTCCGCGGGACGCGTCTACATCACTCGCCCGCCCCGCGCGTCACCATCGGTTGGTCACCTCATCACCACTCGACCGCCCCGCGCGTTGCCATCGGTTGGCCACCTCATCACCACTCGGCCGCCCCGCGCGTCGCCATCGGTTGGTCACCTCATCACCACTCGGCCGCTCCACGTGTCGCCACTCGGTTGGTCACCTCATCACCACTCGGCCGCCCCGTGCGTCGCCATCGGCTGGTCACCTCATCACCACTCGGCCGCCCCGCGCGTCGCCATCAGTTGGTCACCTCATCACCACTCGGCCGCCTCGCGCGTCGCCATCGGTTGGTCACCTCATCACCACTCGCCCGCTCCGCGCGTCGCCACTCGGTTGGTCGCCTCATCACCACTCGGTCGCCCCGCGCGTCGCCATCGGTTGGTCACCTCATCACCACTCGGCCGCCCCGCGCGTCGTCATCGGTTGGTCACCTCATCACCACTCGGCCGCCCCGCGCATCGCCATCGGTTGGTCACCTCATCACCACTCGGCCGCCCCGCGCGTCGCCACTCGGTTGGTCACCTCATCACCACTCGGCCGCCCCACGCGTCGCCATCGGTTGGTCACATCATCACCACTCGGCCGCTCCGCGCGTCGCCACTCGGTTGGTCACCTCATCACCACTCGGCCGCTCCGCGCGTCGCCACTCGGTTGGTCACCTCATCACCACTCGGCCGCGCCGCGCGTCGCCACTCGGTTGGTCACCTCATCACCACTCGTCCGCCCCGCGCGTCGCCATCGGTTGGTCACCTCATCACCACTCGGCCGCCCCGCGCGTCGTCATCGGTTGGTACCACTCGGCCGCCCCGCGTGTCGCCATCGGTTAGTCACCTCATAACCACTCGTCCGCCCCGTGCGTCGCCATCGGTTGGTCACCTCATAACCACTCGGCCGTCCCGTGCGTCATCATCGGTTGGTCACCTCATCACCACTCGGCCGCCCCACGCGTCGCCATCGCCAAAATCCCCCAGTGGGTGACTTAGTTGCGAATCTGTTTCGCCTAAGTTCAAGAAATCCTACCGAGTGGAGAGCAAACCTCCTACTCGGGGGCTTAGCTGCAGTCCAGTACTCGCCTAAGTTTGAAAAAATCCTACCGAGTGGAGAGCAAACCTCCCACTCGGGGGCTTAGCTGCAGTCCAAGGACTCGCCTAAGTTTGAAAAAATCCTACCGAGTGGAGAGCAAACCTCCCACTCGGGGGCTTAGCTGCAGTCCAGTACTCACCTAAGTTTGAAAAAATCCTACCGAGTGGAGAGCAAACCTCCCACTCGGGGGCTTAGCTGCAGTCCAGTACTCGCCTAAGTTTGATAAAATCCTATCGAGTGGAGAGCAATCCTCTCACTCGGGGGCTTAGCTGCAGTCCAGTACTCGCCTAAGTTTGAAAAAAAATTCCTACCGAGTGGTGAGCAAACCTCTCACTCGGGGGCTTAGCTGCAGTCCAGTACTCGCCTAAGTGTTTGAAATCCTACCGAGTGGAGAGCAAGCCTCACACTCGGAGGCTTAGCTGTAGTACAAGGACTCGCCTAAGTAGCCAAAATCCGACTGAGACAAGAGCAAACCTCTAACTCAAGGAGCTGCATCACAAGTATAATGTGCGCTCCATCCCTATCGGCAAGGACACCGAGACGAAGGTCGACTGTCACCATCGCCTCGTCATCACTCGGCCACTCGCGCGCCTTCAGATAGCTAAGTCATTTTACATTCTGTTATTTCCGTCTTTCCGAGTGTCCCGTAGTTCACACATCATGTTCACTCGGAGGCCACGCCACCGAGTGTACCTCTACTCTCGGCTGTTTATTTTCACATACTTGCTTAGTACTGGTTATGTGACTCCCGAGTCCAACTTCCATTTTTTTCGCATACATCATTCATGAACACCATGTGTCATTCTTCATTCCGAGTTTGCATCGGTCCTCCGGGGCTGCAACTTAGTCGAAACACTACACTTCCGTTTTATTTTAGCCAGCATTCCAATGAGTTCAGTAGGATCTCTCGCTTCGACAAGTTCGAACGAATCCTTCGCTCTTTTAGACTCTTGCTGGTTAACTAGCAAGCCCCTTGCACTCCCAGCGGGTGTCTATGGGTGTTATTCACAAAAATCATTTAAGCACACATCAAATTTCCTCAAGAAATTATTTTGTTGACTTGTGCCATTTTTTACACAAGTTACGCGATCACTCGACGGCCCTATGCGCCAACTTCATCGCTGCTCAGACTCGGTCACAGTACCGGTCCTAGCGCACCATAACACCGACCCTGTCACTCTGTTGACTTCAAAACACATCCGGCCAACCCCTCTGTGGAATCCTCTTCACCGTATCAATGATATAGACCTCGTCAAGCATGAGACAGATAAGTCCCTTTTATAATTAACCTTCACATTTCACTCGTTTGTGACTTTGCTTCTTTCAAGCATCACTCGGAAGCTTCTCCTCATCTTTACCCGAGTCCGACTCGATGAAATACAAATTATCCATTCAACACTATATTTCCCGTATTCCGACATGTCCGTTGTCGAAGCCTGTAGTACGCTCGGGAGCTACGCCACACTCGGGGGCTGCAACTCATTTGGAATGACACTCTCCTGAGTGGTCGAATGCTTCATCACCAGTTAGATCCTTCACTTCAACAAGTGCATTCGACCCACCACTTTGACAAGTTTTATAATCACCCAGACGCTCTGCGCGCCATCTTCATTCCTACTCAGACTCAGTTGTCACGCCGGTCTTGTTGCGTCGCAACCACACTACATCAACCTCGTCGCCACTTGGTTGCGCATGTCTTCACCGCTTGGTCGCTCCGTGCGTCGCCTCTCGGGTGTGCATGCCTTCACCACATGGCCGCCTCGCGCATCACCCGTTGACTGGACACGTAATCCTTCACTCGGACACCTCGCGCATCCTCACTCGGCCGCCCCGCGCGTTGCCACTCGGTTGTGCACATCTTCACCACTCGGCCGCCCCGCGCATTGCCACTCAGTTGGGCATGTCTTTACCTCTACACCCCCAGCACGGGAACGACTAAGTTACTCATGATCAAACCTCATATCACACTCTGTAGCAAGCTTACCTCTTTCGAGCAGCACTCGGGGGCTACGCACAGCCGTTGGCCATGCTGCCCTCAGGGGTTACACCCATTCGATCAACCCGTTGACCACATCAGGAATATCTTTCTGACCATACATGCTCGTTCTGCCGAACATCTATAAGGGTAGTACTGTCCACTCGGACGATCGCCCAAATCATTTCTTGAAGTCATCTTCAGGACTGCAAAACGGTGAAAATGGCGGTCCTCTACGGATACACTTGACCCTTATCCTAGGCTCCAAGGCCTCAGTTTCACAAACTTGGACTCAGAGATGACATGTGCTAGTGTTCCCCCGGGATAATGAGTGGCATCTCTAAGGATAGTCAGCCCACACACTAGCTCGCCACTCGGGTTTCATGGCACGTCCATGTCAGACCACTAGTCTATCTCCTTCAGGAGAAATACGAGTGCCACCGAGTTTTTCCTTGCAGTCAACATACCCCGATCAGTTGGGAAGCACGTCTACTCGGACAAACACCCCTTTCACGCAAAATCTAACGGTTATAAGAAGTATTACTGGAACGATTACTCCCAGGAGTGTCCAGCTTTTTTCTACAGTAGGCAATTTCAAAGCCGAATTCATTCCCCGTGCCGAGAGCACAAAGATTCAGCTGCTTGACCGAGTTCCAGGCTGAATTTATTCCATGCTAAGTGCACGAAGATCAGTTCGACTGACTCAGCTCCAGGCTGAGCTTACTTACCATGTCAAGCGCCTGAAGATGCATCTGATTGACTCAATTTCAGATTAAAAGATATTTACCGTGTCGACTGCATGGAGGTTTACCAGGAGACTTAAACCCTCTGCCCGACTCATCTAGTCCGAAGAGGCTCGGGAACTACACCCAGTGGGTGCACTCAGCGTGCCCCCAGTGGAAGAGAACTCATAAAGAAACATTTTGCTCGATGCAAAACAAGCTCCAGAATTACTCGACCTCCGAGTCAGAGAAGAACAAGTTCGATCAGTACCAGCTAAGAAGATTTTAGTTCTCTCAGAACCCCGCCGACTGCCCGCAGTCGACAGCGGTCTCGGGGACTACACCTAGTGGGTGCACTCAGCGTGCCCCCACTCGAGTAATCTCCACTCGGTACGGCCTGACCAGTCCGAGTGATGAACAACAACAAAAAAGATAGGCTCTAAGACTCCCGCCGACTATTGGTATCCACTCGGAACAATTCGTCTGGTCCGAGTGACGGCCAAACAACAACAAAAAAGATAGGCTCTAAGACTCCCGCCGACTGCCCGGAGTCGACGTCAGTCTCGGGGACTACACCCAGTGGGTGCACTTAGCGTGCCCCCACTGGAATGGTATCCACTCGGAACGGTCCGCCCGGTCCGAGTGACGGCCAAACAACAAAAAAAGACACGTTCTAGGCGTGAAGAAATTCCGAGTACTCAGTTACTCGATGCAGGACCAGCTCCAAACTTAGCGTGCCCCCACTGGAATGGTATCCACTCGGAATGGTCCGCTCGGTCCAAGTGACGGCCAAACAACAAAAAAGACACGTTCCACGCGTGAAGAAATTTCGAGTAATCGGTTACCCGATGCAGGACCAGCTCCAAATCACTCCAAAAAATTGCTATAAGGTGAGTTTAACACTCCTCCGCGGACCCGTTTGAGCTCATTTCACTAGGACACCATGGAGTCCAGAATCCGTCAAGGCAACACGCAGAGATAAGACCGCCGCGTGACTAAAGGGAGTTCATAAGTGCCTCCGTAGCACTCTACTCATCTGGGAATTCACCTCGACTCGACCCGCTCAACCTCGACCGATTCGGGGGCTAATGATGAGGACATGTATTGGGGGTAGGGTAACAGGCCTGACCTAAAGACCCTACCCATGGGCACCGTACACTTTGTACTGGGCCCCTGGGCCAGATCGCCGTCCAGATGTACCGCAACTTGAAAGTCACTCGAACGACATCAACCACGCGGAGCACGGCACTCCACTCGACGAACTCATTCCACTCGGCCGTGTAACTCACTCGGATATGCGAAGACCAGCAGTCGACAAGGCACGCAAAGCATCATCTTAGTAGTAGGCTGAGTTATGACATTAACGCCCCCACTTTGTAACATAGGAGGTGAGGGGGTGGCGCACTCTATATAAGCCACCCCCCACTGCTAGACTAAGGGGCTCTTTTTTCCATCTCTCTCTCTTTTTCACCATTAGTCTCAGGACTACGGGGATCCGTTCCACTCTCACTGTAATCTCCGGATACATACTAAGATAAAACAAAGCCTCTCCAGAGCACGAGACGTAGGGTTGTTATCTCCACCGTGAGAGGCCCGAACTCGCCAAAACCACCGTGTCACCCATATGCATCTCGATAGATCATGCTCCTTTATCCTACCCCTCTCTTATTGTCGGAATCATTACCACGATAGGAACCACGCGCACCACCGTGACTCGCCGGCATCGACGGCGGCATCGTCGGTGTTGCTCGACCCCTTCTCCTGCAGGACCTACGATGCAGGCGTGCAAGGGTAGCGGATACCCAGGCGGCGGCCGCTCGTACCAGCGCCTCGGTGCCTCCTGCTGAGCACCCTCATCTCGGCGGCGGAGGACCAGTCGTTTCTTCAGCGGAAGTGGGTCCGGACCCTCTCAGGGGGCCTTTCCCTTCTCTTCTGCAGAGAACCGGCGAATTGGAGCCATTGGCGTAAGGAGAAGCAAGAGCGAGGAAGAAGAAGGAAAGGAGCGGCAGCAAAGGATGGACTGAAGGGGCTCGCACAGCCCCATACTTATAACCAGAGGAGGCCAACCGCCGAGCACCACGATCACAAGTAATCACGACCGGTTTGTCTGCATGCAGGGACTTGTCAAGTCGTGCAGTTGCCGAGGCATCATGGGGAAGCGCAGTCGCCCACGTCCAATCAATCGCCACGCTGTAGGATCGAAAGTATGTCTAGAGGGGGGTGATTAGACTACTTGACCAAATAAAAACTTAACCTTTTCCCAATTTTAGTTCTTGGCAGATTTTAGCTATTGTAGAACAAGTCAAGCAATCATCACACAATTCAAGCAAGCATGCCAAGAGTATATTGGCAGCGGAAAGTAAAGCATGCAACTTGCAAGAATGTAAAGGGAAGGGTTTGGAGAATTCAAACGCAATTGGAGACACGGATGTTTTTCCCGTGGTTCGGATAGGTGGTGCTATCCTACATCCACGTTGATGGAGACTTCAACCCACAAAGGGTAACGGTGTCGCGAGTCCACGAAGGGCTCCACCCACGAAGGGTCCACGAAGAAGCAACCACCCACAAAGGGTCCACGAAGTAGCAACCTTGTCTATCCCACCATGGCCATCGCCCACGAAGGACTTGCCTCACTAGCGGTAGATCTTCACGAAGTAGGCGATATCCTTGCCCTTACAAACTCCTTGGTTCAACTCCACAATCTTGTCGGAGGCTCCCAAGTGACACCTAGCCAATCTAGGAGACACCACTCTCCAAGAAGTAACAAATGGTGTGTAGGTAATGAACTCCTTGCTCTTGTGCTTCAAATGATAGTCTCCCCAACACTCAACTCTCTCTCATAGGATTTGGATTTTTTGGAAAGAATATTTGAGTGGAAAGCAACTTGGGGAAGGCTAGAGATCAAGATTCATATGGTAGGAATGGAATATCTTGGTCTCAACACATGAGTAGATGGTTCTCTCTCAGAACATATGAGTTAGAATTGTGTATGTGTTCTGATGGCTCTCTCCACGAATGAAGAGGAGGTGGAGGGGTATATATAGCCTCCACACAAAATTCAACCGTTACACACAGTTTTCCAATCTCGGTGGGACCGAATCAACAAACTCGGTCGGACCGAAAAGGTAAACCTAGTGACCGTTAGAGATTTTCGGTGGGACTGACATGCAACTCAGTAGGACCGATATGGTTAGGGTTTGGGCATAACGTAATCTCGGTGAGACCGATTACACAAACTCGGTGAGACCGAGTTCGGTAATAAGCTAACCAGAGAGTTGGTCAGATAAACTCGGTGGGACCGATTTGCTCTTTCGGTGAGACCGAAAAGTTACAAAAGGGAAACATAGAGTTTACATTGCAATCTCGGTGGGACCGATTCGCTCTTTCGGTGAGACCGAAAAGTTACGAATGGGAAACAGAGAGTTTGCAATCCGATCTCGGTGAGACCGAGATCCCTATCGGTAGAACCGAATTGCTAGGGTTTGGCAGTGGCTTATGACAAGTGAAACTCGGTGGCGTCGGATAGAAAGAATCGGTAGGACCGAGTTTGGCTTAGGGTTTAGGTCATATGTGGATATGGGAAAGTAGTTGAGGGTTTTGGAGCATATCACTAAGCACATGAAGCAAGAGGCTCATTAAGCAACACCTCATCCCTCCTTGATAGTATTGGCTTTTCCTAAAGACTCAATGTGATCTTGGATCACTAAAATATAAAATGAAGAGTCTTGAGCTTTTGAGCTTGAGCCAATCCTTTTTCCTTAGCATTTTGAGGGTTCCACTTTCACATCCATGCCATGCCAATCATTGAGCTTTCCTGAAATAGTCATCTTGGAATAGCATTAGCTCAATGAGCTATATGTTGTTATGAATTACCAAAACCACCTAGGGATAGTTGCACTTTCACACGCGGTGCCCAAGGCCGCAGGCTATTGGGGCTCGCGGCGCTTCGCGCTTGCCCCTTCGCTTTCCTGCTAGGCCAAGCCCGGGCGAGCCTTGGGCCCGGGGGCTATTGTCGGTGTTCTGGGAACGGGGGTCCCCAGACTTGCCTGCCTGCGGCCTGCGGCGTGGCTCAAGTGGGGGCCCAGCGCGGCCCATCTTCATCAGCTCAATCTCAAGACCCTCGCGAGGGGCCAAGCCTCGCGGGGCGGACGACAGGAAGCTTCCTCAGAGGCAGCCTCATCAGGCAGGCTCGCGAGGAGGCAGAGAGATCAAGGCAGGGGTACCTCGCGAGGAACCCGTGACGCAAGCCATGACGATCGAGACCAGGCGGGCGCCGGCCTGCGCAGTGTCCTTGTTTCCCCTTTGATGCAAAGGGGGCAAGCACAGGCGAAGGCATCAGGCAAAGGTTGCCATTCCGGTGCAACGAGACCAAGACCAGCAGAGCGGCAGGACGGAGGTCACTGTGGAGCCCAAGACGGTGTCATCACCAGTGCTTTTGGCAGCCGAGGACCACCTTTGGTCAGGATAACGTGTGCTACATGTTCCCCTTTGAAATGGCCAATTGTTGGCACCCTTCCCGCTCATTATTTGGGGAGAGGCCCAGGGCCTCTATAAATAGAGCTAGCCACCACAGAGTATAGGGGGATCGATCTATCGATCGAGAAAACATCTAGAAATCTAGTAGAACCCTAGCAGAGAGAGAGAGGGAGAGGCGACTGAACTCACCCTATCAGTTCATCGCACCAGCTCAAGAACACCTCTCGCGAGGCTGTTCTTCCTTTGTAATGATCCTCATCAGCCCCTGAGGCAATCCACCACACCACACACTGGAGTAGGGTATTACACCACAACGGTGGCCTGAACCAGTATAAACCTTGTGTCCCTTGTGTTGTTCGTTGTTTCCAGCTCAAATCACGCGAGGAGATTGGGCGTAGATCGGTAGGGGAGATATCTTCGCGCGCACCCTAGTGTTCGAACCTCAAGGGTCTGCCGGAACCCGAAATCCGACAGTCACCATTTGCCTGGGTTTTCACGCTCCAAAGAAACCCTATGCATATCTTGGTCATGGCCATGATCGTATTGTTGGGGATGTCCAGAGTCAACATTGTGTGAACGGGAATTGCACAAAGGACTGATTTTACCGAGATCATCCTCCCACTCTCGGGCATATTGGCGCCCTTCCAGCTTGGTAGGCGTGCTTCCAGTTGGTCTACAAGCCCTGAGAGCCGGGCAGTTGTTTGCTTTCTAATGGTGAGTGGGAGTCCGAGGTATCTGCATGGAAGGTTCTGGTTGGGCATCCCAAGATCCATGACACTTGTTCCATTTGTGTGGCGCTACATGATACGTCTCCAATGTATCTATAATTTTTGATTGCTCCATGCTATACTATCTACTATTTTGGACTATATTGGGCTTTATTTTCCACTTTTTATATTATTTTTGGGACTAACCTATTAACCGGAGGCCCAACCCAGAATTGCTGTTTTTTGCCTATTTCAGTGTTTCGAAGAAACGGAATATCAAACGGAGTCCAAACGGAATGAAACCTTCGGGAACGTGATTTTCTCACAGAACATGATGTAGGAGATTTGGACCCTACGCCAAGGCATCAAAGAGGCGGTCACGAGGGTGGGGGGCGCGCCCCCCTGCCTCGTGGGCCCCTCGATGCTCCACCGACGTACTTCTTCCTCCTATATATACATACGTACCCCCAAACGATCAGAGACGGAGCCAAAAACCTAATTCCACCGCCGCAACTTTCGGTATGCACGAGATCCCATCTTGGGGCCTGTTCCGGAGCTCCGCCGGAGAGGGCCGTCATCACGGAGGGCTTCTACATCATCATAGCCTCTCCGATGAAGTGTGAGTAGTTTACCTCAGACCTTCAGGTCCATATTTAGTAGCTAGATGGCTTCTTCTCTCTTTTTGGATCTCAATACAAAGTTCTCCCCCTCTCTTGTGGAGATCTATTCAATGTAATCTTCTTTTTGCAGTGTGTTTGTTGAGACCGATGAATTGTGGGTTTATGATCAAGTCTATCTATGAATAATATTTGAATCTTCTCTAAATTCTTTTATGTATGATTGGTTATCTTTGCAAGTCTCTTTGAATTATCCATTTGGTTTGGCCAACTAGATTGGTAGTTCTTGCCATGGGAGAAGTGCTTAGCTTTGGGTTCGATCTTGCGGTGTCCTTTCCCAGTGACAGAAGGGGCAGCAAGGCACGTATTGCATCGTTGCCATCGAGGATAACAAGATGGAGTTTATTTATATTGCATGAATTTATCTCTCTACATCATGTCATCTTGCTTAAGGCATTACTCTGCTTTTAACTTAATACTCTAGATGCATGCTGGATAGCGATCGATGAGTGAAGTAATAGTAGTAGATGCAGAATCGTTTCGGTCTACTTGTCACGGACGTGATGCCTATATACATGATCATGCCTAGATATTCTCATAACTATGCTCAATTCTGTCAAATGCTCAATAGTAATTTGTTCACCCACCGTAGAATACTTATGCTCTTGAGAGAAGCCACTAGTGAAACCTATGGCCCCCGGGTCTATTCTCATCATATCAATCTCCATCACTTTAATATTGTTTTGCTTTTTACTTTGCCTTTACTTTTTACTTTGCATATTTATACTAAAAATACCAAAAATATTATATCTATTAGATCTCACTCTCGTAAGTGACCGTGAAGGGATTGACAACCCCTAATCGCGTTGGTTGCGAGTAGCTATCGTTTTGTGCAGGTGCGAGGGACTTGAGCGTGGCCTCCTACTGGATTGATACCTTGGTTCTCAAAAACTGAGGGAAATACTTACGCTACTTTGCTGCATCATCCCTTCCTCTTCGGGGAAAACCAACACAAGCTCAAGAGGTAGCAAGAAGGATTTCTGGCGCCGTTGCCGGGGAGTCTACGCAAAAAGTCAACATACCAAGTACCCATCACAATCCCTATCTCTCGCATTACATTATTTGCCATTTGCCTCTCGTTTTCCTCTCCCCCACTTCACCCTTGCCGTTTTATTCGCCCTCTCTCTCTATCCTCCCTCTCTATTTGCCTCTTTTCCCTCACCATGTCAGAACCAAAAAGAGTTGGGGTTCTCTCCCAAGTTCTAGTGCTTTAGACAATCCTGCTATCTTATCTAAACTCATAAATCGGAATGCTATAGAACAACTTGCCGGAGTTATCAATGATAACCTTAGTAATTTTGATGAAGATGATTCTGGAATTTTTCGTTATTTACTTGATGAATCTTTGAAAGATGCTTGGGATAGGCTGTTAAGGATCCGGGCTAGCTATGTACCCCAATATCAAATTGAGGTTTACTTAAAAAGCTTTTATGTTGGGCTACCCGCTTCGTTCAAACAAGTTTTAGATTCTATTTTCGAAGGGGGTTTCCTTGAAGGGGACCCCATAGATACCTATGAGAGGATGAAAACTATATTTGGGCACCCCATTAATGAGAAAGCTGAAATCACATCTCTCTTGCTTTCTTGCCAAAACGAATCTATTAAAAAGATAAAAGCTAGCCTATATGCCAATTTCCGCAACATTCTTAATCTTTCTTCTACCATTAATGGACATGTACTTTGTCAAAATAGAAAGATTAATTCCATAGATAACAATTTTGCTCTCTTTCTCTCTAAAACCAAGAATGGCAATACCTAGATCTATCCTCGCTTTTATGCCTAGCTAGGGGCGTTAAACGATAGCGCTTGTTGGGAGGCAACCCAATTTTAATTTTATTCCTTGCTTTTTGCTCCTGTGTAGTAATAAATAAATTATTAGCCTCTGTTTTGGTTGTGTTTTTCAGTGTTTAATTAGTGTTTGTGCCAAGTAGAACCGTCGGGAAGACTTGGGGAAAGTCTTGTTGAACTTGCTGTAAAAAACAGAAACTTTAGCGCTCACGAGAACTGCTGTCAGTTTTATTTGAAGAGTGATATTTAGTTAATTCTTTTTGAATATGATTAATAGATAAATTACTCACGTCCAGAAATTTATTTTATAATTTTTGGGGTTCCAGATCTTGCGCTAGCTACAGATTACTACAGACTGTTCTATTTTTGACAGATTCTGTTTTTCGTGTGTTGTTTGCTTATTTTGATGAATCTATGGTTAGTAAAATAGTTTATAATCCATAGAGAAGTTGGAATACAGTAGGTTTAACACCAATATAAATAAAGAATGAGTTCATTACAGTACCTTGAAGTGGTATTTTGTTTTCTTTCGCTAACGGAGCTCACGAGTTTTCTACTTTAAGTTTTGTGTTGTGAAGTTTTCAAGTTTTGGGTGAATTCTTTTGATGGATTATGGAACAAGGAGTGGCAAGAGCCTAAGATTGGGGATGCCCATGGCACCCCCAATATAATCCAAGGACACCAAAAAGTCAAAGCTTGGGGATGCCCCGGAAGGCATCCCCTCTTTCGTCCACTTCCATCGGTAATTTACTTGGAGCTATATTTTTATTCACCAACATGATATGTGTTTTTCTTGGAGCATCTTGTATTATTTGTGTCTTTGTGTCTTAGTATGCCACAATCATCCTTGCTGTACACACCTTTTGAGAGATCCATACATGAATTAAAATTTGATAGAATACTCTATGTGCTTCACTTGTATCTTTTGAGCGTTATAATTTTGCTCTATGTGCTTCACTTAGATCTTTTAGAGCACGGTGGTGGATTTGTTTTAAAGAAACTATTGATCTCTCATGCTTCACTTAAATTATTTTGAGAGTCTCTTAATATCATGGTAATTTGCTTAATAATAATATGCTTGGTATTCAAGATTTGTGAAACTTTCTTTTGAGTGTGTTGACTACTAAGAAAAGATTGAAGCATGATAATTGTTTTGAGATATGGAGGTGATAATATTAAAGTCATGCTAGTTGAGTAGTTGTGAATTTAAAGAATACTTGTGTTAAAGTTTGTGATTCCGTAGCATGCACGTATGGTGAACCGTTATGTGATGAAGTCGGAGCATGATTTATTTATTGATTGTCTTCCTTATGAGTGGCGGTCGGGGACGAGCGATGGTCTTTTCCTACCAATCTATCCCCCTAGGAGCATGTGCGTAATACTTTGCTTTGATAACTTCTAGATTTTTGCAATAAGTATATGAGTTCTTTATGGCTAATGTTGAGTCCATGGATTATACGCACTCTCACCCTTCCATCTTTGCTAGCCTCTCTAATACCGCGCACTTTTCGCCGGTATCATACACCCACCATATACCTTCCTAAAACAACCACCATACCTACCTATTATGGCATTTCCATATCCATTCCGAGATATATTGCCATGCAACTTTCCATTGTCCCGTTTATTATGACACACTCCATCATTGTCATATTGCATATCCCGGTACACCGCCGGAGGCATTCATATAGAGTCATATTTTGTTCTAAGTATTGAGTTGTAATTGTTGAGTTGTAAGAAAAATAAAAGTGTGATGATCATCATTATTAGAGCATTGTCCCAGTGAGGAAAGAATGATGGAGACTATGATTCCCCATAAGTCGGGATGAGACTCCGGACGAAAAATAAAATAAATAAATAAAAAGAGGCCATAAAAAAGAGAAAAGGCCCAAATAAAAAAATGAGAGAAAAAGAGAGAAGGGACAATGTTACTATCCTTTTACCACACTTGTGCTTCAAAGTAGCACCATGATCTTCATAGTAGAGAGTCTCTCATGTTATCACTTTCATATACTAGTGGGAATTTTACATTATAGAACTTGGCTTGCATATTCCAATGATGGGCTTCCTCAAATTGCCCTAGGTCTTCATGATCAAGCAAGTTGAATGCACACCCACTTAGTTTCTTTTTGAGCTTTCATATACTTATAGCTCTAGTGCATCCGTTGCATGGCAATCCCTACTCACTCACATTGATATCTATTGATGGGCATCTCCATAGCCCGTTGATACGCCTAGTTGATGTGAGGCTATCTTCTTCTTTTTGTCTTCTCCACAACCACCATTCTATTCCACCTATAGTGTTATATCCATGGCTCACGCTCATGTATTGCGTGAAGATTGAAAAAGTTTTGAAAAAGTTAGAGTATGAAACAATTGCTTGGCTTGTCATCGGGGTTGTGCATGATTTGAATACTTTGTGTGGTGAAGATAGAGCATAGCCAGACTATATGATTTTGTAGGGATAACTTTCTTTGGCCATGTTATTTTGAGAAGACATAATTGCTTTGTTAGTATGCTTGAAGTATTATTATTTTTATGTCAATATAAACTTTTGTCTTGAATCTTTCTAATCTGAATATTCATATCACAATTAAGAAGATTTGCATTGAAATTATGCCAAGTAGCACTCCGCATCAAAAATTCTCTTTTTATCATTTACCTACTCGGGACGAGCAGGAATTAAGCTTGGGGATGCCTGATACGTCTCCAACGTATCTATAATTTTTGATTGCTCCATGTTATATTATCTACTGTTTTGGACTATATTGGGCTTTATTTTCCACTTTTATATTATTTTTGGGACTAACCTATTAACTGGAGGCCCAGCCCAGAATTGCTGTTTTTTTGCCTATTTCAGTGTTTTGAAGAAACGGAATATCAAACGGAGTCCAAACGGAATGAAACCTTCGGGAACGTGATTTTATCACCGAACGTGATGCAGGAGACTTGGACCCTACGCCAAGGCATCAGAGAGGCGGTCACGAGGGTGGGGGGCGCCCCCCCTAGGGCGCGCTCCCTGCCTCGTGGGCCCCTCGATGCTCCACCTACGTACTTCTTCCTCCTATATATACATACGTACCCCCAAACGATTAGAGACGGAGCCAAAAACCTAATTCCACCTCCGCAACTTTCTGTATCCACGAGATCCCATCTTGGGGCCTGTTCCGGAGCTCCGCCGGAGAGGGCCGTCATCATGGAGGGCTTCTACATCATCATAGCCTCTCCGATGAAGTGTGAGTAGTTTACCTCAGACCTTCGGGTCCATAGTTAGTTGCTAGATGGCTTCTTCTCTCTTTTTGGATCTCAATACAAAGTTCTCCCCCTCTCTTGTGGAGATCTATTCGATGTAATCTTCTTTTTGCGGTGTGTTTGTTGGGACCGATGAATTGTGGGTTTATGATCAAGTCTATCTATGAATAATATTTGAATCTTCTCTGAATTCTTTTATGTATGATTGGTTATCTTTGCAAGTCTCTTCGAATTATCCGTTTGGTTTGGCCACCTAGATTGGTAGTTCTTGCCATGGGAGAAGTGCTTAGCTTTGGGTTCGATCTTGCGGTGTCCTTTCACAGTGACAGAAGGGGCAGCAAGGCACGTATTGCATCGTTGCCATCGAGGATAACAAGATGGGGTTTATTTCATATTGCATGAATTTATCTCTCTACATCATGTCATCTTGCTGAAGGCGTTACTCTGTTTTTAACTTAATACTCTAGATGCATGCTGGATAGCGGTCGATGAGTGGAGTAATAGTAGTAGATGCAGAATTGTTTCGGTCTACTTGTCACAGACGTGATGCCTATATACATGATCATGCCTAGATATTCTCATAACTATGCTCAATTCTGTCAATTGCTCAACAGTAATTTGTTCACCCACCGTAGAATACTTATGCTCTTGAGAGAAGCCACTAGTGAAACCTATGGCCCCCGGGTCTATTCTCATCATATTAATCTCCATCACTTTAATCTTGTTTTGATTTTTAATTTGCCTTTACTTTTTACTTTGCATCTTTATACTAAAAATACCAAAAATATTATATCTATCAGATCTCACTCTTGTAAGTGACCGTGAAGGGATTGACAACCCCTAATCGCGTTGGTTGCGAGTAGCTATCGTTTTGTGCAGGTACGAGGGACTTGAGCGTGGCCTCCTACTAGATTGATACCTTGGTTCTCAAAAACTGAGGGAAATACTTACGCTACTTTCTGCATCATCCCTTCCTCTTTGGGGAAAACCAACACAAGCTCAAGAGGTAGCACTGCATCAGATCGGCAGGGCCGCACACTTGTCCAGGTTGACACGCAGGCCCGAGGCCTCGCCAAAGAGCTGTAGAATGGCCGCACAAGCCTATAGATCCAATGCAGCTGGCTCGAGGAACACCATAACATCATCCGCGAACATCGAGCACTACAAAAAAAAGACACATCCATGACATTTTGGGCCGAACAAATTTTTTTCTGTCATACATATGACACTTCTATGACGATAATTGTGACAAAACCCGGTATCATCATAGATGTGGTGGGCTCCTACTTCTATGACAAAAAATCATGACAGAAATGGGCTTTTAGTCCTGGGCGGGCCGGAGACGCAGCTGCAAGACATTCTTTGGGCCGTCCATGACGGAAAAAACCGTGGTAGAAGCGAGGGGGAGGAAAATTTCGGGAGTTCCCGGTTACGGTGGGAGGTCGGGGGCCGAGCGATGCGCGTTTCTCTCGTACACGTATGCACGTGTGTGCGAGGCATTGGCTCTAAATAAACCCAAGCGAGGCGTTAGGCTCTAACTAAACCCAAGCGAGGCGTTAGGCTCTAACTAAACCCAAGCGATTGCACTGCAGGCTATGCGTTACTGAACCCGAGCGATCGATCGATGGCTGTTAACTGAACCCGATTGAGCGATTCCATCGCTACTGCTGCTAACTGAAGCCGATCGATGGGATGAACAGTGAGCGGGGGGTTTGGATGAACAGTGAGCGGTGGCGTTGCCTCTGGATGAACAGGACCCCGTGGTGTGGTGGAGGGCTGGATGAACAATAGACGATAGAGGGGTGTACACGAGCCCTGGCCGTACATATGAGCGAGTAGGCATTCGAGACCCCGCCCGTATGTACACATACGTGGCCGTATTTTCTTTCTTGCACCCTGGCCACTGTACGTACATGTAAATGCTATGTGCGCGCCTCTACTACGACACGTGCGCGCCTCTACATCAACCAGTATGTACGTACACGTTCGCGACCAGAATGACAACGCTACGTACGCTTCGACCAGGTGGGTCCCGACTGTCAGGCACTTCCTTGCCTGCGAAGATGTAGCTGGTGGGTCCCAGCAGTCAGGGGGCGAATCGTTTTTTTGCCCGGACGCACTTCCTTGCGTGCAAAGATGTAGCTGGTGGGTCTCAGTAGTCGGGGGAAACATTTTTTTTGCAAAATACGGTGGGCCCGTCTGGTGGGTCCCGTTGTCAGGTGGAGGAATAATTATTTTGCACGTAATAAGGAGGCACTTCCTTGCTGCGGCCGTGGACCCAGCTGTCAGCCTCTCCACGTATAGTGCACGTCCGATGAAAGTCGTTCCTTGACCATGTTGACCACGCCGCACCGAGAGCACCAGGGCGGTGGACGACGGCGAGGCCTAGGAATGGGATGACGCGGAGCCGGGGAAGACGCGGCAGTGGATGCCCACGCGTAGAGGAGTACGAGTGTTCGCTGGTTCGCTGCGGTGTGAGGCTGCCGTCGCCGCAGAATAACAGGGGGTGTGGGTGAGTAGAGGGATGGCCTCGCCAGCGGTGTGTGTAGTAGGGGGCGGTGAGGCCTCCGCCGCATCGTAGCCGGCCATGGGAGGCAGGAGCACGAGGCACGACCGGCGCTGGTTTGGATGGCTGGAGCAAGAAGACCAGAGGTTGAAGAAGCACTACGGTCGTTGGATGGACATCATACAGTTACTGGAGCTAGAATCATGCATATTGACTAAGTTGACAAAGCCCTCCGTCCCCGTCAACTTAGTAGGCCCACAAGTCAGCCTCCCAGCAAGGTGGGTCCCAGCTAGCAGGGGGGTATTCATTTTTTTGAGCGTAATAAGGAGGCACTTCCTTGCGTGCGAAGATATAGCTGGTGGGTCCGAGCTGTCAGCGGTGATAACGTTTTTTTCGTGAAATACAGAGGCCCTTTCGGTGGGTCCCTGATGTCAGGTGGAGGAATCATTATTTTGCGCATAATAAGGAGGCATTTCCTTGCGTGCGGCCGTGGACCCAGCTGTCGGCCTCTCCATGTACAGTCCACTTCAGATGCATGTCGGTCGTTGACCACGAAGACCAGGCCGCGCCGAGAGCACCAGGGCGGTGGACGATGGTGAGGCCTAGGAAGGGAACGACACGGAGGCAGTGAAGACTCAGCAGTTGTTTCCCACACGGAGGGGAGTACGACTGTACGAGGGTTTACTGGTTCGTCTGCCGTCGCCGGAGAATAACAGCAGGTGTGGGTGAGTAGAGGGATGGCTAGGCCAACGATGGGAGTACGGTGGGGCGGTGAGGCCTGCGTGGCAACAGAGCCAGCCACGGGGAGGAGGGAGCAGGCAGTCCCTCCGGTGCCTGTTTGAGCGGCCGGAGCAGGAAGAGCAGAGATTGAAGAAGCACGACGGCCGTTCGATGGCCATCCAACAGTCACTGCTTGTGCGTCAACCTTTTTTTAGGAAAGCCTCAAATCTGTGGAAAACAGCATACATCCCATTTGCTAATTCTTAAGGTTTTTTTTGGAGCCCATATTCTCTTTGTTAGCATTACAGCCCATATTGTGGCCACGGTTAAAAAATTATATGAAATTTTGCATATTTCGGTGCGGTCCGAACTGTTTTTAATCCCGAAATTTCGACTCACATTCAAACTAATTTTAAAAATAAATGTATATCAATATAAAATCCAACAAATTCTCCACGCATAAAAATTAATGTAATTTAAAATCTCGAAATGAAAAAAGATATTTGAAACTAATTGCCGGTTTGATGTGTTTTAAAAATGTACAGCCCATTTCTCCTTATTGATGGGCCATTTTCTTGGCCAGCCGAATGAAAGCTCTCGTCGTCTTGAAAGATTTGTAGCCCAACAGTCCTGACAAAGCGACTTACTTGGCAAATCACAAAAAAACTGGGCTGTGGCCGTGGACCCAGCTGTCAGTCCATTTGTTTTTTTAGTCCTTTGGTGGGCTGGGTGAAACAATGATGTAGCATCTATGCAGCCCATTTAAATCCCATTTGCATTTTTCTCGAAAGCCGCGGACTTGTTGGGCTGGGTGAAAATATCATGTTGGGCTAGACGGAGAAATGTTATAAAAACATAAACACATGATTGCACGTCAGTAAAATCTTTGCAAGCTTATGTACGCAATCACTAGGAGTTAATTGCCAAGTTATATATAAACAATTATTATTATTATTTTGTAAGAACTTTCAACTTATGAAATAAAATATCATTTTAATTTGATGAGTTAATAGTACGTGGGGTATTATTATTTTTTAGGCTAGACGTGGGACAGTTGAGTTGGTTCTAGGGGAAAGTACTAGGAGAAAACTCAGTTTACATCGAAAAAGAAAGTGGGAGAAAATTCAGAGACCTGCTGGGTCCACCTGAGGAGGGGAATATGTTGGGAGGAAGGAGATTCAAAGCACGGCAGCCGAGTGAAACTAGTTTTTTTACGGACAAGTGAACTAGTTTACATACATAAGCAAATTGCCACTAAAAAAGCAATCAGGTTAATGGGTTCTTAAAAGAAATATTTTGGACAAAAAGATAATTACGACACATAGGCTAATGCATGAAACACTCACATGATAAAGGTGCTTATAAACAGATAAAGTACAACATCTAGACCTTCCTAGCACGCTTGATCATGACGCTGCGGCTGTCCGTGTACTCGTCGGTTACGGGAAGCAGACACGCCCTCATGTCCAAGATCTGCGTGTACATGTCGTAGCATGCGTATGCACCCTTGGCCGCGTAGGTTATGTAGGCTAGATTCAGAGGTACCTCCCACGTGTTCAAGTCGTCTTCTTTCATGTTGGCGTATCAGGGGTCGATGATGGTCTCAGCGAGGTCAACCACAGAGTCCTTCTCCTGCCCGTTGCTGATGATCTTGTATTGCTTCTGGATGTCGACAAGCTTGTTGCACCAGATGGCCGAATCGTCGCGTTCTTCCTTCTCTCCACCATAGCGAAGGTGCAGTCGGCGCTGCCGATGAAACGGGTGAATGCTCCAGAACCTGGTGCAGCCATAGGACTGAGGTGAGGCAGAGCTTCACCGAGTCTGTATCATTGGTGTACATCACATTCAACTTGGTGCAGCCATAGGACTGAACGGCGAACTCAAAGGGGAACTCCTTGCTGAAGTCCATATCCAGCAGGCTCACCCCTCGGATCGCCATTGGAGTCTCTTCGAGTGAACGAGTGTGTAGGCGGTGGCAGCAGTTTGTTTTTCAGCTCTTGGGGAACTGGATTCAACAGTAAGCTGAGTGTGTACAGGCGACAACAGTTACTACCCCTCCCTTGTCCGCTGCACGCCCGGCAGAAGATGCACCCTCGGCCACACGTCGGTTCACGAGCGAGTCTGTATTGGTACTATAATAACAGGAGTTAGTGTTCACTTTACTTAAATTTAATTAGCTTTAATAGAAATTTGTACTTAAAACAAGCAATGCATTCGCTCGTTCTATCAGTGCCACAGGATCAACATGCACAACAATTAGAATTATTATTCTCAGGACGCACACGATCATCACATTTGTCGCACTTGCACAAAAGATAATACTACCGAGTTTGAACTGTTTGTTATGGTTGTTGTCCTCTGCATCATCATGTTGTGTTTCCCAGCTTGCAAGATTCAGAACCAACAAATAAGATCCAAATAATAAGTACAACAAAGATGCCTACACATCTCATTGATTCCCAGCTTGCAAGATTCAGAACCAACAAATAAGATCCAAATAATAAGTACAACAAAGATGCCTACACATCTCACTGATTCCCAGCTTGCAAGATTCAGAACCAACCCATTAGAGCCTTTTGATAAAGTGAATATCGGGATTAAATCCATCTTGGCTAGCCATGTCATACAATCGAAGAACTTGGCGAATGCTCTTGACCGTCACAACATCTGTAGTTGAGTATTCCTGTTTGCACAACATGTTTGCACAGCACAAACAAGGAGACATGAGAGCATGATTTCGCTTTAATGGCGGCCTCCTTGAACTCAACCTCCAGCTCTACTTGGATGAGGTCTTCCTGGAGTTCCATGATTCAATTCATGCGCCTTTTTCTGCAGTTCACCTGAAATGAAGCAAAGATTGCATCATTCAGCTAGCAAGAAGTACTTGCTCTTATGAGCTGCCAGGTTCTTCTTTAGTAGTTGCACTAAAATTGAGGAACATTAAGGTTGGTTGTCCGGCTCATGTAAGGTGCAACTATAATTTTCTTATCCTTTTGTGCAGTTCCACTAAAATAAAGTGCCATTGTGGTGACAGTGACGGCTCCATCTTGCAAAGGCTAATAAAATGTTGCACGAGATTACCAGCAGAACTTGACGGAGATTTTGGAAACTCCAATCATCATTTTGTGCAGTTCCACCAAAATTGAGAGATGTTGCCCACGTGACATTTTAGTTGAACTGCACAAGACACTCATTCCAAAAAAAGTGTTTTCTGCAGTTCACCAAAAGGTCACAATAGCAACAAGGTGAAATGGATATCCCTATCTACACAAAAAGATAGAAAGTAAACAGTTGCTGGTCAATAAGAATATACGAAACATATACAAAATGAAAAGAAGCATCTTAATTATGTTCATGGCAATCACGCAAGGACAATAGAAATTTTAAAACGTCAGCGATGCTTCATGTTAACAGAAGCATTACGATCAACAATGAGATTACTTTAATGGTGGCATTGCTTGTTTACCAGACATAGTAAATCAACAACAGCTAAAGAGTTGGTTTAAGGGCATGGGACCGTGGGGACAGGAAACCAGGACACTCAGCAGCGTAAAGGAGCAACTTACTTATCATACTGGGGAAAACAGCAGGAGTGCCATTGTACTATGTGAGGGCAGCAAATCTAATCCTGGAGACCTTTTACTATGTGAGGGCAGCAAATCTAATCCTGGAGACCTTTTACTATGTGAGGGCAGCAAATCTAATCCTGAGACCTTTTAGTATGTGAGGGCAGCAAATCTAATCCTGGAGACCTTTTACTATGTGATGGCAGCAAATCTAATCCTGGACATACTCTGTTGACTTGTCCACTAGCCGCCACTTTCTATCCTTTTTTCAACCAATAATAGATCTGTTCCTTATCCAATTTGTACTGTGTTTTCCCATTATTTCCCTTTTCAACCAAGAGACCGGTTGGGTATCCGGTCTCTACTACTTTAACCATATTATTTCCTCTTTGAATCAAGTCCTAGATTCATGCTACAACTTTATCCCCTTTCTTCGTTGTTTGAACAAAGCCCTAGATTCGAATGCATGAAGTAGCTTTACCTCTAATAATACTAAAAAATTTAGGTGGCTTTGGAAGAGCTGATGGGAGTAGAAAAAGATGCACATGCAGACACGTGGGGAGCTGGGGCAGTAGAGCAAGGCCGCTTTCGAAGAACTTATACCTGTGGGTCACCGGGATGTCGGCGGCGGCAGGTCGGATCTGCGGACAATACGGCAGGGAGGAAGAAGGGTCGGAGGACCTCCCGAGCCGGCCATGTGTCGGAGAGAACGGCACGGGCAGAGGATCGGGCCCCTCCGGCAGTTGTGGGTTTCCTCCCTCGGCGGCGATGACTGCGTGAACGATGCACCTTTTAGTCCTCTACACACACCGGCCGAAGGGATCCGACCGGATCTGTGACCAGCGGTGAGCAGAGAGAAAATGTCGCTACCGCTGTCTTGTTTATATCTGGAGAGGATGAGAGAATGAAGAGAGCAACCCTAGTAAAGCAAGCGCTCAGGCCCCTGCGTCCATATATAGTGGAGTGATTATCTTTTTTCTCTCCACAACAAGCATTTCAATTTGTGTACATGGCATTAAAGAAAAGAAACTCTCTATTTAAGGTGACTAATGTACGACTCCTACTTACTACTAGTAGTACTACAGTATTGTTCACTTGTGCTCCCCGCCCCTCCATTCATTGAACAAACCCACGGGTGAATAAACATACAATAAGTACTGTATTTATATAGAACGATAAAACTCGAACTGTTTTCGCGTAGTTAAAAGTTGAGGGCGGAGCATTTCCCAGGCAGTACGCGCGGTCATTTTCGGGTAGGGCCAGAAGACTATTTTTTTTAAAACTTCGAGACGGCCACATAGCATGGAGCCGACCCCAACGATTTTAAGCTTACAGGCACGGTACATGCTATCCTAGACTACTATACACATGAAACTGCCACACGAGCGTCCGGGCTACGCTTGGCTCTTCGCCTCTTCGAGAAGTCGAACAATGATGGAATACTACCGAACTGGAGGAGTACTACAATATGCTTCTGGCCATCTGACACCGATTGAACTGCTGCATGTCCACCGCGTGCGGGAGGGAGAGCGTGTAGCGAAAGCTTCTCCTAGTCTTGCCAGCCACCACGCTGATGGGCGAGGGAGGGACGCTCCTGCCTTTGCGTGTATGACAGGTGGGCCCTACAGATGTGTGGGCAACCTGTTATACAGCCAAAGGCATGTGCAGTTAAGTCCACGAGGAAGAGGATAATCAAACTTCTCGTTGATGTACGAGTTGACAGGACACATCAAAGCACTGCACTCGATATATTTCAATAATTTGCGTGTGTGACTCCCAGATGCAGAGGCCGGGGGTCATCATCCTCCTTCTCGAGAAAAAATAGACGCGTGTGTGAGAGGACGAGTGCGTGCATGCACCTCTTCTCTTCCTGTATAACGTACTACTAAACTCAGAGTACAAGTTTTTGTGGGTGGCACGACGGTGCGTGCGAGAAGTCCCGAGAGATAGGTTTAATGCATTAATTGCAATGCATGCATGCATAAAGTACATGCATTGGTCAATTTTCTCTTAATACTTGCATGCAATGATTTAATGCACCTTGGAATCTGAACATGTGTTGGGGACAACCAAATTGAGCCTTATAAAATGGAAAAACTAAAATTTTGAGATAAGCCCTATAAAACCGGAAAGGAGGGAGTAGAAAAAGAAGTATCCATCCGGGAATACTGCCGCACTTCAAAACTAGAACCGTCAATAAATTTTGAGCTTGCGTCTCGTCACATTCCAAATTACTCCATGCTATATTGAATTGCAAACTTGTTCACACCGATCACAACCTAAACGATTTCCCACTTAGGAGTGTATTAGTACTCGGTTATAAATACTAGTATGCCAAGATGACTGCACATTCCTCCTCAACTCCTCATCCACAAAAACAAACAAGTCATTCAACATCCTTCCCTTGCATCTGCCATGGCCAGCGTGAGTTCTGGGTCGAGAGATTGCTACCAGGGAGAGGCGAGCATGGAAGCGGAAGCACGAGAGATGTCCCGCCTCGCTACGAGAGCAGCCGACATGTCCCACCGCGCGGAAGTAGCAGCACAGAGGTCCCGCCATGCCGCTGAAGCAGCACGGAGGTCCCGCCGTGCCGTCGATGCAGCAGATTGGTCCGGCCGCGCCGCGGAAGCGGCAGAGATGTCCCGCCGCGCCGCGGCGGCCTGGGAAAATTTCTCGCGGGCACGCGACGACTGTTACAGGCGCATGCATGTGATCGTCCGTAGCCAGACAGATCAGATCTCCCGCTCGGCGAGGTTGCAGGACGACATGGTAGCCTCGTTTGAATAGGCTACCGGCGTCATCCGGCAACTAAGGGAGGGCAATGAGAGGCTGAGGGCCGAGCGCGACCTGCTAAGGGAGAAGATCGTCCGAAGTGCAGACCTGCAGGAGGAGACTAGTGCCTTGTTGAAGAAACTTATGGACGAGAATGGCATGCTCCGCAACGAGCGCCAAAGGCTGGTGGAGGAATCCGTGGATGTTCTCAAGCAGTGTCTTGAGGACACGAAAGAGCTCATTGCCGCTCGCCGCTGAGACTAGTTTCCTGGTTTCTTTTGGTGTAATAATCGGTTTAGGATGTGGATTGTGTCGTCGGTTGTGAAATGTTGGGTTCTAGCACGGATGTTTGGCCTTTGTTGGCCTCTTGGGATGTTGCGATTTCAATCTGGTAGCTTTTAGTCCTTCGTGTTAGGCTAGAGTTGTGCTGAACTTCTTGTGAATTGTGGTGGTTTTTAGTAATGAAAATCGGAAGGGGCAAGCCCTTCTTTGATAAAAAAAATTAATCGTCCTTATATATTCATCAGTCTTGCTATAAGTCGCAGTAGATGCTATATAGGTCCGTCGGATCTTACATCAAGATCTGTGCTTTCAGATTTTCTTTTTTCTCTCTTAAATCTCAGTCGAGTGAGACATAGCCACGCCATTAAACAGAGGCTCGGGCGCCATTAATGGAGACCTTGGGAGAGAGGTGGATGGCATATGGAGGTCAAAGGGCTCTCCTCCCGATAAGCACGCGCATGGGTCTGATCGCACGCCTCTCGTACTCAAATAGCTACCCTGCACGTCGCCTCCTAGCTAATAAAAAAGGGGACGCGTGGCGGCACGTAAATGGTACTAGTAAGTAGAACGCCCATGGTTTCAATAATACTTGTGTTTCCGATTGTAACGTGACAGCACTTCTTCCAAAATGACTTTGTTGATTGTTAATGTGTGCGCCTTCGCAAATCGGACTGCAAATTTACCACAACATGTTGGTGCCATGTCATGGCACCAAGCCAAGTTTCATTATTTTCATGCGTGTTTTGGATTTACAGGAATTAAAAAACTAAGTTTCTCGATGTTTCCAACCCAGCCACGACGCCCAGAATTTTGAATTTCATTCCCATTTCTTGCATGGAACCTAGAAATTTATCCGAGGACACACATGTGATTTTTCAACCAACTTTGGTGCACTGGAACATGTGCTTGTATTTCAAATTTGAATTATGCACACAAAGGTGACACGTTCCCTCCCAGAATCACGAGCCTTCTTGAGAGAAGCTCCGATTTGCAAGAAGCTTATACCAAAATTTGTTCCTATTTGGCCAATTTTTTTACCACGACATGGTACTACCATGACATGACACCATGCCAAGTTTCATGATTTTAAAACCAAGTTTCTCAATGTTATCGACCGAGCCACGATGCCCAGATGTTTGAATTTTATTCTCATTTTTTGCATGGGACCTACTCCCTCCTTCCATTTATATAGGGCCTAATGTGTTTTTCAAGACAACCTTTGACTATTGACAAGATTAATAGCACATGAGATCTATACTATGCAAATTATATTATTGGAAGCTCCTTTGACATACAAAATTGAAGGTATGCTTTGTGTAAGTTGCATGTCATATATTATTGCTCTAACGTTTGGTCAAAGTTAGCCTCGAAAAACGCATTAGGACCTATATGCATGAGAGGAGTCAACTTCGAGAGAACGTGTTTGTTCGAGAGACACCGAGGAAGACTACTATATATCGATGGTGCATGTAGGCGGGAATTAAACTAAGGGATGGTCTTATTGGTTTCGGGGATATAGGGGAAGAGTGAGAGGCGGGGGGGGGGGGTAGCTAGAAGGAGATTGTTAAGTGTGAGTGTGTGTTTTACCCATCTAGGCGGAAGTTATGTGCACAAAAGAGGAGAACGATTCGATGTGGCGTTAGGATTGAGGGTAATTAACTACGTCTGGAGACATAGAGACCTTGAACGTGCATGTGTGAGAGGTATACATGTATACGTGGGATGTGTGTGTGTGCGCGCGCGCATGATCGAGATAAAAGAAAGAAGACATAAGTCATAAGATCAACTACATGGGAGAGACGGATCGGTATGACAATATGCATGCATGTGAGAATGCATGGAAGAAGTCCCGACAATTGAGCATGTGTTTTTGTCTTTAAGAGATAGTGGCGTGGGCTGGAGCATGCATCTATGGCGAGCAAAGGGAGTGAGGCGCAATGATTGTGCAAAAGAGACCAACCTATAAATGCATATGTATGGAGAGCCATATATAGTGTGGGTGATAGGAAGCAAGACTCCGTGCGAGAAAGAAATGTTGACGGAGAAACTACAGATAGATACAGAGATGGAGATGCTAGATAGAGGGACATCCGCTAGTTTGGGTGTTGGAGATGACCGTCGGGTGGTTCAAAGGGTGAAGTTATATATGTGTGTGAGAGGGCACTTGACTGCATGTAGAGAGAAACATATGTAGTGTGCGTGATAGGAATCAAGAGTGAGGGCGAGAAAGAAGGTTGATGGAGAAACAGATAAATAGAAAGATAAAGATGCTAGCTAGTGTGCGTTAGAGACAGGAGTCGAGTGGATCAGAAAGCTGGTTTATGTGTGTGGGTGTGAGAGAGATAGAGAGAGGGTGCGTGTGAGTCACATACAAACAGATATCAGAGAGAAATGAGATCCAAAGAGACGGAGTTTTGTGTCTGCGAGAGAGAAAGATATTTCATAACGAGAGTGATAGCTAGAGAGACATACGAGGGAACGCAAGATATCTCTAGGGAGAGAGGGTGTGTGTGAGCGACATACAAGAGAACACCGGAGAAATATGAGACCCTGGGAGACAGAGTTTGTGTTTGTGTGTGAGAAAGAGATATTGATGAGGAAGAGTCGTAGGTTCTCATATCTAAGGAGCGAAAGACATCTATGTATGAGGGGTGTGCGAGTGGCACACATGGGAATAGTAGAGATAAATGAGACCTCGGGAGACAAAGTTTTGTGTTTGTGTGAGAGAAAGAGATTCCACATGGAGAATCATAGTTAGAGACACATAGCAGGGAGCAAGATATACTTAGAGAGAGATAGAGTGATGAAGGTCGAGGGAGAGAGTACCGTCAGTGTGTTACGAAGATAAAAGATCATTGTCGACATACAGGTAGCACGAGAGATACCTGAGAGACGATGAACGCGTATAGGTCCAGAGAGATAGTCCTATATAAGCATGAGTGATAGCTATATGAGACGAATATCTGGATTAAAGGGGATTCAAATATTTAAACTAGAGATCACGACATCGATAATATCATAACGCAAATTGGTGTATCAAACATGCATATTCATTTGAATTTGGGCACACGTGTAATGTTATATAGTTTATCAATATTGGTGATCCATAGATTCTTCAATTACAAACAATGCATGGTTTATATGCAATTAATGTCTAAACGGGATTACACTATATGTTGCGTGTGTGAAACACACTATACATGTTTGAGAAGTAAAAAAAACCGCATGAAACACACATTAATTGGAGACAGTTAGCGAGGAATGCATACATTGGATTTCAACATAAAGTGGTTTCAAATATTTGAAAATCCAAATTGATGGATACAACCTTATGAATCCGAGATCATGCCATTTGTAAACCATATTTATGTATAAATGGTGTTGTGCTTTTGAATGTATATATAAAAAATGATGTATACAGAATGTAATTCCAATTGAAAATGGATCCCGCCCAAAAAAATAGAATACAAACGGGATTCGAATTGAGTTGGCACGGTAAACGTGCACTCTGCAAAATTTGAATGAAGCGGGGAAAGTCGCAGTAACCGCCCGAAACCAAAATCTGCGGTAAACGGGATTCAGAAATCACTGCTGCCTATCCCTGCCACACAAAGCCTATATGCTGGATTTCTATAGGTTTCGATAGGGGTAGGTTTGTAATTTCACCCAAAAGTGACGTAACCGCCTCTCGCCCGGATTCATACACGGTGGGCGCCAAAACACAGTGTGTCCTCGGCCGAAATCAACTCCCTCCCCGATTCATATTCATACACGGTGGGCGCCAAAAACAAACTCTCGTCGGCAAATATTTGGTGTATGCGAGATTACCGTCCTATCCCCGACCGACTAGTGTCGTTGTGATGTAGTAGAAATTTGAAATGGGGGCTAAGTTTGTAAATTTCCACACATTTGAGACAAGCGCGCCCTGAATACATGGTTCCCCCCTTCCTCTCTACCTCCCTTTTCCCCATTCGTACTCTGTGGGCGCCAAAACACCCTCTCCACCCCACCCTCCTCCGTCCGCCGTCGTCCGCCACCCCATCCACCGCCGTCCTCCTCCACCATGCCGGAGCTGATACCCCGACGCCGACGTCCATTACAAGAGATCGACCTCTCTCATCCACAGCTTCGGACCGGGATCCTTGCATCCTGTCCTCTCGCTTCATCCCCGCCATCGTCACCTTGCCGGCGCCGCTCCTACGACCGTCTCGTCCACCGCACCCCGCCGCCATCGTCTACCCTCCTAGATCTGCTTCCACGCCACCGACAGCCATCGCTATCGCAGCACCGTCAAATTCTCAGCAGATGGCTACACGGCGCCGCACCAGAGGCGGTACTCTTTCGTATCTGCTCAACTTATTTATCGCAGCAAGAAAACAGATTGCCACTGCATTACTCTGATTTCTTGTCTTGGTTGCGAAGTTGCCTTTGTTCGGTTTGCACCTTCAGATCCGCCATGGCATGCTCAACACCACACTCGCAATGCTTATGGTTTTCCCCTTTTATATTCCACACTAGTTAAATCACAGTAGACTAAATTTCAAAATTGGGTCAGTCGATTTTTCAGAGCTCGCCGGAGTTCGCCGGTGCGATCGAAGGGGCTCAGCTGGTTGTGGGGCCTCGCTGAACGAAGAAAACTCGACGCGGGTGGGGGTTGGGGTGGGGTGGGGGTGGGGGTGGCGGAGGAACACAGATGGTGGGGGCCGGTGGTCCGGCCGGTGGCCCGTGCAGTGTTCTGTATGGGAAGAATCAGAGACGAGGAAGAAGAAGGGTTAGGAGACGTAGGATCTTCATCCAACCGCCTGAAATGGTCGAGGGACAGCTAGGAGTTGCATTCTTAATGCGCTTTGGTTCATCATGTGTGGGCACTGCGCAAGCAACATTTTATTATCCAAAATCTGCTTGCTCTTCTTTACCATGTTCCTCTTCCGTTCTTCTTTAATATGTACTCTCTCCGTTCCTAAATACAAGTCTTTGTATAGATTCTACCATGGACTACATATGGAGCAAAATGAGTGAATCTATACTCTAAAATGTACCTGGATACATTTGTATGTGATCCATAGTGGAAATCTCTACCAAGACTTATATTGTTGAACGGAGGGAGTATGATAGTAGTACAGTATGTTCCTTGTACTGAAGATGAGTAGGGACATTTGCAGTGTAGAGGTCTATACGGTCGGTTGTGATGGACACTTTGAGCCTCTTTGATTCGTAGGATCTTGTAAACATAGGAATAGGATTTGTAGTGGCCTGCCCACTTGAATCCTATAAGAATAGCAAGGAAATGCGGGGAGCTGTGTCGCCTTTGAGAGTTACATTGATATTAACAGTACCGCACCTTCACTTGAAGAGAGCTGGTATCCGAAGCCTTTCTAGCCGTATCGGCAATACTAGCACATATATTCCAGCAAGTTCCACTTTGCTGATTTTACTCTGATGCTTAAGGTTTTCCCGTTATATCTACACTATGATCTGTGTAGCTGCTTTGTGTCGCACTAGCAGCAGTCCACTCTTGAAGCTAAACACTGCAATGACTTACAAAATTGGAACCAAGGCATTGAGTGCCATTCTGGATGCAATGAAACTCATACGCTCCCCACTTGTTGATTCTTGTTCAGAATATCATCCTAATGACTATTCTAACCTCGAGGAGTCAAAGGCAGATGGCCTGTCCTGTTCACCCATCAAGGTGCCTGTTCTAATTTGGCAATGTTTTATTGATTGCGGGTATCTTGCATATGTTGTCTTGCATTTCTTCTACTTTGTTGCACCGTCATCTGCTTAGTTTACTCATCATATATGTCGAGATGCCATGCCCATCCATTATCAATACATATTCCATCTATCATCATACCATGTTTTTCCACTCAAATGATGTTCTTGTGCATCAGACATCAAAAAGGAAAAGGGTGATTGCCGAACCTGAAGGAGCACCAGCAAAGTCCTTGAAAAACGTGGTGGTGCCGGAGAAATCAGACAGCACCCCACTTATATTGGCTGTACAACCAGTGACACAAAACGTAGGACCGACTCCAGCAGACTATACCCATACCTCACTGGCCACACCACTAGCCCCACCACACAGGACCTGCACTCCAGCAAAAGGTATACCGATTTCATTTGCCATAGCACCAGCTGTACCACAGAAAAATCCCACTCCAGCAAAAAGTACAGCAAGTCCACCAGCCGAAGACCTATCCCAACTGCAAAGACGGTCAATTCCTGCAGATTGGAACCCCATTCCTTTTATTCCCAGTTTAAAAGACAATGCTTTCAATGTTGTTAGGGACTACATGCATATATTCCCATCATGGGAAGATTATTGTGAAGACAAACACCATTTTCACATCTTCCTGTCCAACTTACGTGTAAGTGCTATTATTCATGGCTATTATTTTCCTGTTTTCTGCTGATTGAATACATCAATGATTTACATTACATTGTTGTAACTAGGCGAGGGTCAATCTGGATAGTCATGACGAGCAAAGCTTGCTTGTGCTTTTCAAGGAAGCATTGCAGCAGTATCGGTGTTACCTGAGGAAATCACACTTTGATGGCAAGTCTATAAACGAATTTTTGGTGAAGTCTCCTGTGCTAAATTTAGAAGACATTGAATGGAAAAACCTTGTTATGCACTGGTCTCGTTCCCAGGATGAGGTACTGTCTATGAAATCACATGACAATTTGAACTTCTACTTTTCCGCATGTGCCTTACGGATCTTTTTTGTAGGAAATCTGCTCGAAGAAGAATTCCGGTTTGACAAGAACGACAGGATATCTCAAATATGATGCCCGCTGCTTTGCTCTTGTTAGTACCTGTTGTCCTGTATCACTATACTTGCATACATACCTGGTTCATTATGTGACAACAGTATGCATGATAGCTTGCTTATCAATTGTTCGCTCCAAATTATCTGATCTGTATGAATGGTTACATTAGTGTAGAATATATCCAATGCCAATGTTTTTTTAGCTCTGCATTGTTCTTGTAAGTACATGTTGTCCTTTATCAGTGTACTTATAATGAAAGGTAGTTGTTCATGTACCATCACTCTGCAGCTTATTTTTCTTTGCCCTCCATTTTCTACACATCAGATCTATATTTACTCTTACCATAAGGTTGGTACTGAAGAAGTTTAGCTGTGCATTGCTCTTGGCTGTACCTTTTGCCTGTATCGCTGCACTTACATTTATAGCTACTTGGTTATGTAGCATCACTCTTCATCTTATCTTAAATATTCTCCATTTTTTCGTATATTATCACATCTATATTTACTCTTAACAAAATGTAGAATAAAGGCAATGCTTTTGAAGAAGATTCTGTGGTAAACTTCTTGAATTGCCCCCCCCCCCATCAGCATGGACAAGGCCTTTATAGAGCCTGTCTTCACCTATAATATAAGTTTGTCCATCTCAAGCCTTCAAACTTTGTTGTATATATTTGGTTAGGCATGACTGCAACAGCTGTTTATTTTTGGTGTTTGCATCAAATTGCTTGTTTAAAGTTTATTATATGTAGTTCATAAACAAAAGTTCGTCCTTTCTCAATTTAAGTTTTCAGTTGTACAACCAAGTTCCTTCTTCATACCATGTAAATTAAAATATACAGAGCAAGTGATCTTCTTTTGCACTGCATGTATGCTTCTGTTCTTCATCTGCAATCCAGTGGTGTGGTTAACCTACCCGGTACAGCACAATGTCATATTCTGCAATGTCTTAACTATGAAAAATGTCATATCATTCTACTATTATTTAAATCGTATCTTTATTTGCCAATCTGAAATGATATAAATTGACAACACACTAACCATTGATACTTATGAGTTCTTGATCTGTAATCCAGTGGTGTCGTGAAGCTGCCAACTCCTTCACAATGTCATTTCCTGCCATGTCTTGACCTGAACAATACCATATTGTGTTAATGCAAATTTAAACTGTATCACTTTATTCGTTAGTAAGAAATGTGATGAATTGTCAGCACTGATACTTTTATGTGCAAAACTTGTCATCTGTCTGCTTGGTTATCTTTCAGAGTGAGGAAGATATAAGTGTTGAACAAGCGCAGTCTCATCATCTTGCTCAGCTGCTTGCGCTACAGCTCCCCAGCAGGGCTAACCTTTCTTGAACTCTATTGAAGTGCTGTCGGTTTTGTATATTATTTTGTTGGCGTGTTTATTTGCACTGGTGGCGATCTTTGATGCCCAGTGTATGTAATCTGCTGTCTGCTTGTGCTTTATTATCATAGTGGCGAACTTTGATGCCCAGTGGATGTAATATGCCGTAATTTCTTTATTGTATAGTATAGGTTTTTTCTTATTCATGATGATGCAGTTATTTTACTGTATATATATCCTGTCTTCGCAGTAAACCGGCCAAACCGTAAAATTATGGTACATAATCGGGCCGTCAGGCAATCACGATGTAGGTTGGGCCTGAAACGTGCCGATCAGCTCATGGGCCGGCAGCAGCCCGAAATGAACCCCGGCCCATGATTGTGCGAATCAAATCACGAGCTTTTAACATGCCAAAATTGTCTGGGTCCTTGTTTGGCCCAATCAGATATCGGCTGCGAGCAGGCCGGATGCAAACCGGGCCGTAGTTAGGCCCAACTATATGACAGACTTTTAACAGGCCGAAATTAATATAGGGCCGAAATGTTAAACGGGCCCTTAACAGCCAAAACTAATATCAGGCCAAATTACTAAGTGGGCCTTTAGGAAGTGGGCCCAAAAGCATAGTGTCCAGTTGACGGGCCGAATCTGATATGGGCCATAATTGAGCCCAAAGCCTCTTAAAGGGCCGGACCTGATCTGGGCCGTAATTTGGCCCAGAACGTGGTAGGCTTTTAACGGGTCGGATCTCATATGGGCCACTATTAGGCCCGGAGCGTGGCAGGCCATTAATGGACCAGATCATATATGGGCCGGCATTTGGCCCAAAACATGGCAGCCAGTTAATGGGCCGGCCTACTAGGGTCCTCAAAATCTTGTGGGCCTACAGCTGGGCCGTCCCATTAATGTCGGCGAAATCTCGTGGGCCTTTAGCTGGGTCGGCCCATTATGACCCGCAAGAATCTTATGGGCCTTTACCTGGGCCGGCCCATTATGGCACAAAAAAATCTTGTGGGCCTTTACCTGGGCTAGCCCATTATGGCCAGCAAAATCTTGTGGGCCCTTAGCTGGGCCAGCCCATTATGGTCCGCAAATTTCGTGGGCCTTTAGCTGGGTCGGCCCATTATGGTCCGCAAAATCTTGTGGGCCTCTAGTTGGGCCGGCCCATTTAAACTTGTTGGGTCGTGCCACGTGTCGACGTATCATAGGCGCCTTTTGTCCAGTGAGTGGATGACATCTGTCCCGACGATGAGCCGACACGTGTTTCCTCTAGCCAATGATGATTTTACACGTGGAAAATCCCCATTGGTCGGGGCTGTTAACGGGTTATCGGATCGAAAACCCGACCTGATAGCTTAACGACGTTCCGTTACGGTGGATGCCACGTGTCGGTCACCCTTGACGAAAGCACTTCTGTGACGCGCGATTTATCGTCATGGAAGTGGACACTTCCGTGATGATAATTTTGGTAATGTCATGGAACACTTCTACGACAGCACAGGTATGACTATCTTGATTCTGTCATAAATTTGTCATGGATGTACATGCATGACAAAAAAAGCGACCTACTATGACAAACACGTATCATCACGGAAGTGTATTTTTTTGTAGTGGAGACCCGTTGCGACAAACCTCTAGTAGCTAGTGGCGAGAGCATGCCTTTCACCATCGCTAGCTCGAACACTTTTTTTGCAAAGGCTCCATTATTAGTAGGAAAAGCATCGGCGATAGGGGAGCCCCTTGCCGCAGGCCCTGGCGATTTAGGATGTGTCTGCCAGGCGCCCCATTGATCATGATCCGTGTTGACGAGCTGGCAAGGAGGCCACAAATCCAATCCGTCTATCGTGCGTTGAACCCCATATGCGTGAGTACTTCCACCATGAAAGGACACTGAACGGAGTCGAACGCTTTCGATATGTCTAGCTTGAGCATCACTGCCAGCTCCCTTAGGGCATGTAGTCGTCGTGTCGTTTCTTGCACTAGCATGAAGTTGTCGTAAATGGAGCAACCCTCAACGTATGCGCTTTGGTGCATGCCCACGATGTTTGGGAGCTCTGTCGCCAACCTGTTTGAAAGTGCTTTGTCGAATTTTTTTATCGCGCCATGAACCAGACTCACAGGTCTAAAATCTTTCACATCCACTGCCCCATCCATATTTGGCAAAAGGGTGACGATGTCTTTGTTGATAGCTGGCAATCCACGCATATCCCCATGATGGAAGCACTCCATCGCTGCCATGATGTCGGTCTTGATAATGTCCCAGCATGCCGCAAAGAAACGTTTGGTGAATCCGTCAGGCCCTGGAGCCTTATCCATGGGCATGGACTTGACCACCTTGCTTACTTCCTCCTCGGTGAACTCGTCGTCCAATTTTGCATGCCCACATGCAGCAGCTGGAGCTCGTGCAAGTCGATGGCACGCTGCCAGGGCGAAGCCGATCCCAAGACCCAATCATAGTAGGTGTCCACCATGGTCGCAATCCCCTCATGGCCTGTTGCTATTGCTGGCCCATTTGACAATGTGGATACCATATTTCTTGTTTTTCGTTGGCAAACAGTCTAATGGAACAGTCTATATTCGCATCTCCTTCCCTTAGAAATAGGATCCATGATCTTTGCCTTGAAATGGTTCTCTCGAGGGAGCATAATCCCAGTAGTTTGTGCTTTAGAAGTTGGCGTAACTCTCTCTTGGCGGTCGTGAGCGCTCTCCACTCCATTGCTATGTCCAGGCAGGATATTACTTCTATAGAAATTGCGATCTACAGCTTTGACGTTACCAATCCATCTATCGCTCCATTTCTTCAACAACTTCGTCGTGGCCCTGAGCTTTTTATCCAGCGTCACATATGGTTTGCCGCCCCTTGGGATAGAAGCCTATGATTCTGCAATCGTCTCCCTAAAGCCCTTGGCCTTAGTCCAGAAAGCCTCAAACTTAAACCTCTTGCCCATGCATAGCTCCGCATTCAGGTCAAGGAGCAACGGACAATGGCCCGAGATTGCCGATCCCACCGTCGAGAGGCAGCAAGTCGGGTACATGTCCTCCCATGATATGGTGCAGAAAATATGGTCCACATTTGTGTCAATGTAATATATTAATGATTTATATATGGGTCACATAAACCGTTAGAGCATCTCTAGCAGATACCGCAAAAGTTTGACCTTTAAAACATGTATACAGAACGCCTAAAATTGGTTTTACACACTGAAAACGGTCACGATAGAATAGATACAATAAAAGTAGCCCTTAAAAGAGCATCTACCAGCAGGACCCACTTTTTTCCTTATTTTATTTATTTTCTCTTCTTCTTCACGCAGGACTGGTCAAGGCCCGACCCTGAAAGTGCAACTATCCCTAGGTGGTTTTGGTAATTCATAACAACATATTGCTCATTGAGCTAATACTATTCCAAGATGATTATTTCAGGAAAGCTCAATGATTGGTATGGCATGGATGTGAAAGTGGAACCCTCAAAATGCTAAGGACAAAGGATTGGCTCAAGCTCAAAAGCTCAAGACTCTTCATTTTATATTTTAGTGATCCAAGATCACATTGAGTCTTTAGGAAAAGCCAATACTATCAAGGAGGGATGAGGTGTTGCTTAATGAGCCTCTTGCTTCAT
Source organism: Triticum urartu (assembly GCF_056163025.1). Classification (NCBI taxonomy): domain Eukaryota; kingdom Viridiplantae; phylum Streptophyta; class Magnoliopsida; order Poales; family Poaceae; genus Triticum; species Triticum urartu. Next base: position 459,232,148 of record NC_141876.1, on the reverse strand, counting down.
GTGCTTAGTGATATGCTCCAAAACCCTCAACTACTTTCCCATATCCACATATGACCTAAACCCTAATCCAAACTCGGTCCTACCGATTCTTCCTATCCGGCGCCACCGAGTTTCACTTGTCATAAGCCACTGCCAAACCCTAGCAATTCGGTCCTACCGATAGGGATCTCGGTCTCACCGAGATGGGGTTGCAAACTCTCTGTTTCCCTTTCATAACTTTTCGGTCCCACCGAAAGAGCGAATCGGTCCCACCGAGATTGCAATGTAAACTCAGTGTTTCCCCTTTGTAACTTTTCGGTCTCACCGAGTTCCACTCGGTCTCACCGAAAGAGCAAATCGGTCCCACCGAGTTTGCCTGACCAACTCTCTGGTTAGCTAATTACCAAATTCGGTCTCACTGAGATTACGTTATGCCCAAACCCTAACCATATCGGTCCTACCGAGTTGCATGTCAGTCCCATCGAAAATCACTAACGGTCACTAGGTTTACATTTTCGGTCCGACCGAGTTTATTGATTCGGTCCCACCGAGATTGGAAAACTGTGTAACGGTTGGATTTTGTGTGGAGGCTATATATACCCCTCCACCTTCTTCTCATTCCGAGAGAGAGCCATCAGAACACACACAACATTCCAACTCATATGTTCTGAGAAAGAACCACCTACTCATGTGTTGAGACCAAGACATTCCATTCCTACCATATGAATCTTGATCTCTAGCCTTCCCAAGCTGCTTTCCACTCAAATCTTCTTTCAACCAAATCCAAATCCTATGAGAGAGAGTTGAGTGTTGGGGAGACTATCATTTGAAGCACAAGAGCAAGGAGTTCATTACCTACACACCATTTGTTACTTCTTGGAGAGTGGTGTCTCCTAGATTGGCTAGGTGTCACTTGGGAGCCTCCGACAAGATTGTGGAGTTGAACCAAGGAGTTTGTAAGGGCAAGGAGATCGCCTACTTCGTGAAGATCTACCGCTAGTGAGGCAAGTCCTGTGTGGGCGATGGCCATGGTGGGATAGGCAAGGTTGCTTCTTCGTGGACCCTTTGTGGGTGGTTGCTTCTTCGTGGACCCTTCGTGGGTGGAGCCCTGTGTGGACTCGCGCAACCGTTACCCTTAGGTGGAGCCCTGTGTGGACTCGCGCAACCGTTACCCTTCGTGGGTTGAAGTCTCCATCAACGTGGATGTAGGATAGCACCACCTATCCGAACCACGGGAAAAACATCCGTGTCTCCAATAGCGTTTGAATTCTCCCAACCCTTCCCTTTACATTCTTGCAAGTTGCATGCTTTACTTTCCGCTGCCTATATACTCTTTGCATGCTTGCTTGAATTATGTGATGATTGCTTGACTTGTCCCAAAATAGCTAAAATCTGCCAAGAACTAAAATTGGGAAAAGGTTAAGTTTTTATTTGGTCAAGTAGTCTAATCACCCCCCCTCTAGACATACTTTCGATCCTACAAGTGGTATCAGAGCTTTGGTCTCCATTTGCTTGATCTCCATAGCTTTTGGTGGTCATAGCCTTGGTTTCACAACCTAGGAGAGTATGGCGTCTAGCGAGGGAAGTTATCACCGTAGAGGTCCTTACTTTGATGGTACTAATTTTGCTAGTTGGAAGCATAAAATGGAAATGCATATTCTTGGACATAACCCCGCCGTTTGGGCTATTGTGTGTGTTGGTTTGCAAGGTGACTTCTTTGATGGGAGAGAACCGAACCGTGAAGCTACCGCGGATGAGTTGAAGATGTTGCAATACAATGCTCAAGCTTGTGATATACTCTTCAACGGATTGTGCCCCGAAGAATTCAACAAAATCAGCCGCCTTGAGAATGCAAAGGAAATTTGGGACACTTTGATTGATATGCACGAAGGTACCGACTCTGTCAAGGAATCCAAGTTGGATGTGATTCAAAGCCAACTTGACAAGTTCAAGATGAAGGATGGTGAAGGTGTCGCTGAAATGTACTCTAGGCTTGCTCTCATCACAAATGAGATTGCCGGCTTAGGAAGTGAAGAGATGACCGATAGATTCATCATCAAGAAGATTCTAAGAGCCTTGGATGGAAAATATGATACCGTGTGCACATTGATCCAAATGATGCCCAACTACAAAGATCTCAAGCCAACGGAAGTGATTGGAAGAATTGTTGCTCATGAGATGTCACTTAAGGATAAAGAGGAACTTCACAACAAATCAAGTGGTGCCTATAAAGCCTCATGTGAAGCCCCTACATCATCGAGTGAGAAACAAGACTTCAATGAAGAATTGAGCTTAATGGTGAAGAACTTCAACAAGTTCTACAAGAGTAGAAGCAAAGATAGAAGCTCCAAGTCAAGGTCCTACAATGACAAAAGATCTTCTAGTCGAGAGCGAAACTGCTACAATTGTGGAAGACCCGGACACTATTCTAATGAGTGTACAGCTCCCTACAAGAGAAGAGAAGATTCTCCAAAAGGAAGAAGCAAAGGATCACCACCAAGAGAGAGAAGGAGTAGAGATGATCGTTATGAACGAAGATACTCACGGAGAAGCAAGGATTCGGAAAGGAAGGAAAAATCATCAAGGAGCTTCACAAGACGAAGACATCAAGCTCATGTTGGTGAATGGGTATCCGGCTCCGACTCCGACAGCCACTCCGAGAGAAGTTATTACTCCGGCTCCGAAGATACTCAAGATGAAGGTGTTGCCGGTCTAGCACTTGTGTCAACCAACTCCTATGACATATTTGACTCACCAAATGAAGGAATTGGAAGATGCTTCATGGCCAAAGGTCCTAAGGTAACACACCCCGAGTATGTTGATTTCAATAGTGATGATGATGACTTGTTAGGTGATGATTTGCTTGGTGACAACTCTAGTGATGAATACTATGATGAAATGTCAATTAAACATGCTAATCAAGATAAAACGAATGACAATGATAAGGAGAAGATTGAGGCCCTAACTAAAGAACTAAACACTCTTAAGTTAGCTCATGAAACCATCTTCGAAGATCATCGAGAACTTTTAAGAGCTCATGAGAAATTACGCTTTGAGAAGCTCAATCTTGAGCAAGAGCATGATTCTTAAAAGCAATCAATGATGATCTCCGCAAGAAAAGTTCTTCTTACATTGCCAAGCGTTTACTCTTATCTACTTACATGCCTCAAGTCAAGTCTAATAACAAGAAGGATTCTTCCTCTAGCAGTAACAATGATCATGTTAAATCCAATATTGTTGCTTCTAGTAGTTCTCTTGATTCCACTAATGATTCTCTTAGCCAAGTTACACTTGAGCAAGAAAATAGCTTATTGAAGGGAATTATAGAGAAAGGGGTGTACAAAAGCCTTGCCGGGAGTAAGCAATTCGAGGAAATTGTGCGCAAGCAAGGAATGCACCGGAAGAATCAAGGTGTTGGTTTTGAACGAAAGTTCAATGCCAATGGAGTTGAGTGGGAAGAAGATCAATACCCCAAGAAAAAGTTTGTCCCTCAACAAGAGAAGTATGCTTCTTTCAAGGGGACACAAGCTCAAGATGATCTTCCACCACAAGACTACGAGCAAAAAGGCAAGGACAAGCTTCAAGAGGAAATTGATGCATTTGAAGAAGCTCCAAAGACCTTAGTCAAGTGGATTCCCAAGACTACTTCAAGCTCCACTTCATCAAGTACAACTACAACTCCAAGGATTCCCATCAAGATGATGTGTATCCAAAAGAAGAAGAACTAGAGAGTTCTTGAGGGTGACTCCGCCAACATACTTCACTCTTATCATTTTGGCAAGAACAAGTGCAATCAATTTCCACATCTTGCACTAGTTCAAGGAGTCACAAACCCTCTTGTTGGTAAGACAAGGGACAAGGTAACCTAAAAGTTTTCATGGACATCATCTTTTGTGTGCATCACTCTATGTCTATGGATATCCTTGTTTGTTCCTTGTGGGACTAACCCATGTAGGTATTGAAAGTGCAATTCACTCAAATGGATAGCTCCAAGTGATCTACATCAACATTGAGCATCCACATCTTCAACATCTACATGAAGTCATCATCGACAAAACCCAAGGTTAGTTCATCCCTCTTAGGGGGGATATCACATCTAGGGGGAGCTTTACTCTAAGACTTGAGCTAAAGCAACTCTAAAGATGTGAACAAAACAATGCTTTATGTAAAAGTGGTAACCCCACTTGAGCTTAAACGATGAGTATGACCTATGATCAAGTGTTCTCACTTGACTCCTAAGTCAATATACTCATATATAGATGACCTAGTCATCGCAAATTGCTTGATAGATGCTAGAATTGGTTGTGCATGCCTTGCCACATATTTCATTTGCCATCTTATTGTGTGAGCATGCTGGATTGCATATTTTACTCATTCGAGGACATCCACTTGTTGTTTTGATTGTTTGGTTTTATCTTCTTTTTCCAAGTGGATGGACAAGAATGCCTAAGAACCTCCTCTAGCTATCTATGCTTTTCTCGTCTCAAACTCTATTCATGCTGCATCACAAAATTTGATCAAGTCAGATTCGAACCACTCTGTGTGAGGAGCGCTCGGAGTCCCCGATTCGTCATAGACTTAAACTTCCAAAACCTCTTTATGATTCTCGGTCTGACCGATACTCCACTTTCGGTCCTACCGAGATCATTAAGTTGATCTAAGTTTTCGATCTCGGTGCAACCGATTTGAACCTTTCGGTCACACCGAGTTTCAGTAACTGCACGCAGTTATGAATCTCGGTGCCACCGAGTCGTTCCACTCGGTCACACCGACAGGGTCGGGCTATATATAGTCACGGGCAAAATTTGGAAATTTCTCCGAACCCCTTCGCCCGCGCGATAGCCTGCTCTGCCCTCAAGGTCTCCGGATCGTCTTCTCGCCGCCAGCAGCCTCCAGTCGCTGGTCTCCGTCGCCGTCAATGGGAATTCTGCCCCGCCGTTGCCGTCGTAGCAAGTCCCCGCCGAACTAGGGTATGGACTTGATCTTTGTGCTATTCCTCAATCTGATTCCTAGCACATTGTGATCATATTAATTCTTGCCACGTTTGAGAAACTTCTATCCAGTCAAAACGCCCATAGATTAGGTTTGATTCGAAAATTCTAGGTTTAGGTTTCCGCCGAAACCATCTCGGACCCACCGAGTTGAAAAACTCGGTCCCACCGATTTGGCTTATGCCATTGCACAAGTGAGACTCGGTCTGACCGAGAATTACTTATCGGTGTGACCGATTTTTGAACTCAGTGAAACCCTAGCAGTCTCGGTGCCACCGAACTGTGACTCGGTCCTACCGAGTTCACTAGTTTAGGTTCCAAAACTGCTTCGGTATCACCGAGTTTGAAAATCGGTAGATCCGAGATGATTTCAGTGGGAAACTAAAACTAAGTTTTTGGATCATTCTTTTGCAAAAATCTCTGCATTTTGTGATGCTCATCCACTCTATCTCTTCTATAATCTATTCGCAGGGTCAGCTGTCAGTTTGCAGCATGTCTGATCAGAGTGATAGCCAAAACATGTCAGAGCAGCAAGTAGTGATGAGTGAGGGCACTAGTCCCTCAAGTTCTTCTGATGAAGGCAGCAGGAGCACTCCTAGCAACTTGCCAAAGGCTGCCACGAGACAAAGGAAGAAGAGGACTTCAGATTCCGAAGATGAGGACTATGTAGCAGAGGAAGAGGCCACTTCCAAGAGAATTGAGCCAGCTCAAGGCACTAAGCCAGGTCTGAAAATCAAAAGGCCAGCAGGCAGGCAGCCCATGTCAAAAGCAAGAGCCTCAACTGAGAAGCCCACTCCTCAAGAGCCAGTTGCTGCAGAAGGCAGGAAAAGAAAGGAAAGGGTGAAGAAGACTGTGGCTAGAGTGCTTGGGAAAGCTTCCATCATGGAAGAGGAAGAGGAAGAAGAGGCAGCTGCACCAGCGCCCAAGGCACCCAAGCTAATGGGTGATGCCATAAGGTCAGGGGCTACTGCATCTAAGCCCAAAGCTGCCTCCAAGCCAAAGCCTAAGAGAAATACAAGGAGCATTCCTGCAGTTGAGAAGAACAAGGCCCCAGTGCCTGAGACTGTTGCTGAGGATGAGGAAGAGAATGTCCTAAGAAAGCTAAAGCCCAAGATCCCAGACCACAACGATGCTCATCCTGTGGCTGAGGATGTGAAGCTCAGGAGAGATTCAGGGCTAAGGAAATGGAGAGAAGCAGACCCATATGCTTCAAGGAGAAGGACAGCAGTGGACTACAGGTTTCACACCAAGGAGCAGCAGGATTTCTATGAGACTGTGCTGTTAGATAAGAAGCCCATTGTCTGTGATATGCGTTGGGTTGATTGGACATACATCAAGGACAATGAGGAGCACTATCCTGGAGTGCAAGACAGCTTCATATCTTGTGGAGTAGCTGACTTTGTTGGGCAGAAGCTCACAAAGTGGAACGAGGAGCTTATCATGCAGTTCTACTCCACGGCTCACTTTTATCCAGATGGGAGGATCACATGGATGTCTGAGGGTACAAGGTACCAATCCACAGTGGCTGAATGGGCACAGATCATTAATGCCCCAGAGGAGCAAGATGAAGACTTGGATATCTATGCCAAGAAGAAGATGGACCCTAACTCCATGTCCAATATGTACAAGGAAATTCCCAATGAAGCTCTTGACACCTTCAAGTTTGGCTCTGTGCATTACCTTCTGTCAGGGCTCCCGACGATCAATTGGATACTAAGGCACACCTTATTGCCTAAGTCTGGAGATCACAAGATGATCAGAGGCCATGCTATCAACTTGCTACATGTGTTTGATGTGCCTCAGAAGTTTAAGGTGATGAGCCTCATAGTGGAAACTATCAAGAGGACTGCAGCAGATCAGAAGAGGAGCTGCGGATATGCCCCTCAGATTCAGGAGCTCATCAACTCCAAGATGGGCACGGGCATATATCTATTGGACAAGGAACACCTGCCCATCCGTCCAGATTTCGAGGACAATCAAGTTGTCATGACTGAGAACGAGCCATCAACTGCCCAAGCATTTGCAAAGAAGGAGAAGGCGAGGAAGGAGAAAGCTGCCAAGATGCCTACCCAAGAGGAGGCATCTGAATACTTCTTGAACACTAAACAAGAGCAGCTTGGTTACTTGATTGCATCCACGCTGAGGATTGAGCAAAGTCTGGCCACCCTCACTAAAAATCAGCAGAGCCTAGAGAGGATCATGGAACAGAAGTTCTATGACTTGGATGTCAAAGTAACGGAAGTTCAGTCTGCAGTGGAGCAGCTCCAGGAAGACATGCAGGAGAGCAGAGGCAGGACTACCACTCATAGCTTTGCCAGAGTGCCACGAGGCCCGAGGTCATCTGCCATGCCAGTTGCTGACACCAGAGCCACCACTTCAGCACCAGCTACAGCCTCAGTTCCACCAGCTCCAGCATCTACTTCAGCTCCAACTCTAGCGACTACTTCAGCATCTACCGAAGCCTTCATCCTTGGAGTGATCCGGACTCCACCACCACCTGAAGATCAAGCCTGAGCGTCGATCTAGTGCTATGCATTTTCTAGGAACTTTTTGGTAACTTGTTGCCAAAGGGGAGAAGATGTATAGATCATAGCTTCGAGAGAGAGAGAGTGTTGCTTTTCTCTCTTGCTTTATTTGGTGGTTTTTCGAACTTGTTTGCTTTTGAGTGTTTGAGATACTACGTCATTATTTGTGAGACATTGATGATCATGTGTTTGATCATAAGCTACACTTAATGCTTGCTTAATGCTATTATCTTATCTATCTTGTGATCATTCATTAGTCTTGGTGATGAGTGCATGTATTTCATTCTTATCATTTTGAGCGCTCCACCAAGATGTATGTGACATGGAAGAGTAACCCATGACTCTAACTCTTTGTGCATTTGCAGTCCAAAGCAAATCTTACATATGCACAAATTTAGGGGGAGCTCTTACTTATCACATACTTCTCAAAGCGACGATATATTTCTTGCTTATTATCATTTGTCGAAGCTTTGATCTATATGTTGTCATCAATTACCAAAAAGGGGGAGATTGAAAGTGCAACTATCCCTAGGTGGTTTTGGTAATTCATAACAACATATAGCTCATTGAGCTAATACTATTCCAAGATGATTATTTCAGGAAAGCTCAATGATTGGCATGGCATGGATGTGAAAGTGGAACCCTCAAAATGCTAAGGACAAAGGATTGGCTCAAGCTCAAAAGCTCAAGACTCTTCATTTTATATTTTAGTGATCCAAGATCACATTGAGTCTTTAGGAAAAGCCAATACTATCAAGGAGGGATGAGGTGTTGCTTAATGAGCCTCTTGCTTCATGTGCTTAGTGATATGCTCCAAAAACCTCAACTACTTTCCCATATCCACATATGACCTAAACCCTAATCCGAACTCGGTCCTACCGATTCTTCCTATCCGGCGCCACCGAGTTTCACTTGTCATAAGCCACTGCCAAACCCTAGCAATTCGGTCCTACCGATAGGGATCTCGGTCTCACCGAGATGGGGTTGCAAACTCTCTGTTTCCCTTTTGTAACTTTTCGGTCCCACCGAAAGAGCGAATCAGTCCCACCGAGATTGCAATGTAAACTCAGTGTTTCCCCTTTGTAACTTTTCGGTCTCACCGAGTTCCACTCGGTCTCACTGAAAGAGCAAATCGGTCCCACCGAGTTTGCCTGACCAACTCTCTGGTTAGCTAATTACCAAATTCGGTCTCACCGAGTTTGTGTAATCGGTCTCACCGAGATTACGTTATGCCCAAACCCTAACCATATTGGTCCTACCGAGTTGCATGTCAGTCCCACCGAAAATCACTAACGGCCACTAGGTTTACATTTTCGGTCCGACCGAGTTTATTGATTCGGTCCCACCGAGATTGGAAAACTGTGTAACGGTTGGATTTTGTGTGGAGGCTATATATACCCCTCCACCTTCTTCTCATTCCGAGAGAGAGCCATCAGAACACACACATCATTCCAACTCATATGTTCTGAGAAAGAACCACCTACTCATGTGTTGAGACCAAGACATTCCATTCCTACCATATGAATCTTGATCTCTAGCCTTCCCAAGCTGCTTTCCACTCAAATATTCTTTCAACCAAATCCAAATCCTATGAGAGAGAGTTGAGTGTTGGGGAGACTATCATTTGAAGCACAAGAGCAAGGAGTTCATTACCTACACACCATTTGTTACTTCTTGGAGAGTGGTGTCTCCTAGATTGGCTAGGTATCACTTGGGAGCCTCCGACAAGATTGTGGAGTTGAACCAAGGAGTTTGTAAGGGCAAGGAGATCGCCTACTTCGTGAAGATCTACCGCTAGTGAGGCAAGTCCTGTGTGGGCGATGGCCATGGTGGGATAGGCAAGGTTGCTTCTTCGTGGACCCTTTGTGGGTGGTTGCTTCTTCGTGGACCCTTCGTGGGTGGAGCCCTGTGTGGACTCGCGCAACCGTTACCCTTGGGTGGAGCCCTGTGTGGACTCGCGCAACCGTGACCCTTCGTGGGTTGAAGTCTCCATCAACGTGGATGTAGGATAGCACCACCTATCCAAACCACGGGAAAAACATCCGTGTCTCCAATAGCGTTTGAATTCTCTAAACCCTTCCCTTTACATTCTTGCAAGTTGCATGCTTTACTTTCCGCTGCCTATATACTCTTTGCATGCTTGCTTGAATTATGTGATGATTGCTTGACTTGTCCCAAAATAGCTAAAATCTGCCAAGAACTAAAATTGGGAAAAGGTTAAGTTTTTATTTGGTCAAGTAGTCTAATCACCCCCCTCTAGACATACTTTCGATCCTACAGACCCCATCGCCACTAAGGGAGTCCTGGATTAGGGGGTGTCCGGATGGCCGGACTATACCTTCAGCCGGACTCCTGGACTATGAAGATACAATATTGAAGACTTCGTCCCGTGTCCGGAAGGGACTTTCCTTGGCGTGGAAGGCAAGCTTGGCGATACGATATGTAGATCTCCTACCATTGTAACCGACTTTGTGTAACCCTAACCCTCTCCGGTGTCTATAAACCGGAGGGTTTTAGTCCGTAGGACAACATACACAACAACAATCATACCATAGGCTGGCTTCTAGGGTTTAGCCTCTCCGATCTCGTGGTAGATCTACTCTTGTACTACCCATACCATCAATATTAATCAAGCAGGACGTAGGGTTTTACCTCCATCGAGAGGGCCCGAACCTGGGTAAAACTTCGTGTCCCTTGCCTCCTGTTACCATCCGGCCTAGACGCACAGTTTGGGACCCCCTACCCGAGATCCACCGGTTTTGACACCGACATTGGTGCTTTCATTAAGAGTTCCTCTGTGTCGTCGCCATCAGGAAGGATGCCTCGCCCCGTCTTTAAAGACGGCACCGTTGCTAAGGGAGCTTTGGCTGTTGGCCAAACCCTCCGGCTAGGTGGTTTTCTTATGACCGCTTGTTCGGCTTCTGCGCCGACGATGACCTCTCGAGCCATCGAAAACAATCTTCATGTCAGCTCGGAACTCGCCGAGCAGTTAGATCCAATGGAGCTCTCCTCCATAAATGAGCTCTTGGATCGCTTCGCCGCCCTGGGAGTCGCTACGGATTACGACCAGATTGGGCCTAAACCCGATCTGAGAGAGATTAACTCTCCCCAAGTCACCCATCACGTTGCCATGGTAGAGGGACAGTGCGGCGACCCTTCATCTATCTTAAGGACTCTCTACATCCGGATTCCCGATCCCTCCAAGCCGGATACCCGCGGAGGGGAGGATATCACTCAAGACCTGAACTTAGAGTCAGGTGACGGGCTGGATTCATTGGACAACATCCAGGAATCCAAATTTTTGAGTCTGGAAATTCCTCGGCCTCTGAGCCTCAGATGGGGTGAGGCTCCGGATTTATTCCACCCACCCACCCCAACATAAGCGATTTATCCAAAATCAGGCAAGAGCCCGATGAAACAGTACATCATTACTGGGCCAGATTCCTCCTGGTCAAGAACAGGCTAAGGGACTGCCGCGAGGAAGACGCAATCTCATCTTCTGCAATAATTGCATGTACAAGGGAATACTCAACGCCATAAGTCGTCGTGATATTACACGCTTCGCTGACTTGGCGTCCATTGTACGAAAGTACCGTGCAATGGAAAGCGCCTGGAAAACCGAAATAAAATTTTGGGACAATTCGGCCCTGAATACAAACCCAGTCCGAAATAAACGGGTGCATCACCACCAGACACCCGGGTCAAGCACTAAAAAGCAAAAACCCTCTATAGGGCATGGAACCATACTAGAAGGATGGCTCAATGGACCCTGTAAAATTCACAGTACAGAGGACACCACACCAACTCACAGCCTCAGAGCATGTTGGATACTCCAGCAGGTGGCCAAAATTGGCGAAAATCTCCTAATTCCGGAGGCCACAGAAAGCCACCCCAGAGACACCAATACGGTATTAACAGTCTTCGAGACTTTCGCATCAAATAATATGCGAAAAAGGACACTCCGCAGCCTTGCCGAAATCTACCAAGTAGCAACAATAAACCCATGGAGTGACACGGCTATTACCTTTAACGCTAGTGATGAACCTAAATTCCGAACAGCCCAAGCACCAGCCGCATTGGTCCTCAGTCCAATAGTGGATGGCTTTCGTCTTACCAAGGTAATCATGGACGGCGGCAGCGGATTGAACCTCATTTATGAGGAAACCCTTCAAAAAATGGAAATAGACCGGAACCGCATTGAGCGAAGCAGCACAACCTTTAGAGGAATAATCCCCAGTCGGGAAGCGCGCTGTACAGGAAAAATCACACTAGATGTGGTGTTCGGCACGCCGGATAATTACAGGTCCGAAGAGGTCACGTTCCATGTGGCTCCGTTTAGCAGCGGTTATCACGCCCTGCTAGGGCGGGAAGCGTTTACAATCTTCCAAGCAATACCCCATTATGGGTACATGAAGCTCAAGATGCCCGGGCCTAACGGGATCATCACTCTCGCTAGTGATCCGGACATAGCACTCCGCGCCGAAAACAAGACAGCCACACTAGCCCTCGAGGCACTATCCGAAGCCCTAGCGGCTGAGGAACTGACTGCGCTGCGCTCTACGGTGAATAGGGGCGATGTGGTACTCGACAAAAGATCCAAGTCCACCTCCTTTAAACCGGCGGACGAAATAGTCAAATTCCAGGTCCATCCAACGAACCCCAATAAAATAGCTTCCATCGGGGCACATTTAGACCCTGATGTAGACGCCGCACTGTGAGAGTTCCTACGAGAGAACTGGGACATTTTCGCCTGGCACCCTTCAGACATACCAGGAATCCCACGCAGGCTGGCCGAGCACAGCTTAAATATCCTAAAAGGATTCAAGCCTGTCAAACAAGCTCTTCGGCGTTTTTCCGAACCTAAGAGACATGCCATGGGAGAAGAGCTAGCAAAGCTATTGGAGGTCGGATTCATCAGAGATATAAAACATCCGGACTGGCTAGCAAACCTGGTGATGGTACCAAAGAAGGACAAATCCTGGCGCCTGTGCGTTGATTTTAAGGACCTTAACAAGGCTTGCCCAAAGGATCCCTTCCTCCTCCCCCGCATCGATCAAATTATCGACGCTACCGCAGGACACGATTCGTTGTGTTTCCTCGATGCATATTCCGGCTACCATCAAATCAAGATGGCAGAACTAGACCAAGCTGCAACGGCATTCATCACACCATACGGCCCATTCTGCTTCAACACAATGCCCTTCGGGCTCAAAAACACCGGTGCAACATATCAACGCATGATTCAGACATGTCTGGCAAACCAGATCGGCAAAACAGTGGAGGCATATGTAGATGATGTGGTCGTCAAAACAAGACATGTCGAATCTCTAGTAGACGACTTGAGGCTCACATTCGATAACCTCCGAACATACAACATCAAGCTCAACCTGGAAAAATGCGTTTTCGGCGTTCCAGCCGGAAAGCTCTTGGGCTTCATTGTATCCGGTAGAGGAATTGAAGCAAATCCAGCCAAGATCCGAGCTTTGTCGCAACTGGATATCCCAAAGGACCTCAAACAAATACAAAAGTTAACTGGCTGCGTGGCGGCTCTAAGCCGCTTTATCTCCCGCTTGGGAGAAAAGGCCCTACCCCTTTACCGCCTCCATCGGTGCACCGAACACTTTGAATGGACGGATGCAGCCACGGCCGGACTCGACGAAATAAAAGCCATATTAGCAACAAACCTAGTCCTAGCCGCACCAAACATCGGCGAACCAATGCTATTGTACATTGCAGCAACACATCAGGTTGTAAGCGCAGTACTCGTCGTCGAACGAGAAACGGACGGACACAAATTCCCTCTTCAAAAGTCGGTCTATTATGTGTCCACTATCCTCACTCCCTGCAAATCACGGTACCCACATTATCAAAAGATTGCGTACGCGGTATTCATGGCATCCCAGAAGCTACGACACTACTTTCAAGAGTGTTCAATAACAGTAGCCTCGGAAGTACCACTTAACGATATTATAAACAACCGTGACGCAATGGGCCGGATTGCAAAATGGGCCATTGAGCTCCTCCCGTTCGACATAACTTATAAGCCATGGCGAGCCATCAAGTCACAAGTCTTGGCCGACTTTGTCGCAGAATGGACGGAGGCCGAACTCCCTAAAGAGTACGACACATATTCGAATTGGATCATGCATTTCGACGGCTCCAAGATGTTAGCCGGACTGGGGGCTGCCGTCGTTCTGACGTCCCCCATAGGAGACACAGTTCAATATGTACTCCAGATTATGTACACGGACTCCAACAATGCAGCCGAATATGAGGCCCTTTTACATGGTCTCCGGATGGCAGTATCCATGGGCATTCAACGCCTAGAGGTGCACGGGGACTTGAACCTCGCAATATCCCAAATAAATGGAGACTTCGATGCCAAGGATCCAAAAATGGCAGCTTACCGCAACGCCATCCTAAAAATGTCAGCTCGGTTCGAAGGGCTCGAATTCCGCCATGTAGCCCGGGAAAATAATCAGGCGGCGGATGTCCTGGCACGCATCGGCGCAAAACGCGATGTAGCCCCCCCCCCCCAACATCTTCTTAGAAAGGTTGTTCAAGCCATCCGTAGTATGGGGAGGGGAGCCGAACAATAACAGCCTGGACCCAACCGCACTGCCCGACACCGAACATTCCGACACAATCGAAATAACACCTTCAGCCCATGTAATAATGGCCGTTATCGCCCCGTGGATGGAACCATTCCTCGCCTACCTTACTAGGCAGGAACTCCCCGAGGACCAAAACGAGGCACGCTGCATAGTGCGGCGATCCAAAGCCTACAAAGTCCACGAGGGAGAGCTTTATAAGAAAAGCACTACTGGAGTCCTTCAAAGGTGCATCTCCGAAGAGGAAGGGCGGAGCCTCCTGGCTGAAATTCATGCCGGACTCGGCGGTCATCACACGGCAGCTCGGTCCCTTGTAAGCAAGGCCTTCCGTACAGGCTTTTATTGGCCGACGGCCCGGGCAGACACCCAGGACTTAGTCCAACGATGCATCGGTTGCCAGCTCTTTGCAAACCAAAGCCATATGCCACCCACCACCCTCCAAACTATCCCCATCACTTGGCCCTTCGTGGTCTGGGGGCTTGACATGGTTGGACCCCTTAAAGGCGGAACCCACAAGCAAAAATACTTACTGGTCATGGTGGATAAGTTCACCAAATGGATAGAAGCCAAGCCTGTCAAGACGGCCGAATCTGGACCGGTGATAGACTTTATATCTGGGGTTGTACACCGTTACGGCGTCCCCCACAGCATCATCACGGATAACGGCACGAACTTTACGGCCGACGAGGTAAAACTCTAGTGCAAAAACATGGGCATCAAGCATGATTATGCTTCCGTCTATCACCCACAAACTAACGGCCAGGTCGAACGTGCAAATGGTCTTATCATGAGCGGCATCAAACCCAGATTAGTGCGGTCCCTCAAGGAATCTAACACGCACTGGGTAGAGGAGCTCGACTCCGTACTCTGGGGGCTGCGGACCACGCCGAATCGCACCACCGGATACACACCATTCTTTATGGTGTACGGCGCAGAGGCAGTTTTGCCTTGCGACATAATTCATGACTCACCTTGAGTGCGCATGTACGAAGAAAGAGAAGCCGAGCTCGATCGGCAGGACAGCTTGGACGCATTGGAGGAGGAGCGTGACATGGCAAAAGCCCGTTCCGCATTCTATCAACAGCAGGCTCGAAGATACCAAAGCAGAGAAGTACGGGCCAAAAATTACAACGTTGGCGAATTAGTTCTACGACTACCGGACAAGAAAAAGGACAAACTCAAGCCCAAGTGGGAAGGTCCCTTCATAATTGACCAAGTCCTGACTGGTGGAGCATACCGCCTGCGAGATGCATCGGATAACCGACTCGAGCCGAACCCATGGAACGCAGCCCGTCTCCGAAGACTCTATGCCTAGCGCCGGACTCTGTGTTCGTCTCCTTCCCCTGTCCATTTTTTATATACTTTCTATCTTACATTCCTCTTCTTCTCTCTCTCTCTTATAACCTTTAAAGGCTCATAAAGGGATGCGCTATCCGCGCTCATTAAACCTAGGGGCTTCTTTAAACAAAAGCTTATTTATACGGGCTTCATGCCCAACACATGTGTCACACTTCCGCATGTACCTTTTATTCACCATTATATGCATCGATATGACTTAAGTTTTGGCCAAGCTGGGTTGCCTGGCTCCTGTGCTTACCCCTACGTTCCTGATTGTTCGGCTAGGTGGTAAATGGAGCACCTCTGTGATTGTTACTGCCGGGTCAGCCGGACGTGTACCTCAGACTGGGTGAAGCCGAAAGCTAGCGTTCTTAAGGGAATATTCGGTCGGTGAACTAAAGATGAACTTTTTTTATTTTATTTATCTATACGCCCCCAGATGTTTTTCCTGTGTTTCTTTTCGCAGCATGGACATGCACTTTAGGGCATGCCTCCTAGGGAAAGGAACCCCTAACGGAACTATTCTCCCTGGAAGATGTTTCTTATTAACCATGTAATATAACATAACTAGTCAGGTACTTGTCTGTTCATGCACTAATGACCCCTACGCCTGGTCTCCATGCATTCCCCGGTTCCTATATAATCACATGGGAATTCGGACACACTCCGGACCGTCAGGTCCCGAGGCTGAAGCGAAAAGGTCGGCCATGACAAATGATCTACAATCCGGCTAGAAGGCATTATAAATGTCAATTAAATTACATAGTCATTTTGACTGACTGTATTCCTCTTCAATACCATCTAACAGGCTGTCTAATTTACAGTCCTGCTGGGAATACTTTGCGGCCAACTCTGCTTGGCCATATACTAAGCTTACAGGGATCTCCTTCCCATCGGGCCCTACAGGACCGACCTCGGCCATGTGGTTGGGGTCAGCCTTTGTGTACCGCATCTTCACCATGGCCCAGGCCTCCCTAGCGCCTTGACGGCAGGTCGATATCTTCCACAATCAGAAGCGCCGCCATGCTCCCTTTAGCTTCTCCGCAAGCTCTCCAAGACCTTCGGGCATGGAGATGGATGGCCACAGGGCCTGGGTGACGCCTTGCATCGCCTGCCGAACTCGATCGAGCAGTTGCGAGAGCTCGGGAAGAAGGTCACCCGTAGAACCGGGCATCTCCTCTGCAGTACGACCTGTTAGCACACCTACAGACATTGCTCTGTTAGTCGACTTCCCCGCCGAACTTTCTTTCAAAGGTTCGTTCAAGCACTTACTAAATATGCCGCGCCGAAGCCGCTGATTCTCCTTAACGGAGTCTAACAGCTGGGCACGAACATCTTTCAGCTCGACGCCCAGCTTTGTGTTGGCATCTTGGAGATCGTTCTTCTCCCGCCTCACCTTTGTCAGCACCTTCTCACCAGCCTTTAGCTGGCGTAGGAGGTGTTGCCTTTCCGGATTCAGTCCGGCGCCATCTGCAATTTCATTTGTCAGATTCGCACCCATGTCGTGCTTCGCAAAATACTTATCTTTCGAAGTGTATATTACCAGAGGGGGTCTCCTTGGGCTCCCCTGCCGCGGCTAGTGCGGCCTCAAGTTGGGCTTTGCACTCTTCCAGCTCCTTGGACAGTAGAAAGTTCTTTTCTGTAAGAACCTGCATAACAAATGATCCTTAAATCAGTTATTCTAACTGTTTCAAGTCTCGGGGGCTACTGGTGTATATATATATATAATTACCAAAATTTTCTTACCCGTATGTCTTTTACATATTGCTCCGTGGCTCTGGCTAGACCATTTTGAGTGGCACGGAGGTACGCATCTCCCGAATTAAAGGCATCTAATGCCTCTTGGGAGAAACAAGCGTTGCAAAGAATTGTCCGGCGACACCTGTGGTTCATGGCACTCTCCACCTCGGAGTTGGTGGCAGACAACCTGTCCACATCCTCCATCGGAGGAGCGTCCGGTGCGTGCCTTGTGTTCGCCTCCGCCTCCGGACCAAGCTTCGGAGCCTGGCTGGTGGAGGCACGGTTGGCAGCCTCTCCGGGTATAGTCCGGCGAGGTCTCTTTGTCTTGAAGAGAGCATGAGTGTTAATATGCCTCGCAGGTGTAACACCTGGGATAAGGGGGCGCGCCATACCTTTGCGCTGACGCCTCGGTCCGGACTGCGCCTATTTTCTGCCCACGGGCCCCTGCGGCCCCTTGTTGGCTTGCCACTGCAGGTTCGGCCTCCCGTCTCAAAAACCTCCCCTGCAAAGCTCGGTTGTAATCAGGAAACTGAAAACACGAGAGGGCGGACACCTATTCGGGGTACTGGGACTTCGATCTCAGTTACCTGGGAGGCCGATTAGCCCTGGGTAATCGGCCGTAATGGCCACCAAGGCGTTATCCTTGCTCAATTGATGGAACACTCCATCAATCAGCTCCACAGATATGTCCGGATCCTCTTGAGAGGCCGGGTCGAGGGACCGTCCTGGGTCCTCGGGTTGTGGAGGAGGGCTGTTTATTTCCTTAACAGCCCGGCGCAGTTCCTGCGTTGAAGTCGTTAGACTGAATATTTAACAATGGGAAATACAAAACGGATGGGCAAGTAAATGTCACCGCTTACCCAGCTTGGGGGATTGTGCATAGAGAATCCACCCTGTGGGTTGACGCGGAGAAATTCCTCCTCTTCTCCCTTATACAAAGTGGACAAGATCTTTAGTAGAGCGACAACTGAATCCGGCCCCTTACGGCCGTAGCGGGTGGCGTCGTCCTCCCCGTTGAAGTCCCACATGGGGTGGCTTCTATACTGAAGCGGCTGCACCCCCGCATGATGCATTCGGCCATAACCCCGATCATGGTCAGTCCGGAATGGGCTAACAATCTTATTCGGCCCATCAGGTAAATGATGTCCCTGTCACTTTCCCTCTGAGGGCTTCGTGGACGCCAACTTAGGCGCTTCTTTAAGGGAGCACTGTCGAACTCAGGAGGCCAATCCGAACAGGATCCGGCAGCGGGACATCCTCTATATAAAACCATTCCGAAGGCCAGTCTTCGGACGCCTTCTTTGGAGTTCCGGATAGATATCCGGTCCCGGCGATGCGCCACACTTCGGCTCTGCCCACTTGATACATTGACCCCTCCTTAGAGCAGGGCACAAGGCAGAATAACCTTTTCCATAGCCCGAAATGAGCCTCGATACCCAAAAACAGCTCGCAGAGGGCTACGAAGCCCGCGATATGCAATACGGAGGCAGGTGTGAGATTGTGTAGCTGGAGGCCGTAGAACTCCAGAAGCCCCCAGAGAAATGGATGGATTGGAAACCCGAGCCCCCTTATTAAATAAGGGACGAGGCATACCCGCTCTCCTTTGGAGGGATTAGGGGCACTCTCCGCTTGCTTTCCGCCGTTATAGACGGCAAGACCGGCTCGAACCGGGATCATATAGGCCAGGGGGAGAAATCCCTTGGTCTGGAGCGTCACTAGCTCGCTATGAGGGGCGGAGCATTTCTCCCAATATCCAGGCTGAGGGCTGGAAGGGCGAAAGGAGGAGTTGCGATGGCTGGCCATGGTGGAATGGATCTTTGTCGGATGCGCTCTGATGAACACTCGCGAAGGGGAGAAGGTGTGGTTTGGATCTAAATCCTCGTCCCCTTAAATGGGCGGCTCATTTGCGCGGCTAGGGGTGTGAATGTAAAAACACTCAGACTTTTCATATTCGTTTGACACATGGGAGACGGCCATTATTGGGCATAGAAGCCGAGGAGCGCAACATTTACAAGAAGCCGGACTTTATTCAACAGGTACACGGAATTTGGAGGAGAACCCGCCTTGCAATGCCGAAGACAATCTGCGCACCGGACTCATCGTCATTGAAGCCTGGTTCGGGGGCTACTGAGGGAGTCCTGGATTAGGGGGTGTCCGGATGGCCGGACTATACCTTCAGCCGGACTCCTGGACTATGAAGATACAAGATTGAAGACTTCGTCCCGTGTCCGGAAGGGACTTTCCTTGGCGTGGAAGGCAAGCTTGGCGATACGATATGTAGATCTCCTACCATTGTAACCGACTTTGTGTAACCCTAAACCTCTCCGGTGTCTATATAAACCGGAGGGTTTTAGTCCGTAGGACAACATACACAACAACAATCATACCATAGGCTAGCTTCTAGGGTTTAGCCTCTCCGATCTCATGGTAGATCTACTCTTGTACTACCCATATCATCAATATTAATCAAGCAGGATGTAGGGTTTACCTCCATCGAGAGGGCCCGAACCTGGGTAAAACTTCGTGTCCCTTGCCTCCTGTTACCATCCGGCCTAGACGCACAGTTCGGGACCCCCTACCCAAGATCCGCCGGTTTTGACACCGACAGCCACCCACCCACTGCCCCTCCGGCCTGCTGCCGCTGCCCATCTGCTCTCCGCCGCAGTCCCACGCACCGTCGCCCCAGACAGCGCTGCCCGCGCACCGCCGCCGTGAGCTGGCACCTCTAGAGGAGGAGTTCGGGGCTGCTCCCCGAGTGCGCGAGCCCGGCCCCAGGACTGCATCGGCCCACCCGCCATGGCCGCACACACACACGAGCCCGGTCCCAGGCCTGCATCCTGTTCCTCTTCCTCGCGTCAAGCACGAACGGGATCAGCCATGGCCGCACGCACGCGCTCGATCCTTTTGCAATGCAAAATTTTGTTGGAGCTGGGAGAAATTGATGGCTGGAGAAGGGTGGTACGAACGGCAGGACGCGGGGAGAGGGCGGCAGAATCAGTGCCCCCATGTGTGGTTTTGGTAATTGATGACATTCTCTATGGACTAATGGTTGAATTGAGTTATATTTGAAAGATTTGTCCATAGGAATTTCTTGAAGTCCATGTGTTGGTTTCAAGGAGTTTATGTGTTGACCAAGGTGCTATTAAGGAATTATCCAAAGATTGGTCATGTGAGAGTTGAGCTTATTGCAAGCATGTCTTGAAGAAGAAGATTGTGTGATTATTCATGCTTACCTTCAAGGAATCATCCAAATGAAGGGAGTTGGAAAGGTTAAAGGTTGATCAAGACTAAGTCAAGAGTGAATCAAGTTGATCAACTCACAAAGCATAGAAGATGTACCAAGAGGGATCAAATGATCCCATGGTATGGTAAGCATTGTCAATTATGCTTTGTGTACTAACCCATGGTCTTCGTGAGAGTTTTTGTGGGGTTTGGTTGCGGTGTGCACGTTCAAGTGATGCATCACGAAGAGATCAAGTGCTTGAAGATTGCCGTCCATTGTGTTGATAATGGACTTGTGAAGATGTGCCGAAGAGTGGCTCACCCATAGTGGAATATGGGGGAGAAATCTACTAGTCTTCATTGAGCCAACGCAATCAAGAAAGGTGGTCCTACTTGAGAAAGTCAAGATCATCTACATCTAGCTCAAGTGGACTTTGTACAATGAAAAGGTTTGGCCTTGATAGGTTCTCTATTTTACCGGTCTCATGGTGGTACTTTGGAGACCAGGTTATAGGTTCGATTGCCGTACTATCAAAGGGGGCTCTCAAGTGAGTAGCTTGATCGTATCGTTTGTAGAGAGCTCAAACCATTACATGATTGCATCATCTTTCTTGGTTCTTTTTTGGTTTTCTCCTTGTGAGATTTGGAGCTTATGGTCATCTTCTTGACAAGCTTGAGTTCATCGAAAACGGAGTTCACATGCTTCTTCTATTTGCGTTTCCGGTGTTGGAGGTTTTACCGGTCTTATTTGAGGAAGGGTTCTCACCTTTTACTTATGGGCCTTTTCTAATTTCCTTATTATTGTAATTTCTATAAATATTGTGTTAGCCCTTGTCTCTAGCTTTCCAACAAACTTGGTTTCGTTGAATTTGGAGTTCGTTTGCAGAAGTTGTGTCAGTTTTGGTGCCCTTAAAAAGGCTGCAGCGGTACTACCGCTCATGGGAGCGGTACTACCGCTTGGAGGGGGTGTAATTTTTTTACTACCGCTTTTGGGAGCGGTAATACCGTGGCTACTTCCATGGCTACTTCCGCTCCGGACCAAAAACTCATCTCAAGTCCAGCGGTGGCAGGAACAGATGTATTTTTTTAGTACCGCTCGCAAGCAGTAGTACCGCTACCCTTTGAGATAGTACCGCTACCTGATGTCTACTACACAACCTTCTTCTTGTAGATGTTGTTGGGCTCCAAGTGCAGAGGTTTGTAGGACAGTAGAAAATTTCCCTCAAGTGGACGGCCTAAGGTTTATCAATCCGTGGGAGGTGTAGGATGAAGATGGTCTCTCTCAACAACCCTGCAACCAAATAACAAAGAGTCTCTTGTGTCCCCAACACACCCAATACAATGGTAAATTGTATAGGTGCACTAGTTCGGCGAAGAGATGGTGATACAAGTGCAATATGGATAGTAAATAATGGTTTTTGTAATCTGAAAATATAAAAACAGCAAGGTAACTAATGATAAAAGTGAGCATAAACGGTATTGCAATGCGTTGAAACAAGGCCTAGGGTTCATACTTTCACTAGTGCAAGTTCTCTCAACAATAATAACATAATTGGATCATATAACTATCCCTCAACATGCAACAAAGAGTCACTCCGAAGTCACTAATAGCGGAGAACAAACGAAGAGATTATGGTAGGGTACGAAACCACCTCAAAGTTATCCTTTATGATCAATCTATTCAAGAGTCTGTAGTAAAATAACATGAAGCTATTCTTTCCGTTCAATCTATCATAGAGTTCGTACTAGAATAACACCTTAAGACACAAATCAACCAAAACCCTAATGTCACCTAGATACTCCAATGTCACCTCAAGTATACATGGGTATGATTATACGATATGCATCACACAATCTCAGATTCATCTATTCAACCAACACAAAGAACTTCAAAGAGTGCCCCGAAGTTTCTACCAAAGAGTCAAGACGAAAACGTGTGCCAAACCCTATGCATAAGTTCACGAGGTCACGAAACTCGCAAGTTGATCACCAAAACATACATTAAGTAGATCACATGATATCCCATTATCACCACAGATAAGCACGTGCAAGACATACATCAAGTGTTCTCAAATCCTAAAAGACTCAATCCGATAAGATAACTTCAAAGGGAAAACTCAATTCATCACAAGAGAGTAGAGGGGGAGAAACATCATAAGATCCAACTATAATAGCAAAGATCGCGATACATCAAGATCGTATCACCTCAAGAACACGAGAGAGAAAGAGATCAAACACATAGCTACTGGTACATACCCTCAACCCCGAGGGAGAACTACTCCCTCCTCGTCATGGAGAGCGCTGGGATGATGAAGATGGCCACCGAAGAGGGATTCCCCCCTCCGCCAGGGTGCCAGAACGGGTCTAGATTAGTTTTCGGTGGCTACAGAGGCTTCTGGCGGCGGAACTCCCGATCTACTGTGCTCTTCAAAGTTTTTAGGGTATATGGATATAGGCGAAAGAAGTCGGTCAGGGGAGTCACAAGCCGGCCACGAGGTAGGAGGGCGTGCCCCCACCCTCGTGGGGGCCTCGGGACTCTTCTGGACCACCTCCGGTACTCCGTGGGCTTCTTCTGGTCCAAAAATGATCTCCGTGAAGTTTCAGGTCAATTGGACTCCGTTTGATTTTCCTTTTCTGCGGTAGTTAAAAGCATGGAAAAAACAGAAACTGGCACTGGGCTCTAGGTTAATAGGTTAGTCCCAAAAATCATATAAAATAGCATATTAATGCATATAAAACATCCAAGGTTGATAATATAATAGCATGGAACAATCAAAAATTATAGATACGTTGGAGACGTATCACTACCCCTAGCGGTAGTACAGTGAGGACGAGCGGTAGTACCGCTCTGTGCGGGCTGTGAGCATAACAGTTGGATTTTTCCCCACCTATAAAATGGGGTCTTCTTCCCCAATGAACCTTATCCTTTAAGCTCGTGTTCTTCCCCCATTGTTGACCTTCTTCGAGCTTGCTATCTCTCAATTCCTCCGTGGATTCTTGCTAGTTTTTGTGGGAAAAGAGAGAGGAGGTCTAGATCCACATTTCCACCAATCACTTTCTCCTCTATGTGAGGGGAACCCCTTGGATCTAGATCTTGGAGTTCTTGGTGTTCTCCTTCTTGTTCTTCCTCTCATTTTCCTCCCTAGCATTAGTTTCTTTGGTGGGATCTGGGTGAGGGAGTCTTGGATTGTGGGGTCCTCGAGCGTCCGGGCTATGTGATGTGGGTCGGACTGATGGGCCATAAAGATACAAGACGGAAGACTTTCCCAGTGTCCAGATGGGACTCTCCTTGGCGTGGAAGGCAAGCTTGGCGTGCAGATATGAAGATTCCTTTCTCTGTAAACCGACTCTTTACAACCCTAGCCCCCTGCGGTGTCTATATAAACCGGAGGGTTTAGTCCGTAGAGGCAATCATAATCATACAGGCTAGACATCTAGGGTTTAGCCATTATGATCTCGTGGTAGATCAACTCTTGTAACCCCGATAGTCATCAAAGTCAATCAAGCAGGACGTAGGGTATTACCTCCATCAAGAGTGCCCGAACCTGGGTAAACATCGTGTCCCTGTCTCCTGTTACCTTTGATCCTCAGACGCACAGTTCGGGACCCCCTACCCGAGATCTGCCGGTTTTGACACCGACATTGGTGCTTTCATTAAGAGTTGAACTTAAGACCTCCCGCTTACCAAATGGGTGCTTTCATTGAGCGTTCCTCTGTGGCGTCGACAGAAGGATCGATGGATACCCGAACAAACTATGTTCGGATTTCCGAACCCGGAGAGCTGGATACCCATCCTCGAGAGGACACTCCCTGTCCTCTGAACACAAAATCGGACGTTAATACTGAGAATTCACCAGACACTCCGGAGCCTGGGCTGGTAATTAACCTCAGAAATTCTTCAAACTCCGGATTCCTTAGTGGGTCAGGGTGCGAATTTAAGCCCTCCCACCCACCACAAGCAATATTCTCCAAGCAATTCCGCCCCTCCGGACATATGCGACCTAATGTACGTGCAGCAGCAGCCCCGGGAGACAGTCCATCACTTTTGGGCTAGATTCCTCCTTGTTAAAAACAAGATAAAAGACTGCTGCGACAACGACGCAATTTCAGTATTTCGCAACAACTGTACGGATGAGGGAATCCTTAATTCCCTCAATCACCGTCGCATACTGCACTTTGCAAATTTGACACACATAGTACAGAAGTACTGCGCAATGGAAAGCGCCTGGAAAACTCAGACAGCCCGCTGGGAACCGCAGGCCTTTAAGCCATCTCCTGGACGGGCAAAAAGGATGCACCCTCACGGAGCACCTGATCATCATCCCGTGGACAAGAAAATTAAGCCCTTTATGGGACATAGAACTGTCCTCGAGGAACGGCTCGATAGGCCATGTCAAATACACATGACGCCCAATACCGAACCAACGCACAGCCTACGGGCATATTGGATACTCCGGCAAGTGGCCAAGAGCGGTGAGGGTATCCTCACCAACACTACCCCAGAAAAGTACTCTTCGGAGGATGACCACCCCGAAGTATTCACAGTCTTTGAGACCTTCTCACCAAATAATCGGCGCAAAGGGGCGCTCCGTGACCTTGCCGAAGTCTCCAAGTAGTAGTAATAAACCCTTGGAACGATACAATGATTACTTTCAATGCCGATGACAAACCAAGATCCCGCTCAGTCCGGGCACCAGCCGCTCTGGTCCTAAACCCAATCGTGCACGGCTTTCGGCTCACTAAAGTGCTAATGGACGGTGGCAGTGGACTGAACCTCATCTATGAGGACACGCTCAATAAAATGCAAATGGACAGGAGTCGCATTGAGCAGAGTAATACAAATTTTCAAGGCATTATACCCAATCAGGAAGCAAGATACTCGGGGAAAATGAAACTCGACATGGTATTCGGCACGCTGGAGAACTATAGGTTTGAAGAGTTACTCTTCCATGTGGCACCTTTCAACAGCGGGTATCACGCCCTGCTGGGGCGAGACGCATTCACATGCTTTCAAGCTATACCCCATTACGGGTACATGAAGCTCAAGATGCCCGGGCCCAACGGGGTTATCAATATCACCAGTGATCCAGACATATCACTCCGCATCGAAAACAAAACCGCCTCCCTGGCCCTTGAGGCACTATCGGAGGCCCTCGCGGCCGAAGAATTAACCACCTTACGTTCCACGGTGGATAGGGATGATGTAATCCTCGATAAGAGATCCAAGTCAACTTCCTTCAAACCAGTAGATGAAATAGTCAAATTCCAAGTTCACCCGACGGACCCCAAGAAGACAGCTTCCATTGGGGCACAGTTGGACCCGGCGATCGATGTCGCATTACGTGCGTTCCTGCGCGAGAACTGGGACATCTTCGCCTAGCACCCTTCTAATATGCCAGGAATCCCGCGCGGACTGGCCGAACATAGTCTCAATATACTGAAGGGATACAAGCTAGTCAAGCAAACGTTGCGGTAATTTTCCGAACCCAAACGATAGGCTATGGGGTAGGAGCTAGCCAAGTTACTCGAAGCCAGGTTTATCAGTGAGATCAAACATCCAGAGTGGCTAGCCAACCTGGTCATGGTACCGAAGAAGGATAAATCCTGGCGCCTGTGTGTCGACTTCAAAGACCTCAATAAGGCCTGCCCCAAGGACCCCTTCCCACTACCTCGCATTGAACAAATTATTGATGCAACCGCGGGGCACGATTCACTGTGTTTCCTCGACGCATACTCCGGATACCATCAAACTAAGATGAGGGAATCTGAACAGGCCGCAACGACATTCATCACCCCGTATGGGCCTTTCTGCTTCAACACCATGCCTTTCGGGCTCAAGAACGTCGGCGCCACTTACCAATGCATGATTCAAACGTGCCTGCAAAAGCAAATAGGCAAGACTGTGGAGGCACATGTAGATGACGCAGTCATCAAAACCAAGCATGTTGAATCATTGGTGGACAACTTATGCCTTACATTCGACAACCTCCGAACATATGACATAAGGCTCAATCTGGAAAAGTGCATTTTGGGCGTTCCCGCCGGCAAACTGCTCGGGTTTATTGTCTCCAATAGAGGGATTGAAGCAAACCCGGCCAAAATCCGAGACCTTTCACAATTGGCAACACCAACTGACCTCAAGTAGGTCCAAAAACTAGTCAGGTGTGTGGCAGCTATGAGCCGTTTTATCTCCAGATTAGGAGAAAAGGCATTGCCATTGTATCGCCTGCTCCGACGCACCGACCACTTTACGTGGACGGATGCTGCAATAGCCAGACTGGAGGAAATAAAAACTTCACTAGCAAGCAACCCCATCCTGGCCGCACCAAACGTTGGCGAACCAATGTTGCTCTACATATTTGCAACTCACCAAGTGGTGAGTGCGGTGCTCGTCGTCGAACGAGAAGAGGAGGGGCATAAATTTCCACTCCAAAAACTAGTATACTACATATCAACGATCCTGACACCATGCAAATCCCGATACCCGCATTATCAGAAGATAGCATATGCGGTCTTTATGGCATCTCGCAAGCTGCGGCACTACTTTCAAGAGTGCTCGATCACGGTGGCTTCAGAAGTACCACTCAATGATATTATAAACAACCAGGACGCCATCTCTCGGATTGCTAAATGGGCCATTGAGCTCCTACCATTTTAAATAACGTACAAACCACGCCGAGCCATTAAATCTCAGGTGTTGGCTGACTTCGTCGCTGAATGGACAAAGGCCGAACTCCCTAAAGAGTATGGCATGTATTCCAACTGGGTGATGCACTTCAATGGCTCTAAAATGCTAGATGGACTTGGGGCTGGTGTCATCTTCACATCCCCCACAGGAGACACAGTCCGTTATGCGCTCCAAATACTGTATAGAGACTCTAACAATGCAGCCGAATACGAGGCCCTATTACATGGTCTCCAAATGGCTGTCTCCATGGGCATACAATGCCTTGAGGTGCGCGGGGATTCAAACCTCGCAATATCCCAAATAAACGGAGAATTCGATGCAAAAGATTCGAAGATGGCGGCTTACCACAACGCCATACTCAAAATATTAGCTCGGTTCGAGGGGCTCGAGTTTCATCACATGGCTCGAGAGAGTAATCAAGCCGCAGACATCCTTGCTCGCGTGGGCGCTAAACCCGAACCCGTAACACCTAATACCTTTGTGGAAAGGCTCTTCAAGCCATGCGTGGTGTGGCAGGGCGAGAGTGGCAACACTGGTCCGGAGCGATCATACCCCTAGATTCCGAACACAGTCCCGATATCATCGGGGGCTCAGGCACCGAAATAACACCATCGGCCCACGAAATCATGGCTGTAATTGCCCCGTGGACCGAGCCTTTCCTTGCCTACCTTACTAGGAGCGAGCTCCCTGGGGATCAGACTGAGGCCCGTTGCATCATTCGACGCTCAAAGGCCTACAAAGTTCATGAAGGAGAGGGACGACAGCCCTTGGCTGAAATACACACTGGTCTTGGTGGCCATCACACTGCAGCTCGGGCCCTTGTAAGTAAGGCCTTCCATACAGGTTTCTTTTGGCCCACGGCCCGGGCAAATGCACAGGACCTCGTACAGTGCTGCGTTGGATGCCAGCTTTTCGCTAATCAAAGCCGTATGCCGCCTACTGCCCTTCGAACAATCCCCGTCACTTGGCCCTTTGCGGTCTGGGGGCTTGATATGGTCGGACCTCTTAAAGGGGGAACTCATAAGAAGAAATACTTATTGGTTATGGTCGATAAGTTCACTAAGTGGATAGAAGCCAAGCCAGTTAAAACAGCTGAAACCGGACCGGTGATAGACTTTATATCCGGTGTAGTACACCATTACGGTGTCCTGCATAGTATTATTACTGACAACGGCTCTAACTTTACAGCAGATGAAGTGAAAACTTGGTGTGCCAATTTGGGCATCAAGCTCGATTATGCCTCCGTATATCACCCTCAGACAAACAGTCAGGTCGAGTGGGCTAACGACATGATAATGAGCGGCAACAAACCCAGACTAGTGCGATCTCTACAAGAATCAGACAAACATTGGGTCGAGGAACTTGATTCCGTACTCTGGGGCTGCGTGCCACGCCTAATCGCACGACCGGATATACACCTTTTTTCATGGTGTATGGTGCGGAGGCGGTCTTGCCTTGCGATCTTATTCATGACTCACCTCAAGTGTGCATGTACGAAGTGAGAGAAGCCAAGCTCGATCGGCAGGACGACTTGGACGGCTTGGAGGAGGAGCGTGATGTCGTGAAGGCCCATTCCGCATTCTATCAACAGCAGGCTCGGCGATATCAAAGCAGAGAAGTACATGCAAAGACTTACAATGTCGGTGAACTCATTCTACGCCTACCAAAGAAGAAAAAGGACAAGCTCAAGCCCAAATGGGAGGGTCCCTTCATTATAGATGAAGTTCTCACTGGAGGAGCCTATCGCCTTCGCAATGCTTCGGACAATCGCTTGGAGCCAAACCCATGGAACGTTGCACGGCTCCGAAGATTCTACGCCTAAGTCCGCACATATCCCTTTTTTCCTCATTCCTTCTTTTCTCCCTTTCACTGTTTTCTTTTTTCTCATTTCTATACGACTTCTAGCTTGTGTTCAGATAATCCGCACACCTGAAGAGTATACATCCTTAAATGTAAATACCCCACAATACCTGGGGGCTTCTTTTCACAAGAAGCTTATTATTATTTTTTGAGCATCAGGCTCACCGTATATATGTGTCGTCTACTCATATATGTCTTTTCTTCGCCATTATATGCACCTTTATGACTTAAGTTTTTGCCAAGCTAGGTTGCCTGGCTCCTGTGCTTATGCCTTACGTTCCCGCTTGTTTAGCTAGGGCATAAAGGGAGCACCTCTGCGATTGTTACAGCCGGGTTATCCGGACATGTACCTCAGACGGGTGAAGCCGAAAGTTAGCGTTCTTAAGGGAATGATTGGTCGGTGAACAAAAGATGAACTGCCCTCGTTGCAATACAAAACCCCCAAACTATGACGCATATTGTGATTTTTTAGCATCATAGCTTCGGTATGCACAAAAAAACGCATACTGTCCCAGGGATAGGAACCCTTAACGGAACTATTCTCTCTGGAAGATCTTTCTTACAATCAAATGTAATATAACATAACTCCCCGAATACAACTTGTCTGTTCAAGCAACTATGACCGGAATGCCCGGTTTCCGAACATGCTTTGGTGTTTACATACGGTATAGTATTTGGAAACACTCCAAACCTAGGGTTTTCGGAGGTCGAAGCAGAAAGTATGCCAAGACAATCATTTTACAAATTCGGCTGGAGACAAGTTTGTCGATAAAAGTACATTGCTACTTGGGATCAAAAACTTCTTCTTCCTCTAGACCCTCTAATAGGTTGTCTAGTTTACAATCCTGTTGTAAAAACTTGGCGGCCACCCTCACTCGATCGTACACCAGGCTGACCGGAATTTCCTGTCCATCGGGACCTCGAGGTCCGACCCCCGCCATATGATTTAGATCAAGTCTGGTGTACCCTGTTTTTACCATGGCCCAGGCTTCCCGAGCACCTTCTCGGCATGCCGATATCTTCCATAGCCCAGAACGGCACCGAGCTCCCTTGAATAAATTCACGAGTTCCTCCATACTTCCTGGAGGAGAATCGGCTGGCCATAAAGCCTTAGCGATGTTTCTCGTTGCCTTCCGCGCTCGCTCATGCACCCTGGACAGCTCTTCTAGCAGGTCGCCTTGAAATCCGTACACCTCTTCTTCAGGCCGTCCAGTCAAAACACCTACAGAAATAGACTTGTTAGGATTCGCATCACGAACTGTACGACAGTAAGTTAAGAGGCATACTGAATATGCCGCCTCTCAGCTTTCTGTTCTCCTTCAAGGCGTCCGCTAGTTGGGCTCGCACGTCTTTCAGCTCTTCGCCGAGCAGGATGTTGGCATCCTGCAGCTTGTTCTTCTCGTCCCTGGTCTGTGTTAGTACACATTGACCAGTGGCCTCTTGCCTTCGGCATGTTCTTTATCCGCCTGCGCGGCCTTTAGTTTCTCTTTCAGCCGATCCGACGATCCTACCATCATAAAATGCAACAATGTTTATTCACATAGACATGACTGGCACATGATTATATTTTCTAGACGGAAGGGGACATTACCAGTCGGTGCCTCCTTGGACTTCTCTAGTTTTGCTGTAACAGTAGTCAGCTGGGTCCGACACTGTTCGAGCTCCCGAGATAGCATGTTGTTATTCTCCATGAGTACCTGATTATACATTGATCCTTAAAATCAGTTGCTTCAACTGTTTTCAAGTCTCGAGGGCTACTGGTATATGACTATTAAATCTACACAAAATGATCTTACCCGCATATCCTTTGAAAGCTGGTAAGTGGCTCCAGCAAGCCCATCTCGAGCAGCTCGGATGTATGCATCCGCCGAGCTGAAGGCATTGAATGTCTCTTCAGTAAAGTAAGGGTCGCGCATAGCTGTGTTCGGGAACGTAGTAATTCCAAAAAAAATCCTACACACACGCAAGATCATGGTGATGCATAGCAACGAGAGGGGAGAGTGTGTCCACGTACCCTCGTAGACCGAAAGCGGAAGCGTTAGCACAACGCGGTTGATGTAGTCGTACGTCTTCACGATCTGACCGATCAAGTACTGAACGCACGGCACCTCCGAGTTCTGCACACGTTCAACTCGATGACGTCCCTCGAACTCTGATCCAGCCGAGCTTTGAGGGAGAGTTCCATCAGCACGACGGTGTGGTGACGATGTTGATGTTCTACCGTCGCAAGGCTTCGCCTAAGCACCGCTACGATATTATCGAGGTGGACTATGGTGGAGAGGGGCACCGCACACGGCTAAAAGATCCAAGAGATCAATTGTTGTGTCTATGGGGTGCCCCTCTCCTCCGTATATAAAGGGGGAGGAGAGGGCCGGCCAAGGGGAGGAGGCACGCCCAAGAGGGGAGTCCTACTCCCACCGGGAGTAGGACTCCTCCTTTTCCTATTTGGAGAGGCAAAGGGAAGGAAGAGGAAGGAGGGAGGAAGGAAAGGGGGGGCCGGCCCCCTTCCAAATTCAGATTGGGCTTGGGGGGCGGCCCCTTCCTTGCTCCTTTCCCCTCCTTTCCACTAAAGCCCATTAAGGCCCATATACCTCTCGGGGGGTTCCGATAACCTCCCGGTGCTCCGGTATTATCCCGATCTCACCCGGAACCATTCTGGTATCCAAATATAGTCGTCCAATATATCGATTTTTACGTCTCGACCATTTCGAGACTCCTCGTCATGTCCGTGATCACATCTGGGACTCCGAACTACCTTCGGTGCATCAAAACACATAAACTCATAATATAACCGTCATCGAACTTTAAGCGTGCGGACCCTACGGGTTCGAGAACTATGTAGACATGACCGAGACACGTCCCTGGTCAATAACCAATAGCGGAACCTGGATGCTCATATTCGCTCCTACATATTGTACGAAGATCTTTATTGGTCAAATCGCATAACAACATACGTTGTTCCCTTTGTCATCGGTATGTTACTTGCCCGAGATTCGATCGTCGGTATCTCAACACCTAGTTCAATCTCATTACCGGCAAGTCTATTTACTCGTTCCGTAATACATCATCCCGCAACCAACTCATTAGTTTCACTACTTGCAAGGGTTAAGTGATGTGTATTACCGAGTGGGCCCAGAGATACCCCTCCGACAATCGGAGTGACAAATCCTAATCTCGAAATACGCCAACCCAACAAGTACCTTCGGAGACACCTGTAGAGCACCTTCATAATCACCCAGTTACATTGTGACGTTTGGTAGCACACAAAGTGTTCCTCCGGTAAATGGGAGTTGCATAATCTCATAGTCATAGGAACATGTATAAGTCATGAAGAAAGCAATAGAAACATACTAAACGATCAAGTGCTAAGCTAACGGAATGGGTCAAGTCAATCACATCATTCTCCTAATGATGTGATCCCGTTAATCAAATGACAACTCTTTGTCTATGGCTAGGAAACATAACCATCTTTGATCAACGAGCTAGTCAAGTAGAGGCATACTAGTGACACTCTGTTTGTCTATGTATTCACACATGTATCATGTTTCCGGTTAATACAATTCTAGCATGAATAATAAACTTTTATCATGATATAAGGAAATAAATAATAATTTTATTATTTCCTATAGGGCATATTTCCTTCAGTCTCCCACTTGCACTAGAGTCAATAATCTAGCTTACACAGTAATGATTCTAACACCCATGGAGCCTTGGTGCTGATCATGTTTTGCTCGTGGAAGAGGCTTAGTCAACGGGTCTGCAACATTCAGATCCATATGTATCTTGCAAATCTCTATGTCTCCCACCTGGACTTGATCCCAGATGGAGTTGAAGCGTCTCTTGATGTGTTTGGTTCTCTTGTGAAATCTGGATTCCTTTGCCAAAGCAATTGCACCCGTATTGTCACAAAAGATTTTCATTGGACCAGATGCACTAGTTATGACACCTAGATAGGATATGAACTCCTTCTTCCAGACTCCTTCATTTGCTACTTCCGAAGCAGCTATGTACTCCGCTTCACATGTAGATCCTACTACGACGCTTTGTTTAGAACTGCACCAACTGACAGCACCTCCCTTCAATAAAAACACGTATCCGGTTTGCGATTTAGAATCGTCCGGATCAGTGTCAAAGCTTGCATCGACGTAACCATTTTCGACGAGCTCTTTGTCACCTCCATAAACGAGAAACATATCCTTTGTCCTTTTCAGGTATTTCAGGATGTTCTTAACCGCTGTCCAGTGATCCACTCCTGGATTACTTTGGTACCTCCCTACTAAACTAATAGCAAGGCACACATCAGGTCTAGTACACAGCATTGCATACATGATAGAGCGTATGGCTGAAGCATAGGGAACATCTTTCATTTTCTCTCTATCTTCTGCAGTGGTCGGGCATTGAGTCTTACTCAACTTCACACCTTGTAACATAGGCAAGAACCCTTTCTTTGCTTGATCCATTTTGAACTTCTTCAAAACTTTGTCAAGGTATGTGCTTTGTGAAAGTCCAATTAAGCGTCTCGATCTATCTCTATAGATTTTGATGCCCAATATATAAGCAGCTTCACCGAGGTCCTTCATTGAAAAACTCTTATTCAAATATTCTTTTATGCTATCCAGAAATTATATATCATTTCCAATCAACAATATGTCATCCACATATAATATTAGAAATGCTACAGAGCTCCCACTCACTTTCTTGTAAATACAGGCTTCTCCAAAAGTCTGTATAAAACCATATGCTTTGATCACACTATAAAAACGTTTATTCCAACTCTGAGAGGCTTGCACCAGTCCATAAATGGATCGCTGGAGCTTGCACACTTTGTTAGCTCCCTTTGGATCGACAAAACCTTCCGGTTGCATCATATACAACTCTTCTTCCAGAAATCCATTCAGGAATGCAGTTTTGACATCCATTTGCCAAATTTCATAATCATAAAATGCGGCAATTGCTAACATGATTCGGACAGACTTAAGCATCGCTACGGGTGAGAAGGTCTCATCGTAGTCAATCCCTTGAACTTGTCGAAAACCTTTTGCAACAAGTCGAGCTTTATAGACAGTAACATTACCGTCAACGTCAGTCTTCTTCTTGAAGATCCATTTATTCTTGATGGCTTGCCGATCATCTGGCAAGTCAACCAAAGTCCGCACTTTGTTCTCATACATGGATCCCATCTCAGATTTCATGGCCTCAAGCCATTTTGTGGAATCTCGGCTCACCATCGCTTCTTCATAGTATGTAGGTTCATCATGGTCTAGTAACATAACCTCCAGAACAGGATTACCGTACCACTCTAGTGCGGATCTTACTATGGTTGACCTACGAGGTTCAGTAACAACTTGATCTGAAGTTTCATGATCATCATCATTAACTTCCTCACTAATTGGTGTAGACGTCACAGGAACCGGTTTTTGTGATGAACTACTTTCTAATAAGGGAGCAGGTATTGTTACCTCATCAAGTTCTACTTTCCTCCCACTCACTTCTTTTGAGAGAAACTCCTTCTCTAGAAAGGATCCATTCTTAGCAACGAATGTCTAGCCTTCGGATCTGTGATAGAAGGTGTACCCAACAGTTTCCTTTTGGTATCCTATGAAGACACATTTCTCTGATTTGGGTTCGAGCTTATCAGGTTGAAGCATTTTCACATAAGCATCGCAACCCCAAACTTTAAGAAACGACAACTTTGGTTTCTTGCCAAACCACAGTTCATAAGGTGTCGTCTCAATGGGTTTTGATGGTGCCCTATTTAACGTGAATGCGGCCGTCTCTAAAGCATAACCCCAAAACGATAGCGGTAAATTAGTAAGAGACATCATAGACCGCACCATATCTAGTAAAGTATGATTACGACGTTCGTACACACCATTACGCTGTGGTGTTCCAGGTGGCGTGAGTTGCGAAACTATTCTGCATTGTTTCCAATGTAGACCAAACTCGTAACTCAAATATTCTCCTGCACGATCATATCATAGAAACTTTATTTTTCTTGTTGCGATGATTTTCAACTTCACTCTGAAATTCTTTGAACTTTTCAAATGTTTCAGACTTATGTTTCATTAAGTAGACATTCCCATATCTGCTTAAATCATCTGTGAAGGTGAGAAAATAACGATACCCGCCGCGAGCCTCAACATTCATTGGACCACATACATCAGTATGTATGATCTCCAACAAATCAGTTGCTCGCTCCATAGTTCTGGAGAAAGGCGTTTTAGTCATCTTGCCCATGAGGCATGGTTCGCAAGTACCAAGTGATTCATAATCAAGTGATTCCAAAAGTCCATCAGTATGGAGTTTCTTCATGCGCTTTACACCAATATGACCCAAACGGTAGTGCCATAAATAAGTTGCACTATCATTATCAACTCTTCATCTTTTGGCTTCAACATTATGAATATGTGTATCACCACTATCGAGATTCATCAAAAATAGACCACTCTTCAAGGGTGCCTGACCATAAAAGATATTACTCATATAAATAGAACAACCATTATTCTCAGATTTAAATGAATAACCGTCTCGCATCAAACAAGATCCAGATATAATGTTCATGCTCAACGCTGGCACCAAATAACAATTATTTAGGTCTAAAACTAATCCCAAAGGTAGATGTAGAGGTACCGTGCCGACGGTGATCACATCGAATTTGGAAACATTTCCCACGCGCATCGTCACCTCGTCCTTAGCCAGTGTTTCCTTAATCTGTAGTCCCTGTTTTGAGTTGCAAATATTAGCAACAGAACCAGTATCAAATACCCAGGTGCTACTGCGAGCTCTGGTAAGGTACACATCAATAACATGTATATCACATATACCTTTGTTCACCTTGCCATCCTTCTTATCCGCCAAATACTTGGGGCAGTTCCGCTTCCAGTGACCAGTCTTCTTGCAGTAGAAGCACTCAGTCTTAGGATTAGGTCCAGACTTGGGTTTCTTCTCTTGAGCAGCAACTTGTTTGTTGTTCTTCTTGAAGTTCCCCTTCTTATTCCCTTTGCCCTTTTTTTGAAATTGGTGGTCTTATTGACCATCAACACTTGATGCTCCTTCTTGAATTCTACCTCCGCAGCCTTTACCATTGCGAAGAGCTCGGGAATCGTCTTATCCATCCCTTGCATGTTATAGTTCATCACGAAGCTCTTGTAGCTTGGTGGCAGTGATTGAAGAATTCTATCAATGACGCTATCGTCCGGAAGATTAACTCCCAGTTGAATCAAGTGATTGTTATACCCAGACATTCTGAGTATATGCTCACTGACAGAACTATTCTCCTCCATCTTGTAGCTGTAGAACTTATTGGAGACTTCATATCTCTCAATCCGGGCATTTGCTTGAAATATTAACTTCAGCTCCTGGAACATCTCATATGCTCCATGACATTCAAAACATCATTGAAGTCCCGCTCTAAGCCGTAAAGCATGGCACACTGAACTATCGAGTAGTCATCAGCTTTGCTCTGCCAGACGTTCATAACATCTGGTGTTGCTCCTGCAGCAGGTTTGGCACCTAGCGGTGCTTCCAGGACGTAATTCTTCTGTGCAGCAATGAGGATAATCCTCAAGTTATGGACCCAGTCCGTGTAATTGCTACCATCATCTTTCAACTTTGCTTTCTCAAGGAACACATTAAAATTCAAAGGAACAACAACACGAGCCATCTATCTACAACAAACATAGACATGCAAAATACTATCAGGTACTAAGTTCATGATAAATTTAAGTTCAGTTAATCATATTACTTAAGAACTCCCACTTAGATAGACATCCCTCTAATCATCTAAGTGATCACGTGATCCAAATCAACTAAACCATAACCGATCATCACGTGAAATGGAGTAGTTTTCAATGGTGAACATCACTATGTTGATCATATCTACTATATGATTCACGCTTGACCTTTCGGTCTCAGTGTTCCGAGGCCATATCTGCATATGCTAGGCTCGTCAAGTTTAACCTGAGTATTCTGCGTGTGCAAAACTGGCTTGCACCCGTTGTAGATAGACGTAGAGCTTATCACACCCGATCATCACATGGTGTCTAGGCACGACGAACTTTGGCAACTGTGCATACTCAGGGAGAACACCTTTATCTTGAAATTTAGTGAGAGATCATCTTATAATGCTACCATCAATCAAAGCAAAATAAGATGCATAAAAGATAAACATCACATGCAATCAATATAAGTGATATGATATGGCCATCATCATCTTGTGCTTGTGATCTCCATCTCCGAAGCACCGTCATGATCACTGTCGGGGATATACCCCACGGTATGATCCGTCCGGAGTTATAACCCGGCTGGGACTTAGTAAACCGGCAGGTATTAAAGCAGGTGGTAAACCGGCATGTATTAAGGCGGGTGGTAAACCGGTTGGTGTTAAGTCAGACGGTAAACCGGCAGGTTGTTAAACCGGCTAATAGTTAAGACAGACAGGTAAAACAGGCAGTTAACCCAGACGGTAAACCGGCCGGTTGTTAAGCCGGCTGACAGTCTAGACAAGAGTTAAGTCAGATGATAACGCAGCAGACATTCTTAAACCGGCAGACCATCTTAAACCGACAGCGGTTAACTCCCGGCAGACCATCTTAAACCGGCACCAGTTAACTCCCGGGCAGGCAGTGGTAACTGGGTTGCCAGGAGTTATGAAGCCCGAGACGTTATGAATCCCAAGATGTTAAGAAGCCCAAGAAGAGAATTCATAATAGTTAAGTCTTAAGTCCGAGTTGGACTCTACATGTAACCCGCCCCTTCAACATATATAAGGAGGGGCAGGGCTCCCCAAAGAGGGACAAGTAAGAAGAAACAATCTTAAAGGGTTAGTGCTAATTGGGAGAGCCGGTTTACGGCGACTTCCTCATGATCATAATGAGAGATAGCCTCAAACAGCACGTAGGGTTGTTATCGGATGATGTTTCCCGGGGCCCGAAGCTGTCTAAACCCTTGTCTTGCGTTGTGTCTCTCGATTCCACTCAACCCCTCTCAAGCTACCACATAGATGCGTTGGCCTCACGACTAAGTCCTCACACTAGGACATTTGCCGTGACGATTTGACGACAGTTGGTGCCCACCGTGGGGCTCACGCACGGTGGTGTTGAGTTCTTGAAGGGATCTTTATCAAGGATAGAAAAATTCGCAATTTACTGGGTGAAGAAGAATCATTGCAGAAAGATTTACATTGTCTCGAAGGCCCATGGTCGGATCAACTCACGTTCAAAGTTCAAGAGAAATTAGGGTTTGGGTTATGGTTTGTCTACTGTTGCAAGTCGCCGAGACCAAGCGGTTGAATCGTCCGAATCCTTGTTTTCTTCCGGTCGACCAATCAAGTGGCACACGCACAAAGGAATCGGACTAGATGCGGTGTCCTCAAAACAATGGGAAGACACCTCTGTTCGTACAAGACAACACTAGCAATCATAATACTTAACTTAGTACTCTGCCACGTGATGGTCAGGTTAATCTACAACACCAAATTTTTTATTGGCCAAAACTGCTACATGGGGAAGTGACCAGATCGGAGTTGCCTTTGCAAATTCATAGAGAATATATATACTACCAAGACTGAAGACAATCCGTCCTGGTGCTAGATGTTGGGGTTAATATGCAAGTAAAGACAAAACACCAGGATAGCAAAGTCAGACGATGGGAATCGATCTTGCCTTCACGTGTAGGATCGAAAGTATGTCTAGAGGGGGGGTGATTAGACTACTTGACCAATTAAAAATCTATCATTTTCCCAATTTTAGTTTTTGGCAGATTTTAGCTATCTTAGCACATGTCAAACAATCTTAACACAATTCAAGCAAGCATGCAAAGAGTCTATGAGCAGCGGAAAGTAAAGCATGCAACTTGCAAGAATGTAAAGGGAAGGGTTTGGAGGATTCAAACACAATTGGAGACACAGATGTTTTGTCGTGGTTCCGATAGGTGGTGCTATCGTACATCCACGTTGATGGAGACTTCAACCCACGAAGGGTAACGGTTGCGCGAGTCCACGGAGGGCTCCACCCATGAAGGGTCCACGAAGAAGCAACCTTGTCTATCCCATCATGGCCATCGCCCATGAAGGACTTGCCTCACTAGCGGTAGATCTTCACGAAGTAGGCGATCTCCTTACCCTTACAAACTCCTTGGTTCAACTCCACAATCTTGTCGGAGGCTCCCAAGTGACACCTAGCCAATCTAGGAGACACCACTCTCCAAGAAGTAACAAATGGTGTGTTGATGATGAACTCCTTGCTCTTGTGCTTCAAATGATAGTCTCCCAACACTCAACTCTCTCTCACGGGATATGGATTTGGTGAAAAGAAGATTTGAGTGGAAAGCAACTTGGGGAAGGCTAGAGATCAAGATTCATATGGTGGGAATGGAAGATCTTGGCCTCAACACATGAGTAGTTGGTTCTCTCTCAGAAAATGTGTATTGGAAGTGTAGGTGTGTTCTGATGGCTCTCTCCGAATGAAGAGTGGGTAGAGGGGTATATATAGCCTCCACACAAAAACTAACCATTACACATAATTTACCAATCTCGGTGAGACCGAATTGAGAAACTCGGTCGGACCGATTTAGCAAACCTAGTGACCGTTAGGATTTTCGGTGGGACAGAGATGCAACTCGGTGGGACCGATATGGTTAGGGTTAGGGCATAACGTAATCTCGGTGTGACCGATTACACAAACTCGGTGGGACCGATTTTGGTAATAAGTTAATCAGAGAGTTGGTCAGGTGAACTCGATGGGACCGATTTGCTCATTTCTGTGGGACCGAAATGTTACAAAAGGGAAATAGAGAGTTTACATTGCAATCTCGGCGGGACCGATCGCTCATCTCGGTAGGACCGAAACGTTACGAAGGGAAACAGAGAGATTACAACCCCATCTCGGTGTGACCGAGATCCCTATTGGTGAGACCGATTTGCCTAGGGTTTGTGGCAGTGGCTATGACA
The DNA here is from genome assembly GCF_056163025.1 of Triticum urartu. NCBI lineage: Eukaryota > Viridiplantae > Streptophyta > Magnoliopsida > Poales > Poaceae > Triticum > Triticum urartu. Next base: position 459,192,246 of record NC_141876.1, on the reverse strand, counting down.
TCTGAACTCGGTGGCGCCGGATAGAAAGAATCGGTGGGGCCGAGTTTGACTTTTGGTTTAGGTCATATGTGGATGTGGGAAGGTAGTTGAGGGTTTTGGAGCATATCACTAAGCACTATGAAGCAAGAACCTCATCAAGCAACACCTCATCCCTCCTTGATAGTATTGGCTTTTCCTATAGACTCAGTGTGATCTTCGATCACTAAAATATAAAATGTACAGTCTTGGGCTTTGAGCTTGAGCCAATCTTTTTGTCCTTAGTATTTTGAGGGGTCCACTTTCCTCATCCATGCCATGCCATTCATTGAGCTTTTTCTGAAATATTAATCTTGGAATATCATTAGCTCAATGAGCTATATGTTGTTAGGAATTACCAAAACCACCTAGGGATAGTTGCACTTTCATCACGGCCTCGCCCTGTCGTTCGCTTCGGACCTGGCGTTTTCAAGTCTACTGTCACCGGATCATTACAGCGGCTCTCCTCCTCGCTCTGCCCCACAACTGAGTAAAGCCACTTTGGAACGACCACTGGCCCGGGCTGCCCGCTGCTGCGTTGTTTTCATTTTTCGCTGCCGTTGGACGAGTTGCCCATGCAGACGCCCCTCTGCTTCTGCATGAGTTGTCGTGCCAGATCGCATCTGCCTCCGTCGCTGTGGGTTCCACGCCTCACGTTGTCGGCGTTATGGGAACGGGGGTCCCCAGACTTGCCTGCCTGCGGCCTGTGGCATGCCTCAAGCGGGGGCCCAGCGCGGCCCATCTTCATCAGCTCAAGCTCAAGACCCTCACGAGGGGCCAAGCCTCGCGGGGCGGACGACAGGAAGCTTCCTCAGAGGTAGCCTCATCAGGCAGGCTCGCGAGGAGGCGGAGAGATCAAGGTAGGGGTACCTCGCAAGGAACCCGTGACGCAAGCCATGATGATCGAGACCAGGCAGGCGCCAGGCGGGCGAGTGTCCTTGTTTCCCCTTTGGTGCAAAGGGGGCAAGCATAGGCCAAGGCATCAGGCAAAGGTTACCATTCCAGTGCAACGAGACCAAGACTAGCCGGACGGCAGGACGGAGGTCACCGTGGAGCCCAAGACGGCGTCATCGCCGGTGCTTTTGGCAGCCGAAGACCACCTTTGGTCTGGATAACTTGTACTAGATGTTCCCCTTCGAAACGGACAATTGTTGGCGCCCTTCCCGCTCATTATTTGGGTAGAGGCCTAGGGCCTCTATAAATAGAGCTAGCCACCACAGAAGGAGGAGACGACGGGAAAATCTGGTAGAACCCTAGCAGAGAGAGAGGAAGAGGCGACTGAACTCACCCTAGCAGTTCATTGCACCAGCTCAAGAACACCTCTCGCGAGGCTGTTCTTCCCTTGTACTGTCCATCATCAGCCCCAGAGGCAATCCACCACACCACACACTGGAGTAGGGTATTACACCACAACGGTGGCCCGAACCAGTATAAATATCGTGTCTCTTGTGTTGTTCATCATTTTCATCTTAGTTCGCATGAGAGGATTGGACGTAGATCGGTAGGGGAGAGATCTCCGCGCCCACCCCAGTGTTCGAACCTCAAGGGTCTGCCGGAACCCGAAACCCGACATTTGGCACGCCAGGTAGGGGTGCACCGGAATCTTCCTTCCGCTGTCCGCGTGTGATCTTCCGTCGTGTCCATGGCTGACGCTCATCGGGCTCGCGCCGAGCGCCGGGCTGCTCATGCCGCTCGCGTCGCCTAGACGGCGCCCGTCGGCGGCCCCCCTCGTCGTTCCCCGTCGCCCGCCGTGAACGCCGCCACCAGCCCGGCAGGGAACGAGCAGCAGACCTCGTCCCAGCACCCCTCGGTGCGGCGGGATGGCCGCACCGCCACCACGTCGCTGACTCCAGCTCGCTCGTCGTCCCACGCCCGTCGCGCACCCATGGGTGCGCACGCCTCACTGCTCTTGGCGCGGGAGCTCCTGCACTATCGCCCCGTCGACGACCTCTACGAGGACTGGCTCGCCCGCATCACCGAGCTCGTCAGTGCCGCAGGGGGCTCCCCCTTGTGGTCCCTCTCGTTGCCTCGCCCTCCGTCCCATGCAGGGGGCGAGGATCAGGAGGCGCCTCCGCCGCCTCCTCCCCAAGAAGGTGCCTTGGCTCCAAGGCGCGCAGCCCCAGGGCGAGACCCTCCACGTCCGGCGCCTGCGCAACAAGAAGGGAGCTGCCAAGAGATCCCACGTCCTCGGGAAGGTGCTCGCGCGCTCCCAGCGCCGGCACGCCAAGATGGCGCCCCAGCGCCTCCACGACAAAACCCCGTGCTGCTCCCAGTGGCGGCGCGTGGTGACCCGCAAGAACAAGTCCAGCACCAACAAAGGGCGCCGGTGGCCACGACGGGCTGCCTCGCCTTCACCCCCAGAGTTGCACGGCGTCATATGGCCAGGCAAGTTCAAGCCTGGCCTCCCTCCCCGCTACGATGGCACAGCGGACCCCGCGGAGTTCCTGTAGCTCTACGAGCTGGGCATAGTAGCCGCCAACGGAGACGAGAAGGTCATGGCGAATTGGTTCCCCATGGCGCTCAAGGACGGCGCCCGCACCTGGCTCCTGAACCTGGCTCCCGGCACGATCTCCTCCTGGAGCGAGATGCGCACCCGCTTCCTCGCCAACTCCCAAGGCACTCGCGACCGGCCCCCGGCCGTGAGCGACCTGCGCCGCATCAAGCAACAGCCAGGAGAAACCCTGCAGAAGTACATCCAGCGCTTCAACTACGCTCGCCTCAAAATCCCCAAGGTGACCGAAGAAGCCATCATCTCAGCCTTCTCCGACGGCGTGTGCCACGTCAAGATGAAGGAAGAGCTAGCAATCCATGAAGACCTGTGCACATCCCTGGAGCTGTTCAACTTGGCGACCAAGTGCGCCAGGGCTGAGGAAGGGCGTCTCTCCCTCCTCGAGCTCCCGGCAGCCGACCCGGAAGAAAAGAAGCTCAAGGCCAAGGACGTGAAGCGCAAGGGGGTTGCCGTGCTAGCAGCGGAACCGGACACCAAGCGAGGCAGGGATCAGCCTGAGTCATCCAAGGGCGGACGGTACTACGTGTACCACGACCTCCACACCCACAACACCAACGAATGTCAAGAGCTCAGAGCCGTGCGAGATGGGCGAATCGGCCGACGCCCAGAGCGCAACGACAGGGGCTATGGCTGAGGAGGAGGAAGAGGTGGTGGACGATCGGAAGACCGTGGCCTTCGCCAGGGATGGCGTGACCGCCCTCGCGAGGACCGCTGGCAGGACCAGCCTCGCGAGGGAGGCTGGAGGGACCAGCCTCGTGAGGACCGTCCCCACGGCAACGCAGGCCTCCCTCCTCTGCCGCCTCCACCAAGTAGGAACGAAGACCAACACCAAGATGATGAGGCTGGGGGCTTCCAAGAGCCGCGTGCAATTGCTTGCATCTTGGGTGGTGCCCAGGCCCCAGCCTCACAGCGCATCTTCAAGCAGTTTGCTCGCGAGGTGAATGCAGTCCTTCCCAAGCTTGAGGCCATGCGCCCTCTCAGGTGGTCTTCATGCATGATCACATTCAGTTCCGCAGACCAGCTCAAGTGTGCGGCAACGGCCGGAGTCCTCCCGATGCTTTGCTCCCCAGTCATCAGCAGCGTGCAGGTCACCAGGACCCTCGTCGATGCCGGGGCATGAATCAACGTCCTGTCCATCGAGATGTTCGACAATATCCAAGTGCCATACGACCAGCTTCAGCCAACCAAGCCGTTCTCACGAGTCATCGATGGTTTCACTGTTCCAATTGTGCAGGTTCGCCTTCCAGTCACCTTTGGGCAACGCAACAACTACCGCACCGAGCTCATCGACTTCGACGTCACTCACATCCGCCTGCTGTACAACGCCATCCTCGGGTACCCAGCCCTAGCCAAGTTTATGGCAGTGACTCACCATGGTTACAATGTCATCAAGATGCCAGGAAGAAGTGGAGTCATCACCGTACCCTGTGAAGAAAGGGACGCAGTGTGCTCGCTCGAGCGTGCGTTCCAAGCCGCAGCAATCGAAGACCGAGATCGCAGGAGCAGGAGGCCTCCCGAGGCGACCCTCAAGAAGAAGAAGACCTCACCTGGCTAGAGCCACAAGGAAGCAGGCACCTCCGGAGGTATTGCGTCAGGATTCGCGCCCGATCAGGGAGCGCCGCCCTCTCGCGCATAGGAAGGCGCGCCTGGCGCCCTCCTCAGGCAGGGCTCGGGGGCTCTCTCTCTTGGAGAGCCACCGATCTTGCCAAGGTCGCGGGGAAGGCGCTCGGGCACCACTTGGAGGGGTGCTTTCAGGCACGCTTCCCTCAGAAAGGTACAAGTCAAAGAAGACAAAGCCCTCAGGAGTTCATCGCAAGGAACACCCAAGAGCTACAAGAGTCCAGAGTCATGCGCGGCAGCCGCCGCTTACCTGCCGTGGCCCCACATCTAGGCGAGGATGGAGGACTGCGCGTCTGCGTCGACGTACCAGGGCTCAGCCGAGCTGCGTCCCAGGAGCGCCTATGGCCTTCGGCCGTAGGGTGCTGCGTGGGACCACCCCACAGCTACGTTCGCATGCCCTTCCGCCTGCCGAGCACGGTCGCCGCACATCAGCGCCTGTTGAGGAGCATTCTGGAGGCTCAGGAGGTCAGGCATCGCACGGTCCTGGCGGAGGTGGCGATGGTCCCCGAAGACCTGCACGCGCCACCAGAGCCTCCCGAGGCCCCTGGGCCTGGGGGCTCATGAGGGCCGACGTCTTCACCGCGCATCGCTCACTTCCTCAGCATCACTTCGTCTTCAACAGCACCAGGTGACATCTTTCAGAGTTCTACTTTCAGCTGGGAGCGCCCACAGGGCTGCACCATTCCTAGGCCGCGTGGGTCCGTCCCCGCGGCATGTATCCATTTTGGTTATGCTCTTTACTTACCCTGTTGGGGGCGCCCCTCGGGCTGCATCATCCCCACGCCGCTCGGGCCCGACCCAGCGGCGGTTGCTTTTACCTGCGCTTGCTTGAAATTGGATTTCCTCCTATGTGCTTAACATACCTGACCTAATCACCTGCTCGATCGGCGCCTATTTGAAGAGCCGCTCGCTCTGGCACGGTGCATGCGCACGGGTTCGTACCTGCAGCGTTGATAAACCTGAGTGGTCGAGCTCTGGCCGCGGCAGCCCCGCACGGTGCCACCTCACCAGGCCCTCAGTGCCCTGACCGCTCCCTCAGAGTGACCATAGGTTGGCTGGCGACCGTAACGACAGGCCTTGTTTCTCCTCATGATTGGTGTGCAGGACCTACTCTAGGAGCAACGTTGGGGGCATCGTGAGCTCTCTCTCCCTCTCTTCAGCACGGACCGCTTGCACGTTAAAAGGGGGGTACTTGAGCATCGCGACTCATGGGCTCCTACTGGCTCTCCAGCCCTCACCCCCTGGCCTTGACCCACGGCATCGCGACCTGTCATACCAGCGGCGGCTGAGCTCACTCGAGGGCCGGGACCTGAGGACGTAGAGCGTTAAGGAAAGTACGGGGGAGTGGGAAGAAGCTCGCGAGGGCCTAACCCAGCAGTACCTCGACCACCGCCTCTCGGGCCAGGCGCCTCTCCGAGGAACTACGTCAAACACACAAGATAAGTCGCGCCGTCGCAAAAGCTAGACCAACGCAGCGCTAAATCCCCACCCAGTGCAACTCTGTCACGGCGACGCTACCTTCCTTTCTCGCCCGGCAAGGATTGCCTGAGCGCTAAAGGGGACCTCCCGAGCATCGCGACTCGGGGGCTCTTACCGGACCTCGGGCCGCTCACCTCCTGGCCTTGACCACGGCATCGCGACCTGGCATACCAGCGCCGGCTGAAGCTTGCCTGGGGACTGGGACCTGTCAGCGTAGAGTGCCAAGTCCTCGTGAGGATAGAAAGGGGGAGCTTAGCCGGAACAGAACGGACACCTCACGCTAATTCATATTAAGGATATAGTAATTACAAAAGCACGGCAGACGCCTTACATACCCCTGCGGGGTGTTGCTTTAATTCCTTGCATGGAACAAAAGGTGCTAACCCTAAGGAACGCTACTTGCTAGCACCTCCCCAGGCGACGCCATCATCAACAGTGGGCTACCCAGTGCCGGCACCAATCCCATCCAGATCAGTGGCGTCGGCGGCCCGATGCAGCTGCCTCACTCCGAGCGCGGCGCGAGCTCGGAGGCTCGTAGCTGTCGTCGCTCGTCTCCGGGGTCGCGAGGAGTTCGCGGGAGCCGCTGAAGCCCGCAGTCCCTCCGCTGCTGCCTGAGGAGCTGCAGGAGGACCAACGGGCGGGGCTGGTCCTTGCTAGTTCATCACCACTGCCGCTTCCCTTAGGGAAGCATTCCAGCCGGCGTCCTTCTGCATCAAAGACCTTGAAGAACATCAAGGAGGTGCCGTCATATTCAAGATGGATCACCAAGGCGCCGTCCGCGCGACAGACCCGGGCAATCTCACCCCAGCCCCGGGTCATGAAGACCTTGCCTGGAGTGACGACCGCGACCTCCGCTCCGGTTGCAGGGGTGCCACAGTCGGCGTGCTACAGCCAGAGCTCCAGGGCCCCGCTCGGTGGCATCTCGAAGGCGAAGGAGGGAGGAAGGCGGATCCACGAAGTTGGAGGCATGGCGGCGTGAAGCACAAGCTCACAAGAGGAGCGCTCCGCGTGGACTCCAGGGGGGACGACGCGCACCACTGTGACTCGCCGGCGTCGGCGGCGACGCTGTCGGTGTTGCTCGGCGCCCTCCCCCATGGGGCCTACGACGCGGGCGTGCAAGGGCAGCGGAAACCCAGACGGCGGTCGCTTGTACCACGGCCTCGACACCACCTGCCAGGCGCCTTCGTCCTGGTGACAAAGGATTGGCCGCTTCTTCGGTGGGAGGGGGTCGGGACCCTCTCTGGGGGCCTTTCCCTTTTCCTCAGCTGAAAACCGACAGATCGGTGCCATTGGTGCAAGAGGAAGCAAGGATGAGGAAGAAGAAGAGGAGGAGTGACGGAAAGGTGTGAACCGGCGAAGCTCACGCGGCCCCGTACTTATAACCGGGGAAGGCCAACCGCCGGGCATCATGACCTCAGGTAATCGTGACCCATATCTTTGCATGCAGGGACTTGTCAAGTCGTGCAGTTGCCTAGGCGTCGTGGAAAGTGCAGACGCCCACGCCCAATCAATCGCCACGCGGCGCCCAAGGCCGCAGGCTGTTAGTACCCGCGGCGCTTCGCGCTTGCCCCTTAGCTTCTCTGCTAAGCCAAGCCCGCGCGCGCCTTGGGCTCGGGGGCTACTGTCGGCGTTCTGGGAACGGGGGTCCCCAGACTTGCCTGCCTGCGGCCTACGGCGTGGCTAAAGCGGGGGCCCAGCACGGCCCATCTTCATCAGCTCAAGCTCAAGACCCTCGCGAGGGGCCAAGCCTCGCGGGACGGATGATAGGAAGCTTCCTCAGAGGCAGCCTCATCAGGCAGGCTCGCGAGGAGGCGGAGAGATCAAGGCAGGGGTACCTCGCGAGGAACCCGTGACGTAAGCCATGACGATCGAGACCAGGCGGGCGCCGGCCTGCGCAGTGTCCTTGTTTCCCCTTTGGTGCAAAGGGGGCAAGCACAGGCCAAGGCATCAGGTAAAGGTTACCATTCCGGTGTAACGAGACCAAGACCAGCTGGACGGCAGGACGGAGGTCACCGTGGAGCCCAAGACGGCGTCATCGCCAGTGCTTTTGGCAGCCGAAGACCACCTTTGGTCAGGATAACTTGTACTAGATATTCCCCTTCGAAATGGCCAATTGTTGGCGTCTTTCCCGCTCATTATTTGGGGAGAGGCCTGAGGCCTCTATAAATAGAGCTAGCCACCACAGAAGGAGGAGACGGCGGGAAAATCTGGTAGAACCATAGCAAAGAGAGAGGAAGAGGCGACTGAACTCACTCTAGCAGTTCATCGCACCAACTCAAGAACACCTCTCGCGAGGCTGTTCTTCCCTTATACTGTCCATCATCGGCCCCAGAGTCAATTCACCACACCACACACTGGAGTAGGGTATTACACCATAACGGTAGCCTAAACTAGTATAAACATTGTGTCTCTTGTGTTGTTCATTATTTTTATCTTAGTTTGCACGAGAGGATCGGACATATATTGATAGGGAAAAGATCTCCGCGCACACTCCAATATTCAAATCTCAAGGGTCTGCCAGAACCCAAAACCCAACACACGCATTGATTTCTTCTGCCTCACCGCATCGGCAGGCCGCGCTCATGCCCCAGTTTCGCCGGCAACACCAACGCTTCGAGCTCACCTCGCCACTGCAAAAGCCGCCATCCGGGTTATGACCGTCTGCTTAAACCGCCGAGCCGTCCAGATTGTGAATCCAGCCTTCGCCCGCAGCTACACCAACTGTCTGATTAGCTCCGCGCATCAGACGTCGCCCTGACGGATAGCTGAGCCGCCGTCGCGCCTGATTTCCACAGTGACCCGCCCCTGCCGGCCTCTGAGTCGCCGTCGTCAACCACCTCATGATTCGTCGAGTCGTCGCCTCTGACCCGCCTCTGCTACGCCACCGCGGTTTCGAGCCTTCTCCTGGGACCCGCCTCATTGATCGACCGCACCTCTGCCGTCGCCGGTTCGCGCTTCCAATCCGCCGGCCGACTGTTGAGCCGCCATTGCCACGGCCTTGTCTCTGCCGCGGGCCGACGGCACGCCCCCTCCTCATCTGCCCAGCTCACCAGCGCAGCCGCCGAGCCTCTCCACCCGGCGCCGGCTCAGTCCGCGCCTCCCCTCTGCATCAGCATCAGGTTCGGCCGCCCTTGTGCGCCCCTGGCGCCCGGCTCTTCCACGTGCTCCCGTACGGCCGCGCGCCGGTTACACACCGCCAAATCGCCGACTCCGCCGGGTCGCCACGATCACTTCCTCCGTTTCAAGCCGGCCGTCACGCCTCCACGAGCCGTCCCCGCGTCGGATCAACTCTGTCAAAAGCTGGCTGCCTTGACGCCCGTTTCCTCTAAATTCGTCTGGAGCCACAAGTCGCCGCCCGGTCGTCACCTCCACAGCCGCGGATATGCCTCGCCGGCGCGCTTCTGTTGCTGCACCACCGTCGCCGGTTTGCCTCCATGCCCGAACTGCCGGCGCCCTTGCTCCACGGCCTTCCCTTGTTCAGCACTGTGTTAACACGACTTCACCCGCACTGCCGTGTTGTTCACCGCGCGCGCCAAGTCACTCATGCCGAGTTGTCATCCGCGCCAGGCTTCGCCTTGTTCCGCCCCCGCTGATCCACGGAGTTGGCTGTGTATCACCACAAACCGCCGAATCAATGGCAGCTGCGGTAAAACGCCTGCGATTCCCTAACTGGTCCTGAGTCGCCTCCACCCCTACGGTTGCGCCTTGTCGGGTTAGTGTGCCCTGAGCCGCCCGGTACCGAGTCACCTCCTCCTGCTCTGCGCGCTTGCGCTGAACCGTCCATGGCCTTCTTCTGCTTCCAATCCGCCATCGTGGACGCACGTTGAGCCGCCGCTCCGAGCACCATCTCTGCCTCCACCTCGGTACTCGCGGCCCCGCCAAGGACTGTCTCTGAGCTCCGTTGCCGGATCGCTCCATGCTCCGCACGCCTCGCTTCCGTGGTCTCTGTCAAGCCGCCGAGCCGGCACGCTGTATGCTCCGCTCCGCGTCTCTTTTTCCACAACCCGGCTGTGTGTGCTCGCTGGCCCTGTTCCTGGCCGTGAGCCCCTTGGCCGCGCTGCGACAACCCAGCCTTGCTCCACGAGCCGCCACTGTCCCCGTCGCCACCGCGTTGCTGCAGCCGTGCATTGAACCGGCCTGCCGCCCCGTTGACTCGCTCGTTGTTCATTACAACGGGCTCAGCCTTCATCTGCCTGGATTCAAAAATGTCGTTTCTACTGTGGTTGATTGAGCCGCCGGAGAAGCCGCCGCCCGTGGCCTCGATCCAACCCGGGGCCAAGAGCTCCGCACACCGTCCGTCTCCCGCGGCACCCAGTTGGTTCACAAGCATGCAGATGCGTACTTGTTCAAAAAACGTACTACAGGAACCACCGATGCTACTTGTCGTCACACATCAAGGTCTACATGCGAGGCAATCATTACTTTGGAAAGGGAAAAAGGGCCAAGGAAAAACACGTAGATGACGTGCATATGTACGGATTATCTTTTGTGTCTGACTACGCTCAGTATCATTGTCCACGTTCATCCGATAAAAAAATTAGATGCTATCTTTTCTATGTATTTAATCAGCACATATTAAATTGTTTGAGAGCAATTATTTTGGCCTGCGGTATTTTTTCGCAGGATCATTATTCATTACAAAAGTGTCTTATGGGGCCAAATATTTTTGCACTAGCGCTTGTTCGTACCATGCTGCTCGATGGATACGTGTGCAAGGCCCGGCCTCCGCTACATCAACATACGGCCGACTCGCCCGTCCGTGCCGGCTTACAATGTTGGTGCCATTTCTCCCTGTCTGCACCGGTTTACAATGCCACGGGCAAGTGCTCGCTGTGAAACTGATGCCCTACCGCGGACAGCGCGCGCTAGTTGTTCTACACCGGAATCTGCGCATATTACGCTGATGAACCGGAACACAAACGGCTGCCCCCGTAGTCCGGATTATATCAACAGTGCTACGGCCGACTCTCTTGCCCGCGTTGGCTTATAAAACTGCAGCCGTATCGGCCATGATTGATTTCAAGCTTCACCGTGGTGATGATCAACTCCGCGGTGGATATTTTCTGGCCTAACATATCAGGTGAAATCCATCCAATATATTTTTATATTATATATTGCTTTCTTTAAAAGAGCAATTACTCCGGCTTGCAAAGTTATCTAATGCAGAACCCTAAACCGCCATTTTGGTGCAAATATAAAGGCCGTCAGAAAATTTCCGGCTTAAAAAGAAAGATTCCGGTTTAAAAATCCGGCTCAAGGGAAAGCGGTCTCCCACAAAGCTTTAAAGCTCTAAATACCCGGTTTAAGAATTTCCGGTTCAAGGGAATAATCTCTCGCAAGTTCAAACTCTCAGGAAAAAATTAAAGGGACCAAAGAGAGTCTGTTGCAAAGGTACAGCTCAAACATAGGTACCCCTTGAGCACAGCTCACAATATCATTTGGGGGTTTCTTGTTCAAACATAGGTGTATTCACCAAAGAGAACATAGCGTTATTACCCTCTTGATTCCGTCTATCAAGCCAATATTATCATAAGAGCATAGCTCTGGTTATTTCGGTAATCCGGCTATCAAGCCAATATTATCATAAGGGGCCAAAGAAAGTCTGCTGCACAACACAGCTCAAACATGGGTATCCCTTGAGCACATCTCACAATATCACTTGGGGTCTATGTTCGAACCATAGTCACACCTCTTGATAGGCTTAAAGCCACCAGGGAAATCACTTGGGGGCTCTGGTCGTATCCGAACCACAGCTTATACCCTCTTGATCAGCATAAGGGCATCAGGGAAATCACTTGGGGGCTTGGTCGTATCCGAACCATAGCTACACCTCTTGATAGGCATAAGGCCACCAGGGAAATCACTTGGGGGCTATGGGTTCAAACCATAGTTACACCTCTTGATAGGCATAAGGGCACTAGGAAAATCACTTGGGGGCTTGATCGTATTCGAACCATAGCCACACCTCTTGATCGGTGCAATGCCACAGTTATGACTACATGGGGAGCTCTGATCGTATCCGAACCATAGCTTAAACCCTCTTGATCATACATATACATCATCATATATTGCATCATACGTTGCATCATCACTACATCATCATAGCATGTATCATATGCGCATGGATATACCGGCTTATATGGCAGGAATCGGTTTTCAAACCAGGTTATATTTATTCAAATCTTTAATAGCCAACACGGCTGGATTTTATTATGGTTATCAATAACCAGTATTATGATTAAGGTTTTCAAAGTCGCTTTAGTGCAATGACTATCATATTATCAATGGATATGATTTATTCTACAATCGAAGGAATTGTTCCGAGTCGCTGCAGGCTTACGACCCGACACTTGGGGGCTACATTATTCAAGTTGGGATTACATCAAATACACAAGTCTCATGTCGCTGCAAGCATGCACCATGACACTTGGGGGCTAATGCAAAGTCATTGTTTGCTCACTTATTGAAGGCCCGACTCATCACATCGTAATGAGCCGGCCCTTGGAGGCTACCAATTGCTCCTGTCAACAATTCAAGGTACACAAATTTTCATCTATTATTAAAGGATCCACTGCTCAGTTGGTAAAGCACAAAGCTCTCAACCTTGTGGGCGTGGGTTCAAGCCCCATAAGGGGGGTTACATTATATAATGTTATTCTCAATGAAGTATATATAAAGTCCCAGCTCAATATTATCTTACTGAGCCGGCCCTTGGGGGCTACACGTTGCTGTTCACATCTACATGAACATATCTATAAAGTCCCTGCTCCTTATTGCATAATGACCCGGCCCTTGGGGGCTACACTGGTTGAAGTTTTTATGGGCATCAGGCAATTACAAGTCTCAGGTTGCTGCAAGCAGGACAACCCGGCACTTGGGGGCTATATATGTGGAATACTCAGTTTTGACTGGTGATTGAGATGAACAAACTGTATTTCTTCAAGCTTGTGACATTCATATTGAAGCAAGTCTTAAGCTGTTGCTATGATACCTTCTTAAGACTTGGGGGCTACAAGTGATAGGCATATAAGAGGTATATTTTCAAAACTGATGTTAACAAACAGTTCTGGTCCGGTGCCATCAATATTCTTTAACCGACAATTTTGGCAATGGTAAACCGGCAAGTTCTACATTCTTAAACCGGCTGAAGATCAAATGAGTATTTCAAAGGCCAATATTTTTGTTAAGCATTGGGAGCTGAAGTCAAAGGAGTTATTCTTCACAATATTTCTCTATGACAAACCAATGTTAGCAAATTGATTATGAAGCTGGCCTATTGACTCGGATTTTATAGAAGAAGGAAGTGACAAGGACTTAAGGATGATCAGGATCAGTTTAACATGGATAAATCCAAATTAAACGGGGGGCTAATGTCGGGGATATACCCCACGGTATGATCAGGCAGGAGTTATGACCCGGCTGGGATTTAGTAAACCGGCAGGTATTAAAGCAGGTGGTAAACCGGCAGGTATTAAGGCAGGTGGTAAACCGGTTGGTGTTATGTTAGACGATAAACCGACAGATTGTTAAACCGGCTAACAGTTAAGACAGACAGGTAAAACAGGCAGTTAACCCAGATGGTAAACCGGCTGGTTGTTAAACCGGCTGACAGTTAATACATGAGTTAAGTCAGATGATAACTCAGCAGACATTCTTAAACCGACAGACCATGTTAAACCGGCACCAGTTAACTCCCGGCAGACCATCTTAAACCGGCACCAGTTAACTCCCAGGCAGGCAATGGTAACTGGGTTGCCAGGAGTTATGAAGCCCGAGACGTTATGAAGCCCAAGATGTTAAGAAGCCCAAGAAAAGAAGTCATAATAGTTAAGTCTTAAGTCCGAGTTGGATTCTACATGTAACCCGCCCCTTCAACATATATAAGGAGGGGCAGGGCTCCCCAAAGAGGGACAAGTAAGAAGAAACAATCTTAAAGGGTTAGGGTTAACTGGGAGAGCCAGTTTATGGTGACTTCCTCATGATCATAATGAGAGATAGCCTCAAACAGCACATAGGGTTGTTACCGGATGATGTTTCTCGGGGACCGAAGCTGTCTAAACCCTTGTCTTGCATTGCGTCTCTCGATTCCACTCAACACCTCTCAAGCTACCACATAGATGCGTTGGCCTCACGACTAAGTCCTCACACTAGGACATCTGCCGTGACGATCCGACGATAATCACCATCGTCACCGGCGCGACACCTTGATCTCCATCGTAGCATCGTTGTCGTCTCGCCAATTATTGCTTCTACGACTATCGCTATCGCTTAGAGATAAAGCAAAGCAATTATAGGGCGATTGCATTGCATACAATAAAGCAACAACCATATGGCTCCTGCCAGTTGCCGATAACTCGGTTACAAAACATGATCATCGCATACAATAAAATATAGCATCATGTCTTGACCATATCACATCACAACATGCCCTGCAAAAACAAGTTAGACGTCCTCTACTTTGTTGTTGCAAGTTTTACGTGGCTGCTACGGGCTGAGCAAGAACCGTTCTTACCTACACATCAAAACCACAACGATAGTTTGTCAAGTTAATGATGTTTTAACCTTCTCAAGGACCGGCGTAGCCACACTCGGTTCAACTAAAGTTGGAGAAACTGACACCCGCCAGCCACCTGTGTGCAAAGCACGTCGGTAGAACCAGTCTCGCATAAGCGTACGCGTAATGTCGGTCCGGGCCGCTTCATCGAACAATACCGCAGAATCAAAGTATGACATGTTGGTAAGCAGTATGACTTATATCGCCCACAACTCACTTGTGTTCTACTCGTGCATATAATATCAATGCATAAAACCAGGCTCGGATGCCACTTTTGGGGAACGTAGTAATTTCAAAAAAATTCCTACGCACACCCAAGATCATGGGGATGCATAGCAACTAGAGGGGAGAGTGTGTCCACATACCCTCGTAGACCGAAAGCGGAAGCGTTAGCACAACGCAGTTGATGTAGTCATACGTCTTCATGATCCGACCGATCAAGTACCGAATGCACGGCCCCTCCGAGTTCTGCACACGTTCAACTCGATGGCGTCCCTCGAACTCCGATCCAACCGAGCTTTGAGGGAGAGTTCCGTCAGCATGACGGTGTGGTGACGATGTTGATGTTCCACCGTCGCAGGGCTTCGCCTAAGCACCGCTACGGTATTATCGAGGTGGACTATGGTGGAGAGGGGCACCGCACATGGCTAAAAGATCCAAGAGATCAATTGTTGTGTCTATGGGGTGCCCCTCTCCTTCGTATATAAAGGGGGAGGAGAGGGCCGGCCAAGGGGAGGAGGCGCGCCTAAGGGGGGAGTCCTACTCCCACCGGGAGTAGGACTCCTCTTTTTCCTATTTGGAGAGGGAGAGGGAAGGAAGAGGAAGGAGGGAGGAAGGAAAAGGGGGGGCGGCCCCCTTCCCAATTCGGATTGGGCTTGGGGGGGAGACCCCTCCCTTGCTCCTTTCCCCTCCTTTCCACTAAAGCCCATTAAGGCCCATATACCTCCCGGGGGGTTCCGATAACCTCCCGGTGCTCCAGTATTATCCCGATCTCACCTGGAACCATTCCGGTATCCAAATATAGTCGTCCAATATATCGATTTTTACATCTCGACCATTTCGAGACTCCTCATCATGTCCGTGATCACATCTGGGACTCTGAACTACCTTCGGTACATCAAAACACATAAACTCATAATATAACTGTCATCGAACTTTAAGCGTGCAGACCCTACGGGTTCGAGAACTATGTAGACATGACCGAGACACGTCTCCGGTCAATAACCAATAGCGGAACCTGGATGCTCATATTGGCTCCTATATATTCTACGAAGATCTTTATCGGTCAAACCGCATAACAACATACGTTGTTCCCTATGTCATCGGTATGTTACTTGCCCAAGATTCGATCGTCGGTATCTCAATACCTAGTTCAATCTTGTTACCGACAAGTCTCTTTACTCGTTCCATAATACATCATCCCGCAACTAACTCATTAGTTGCAATGCTTGCAAGGCTTAAGTGATGTGTATTACCGAGTGGGCCCAGAGATACCCCTCCGACTGACAAATCCTAATCTCGAAATACGCCAACCCAACAAGTACCTTCGGAGACACCTGTAGAGCACCTTTATAATCACCCTGTTACGTTGTGAAGTTAGGTAGCACACAAAGTGTTCCTCCGGTAAACGGGAGTTGCATAATATCATAGTCATAGGAACATGTATAAGTCATCAAGAAAGCAATAGCAACATGCTAAACGATCAAGTGCTAAGCTAACGGAATGGGTCAAGTCAATCACATCATTCTCCTAATGATGTGATCCCGTTAATCAAATGTAAACTCTTTGTCTATGGCTAGGAAACATAACCATCTTTGATCAACGAGCTAGTCAAGTAGAGGCATACTAGTGACACTCTGTTTGTCTATGTATTCACACATGTATCATGTTTCCGGTTAATACAATTCTAGCATGAATAATAAACTTTTATCATGATATAAGGAAATAAATAATAACTTTATTATTGCCTCTAGGGAATATTTCCTTCAAGCTTCCCTCTGGCGATGATGGTTCATTGCACTTTCCACTTCGGATTTGGCGATGGATACATTATGTGAATCATCGGAGAGAGGACAATCCGGCATTGCACCCGTATCAACTCTAGCCTTAGAGGCAGGGTCCGGGGTCGGATTGGTGGACATACGTCCGGTGAGGTCTCCGGATACAGTCCGGTGAATGCTCTTCCTGAAATATGGTACAGCAGAAAACGTCATAGTTCAGTCTATTTGCCACGGGGCGTATTAAAAACCGTACATTTTTTATGAAGGTAGGGGCTTGGAAGTATCACCGTCCACCTTTATTTTCGAAGACCCGCCTTGGGTAGGCGTCCCCTTCTTAAGGGATGATCCCGATGCAGCATGACGAGACGAGCGCCACCCCTTTGAAGCACGAGACAGTGCGGTGGGTGAGGCGCGATGGGAAAACTCTTTTGGAGGGGACGCTCCCTGGGTACTTACATGGGAAGAAGGAAGAAGGTCGGGGTAATCGGTGTCAATGGTCAGTTATGTGCCGTCATAGCTCGCCAGATAGAAGAACCCCTCCTTGAGCTCCACAAATATATCCGGATCCTCCTCAAATCCAGGATCCAGGTCCTGAATATGGTCCTCCGACTGCGGAGCGGGGCTATAGATCCCCGCCGTGGCCTTCCTCCATTACTGCTAAAAGTGGTCGGGTTAAGTTCAACTAGTTGCGACTCAGGAAGAGGATTGGGTGAGGCTCTGGATTGAAAGCTTACCTAGCTAGGGGGTTGTACATGGAAAAGCCATCTCGGCACTTAAGGCGAGTGAATTCTTCTTTCTCCCCTTTATAAAGATCAGCCAACATGGCCGACGAAGTTGTCCGGGCCCTTGCGCCCGTAATGAGATGTATCATCCTCTCCGTTGTAGTTCCACATGGGGAGTCCTCTAGATTGGAGTGGCCGAACACCTCACGTTATGGAAATCGCCATGACCTCAATTATGGACAGTCCGGATTGGGAGAGTATTTTTATCTTGTCCATTAACTTCTTAACCTCCTCACTATGTTCCTCCTCGAGGCTCTTGGGGCGCTAGCTGTGGCGCTTTTTTAACGGGACATTGGAAAATTCCGGTAGGCCTTGTCGGATTGGGTCTGGGAGAACGACGTCTTTAATATAAAACCACTCTGAGGGCCAGTCCTCGGATGTCTTCTTTGGAGTGCCGAATAGATATCCTGTCCCGGCTATGCGCCATACTTTGGCACCGCCCACCTCGAATATGGATCCCTTTTGAGAGCGAGGGACGAGGCAGAAAAGCTTCCTCCATAGCTCAAAATGGGCCTCATAGCCTAAGAACAGCTCGCAAAGAGCAACGAAGCCCGCGATATGCAGAATGGAGCCTGACGTGAGATTATGCAGTTGGAGGCCGTAGTACTCCAGGATACCTCGGAGGAAAGGATGGATTGGGAATCCAACGCTTCTTAAAAGAAAGGAAACGAAGCACACTCGCTCCCCTTCTGAAGGATTCGGGAAATTTTTTGCCAGGGCTTCGCTAGTAAAAGAAGTTAATCCCGCCCGAATGGGGACTAGATCCGCAGGGTGGAGGTATCCCTGCACCTGGAGCTTGGTCAGCTGGGCATGGGATACAGAGCAGCTCTCCCAATCGCCTTTTTGAGGGCCGTGGGGGCAGGAGGAAGAACTAGGAGCACTGGCCATGATTGCGTGGTTTCTTGTGGCCAGTTTGAAGGATTTTTGCCTAGTATGGAATGGCATCTGAGATCTAATCTCCTTAAATAGACACCTTCCATACGCTGTCGGGGGGTTATCTACAAAACACTTGGACCCTTCATATTTGTTTGCCACATGGAAGCTGAGGCGACAGATGCACAGAAGCCGAAGGGTATGACATTTAATGTAAAACCGAGCTGTTAGAAGAATTCACTTTACCAAGATCGAAGATGTAAGGGCCGACTATAGCCCTTCGGTTCAGATGCTTTGAAGTATTCGGTGGAGAAACCCGCCTTGCAATGCCAAAAAAAATTGCGCCCCGGACACGTCGTCATTGGAGACTGGTTCGGGGGCTACTGAGGGAGTGCTGGATTACGGGTTCCTCGGGCGTCCGGGCTATGCGACGTGGGCCGGACAGATGGGCAATGAAGATACAAGACGGAAGACTTTCCCCCGTGTCCGGATGGGACTCTCCTTGGCGTGGAAGGCAAGCTTGGTGTGTGGATATGAAGATTCCTTTCTCTATAAACCGACTCTGTACAACCCTAGCCCCCTCCTGTGTCTATCTAAACTAGAGGGTTTAGTCCGTAGAGGCAATCATAATCATATAGGCTAGACATATAGGGTTTAGCCATTACGATCTCGTGGTAGATCAACTCTTGTAACCCCTATACTCATCAAAGTCAACGAAGCAGGACGTAGGGTATTACCTCCATCAAGAGGGCCCGAATCTGGGTAAACACCGTGTCCCTGTCTCCTGTTACCTTCAATCCTTAGACACACAGTTCAGGACCCCCTACCCGAGATCTACCGGTTTTGACACCGACACTAGGAGAGAAGGACTTGGGCACTCCGTGTGACCTTGCCATTGCATTTGGTGCATCAGTTTGAGTTCTCCACGGTGATATGTGGAAGTTACAAGTTGAGAAGCTTATTACTCTTGGGTGATCTTGTTCCTCTTGGGTGCTTGGGCGCCCTAGACGGTTGGTGGTGTTCGGAGCTCAATCATTGTGGTGTACAGCTCCGGGCAAGCATCGGGGTCTCCAATAAGGTTGTGGAGATTGCCCTGAGCAATTTGATGGGTAGCGGTGACCGCCCCCAGGGATGCCAAAGTGTACGGGTTCGGTGACCGCCCCCAAGGGTTGCCATTTGTATGGCTTCGGTGACTTCCCTCAAGGGTCCCTTAGTGGAATCACGACACCTTGCATTGTGTGAGGGCGTGAGGAGATTACGGTGGCCCTAGTGGCTTCTTGGGGAGCATTTTGCCTCCATACCGCTCCAAACGGAGATTAGCACCCGCAAGGGTGTGAACTTCGGGATACATCATAGTCTCCGCATGGCTCGGTTATCTCTTACCCGAGCCCTTTACTTATGCACTTTACTTTGTGATAGCCATATTGTTTCTTGTCATATATCTTTCTATCACCTAGTAGTTTATCTTGGTTAGCATAAGTTGTTGGTGCACATAGGTAAGCCTAGTTGTTGTAGGTTTTGTGCTTCACAAATTAACTACTAGGTTTATTCCGCATTTGTTCAAGCCTAAATCGTAATTATTTTAAAGCGCCTATTCACCCCCCTCTAGGCGACATCCACGATCTTTCAGTTGGTATCAGAGCCTCGTCTCTCTTTGATAGGCTTAGCCGCCTAGAGAGTAAAGATGTCGACTAGGGGATTAGGATTCTCTAACACTCTTAGTTTCAATGGCACAAATTTTGATGGTTGGGTAATTCGCATGCTTAATCTCTTTAGGGTCATGGACCCAAATTTAGAGCGAATTGTAGATATGGGTTTTTCTCCTCCAAATGATCCCCAAAGATTATCTTTAGAGGATGAGAAAAACTCTTATCTAAATTCTCAAGCTTCTAATTTGCTTTTTGATGCTTTGAGCAATGTAGTGATTTTTCAACTCATGCCATTCCAGGATGCTCATGAGTTGTGGACAAAGCTTCAAGATAAATATGGTGTGTCCAAGATTTGTGGGGATGGTTGTTCTCCCTCCACCTCCGGCCGAGTTGCCTTCTCAATTTCTTCTACTTCATCTACATGTGGTTTGCCACAAGTAATGATATGGTGAGTAGTGGTGTTCATTGCAATGATGATAGTGGGATTATTGTTGATGATCCTTCATCACTTCCTTATTGCAATGCTTCATCTTTGGACTTTAACACTTCGAGCACTCCAAATGTTTCACATGCTTGTGTTAATAGTTCTTGCATATCGTGTAGAAATCGCTTGACTAACTATCATGATGATATGCTTGCTATGTCTTGTTGCCATGATAAAAATGCATCTATTTCCTTGAATTGTTATTCTAACAATGTAGAGGAAACCAAACACCCCATGGAACAAGATGTGGTCTTGAATGGTGCTTTAAGGGATCCTACATCATCATCTATTGCGTTTTTCCTTATGGCTAAGGCTTCAAAGGTATCTCCCACTTTGAATCCCAATATATCTTGTGATGATATTGATGATGATAAGAATGATGCTGATGTTGATGATGATGAAGAGAATGATAATGTTGCCTCCTTAAAACTAAGGGGGAAATGATTTTTAAAGCTCTTCATAAAAATTAAATTGCTCGTTCCAACTTCATGGAAATTATGTCCATTTCCATTAAGGGCAATAAATACATCGAGGAGTTGGAATCTCATCTCGAGGAGCATGAGGTCATCATTGAGAAAATGGAAGGCCATGAGCATGATTACGCTAATGAGATCGCCGACCTCTCACAAGCTCTTGAACTTGAACAAACCACCAAGGAATCTCTTGAGGAGACCTTTGCCCTAGAATTATCTAGAATAAAGGAATCTCTTGATAGAGACCTTAAGGTGGCCAATGTTTTCAAAACTAAAAATGATAAGCTTGATTTTGCGCATGCCAAACTCCTTGAGGATTTTGAGCACCTCGAAAATGGCTCAAGGGTCATTAAGAGTGATCTCATCAAACTCACCGAGTCTCATGCTCAACTTAAAGCTTCATATTCAAAAGAGCTTGCAAAGTTGCATTGTCCTTTTGTTGTTAATAATGATGCTAGTGCTACTAACTCTATTTCTTGTGAATCATCCTTGTTGAAGGAAAATGTTGAGCTAAGGGCTCAACTTGCGTTGCTATCTAGCAACTATGGGAAATTGGAAGAAAGTCATGAAAAGCTCTCAAGCTCTCATGATGATCTTCTAGTATCCCATAATGTGCTAATGATAGCTCATGAGGCTATGATGACTAAGGTAACATCTAGTGAGCCTCATGTGGACACTAGCACTATTTCAAGTCTAAATGCTATATTGCCATGTGCTAGTCCTCGTAATTCATCCACTCATAATGTTGCTACTTCTTGTGATGAATTGCTTTTCTTGCCTTGTTGCTTTAACGACGAAGCTTATACTTCCTCTAGTACTTGTGTCGATACTAACCATGTAGAGGAAATTAAAGAGCTCAAGGCTCAAGTCACTTTTTTGAAGAAAGACTTGGAAAAGTGTCATGAAGGGAAGTCCACACTCAATAATATCTTGAGTGTGCAAAAATCCCCCAATGACAAAGGTGGACTTGGATTCAGCTCCAATAAGAAGAAGAAGTCCAAGAGAAACAAGAAGGGCCAGGAACAAGTCAATAATTTGGTCAAGATTATTTGCTTCAAGTGCAAAATTGAAGGGCATCATGTTAGATCTTGCCCATCGAAGAAGAAGCCCATTAATGACAAGCAACAAGGGAAGTGGCCACAAGTTCATTCTAGTGCCCAACCTCAAGTTGAAGAAAGGCCTCTTCCCAAGAAGACTCAAGCTAATGCTTCTCAAGTTGAGAAAGTTCATGTCGCTTCTTCATGGGAAGTCCAATGTGCCTCCTGGCGGTAACTTTATCATTCTTATTGTCTCAAGCCAAGTCAATTGGGTTTTCAAGTTTCTATATTTTATCCAATGTGCCTCCTGGCGGTAACTTGTACTTAAATGGTTTACACCGAAAGTTACTTGCCTCTTTGCATGTTTTGGTTTTGTTCCTTGCATGTGTTTGTATATGTTGTGCCTCCAATTG
The DNA here is from genome assembly GCF_056163025.1 of Triticum urartu. Classification (NCBI taxonomy): domain Eukaryota; kingdom Viridiplantae; phylum Streptophyta; class Magnoliopsida; order Poales; family Poaceae; genus Triticum; species Triticum urartu. The sequence continues at coordinate 459,170,358 of NC_141876.1, read as the reverse complement.
CTTATCTTGAGTAATCAAGTATGTGTGTGTTGGTTTGCACATCATGTACATGTGTGTCGTACGTTGATCCTTTATGCATCTTGTTTGTATCTTAGTTGGCTCTTGGGCGAGATTAATGGAATATCCCATTATGGGGGAGTGATGTGCTTTGTACACCTCACAATCCTATAAATGTGTGTACATGAGTAATACCATCTAGTATTGATATTACAAGATTATCTAGTCGCTATGTGGATGTCTTCTCATGAGAAATTCAAATTCTAAATAGTCCATTAATTATCTCTTGTTGGATCCTCTTATTGCCTCTTGTTAAGTTTTTATTGGTATCACATTATGGGGGAGTAATATGCTATGTGCATATTACAAGCCTAGAAAATGTGTACATTTGAGATATTGTCACCTAGAATTGATATTATAAATTATCTTGTTCCTAGGTGGCATGTTAGCTCTACAAGTTGTTATTTGCTTGTGTGTGGTGTGAAGATGATGTTGGATATCCTTGCTATCTACCAATGGGAATTATTTCCAAATACTTCTTGTCTTTTGACAATTGGTACTCACTTATGTGTGGTAGAAATTATTGATCATATTTACATTGGCCTTTGCTTTTACTTGCCTTATCTCTTGCCTAGGATTGTGTCAAGTCCCATTGTATTCCATACCACTTGTGTATCTTGTTATTTCCTTGAGCTTGTCTAGTGTTTGTATAGATATAGTGAAAGTGGTGATCACATCTTGTGCTTTTGTATTCAAGTGCAAATTCTCTATAATGCACAATGCTTGGGGGAGCTATCCTATTTTCCATAAAACACTCATCTTGTGATCCTTATCAAGTGTGTGTTAGTGGAAGGCAAGCCATTTTCTTTTTGGTACTTTGTGCCATCATGAAACTTTGTAGAGAGCTTGGTTTGTTTGGAACCATCCTCTCTTTTGAGAGTTTGATATCTTTTATTTGGTGTGTATCAATGGATATCTCATTCCTTGATGTATCTGTTATGGATATCCTCCAAGTGTTGATTTATTCATTTGGTATCTTTTCTTCACTTGGTATTTCTTTTTCAATCGGTGTCGGTTCTTGAAAGTATTGAGGATGCATATTAACTTCATGTAGTCTCTTTGGCATGCTTTCTTTCTTTGACGCAATATATAGGGGAAACTCCACCAAGTCTCATATTGGATGAGATGTGCATGAAATTCATTTTCATATCTATATGCACATATTTATGTGGAGTTTGTCCTATGTATTGTTGGTTCTCTAACTCTTTGGTCCCAATGAGGTTGGGTACCATTTTGTTTGTGTTGTTGTTCTAGGAACAATTGGAGATACATTGGATGCTCGGCTCACTCAGAAGGAAGGTGGTGTCACCATGTGCTTATTGGAGTCAAGCTAGGATGTTCAATGAACTACTATCTAATACCTTCAATTGGTATCTTCTGCATCCTTCCAATGCTATCTCGGTAACAAGTATCTATTCATGCTTTCCTTGCTTGCATTCAACCTTGTGTAGGTTGCATCTTGGCATGATATTCATTTCATATCTTGTCATACTTTTTCCCTTCTCAAAGCATCCCAACGATGATCTCTTCTTGCTAGTTGTGATGTCTTTGATGGATGTGTGGTTGGACTTCATTTATATATAATAAGACCATATCTAGCCAAGTGCTATGCTTTCAAGCAAATATCTTATTGGTATACTTATGACTTCCTTGTGGATATCTTGTTCTTTCCTTTTTGTAACTATTTCGTGTGTACATCCTTCTTTGTGGATTGATATCATCATGATCATCATCTACCTAGAATCTTATACACTTGATAGAAGTTGCATATCTAGTTGATATCCCTTTCTTTCACGTCCACCGTTTCTTTCTCATGTTATTTCTTTGGTGGCTCCGAGAAAGTGTGTGCCTTGAGTGCGAGTCATATCTCGTTGCATCTTGATGCACTCTTGTGTGGTGATGATCTTTTTCCTCATGCTTGTCTTGACAAGGCTTTTTGCCATCTTAATTGGTATCCCTCGTCTTGATGAGGCTTTCACTTTCTATCTTCACCATGGGTTGTCACAAGCTTGGTTGTTATTTCACTTTTTAGTAAGCTTGTGTATCCATTTGGTTCTTGTGTGTGTGTCTGGGAAGGTCATGCCTTGCACCTTGTATCTCATTTATCTAAGACTATGTTGATGCTTAATGCTTATCCTTACATTAGTTTTCTCAAGTGCTTTTTCATGACTCACACAAATCTTTTTGGTTGAGCCTTTTCTTAAGTTGCCTCTTTTACATGTTGCTCAACCATGTGTTTGTTGCAAGTGCCAGGCTTTGTTTCCTATATGCTCACTTGCACTTGTTGTAAGTTTCTATTGATTCTGGGGGAGCTATGATCCTATTTTGTGCACTTTGTATCCAAATACGAAAATTCTTATTTGTGCACAAATCATGGGGAGCTTCTCTAGTTTCTTTAGAACACTCCTTTGCTCATATCTTAATATCCTTTATTCATGTGGCTCATAGGATCTTTGGTCTAGTTGGTTCAATTGATATCTGTTGATTGCTTGCTTCAATTGGTATCTTTTGATTGCTTGATTGCTTGTGTCTCTCTTTGTTATGTCTTTGTGGCATATCATTCTTTAGAAATCTTTGTGCTTCAATATAGTTTGTCTTCCTCCAAGTATTTACCTTTGGATATGTGTATGACATTCCACTCTCTTGTTGAGAAATACACAATTTATGGAGGAACACTTTCTATATTGGCCTTCTAAGCTTTTCGCCCATTTTGGCAATCGATGCCAATGGGGGAGAAGTTTCAGAGAGTTTTGTGGAGAAGTTTTTAGAGTTTTGCATTGCTTTGGTTCTGTTCCTAAGCATTTTCATCTCTTACTCATGCATCATTGGTTGTTGCATTGCATGGTTATACATTTTTTCTTATATAAACTCTCTTGAAAGTGATTGTCATCAATTACCAAAATGGGGGAGATTGAAAGGACATGCGGTCCGCCCATGTGTGGTTTTGGTAATTGATGACATTCTCTATGCACTGGTGCGCGTCGGTCCTAAACAAATAGTTTTTAACCCCTTTCGGCGACGGCATTTCGAACCGTCGCCAAGTGAGTGTGGGTGATAGGGGGGTCCTTCCCACATGACCCAAAAATCGTCGGGGATAGGGAGCCTTCATGCATACAGTTGTCCCTATATAACCGTTTCCGATATGTCGAATATCCCAAACGCTTCATCCTTGCTACTCGTTTGTGCTCCCATTGCCATCGCAGTCGGAGTTTTGTAGTTCTGCCTAAAACCAGGCGGATTCCAGGCACGAGAGTTTTCCAGGCAGATTCTAGGCACGGGAGTTTTACGATGCCTGGCACATCACAAACAGTTCATGATTATAAACCGTGTACGATAGGTAGACAATCACACACATTTAGTTTTCCCGCACCGTATGTGATAGTGTCTGACATCGCACACGCTTTGCAAAACGGTAACTGTGTGCATGCTTGCACACAGTTCCTCTCTGTGAACCGTATCGGATTATGGTGTATATCGCAAACGTTTGTGTTTTACCAACCGTGTGTGCCGTAATGACCTACACAAAGTTTTACCAACCGTGTGTGCCGTAATGACCTACACAACGTAATTTCACCCTAATTTAATTGCTACTATTTAAAATTGTACCTAATTTAAACTTGAAAGTAGGTTATAGCTTTATTCATATCCACCAGGTTCAAACAACCAATGCATTATTCGATTCACAGGTACATATGTTTAAGAATTACATAAGCGCCAAATAAAGAATGATGTACCAGGGTTCTATACTTGTACTATTACAGATGATAAAGAAAGAGGCGACATACATTCCAGTTGCCGAACAAGGTGAAGCGGAATGGCCCTATTGTGCTCTACTGGATGCAGAAGGCATGCAGGACTCTAGTCCAACCCCTTGTGATGGTTGGCCGTCAATCATGTAGTTTGAGAGGTAATCTTGAGTAAACGGCTTTAGGATCCACTGCAAAAGAAAAAAGCTTCAGATACTGTCATCTAACACAACTCATTACGGGCAGTAAAAAGAAGGCTACGGGGTTCTTACTTACCATCCTGCAGTTCATTCTTGTCTTGCATAAAGTGTAAACAAATAGTTCGATTGACATCTTTTGACCTATTTTAATAACAATCTTTATCAGTTTTCTCACTTGATGTTGGTTCATGAATATCTCGTTGCCCCATACGCAGAAAGGGTCGAAGTGTGGATCTTTGGCAATGATATATGTACCTAAAAGCACCAAGTTAATATTAGAAGCTAAACAACAATTGAAAAATGATGTAGTACAACACTCCATCCATCCCATTACATAAGATTTTATTACATGTATATCTAGACATCATCAGAACATAAGGTAACACTCTTCCTTGTTGCTATGTAGCCTGGGATTGCATATTTAGTCATTCAGTATAATGCATGTTATAGGGTATATATATACCCTGGGTGAGGAATAGTTATTCTTCACCCCCCCTCTATTTTACCATCAATGCACCGTAATTTTACGTTCCGTAAGTTTTGTCTTATTCACGGCGCAAAAAGGGACCGTAAGAAAATATATAATCGTCGTAAAAAATATTTTATGTTATGTAAAATTACAAACATAAAAACATAGTCTAAAATACACATAAACTGCAAATTTTCTTGTCTTATGACCTATATTTTTATCTTCTTATGTCAAATTTTACGTAGTGAATCAATAGGAATGTAACTATTTGAATTCGAAACATAATTTAATTATGAAATGATCGTAAAATTACCTCGGGTGAAGAAATAACTTATTCTGCACCCTGGGTGATGAATAGTAACACTATATAACTTATTCTGCACCCTGGGTGAAGAAATAACACTATTCTGATCATGGGATCAGAATAATATTCTGATCACAACCCGAACTTCCTGAGTAACGCGCCTGAACTTTCCTGTGTACGAACCCGACCTTCGGGTTATCTTTGCAACCGTGGCTTCCCTCGCGAATTATTCTTGTTAGTCGTGTTCTATATGATGTTAGTGTAATCTAGAATCGTTTTTAGCAACTAAATATCGGTTTTAAATAGGAATCTCGCTCATTGGCGGATTTTGTTCCCGGGTCGTGATGAAATTGTGTTTTTTGCAATTTTACTGCCTCAGTTGTTCTACCTGAACTTCCCCGTGTGCTAGGTTGAACTTCCGCCAACATTGCCCAAATGGGGCTTGCTATATACCGTTGGAAAGCTATGGACACCAGTATCATGACCCAAGTTAAATTTTTGGCAAAATGTAAGCGGTTTAAGAGCAGTTTTGAAAACCGTTTTTTTTTCATACAAAAAACGTGAATCGTATTTTCGATCGCATTTTTAAACCGTTTATCGGAATGAGGCAAATAATATGGCGTTGTAAAGCTGCTGCAAAACCGCTCCTTCCACATGTTGAAATTTTTCTCTAATTCCCTACGGTTATAGAGTAATTCGGAAAATCGTAGAATTTCGCAAACGGAACACCCGAGTTCGTATTTTCGATGCCATTTCTAAGGCTAATCCAATTGAGGCAAATAATATGGCGTTGGAAAGCTTATGAAAATGCGCTACTTTTTCATGTTTAAAGTTTTTTCTAATTTTGAACGGTTTAAAAGTAATTTAGAAAACGATACAAGTTCCACCGAGTTCGTATTTTCGAGCTAATTTTTTAACCGTACGTCCAAATGCAGCAAATGATATGGCGTTGGAAAGCTTGAAGAAATGCGAAACTTTTCTGTATATATTGTTTCTCCTAATTCATTATGGTTTTATGTCAGTTTTGAAAATGGCTAAAAACGTATTTTTGCCGTAATTTCTACAAACTTTATCGGAATGGGGCAAATAATATACCGTTGAAAAGCTAAGGAAAATGTGAAACTTTTTCATGTTGATGGTTTTCTGTGATTCCTAGCCGTTTTCAAGTAATTTCGAAAATGGCGAGATCATTCATTCTGTCTTTATTGCGAAACAGATTCTTCAAAAATGCACCACGTGAAGAACCTGAACTTCTCGGCATGTCTACTTGAACTTCACTCTGTTTTTCACGTGCTTTTTTTGCTCGTAGATCTCCATCCACTGCTCATAGCTCTCCATCCACTCACTGGAATTGAGCAAGTGATATACCGATGGAAAGCTGCTGTAAACACGCAACTTTCCCATGTTGATTGTTTTTTCATACTCGCGACAATTTTAAAGGTTTTTCATCTCAAATTCATTCACTATAGTAGTCGAACTTCGTGTTGTTTTCACCTTGAACTTCTGTAACGTATTTTTCATTTGTAATTTTCTCATCCATTTGTCAAGTGTTACACAAATGGTATTTCTTTTGTATAAATCTCTCTCACAATATTTTTTTTAACTTTCTCCGACGGAGGACTTGAACTTATATCAACAAACTTTTAGTCTTTGCTTTTTTATTTCTTTTTAGTACAAAATGCACACCGTGTAGTACGTGAACTTCTGGCAGCTATCAACCTGAACTTCTCTCAGTTACGTGAAAATATCTGAGTTTTTTTATGAATTTTTAATCTGATTTTCTTAATCCTTTTTTATGAATTTTTGAAGCGCTCTATTTTCAAAAGTTGAACTTCTTACTATTTTATTTTTGAACTTCTTGTTTCCATTTTTTAATAACGAGGAAAATCTGAGTTTTTAATAATCATCGAACTTCTCCATCTTTTTAATATGGACTTCCTAGCTTTATTTCTTAATCTTTTTTTATGAAATTTTGAAGCGTTCTATTTTTAAAAGTTGAACTTCTTATTTTTTATTTTTGAACTTCTTGTTTCCATTCTTTAATAACTAGGAAAATCTGAATTTTCTATAATAATCGAACTTCTATATCGAACCGCTCTAAAAAATTTATTTGAATTTATTTTGTGTATTTTTAGAAATATAAAAATTGTAGTTTGGTTAGCAACATAAAACTTCTTCGTTATTTTGAATTGAACTTATTTGTTCTATTCTTTAGTAACCAAAAAAATTCGAGTTTTTAATTAAATATCACACTTCTGCACGTTTTTAAATTGAACTTCTTGATTTTATTCTTCAGTAACGAGAAAAACTGAGTTTTTAATGTACATTGAATTACTCTGTTTTTTAAAATTGAACTTCTTGGTTTAATCTTTAGTATCGGGGAAAATCCGAATTTTAAAAAAACAAGGAAAATATTTTAAAACTTTTTTTGTTGTTCCCTTTTTGATTTGAACTTATTGGTTATTCTTTAGAACGAGAATCTGAGGTTTTTATCAACTTTGAACTTCTCTGTTATTTTAATTTGAACTTCTTAGTTTTATTCTTTAGTAATGAGGAAAATTGAGTTTTTTGAACCTCTTTGTTTTAAAATATTGAACTTCTTGGTTTTATTTTTTAATAATGTGAAAAATCTGAATTTTTTATAGACATCTAACTTCACCATTTTTCAAATTTGAACTTCTTAGTTTTATTGGTTAGTAACGGGGAAAATGCTTTTTTATATATGCAATGATACCGTGCCGTTATTTTTAATTTGAACCTCTAGTTTTTATAGAATGGGGAAAATCAGTTTTATACAATATTTTGAAATGCTCCTGTTTTTAATTTGAACTTCTCTGTTTTTCTACAAACGGGGAAAATCCGTTATAAAGATTTTTGAACTACTTTTTTTAACTTCTTGCTCAAATATTTTGAACTTCCAAAATTTTCTTTTAGATATTAAAAACTTCATTTTTCTAACGTTTACCTGCTTCATTTTTTGAACTTTAACTTCTTATAGAATTTTGTCGCGACATTTTGTGCATTTTTTGCTTTTTAGTGAAATGGCCTAGGCGGTCCCTTTTTTCATTCGATGATTTTTCTTCTGCACGTGGTACACGTGAACTTCGGAGTTTCTGAAACACGAACTTCACGTGCTATTAATTTTTTTCTCATGAAACTCCATAGTTTTTATTCTTTGAATTCCACGATTTTTTGTTTAAATTTATTTGGTTCGAACTTCGATGTTCGTTACACCTGAACTTTCGAAATCACACCTTTTTATACACATTTTCCCTTGAATCGAACATGTGCAAAAACAATAGGAAAAGTTGGGTCAATTCTCATAAGCAATAGGACAAACATTTAGAGGGCACCCATAATAGTTAAAATGATGTTACAATATTGAACTACTACCAAAAGAACTCCCAGGGTGGATCGTCCTACATGAGGGAATGGGAGCTATGTTTCTTCAATATTTTTGTGAACGTGAACTTACCTTTTTAGAAAATAAGAAAAACATACTTCTCCCCCTTAAATGTTTGTGACTTAATAAACACACAAAGAGAACATAACTACATAAGATAAATATCTAAATCCAACCAAGAATAGCTTTAAAAAATAAATTGTTTTTTCTTAGAGTAGTACACGTGTCCTTTCTTTCTAGAGTATTACACATGCTATTTTTTCCACAAAAAATGGTGTTTTCTACAGTAGTACACTATCCTCTCGCAAGCACATATCTCTTATGTATTCACAATCAAGCCACACTTCGTCCACTCACCATTTTATTTTAGTTTTTGGTGTGCCCATACGGCCAGCTCTAGCAGCACTTGTTAGTGGAAAAGGCCTGGATCAGAGATTGTGTCACAGGGGCGAGGCAATCTGTAGTCCAAATTCTCCAAGAGCAGCAAGAATGATGGACAGAGGAATTGAGGAAGCAGCAACCCTTTTGGTTCTGTTTTTGTGAAACTTTGTGATCAATCATCACAGAGATACGGACAAGGACAGGGTAGACAAATTTCTACCAGGAGAATTAGACATGGGATATCTTGAGAGCACATGTGTTACGACCGTGGCGAATGCACGGGGTGGACTCAAGAGGGGCTTTGACAGGAAAATACTAGCGAGGCAGGCTACCTCGGTGCCGACGATGATGCATCAGAACACGAGGGGGCGCGGGCAACGATCCACTCACCGGATACCGGTTGTGCAGGAGCTCACCACTGCATTTTTTATGAACACTTAATCGTATTTCTTCAGTTGATGCACTTTTGAACCATCGTTGGTTGTAGAATTGAACCTCCGCTGTAGCAGTAGAAAGAACGGATTAAGAAGAGGTGAGCTCATGGGAGGGTCAGTGCATCACCGCGTGGACTGCATGCTAGTGGCCGAGGTTCCATCTGCAGGATGTCAGGGGCTTATGGCACACTAGGAGCCGAGCGGCGGCGCCTCGGGAGTCGACGGAATCGCGCGGATGAGATCCCCGCTGCCGCTCACCCTTGGGCGAACTTCTCTGCCACCTCGCCGTGGACCTCCCCTGCTGGTAACCTGCTCCGGCGGTGCACCACTGGGCGATGCAGGGTTCGGACGCGTGGAAGCGCGCGAGCAAATCGGCGGGGTGGAGACTCAGCCGCGATGGCGGGCGGGAGTTGGGCCACGGCAGCGGGGCTCCGGGGGGCAGGGAGCATCTCGGCGGCGGCTGGGGGGTTGGTCACGGCGGCGCGCGGGGTCCGGGCGTCGCCGGCGAGCTAGGATCGGGTGTTTCCTGGGGCGGAGGCGGCTTTGGTTGCCGGGTCGGCAGCCGCGGCGCACGGGGCCAGGGGAGGCGGCCGTGCGCCAGGTCAGGGGCAGCAGAGGTGCGCCGGGTTAGGGCCGGCAGCGGCGGTGCGGGGGGTTGGTCGGGGGGTTCCTAGAGGCGACGGGTGGGGAGAGTGATAGGTGCCGGAGGTGGGGCGGTTGTTTTTTTTTTCTTCCAGGAGATCTCAGGAACATGGAATCACAACTATATAGGGCGCGTCGTGATCCAAATAGTTATTCTAATCCTGGGATTAGAATAGTGCTACTATATATAATATATATATATATATATATATATATATATATATATATATAGGTAAATTGTGTAGGGCATCTAGACCCATTACGGCAAGTCATATCCATTAGTGCATGCTATACAATCCACGTAATAATAGCTTTCCATATTCTGTTTGCATGCATTATTACCATAATGGTATACGATTGCTTTCCAAAAAATTGTATTCTACTAATGCATGCAATAGTTCCTTTCCAAAACAAAATTGTATGGTGTCTCTTCTATACTAATGCATGCTAGTGTCGGTTCTACAAAAAAGATGGTGTGTCTACGTATATACACAAGATATATTTAATTTCAAGGTATTTGAACTTTTAAGAAAAATTAAGGCCGGTCTGAAATTTTTAACGACTAATTTATCTATATAATTTAATGTGACCAAATAATATATATGCAGTACGAGTCTTTCCTACTATTTTAATGGTCAACCAAAATATAATACGTCGTCCTAGTTTTTTTCGAGGATATGCCAAAGGCGTACCATAGCTTTATAGAAGAGAGAAAAATATATATAAGAGAGATTACACGGTCGGTACAAGGCCCAAAGTGATCCCTCTACCAAACCCTCCACTCATCCAAACTCTATCCTACTACTCACTCCACGTAGAAACTTTTAGGTATGTAGAAAGCATGTGCGTACCGAGAACCAATAGTTTTGCTCGTACATATACCTAAGATTTTGTACCCATATAGTTTTTTTAATAAGGTGAATCATGTTGTATAATTGTTACTCAACAGGTATTGGGTGCCTGTATTTTGGGCGTTGTTATATATACACATCAAATGTATGATACCCGATATATCGTATGACTAATGTATGATACCCCATATATCATATGACTAATGTATGATACCCATGGTTTCATATACCCAACGATGATAAGAGTACAACAGACCTCCTATTCGGTATGTGTAGGGTATACCCATGGTATCATATACCCAATGTACTGTATCCCTAATGTCCACAAAAAATATGTATACTCATTGGGTATATCTATATACCTATTGAGTATACCAATGGTATCTATAACCAATGGATGTTCTTGTGTATTTTTTAAATGATTTAATTTTCAAGTTATCTAACATTTAAGAAAATTAAGGTTGGGTTGCACTTTCTGACAATTAATTTCCCTATACAAATTAACATGGACAAATAATATAATCTGTCATCCTAGTTATTTTTTTGTGTTTTAGGTTTGTACAGAACATGTTGATGCCGATGGCCAATTTTTTCATTCGTACATATACCTAAGATATCGTATCCATATATTTTTTCTAGTACACTTATATTCTTTGGAGATGTACACAAAGCTAATGTACTTTAGCATGGGGATATACCAGAAAATGACAGACCCTTTGTTGATATATGTATACTCGTTCGAGACATACCTGTAAATGATACTGGGGACATACACAAAAAAATGTATACCCCAAGAATATAAATAAATGTGACATACTCGGAAATTATATACCCAAAATCCATATACTCGCATGTGATGTACCCCAGATTAAGTACGAACTATCGGTCAAGAATACATCAAAGGTTGGTATATACCCAAAACATTAGTACGTGCATTTATATAATATGCATAAGGACACACATGCATGCCGCATAAAAATACTAAGTTTATACGTATATACCTCATAGGAGTTTCCGTTATACGTCCAATGAAATAAATTAAGAAGACTAGGTAATTGCCCGTGCGTTGCAACGGGGCCTAGGGTGAAATATACAATAATGGAACCCCACATATTGCGAGGACTTCACAAACCTCGACTAATCTCTGTCAAGAGGGGAAAGTATCAAACATATATATTCAGAATCCCCATGGACATCTCAAGCAGCATTATCTTCCTTTTCTTACTATTAAATCATTCTTATTTTCCCTCAAAAAATCATTCTTATTTTCCTCCTCCACCAACCACATTGCCATGATTTTATCCTTCAAGCCTATATAGAGGAGAAGATTAACACACCATATTGAGAGAACAAATCAATTTTAGTACGGGTTGTACCAGTGGAATGTTTGAGATCATAGGTTTTTTTGCTCATTATATATAAAATTTCACCTAAGATTTTCACACACTAACATGCAAATATACTTAGAAGTTTAAGTCCCACACCATCACAATCAAAATTAATACACTACAAAAAGGTCCATCAGGGAATCTCAAAACAAAAGTCTATTGGAAAACCAACATCACATGAAAATACAGTTGCAACATGGTCACATATAATTGAGCAACAAGAACATAGTCAGACTACAAATTCATATTCATACAATCACTGACCAATTCATGAAGATGTGGCGCCCAAGCATATCATCAGCGGATCCGCCAGAGAAAAGTAACCCATACTATAGAAGACGTGATAGATAACCAATGGTATAGATATAAACATGTTTCCTCTTTACATCTTGATAGGAAACTAATACCAGCAGAAGATCATGATAGACACATCTAAACTATCGACTACAGGTTTGTTCACTCCCTACAAAAGAAAGATGTTTAAGTCTGTGAAAATAACCTATAGCTAGGAAATTAAATTATATATGCCTGTTGAAGATATATTTTACAAAACTCGCAGAGAAAGGAAATTTATTTCAGCAAAATCCAGTCCCAGATATGAAGATATATATATATATATATATATATATATATATATATATATATATATATATATATCAATCATCTTGCTAAAAATGGAGACAGAAATCACTTGGGCATATCCTGTGGCAAAGATTTCGAACATAAGTAAAGAACATTGAAATTCTTTGGAAGATGGGTGTAATGGATGGAGCTTTTGGCATCGCGCAAGATGAAGCTCATATCGGAACATGCAATTGCAGTACCTCTAGAAGCGGCGGGGGAATCAAGTCGAGGAGCGCAGAACACTTGCTGAGAAAAGAATATTTATAGGCAAAGATATCTGATCACTCGATCTTCTTGCTTTAAACAAAAGAAATTCCCAGGAACAGAATGGAGTGCAAGATACAGAGAACATATATGTTTCAGAAGATGGGTGATGCAATGGTAATTCTACAAGATTTTGGCATCGTGTTGCTTTCCTTTTGCCAAAGCACCGGTGGTTCTCCTTGCTTGCACTTGCAGGTAATGTTATTAGTACTTTTAGTACTGATTACAGGTCAACTTTGGTGAACATCTCCTTTCTTCTTTGGAGCAAAATCTGCCAGGCGTTACACATATTTCATTTCCATAAATAAAAAGGAACACACTGGTACTGCCTCCATTACTTTTACAGTCCATTCTTGACGCCCGTACTGCCTTATTCCCAGGTTAATTCTTAATTGATGAAATTCAACGACCCAGTTTCAGCAGACATCAACATTATCACTCTTATGCCAATGCGCCAGGCCGACAACTGGGAAGGGACGAATGCCGGACGGCCGCAGCAACCAAGACGTGTACACATCATGCTTGCCGCAGTGGGCGTGATAGGGGGAGGTTGGTAGCTAGGTAGGCCATCCGCAAATCCGCTGCGCCACTGACAGCGGCAGCAGTAGCCTCCCACTGACGTCTCTGGGGGCAACGCACCTCCGTAGCATCCTTGTGGCGTAGGTTTCTTGCGCCATGCCTCCGTCGCAGATCTGGCTTAAACTTGGGCCACGGTGAACAGAATCACCAATGTCGTCACGCCTCGGATCTCGCAGGCTGCAGCACACCCGAGCTGAACGACCTGCAGGCTGCAGGCTGCAGCACAACAAGAAACACATATGTTCAAAAATCAGGAGTCCCCCGATTAACCTCAATAATCCGGAAAGCATGAAGCGGGAGGGAGAGGGAGAACAATGAGGCGTCGCCGGCGGCGGCATCGACATCGTGTCCTCCTGACGAGACGAGCTCGTTGGCGACAGCCCCGGGAGGACATGAGCTCTCGCCGACCCCCTCCTCGACACCAGGGGCAAAGTAGCCGCGGGCTGCAGCGGCGAATCCCTGCGTCACGCGCTACGGTGACATTATGGCATCCCTAGCGAGAGGTCATGGACGGGGAGCGTACATCCTCCTGCCATTCGCGAGATGGGCGAGACTCTTGCGGCGGCCAGATCAGAGGTGGGATTAAGGTCAGGGGAATCAATCAACGTGGTTATTTTAGGAAAGTCTTGAATGCAAAACCGACGTGGGGAAGGATGTGAAAAAACCAATCGCGAGTGCGGCCATGCGGGGAGGGCTCGACGAAACGTAAGAGGGGAGACGGAATGTTAGGTTTCTTTTAGGTAGTATAGAGAAATTGCATTTATCACTTTCCTATTCAACGAATGTTATTAATACACCTAAATCATACATTTATTGGTACTTGCCAATTACTTCAATAAAGCATATATTGCAGCCGCTTAATATACTCTCACCCATTACTATCTACATGCATCTGTCTAGGATCCGACGGTCACGAGATAAGGAGCCTGGGCACCTAGGTGTCCCAAACTGTTGTCCTATATATATTTAGGACGCCCATATGGGACACCTAGGTGCATGGGCACCTTGCCTACAAATCGTCGGATTACACTAAGATATGTGCACTTGTATTAGTACTAGAACTAATGCCTTAAATGTTGACTCTGTCATTAGAAAAGAATTATTGCTTAATATGGACACTTAATGCCCTCATTAAACAAAAAGAGAAAATTAGCAATTAATGATCCATGCATGGTACGTGCATTTTATTAATGTATTATACTTTTTCTAATATATTATTTGTAGGTATGTCTTCAAGGCATATGTATGTATTAAAAAACTAGTTTGTGCGTACAATATCTTCGGTATTTGTATATATCTAGTCATGTATTAATGCATATACCTAGTCACGTACTAATTCATATACCTATAAAATTGTATACCTAGTCACGTACTAACTTTTTCATATACCTAGTCAAGATCTTACGTATATGTAAATTATATTATTTCTGGGTATATCCCCAATATCATTTATGGGTATATCTCATAATATTTTACGTGTGTTAAAAAATAGTGTATCATTTTTTGGATTATGTACCATTCAAAGTATATTAGTTTTGTGTATATCTCCAAAGCATGCATGTATTGGAAAAGAGTTTGCAGGTATGATATCTTACGTCCATGTACGTACGAAAAAACCGCGTGTGGGTATTGATATGCAATCGCACATTACTTAGACTAAAAAGAATTGTGCGTGGGTATATATGTACGTAGGAAAAAAATCATGTGTCGGTATCAGCATGCATCATATATTTCTAAAAGTAAAAATAATTAGGATCACATTTATATTATTTGTTCGCCTTATTTTGTATAGAAATATTAGTTGGTAAAAGTGTGAACCGGCTTTAACTTTTTTTAATACTAGATACCATAAAAAGTAAAACATCAGAAAATTGCATAATATACGTCGTAATTATACATACAAACATTTGCGACGATATTTCATATAGTTTGGTCATATTGGATACCTTAAAAATTAGAGCGTATATACATACCCTTTTTGTTTGGAAAGGACTCATTGCAAAGAAATCAGTAGTATATATTTTTGGAAAGCAATCACTGCCTATTAAAATTTATAGCGCACGAAAACAAAATTTGGAAAGTCAAATGTCATGGATTGTACATCATGCACCATGAATATCACTTGCTATAACGGGCATCAAGGTGCCAAGGGACCTACGTGCCCCAAACATTTTACCTATATATATATATATATATATATATATATTATTACTATTCATCACCCAGGGTGCAGAATAAGTTATTCTTCACCCGAGATAATCTTACGATCATTTTATAATTAAATTACGTTTCGAATTCAAATAGTTACATTTTTATTGATTCACTACGTAAAATTTGATATAAGAAAATAAAAATATAGGTCATAAGACAAGAAAATTTACAGTTTATGTGTATTTTAGACTATGTTTTTACGTTTGTAATTTTACATAACATAAAATGTTTTTTATGGCGATTATATATTTTCTTACGGTCCTTTTTTGCGTCGGAAATAAGACAAAACTTACTGAACTAAAATTATGGTGCATTGATGGTAAAATAGAGGGGGATGAAGAATAACTATTCCTCACCCAGGATGACGAATAGCGCGACCCTATATATATATATATATATATATATATATATATATATATATATATATATATATATATATAAGCTTGTAAACTTCAATTTGATCAAGTTCAAAGCAGGTTCAACCGAAAGTAGCATGCATTCAAACATAAATATAGATAGTTTTGCATAACCGAACATAAAACATAAATTTAAACTAAGCTAAACTACTTTCGGTCGAAGTAGAGGTCGAGCTAATCCTTCCTCGTCATGTACGGTGTGCCGCGAGCCGGGTCTGGGCCAGTACCGTCGTCGGGGTCGTTGGGGAAGGCACTCCTCCACTCGTCGATGTCGATCTCCTCGTCCTCGGGGCCCACCTCGACACCCTCCACGCCGCCATCACCGCTGCCTTCGACCTCGTCATCATAGGAGAGCGCGATAACCTCGCCGCCTTCGACCTCGTCATCGGAGGAGAGCGCGATAACCTTGCCGCCCTCCGCGCCGGCAGAGATTGCCTGCTCCGCCTCCACGAGCTCCGGGTGCTGCCGGCGGAGCTCTTGCATGTAGGCCTCGTCGGCGGCCTCGGCCTCGTCGGCGGCCTCGGCCTCGAGGCGCTCCCATGCCTCACGGTCCTCCCGCGCAATAGCCAAGCTCACCACCCCTGGCTCCGGCGGAACGAGGTCGACCGGCGTGTGCCGAAGGGGAAATTGAGCCTAGTCGTCGTGTCGTGGTAGCGGACCTGCCAGCGGTCGTACTCCATGGCCGCGAGCTCGGCCGTGTGGAAGCTACCGAGCCACCGGCGGGTGTGGGTCTCTCGATCTGTAATCTCGGTGATCCATGTCCCCCACCGCCGCTGCCGGACCCCGAGGTAGGACTTCGTCGGCTGCCGAGTCTGGGGGAGGACGGGGAAGTCCTCGAACCGGCGTAGGGGCGCGAAGGCGGGCGGATCGGGGAACCTGCGATGGCGGATCGGGCCCGCGGAGGACGACGAGGACACCTCGGCGGCCACCTCGCCGGCGTCAGGCGAAAAGGCCGCGATAAACCTCTTTTTGGCCATTGGCTACTCGAGCTCCCTGGCACACAGGCAGAGGTTGAGGATGGAGGCGCCGGCGATGGCGGCGACCTACCAATGGTTTCGAGGGTTGTGTGTGTCTGTGTGAGCGGAGGTTGTGTTTGAGGAAATACTGCGGCAACTGAAAATTTTACTAGGCGGGAGTAACAAGGAGGGGCTACTGAAAATTTGGATCAAGGGCGAGCAAATATTTTTGAGATTGCGAGGGATGCAGAGGTGGGAGTAAAATGTCGGGGCTACTGAAAATTTGAATCAAGAGACTGAAGCAAAGCGGGAGTAACAGACATCGCACACGGTCCGCACATACTAATCTTGTGCTATCAAACATTAAAACCTTCCAGGCGGTAGATATTTTCGAGATTGCGGGGGATGCAGAGGCGGGAGTTTTGGGGGAGCGAGCTAGTGTGCTTGACACGTCGGCTGTGGACTGTAGCCGACGCACCTTATCGCGTAAGCCATAGGCGTACTATACACCGATGGTGCTCCAAGATATTTTGTACTACATCTCACACGGTTGGTGATAATAAACTGTGTGGGATCTACTTGATTTGAATTACAAAATGAGGTCACAACAGCAATGGATGTTGTTTGAATTGCTAGACCTTTTATCTGCAGTGAACATGCAACTATATGTGTGCCATAAAAGAATTGGAATTATTCAGGGTTCGTTTGGACATTTCATACATCAAACTGGTTTTCTAACCATTTCAGGTGCACAATTCAAAATTAAACTACATGCACATGCTCCCGTGCATACAAATTGGTTGAAAAATCAAATTGGTGTCCTTCAGTGCATGCTTAGGTCCCATGCAAGAAATGAGAATGAATTTTTCGGGGTTCGCTTGGCCTTTTTTATATATTAACTGGGTTTTCTAGGCATTTTATGCGCGTAATTCAAATTTGAACTACAAGCACATGGTCCAATGCACTAAAGTTGGTTGAAATATCACATGTATGTCCTTGGGTGAATTTCTAGGTCCCATGCAAGAGATGGGAATGAATTTCAAACACCAGGGCACTGTTGATTGCCGGCAAAACGTTGAGATACCTGGTTTTTAAATTCTAGTAAATCCAAAACTCGTCTAAAATTCATGAAACTTGGCATGCTATCATGGAGCGGCATCAACATGCCGTGGTGAAAATTTTGCCCCATTTGGGGCAAGCTTGGGTATAAGCTTCTCACAACAAGCATGATGGTTTCGATAGGGAACGTACCACCTTTGGGGACGGGACAATATCCGTTGCCTCTTATTGCTTCCAAAAATTTTCTAGTGTCAACATAGAACAATAGGAGTGTTGTGTTCAATCTTAGAATTTTTCGGGGTTTGTTTGGCCTTTTATATACATTAATTGGGGTTTCTAGGCATTTTATGTGCATAATTCAAATTTGAACTACAAGCACATACTTCAATGCACCAAAGTTGGTTGAAAAATCACATGTGTGTCCTTGGGTGAATTTCTAGGTCCCATGCAAGAGATGGGAATGAAATTCAAACACCATGGCACTGTTGAATACCGGCAAAACGTTGAGATGCATGGTTTTTAAATTCTAGTAAATCCAAAACTTGTCTGAAATTCATGAAACTTGGCATGCTATCATGGAGCGGCATCAACATGCCTCAACATGCCGTGGTGAAAATTTTGTCCCATTTGGGGCAGGTCTGGGTATAAGCTTCTCACAACAAGCATGATGGTTTCGATAGGGAACATACCACCTTTGGGGACGAGATGATATCCGTTGCCTCTTATTACTTTCAAAAAAATTCTAGTGTCAACATAGAACAACAGGAGTGTTGTGTTTAATCTTGGAATTCTTCGGGGTTCGTTTGGCCTTTTTATACATTAACTAGGTTTTCTAGGTATTTTATGTGCATAATTCAAATTTGAACTACAAGCACATGCTCCAATGCACTAAGGTTGGTTGAAAAATCTAATCTGTGTCCTTGGGTGAATTTCTAGGTCCCATGCAAGAGGTGGGAATGAAATTCAAACACCAGGGCACTGTTGATTGCTAGCAAAACGTTGAGATGCCTGGTTTTAAATTCTAGTAAATCCAAAACTCGCGCAAGTCCTGCATTTTTCCCTTCTATTCCTCGTCGTCGAAGTCGGAGCTGTCGGTTGCTTGCGCATGTGGCCATCCATTGGCATGTGCCATCGTGGATTCTGTTCCACGTCGGTGGCCAGGTTAGCCGATGGTGCCCATGTCGTGTGGGTTGTGTTGTATCGGTTTTAGCCCAGTTTTCCATCAATTAACCGGGCAATTCCCTTCTTCTTAATCAATGAAAATGGCAAGTCTTTTGCCTCGTTTAAAAAAAACTCGTCTGAAATTCATGAAACTTGGCATGCTATCATGGGGCGGCATCAACATGTCGTGTTAAAAAATTTGTCCCATTTGGGGCAGGTTCGGGTATAAGCTTCTCACAAATCAGAGATTCTCACAACAAGCATGATGGTTTCGGTAGGGAACGTCCCACCTTTGGGGACGAAACGATATCCATTGCCTCTTATTGCTTTCAAAACTTTTCTCGTGTCAACATAGAACAACAGGAGTGTTGTGTCAATTTTTGGGATTTTTCGGGGTTTGTTTGGACATTTTTATGCATTAATTGAGTTTTCAATGCATTTATGTGCATAATTCAAATTAGAACTACATGCACATGCTTCAGTGCATATAAATTGGTTGAAAAAATCAAATTTGTGTCCTTGGGTGCATGCTTAGGTCCCATGCAAGAAATGGGAATGAATTTCAAACACCAGGGCACCGTTGATTGCCGACAAAACATTGAGATGTTTGGTTTTAATTCTAGTAAATCCAAAACTCGTGTGAAATTCATGAAACTTGGCATGCTATCATGGAATGACACCCGACATGTTGTGGCATTTTTATTGTCCATTTTGGGAGAAGGTGCACTCGAATAATGACAGCCAACAAAGGCATTTTGAAAAAATAGCTGCCACTTTAATATCTCAAACGTTTGTATAATTCAAACCGGGTGCGTTCTGTTAACCACTCACGTGACGCAACGTGTCTTGGTTTTAATGGTTGTAGGAGGTGCCGTGCGGACATCTGCTTGAACTTGAGTGAACGGGAGGCGTGCGAGCGCAGTCCGGTGCGCAGGCTGACCGAGAGGTGCGCAAGCTGTCCTCCAATGCATATGCTCACCGGGAAGCGTGCGAGTTGTACGTTGCGCAGGCTCACTGGGAAAGGGGGCCCTTTGACTTCCATGGCCGCTCGTCTTCCTCTCCATTAATGGCACCCGAGCCGCTGTTTAATACGGCTGACCTTACTATTCGCCTCCCATTCCCCTCCCTCCCGCACACCTCCACCACCGCCATGGTGCAGAATGATCATCTGCCACTAGTCTTCAAGTTTGGTGAAGTCGACTCTGAGCCGGAGGAGATAGAAAATAAGGAGGAATGGGGCCTCATGGACATGGCCCAGAACGAGCTGGCCGCGGCGGTTGCTGCCCCCGCTCCTGTCCCAGCTCCCATCCCCGCGACCATCCTCGTAGCATTGGCGGGCTGGTTGCCAAGCACTATCGCAGAGTTGGAAGCCGCGGGCGTCAGTGAGGTCTCCGCGGACCCACGCGAGCTCGTGTACATGCCAGCGCCAGCGCCCGTGCCCGTGCGTGCCCCTCCACCCACCGTGGCGCCGGCCCCGTGCGTTTGGCTGCACCCGTCGCGCCCGTGCCCATGTGCGCGCCCCCCTCAGCGGCATGGGACGCTGTCGTCGACCACTACCTCTCAACGGCGCCAGTTGTCGTCCTCCCGCGCCCCGCCCGTCGATCACGCGACGACATGATGTTTGATTTACATGTGAAGAACATTTTGTGTTGCCTTGAAGACTTCAACAACGGTGTCCCAGAGGACGACAACGACAACGACGGCGCGGCACGCCGCCTCCGCCGCCGTCGGAAATAGTTTTTTTGGGGTTTAATACTGTATCTCGAATTCTCAATCATATGAATATAAATTCATAGTGTGACTGAATGAAAGATGTGGTTTGAACGAACTTGCATTTTTATCTCTTAATGTACAGACTTATCAAACGATTTTCTTTTGAAAAAAAAACTTCAATGGTTTTTAAATATAAAACACTCATCGCAAACATTTTAGTTAGAACATCTGTATGCAAACCGACAGCTTCCCCAGGAAGCCAAGAGAAAATGTACCGAGCAGGATTTCTGCATCCCTTCAATGCAAACGGTTGTTTTGCATGACCCGTGTGCAAGCACGTACAAACAATTGGGTAAGACTTGCATATCTGTCATTTTGGGTATGTTGCAAGTTGTCAAACTAGAAAGATTGACATTTGTTTATCTAGTAACATTGCCATTTGTCAACCTTGTAACACTGCGATTTGTCAAGATATGCAGCTACAAATCACTAGCACTATCTAATTTTTGCAACTAAAATCACTAGCATTGTTCATATGGACACCACTAGCAGGCATGAGTTGATGGACGCATATGCAAATGTACCATTGACTACATACAACAAGTCATCAACCCACAACGACAACGAGGATACACGTTGGATTATAGATCATTTCCAACAAAACATTCTAGTAAAGTTTTTCTCACACAACAAATAACAAAGCGATGAAATGAACTTCAGCTCAACCACTCGTCGGCGTTGGAAACACTTGCTTTGAATCAGAAGTGATTCTCTGGGAAGGGCCAGCTACTGTCAATCTCGAGACCAACACAGGACTGATCATCGAGGCTAAAGCGGCCTATGCAGGACCATATTGGGATGGTAGGGAAGCATAGTAATGTCCGAGGTATAGATACAGTTGCTTCTCATAAATGGTAGTAACGTTATGTCAACAGCAGCTGGATCGCCTTCCACCATCATTGGATAGTTTTGTCCAAGGAAGAGCGAGTTTCCTCCAAGACTTTCAATACTGAACCAGGGAGAAGGTGTTGGCACTAGTACACTAGTATCCATCCTGAATACCCTGCAACGGATGTTGGAATAGGTCCGGAGAGTGCGACCATGTGATACAACACCTGCTTCCTTAGTAACATCAGCAGTGCCCTATGTACAGACAAGAAGAGGTGATCCATCAGAATAAGTTGCCAGGCGCCACTGAGTATATGGGTCCTGCTCGTCCTCATGCTCGTAATTTTTTTTGAAGTATAGGTGGTGGAATGTTCATAGGACCTTGAAAACACAAGAAGGTTAATTAGTAAAGGGAAACTAGCTAACCCTCATGCATGTGGATGAAACAATTATAATTACGGTGGAAGACAAACGTACCGAAAGCATCAGGATTCCATGCAAAAACAGTGCCACGAGTGGTGGCAGCAAACACAAGACCCTCGTATTGAATTGCATCACAGTACTCATCCGTGTATAGAAATTGATTTTTGAGCAATATCCATCGAGGCGTGGAAGTAAGGATGGCAACAAGCTTGTCGAAGATAGCAACAACTTCATAGTTCGTGTAATCCCAAGAGCGGTTGGGAACTCGCCTAATTGCTATCTTTCGTAGACGACAGTCAGCATGATCGTATTTGAACTCACATAGAATACCGGTGTACTCAACCTCTGGGCAGTCGTCTGAGATTTTTGGAAGTGGAACCCGGTGACGAGTGTACACATTCACAAGTTCCCACTCGCAGTTGTACCCAATATAAACAACCCAATCTCCATTTGCGCCTGCCCAAACCTTGCCCTCAAGCGATGGCATCTTAACATCATATGTATCATTATCAAGCGACATCAACTTACACAAGGCGAGGCTTCCCTCGTCCCGCGCCAGTCAGCAGGGTCACGGTGAAGAAGATAGGGGAGATCAAACCACTCCTGGACCCTTGGGTTCCTTGTAATGATATTATTAGTTAAGTCGAGAATGGTCTTGAACGAACCTGTCATGCTAGCCAAGGTGATGACGTCGCACCGATCAATGAGTTCCTCCACCGCGTCACCATTCAGATCGGGGCAAGAATAATGGGGTCGTTTCCGGCCTGTTCCCTCCATGGAGAAGACGATCGAACAATGGCAGAAGGAAGGGTGAAGGCAAATGGAGGAGGGAGGAAGAGCTAGAGTGCGGCAACAGTTCCAAATCGAGAGGGAAAGGTGAAGAGTCGGTGGACAGTTGCCACGGTACACGAAGAGGCGCCTGGGGAGTGAACGGTTTCCACAGAGGTCACACACTGACGACAAGGGCCGAGTGAACTGCATGCGTATATCGCACACACCTTGATCTGACTGACCATTTCTTTTGTGTTGCCTAATCACAAACAGTTCATCCGAATGAACTGTATGTTGTATATCGCACACACCTTCATCTGGCTGCCCGCTTCTTTTGTTCCTCCTCATCACAAATAGTTCATCCGAGTGAACCGTATGATGTGTATCGCACATGCCTTCATCTAGCCGCCCGTTTCTTTTGTTCCTCCTCATCGCAAATAGTTAATTGAACTGAACCGTATGCCCTTCATCGCACACGCAACTAAAATCTGAACCGTGTTTGATGCATCTGTCATCGCAAACATTTTATACATTTTTGACGGTTTTCATACAACACCATTTGCGATTATTGCATCGCACACAGTTTCTCGAAGGGTCTCTGATCGTAGTGTCGTGTTAGCAGCATCCAGCAGTAGTGATGGACTAATGGTTGAATTGAGTTATATTTGAAGGATTTGTCCATAGGCATTTCTTGATGTCCATGTGTTGGTTTCAAGGAGTTTATGTGTTGACCAATGTGCTATTAAGGAATTATCCAAAGATTGGTCATGTGAGAGTTGAGCTTATTGCAAGCATGTCTTGAAGAAGAATATTGTGTGATCATTCATGCTTACCTTCAAGGCATCATCCAAATGAAGAGAGTTGGAAAGGTTCAAGTTTGATCAAGACTATGTCAAGAGTGAATCAAGTTGATCAAGTCACAAAGCGTAGAAGATGTACCGAGAGGGATCAAGTGATCCCATGGTATGGTAAGCATTGTCAATTATGCTTTATGTACTAACCCATGGTCTTCGTGAGAGTTTTTTGTGGGGTTAGGTTGCGGTGTGCACATTCAAGTGATGCATCACGAAGAGATCAAGTGCTTGAAGATTGCTGTCCATTGTGGTGACAATGGACTTGTGAAGATGTGCCGAGGAGCGGCTCACCCATAGTGGAATATGGGGGAGCAATCTACTACTCTTCACCGATCCAACGCAATCAAGAAAGGTGGTCCTACTTGAGAAAGTCAAGATCATCTAAATCTAGCTCAAGTGGACTTTGTGCAAGGAAAACGTTTGGCCTTGATAGGTTCTCTATTTTACCGGTCTCATGGTGGTAGTTTGGAGACCGGGTTATAGGATCGATTGACGTACTATCAAGGGGGGCTCTCAAGTGAGTAGCTTGATCGTATCGTTCGTAGAGAGCTCAAACCATTACATGTTTGCATCATATTTCTTAGTTCTTTTTTGGTTTTCTCCTTGTGAGATTTGGAGCTTACGGCCATCTTCTTGACAAGCTCGAGTTCATCGAAAACAGAGTTCACATGCTTCTTCTATTGCGTTTTCGGTGTTGGAGGTTTTACTGGTCTTATTCGAGGAAGGGTTCTCACCTTTTTCTTATGGGCCTTTTCTAATTTCCTTCTTATTGTTATTTCTATCAATATTGTGTTAGCCCTTGTCGCTAGCTTTCCAACAAACTTGGTTTCGTTGAATTTGGAGTCTGTTTGCAGAAGTTGTGTCCGTTTTGGTGTCCTTAAAAAGGCTGCAGCGGTACTACCGCTCATGGGGGCGCTACTACCGCTTGGAGGGGATGTAATCTTTTACTACCGCTTTTGGGAGAGGTACTACCGCTTGGAGCGATACTACCGTGGCTACTTCTGCTCCGGACCAAAAACTCGTCTCAAGTCCAGCGGTGGTAGGCACAGATGTATTTTTTAGTACCGCTCACAAGAAGTAGTACCGCTACCCCTAGCGGTAGTATCGTGAGGACGAGCGGTAGTACCGCTCTATGCGGGCTGTGAGCATAACGGTTGAATTTTTCCCCACCTATAAAAGGGGGTCTTCCTCCCCAATGAACCTTATCCTTTGAGCTCGTGTTCTTCCTCCATTGTTGACCTTCTTCGAGCTTGTTATCTCTCAATTCCTCCATGGATTCTTAGTAGTTTTTGTGGGAAAAGAGAGCGGAGGTCTAGATCCACATTTCCACCAATCACTTTCTCCTCTATGTGAGGGGAACCCCTTGGATCTAGATCTTGGAGTTCTTGGTGTTCTCCTTCTTGTTCTTCCTCTCATTTTCCTCCCTAGCATTAGTTGCTTTGGTGGGATCTGGGAGAGAAGGACTTGGGCACTCTGTGTGCCCTTGCCATTGCATTTGGTCCATCAGTTTGAGTTCTCCACGGTGATACGTGGAAGTTACACGTTGAGAAGCTTATTACTCTTGGGTGAGCTTGTTCCTCTTGGGTGCTTGGGCGCCCTAGACGGTTGGTGGTGTTCGGAGCTCAATCATTGTGGTGTAAAGCTCCGGGCAAGCGTCGGGGTCTCCAATTAGGTTGTGGAGATTGCCCCGAGCAATTTGACGGGCACCGATGACCGCCCCCAATCGTTGCCAAAGTGTACGGGTTCGATGACTGCCCCAAGGGTTGCCATTTGTACGGGTTCGATGACCGCCCTCAAGGGTCCCTTAGTGGAATCACGACATCTTGCATTGTGCGAGGGCGTGAGGAGATTACGGTGGCCCTAGTGGCTTCTTGGGAAGCATTGTGCCTCCACACCGCTCTAAGCGGATATTAGCATCCGCAAGGGTGTGAACTTCGAGATACATCATCGTCTCCACATGCCTCGGTTATCTCTTACCCGAGCCCTTTACTTATGTACTTTACTTTGTGATAGCCATATTGTTTCTTGTCATATATCTTGCTATCACCTAGTAGTTTATCTTGGTTAGCATAAGTTGTTGGTGCACATAGATGAGCCTAGTTGTTGTAGGTTTTGTGCTTCACAAATTAACCGCTAGGTTTATTCCGTATTTGTTCAAGCCTAAATCATAATTATTTTAAAGCGCCTATTCACCCCCTCTAGGCGACATCCACGATCTTTCAGCATGTATATCGTCCTCGAACTCGTAGAAGTATGGGTTGGAGGCTCGCGTTTTGGGTGTCACGTAAAGTGTATAAGGGTCTGCGGACTTTTACCGCGACTGTTATGGATAAAAAAGGTCGTAAATCATAAATATACCGGAATTTTGCAGATTTGACCTTTTTAAGGAGTCTACTAGAGATGCTCTCAGTAGGAATTAACAAAGAATTCTTTATTACTATTATGGTTGGTTGTTGCCAATTGCCAGTTGTTGTCAGTTTGCGGGAAAAAGCATGTCTGGGCCGGCCCGCGGGCCAATGCAAGATCGTGTTTGATGGCAAAACATGTTCGAACGATTGCAGGTAGTTTGAGGGTCAGCGTTGAAGATGCCCTAAGTTGGCCTATATATGGGATGTTTTGATCCGAATGCTTTGATGATTCACTGCTATCCTTTCCCAAAGAGTAGCATAGGGTGGATGAGTATCGTTTGCAAGCAGTCGATCTGCAGTGATGTTAGTTTGTTTTTTAATTGAGAAAAAGGGTTTCCTCCCGCTTTGTATTACAAAGCAACCAACCGATACAACCGACGATAGGAGCTGGGGTAGAAGCAGCACAAACACGCCCAAAAGAAAGAAAAGAGAAAAAAGAAAAGAAACAAATGCCGATAACGGCAGATCGACAAAAATGACTAAGCCTCGTGACCGCTGCTTCCACCGGAGATCGCCCACCAAGCTCCGAAACTCCGAAATGTCGGTACCTAACAACACCTCTAAGAAGGGACGCGACGATGATGACGCTGTTGCCAAGGGTTTCCCCTGGTACACGGCGATGAGAGAGAAGGGTAGCCCGACGCCCTCCAGGAAGGTCCGGCGGCACCCTCGGGCGCTACCGCGTCGGTGTCGGCCAAGCCAACAGAGATTTCTCCCTATCCCAGCCTATACCTCAGGCACTCCGGAGCTCGCCACCAGACCGACCACCACCCTGCGCCAACACGGACATGAAGCTTCCCACGCTGTCTCACCACGGCACCGTGAAGATGGTCTGCACAACGGAGAAGAGGAGCCGAGCCTAGGGCAACATCACCGTCGGCATACGGGAGGGCCCCACCTTCACCGTCCACGACGGTAGCCGACCGGACGCCATGGCAGGAGCCTACCGGGCCCGTGGCCCCACGGGCCCTCAAAGGCCCGGACAGCTCCCACCTCCGCGCAGCAGCTGGTACGCCGTCGGCGTCACTGTCCCAGTCCAAGCCGCTCCCCTGCCTCCCCATACAGAGAGCGTCGTGGTCGCGCCGGAGTCGACCCGCAAGGACCCAGAAGGGACCCTACGGGACCAGATCTGGGCCGGTGACGCGCCCCCG
Organism: Triticum urartu; assembly: GCF_056163025.1. Lineage (NCBI taxonomy): Eukaryota > Viridiplantae > Streptophyta > Magnoliopsida > Poales > Poaceae > Triticum > Triticum urartu. Next base: position 459,143,005 of record NC_141876.1, on the reverse strand, counting down.
GCCGGCCAGCACCACCGGACCACCTCGCCGCCAAGAGGCGGCACCATCCACGGCGAGCACCGCCGGCCTCCACACCGGGACGCCGGACCGCCACCGGTCGAGGCGCACTGCCGCCGGCCATCACCGCCCGAGCAGGGGAGGACCGCGCGCGGGGAAGGGCAAGCCCACCGCTGCCAACATCACGCGGCCGAGGGCCGGCGGCGCAGGCTGACGGCGGCGGGAGGAGAGATGGGTGCGGGAAGGGGCTGTAGGCGCGCGGAGGAAGGGCCCCCGGTCGCCTCGCTCGGGGAGGCGGCGCGGGGGTACGGGGACGTGGAGGAGGGGCGGGGGGAGGAGAAGGGGAACGGGGGGAGGAGGGGGCTGGCGGCTCCTAGTTTGTTTTTTTAACATGGAACATACTACTTTAGTGATGTAAACGATTTTAGTTTTATTTACAGAAGGAGCAGTTGACGTGGTAGTGACATGCAAACAATTCAAAGAGAGCATCATAAGTTCTGCTTTGCCCAAATATTGGCATGCTAAAACGAGAGTACTATATGTAATATTTGTGCGAGTGTAATACATTAATGATTTATATATGGGTCACACAAACCGTTAGTAGAAATTAACAAAGAATTCTTTATTCACCCGCAAAAGAACAAATAATTCTTCATTATTATTATGGTTGGTTGTAGCCAGTTGTGCATGCTAGGCGAGCCATGAAGAAGGCGGTCCAATCTATCTCCATGTAGACTCCAGATTCCGGCAAATCCTAAACAGCGCCCGTTGCGCCCATTTCTTCAATTTCCACAAACGGTCGCACACCCTCTCTTCGCCATGGGCTGGCCCATTTTCATCCTTTTTTTTTCCGTTTTCTGAACCGCTGCAAAAAAGGGCATCAGGTGGGAATCGAACCTGCGCCGGAGGATTCTGAACAGGTCAAGCTAACCAACATACCCACGCCAGCTTCCACAATTGTTTCAATCTTTTTCCATCTTTTGTTCTCGCGTTTGTTTCTTTTTTCTTTTTTTCAGTTGTTCTTTCTTTCTGCCCTTTTCTTTTTTAAACTCGCGAGTTTTTCTTCAAAATCTACGAACTTTTTTTCAATTTTATGAACTTTTTTTCAAAATCGATGAACTTTTTTCATATTCGGTGAACTTCTTGCATAATTGGTGAACTTTTTTCATATTTGGTGAACTTCTTGCAGAATCGATGAATTTTTTTTTAAATCGATGGACTTTTTTCAAATTCGATGAACTATTTTCAAATTTGATGAACTTTTTTTTCAGATTTTTGTGAACCTTTTTTAAAATCAATGAACTTTTTTTGTAATCGATGAACTCTTTTTAAAATCGAAGAACTTTTTTTCAAAATCTGTGAACTTTTTTTTAGAACCGATGAACTATTTCCAAAATCGATGAACTTTTTTTGAGAATCGATGAACTTTTTTCAATTTTTAATGAAATTTTGTGAATTCGTGAACTTTTTTGAATACATGAATTTTTCTAATTCGTGATTCTGTTTTAAATCTGTGGACTTCCGAAATTTGTTCACGTATTTTTCAAAAGATATCACGTTTTCTAACTTGTTTCAAATAATTCAAAAAGTACCTGGCAATGCGTGTGCAATAAATAGCGTGGGTACAGTTTGTTGTACTGTTGCATTGTCGCGCTACTATGTTACACAAGTGACCTCTAGTGGTTAGCCAACCAGGTACTGGAGGTCAGTTCACGCGTTCGATTCCGCAGCAGGACCAAAAGTTTCTTGTTTTGTTTTCTGCTAGTGTTGCGTGTTCGTGGGCCGGCCCACCTGGGTGCAGCAGTGACCGCCCGTTGCTTCAACCGGCGCATAAGGCGCCCTATAGGAGCTCCCTTCGCCGATGGGCCAGAAGGAGACATGCTGTGCAGCTCTTTCGTCGTCCCGGTTTGGAGATTGGCAAGGTAGCCGTGGTGCTGTGGGAGCATGATGATCAGCTTGCCGCACCTCCCTCGCAGCCAAACATATGGAGCTCGTTGAGGCTGCTCCAGGATTGGTTCTAGGTCGATCACCCCGGTGCGCGACCAGTCGTGTCCATGCCCTGCCGCGGGCTACGTCCAGATCTCCACCAACTGGAGGCCTGCGTCATAGAGTACAAGCAGAGCGACAAGAGCTTTCCATCGGCGGTGGTAGCGAGGCGGCTTCGGTCGCCCTGGACAGCGAGATCGTGGTTGCCGACACACGAGCTTATGGGGCTCATGAGCTTGGTTGAGGAGACGCGGCAGGTCTCGGCGTCGACGCGAAGGGCGCAGAAGATGGAGGACGTGCTCTGGCAAACGACGGCGTCGCTGTTCATGAGGAACCCCTGCGCCGCCCTGCTTCGGCACCTGGTAGGCGCGTTCCAGCTCGGCTGGCCAGCCACGAAGGTGTGGAGCTCGTAGTCCGTCTCCCTCGCTACGATCATTAGCACTTTGAACGAGGACGACGACGATGGCCAACAGTCCGCGCCGGTTAAAATGGCATGGCCTACGTACGGACTGTTTGGTTCCCAGCCACACCTTGCCACACTTTGACACGCTTAACCTTAGATAAATTTGACCAAATTAAGTAGTTGTTTGGTTCTAGCCACACCTAAGGCAAGAATTTTTTTTATGAGTAGTGAACCCCACATGTCATAGACATAAAAAGTGTGGCAAGATTTCTTTAGGAAAGCCAAAATGTGGCTAATAATTTGAGCAATTTAACTAAGGCAAGTGTGGCAAAAATTATATGGCAATATATGATAAAGATAGTCACAATCCAAACAGCCCCGTAGTATATATACCATTCGAACGGGGGCAGCACGACGTATGTGCCGGCGAGCAGACTGCACATGGCCAGCGGGACGCCGATCAGCGGCCCCGGGCTATGGTTGAGGAGTCTGAAGAGGATGAGGCCGTCGCGCGACGTCAGCGGCCACACGGAGTCAGCGGGGAGGCCAGCGGCGTCGGGGACTAAGGAGTTGAGCAAGCGGCGACCGTCCGCTAGGGCCGATCCCTCGTTCAACTCCTTGGGGCGGAATGGGCCGAGGAGGGAGTACTCGGGGTCTGGCCAGCGGCGGCGGAGGAAGGAGGGGTGGGCGACGAGGGCGCGCCACCGCCTGCACGTGGCGGCGCAGCGGAGGAGCGCGGGCGCGTCCGGCACGCGCGCGAGGATCTCGAGGATGACGTCATTGGGGAACGTGTCTGCGACCATCGAGTTATTTGTGGAACTTGGGATCAGCTACGGTCGCCGGCGGGTTGGTCGCTCGCCGGAGGATCTTCCTTTTCTTGTCTTGGTGTTACAACTCATACTCTGCCCTTTTGCTTATATCTAGGGTGAAAAAAAACTCATGGTCTGTCCTTGTACTTATACTAACTAAATACACGTGCGTTGTCACGGACCATCAATTTTACTTGTTGCTCACCATCCTTACTGCACGCCTACACAGATACAACCTCGAGAGTTGTCTCGCCGCCATCACGGACACATGATCACCCCCTTGTTCTCCTTCGTTGTTTGACCATATGATCATACAATTGTCCTTCCATAACCCTAACAACCCATCACTGAAAGAGCCCAATCCATGAGAGATATTGGCCTGACATGCTCTTGCTCAAATCCCGTATAGCTTGAGAGATATTGGCGTCCAGAAACAATGCGTGTACACTGCCTCATAACAATAAGTTTAGGTATAAAGATATTTTTTCGGCACAGAGATAGTTGTATAATCATCTTGTAATCCACAAAGCAAGTGTCCTGATTTTATTTATTTATTTGAATAGTTTGTATTGGCTTATTTTTATATTACGACAAATATGACCTTGCGCTTAGTTTCCATTTAAGGTGACACTTTACCCTATGTATGCCTGCAAATCATCATGGGCACAAGATAAAAAGAAAAAAGAAATATTAGCAGTACCGTGCACCTTTAGCATAGATTATTACAGAATCACCAAATAGGCATATATAGTGAACGGCGAGAAGGTATATTAGAGAATTTTCACCACATCAATAGGCCATGCAAGGTCCACACAACAAACAAACAATACTCAGGAATAGAAGAACATTTGCTTAATATTCCCTCCGTTTCAAATTATAAGATGTTCTAGTGTTTTTCTGATTCGGATGTATATCGACGCATTTTAGTGTGTTTGTTCATTCAGTCCAGTATGTACATAGTCCATATTAAAATATCCAAAATATCTTATAATTTAGAATGAAGGTACTATAATTTATTTTTTATATTCATAACCATACTACTTTTCTTTTACATGCATGTCCATAAAATTCTTATTAGTGGCAGACAACCCTGGCCACCCAGTTGCTTTATATTTCAAGATACTTGCATAGAAAAGGCACATGAAACCTGTAAGAACAAACTGACATGATACATGATCATTCGACCAGCAAGCATATCATCATCAGGAGCCCCTCATTTTACAACCTCATCCATCTCCAGTGCAGCCAACAAAGGAAATCATCCATGTAAGTGCCATTGGGACCTAGTTACTATCAATGAAGAAATTCATGACAGATCTTGATGACCCAATGAAAGACTAAGCTGACAATAGAGCTCTGGTATATTAGCAAGGCCCCAGAAGGCAACTCCTGCACGACCATGTTGGTGCTATCATAGACCCCAACAATTAGTTTCTCACCGTAGGTCCCAGCAAGGATGTGACCACCGAAGATAGTTATTCCTGCAACATTTAGTTAGAATTGATGCACGCAATAACTAAAATAATGGTAGACATTCTCGGAAAAACAAAACAAAAACCAATTGTAGACCTAAGATATTTCAGTGCAGACAGAAAACTCCAAAACTAACTTGGAAGGAAAGATAACTACCGTATTAGGATAATTTCAGTTAGGGATGTATGTGCACACATGACAATAACTTCATATTTCTCTATCGCTAATAGGAGTTTTAAGAACACACGTGAGTTGAACACCGCTGAATGCTGATATGCCACAAGATTACTCCAAAGTCCAAATGCACTGAAGATAAGAGTCTGGAATGTCAATCATAAAAGCCATAATCTATTTTTATGTGTAAAAGGTGAATACAATAGAGAATCTTCTACAAAATGGACGACCTCCACAATCAAGATAAAACTGATTACTCAATGGTAACATTAGAATTGTTTTACAATTTTACCATAAAATTGTGCAACAAACTGTACAACTAAGTGATCCTCCCAATGTTGACAATAATCAACAATTAGTTGAAGTGTTGCAGAAGCAAGGCAATGGCTAGCGACATCTGAGAGTAAGATATCCTACAAGGAACAAGCCGCTAAATCTCAAGAAAGACAACAATCATCGGCGAACTGGAAATGATACTCATAGAGTACTTATAGTTGTCTCGTTGAAGGAGCGGGAAGGAAAGGGAGGTGAAGTGTTGGAGCAGTGGAGCCCTGATCCTATGTAGTTGGTATGGATGGCACAGGTATTTGAGAGGATGCCCAAGAGCGAGCTTCTGGTTGTCATTGTCAATTATGTAATAGATATCCACGAGAAAGATGGGGACTGAACTGAAGCAACTGGTACGGCAGGAGGGTCAGAGGTGGATAATCAACAGTCGAGGACGAGGTGATCTTGGTGGTGACCTCGTCCAGATCCCCAATGGCCGGGAACTTCCCGCCTCATGTGGTCCTACCACTCCTGCTCCTGTGTTAGATGGCATCAAATTCCCTTACGAAAATTGAAGAAGACCATAGCGAACAAACATCAAAAGCTGCTCTCAGTTCTTCTTGCCTTCGTTACTGTTTTAACTAATGCCTAGAATTCTGTAAAAAAAGTATTTACTCCACCTTTCTGTAATGTTGAAGCAGTCGCTGAACCATGCAATACGAGCATCGAAACACAAATAAAAGATGGGTATCAAATTATGATTTTTCACAATCAAAACATGTTAAAACCACACAAAATATTTTCTCTAGTTATGTTCACCAACAAGAAAAGTACGTATAGAAGCAAGTAATATCTGAGGATCAAGAACATATGTAAGCATTTACCACTCGACCTGAATATAATGATGTTCTTTTTCTTCCAGTCCTACTTCTATCATAATGACTCCACTGGCGTAAAGACCTGCCAAACAAATGTTGAATCTGAGAATTCAGCACGACCACAACTACTGAATCAAATCGAATTGGATCAAATCAAACCAGTGCAGGTTCTTGCGAGGGCAGGAATGTATATGACCTCCTCAACAAGGAGACTCTGCTCGTCGGTTGCCACACTGTCTTGACTTGGAGCTCGCTGTTGGCCGAGTGCGGCATCTCAATGTGTGGCGTCACCCTCCTTTGATCGGTGATGGCCATCAACATCCATACAACTGTTAGTGCAAAAGGTGAATTCTATCTTTCTTCTGCCCATACAAGAATCTACAAACAAGTCAGTTTTATTCAAAAATCAGCAGCTCACTTTTATTCATACAACAACATCATGTCACTTCATTCATGCAACAACAGCAACACAGAGCAGCATTATGACAAGGATGTAAAAAAAGATGAGAGATAGAGGGGATGACAACCTTGCTACTGGAGGGGTGAAAATCAGTGTTTATCCTTGCCTTTTTCGAAGAACATGCGGAGTGCGGCATGGGCGCCGGCACAGAGAGAGGCGGCAGGATGACGTTGAAGGAAATATGCCCTAGAGGCAATAATAAAGTTATTACTTATTTCCTTATATCATGATAAATGTTTATTATTCATGCTAGAATTGTATTAACCGGAAACATAATACATGTGTGAATACATAGACAAACAGAGTGTCACTAGTATGCCTCTACTTGACTAGCTCGTTAATCAAAGATGGTTATGTTTCCTAACCATGGACAAAGAGTTGTTATTTGATTAACGGGATCACATCATTAGGTGAATGATCTGATTGACATGACCCATTCCATTAGCTTAACACCCGATCGTTTAGTATGTTGCTATTGCTTTCTTCATGACTTATACATGTTCCTATGACTATGAGATTATGCAACTCCCGTTTGCCGGAGGAACACTTTGTGTGCTACCAAACGTCACAACGTAACTGGGTGATTATAAAGGTGCTCTACAGGTGTCTCCAAAGGTACATGTTGGGTTGGCGTATTTCGAGATTAGGATTTGTCACTCCGATTGTCGGAGAGGTATCTCTGGGCCCTCTCGGTAATGCACATCACATAAGCCTTGCAAGCATTGCAACTAATGAGTTAGTTGTGAGATGATGTATTACGGAACGAGTAAAGGGACTTGCCGGTAACGAGATTGAACTAGGTATTGAGATACCGACGATTGAATCTCGGGTAAGTAACATACCGATGACAAAGGGAACAACGTATGTTGTTATGCGGTCTGACCGATAAAGATCTTCGTAGAATATGTGGGAGCCAATATGAGCATCCAGGTTCCGCTATTGGTTATTGACCGGAGACGTGTCTCGGTCATGTCTACATTGTTCTCGAACCCGTAGGGTCCGCACGCTTAAGGTTTCGATGACAGTTATATTATGAGTTTATGCATTTTGATGTACCGAAGTTTGTTCGGAGTCCCGGATGTGATCACGGACATGACAGGAGTCTCGAAATGGTCGAGACATAAAGATTGATATATTGGAAGCCTATATTTGGATATCAAAAGTGTTTCGGGTGAAATCGGGATTTTACCGGAGTACCGGGAGGTTACCGGAACCCCCCGGGAGGTATATGGGCCTTAGTGGGCTTTAGTGGAAGAGAGGAGAGGTGGCCAGGGCTGGGCCGTGCGCCCCTCCCCCCTAGTCCGAATAGGACAAGGAGAGGGGGCCGGCGCCCCCCTTCCTTCTCTCTCTCCTCTTTTCCCCCTCCCGAATCCTATTCCAACTAGGAAAGGGGGGAATCCTACTCCCAGAGGGAGTAGGACTCCTCCTGGCGCGCCCTCTCCTGGCCGGCCGCACCCCCCCTTTGATCCTTTATATACGGAGGCAGAGGGCACCCCTAGACACACAAGTTGATCCGCGTGATCATATTCTTAGCCGTGTGCGGTGCCCCCTTCCACCATAGTCCTCGATAATATTGTAGCGGTACTTAGGCGAAGCCCTGCGACGATAGTACATCAAGATCGTCACCACGCCGTCGTGCTGATAGAACTCTTCCCCGACACTTTGCTGGATCGGAGTCCGGGGATCGTCATCGAGCTGAACGTGTGCTAGAACTCGGAGGTGCCGTAGTTTCGGTGCTTGATCGGTCGGGCCGTGAAGACGTACGACTACATCAACCGCGTTGTGCTAACGCTTCCGCTGTCGGTCTACAAGGGTACGTAGATGACACTCTCCCCTCTCGTTGCTATGCATCACCATGATCTTGCGTGTGCGTAGGAAATTTTTTGAAATTACTACGTTCCCCAACAGACGTCGACCAATAACTCGGACGAGCTAGCGAATAGCGATTAGCCAGCACCATTGTTGTCCGCTGCAGCGTCTGCACCGAGGCCGTACTCGCCAGAGATGAGTCCGATGATCGAGATCGAGTAACCAATCGCATCGAGACGGGCGGAGCCACTGACGCAGGCGAGGGCAAGGGTTGATTCGATGGACTCGACCTCGGTGACGCGGCTGACGGCAACGTCTATGCGTGGGTGGTGCTCGAGTGCTAGGAGGGTGGGCGCCGGAGTTACCGGCGTCGGCGCCTAGCTGGCGCGGCGGGGACGTGGATTGTGAGGGAGGAGGAGGAGAAGTCGGGCCACAGTCGTGGGAGGAGACGGTCGCGTGGTGGAGGAGGACCGAGATCGAGCTATGAGGGAAGGTTTGGGCGTGGCTGTTGGCTAGTAAGACGAGGGACGGCGGTGACAATTTTTCTCTGAAGAGATATGGGATTGGGAGGAGCGAGGGGGTTGGGCCTTGGGCGTGGGACGCGGATTCCTGATCGTGGCTGCTTTTTTATTATATCGTGGCTTTTTTTCCTTTATTGTGCGTGGGTTGAGCAGGATTCCGAGGAGGACGGGTGAAGGGAATAAGGCGATCGTTGGATAATTTGAGGTCGAACCATCACGATGTTTAATTCTTCTTTAATAGTAGATTAATGTAGGCTCAGAAGAACCGACTCACGCGCACACACGTACACGAGTCCGAGTCAGTGTCCGACACAACCATCAACTAGCGTAATTAACTTGACTAACCTCCTAGTCCAACACGCGTATAGGAATCTGTTTCCTATTCGGGAGAGAAAGGTGGTAGAAGAATCAAGGGAAATGAGCCTCGGTATTCGAGATTGATGCTTTTTTTGTGTGCTTAGTTGCAAAGCCCACTAACTATGACCAAGCACAAAAGCCCATTTAGATAGCTGGGGCCGAATGGAGGGTAAGCCCGTGATACGTTGCTACAGCGTGTCAGTGAAACCCATCTCGGGTCCATTCGCATCGTTCTCCCGAAACCCAGCGCCCAACGCCGCCACTCCTCCGCCGCCGCGTAACCGGAGAGATGTCGAGGCTTGCGGCCGCCGCCCTCCGCGGCGCCCTCACCGCCTCTGGGGCGCGCTCGTGCTCGATCTCAGTGGCATTTCCCTCTGCATCCTCTCGTCTCTTCTCAACTGACGCATCCGGCGCCGTAGCGGGATCACAGGACGACTCATCGTCCGGCGAAGGTAGCTCCCGCATCCCTGTGCTGTGATTCTCGTGAACTTGTGGGTATTCTCTCGTATGCTAGTCTGTTTATTCTTCTCCGGCGAGGTCTAGCCGTTTAGGGTTTAATATTCTGTTCCGCTTTAGAAGGAGTGGCGGAATGTAGGATGACGGACCATGTAGTTCATTGAGGTATGGTGGAACTCTGTTCTGACGGAGTTCATATTTTTGTAATCTGTTGCGAGCATCTGAATTTAGGGTGTCAAACGTTTGGAATGCGAATCAGAAATCCTAAAATACGAGATAGTGCTGTAATCTTACTGAGAACATTAGTTGGTTATTCGTGCCGTGTGAAAATCAGTAGTTGTTTTCGATTGAGAGGGATTTGGCCCAGTCCTCCCTTTGATTGTGATTGGAAAGGAGGTATTGGGTTGGATTACAGTGCATACAGACAAGTCTGCAAGGATGACCATTTTATCTCCTTAAGTTATGATCATGATACCGAGTCAATTCAAGGTTCTTATTTGTAGCTTTATGCCTTTTATGATTCCTGTATGTGACTTTCGAGACATTATTTTTTGGATCTTTTTATTTCTGCTGAAGAGAAGATTGTTTTCACATTCTTGAACTGATGTAAATATCAACTGAAAAGGTCATTTGCCTTTCTCATGTACATTATTATAACTGAGTGGTCCTTCCCATGAGATCTTGAGGATGATTTACTGTTTATCTGCTGTTAGATTGAGTGTTCTTCGTTTGGGGGCTACTCCACTATCCTATTGATACCCGGAGCTAGTTGTACACTATGTGATTTGTACTGTCTTTTTGGCAGTAGTTATGCTGTTTTGCACTATGTGGAATCTTTAGAGTAATTTTTTTTCCATGGTGTAATATCTTTGCAAACTTTGTGATTCTTATATTTGAATACCATCATGGTGTACATTTCAGTAACACTTCTACTGCAACAGGCCATACCTATGGAAGGTTCTACACTAATATTTCTGGTGTCGGCCGTCTTGGCAAGAACATGCTGAAGACTGACATTATCCATTACCTTGACCAATGTGAACTGTCACTGGATGATGTGAAGATTGATTACAACAAGGGGTTTTATCCCATGGGCGCGTACGGTTTATTTTCTGCTCCCTAATTCATCTATGTATCTTGTTTTTACTTGAGCTTTTGGCTGCATATGCATGAGTGGTTTCTTCTAATGTGTATTACTGAAGTCAGTAATGCTCAGGAGTCTACAATTGGGTTTAGCAGCTCCTTTCAAAAGAAATAGCCTTTTAGGATAGCAGTTGACATGTGATCCTTGTTTTGTGGTTAAGGCATGAATATTATCATAAGTATTTAGAAGCCTTGTCTATACTTAATAGACTAACTTGTTTCCAAGTCCTTTCATGATCTTTTCATGCAGTATGCTAAAGTAATTGTTTATTTATGTTCTGTGTGCTAGCATGGCATTCACATTTCACTTTTCTGTGTTGCTCGAAATGCAGGAAACATAGTTTCTTCTTATTAATGTCCCTTCGTGACACTAACCAAGCCAGTCTTAACACACATAACTCATTTCCTCGTATATAAATATCCATCTTTATTAAATGCATGGCATGTCATGTTTAATTGCTCTGTCATTTTAAAATTGTTATGGGCTTGCAGCTAAATATAGTGTTCTCTTACTGATTTATTAATGTGATTATCAATGTGATTTTGATCAGATTATTGAAGTTTCCTTCGGTGGAATCATTTGAGAAAGCAGTCAGGCAAACAATTCAGGGTCGCATGTACAGGCTTGAGAGGGTAAGGCGACACTCTTTTTATCAGTTATCTCATTTGGTATTAGTAATTTCCAGTACACTGATATGTATTTTATTTGGATATAACAGGTGAGTCCTGATGAGTGGGAACACAAGATGTCTTTGAATGGAAAAGCTGTAAGTGATAGATTTGCTTTTAAAGTTTGGTATGTGTTACAACTATTGACCATGCAAATCCCAATAAATGCAATAAGGAGAAGAAGCCCTCTTTTTTTTTTCTTTCAATTTCCAGTTTAATTGATGCTAATGTTGTTGAGATCCATAATGCAGCTATTGATGTTTTCTAGTTGATTTACTTTGTTTTTGCTGTTTGGGTCTATCCAGGTACTGTTGCAAGGAGTCCCTCGAAACGCTCAAGTTGATGACATAGAACGTTTCTTGTGCGGCACTAACTATGAAGCTCCTCCATTTGAAAACTCTATCAGGTAATACTTTTGGGCGGCGGTCCTTGTTAGCCAGGATGTGATTAAGTCCATTCATCCTTGTCTGATTCCACCAATGGCTTGTGCAGAGCTGGGGTCCCCGAGCCTGTAAGAATGGTGCTGGTAAAGTTCGGCTCGAGGACTGATGCAACCAATGCCTTCATTGCTAAAAACAAGGGTTTCTGTCTGAACAATCCTGTTACCATGCGGGTTATTCAGTAATCTATCAGGTCTTATCATGTGTGTGTCACCTCCTTCCAATCAACCTAGGATCTGAAGCCCATCGGCGCATGTGATAGAGATGTGTACGCTCCATTCAACCTGATTTATTATGGGTTTTCTCTGCCACTTTATTGTACCATTTTCGTTGTCAACCTGGACCTTGTGCTCGTGCTTAGGTTGCAGGTTTTCCTGCGACGACAGAAGTAGCTAAACGAGTTAATCTAATAAATGTTAATACACACCACTTTCTTGCTGGCACCATGGTTGTATCATTATGTTGCTTAAGTTGCTGTAGAAAACCAAAAGTTGCAGCCATTGCAGCTGGATTTCTGGTGCGTTTGAACTGCGTGTTGCTTAAAAATACACGCATTGTTGGGCTGGGAAAATTTTGAGGTTGTTGCATCTTCCATTTGGTTCTAGATGCTGATATCCTGGGCATTAACGTGCGTATGCTGTGCTGAGAAGATATGTGGAGAATGAATGCAAAGAAATATGTTCTTCATTGGCTCTTAGTATTAGTACAACGAACGTTATGAAACAGAAACGACTGGTAATAGTAGGAGCGTCTGTGACTGGCAAGAACAACTTGGCACCCAGGCAAAGGCAATTTGTTGTTTATTCGACGCAACTTATTTGCGTTATACTCCCTCCGTTCCTAAATACTTGTCTTTCTAGGCATTTCAACAAGTGACTACATACGGAGCAAAATGAGTGAATCTACACTCTAAAATATGTCTAATACATCCGTATGTAGTAGTCATTTGAAATGTCTAGAAAGACAAATATTTAGAAACGGAGGGAGTAGTACATAGCAATTTATTGCGCTCGCAGCATGCATTGGCGATGCTTCATCAGTCATCAGCCGATCCAAATCCAAGAGAAAACCCTTATATCTGCACGTAAAAACATCAGCACTCCATCAGTAAAACAGCAGATGTCACCATGACTTGTTTAGTCCTGCAAGTAATATTACCTCCATCCCGGATTACTTGGACGGAGGGAGTACTACTACAACTACTTCCTTAACGAGATCGGGGCGAAATCCCTTTATAATCATAAAAAGAACATGTAAAAAAAATAGTCCTATGATATGACTAAAAAAACACTGGCGGATGAGCAGGTTAAACCTCCTCTCACACCACTAGCATAGTGTACTTTACTTGGTTAAGGCAAGACTTCCATAAACATTTTATGTGATACTACAAAATCATAATTAGTACAACTCTCTTCTTAAATGTAAGATGTTTTAGCAGTTTAATTTAAACTGCCAAAACATCTTATATTAATGAACGGAGGGTGTAGTAAGTACTTTCAAATAAGAGTCGAATGATCTCTATTTGGTGTGCCATGCTAAAACTACATACTAGTAAAAGCATTTCTATCATTCTTAACCAATCAAAATCCTTAGCTTGTATGTCTGGACTGAGCTGGTATTTCAGGCGTGAGATCATCATCTTTATAGCATTGACACATAGTTAATCGTTGCTAGAACGCCTTACCCCGAGCTTCTTTGTGAGAGCAAGCAGTTCTTGAGGGTCGTGCTTGGTCTGCGCATACGCCGCAATTCCATTCATTTCCTCCACATGTTTCCAGTTCTCATGAGTAAGTTCCTATACATAGACACTGAAAGATGCGAAAATTACATATGGAGCTGGGGCTCCATGGAGCTCTTAATTCAAAAAACAATTTTTGAAGTTTAAAAAGTTTCAGGAAAAATACACATGTACGCGGAGATGTACTCTACATGTTTGTACATATTCATGAAATGTGTCAAAGATTTGAGCTACCAAAAAAGAATGAAAATTGTTGATTTTTAGCACATGCATTATTCACTATCAAATCCATGATTTTTTTGAAGCTCACATCTTAACGTATTTCATCATGAAAATTTAAAAACATGTAAGACTACATCCCTATGTGCGTCAAAACGGTACACTCCCGAAAGATGTCGTGTTCTTGCTACCTTGATGAATTTCTGCATGTTAGGCCTTCCTGCCGTGGTATCGTAGTTCTTTATGTTGGCAAAGAATACTTGGAATCCATCAACAAATGGTGCATATGCGATGTCCACCTGTTTCCAGTTCCAAACGACGTTAGTTCTTTAAATTGCCAAATTCTAGCTGATATAAGGGACCGAGGATGGTCTGTGCAAAATTACCAGACTGAACTGGCCGAGAAAGAAAGGCCCATCATCAAATTTTGAAAGGGAGGTTTCTATTTTGTCCAGAGCAGCTTCTATTGACCAGCAACGAATCACATGTTAGTAATCAGCATGAATATATATTTACAGTTGAATTTCGACGAGTGTTCTTAGCTCTTGCCAGCATCAGCAGTCACTGCCCCCTTGGCGGTCAATGCCGACATCATCGCTTGATTGAAGGTGTCTGAATAAGCCAGCAGTTCTTCTGCAAGCCCTTGCTTTTCAGGATCCTAAGGTTCATCAATATTTTTATAAGAATCATGAGGTTGCCAAGAGTGAATTGCAAAAAACCATCATATTTGGGGCTTCATCTACGGAAAACCACCAGGTCGCTAATCATTTGCAAAAATCACCGCGCATTCAGTAAACTTTTTGCAAAAAGCACTGACTAGGTGCTTTAGCCCGTTTAACCACTTTCTGACAAGTGGGGCCGCAATGTAAGGAGCTGATTTGGCAACAAATTGACATATACCTCCCTAGATCTTAAAAAAAAGCAATCAAGCCCCTCCCCCTCCCCCTCCCCCACGAAGGGCATCTCCTTCCTCGCGCGCAGCGACAGGGGGGGCACACCGGCCGACAAGGCGCGTCGCGGTGGCCTTCCTGCCCAGCATGGTGCGCCCTGGTGATGTGTCCAGCCGTCCTCACGACACGGCTTGGATGCTTCTGCCGCTGGGCAGAGGGCAGGCGAACGAGGTCAACGCGTCCCCTCCCCCACGAAGTATACGGCCGCGGACGCGCTGGCGTTCGTGGCGGTGAGCCTCGGGAAGGGCGGGTGGGCCAGAGGTGGAGGTGGATGGCGCGGGAGGTGGGCCGCGCTGTTCCGGCGCAGGGAGAGGTCGTCGGACAAGTCGTCGTTGTCGGCGTCCTCGTCCTCATCGTCGCTCCGCCGCGTGTTCGGCGATGCGACGCTGAGGGACACGATGGCGCCGCTGCTGGTGCCGTGCTACGACCTGACCACGGGCGTGCCGTTCCTCTCCTCCCGCACCGACGCCGTCGAGAGCAACAGCTTCGACTTCCGCCTCCGAGACGTCTGCGCGGCCACCTGCGCCGGTGGCTCGGCTGCGGCCGCGGTCCACTCCGTGAACGGCCTTACGGCCATCGCCGCTGCGGCCGGTGGCGTGGCAGCCATGGGCAACCCCGCCGCGGCGGCCATCACGCACGTGCTGCACAACAAGCAGGAGTTCCCCCTCGCCGCCGGCGTCGACGACCTGCTCGTCGTCTCCATCCGCTCCGGGTCCTCCTCCGGCGGCACGGCCTCCGGCTCCGCCACCCCGTCCGCCGGCTGGCGCACACCGATCCCCCCGCGCTCGCCGTCCCCCGCCGAAATGGTCCGCCTCACCGCCGAGGGCGTCGCCGACATGGTCAACCAGGCCGTCGCCATGGCGTTCGGCCACACCTGCGGCCGCAACTACGTGTGCATCCAGATCAGCATAGCCACAGAGCTTCACCTCGCATGGTCCAGGGGGTTGATTGCTTTTTTTAAATCTATGAGGGGTCTGTGTGTGATTATTTTGCCAAGTCAGCTCCTTACAGTCCGGCCCCATATGTCAAAAAGTGATTAAATGAGCTAAATCACCTGTTCAGTGCAAACTGCAAAATGTTTACTGAATGTGCGGTGTTTTTTGCAAATGATTAGGGACCTGGTGGTTTTCCGTAGATGAAGCCCCAAATCTGGTGGTTTTTTGCAATTCACTCGGTTGCCAATGACCAATGGGTAGTGCATGCTATTGCAGCCTTTAAAGACAAAATGAACTCACATCAGGACTCAATTTGGGGCCTTCGAAATTGCTGTCTATGTACTTGATCAAATCCAAACTCTCTCCTATCATTTTGTTGTTGTGCTCTAGGCAGGGTACCTTGTCGGGGGGAAAAGGAACATCTTAACACTCGATAAAAGAATGTTAGGAGTACTTTGACAATCTAAATAGGAGACGCCATGTATTTTAGTCTAGCCATACCTGATTCTTGGGGTAAATCTTTCTGAGCCACGCTGGCCTATCCGCCAAATCGATGGGGACAAGCAAGATCTTGTGCTGCAAACCCTGGTACCGTAAACAAATCGAATTACAAAAATCACAACATGGAGTGAACCTAACCAAAGAAGACAACTCATATGGAGAGAAAAAGAGCATCGATCATCGGAAGATGAGCTCGATCGGTTGGTACCTTGCAGTTCCTCGCGATCCATGCTCGCTGCGCATACGGGCAAACGTACGCCATGTACAACCTGTAATCCCAGCTTCTCACACATGAGCACAGAGATATGTCAAAACGAACATGAACATGTAGATATCGGTGCCCGCAAAGAGGAACATGCAGAGATGTTGAGTGAGCTTAGGGTGCTACATGTTTGAGGAAAGGAAGTTTCGGAGAAGAAAGCAAAGTAGTACGTACTCCCTCCGTTCGGAATTACTTGTCTCGGAAATGAATGTATCTAAAACTAAAATACGTCTAGATACATCTATTTCTGCGACAAGTAATTCTGAACGGAGGGAGTAGTAAGCAGACGACCTGGTTGCGCCATCGTAGAGAGGTGGCTGCTGGCAAGCGGGTGTCAAGGTAGGCGGGAGAGCTTCCCCTGCAAACCTACAGATTTTTCATAGAGCGATCAGCGAGCAAGCGATCATGGAGTAGAAAATCCATCTAGTGATCACGCGTGGCAGCAGAGTAATTTTAAGCAGGGAAGGAACTTTGCAGTACTTGCTTGCTGGAGACGCTGCCATTGCGACCTGCAGCTAGTGATCAAGGAGCTCGAGACGCACAAAATGTACTAGTATAAATTTTTGTAAGCGTATATAAAGCACTTCCACTGTGCGGACTGGTAAACGGAAGTAGGGCTGATGGAGAAGTACGAAGAAAACTTTGAGGGAGCACAGACGTCAGCTGTGACGGCCGAGCTAGCGTGGAAGAAGAAGAAGAAGAAGAAGAAGCGAGCGGTAATGGCTGAAGCCATGTCACGGCGGTTGGTGCCACGATATAGGCCGCACATTCGCCGGAGACAATTAGTCGGCATCGTACTATCGGATGGTTGAAAACATGCCGAGGACACTGACTTTAACTCGTTTGGACAGTGACTTTGGTCCGCAGCTCTTCGTTATCTCCCTGGAGCTCGTTGAACGTACACGCCAAGCATTTCACATTTCAATTAGGAGCCTCGTACGGGGAAGAAACTACGAGGCACCGACATAGAGCGATTAGGACAGGTTTGTGGCATCACCATTATCAGATATGAACTGATTAAGTACGCATTCCCACCACGCCCGAGCGAACGCATGAATGATGAATCTGTATGTAGTCGATACTGCTAGCAACCCCTTAATATGTATGATCAGCACACGTGTGGTGTGGACAACTAAAATTGATAGGAGTAAGAAAGGAGCACCGGTTCATTAAGAAAAGTTCACGAGCATTCAGCACAACTCAGAATGATCATCCTTTACGAGACAATAAAAGTTTACAATAAGACCCAGTTTGTCTGTTTATTCTCTATATAAAAGCATGGCCTATATGCATGGCATGCATCTTTTATTCAAAATATATTGCAACACCCCCGAGTCTAAATCTGCTATTCTGCAGCGATTCCCTGGCATGCATATTTGGTTATCCTTGGTCACATCTTCAAGCAATCTGAAAAGTTAAAATTAGCGTGTAAGTTTTTATCGGGATTGGAAGATAACACGAACCGATGCCGAGATATAAGGAAACATCGTACCCCAAACTTCTCCTTCATTTGATCAAGTAGAAACTGTGGGTCCAATTTGGTCTGTGTATATGCGTCGACCTTGTTCACTTCCTGTAACATGCCGAATTGGAGAACTGACATGAGATTGAGTTGCATCAGAGTGTACTAGGGGTATGTTACACTATACAGTCTTGTCAGAACAACTCTTCCAAACAATGTGAATAATCTCATCTAGCATCAACCTGAATTACTTACCTCAATGAATTTGTGCAGGTTGGGCCTTCCCTTGGCAAGATCATCCTTCTTGATGCCAGAATAGAATATCTGAAACCTTTCGATGAATGGTACATACGCAATGTCCACCTAAAAAAAATCACAACAAACTACAGTTCTTTTCATAATTCTACCAAATTTGGGCACGGCTAAGGGAAAAGGAAAGGATTCCCAGGTGGAGTGACATACCAAACTGAATTGGCCAAGGAAGAATGGGCCATCGCTGAACTTCCCCAAGGCAGCTTCTATTTTATCCACAGCAGCAGCTAATGGAAGACATGACATGAGTAAATTAAATTATGAGTATAAAATGCAAAAAAAAAACTCAAACAAATATTGGTGTGCTCCTTTTACCGGCTTCATCTGACACATCTCCCTTGGAGCGTAAGCATGAGAAAAATGCACTATTAAACCCATCGCTGAACGCAAGCAGTTCCTCAGCAAACTGCTTCTTTGCAGAATCCTACCAATTTATATGAACGCAAACTTTAATACCACCGACAAAATTTTGCACCGTTTAACAAACATTGCACATATGAAGACTGATTGGATATATCTGCCTTACATCAGGCAGCAATGCTGGGCCATCAAAATTGCTGTCAATGTACTTGACCAAATCCAAGCTCTCTCCTTTCACCTGGTTGTTATGCTCCAGGGCAGGCACCTGCCAGATTATAAAGGAAGCGTGCATGAATGAACAGAAATGATAAACTGCAGTAAAAGATTCTTCTTGTACATACAGGTGAGAAGTAAAAGAGATCAATCATACTACCTTGTTCTCCGGGTAAACTTTCTCCTTGTACCAAGCTGGCCTGTCCGCCAGATCTATGGCGACTACCTTGATCTTGTCCTGTAAACCCTGGACAAAATAATACAGAAAGAAGATTCAACTTAGCATAGGACCACTGAAGGCATACAAAAAGAACTAGCACGAGCTAACAAAATACAAGACCGCTGAGCTGAAAGTATGGGCTGCGTCTGTGAATCAAAGAACACTCCCACTAGCACTACCTTGCAGTTCCTGGCAATCCAAGCGCGCTGCGCGTACGGGCAGTGATATGCAAGATACAGCCTACACCAAGCAAATAAAATACCAAATCACCCCTTGATCTGTGCAGAACTGGAAAGTTGTAATCAAGAATACAAGATACACCTGCAGTGCAATTTGGTTTCTTGCTGTGTGGTTAGATTTTACCTGGTGGTGCCGTCGAAGAGCGGAGGGGGCTCGGAGGCGGAGGTCAGTGGAGGGGGGAGATCTTCCTTCGGGGAGCTGCGCATATGTTAAATTACAGAAAGGCACACGACGTTAGGAAATCGAGTAATTTAGTCGAGATCCGGAACGGCCAGAGCGCCAGGCTACATCACTGCACAAACAAAGATACTGTGCCTTGCTGCTTCGCTCACTCACATGATCGGTGGAACGGCGGTTGCCATGGCGACGGTTCGGGAGGAATGTCCCGGCGGTGCTGGGGGGCGGGAAGGTGAGAATGGGAGATCGAGGAGGAGGCAGGCGTCGGCAGTGGTGACGGGCAGCAAGGCAAGGGGAGGCGAGCGAGTGCAATTATTCACGGCAGAGCAGGCATCAGCAGAAATGTGGACCCGGGCAACGTGTTTCACGTGGATGGCATCTGCACGCCGTGCCGTACACTGAGGTGAGGTCCCAGGGAACCGATGCAAGCTGCTGGTAACTGATGAAGCTGCAAAAGGGATTGGTCACCCACTCCCGTGTGGTAGTGTCTACAGGGATTACTCAACCTCAACCTTTTTTTTACCCGGAAAAAACAAATGTACATATTTTTTTTTGCGGGTGAAATAATTGTATTACTCAACTCACCAAGTCCTTACAATTATGAGCAGCTAGCACGACAGACTCATCAGGGCAGAACCTACCCAAGTCATGGTTCTCCGTTCAGTACGAGCAAAATTAGCTAGACTATCACTAACTTTATTTTGTGAGCGAGCTACATGAGTAATACAACATTCACGAAGATTCATAAAATACCTAATCTCCTTGATAAATGAAGTAAAGATCGATCTATCTGTTTCCTTCGCCTGGATAAGCTTGACTGCAACAATTGAATCCATCTCAATGATAATTGGAAAATCACTTCTCTGAATGGCAAACGAAAGGCTCTCCATGCAAGCACACAATTCCGCTTCGAGTGCATCTCTACAACAAAATAGTTGTATGTGGGAAGAAAAGATAATACTGCCCATGTCATCTCTGAGCACTATACCTGCTCCAGCTAAGCCGTCCTCAACTCCTCATCATATGATCCATCAGTATTTAATTTGACCCAACCAGTTTGAGGCAAAATCCACTTAGCAGGTGTCGGAGACGTAATCACATGTGGTCGAACCAGAAGTTTATCATATGTGACAATTTGCTTCCCTTTATTGGAATCGGGTGATACGTCCAACTTAAGGTCGATCAACGAATCTAGATAACTAACAAGAAAACGATTGGAGGCTTCCATAGGCGGTGGTGGCTTGTGATGAATGACCTCATTACGGATATGCCACGCTCGCCAAAGTGTCATCAGCACCATACTTTGCCCAATGTCAGAAAGGGGTTCTAAAACATAGAGTAGCCATTCACTTCCATTGTTCTTGATAGAGGCTAGGTTCGGCATAGTCCAAACATTAGACATGGTATTCCATAACTCACGTGATAGAGGGCAGCGGCATAAGGAATGAAAATTGTCCTCCGATACAGCGGAGCATCTCGAGCATAAATCATCAATCTCCAATCCCCTGGTAAACCTCTTTTGCCAAGTAGGGCGCGAGTTAGTGGCCACTCTCCACGCAAAATTCCATACTGTCGGAGGTACATCACATGACCAGATCAACTTCCAACAACTCCTACTCCCATCAGGTCTAGAACTAGAGTCAGTGGACGCCTCTGTGTGTGCCTCATCGAAAGCCAAATTGTAAGCACTCTTGACTGAGAAAATTATGTGGTTACCTGGACCCCAAGCGATCGTGTCCTCCTCTAACCTTGGAGAGGCTCAAATTTTGAGGATTTTAGAAACATTTGCAGGCAAAAAATATTTCTGAAGTAGTCCATGATCCATGCCCCGTTATCATTGAGCAGTTCAGACACAAAACATATTCGACATCTACCCTACACCATGATTGTAACGCCCGGGTAATTAAGCTACAGTAATCCCACGCTAATGGAGCCACGTTACCTACGTTACTGTTGCTAATCGGTCGTTAGATCAAAACCGGACCAAGATTCAAATTCAAACTTTGGTAAATAATAAAAGTTTTCAAAAATTAAAACAAAAATGTTCGGTGGTTGCCAAATATTACAAAGATAATTATGGTGTAAGGTTCATCATTTTATAAAATGCCTAAGTGTTTATAAATAAATAAAAACAGAAAAGAAAATAAATAAAAAGAAAACAGAAAACAATACAAAAAAAAAGAGAAGAAGAGAAAAGCCCCCCCCCTCCCTGGGCCGTGGCCCAACTGAGCCAAGCCCACCTGGCCCAGCCGGCCAGCCCCTGGCCCGGCCCACCCCCTCACTCCCATAACCCCCCCCGGTCGGCGGAAACCCTAGCCGACCCCCATTCCCCCCCCGATCCCCTTCTCCTCCCTCCCCCGCCGATCTGGATCGGGATCCGCCCGATCCCGTCGCCCCCGACGCCGGCGCCCCACCCCACCGGCGCTCGTCCTCCTCCCCTCCTCCCCGACCGGCCGCGCAGGACGCCCGAACCCCCCCCCCTCGTCGCCTCGGGACCGTCCCCGACTCCCACCTCGCCGGATCCGCATCGCCGGACGGCCGCCGCCTCGACCTCCTCCCCGCCGGACGCCCCCGACCGCCCCGAGCCTGTTTCCGAGACCCCACGCGTCCCCCCCCCCCCCCCCCCCGTGAGCTCTTCCCTCCCCTGCTTCGCTCTGTAGCCGTAGGGGTCGACCCCCGCGCTCGGTCGCCATGGCCGGAGCTCGCTCCGGCGCCGCGCTCGTCGCGCTCCGGCTCGCGCCGGCTCACCGCGCCCCACGTACCCCCCTCCCCTCGCGCCTCCTCCGCTCGGTCAAGGCCCCCCCTCCTCTTCCCCCTCGTTCCCCTCCGTACCCGAGCGCCCCCGTCGCGGATCTCGTCGCCGGCGCCCTTCCGGTGACCAAATGGTCACGGGGCCGAGCCCCTGGTGCTCAGCGCGTCGCGCAGCCCCCCTGGCCTTCCCGTTAGTCCCGTAGCGCGATCCCGACGCGGTCCCGAATCCCACCGCCGCCTCCGCCGCTCGCCGGCGTCGTTTCCGGCCAAGTCCGGCCGTGCCTCTGCCACCGTTGGACGCGGCATCCCCTCCACGTTCGAACGCACCCGCCCGCGGCCATTTTTGCCGCCGGACGGCGAATCCCGGCGAGGTCCGGCGCCCCTCCGCCGCGGGAACGCTCCCCGGAGCTCCCCAACGCCGGCCGCCGACGTGGCCGACCTGGGGCCACCCCTGGGTCACTAACCCGTGGGCCCTAGGGGCCCGGCCGGCCTGTTGACCCGGTCAGCCTTGCTGACTGGACCGGCCATGCCACTGACCGCAGGCCCCCCCCAGAACGTTAAAAATAAAAATAAATGATAATTAAAATATTAATTAATTAATTAAGTAAATACTTAATTTAATTAATCCTGATTAATTAACCTAATGGCTAATTAACCTAATTAACTATTGTTAATTAACTAACAGAGTATGACGAACGGGATCCACCTGTCAGGTTGACCAAGTCAACCCTGTTGACTGCTGACGTCAGCATGACATCATGCTGACGTCATAAATTCATTTTTCGAATTAAATAATTAATTAATTAAATTCCAGAAATTAATAAAATCTTTAGAAAATCATATCTTTTAATCCGTAACTCGGATTAAAATATTTTCAACATGAAAGTTGCTCAGAACGACGAGACGAATCCGGATACGCAACCCGTTCGTCCGCCACACCCCTCTAACCTATCGAACTCGCAACTTTCCCCCTCCGGCTCCTCTGTCCGAAAACGCGAAACACCGGGGATACTTTCCCGGATGTTATCCCCCTTCACCGGTATCACCTACTACCGCGTTAGGGCACCTCTAACGCCGTAACTTGTCTTGTCATGCATCACTATGCATATGCTTGCATTATATTTATTGTTTCTTCCCCCTCTTCTCTCTCTAGACACCGAGACCGACGCCGCTGCTACCCCGTACGACTACGGTGTTGACGACCCCTCTCTCTTGCCAGAGCAACCAGGCAAGCCCCCCCCTTTGATCACCAGATATCGCCTACTCTTCTCTATACTGCTTGCATTAGAGTAGTGTAGCATGTTACTGCTTCCCGTTAATCCTATACTGATGCATAGCCTGTCCTTGCTACTACTGTTGTTACCTTTACCTGCAATCCTAATGCTTAGCATAGGATGCTAGTATTTTCATCAGTGGCCCTACATCCTTGTCCGTCTGCCATGCTATACTATCGGGCCGTGATCACTCGGGAGTTGATCACGGGTATATACTATATGCTTTATACATGATACATGTGGTGACTAAAGACGGGTCGGCTTGTGGAGCACCCGCGAGTGATTCACGGATTGGGGGCTGAAAGGACCTTTGTCCCAATGGCCCTCTGTGTGGATCTTTGAGGCGGAGCGACAGGGCAGGTTCCGACCACCTAGGAGAGAGGTGGGCCTGGCCCTGGTCGGCGTTCGCGGATACTTAACACGCTTAACGAGATCTGGGTATTTGATCTGAGTCTGGCCATTTGGTCTATACGCACTAACCATCTACGCGGGAGTAGTTATGGGTATCCCGGCGTCGTGGTATCAGCCGAAGCCTTCTTGACGTCAGCGACGGAGCGGCGCGCGCTGGATTGGACTGGAACGCCACTAGGCTAGGTCTGCTTCCGGCCGCCCACGCAACGTGCAGGTGTGCTAAGGGCGATGGGCCCAGACCCCTGGGCGCTTAGGTTTAGACCGGCGTGCTGACCTCTCTGTTGGTCTAGGTGGGGCTGCGACGTGTTGATCTTCCGAGGCCGGGCATGACCCAGGAAAGTGTGTCCGGCCAAATGGGATCGAGCGTGTTGGGGTATGTGGTGCACCCCTGCAGGGAAGTTAATCTATTCGAATAGCCGTGATCTTCGGTAACAGGACGATTTGGAGTTGTACCTTGACCTTATGACAACTAGAACCGGATACTTAATAAAACACACCCTTCCAAGTGCCAGATACAACCGGTGGTCGCTCTCTCACAGGGCGATGAGGGGAGGATCATCGGTTAGGATTATGCTATGCGATGCTACTTGGAGGACTTCAGTCTACTCTCTTCTACATGCTGCAAGACGGAGGCTGCTAGAAGCGTAGTCTTCGATAGGACTAGCTATCCCCCTCTTATTCCAGCATTCTGCAGTCCAGTCCACATATGATACCCTTACTCCATTTGATACCCATGCATATGTAGTGTAGCTTCTTGCTTGCGAGTATTTTGGATGAGTACTCACGGTTGCTTTCTCCTTCTTTTCCCTCTATCCCTTCTACCTGGTTGTCGCAACCAGATGTTGGAGTCCAGGAGCCAGACGCCACCGTCGACGACGACCCCTACACCGGAGGTGCCTACTACTACGTGATGCCCGCTGACGACGACCAGGAGTAGTTAGGAGGATCCCAGGCAGGAGGCCTGCGCCTCTTTCGATCCGTATCCCAGTTTGTGCTAGCCTTCTTAAGGCAACCTTGTTTAACTTATGTCTGTACTCAGATATTGTTGCTTCCGCTGACTCGTCTATGATCGAGCTCTTGTATTCGAGCCCCCGAGGCCCCTGGCTTGTAATATGATGCTTGTATGACTTATTTTTATTTGTAGAGTTGTGTTGTGATATCTTCCCGTGAGTCCCTGATCTTGATCGTACACGTTTGCGTGTATGATTAGTGTACGATTGAATCGGGGGCGTCACAAGTTGGTATCAGAGCCGACTGCCTGTAGGAACTCCCCTTCCACACTCCTTGGCCGAAGTCGAGTCTAGACATTGTAAAAAACTTTTACTAACTTGGCTGTGTGCCTTACGGGCCCACGTCGCCATCGGGTGGTACTAGGATCTTTTACTCCTCGACCTTTACTCTGGGACTCTGAACTCTCTTCTACTCGGGTTAAACGAATTTACTAACTCTGACACTAGGATCCCGTTACGACATTCACCCCAAAGTTGGATAAGCCCTAGTTATTCTTTAGGAATGTATTTGAACATTATCCACATTGTCATTTGACTCCAGTGAAAACATCTGTGTTTTCAGATGGAACCCACGAGGCAGGTCGTGCGCCACACGACGGCCATTGGTGCCTCAGGATCACCTGCTGTGTTGGCTGAGATGATGACCTATCTGGGTTATCGCTGGCACCCTGAGTACACCGTCTATGAGGAGTACCAGGACTTCAACCAGGAGCAGTACCGTGCCATCGTCCACCTCTACTCTCGAGAGTATGACTCCACTACCGTGCTGCACACTGCTCATGGTGTTGGAGTGACTATCGATATGGCGGTCCACGATGCTGCTTATGCTGCTCTGACACGTCTCCGTGGCGAGTATCAGGAGTTGGACACCTCCCCCTTCAGGCACATTGCTATCGCATCCGATGATGGTGCGGAGGGATACTACACTGCTGCCTACTCCACTGTCACCCGAGAGCCCTTCTACCATCAGAACCTGGTTCTGCATGCTGATGGGCTGGATAGAGCTAACCGAGCTCTTCGCCACGAGTTGTACACCACTCGTCAGCACCTCTACCGTGCTCTGACGCTGTTGCACCCCTCTGTCCGATCTGGTGATTTATCGCGCTCTTCGATCTACCCTGCCCGGACCGTGATGCCCCAGGGCGTCGGCTGGCCAGATGTGGGAGGCTACTCTCCTGCATTGGGCCCTCTCCTGCCACCTGCGCAACGGGTTCCGCACCAGAGTATCCGTGGACCCCAGGCTACTCGCGTGGAGGTCTTCCCTTCGCGTCACTACCAGCTGTCGGGCTACACCTACCTCCGCAGTACCGCATGGGACTGACGTAGACTTGCTTATTAGTGTTAGATGCATTCGCCGCGAGCCTGTGTGCCGCCTATGATGTCTTAGTCTATGTACTGGACACTGTGTAACGAACTCTATGCATGATCTCTTTTGTAAGATATGCCGACTACTATGTGGTATCTATCGTGCTGCTTTCGTTGTGCATGTTTCATCATGAATGATTCTTGTTTTTACAATTCCTCAATGCTGAACTACCCCTGTTAAATATTAGCAGGATGGTTAGACCAGGTGGTCGTGGTCGTGGTGGTAACGCCCCACCACCGCCTGAGTACATGGCTGGTATGATCCAACAGCTTGAGATGAATCGCCAGTTCATGGAGAATATGATGGCTCAGTTTCCTCGCCCCAATATGAACCAGCAGCCAACCCCAGTAACTCTGCAGGATTTCATGCGCCTGAACCCAACTGTGTACCGCAGCTCAACTCAGCCTCTGGATGCTGATGACTGGCTCCGTGACATCACCTATGAGATGGAGTCTGCTGATGTAGCCCCTGCCAGCTATGTCACCTTTGCTTCCTTCTTCCTGAAAGGACCCGCAGCTCAATGGTGGGACAGCCACAGGCGTACACTGCTAGTTGGAACAATCATCACCTGGCCAGACTTCCAAGCTGCCTTCCGTGCTCGCTTCATTCCTCAGGGAGTCATGGACCGGAAGAAGCGTGAGTTCCGCAACCTCACCCAAGGCAACAAAACTGTGGAAGCTTATCAGCGGGAGTTTCTTGACTTGTCCCGCTATGCTGAAGAGGACATTGCAACTGATGCACGCAGACAGGAGAAGTTCCGGGATGGCCTTCAAGCTGACATCAAACTCGCACTTCTAGTGCATGAATTTGCTGATTTCGCCACTCTGGTGAACAAAGCCATCAATGTCGAAACTGGTCTGCAGGAATACCAGAGCTCTCACAGGCGCAACCGTGTCACGGGCTCATCTTCGGGCCCGTCCTCGCAGAAGCGCAAGATATGGATTCCCAATAGCTTGTACCAGCCGGATGCACCTACCCCAAGGCAGACCTACGCTGCACCTCGTCTGCCTACTCCTCCGACTAGGCGGCCAAGACTCCCAGCTCCACCACCACAAGCTCCTGTTCCCACTCCCAATAATGGATTGTGCTTCAGGTGTGGGCAACCAGGGCATCGTGCTAGGGAATGCAACCAGAACCCGAATCAACTGGCCCTTCCAGCAACTGGCCGTGGAAGCAACCAGCTCCGCAACAACAATGCCAAGTCTTATGGTCGTGTTCATGCCAACCACATTGATCTGAGCGAAGCTCAAGACCAGCCTGCTACTGTGATGGGTACCCTCCTCGTAAATTCAGTACCAGCATCCGTTTTATTTGATACAGGTGCATCGCATTCATTCATGTCAGAAGGTTTTGCATGCTTGCACGACATTAAATGTGAGAACATGGATGCTTCACTATTAGTACACACCCCTGCGGGCCAATGTCGAACCTCCATGATTTGCAACGACGTCCCTGTAGAAATCGAAGGACTGGAATTCCTTGTCTCTCCCATCGTACTGAAGTCCTGTAGCATTGATCTCATTCTGGGAATGAATTGGTTAAAAGCGCATACTGCTTCTATAGTTTGCGCCACTAAGGTTGTCCATTTGCTACACCCTTCTGATGAAATAATAGCTTATCAAGCTCATCTAGTTCAGAACGCCGAGGCACGACTTTATGCCTTGAACGCGTTGAACGCTGCACCACTCGAGGGCATTGAAAACGTTCCCGTCGTTCGTGAATTCCAAGATGTATTCCCTGAAGAACTTCCAGGGATTCCCCCTGCTAGAGCTGTCGAATTCATCATCGACTTGAAACCCGGCACTACCCCTATAGCTAAGCGACCCTACAAGATGCCGCCGCATGAACTCCTTGAGCTTAAGGAGGAAATCGACAAATCTCTTGTCAAAGGTTTCATTCGCCCAAGTTGCTCTCCTTGGGGAGCACCTTCTCTCTTTGTTAGGAAGAAGGATGGAACAAACCGATTGGTCCAAGACTACCGTCCTATAAACCAAGCTACCATTCAGAATAAATACCCTCTTCCTCGGATCAATGATCTTTATGATCAACTGGCTGGTTCATCAGTGTTCTCCAAACTCGACTTGAGGTTGGGTTACCACCAGATCCGTGTTCGTGAAGAGGACATCCCAAAAACCGCCTTCGTGACTCGGTATGGATCATATGAGTACACCGTCATGTCATTCGGCTTAACGAATGCTCCCGCCACCTTCTCTCGTCTGATGAATTATATATTCATGGATTACCTCGACAAGTTCGTCGTGGTTTATCTGGACGATATCCTTGTATTTTCCAAGAACGAGGAAGAACATGCTGGACATCTGCGTCTTGTGCTAGAGAAGCTTCGAGAACATCAACTGTATGCTAAGTATTCCAAGTGTGAATTCTGGCTCCCCAAAGTAACCTATCTTGGGCATGTCATCTCCAAGGATGGTATTGCCGTCAACCCTGAACGAGTTCAAGCTATTCTCGATTGGACTCCTCCGAAGAACGTCAAGCAAGTCCGAAGTTTCCTCGGTCTCGCCAGCTACTGCCGTCGATTCGTCGAGAACTTCTCCAAGATTGCCAGGCCCCTGACTAATCTGTTGCATAAGGGTGTCAAGTTTGACTGGACAGACAAGTGTCAGGAAAGTTTCCAGGCGCTCAAAGACAAGTTGACTTCTGCCCCCGTGCTTGCACCACCTGATACTAAGAAGGACTTCGTCATTTACTGCGACGCTTCCCGCCAAGGATTAGGCTGTGTCCTAATGCAGGAGCGCAGAGTGATTGCTTATGCCTCTCGTCAATTGCGCTCTCACGAAGAAAACTACCCGGTTCACGACCTCGAGCTTGCTGCTGTCATTCATGCACTGAAGCAGTGGCGACATTACCTTCTCGGTAATCGTTGCGAGATCTTCACCGACCATCAAAGTCTGAAGTATCTGTTTACTCAGCCAGATTTGAATCTACGTCAGCAAAGATGGATGGAGACTGTTGCAGACTTTGACGTGGATATATGATATACCCCCGGCAAGGCTAATGTAATGGCTGATGCCCTGAGCCGCAAGTCTTATTGCAACCACCTCCAGGTCCACAAAGTTCAGCCCTCGCTTACCGAAGAATTTAGAAGGCTGAACCTCCATATTGTTCCTCCGGGATCACTCGCTCCCCCTCCCGAAGGTTTCCCTAAACAGAACCTCCATGTTGTTCCCAAGGGTTCTCTCAATACCCTGGTTGCGAAACCAGATCTTGTGGACACCATCAAATGGATACAGAAATGTGACGATGAAGTCCTCAAGATTAAGCGCGACCTCAAAAGGGGGAAGCCCTCATTCTTCACGATCGCCGACGATGGCGCCTTGTATTTCAAAGGCCGCTTAGTGGTACCATGTTCGAAGAAAACCCTAGATAAGACTAAAAGGGTTATGCAAGAAGCTCATGATACGCCTCTGTCCATCCATCCTGGTAGTACAAAGATGTATCAGGATATTCGTCAAAGATTCTGGTGGTCTAATATGAAGCAGGACATTGCTCGTTATGTTGCTGAGTGTGACATTTGTCGCCGAATCAAAGCAGAGCATCAAAGGCCTGCTGGGACTCTGCAACCTATCTCTATTCTTGAATGGAAATGGGACCATGTTGAAATGGACTTCGTCACTGGATTTCCCAAATCGCAGAAAGGTAATGATGCTATTCTTGTCGTCATTGACCGGCTTTCCAAAGTTGCCCATTTTCTGGCGGTCAAAGAGACAATCACTGCTAGTCAGCTTTCTACTCTCTACATGGCCAGAATTGTTTCACTTCACGGTATTCCACTGGTTATCAGTTCAGACCGTGGCAGTTTATTCACTTCAAGGTTTTGGGCGAGTTTCCAAGAAGCTATGGGGACTCATCTGTCGTTCAGTACTGCGTTCCATCCTCAATCGCAAGGGCAAGTTAAACGTGTCAACCAAGTTCTCGAAGACATGCTTCGAGCTTGTGTAATCTCATTTGGCAAGAAATGGGAGGAATCTCTTCCATATGCCGAGTTCTCTTATAATAATAGCTATCAAGCTAGTCTGAAGATGTCCCCCTTCGAAGTGCTATATGGACGAAAGTGTCGAACCCCTCTGAACTGGTCAGAAACTGGGGAACGCCCATTCTTCGGTCCGGATATTATCCAACAGGCCGAAGAACAAGTTCGCATTATTCGCGAGAATCTCAAGACTGCTCAGTCACGTCAGAAAAGTCAGTATGACCGTCATCACCAAGACATGGTCTATCAACCTGGCGAAAAGGCTTATCTTCGAGTTACCCCAATGAAGGGTGCTCACCGCTTCGGGATCAAGGGCAAGCTAGCTCCTCGCTATATCGGTCCCTTCACTATTCTCGAAAGGCGTGGAAAGGTGGCATATCAACTGGAGCTTCCGCCGAACCTTTCTCAGGTTCACGATGTGTTCCATGTGTCACAACTCCGCCGTTGCTTCAAGGATCCAATCCGAGCGGTGGATCATGAAGTGCTCGAATTGCAACAGGACCTCTCCTATAAAGAGCATCCGGTCCGCATTCTCGACCAAGCTGAACGCCGCACACGTCAGAAGGCGATCAAGTTCCTCAAAGTCCAGTGGTCGAATCACTCTGAAGACGAAGCCACTTGGGAACGCGAGGATCGCCTGCGTGAAGAATACCCCGCGTTGTTTCCTTCTACCTCCTAAATCTCGGGACGAGATTTCTTGTAGTGGAGGAGATTTGTAACGCCCGGGTAATTAAGCTACAGTAATCCCACGCTAATGGAGCCACGTTACCTACGTTACTGTTGCTAATCGGTCGTTAGATCAAAACCGGACCAAGATTCAAATTCAAACTTTGGTAAATAATAAAAGTTTTCAAAAATTAAAACAAAAATGTTCGGTGGTTGCCAAATATTACAAAGATAATTATGGTGTAAGGTTCACCATTTTATAAAATGCCTAAGTGTTTATAAATAAATAAAAACAGAAAAGAAAATAAATAAAAAGAAAACAGAAAACAATACAAAAAAAAAGAGAAGAAGAGAAAAGCCCCCCTCCCTGGGCCGTGGCCCAACTGAGCCAAGCCCACCTGGCCCAGCCGGCCAGCCCCTGGCCCGGCCCACCCCCTCACTCCCATAACCCCCCCCCCCGGTCGGCGGAAACCCTAGCCGACCCCCATTCCCCCCCGATCCCCTTCTCCTCCCTCCCCCGCCGATCTGGATCGGGATCCGCCCGATCCCGTCGCCCCCGACGCCGGCGCCCCACCCCACCGGCGCTCGTCCTCCTCCCCTCCTCCCCGACCGGCCGCGCAGGACGCCCGAACCCCCCCCTCGTCGCCTCGGGACCGTCCCCGACTCCCACCTCGCCGGATCCGCATCGCCGGACGGCCGCCGCCTCGACCTCCTCCCCGCCGGACGCCCCCGACCGCCCCGAGCCTGTTTCCGAGACCCCACGCGTCCCCCCCGTGAGCTCTTCCCTCCCCTGCTTCGCTCTGTAGCCGTAGGGGTCGACCCCCGCGCTCGGTCGCCATGGCCGGAGCTCGCTCCGGCGCCGCGCTCGTCGCGCTCCGGCTCGCGCCGGCTCACCGCGCCCCACGTACCCCCCTCCCCTCGCGCCTCCTCCGCTCGGTCAAGGCCCCCCCCCTCCTCTTCCCCCTCGTTCCCCTCCGTACCCGAGCGCCCCCGTCGCGGATCTCGTCGCCGGCGCCCTTCCGGTGACCAAATGGTCACGGGGCCGAGCCCCTGGTGCTCAGCGCGTCGCGCAGCCCCCCTGGCCTTCCCGTTAGTCCCGTAGCGCGATCCCGACGCGGTCCCGAATCCCACCGCCGCCTCCGCCGCTCGCCGGCGTCGTTTCCGGCCAAGTCCGGCCGTGCCTCTGCCACCGTTGGACGCGGCATCCCCTCCACGTTCGAACGCATTCGCCCGCGGCCATTTTTGCCGCCGGACGGCGAATCCCGGCGAGGTCCGGCGCCCCTCCGCCGCGGGAACGCTCCCCGGAGCTCCCCAACGCCGGCCGCCGACGTGGCCGACCTGGGGCCACCCCTGGGTCACTAACCCGTGGGCCCTAGGGGCCCGGCCGGCCTGTTGACCCGGTCAGCCTTGCTGACTGGACCGGCCATGCCACTGACCGCAGGCCCCCCCCCAGAACGTTAAAAATAAAAATAAATGATAATTAAAATATTAATTAATTAATTAAGTAAATACTTAATTTAATTAATCCTGATTAATTAACCTAATGGCTAATTAACCTAATTAACTATTGTTAATTAACTAACAGAGTATGACGAACGGGACCCACCTGTCAGGTTGACCAAGTCAACCCTGTTGACTGCTGACGTCAGCATGACATCATGCTGACGTCATAAATTCATTTTTCGAATTAAATAATTAATTAATTAAATTCCAGAAATTAATAAAATCTTTAGAAAATCATATCTTTTAATCCGTAACTCGGATTAAAATATTTTCAACATGAAAGTTGCTCAGAACGACGAGACAAATCCGGATACGCAACCCGTTCGTCCGCCACACCCCTCTAACCTATCGAACTCGCAACTTTCCCCCTCCGGCTCCTCTGTCCGAAAACGCGAAACACCGGGGATACTTTCCCGGATGTTATCCCCCTTCACCGGTATCACCTACTACCGCGTTAGGGCACCTCTAACGCCGTAACTTGTCTTGTCATGCATCACTATGCATATGCTTGCATTATATTTATTGTTTCTTCCCCCTCTTCTCTCTCTAGACACCGAGACCGACGCCGCTGCTACCCCGTACGACTACGGTGTTGACGACCCCTCTCTCTTGCCAGAGCAACCAGGCAAGCCCCCCCCTTTGATCACCAGATATCGCCTACTCTTCTCTATACTGCTTGCATTAGAGTAGTGTAGCATGTTACTGCTTCCCGTTAATCCTATACTGATGCATAGCCTGTCCTTGCTACTACTGTTGTTACCTTTACCTGCAATCCTAATGCTTAGCATAGGATGCTAGTATTTTCATCAGTGGCCCTACATCCTTGTCCGTCTGCCATGCTATACTATCGGGCCGTGATCACTCGGGAGTTGATCACGGGTATATACTATATGCTTTATACATGATACATGTGGTGACTAAAGACGGGTCGGCTTGTGGAGCACCCGCGAGTGATTCACGGATTGGGGGCTGAAAGGACCTTTGTCCCAATGGCCCTCTGTGTGGATCTTTGAGGCGGAGCGACAGGGCAGGTTCCGACCACCTAGGAGAGAGGTGGGCCTGGCCCTGGTCGGCGTTCGCGGATACTTAACACGCTTAACGAGATCTGGGTATTTGATCTGAGTCTGGCCATTTGGTCTATACGCACTAACCATCTACGCGGGAGTAGTTATGGGTATCCCGGCGTCGTGGTATCAGCCGAAGCCTTCTTGACGTCAGCGACGGAGCGGCGCGCGCTGGATTGGACTGGAACGCCACTAGGCTAGGTCTGCTTCCGGCCGCCCACGCAACGTGCAGGTGTGCTAAGGGCGATGGGCCCAGACCCCTGGGCGCTTAGGTTTAGACCGGCGTGCTGACCTCTCTGTTGGTCTAGGTGGGGCTGCGACGTGTTGATCTTCCGAGGCCGGGCATGACCCAGGAAAGTGTGTCCGGCCAAATGGGATCGAGCGTGTTGGGGTATGTGGTGCACCCCTGCAGGGAAGTTAATCTATTCGAATAGCCGTGATCTTCGGTAACAGGACGATTTGGAGTTGTACCTTGACCTTATGACAACTAGAACCGGATACTTAATAAAACACACCCTTCCAAGTGCCAGATACAACCGGTGGTCGCTCTCTCACAGGGCGATGAGGGGAGGATCATCGGTTAGGATTATGCTATGCGATGCTACTTGGAGGACTTCAGTCTACTCTCTTCTACATGCTGCAAGACGGAGGCTGCCAGAAGCGTAGTCTTCGATAGGACTAGCTATCCCCCTCTTATTCCAGCATTCTGCAGTCCAGTCCACATATGATACCCTTACTCCATTTGATACCCATGCATATGTAGTGTAGCTTCTTGCTTGCGAGTATTTTGGATGAGTACTCACGGTTGCTTTCTCCTTCTTTTCCCTCTATCCCTTCTACCTGGTTGTCGCAACCAGATGTTGGAGTCCAGGAGCCAGACGCCACCGTCGACGACGACCCCTACACCGGAGGTGCCTACTACTACGTGATGCCCGCTGACGACGACCAGGAGTAGTTAGGAGGATCCCAGGCAGGAGGCCTGCGCCTCTTTCGATCCGTATCCCAGTTTGTGCTAGCCTTCTTAAGGCAACCTTGTTTAACTTATGTCTGTACTCAGATATTGTTGCTTCCGCTGACTCGTCTATGATCGAGCTCTTGTATTCGAGCCCCCGAGGCCCCTGGCTTGTAATATGATGCTTGTATGACTTATTTTTATTTGTAGAGTTGTGTTGTGATATCTTCCCGTGAGTCCCTGATCTTGATCGTACACGTTTGCGTGTATGATTAGTGTACGATTGAATCGGGGGCGTCACAAGTTGGTATCAGAGCCGACTGCCTGTAGGAACTCCCCTTCCACACTCCTTGGCCGAAGTCGAGTCTAGACATTGTAAAAAACTTTTACTAACTTGGCTGTGTGCCTTACGGGCCCACGTCGCCATCGGGTGGTACTAGGATCTTTTACTCCTCGACCTTTACTCTGGGACTCTGAACTCTCTTCTACTCGGGTTAAACGAATTTACTAACTCTGACACTAGGATCCCGTTACGACATTCACCCCAAAGTTGGATAAGCCCTAGTTATTCTTTAGGAATGTATTTGAACATTATCCACATTGTCATTTGACTCCAGTGAAAACATCTGTGTTTTCAGATGGAACCCACGAGGCAGGTCGTGCGCCACACGACGGCCATTGGTGCCTCAGGATCACCTGCTGTGTTGGCTGAGATGATGACCTATCTGGGTTATCGCTGGCACCCTGAGTACACCGTCTATGAGGAGTACCAGGACTTCAACCAGGAGCAGTACCGTGCCATCGTCCACCTCTACTCTCGAGAGTATGACTCCACTACCGTGCTGCACACTGCTCATGGTGTTGGAGTGACTATCGATATGGCGGTCCACGATGCTGCTTATGCTGCTCTGACACGTCTCCGTGGCGAGTATCAGGAGTTGGACACCTCCCCCTTCAGGCACATTGCTATCGCATCCGATGATGGTGCGGAGGGATACTACACTGCTGCCTACTCCACTGTCACCCGAGAGCCCTTCTACCATCAGAACCTGGTTCTGCATGCTGATGGGCTGGATAGAGCTAACCGAGCTCTTCGCCACGAGTTGTACACCACTCGTCAGCACCTCTACCGTGCTCTGACGCTGTTGCACCCCTCTGTCCGATCTGGTGATTTATCGCGCTCTGCGATCTACCCTGCCCGGACCGTGATGCCCCAGGGCGTCGGCTGGCCAGATGTGGGAGGCTACTCTCCTGCATTGGGCCCTCTCCTGCCACCTGCGCAACGGGTTCCGCACCAGAGTATCCGTGGACCCCAGGCTACTCGCGTGGAGGTCTTCCCTTCGCGTCACTACCAGCTGTCGGGCTACACCTACCTCCGCAGTACCGCATGGGACTGACGTAGACTTGCTTATTAGTGTTAGATGCATTCGCCGCGAGCCTGTGTGCCGCCTATGATGTCTTAGTCTATGTACTGGACACTGTGTAACGAACTCTATGCATGATCTCTTTTGTAAGATATGCCGACTACTATGTGGTATCTATCGTGCTGCTTTCGTTGTGCATGTTTCATCATGAATGATTCTTGTTTTTACAATTCCTCAATGCTGAACTACCCCTGTTAAATATTAGCAGGATGGTTAGACCAGGTGGTCGTGGTCGTGGTGGTAACGCCCCACCACCGCCTGAGTACATGGCTGGTATGATCCAACAGCTTGAGATGAATCGCCAGTTCATGGAGAATATGATGGCTCAGTTTCCTCGCCCCAATATGAACCAGCAGCCAACCCCAGTAACTCTGCAGGATTTCATGCGCCTGAACCCAACTGTGTACCGCAGCTCAACTCAGCCTCTGGATGCTGATGACTGGCTCCGTGACATCACCTATGAGATGGAGTCTGCTGATGTAGCCCCTGCCAGCTATGTCACCTTTGCTTCCTTCTTCCTGAAAGGACCCGCAGCTCAATGGTGGGACAGCCACAGGCGTACACTGCTAGTTGGAACAATCATCACCTGGCCAGACTTCCAAGCTGCCTTCCGTGCTCGCTTCATTCCTCAGGGAGTCATGGACCGGAAGAAGCGTGAGTTCCGCAACCTCACCCAAGGCAACAAAACTGTGGAAGCTTATCAGCGGGAGTTTCTTGACTTGTCCCGCTATGCTGAAGAGGACATTGCAACTGATGCACGCAGACAGGAGAAGTTCCGGGATGGCCTTCAAGCTGACATCAAACTCGCACTTCTAGTGCATGAATTTGCTGATTTCGCCACTCTGGTGAACAAAGCCATCAATGTCGAAACTGGTCTGCAGGAATACCAGAGCTCTCACAGGCGCAACCGTGACACGGGCTCATCTTCGGGCCCGTCCTCGCAGAAGCGCAAGATATGGATTCCCAATAGCTTGTACCAGCCGGATGCACCTACCCCAAGGCAGACCTACGCTGCACCTCGTCTGCCTACTCCTCCGACTAGGCGGCCAAGACTCCCAGCTCCACCACCACAAGCTCCTGTTCCCACTCCCAATAATGGATTGTGCTTCAGGTGTGGGCAACCAGGGCATCGTGCTAGGGAATGCAACCAGAACCCGAATCAACTGGCCCTTCCAGCAACTGGCCGTGGAAGCAACCAGCTCCGCAGCAACAATGCCAAGTCTTATGGTCGTGTTCATGCCAACCACATTGATCTGAGCGAAGCTCAAGACCAGCCTGCTACTGTGATGGGTACCCTCCTCGTAAATTCAGTACCAGCATCCGTTTTATTTGATACAGGTGCATCGCATTCATTCATGTCAGAAGGTTTTGCATGCTTGCACGACATTAAATGTGAGAACATGGATGCCTCACTATTAGTACACACCCCTGCGGGCCAATGTCGAACCTCCATGATTTGCAACGACGTCCCTGTAGAAATCGAAGGACTGGAATTCCTTGTCTCTCCCATCGTACTGAAGTCCTGTAGCATTGATCTCATTCTGGGAATGAATTGGTTAAAAGCGCATACTGCTTCTATAGTTTGCGCCACTAAGGTTGTCCATTTGCTACACCCTTCTGATGAAATAATAGCTTATCAAGCTCATCTAGTTCAGAACGCCGAGGCATGACTTTATGCCTTGAACGCGTTGAACGCTGCACCACTCGAGGGCATTGAAAATGTTCCCGTCGTTCGTGAATTCCAAGATGTATTCCCTGAAGAACTTCCAGGGATTCCCCCTGCTAGAGCTGTCGAATTCATCATCGACTTGAAACCCGGCACTACCCCTATAGCTAAGCGACCCTACAAGATGCCGCCGCATGAACTCCTTGAGCTTAAGGAGGAAATCGACAAATCTCTTGTCAAAGGTTTCATTCGCCCAAGTTGCTCTCCTTGGGGAGCACCTTCTCTCTTTGTTAGGAAGAAGGATGGAACAAACCGATTGGTCCAAGACTACCGTCCTATAAACCAAGCTACCATTCAGAATAAATACCCTCTTCCTCGGATCAATGATCTTTATGATCAACTGGCTGGTTCATCAGTGTTCTCCAAACTCGACTTGAGGTTGGGTTACCACCAGATCCGTGTTCGTGAAGAGGACATCCCAAAAACCGCCTTCGTGACTCGGTATGGATCATATGAGTACACAGTCATGTCATTCGGCTTAACGAATGCTCCCGCCACCTTCTCTCGTCTGATGAATTATATATTCATGGATTACCTCGACAAGTTCGTCGTGGTTTATCTGGACGATATCCTTGTATTTTCCAAGAACGAGGAAGAACATGCTGGACATCTGCGTCTTGTGCTAGAGAAGCTTCGAGAACATCAACTGTATGCTAAGTATTCCAAGTGTGAATTCTGGCTCCCCAAAGTAACCTATCTTGGGCATGTCATCTCCAAGGATGGTATTGCCGTCAACCCTGAACGAGTTCAAGCTATTCTCGATTGGACTCCTCCGAAGAACGTCAAGCAAGTCCGAAGTTTCCTCGGTCTCGCCAGCTACTGCCGTCGATTCGTCGAGAACTTCTCCAAGATTGCCAGGCCCCTGACTAATCTGTTGCATAAGGGTGTCAAGTTTGACTGGACAGACAAGTGTCAGGAAAGTTTCCAGGCGCTCAAAGACAAGTTGACTTCTGCCCCCGTGCTTGCACCACCTGATACTAAGAAGGACTTCGTCATTTACTGCGACGCTTCCCGCCAAGGATTAGGCTGTGTCCTAATGCAGGAGCGCAGAGTGATTGCTTATGCCTCTCGTCAATTGCGCTCTCACGAAGAAAACTACCCGGTTCACGACCTCGAGCTTGCTGCTGTCATTCATGCACTGAAGCAGTGGCGACATTACCTTCTCGGTAATCGTTGCGAGATCTTCACCGACCATCAAAGTCTGAAGTATCTGTTTACTCAGCCAGATTTGAATCTACGTCAGCAAAGATGGATGGAGACTGTTGCAGACTTTGACGTGGATATATGATATACCCCCGGCAAGGCTAATGTAATGGCTGATGCCCTGAGCCGCAAGTCTTACTGCAACCACCTCCAGGTCCACAAAGTTCAGCCCTCGCTTACCGAAGAATTTAGAAGGCTGAACCTCCATATTGTTCCTCCGGGATCACTCGCTCCCCCTCCCGAAGGTTTCCCTAAACAGAACCTCCATGTTGTTCCCAAGGGTTCTCTCAATACCCTGGTTGCGAAACCAGATCTTGTGGACACCATCAAATGGATACAGAAATGTGACGATGAAGTCCTCAAGATTAAGCGCGACCTCAAAAGGGGGAAGCCCTCATTCTTCACGATCGCCGACGATGGCGCCTTGTATTTCAAAGGCCGCTTAGTGGTACCATGTTCGAAGAAAACCCTAGATAAGACTAAAAGGGTTATGCAAGAAGCTCATGATACGCCTCTGTCCATCCATCCTGGTAGTACAAAGATGTATCAGGATATTCGTCAAAGATTCTGGTGGTCTAATATGAAGCAGGACATTGCTCGTTATGTTGCTGAGTGTGACATTTGTCGCCGAATCAAAGCAGAGCATCAAAGGCCTGCTGGGACTCTGCAACCTATCTCTATTCTTGAATGGAAATGGGACCATGTTGAAATGGACTTCGTCACTGGATTTCCCAAATCGCAGAAAGGTAATGATGCTATTCTTGTCGTCATTGACCGGCTTTCCAAAGTTGCCCATTTTCTGGCGGTCAAAGAGACAATCACTGCTAGTCAGCTTGCTACTCTCTACATGGCCAGAATTGTTTCACTTCACGGTATTCCACTGGTTATCAGTTCAGACCGTGGCAGTTTATTCACTTCAAGGTTTTGGGCGAGTTTCCAAGAAGCTATGGGGACTCATCTGTCGTTCAGTACTGCGTTCCATCCTCAATCGCAAGGGCAAGTTAAACGTGTCAACCAAGTTCTCGAAGACATGCTTCGAGCTTGTGTAATCTCATTCGGCAAGAAATGGGAGGAATCTCTTCCATATGCCGAGTTCTCTTATAATAATAGCTATCAAGCTAGTCTGAAGATGTCCCCCTTCGAAGTGCTATATGGACGAAAGTGTCGAACCCCTCTGAACTGGTCAGAAACTGGGGAACGCCCATTCTTCGGTCCGGATATTATCCAACAGGCCGAAGAACAAGTTCGCATTATTCGCGAGAATCTCAAGACTGCTCAGTCACGTCAGAAAAGTCAGTATGACCGTCATCACCAAGACATGGTCTATCAACCTGGCGAAAAGGCTTATCTTCGAGTTACCCCAATGAAGGGTGCTCACCGCTTCGGGATCAAGGGCAAGCTAGCTCCTCGCTATATCGGTCCCTTCACTATTCTCGAAAGGCGTGGAAAGGTGGCATATCAACTGGAGCTTCCGCCGAACCTTTCTCAGGTTCACGATGTGTTCCATGTGTCACAACTCCGCCGTTGCTTCAAGGATCCAATCCGAGCGGTGGATCATGAAGTGCTCGAATTGCAACAGGACCTCTCCTATAAAGAGCATCCGGTCCGCATTCTCGACCAAGCTGAACGCCGCACACGTCAGAAGGCGATCAAGTTCCTCAAAGTCCAGTGGTCGAATCACTCTGAAGACGAAGCCACTTGGGAACGCGAGGATCGCCTGCGTGAAGAATACCCCGCGTTGTTTCCTTCTACCTCCTAAATCTCGGGACGAGATTTCTTGTAGTGGAGGAGATTTGTAACGCCCGGGTAATTAAGCTACAGTAATCCCACGCTAATGGAGCCACGTTACCTACGTTACTGTTGCTAATCGGTCGTTAGATCAAAACCGGACCAAGATTCAAATTCAAACTTTGGTAAATAATAAAAGTTTTCAAAAATTAAAACAAAAATGTTCGGTGGTTGCCAAATATTACAAAGATAATTATGGTGTAAGGTTCACCATTTTATAAAATGCCTAAGTGTTTATAAATAAATAAAAACAGAAAAGAAAATAAATAAAAAGAAAACAGAAAACAATACAAAAAAAAAGAGAAGAAGAGAAAAGCCCCCCCCTCCCTGGGCCGTGGCCCAACTGAGCCAAGCCCACCTGGCCCAGCCGGCCAGCCCCTGGCCCGGCCCACCCCCTCACTCCCATAACCCCCCCCCCCCCCGGTCGGCGGAAACCCTAGCCGACCCCCATTCCCCCCCGATCCCCTTCTCCTCCCTCCCCCGCCGATCTGGATCGGGATCCGCCCGATCCCGTCGCCCCCGACGCCGGCGCCCCACCCCACCGGCGCTCGTCCTCCTCCCCTCCTCCCCGACCGGCCGCGCAGGACGCCCGAACCCCCCCCCCTCGTCGCCTCGGGACCGTCCCCGACTCCCACCTCGCCGGATCCGCATCGCCGGACGGCCGCCGCCTCGACCTCCTCCCCGCCGGACGCCCCCGACCGCCCCGAGCCTGTTTCCGAGACCCCACGCGTCCCCCCCGTGAGCTCTTCCCTCCCCTGCTTCGCTCTGTAGCCGTAGGGGTCGACCCCCGCGCTCGGTCGCCATGGCCGGAGCTCGCTCCGGCGCCGCGCTCGTCGCGCTCCGGCTCGCGCCGGCTCACCGCGCCCCACGTACCCCCCTCCCCTCGCGCCTCCTCCGCTCGGTCAAGGCCCCCCCCCTCCTCTTCCCCCTCGTTCCCCTCCGTACCCGAGCGCCCCCGTCGCGGATCTCGTCGCCGGCGCCCTTCCGGTGACCAAATGGTCACGGGGCCGAGCCCCTGGTGCTCAGCGCGTCGCGCAGCCCCCCTGGCCTTCCCGTTAGTCCCGTAGCGCGATCCCGACGCGGTCCCGAATCCCACCGCCGCCTCCGCCGCTCGCCGGCGTCGTTTCCGGCCAAGTCCGGCCGTGCCTCTGCCACCGTTGGACGCGGCATCCCCTCCACGTTCGAACGCATTCGCCCGCGGCCATTTTTGCCGCCGGACGGCGAATCCCGGCGAGGTCCGGCGCCCCTCCGCCGCGGGAACGCTCCCCGGAGCTCCCCAACGCCGGCCGCCGACGTGGCCGACCTGGGGCCACCCCTGGGTCACTAACCCGTGGGCCCTAGGGGCCCGGCCGGCCTGTTGACCCGGTCAGCCTTGCTGACTGGACCGGCCATGCCACTGACCGCAGGCCCCCCCCCAGAACGTTAAAAATAAAAATAAATGATAATTAAAATATTAATTAATTAATTAAGTAAATACTTAATTTAATTAATCCTGATTAATTAACCTAATGGCTAATTAACCTAATTAACTATTGTTAATTAACTAACAGAGTATGACGAACGGGACCCACCTGTCAGGTTGACCAAGTCAACCCTGTTGACTGCTGACGTCAGCATGACATCATGCTGACGTCATAAA
Source organism: Triticum urartu (assembly GCF_056163025.1). Lineage (NCBI taxonomy): Eukaryota > Viridiplantae > Streptophyta > Magnoliopsida > Poales > Poaceae > Triticum > Triticum urartu. Next base: position 459,100,806 of record NC_141876.1, on the reverse strand, counting down.
TTCATTTTTCGAATTAAATAATTAATTAATTAAATTCCAGAAATTAATAAAATCTTTAGAAAATCATATCTTTTAATCCGTAACTCGGATTAAAATATTTTCAACATGAAAGTTGCTCAGAACGACGAGACAAATCCGGATACGCAACCCGTTCGTCCGCCACACCCCTCTAACCTATCGAACTCGCAACTTTCCCCCTCCGGCTCCTCTGTCCGAAAACGCGAAACACCGGGGATACTTTCCCGGATGTTATCCCCCTTCACCGGTATCACCTACTACCGCGTTAGGGCACCTCTAACGCCGTAACTTGTCTTGTCATGCATCACTATGCATATGCTTGCATTATATTTATTGTTTCTTCCCCCTCTTCTCTCTCTAGACACCGAGACCGACGCCGCTGCTACCCCGTACGACTACGGTGTTGACGACCCCTCTCTCTTGCCAGAGCAACCAGGCAAGCCCCCCCCTTTGATCACCAGATATCGCCTACTCTTCTCTATACTGCTTGCATTAGAGTAGTGTAGCATGTTACTGCTTCCCGTTAATCCTATACTGATGCATAGCCTGTCCTTGCTACTACTGTTGTTACCTTTACCTGCAATCCTAATGCTTAGCATAGGATGCTAGTATTTTCATCAGTGGCCCTACATCCTTGTCCGTCTGCCATGCTATACTATCGGGCCGTGATCACTCGGGAGTTGATCACGGGTATATACTATATGCTTTATACATGATACATGTGGTGACTAAAGACGGGTCGGCTTGTGGAGCACCCGCGAGTGATTCACGGATTGGGGGCTGAAAGGACCTTTGTCCCAATGGCCCTCTGTGTGGATCTTTGAGGCGGAGCGACAGGGCAGGTTCCGACCACCTAGGAGAGAGGTGGGCCTGGCCCTGGTCGGCGTTCGCGGATACTTAACATGCTTAACGAGATCTGGGTATTTGATCTGAGTCTGGCCATTTGGTCTATACGCACTAACCATCTACGCGGGAGTAGTTATGGGTATCCCGGCGTCGTGGTATCAGCCGAAGCCTTCTTGACGTCAGCGACGGAGCGGCGCGCGCTGGATTGGACTGGAACGCCACTAGGCTAGGTCTGCTTCCGGCCGCCCACGCAACGTGCAGGTGTGCTAAGGGCGATGGGCCCAGACCCCTGGGCGCTTAGGTTTAGACCGGCGTGCTGACCTCTCTGTTGGTCTAGGTGGGGCTGCGACGTGTTGATCTTCCGAGGCCGGGCATGACCCAGGAAAGTGTGTCCGGCCAAATGGGATCGAGCGTGTTGGGGTATGTGGTGCACCCCTGCAGGGAAGTTAATCTATTCGAATAGCCGTGATCTTCGGTAACAGGACGATTTGGAGTTGTACCTTGACCTTATGACAACTAGAACCGGATACTTAATAAAACACACCCTTCCAAGTGCCAGATACAACCGGTGGTCGCTCTCTCACAGGGAGATGAGGGGAGGATCATCGGTTAGGATTATGCTATGCGATGCTACTTGGAGGACTTCAGTCTACTCTCTTCTACATGCTGCAAGACGGAGGCTGCCAGAAGCGTAGTCTTCGATAGGACTAGCTATCCCCCTCTTATTCCAGCATTCTGCAGTCCAGTCCACATATGATACCCTTACTCCATTTGATACCCATGCATATGTAGTGTAGCTTCTTGCTTGCGAGTACTTTGGATGAGTACTCACGGTTGCTTTCTCCTTCTTTTCCCTCTATCCCTTCTACCTGGTTGTCGCAACCAGATGTTGGAGTCCAGGAGCCAGACGCCACCGTCAACGACGACCCCTACACCGGAGGTGCCTACTACTACGTGATGCCCGCTGACGACGACCAGGAGTAGTTAGGAGGATCCCAGGCAGGAGGCCTGCGCCTCTTTCGATCCGTATCCCAGTTTGTGCTAGCCTTCTTAAGGCAACCTTGTTTAACTTATGTCTGTACTCAGATATTGTTGCTTCCGCTGACTCGTCTATGATCGAGCTCTTGTATTCGAGCCCCCGAGGCCCCTGGCTTGTAATATGATGCTTGTATGACTTATTTTTATTTGTAGAGTTGTGTTGTGATATCTTCCCGTGAGTCCCTGATCTTGATCGTACACGTTTGCGTGTATGATTAGTGTACGATTGAATCGGGGGCGTCACAATGATGGGCCTATATGAGAAAGGCCTCGGGGGAACCCTAGCTCCCTCCGCCGCCGGCCCTCCTTCACCCTCCCACCCCCCTCGCCGCTGCCGAGGGACACAGCCGGGCAAAGCCTGGGCAGTGCCGGTGGTGGTGGGGCCTCTTCCTGGCGCGTATCTCTCTCTCCCCTGGCGGCGGCGCGAGTTCTTATGGTGGCGGCTTGGCGGCGTGGCGCGGCGGAGCTCCGGCGATGACTCGGTCCTACGGCGGGGTGGAGGGCAGGGCACCCCGATCCATCTGGTGGTGCTTGGGTCTGGGCCATGGCGGCTAGCGAGGCGTGGTGTTCGTCGGGGCTTGTCGGCCTCTAGGCACCATGGGGGTGCCGGTGGAGACGCATGCCCGGCGTGGTGACGCTGGTGGACGTGGTGGTCATCTTCTTCCAGAGATGGCCGGCCAGAGGCTTGGTGATCGGATCTCGAGATCCATCATCTAGCCCCGGCTGCGAGTAGGGGAGACATGGTTGCCGGTGAAAACCGAGCCGACGGCAGGCGATGGCGGCGTTCTCACCGTTACCTTGATGGAGGCATCATCGTGTAACTACTGTCGACCCACTCGTGCTGCTCCGGGGGAAACCCTAGAATCTGGTGTTCCAGATCGGACGATGGCGGCACTGCGGTGTCGTTTCTCTTTTAGGAGCATCATTTGTGGAGCAGCGCTGGAAGTCAGAGGCAGGAGGTGGAGCGGCTTCGTCTTGCACGGAGCTTCGGTGGAGATGTCAAGTCATGCCTGACCAACAGGTGCTACGCTTTTGTCATACCTGGTCGGCAGGTGCTACGCACGACAGATTTTCCAAGGACTTCAAGCTGTGTCGGCTGGTGGTACTTGGCAACATGGCGCTGAGGTGTATCAGTGGCAACCATGACGCGCTCAGCTGTTTGCGCGCAGGGAGGAGGTGCCGTTGGGCGCCGTGGTGGCGTCGACGATAGCTAGACTAAGCTAGGTTGATGCATCAGTACAGTTCTGAAGATGGAGCGATGGCAGTTGGCGGTGGCGGCCTCTGAGAGCACGCCGGACCAGTGTGTGCCCCAGACCTGGCAAGTGACTAAGTTGGGGTTTCAGGTCTTAGATGTTAGGCTTGGCTGTGATGTCTGTTTGGTATTAGGCCCAGGCTATCTGCGCCCCTTCATCAACTGGATAGGTGTAGTGACAGTTTGTTGCTTAGATGGCGGCTTTAGTCTTATTATTGTATGACTTTGTAAGGTCTTGTGAAAATAATTAATAAAGTGGCCGTATGCATCGCCCAGATGCAGAGGTCGGGGGTCATCCTCCTTTTCTTAAAAAACGAGAAAGGCCTCGGAATCCAGTTATGACGCCACACGCTTATGCTCCTGCAGTTACCAACTCTCCATACAATACCCTTCTTCAAAAGCTGGAGACCATAACTTATTGCTTGCCATGTAGACGATGCATTACTAGTAAAAAAACGTATCCTCCAACTTCCCCTTCGAATAATATCTAGCTTTCAAAACTCGAGCACATAGGCTATTGGGATCAGAAATTAGTATCCATGCTTGTCAAGCAAGTAGAGCTTGGTTAAAGAGACGGACTTGAAAACCAGCCCCACCCCTATCCTTTGGTTGCATTAAATCGCCCCAAGCACGGCAATGTACTTTCCTCTTACCATCAGCAAAACCCCAATAGAAGCTTCTCACCATCCTGGTGAGTTCATCACATACCGAGAATGGCAATTTGAATACACCCATGATATATGTCGACAATGCTTGAGCAACCGATTTGATAAGTGTCTCTCTGCCAGGCTGAGCAAGAAGTCCACCCCTCCCCCCACTAAATTAGTTATTTGGTCAACCTCATTTGCAAATTTTGGAATCTTCCTTTAGACATTCGACCATCAGGAGTTGGAAGACCCAAATGTTTCTCCTCGAAAACCGAAGTAGTAACATTCAAAGCCTCTCTAACTTCCTCATGCATGAGAACATGGCCTGAACTACCAAAGAGTATTGAGCACTTATTAAAGTTTAAACTTTGTCCCGTTGCATTGCTATAAAGACCCAGAGCATGTTTAGTTCTTTCGGCTTGAACACGAGAAGCCTCAAAAAATAACATTGTATCATCAACAAACAATAGATGAGAAATACCAGGAGCTCTTCTGCATACCTTAATAGGCGTAATTTCATTCTCCAAAACACTATGATTGAGAATTGGAGATAAACCATCAGCCACAAACAGAAATAAAAACGGGGAGAGAGGGTCGCCTTGCCGAAGACCACGCGGCGGTGCAAATTAATCCAAGAGGGTCCCGTTTAATTTGATAGAATGCCTCATCGACGTGACACAAGACATTATCCACTCCACTCAATGGCGAGAGAAACCCAACTTTTGCATGACCTGCTCCAACTATTACTCAGTCGCATTCCCCCATGTTGGCGTTCCTTTGTGAGACTAGACAGAAAGGAACAAAGATGAGAAGGATTCGTTCTCGGCTTGGTCTAAAGGTTAAATTGTGTAGTGATTGATAGACAGATTGGACAAAAATACAAAATAAAATAAATAAATTAAAATTACACCAATGTATTATTAGGATTTTAAATATATGATAAAAGTAGACTTGGGGGTCATAGTTTTCACTAGAGGCTTCTCTCTTGAAAATAGCATAATGTGGTTAGACAAATTACTGTTGGGCAATTGATAGAAAAGCAAACAATCGTGACGATATCCAAGGCAATGATCATGTATATAGGCATCAAGTCCGAGACAAGTAGACCGAAATGATTCTGCATCTACTACTATTACTCCACACATAAATCGCTATCCATCATGCATCCAGAGTATTAAGTTCATAAAGAACGGAGTAACGCCTTAAGAAATATGGCATGATGTAGACAAAGTAAACTCACGCATGAATAATCCCCATCTTTTTATCTTAATGACAATGATACAAATACATGCCATGTCCCTTTCTGTCACTGGGTTTGAGCACTGCAAGATCGAATCCATCACAAAGCACCTCTCCCATTGCAAGAAAAATTAATCTAGTTGCCCAAATGAAATCAATAGATCGAAGAGAAATAAGAAGCTATAATAATCATGCATAAAAGATTTCAGAAAAACTCAAACAATATTCATGGATAATCTGATCATAAACTCACAATTCATCGGATCCCAACGAACACACCACAAAAGTGATTACATCGAATAGAACTCTAGGAACATCGAGGAGAACATTGTATTAAAGATCAGAGAGAGAGAGAGAGAGAGGGAGAGAGAGAGAGACATCTAGCTACTAACTATGGACCCGTAGGTCTGTGGTAAACTACTCACACATCATCGGAAGGGCAGTAAGGTTGATGTAGGGCCCCTCCGTGATTGATTCCCCCTCCGACAGAGTGTCGGAAAAGGCCTCCATATGGGATCTCGCTAGAACAGGAACTCGCGACGGCTGAAATAGTATTTTGGTTGGCTCTTTGTTGGTTTCCCGATTTTAGAGAACTCATAGAGGCGGAGTTAGGTCAAATGGAGCCACGTGGGCCCCACGAGCTACCAGGGCGCGCCCTGGTGCCTCGTGGGCCACTGCTCCATCTTCTGGCCCTCTCCCGAAGCTTCTAGGGTCTCTTATGTCCAGAAAAAATCTCCAAAGAGTTTCGTGGCATTTCGACTTCGTTTGGTACTGATATTCTGAAAAACCAAACACAGGCAAAAAAACAGCAACTGGCATTGGGCACTAAGTTAATCGGTTAGTTCCAGAAAATGATATATAATTGCTTGTAAGTGCATATAAAACATCCAAGATTGATACTATAATATCATGGAACAATAAAAAAATATAGATACGTTGGAGACGTATCAAGCATCCCAAGCTTAATTATTGCTCGTCCTCGAGTAGGTAAATGATAAAAAGAGAATTTTTGATATGGAATGTGATACATCTCCAACGTATCTATAATTTTTGATTGCTCCATGCTATATTATCTACTGTTTTAGACTATATTGGGCTTTATTTTCCACTTTTATATTATTTTTGGGACAAACCTATTAATCAGAGGCCCAGCCCAGAATTGCTATTTTTTTGCCTATTTCAGTGTTTCGGATAAACAGAATATCAAACAGAGTCCAAACGGAATAAAATCTTCGGAAACGTGATTTTCTCGCCAAACGTGATCCAGGAGACTTGGACCCTATTGCAAGGGATGAAAGAGGTGGTCACAAGGGTGGGGGGCGCCCCCCTAGGGTGCGCCCCCTGCCTCGTGGGCCCCTCGGTGCTCCACCGACGTACTCCTTCCTCTTATATATACACACGTACCCCCAAACGATCAGAACAGGAGCCAAAACCCTAATTCCACCGCCGCAACTTTCTGTATCCATGAGGTCCCATCTTGGGGCCTGTTCTGGAGCTCCGCCGGAAGAGGGCCGTCATCACGGAGGGCTTCTACACCATCCTAGCCCCTTCGATGAAGTGTGAGTAGTTTACCTCAGACCTTCGGGTCCATAGTTAGTAGCTAGATGGCTTCTTCTCTCTCTTTGAATCTCAACACAAAGTTCTCCCCCTCTCTCGTGGAGATCTATTCGATGTAATCTTCTTTTTGCGGTGTGTTTGTTGAGGCCGATGAATTGTGGGTTTATGATCAAGTCTATCAATGAATAATATTTGAATCTTCTCTGAATTCTTTTATGCATGATTGGTTATCTTTGCAAGTCTCTTCGAATTATCCGTTTGGTTTGACCAACTAGATTGGTAGTTCTTGCCATGGGAGAAGTGCTTAGCTTTGGGTTCGATATTGCGGTGTCCTTACCCAGTGACAGAAGGGGTAGCAAGGCACGTATTGTATCGTTGCCATCGAGGATAACAAGATGGGGTTTATTTCATATTGCATGAATTTATCTCTCTACATCATGCCATCTTGCTTAAGGCGTTACTCTGTTTTTAACTTGATACTCTAGATGCATGCTGGATAGCGGTCGATGAGTGGAGTAATAGTAGTAGATGCAGAATCGTTTCAATCTACTTGTCACGGACGTGATGCCTATATACATGATCATGCCTAGATATTCTCATAATTATGCACAATTCTATCAATTGCTCAATAGTAATTTGTTCACCCACCATAGAATACTTATGCTCTTGAGAGAAGCCACTAGTGAAACCTATGGCCCCCGGGTCTATTCTCATCATATCAATCTCCATCACTTTTATATTGTTTTGCTATTTACTTTGCCTTTACTTTTTATTTTGCATCTTTATACCAAAAATACCAAAAATATTCTATCTATCAGATCTCACTCTCGTAAGTGACCGTGAAGGGCTTGACAACCCCTAATCGCGTTGGTTGCGAGTAGCTATCGTTTTGTGCAGGTACGAGGGACTTGAGCGTGGGCTCCTACTGGATTGATACCTTGGTTCTCAAAAACTGAGGGAAATACTTACGCCACTCTGCTGCATCATCCCTTCCTCTTCGGGGAAAACCAACGCAAGCTCAAGACATAGCAAGAAGGATTTCTGGCGCCGTTGCCGGGGAATCTACACAAAAAGTCAATATACCAAGTACCCATCACAATCCCTATCTCTCACATTACATTATTTGCCATTTGCCTCTCGTTTTCCTCTCCCCCCAATTCACCCTTGCCGTTTTATTCGCCCCCTCTCTCTCTCTATCCTCCCTCTCTATTTGCCTCTCTTTGCCCGTTTCTTGTTTGCTCGTATGGTTGGAATAGTTGTTTATTTATTACTAAACAGAGAACCTAAGATCTATGGATCCTCATCCGCTTGCCAATCTTTTTAAGAGATCCAATTATGATGAACCAATTCCTAGTGATTTGGATGCACTAGATTATCTTTATAAGCTTTTGCTTGAAATCCGTAAATCTGAAAATTGTGATGAAGTGCTTCACGATAGATCTTTGAATAAAAAGCATGATTGCAATGATTTTATTATAAATTCTCTTGATGTCAATTGTGCTAATAATATGCAAAACCCTAAGCTTGGGGATGCTAGTTTTGCTATGTCCTCTACTTGTTGCAATGATCGTGATTGGGGTGATTCTTCTTTTGATCTTGAAAATTTATTTAAACCCCATGATGAATATGAGATTGATTATAATGTTTGCAATAATATTAAAAGTGGGTTTGGAAAGGTCATGACTTTAATTAATGTTAATCCCACTATTTTGGAAGAGTGTCAACTTTGCATGCATGTGGATTGTGTTGAAAATATTCTATGTGATAGCTATTTTGTTGAATTTGCTTATGATCCTACATATAATTATTATGAGAGAGGAAAATATGGTGGTAGAAATTTTCATGTTACTAAATTACCTCTCGTTATGTTGAGATTGCTATTGTTTCTTTCCGCTTCCTTGCATATGCTAGTTTTCGCTTGCCTTGATAATTTGTTTGCCCATAAAATGCCTATGCATAGGAAGTATGTTAGACTTAGATGTGTTTGTCAAGTGTTTTATGATGCTCTGTTTGTGCTTCAATTCTTGTCTTTCATGTGAGCATCATTAAAATTATCAATGCCTAGCTTTAAGGATTTATAGAAAAGCGCTTGTTGGGAGACAACCCAATATTTATCCTTGCTGTTATTCATTAAATAAATTATTTAGCCTCTGTTTTGGTTGTGTTTTTTGTGTTTAATTAGTGTTTGTGCCAAGTAGAACCGTTGGGAAGACTTGGGGAAAGTCTTGTTGAACTTGCTGTAAAAACAGAAACTTTAGCGCTCACGAGAACTGCTGTCATTTTTATTTGAAGAGTACTATTTAGTTAATTCTTTTTGCAGATGATTAATAGATAAATTCCTCACGTCCAGCAATTTATTTTAGAATTTTTGGGGTTCCAGATCTTGCGCTAGCTACAGATTACTACAGACTGTTCTGTTTTTGACAGATTCTGTTTTTCGTGTGTTGTTTGCTTATTTTGATGAATCTATGGCTAGTAAAATAGTTTATAATCCATAGAGAAGTTGGAATACAGTAGGTTTAACACCAATATAAATAAAGAATGAGTTCATTACAGTACCTTGAAGTGGTCTTTCGTTTTCTTTCGCTAATAGAGCTCACGAGTTTTCTATTTTGAGTTTTGTGTTGTGAAGTTTTCAAGTTTTCGGTGAATTCTTTTGATGGATCATGGAACAAGGAGTGGCAAGGGCCTAACCTTGGGGATGCCCATGGAACCCCCAAGATAATCCAAGGACACCAAAAAGTCAAAGCTTGGGGATGCCCCCGGAAGGCATCCCCTCTTTCGTCCACTTCCATCGGTAATTTACTTGGAGCTATATTTTTATTCACCAACATGATATGTGTTTTGCTTGGAGCGTCTTGTATTATTTGTGTATTTGTTTTTTAGTATGCCAAAATCATCCTTTCTGTACACACCTTTTGAGAGAGCCATACATGAATTAAAATTTGATAGAATACTCTATGTGCTTCACTTATATCTTTTGAGCTAGATAATTTTACTCTATGTGCTTCACTTATATCTTTTGAGCTAGATAATTTTGCTCTATGTGCTTCACTTATATCTTTTGAGCTAGATAATTTTGCTCTATGTGCTTCACTTAGATCTTTTAGAGCACGATGGTGGATATGTTTTAAAGAAACTATTGATCTCTCATGCTTCACTTAAATTAATTTGAGAGTCTCTTAATAGCATGGTAATTTGCCTAATAATAATATGCTTGGTATTCAGGATTTGTGAAACTTTCTTTTGAGTGTGTTGAATACTAAGAAAAGATTGAAGCATGATAATTTTTTAGAGATATGGAGGTGATAATATTAAAGTCATGCTAGTTGAGTAGTTGTGAATTTAAAGAATACTTGTGTTGAAGTTTGTGATTCCCGTAGCATGCACGTATGGTGAAGCGTTATGTGATGAAGTCGGAGCATGATTTATTTATTGATTGTCTTCCTTATGAGTGGCGGTCGGGGACGAGCAATGGTCTTTTCCTACCAATCTATCCCCCTAGGAGCATGCGCGTAATACTTTGCTTTGATAACTTCTAAATTTTTGCAATACATATATGAGTTCTTTATGACTAATGTTGAGTCCATGGATTATACGCACTCTCACCCTTCCACCCTTGCTAGCCTCTCTAATACCGCGCAACTTTCGCCGGTATCATACACCTACCATATACCTTCCTCAAAACAGCCACCATACCTACCTATTATGGCATTTCCATAGCCATTCCGAGATATATTGCCATGCAATTTTCCACCATCTAGTTCATCATGACATATCCATCATTGTCATATTGCTTAGCATGATGATCATGTAGTTGACATAGTATTTGTGGCAAAGCCACCGTTCATAATTCTTTCATACTTGTCACTTGTGATTCATTGCATATCCCGGTACACCGCCGGAGGCATTCATATAGAGTCATACTTTGTTTTAGTATCGAGTTGTAATCATTGAGTTGTAAATAAATAGAAGTGTGATGATCATCATTCAATAGAGCATTATCCCAAAAAAAGAGAAAGGCCAAAGAAAAAAAAAGAAGGCCCAAAAAAATAAATAAATAAAAAGGGGCAATGCTACTATCCTTTTTCCACACTTGTGCTTCAAAGTAGTACCATGATATAGCAAGTCTCATATATTGCGCTTAAAAGTAGCACCATGTTCTTCATATAGAGTCTCATATGTTATCACTTTCATATACTAGTGGGAATTTTACGTTATAGAACTTGGCTTGTATATTCCAATGATGGGCTTCCTCAAATTGCCCTAGGTCTTCGTGAGCAAGCAAGTTGGATGCACACCCACTAGTTTCTTTTGTTGAGCTTTCATACATTTATAGCTCTAGTGCATCCATTGCATGGCAATCCCTACTCACTCACATTGATATCTATTGATGGGCATCTCCATAGCCCATTGATACGCCTAGTTAATGTGAGACTATCTTCTCCTTTTTGTCTTCTCCACAACCACCATTCTATTCCACCTATAGTGCTATATCCATGGCTCACGCTCATGTATTGCGTGAAGATTGAAAAAGTTTTGAAAAAGTTAGAGTATGAAACAATTGCTTGGCTTTTCATCGAGGTTGTGCATGATTTAAATACTTTGTGTGGGGAAGATGGAGCATAGCCAGACTATATGATTTTGTAGGGATACCTTTCTTTGGCCATGTTATTTCGAGAAGACATAATTGCTTTGTTAGTATGCTTGAAGTATTATTATTTTCTATGTCAATATAAACTTTTGTCTTGAATCTTTATAATCTGAATATTCATACCACAACTAAGAAGATTTACATTGAAATTATGCCAAGTAGCACTCCGCATCAAAAATTCTCTTTTTATCATTTACCTACTCGAGGACGAGCAGGAATTAAGCTTGGGGATGCCTGATACGTCTCCAACGTATCTATAAATTTTGTTTGCTCCATGCTATATTATCTACTGTTTTGGACTATATTGGGCTTTATTTTCCACTTTTATATTATTTTTGGGACTAACCTATTAACCGGAGGCCCAGCCCAGAATTGCTGTCTTTTGCCTATTTCAGTGTTTCGGATAAACAGAATATCAAACAGAGTCCAAACGGAATAAAATCTTCGGAAACGTGATTTTCTCGCCAAACGTGATCCAGGAGACTTGGACCCTACTGCAAGGGATCAAAGAGGTGGTCACGAGGGTGGGGGGCGCCCCCTGCCTCGTGGGCCCCTCGGTGCTCCACCAACGTACTCCTTCCTCCTATATGTACACACGTACCCCCAAATGATCAGAACAGGAGCCAAAACCCTAATTCCACCGCTGCAACTTTCTGTATCCACGAGATCCCATCTTGGGGCCTGTTCCGGAGCTCCGCCGGAAGAGGGCCGTCATCACGGAGGGCTTCTACATCATCCTAGCCCCTCCGATGAAGTGTGAGTAGTTTACCTCAGACCTTCGGGTCCATAGTTAGTAGCTAGATGGCTTCTTCTCTCTCTTTGAATCTCAATACAAAGTTCTCCCCCTCTCTCGTGGAGATCTATTCGATGTAATCTTCTTTTTGCGGTGTGTTTGTTGAGAACGATGAATTGTGGGTTTATGATCAAATCTATCTATGAATAATATTTGAATCTTCTCTGAATTCTTTTATGCATGGTTGGTTATCTTTGCAAGTCTCTTTGAATTATCCGTTTGGTTTGGCCAACTAGATTGGTAGTTCTTGCCATGGGAGAAGTGCTTAGCTTTGGATTCGATCTTGCGGTGTCCTTACCCAGTGACAGAAGGGGTAGCAAGGCACGTATTGTATCATTGCCATCGAGGATAACAAGATGGGGTTTATTTCATATTGCATGAATTTATCTCTCTACATCATGTCATCTTGCTTAAGGCGTTACTCTGTTTTTAACTTAATTCTCTAGATGCATGCTGGATAGCGGTCGATGATTGGAGTAATAGTAGTAGATGCAGAACCGTTTCGATCTACTTGTCACAGACGTGATGCCTATATACATGATCATGCCTAGATATTCTCATAATTATGCACAATTCTATCAATTGCTCAACAGTAATTTGTTCACCCACCGTAGAATACTTATGCTCTTGAGAGAAGCCACTAGTGAAACCTATGGCCCCCGGGTCTATTCTCATCATATCAATCTCCATCACTTTTATATTGTTTTGCTATTTACTTTGCCTTTACTTTTTTACTTTGCATCTTTATACCAAAAATACCAAAAATATTCTATCTATCAGATCTCACTCTTGTAAGTGACCGTGAAGGGCTTGACAACTCCTAATCGCGTTGGTTGCGAGTAGCTATCGGTTTGTGCAGGTACGAGGGACTTGAGCGTGGGCTCCTACTGGATTGATACCTTGGTTCTAAAAAACTGAGGGAAATACTTACGCTACTCTGTTGCATCATCCCTTCCTCTTCGGGGAAAACCAACGCAAGCTCAAGACGTAGCAGAATGCTACCTATCATATTCATCATAAAATCTTTTCTTTATGGCATGGATTTTGGACTTGAGTGATTCAAAGCAATACTCTATACTTTGACATGAAAATATAAATACTCAATTATACCAACAAGCAACCATGTCTTTCAAAATATCAATGCTAAAGAAAGTTATCCCTAGCCCAATATGCTCAGTCATTGATCCATTCATGAAATACACTCAATATTTACTACACCCAATGCACAAGTATGACAATAATGCTCTCCAGTTAGTGCTTTATAAGAGAATATGGAGACTCAAAATAAAAATAAAAATTGCATAAAAATAAAATAGATAGGCCCTTCGCAAAGGGAAGCAGAGATTTGCAGAGGTGCCAGAGCTCAAGGTTTAAAATAGAGGTGGAATTATTTTTGAGAAAGGCATGCTTTTCCTATCAACGTCACGACCGAAAATTTTCAATATCTCCCATGCTATACACATTATAGGCAGTTCTCAAACAGAAATATAAAGTTTATTTCTCTTCCACCATTCTTTCACAATCCATGGCTAGCCGTATCCACGGGAGCCTTCCAAACTTTCAACTTCCCAAGGAATTTATTATTATTTATTTTTTCATTTTGGGATTGGGCATCCCTAATACCTTGCCATTTTCTCATGCAATGACAAGTGAATAAACACTCATCTTGAGAATAACCCATGTAGCATGAAAGATATTGACCACCCCCTGTCGCTTCATGAGCGGTACAGGCATATAAAACAGATTTTTTTGAATGGTTAGAGTTGGCACATGCAAATTTACTTGGAACGGCATGTAAATACCACTTATAGTTATGTAGGTATGTTGGACTCATTTGGCACAACTTTGGGTTTAAGAAATTGGATGCACAAGCAGTATTTCCACTTACTACAAATGAAGGCTAGCAAATAGATTGAGAAGCAACCAACCGAAAAACGAAAACGGTCATAAACATGCATTGAGAATAACTAACACTGAATAATGCATCATAAGTAGGATGTAACTTCGTTGCATAACTATTGACTTTACGTCTATGCATAGGGAATCACAAACCTTAACACCAATATTCTTACTAAATCAAAATTACTCACTAGCATAACTCACAAATTATCATCTCCATATCGCAAAACTATTGCAAGGAATCAAACTTATCATATCCAATGATCTATATGAAAGTTTTTATTATATCCTTCTTGAATATTCATCACATTGGGACCAAATTCATATGTTGTGCAAATTACCATTACTATTATCAACTCTCAAAAAGATATAAGTGAAGCATTAGAGTTCATCTATTTCTTCAAACTATAATCACCGCCGGTCTCAAAAAGATATAAGTGAAGTACTAGAGCAACTGCCTAGATCAAAAGATATAAGTGAAGCACATAGAGTATTCTAACAAATCATGAAAATGTGTTTCCCTCTCAAAAAGGTATGTCCAGAAAAGATGATTGTGACAAACTAAAAAGCAAAAAAAGCAAAGACTCATATAATACACGGCGCTCCAAGCAAACTCATACCATGTGATAAATGAAAATATAGCTCCAAGTAAAATTACTGATGGTCGGTACAAGAAAGAGGGGATGCCTTCCGGGGCATCCCCAGGCTTAGTTGCTTGGGAGTCCTTGAATATTACCTTGGGGTGCCTTGGGAATCCCCAATCTTAGGCTCTTGCCACTCCTTATTCCTTCATCCATCGCGATCTCACTTAAAACTTGAAAACTTCAGCACACAAAACTTAACAAAACCTTCGTGAGATCCGTTAGTATAATAAAGCAAATCACTACTTTAGGTACTGTTGCAAACCCATTCATATTTTATCATTGCATTATACCTATTGTATTCGAACTTCAACATGGCTTATACCCCCCGATAAAATCCATAGATTCATCAAAACAAGCAAACAATGCAACAAAAATAGAATTTGTCAAAAAACAGAACAATCTATAGCAATTCAAACATTGACCATATGTCTGTAACTCCAAAAATTCTAGAAAAATAGGAAAACGCGGAAACTTTGTATATCAATTATTGTTTTTAAAATTAGAATTTTATAATGCTCCAAAATTTTTTAACAATTCTGCTACTGGACGTAAAAGTTTCTATTTGCACAGAATCAAAGCAACTATCATCCAAATCATCCCAAAGGCCTTACTTGGCACAAAAAATAATTTAAACACAAAAACACAAACATAAAAGTAGCACAATTGTGTGCACATAAGGAAATAGTAAAATAAACAAGAAATTTAAGATAATTATTGGGTTGCCTCCCAACTAGCGCTATCATTTTACGCCCCTAGATAAGCGTAATGCATAGTTTCAAGTGTTTTCATCTTTAAAATCGACTCTTTAGGTTGCCCTCATAATGGATTCATATGGTTGATTAATTATTTTTCTAGGGAAGTGTTCCATAACTTTCTTTAATGAAAACTGAAATTTTATATTCCCTTCTTTCATAACAATAACAACACCTATGGTTTGTAAGAACGGTCTACCAAGTATTATGGGACAAGACGGATTGCATTCAATATCAAGCACAAAGGTTTCTTGATAGTAGAATAAGAACATCATTTATCCTAGCCAAAGGTTTCTTGATAGTAGAATCCACTAAGTACAAATTAAGAGAACATTTATCCATATTGGTAGAACCTAGCACATCACATAGATATTTTGGTATTGTGGAAATGCTAGCACCCAAATCACATAAAGCATTGCACTCATAATTTTTAATTTTAACTTTAATGGTAGGTTCCCACTCATCATATAATTTTCTAGTATTGAAATCTCCATTCTTTTAAAGTTTTCATCATCGCTTCTACAATATGTTTAGTAAAGCCTTATTTTGTTCATACGCATGGGGTGAATTTAACATTGATTACAACAAAGAAATACACTCAATCGAAGAACAACTATCATAATTAAAGTCTTTGTAATCCAAAAGAGTGGGTACATCACTTTTTAAAGTTTTCACCTCTCCAAACCCACTTTTATCAAAAAACATCGTTAAGATTTCCACCCTCCGAACTATGGGGACGCCTTCTAACTAAAGTTGACTCTTCTTCAATCCCCTTTTCATCAAGTTTAACATTACTAAATAAAGATTTAATAGAAGAAAAACCAATCATTTTAATATCTTCATCATTACCAAAATGGTGGATTCATCACTAAATAAAGTCATGACCTCTGCAAATCCACTTCCATCATTATAATCATCATAAATAGGAGGCATGCAATCATTATAACAAATTTGCACGTCAAATCTTGGGGGACTAAAAATATCATCTTCATCAAACATAGCATCCCCAAGCATATGGCTTTGCATATCATTAGCATCATGGATATTCAAATAATTCATACTAACAACATTGCAATCATGCTCATCATTTCAAAAAAATTGTGTCAAACATTTTATTGACTTCTTCTTCTAACAGTTGAGCACAATTTTCCGAACCATCATTTTCAAGAAAGATATTATAAAGATGATCAATAATATGATGCAACCTCAATTCCATTTTTTATGTTTTCTTTTACAAACCAAACTAGTGATAAAACAAGAAACTAAAAGATTCAATTGCAAGATCTAAATATATACCTTCATGCACTCACCTCCCCGGCAACGGCGCCAGAAAAGAGCTTCATTGATGGGATGTGAGTGCCACTTACCTAACCTCCCCGGCAATGGCGCCAAAAAAGAGCTCGATGTCTACTACGCAACCATATTCTTGTAGACACGTGTTGGGCCTCCAAGCACATAGTTTTGTAGGACAGTAGCAATTTTCTCTCAAATGAATGACCTAAGGTTTATCAATCGGTGGGAGGTGTAGGATGAAGACGCTCTCTCTCAAACGACCCTGCAATCAAATACGAGAAATCTCTTGTGTCCCCAACACACCCAATACAATGGCAATTTGTATAGGTGCACTAGTTCGGCGAAGAGATGGTGATACAAGTGTAATATGGATGGTAGAAATGTATTTCTATAATCTGAATAAAGAAAAACAACAAGGTAGCAAATAGTAAATAGGCACAAAAACGGCATTGCAATGCTTGAAAATGAGGCCTAAGGTCCGTACTTTCGCTAGTGCGATCTCTCAACAATGCTAATATAATTGGATCATATAACCACCCCTCAACGTGCAACGAAGAATCACTCCAAAGTTCCTATCTAGTGAAGAACATACGAAGAAATTGTTTGTAGGGTACGAAACCACCTCAACGCTATTCTTTTCGATCGATCTATCCAAGAGTTCGTACTAAAATAACACCAAATAATTTCAGATTCATAATACTCAATCCAACACAAAGAACTTCAAAGAGTGCCCCAAGATTTCTACCGGAGAAACAAAAGACGAGAACGTGCATCAACCCCTATGCATAGATTACCCCAATGTCACCGTGGGAGTCCGCAAGTTGAGTGCCAAAACACATATCAAGTGAATCAATATGATACCCCATTGTCACCACGAGTATTCATATGCAAGACATATATCAAGTGCTCTCAAATCCATAAAAGTATTCAATCCGATAACAATGAAATCTCAAAGGGAAAAACTCAATTCATCACAACAAGATAGAGAGGGGGAAAACCATATGATCCGATTATATGAACAAAGCCCGCGATACATCAAGATCATGAAATCTCAAGAACACAAGAGAGAGAGAGAGATTAAACACATAGCTACTAGTACAAACCCTCAACCCCGAGGGCGGACTACTCCCTCCTCATCGTGGTGGTCGCCGGGATGATGAAGATGGCCACCGAAGATGATTCCCCCCTCCGGCAGGGTGCCAAAACGGGGTCTAGATTGGTTTTCGGTGGCTATAGAGGCCTGCGGTGGCGAAACTTTTGATCTAGGGTTATTTTTGATGGTTTCTCTATTTATAGGATTTTTTACGTCGGTTTCACGCGAAGATGGGCCTCGAGGTGAGAACAACCCACCGGGGAAAGCCAGGCCCACCAGGCGCGCCTTGGTGGGTTGTGCCCTCCTCGTGGCTCTTTTGGCCCTCCCACGAAGCTTTGGGGATCTCTTTTGTTCCAAAAAAATTGTCAAAAAGTTTTAGTTCATTTGGAGAACTTTCATTTCTACACAAAAAACAACACCACAGTAGTTTTTGCTAAAAACAGCGTCAGTCCGGGTTAGTTCCATGCAAATCATTCCAAAACCATATAAAATTGTTGTAAACATGGTATGAATACTTCATAAATTATAGATACATTGGAGACATATCACAATACAGTAGAGATAAGTATTTCCCTCAGTTAAGAACTGATACGTCTCCAACGTATCTATAATTTTTGATTGTTCCATGTTGTTATATTATCAATCTTGGATGTTTTATAATCATTTTATATCATTTTTTGGTACTAACCTATTGACATAGTGCCAAGTGCCAGTTGCTATTTTTTCCATGTTTTTTTACATCACAGAAAATCAATATCAAACGGAGTCCAAATGCCACAAAACTTTACGGAGAATTTTTATGGGCCAGAAGGAACACAACGAGCCCTGGCTGCGCCTGGGGGGGAGAGGAGCACAACCCACCAGGGTGCGCCAGGAGGCCCAGGCGCGCCCTGGTGGGTTGTGCCCACCTCGGGTGCCCCCCAGACCGCTTCTTTGCTCTATAAATACCCCAATATTCCCAAAACCCTAGGGGAGTCGACGAAATATTGATCCAGCCGCCGCAGAGTCCAGAACCACCAGATCCAATCTAGACACCATCTCAGATGGGGTTCACCACCTCCATTGGTGCCTCTCCGATGATGCGTGAGTAGTTCTTTGTAGACCTTCAGGTCCATAGTTAGTAGCTAGATGGCTTCCTCTCTCTCTCTCTCTCTCTTGATTCTCAATACAATGGTCTCTTGGAGATCCATATGATGTAACTCTTTTGCAGTGTGTTTGTTGGGATCGATGAACTTTAAGTTTATGATCAGATCTATCTTTTTATATCCATGAAAGTATTTGAGTTTCTTTGATCTTTTTTATGCATGATTGCTTATAGCCTCGTATTTCTTCTCCGATATTTGGGTTTTGTTTGGCCAACTTGATCTATTTATCTTGCAATAGGAAGAGGTGCTTTGTAGTGGGTTTGATCTTACGGTGCTTGATCCCAGTGACAGAAGGGGAACTGACACATATGTATTGTTGCTACTAAGGATAAAACGATGGGGTCTATCTCTACATAGATAGATTTTGTCTACATCATGTCATCGTTCTTATTGCATTACTCTGTTTCTCCATGAACTTAATACACTAGATGCATGTTGGATAGCAGTAGATGTGTGGAGTAATAGTAGTAGATGCAGGCAGGAGTCGGTCTACTAATCTTGGACGTGATGCCTATGTAATGATCATTGCCTGGATATCATCATGAGTATTTGAAGTTCTATCAATTGCCCAACAGTAATTTGTTCACCCACCGTTTGCTATTTTTCTCGAGAGAAGCCACTAGTGAAACCTACGGCCCCCGGGTCTCTTTCTCATATTATTTTCCTTTGCGATCTACTTTTATTTGCTTTTATTTCCAGATCTATTAATCCAAAAACCCAAAAATAATTTGCTGCATTTTATTTTATTTGCGATCTATTTATTCAATCTATTACAACTTTCTCCCATCACGGACCAATTTCTGGCACCATTAACCGAAAGGGATTGACAACCCCTTTAACACAGCGAGTTGTGAGGATTTGTTACCTGTGTGCAGGGGCTGTTTACGTTGTGTTGCTTGGTTCTCCTACTGGTTCGATAACCTTGGTTTCATATTTGAGGGAAATACCTATCGTTGCTGTCCTACATCATCCCTTCCTCTTTAGGGAAATACTGATGTAGCTTCAAGCGACATCAAGAACCAAGGTTCAGTAGAAGAACCACACAACACCTCTTTAGCAGCACCCGCACACAAATAACAAATCCTTGCAACCCAACGCGAACAAGGGGTTGTCAATCCCTCGGCGGTTACTTGCAAGATTAAATTATGTAGTGCTTGATAGATAGATTGAACAAAAATACAAAATAAAATAAATAAAGTAAAATTGCAGCAAGGTATTTTTAGGATTTTTAATATATGATAAAAGTAGACCCTAGGGGCATAGTTTTCACTAGAGGCTTCTCTTTTGAAAATAGCATACGATGGGTAGAAAAATTACTGTTGGGCAATTGATAGAAAAGCAAATAATCATGACGATATCTAAGGGAATAGTCATGTATATAGGCATCACATCCGAGACAAGTAGACGGAAACGATTCTGCATCTATTATTATTACTCCACACATCGACCGCTATCCAGCATGCATCTACTGTATTAAGTTCATAAAGAACAGAGTAACGCCTTAAGCAAGATGACATAATGTAGATAAAGTAAACTCACACATGAATAAACCCAATCTTTTTATCCTTAATGGCAATGATACAAATATGTGTCATGTCCCTTTTTGTCACTAGGATTGAGCACCGCAAGATCGAACCCATCACAAAGCACCTCTCTCATTACAAGAAAAATCAATCTAGTTGGCAACTCCAAGTCAATAGATCGAAGGGAAATACGAAGCTATAATAATCATGCATAAAAGAGTTCAGAGAAAGCTCAAATAATATTCATGGATAATCTGATCATAAACTCACAATTCATCAGATCCCGACAAATACACCGTAAAAAGTGATTACATCGAATAGAACTCCAAGAACATCGAGGAGAATATTGTATTGAAGATCAAAGAGAGAGAGAGAGAGAGATCTAGCTACTAACTATGAAACCGTAGGTCTGTGGTAACAATAATCCTAGACATACCGGCTTCTTACACGTAGTTTACAGGGCCCTTCGTTAAATTTCTTTGCCCCCCTGATTTCCCACCGGGGTGGCCCGCCTCACTCCCTTCTTTCCAATCCCACTTTGCCATGTCACCGTGTAATTAAATTCAGTATGTGCATGTACGTCTAGTATTACTGTCTGTGGTAAACTACTCACACATCATCGAAAGAGCAGCAAGGTTGATGTAGAGCCCCTCCGTGATTGATCCTCCCTCCGGTAGAGTGTCGAAAAAGACCTCCAGATGGAATCTCGCGAGAATGGGAACTTGCGGCAGCGGAAAAAGTATTTTGGCCGACTCTATGTTGGTTTCCCGATTTTAGAGAATTTATAGAGGCAGAGTTAGGTCAAATGGAGCCACGTGGGCCCCACTAGGCACCAGGGCGCGCCCTGGTGCCTCATGGGCCACTACTCCATCTTTTGGCCCTCTCCCGAAGCTTCCAGGGTCTCTTATGTCCAAAAAAATCTTCAAAATTTTTGTGGCATTTGGACTTCGTTTGGTACTGATATTCTGAAATCAAAAATAGGCAAAAAACAACAACTGACACTGGGCACTAAGTTAATCGGTTAGTTCCAAAAAATGATATATAATTGCTTATGAATGCATATAAAACATCCAAAATTGATACTATAATAGCATGAAACAATCAAAATTATAGATACGTTGGAGATGTATCAGAGAGGCAGCCATCCAACACTGTCCGCATACATTTCAACCCGCATTTGAACTAGCCAGACGAAATTCATGCAAACCAGCTGATATGTATGGAAGATAGAAAATAGCATAAATCTTCCATATATATAGTACGCAAATTAAGTCTAGTACAATGATGTCTCAAATTTAACTAGATTAACCGGATGTCCAATAAGTTTTTCATCAACGAATCATGCCCTCCCGCACATACTCCCTCTTCAACTTCATCCAACAGTGTGTGTATGTAAATGGTCGTCCTTCTGTCTTGTGGTACACTATGGCAGCGCGTGCAAGCTACATAATGTGTAGACCAATATTGAGTGAATGAATCAATCGACAAATTGAGCAAGAAGCAAAACTTACGATCTCGTCCTCTGCCGCGTGCAATGGTCACCTTGCCTCCAGCTGACGAACACATCATAAAACTTTATGACGCTAATCTGGATTGTGTACCAACAATACGATAACGATGTCACGTTGCATTGTTGAATAATGTACATGTCTTGTGCAATGTGCTTTCATGTGTGAAACGTTTCATGCACTTGCTGCCAGAAGGCCCCCCTTTGCTCCTGCCTACGAAATCCGCAGATATGGCCAACCACTCATTGCATAACATCTCATCCTCCATGGTTGAGTAGCTCATCATCTTTCGTACTCAATGGCATTTGACCGAACACCTGACGAGCGTGGTGTCCACCATGGAGGTCATCGACAGGGGGTGGAGTGTACCTGGGTATAAACGGCTTAAGGGTGGACAATGCCGTCTAGAGGCGAGCGGGCGCGCCGGTGCTGGTTGCGGATGTCCGGCAATGCATCTGTGGCGGCCTAAGGCGTATAATAGCGACAACGGTAGTGGAGGGTGCTGATGCAAAGCAAAGGGGAGAAGGGACGAAGGTGGAAGGAAATGGGACCGGAAGAGGGGATTAGGTGGGCCGGGGGTGTCTGAGTCCTGCGTGTCTGCTGTCCGGACTACCGCACTTTATCTCCAATTTACGGGAGAAAATGCATCTAGACCGTTCTGCGGATCAATACAGACCCGTATTGAATGGCTTCAGCGGTCCGAACGGATACGGGCGATTTGAGGATCGGCGTTTGAGATGCCCTTCCTGCATAGAGGCCAAAGGTGATCTCATTTTTGTTGTAGCATGCATCTTTTTATTCAAAGTATAGTATATAGTACTAGCAAGCAAGCACACTCCTGAGTGTCTTCATCCTCATCTTCCATGCTGCAGTAGTTCCCTGTCCTCTTGGCCATCCTTGGTCACATCTTCACTCAATCTGGAAGTTGAAGTTTGTAAGTGCAAAATGGTTTGAAAATGAACCAAGGCTGAAAAATCAGGGAATATGTTGTTACCCCAAGCCGCTTCTTTGTGTGTTCAAGCAGAAATTGTGGGTCCAGCTTCGTTTGCGTGTACGCATCGATCTTGTTCACTTCCTGTAACATATCGATTAAGTTGCCTTCTCGACAGCAAAGAATTGCGAAGACAATTGGTTTGCATTACAATGTGGCATAGTCACATCCCGCAACATTCAGACTTACCTCGATGAATTTCTGAATGTTCGGTCTGTCCTTGGTGATATCATAGTTTTTGATACCAGAAAAGAATATCTGAAACCTTTCGATAAATGGCACATATGCAATGTCCACCTGTGTAGAAATGAACATCGCAACAAGTCAACATGTCAACACAATTCTTCTGAAATGGCATTTTAAGGATTCCCGGATTGGCGTGACATACCAAACTGAACTGGCCAAGGAAGAAAGGGCCATCACTGAACTTTCCCAGGGCAGCTTCTATTTTATCCAGCGCAGCAACTAATGGAAGATAATGCATAAGAAGTTATAAATACGAATTACATACTCTAGCCTGTAGAACTTATTAGATGATTAAACAAGTTACAGGTATGGCTCTGCTCTTTTACCAGTTTCCTCTGCCACATCTCCCTTGGAGGTTATGGATGAGTATAGTGCTTTATTGAACTCGTCGGTGTACACAAGAAGCTCCTCAGCAAACTGCTTCTTTGCAGAATCCTGCCAATTTATGAATGCAAGCGTTAAAACCACTGAGAAATTGCTTTCTCTGGTTATCATGAATCATGATGGTTAAAAATAGAGGATATTTACATCAGGGAGCAATGCTGGGCCATCGAAATTGCTGTCAATGTACTTGACCAAATCCAAGCTCTCTCCTTTCACTTGGTTGTTATGCTCCAGTGAAGGCACCTGTCGAAAAATAAATTTAAGGCAAGTGTGGATGGAGATCATAGAGATAATGAACTGAAACAGTGTTAAGATAGAGCAATGCTTCGGTAGACCCCCCCCCCCCCCCCCCTCACAAAGCGTATAAAGGGCAATATAGACATTTCACAAACTATATGGTAGTCTGTCGTACACGTATTAATATTTTTTTTGAGACATGTATCCATAATAAATGCGAAAAATAAAAGCACTTGCACCAGGTATTGAACTCACAACCTGGCCATGAATGGAACCAATGCTAACCAGATGGCCTAGTAACTGAGTACAGCTTAAAGCCAGCGCTAACGTTTAAAGTACTATTTAGAGCTGCAGATCCGACTTTTTTTCTTTTTCAATACTTTTGCAAAACAATGCGAACAAAATTTCTTGAAAATGCCAACAATGTTTCAAAATCATAAAAAAATAAATAGAATATTCTTTTCTTAAATATGAACAGTTTTCTAAAAAGTGAATTTAAAATACGCACTTAACATTTTCCTAGTATACGGTGTTTTTTTTCAAATACAAACTAAACTTTCTTTAAAATATATGCCGAATATTTTTGAAATGCACGTTGAATAAAATTAGTAGACACGATGAACACTTTTTATACACAGTGAACATTTTCCTAAAACCGGTTGCTCGTTCAAAGTGGGCCGACGCATATCGTGTCGGTCGCTTCGCTTCAACAAAGCCATGACAGTTTGACACCCTCGGGCGGCAAATAGGGTTCACCTTCCGGAAGTAGATTCAGATAGAAGGTGCCATGCACAGCATGCTGCCTTGACTGCGCACGCGAAAACAGGGAAAATACATTAAACAGGAAATGGCAATGCGCGGATCAAACCCTGTAGCTCTCACTGCCGACCGCTCGCCACTAAGTACACAAACTGATAAGCTCAAATGTCTAACTACAAAAACGCAAACTACTAGAACTATCCTTTACCAACCAGCTTACTGTAGCAAAACAGATTTTTCCCACTATTTCTTTCTCTTTTTTGCTGATAGTTTTTGTTCCTTTCCATTTTCATTTTTCCAAAATTTCAAAAAAAGTTTGCCTATTCAAATTTTGTTCATAAGTTATAACACTCGCATTCTAAAAAATTATACAAACATTGAACAGACACAATTGTAAAAAAAAGTACAAACATTGAAATACAAATATTCATAAAATACAAGGCTTCATCTCATAGCATGTTGTTTTTCGACATCCTTGAAATGACCCTATTTTTTCCAATGGCTTGTATGACCAAGTTATGGCACCATGCCAAGTTGCTTTGCTTTTCGACAAATTTTGTATTTTCTGGAGTTTTCTCGGTAAAAAATAGTCGATAAATGGCGGGACATGTCGCAACTTGCATATGGTGTAGGAAATCATTCAAACCTGGCGTAAATGACTACCATGGGCACGCCTACCTGCTTACGAAAGTTTGGGTCAGTCTTGAGATTTCCAAAAATACCATGTTCGACGGAGACTGTTCGGTTAGGCCAGAAGAGTCCGTTTGGGAGTAGCCCATTTCTCAACATCTCTTAAATGGTCTCAGTATTTTTCATGTCCTTGTATGATCGATTTTGAAAAAAGTCCATCAATTTTGGCAAAACAAATTCATCTACTTTGAAAATATGCATTCATTTTGAAAAAACTTCATCAATTTTGAGAAAAAGGAACATCAATTTTGAAAAAACGTTCATCAATATTTTTTATGAATTTTACAAAATTTATTGATTTAGGAAAATGTTCACCAAGTTTAAAAAAATGTTCGCAAATTTTTTAAAAGTCCATTCTTTCATAGAAACGAAATTGGAAAAAGTTTGCACATTGCAAGAGAAAAGGGAAAATAAAAAATGAACAAAAAAGAAAGGAAAACGAAAAATAAGAAATAGAGAAGGAAAATAAATCTGGGACAAAACCGTTAAAAACGAGAAAAAAAGAGCAAGAAAAAAGAAAGAAGGAAAGAAGAAAATTGGAAAAAGAAAAGCGGATAGAAGAAAATAATAAGAAAGACGCCTGCAACCATGTTAAGTGATGGTGGCAAGTTGGTTATAGCGTCGCATTTTGAACCAGAAGTTCCTGTCTCGAATCTTGGCACACTCATATTTTTTTGCGATTTAAAGAGATGGTTGGGAAGGCCCAGCGGGCAAGTGTACGGCATATGCGTATAAATCGAATGGATATTCTAAAAAGAAAAACATACACAACAAAATATGACCATCATGTCCTTTATTATGAAGAGGTATAGGCTAATCTAAGCCGTCCTTGTGTTTAGGGGGTCTACTGAAGTAGAAGTCGTCAAGATATTGTACACGTGGCGTGGGGCAGAGTTGAGATTCACCATACCTTGTTCTGTGGGTAAACCTTCTCCTTGTACCAAGCCGGCCTGTCTGCGAGATCGATCCCGACTATCTTGATCTTGTCTTGCAAACCCTGGACAAGAAAAGCCATTAGATTTCATTTGGGTGTAAAAATGATTCAGTGTTGCTTGCATATCAGCACCAAAAGTACGATTTCTGCACGAATTATGTCCACAAATCAAACAACATTGGTAGTACCTTGTAGTTCCTGGCAATCCAAGCGCGCTGCGCGTACGGGCAGTGATATGCAACATACAGCCTTGACGAGACATGGAAAAAAAATAATTAGCAGGTTAACCCTTGATTTATGCAGAAGTGACAAGCCACGAGATAGTTAAGTATCTGCAATGCAATTTGATCTCTCATAAGTCTCCTCCCAATTCACCTGGTCGTGCCGTCGAAGAGGGGCGGGGGCTCGGAGGTGGAGGTCAGCGAAGGGGGCAGATTTTCTTTCGGGGAGCTGCGCACGTTGGAGTAGAGAAACAAACACCAAGTTAAAAACACAACAGAGAAACGATTCGAATAATTTAATCGAGAATGAAGCGCAGTAGATTCTGCGCCGCGACTTCGGTCTGCTCACACGACCGGTGCGGCAGCGGCAGCGGCGGCGGCCATGGCGACGGTTCGGGGGGAACTCGAACTCCTGGCGGCGATGAGGCGGCGATGGGGAGCAGCTGGTCGCGAGCGGCGGATCTTTATACACGGCGACGGGACGGGAGGGGAAATGGAGGCGGGCGTCAGTGGTGACGAGCGGCAGGGGAAAGCGAGCGAACTCATTGGTGCGAGCTTGTGCGGCAGTAAATGTGGATTCGACACGTCGATTCGGGTGGTGCTCCATGGATGGATGGGGTCTGCCGGCAGGCCTCACCTGGACGCGAACGCGGTGTAGGTGCCGTGGCCCGTGGGGTTGCTCTTCCGGTACGTTCGGGAACGATGCCGTCGTGCCGGTCGTTGGTTTGTACATAGACACATTTTGCAACAAATGCCTACTTTTTGCGTGGCGTGCAACTGCACACGTAGGTCCCAACGGAGCGAGTCATTCATCCTACTAGCAACAGTTTACACTCACGAACCAACCTATGGTTGAATGATTAGAGGGACTGTGGTATTCCCAGCTCATCAGGGTTCAAATCCTGATGCTCACATTTATTCTTGTCTTTCGGAGATGCTTATAGAAATAGGGTGTGCGTGTGAGCGTTCAGCAACTACATCACGCCCACCAAACAGACGGCTATGCACACATTTTACGTAGTTTGACAAGCAAGCAAAAATAGCATAATTTCACAACTAAATAAATTTAGCATAGTTTTACAAGCTAAATAAAGATTAAATTGTCTCAAATACATGTGAAAAAAGATACATCTATTGGTTATCAATCTATACCTCTATATCTATATCTATATCTATATCTATATCTATACCTACTATTAAAGAGACCGCGAAAAATAATTGGGTCAAAATAAATCAACATTGTGAGAATTGAACACAAGACCTCCTGTCTATCTCTTAGATGTAACAACCAAAGACTTATGCACCTTTCATATTTACTAATCCCAACTCACTCTAAATATACGAGTGGCAGTCATCATATTTATTTATTTATTTTGCGAGAAAAGGAGTTGATATTAAAACAGTCAAATTACTGAAAGGTCCACACAGAAAAGGAAATTACAACGAAGCCCCTCTGCAACCCGACTACGCCGGCGCCGTGGACGAGCCGGTGACGTGCCGTTCGCCGCTGCTCGCTGACGCCTTGGATCGAAGCAGCCCCCGGGCGAAACGGGAAGTCTCCGATCAACGGTCCCTGAGGACCTACACCCATGGTCGTCGTCGTCGTTGCACCGCTCAACATCACCTTCCTTCTCCAGATCTTCAACCGCCGGAATCGCCATCCCTCGATCTCCGGCACGGGGGAACCGTGCACGGCGTCTGGACCGAGCAGCGAGCACGAAGAAAGGAGCTGGTCCACCACGGAGCTCCACCAGAACTTCGCCGTCGAAGGGGAGACAAACACCTGCAAAAAAGCCGATCCAGTCGCACCGCCGCCTCCACGACGCCACCGGCTGGCTCCCTAGGCACTCCTACACTATGTACACGCTGCAAATCGGGCTTCCCCCGCCCTCCCGCCGCCGGAGCGTCCGGCGGAGGGCGAGGGAGCCGCCGATTCGGCAACGACGAGGTGGAGAGCCCGGGGTTCACACAAATCGCCCTTTGTTTCTGTAGATGGGGAAGGGTGAGGTCCAAGGCTCATGTTTAGGGAGAGCTAATTAAGCGAATGAGCTAATAAAGGAAGGATTGTGGGCTTAAATATAATATTTAAACGGATGTGGCTAGTTAAAGAAAGGATTATGGGTAAATCGGTGGAATAACTATTAGAAAAATTGTGGTCTTAATAAAATCTACATGAAGAATTTGAGGTAAAAAGATAGGATAATTAAAAGGAAAGATCTATAGGCCTTAATGTGTTGGGGCTACTAAATTAGAAAAGAAAGGATTTGATTCCCTACTAAAATGGGTGAGGACTTCATGGTAATTAATGAAAGGATCATACTTAAATGCCATTAAAAAGGATTGTATTTAAATGAAATTAGTGGGACATTACGCCCCGCAAAGAAAATATGAACACGACTAAATTGCAACGTGTTTTTTATGTTCATTTTGTAGAAGGATGATGCTGCGTTGCAACATGTTCTTCATAATGAATCCGATGCTGTGGGACATTATGCTTGTGCAAAACATCAATTTTCCCCGTTGCAACGCACGGGCATATGTGCTAGTATGAACCTACTGTTGGGGAACGTAGTAATTTTAAAAAAATTCTACGCACACGCAGGATCATGGTGATGCATAGCAACGAGAGGGGAGAGTGTTGTCTACATACCCTTGTAGACCGTTCGCGGAAGCGTTATATCAACGCGGTTGACGTAGTCGTACGTCTTCACGATCCGACCGATCCAAGTACCAAAAGTACGACACCTTTGAGTTATGCACACGTTCGGCTCGGTGACGTCCTCGCCTTCTCGATCCAGCAAGAGGGGCGAAGTAGTAGATGAGTTCCGGCAGCACGACGGCGTGGTGACGGTGTTGGTGAAGAACAATCTCCATAGGGCTTCGCCTAAGCACTACGAAAACTATGACGGAGGATAAACTAGAGGGTACGGGGTTGCCGGCACACGGCTTGGTGTTTCTTGATGTGTCTTTGGTGCTAGCCCTGCCCCTCTATTTATATGTTGAGCCCTGGGGTCGAAACTTGGAGCAAAAGCCTCTTGAAAGTCAGTTTTGCCTGAAAGGCAAGAGTCCCACTCGGACTCCAGGACCAAACGCCACAATCCTTGGCGTCTGGCCCAGACGCCAGGGTCTCCGGCGTTTGGCCCCCTGGCCTCCACAAAACTCCTTTTATACCGACTTATAGCCCCGTGGGCCTGACCCCTTGGCCTAACCATATCATCCAATATATGAATCTTTACCTCCGGACCATTCCAGAGTTGCTCGTCATGTCCGTGATCTCATCCGGGACTCCGAACAACATTCGGTTACCAACATACATAACTCATAAATATTATATCGTCAACGAACGTTAAGCGTGTGGACCCTATGGGTTCGAGAACTATGTAGACATGACCGAGACACCTCTCTGGTCAATAACCAATAGCGGGACCTGGATGCCCATATTGGCTCCTACATATTCTACGAAGATCTTTATCGGTCAGACCGCATAACAACATACGTTGTTCCCTTTGTCATCGGTATGTTACTTGCCCGAGATTCGATCGTCGGTATCTCAATACCTAGTTCAATCTCTTTACTGGAAAGTCTCTTTACTTGTTCTATAACACATCATCCCGCAACTAACTCATTAATTGCAATGCTTGCAAGGCTTAAGTGATGTGTATTACCGAGTGGGCCCAGAGATACCTCTCCGACAATCGGAGTGACAAATCCTAATCTTGAAATATGCCAACCCAACAAGTACCTTCAGAGACACCTGTAGAGCACCTTTATAATCACCCAGTTACATTGTGACGTTTGGTGGCACACAAAGTGTTCCTCCGGTAAACGGGAGTTGCATAATCTCATAGTCATAGGAACATGTATAAGTCATGAAGAAAGCAATAGCAACAAACTAAACGATCAAGTGCTAAGCTAACGGAATGGGTCAAGTCAATCACATCATTCTCCTAATGATGTGATCCCGTTAATCAAATGACAACTCATGTCTATGGTTAGGAAACATAACCATCTTTGAACAACGAGCTAGTCAAGTAGAGGCATACTAGTGACACTCTGTTTGTCTATGTATTCACACATGTATTATGTTTCCGGTTAATACAATTCTAGCATGAATAATAAACATTTATCATGATATAAGGAAATAAATAATAACTTTATTATTGCCTCTAGGGCATATTTCCTTCAGTCTCCCACTTGCACTAGAGTCAATAATCTAGTTCACATCTCCATGTGATTTAATACCAATAGTTCACATCATGATGTGATTAACACCCGTAGTTCATATCAACATGTGACCAACACCCAAAGGGTTTACTAGAGTCAATAATCTAGTTCACATCGCTATGTGATTGACACCCAAAAAGTACTAAGGTGTGATCATGTTTTGCTTGTGAGAGAAGTTTAGTCAACGGGTCTGCCACATTCAGATCCGTAAGTATTTTGCAAATTTCTATGTCAACAATGCTCTGCACGGAGCTACTCTAGCTAATTGCTCCCACTTTCAATATGTATCCAGATTGAGACTTAGAGTCATCTGGATCAGTGTCAAAATTTGCATCGACGTAACCCTTTACGACGAACATTTTTGTCACCTCCATAATCGAGAAACATATCCTTCTTCCACTAAGGATAATTTTGACTGCTGTCCAGTGATCTACTCCTAGATCACTATTGTACTCCCTTGCCAAAACCAGTGTAGGGTATACAATAGATCTGGTACATAGCATTGGCATATTTTATAGAACCTACGGCCAAGGCATAGGGAATGACTTTCATTCTCTTTCTATCTTCTGCCGTGGTCGGGCTTTGAGTCTTACTCAGTTTCACACCTTATAACACAGGCAAGAACTCTTTCTTTGACTGTTCCATTTTGAACTACTTCAAAATCTTGTCAAGGTATGTACTCATTGAAAAACTTATCAAGCGTCTTGATCTATCTCTATAGACCTTTATGCTCAATATGTAAACAGCTTCACCGAGGTCTTTCTTTGAAAAACTCCTTTTAAACACTCCTTTATGCTTTGCAGAATAATTCTACATTATCTCCGATCAACAATATGTCATTTACATATACTTATCAGAAATGCTGTAGTGCTCTCACTCACTTTCTTGTAAATACAAGCTTCACCGTAAGTCTGTATAAAACTATATGCTTTGATCAACTTATCAAAGCGTATATTCCAACTCCGAGATGCTTGCACCAGTCCATAGATGGATAGCTGGAGCTTGCATATTTTGTTAGCACCTTTAGGATTGACAAAACCTTCTAGTTGCATCATATACAACTCTTCTTTAATAAATCCATTAAGGAATGCTGTTTTATTTATCCATTTGCCAGATTTCATAAATGCGGCAATTTCTAACATGATTCGGACAGACTTAAGCATAGATACGAGTGAGAAACTCTCATCATAGTCAACACCTTGAACTTGTCGAAAACCTTTTGCGACAATTCTAGCTTTGTAGATAGTAACACTACTATCAGCGTCCGTCTTCCTCTTGAAGATCCATATAATCTCAATGGCTCGCCGATCAAAGGGCAAGTCAATCAAAGTCCATACTTTGTTCTCATACATGGATCTCATCTCAGATTTCATGGCCTCAAGCCATTTCGCAGAATCTGGGCTCATCATCGCTTCCTCATAGTTCATAGGTTCATCATGGTCAATTAACATGACCTCCAGAAAAGAATTACCGTACCACTCTGGTGCGGATCTCACTCTGGTTTACCTACGAGGTTCGGTAGTAACTTGATCTGAAGTTACATGATCATCATCATTAGCTTCCTCACTAATTGGTGTAATAGTCACAGGAACAGATTTTTGTGATGAACTACTTTCCAATAATGGAGCAGGTACAGTTACCTCATCAAGTTCTACTTTCCTCCCACTCACTTCTTTCGAGAGAAACTCCTTCTCTAGAAAGGATCCATTCTCAGCAACAAATATCTTGCCTTCGGATCTGTGATAGAAGGTGTACCCAACATTTTCTTTTGGGTATCCTATGAAGACGCACTTCTCCGATTTGGGTTTGAGCTTATCAGGTTGAAACTTTTCACATAAGCATTGCAACCTCAAATTTTAAGAAATGACAGCTTAGGTTTCTTGCCAAACCATAGTTCATATGGTGTCGTCTCAACGGATTTAGATGGTGCCCTATTTAACGTGAATGTAGCTGTCTCTAATGCATAACCCCAAAAAGATAGTGGTAAATTGGTAAGAGACATCATAGATCACACCATATCTAATAAAGTATGGTTACGACGTTCGGACACACCATTACACTGTGGTGTTCTAGGTGGCGTGAGTAGTGAAACTATTTCACATTGTTTTAAATGAAGGCCAGACTCATAAATCAAATATTTTACTTCTGCAATCATATCGTAGAAACTTTTATTTTTGTTACAATGATTCTCCACTTCACTCTGAAATTCTTTGAACTTTTCAAATGTTTCAGACTTGTGTTTCATCAAGTAGATATACTCATATCTGCCCAAATCATCTATGAAGATCAGAAAATAATGATACCTGCCGCGAGCCTCAATATTCATCGGACCACATACATCAGTATGTATGATTTCCAACAAATCTGTTGCTCGCTCCATTGTTCCGGAGAACGGAGTCTTAGTCATCTTGCCCATGAGGCATGGTTCGCAAGCATCAACTGATTCATAATCAAGTGATTCCATAAGCCCACCAGCTTGGATTTTCTTCATGCGCTTTACACTAGTATGACCTAAACGGCAGTGCCACAAATAAGTTGCACTATCATTATTAACTTTGCATCTTTTGGCTTCAATATTATGAAAATGTGTATCACCACGATCGAGATCCAACAAACCATTTTCATTGGGTGTATGACCATAGAAGGTTTTATTCATGTAAACAGAACAACAATTATTCTCTAACTTACATGAATAACCGTATTGCAATAAAAATGATCCAATCATATTTATGCTCAACGCAAACACTAAATAACATTTATTTTAGGTTTAACACTAATCCCGAAAGTATAGTGAGTGTGCGATGATGATCATATCAATCTTGGAACCATTTCCAATACACATTGTCACTTCACCCTTAACTAGTCTCTGTTCATTCTGCAACTCCCGTTTCGAGTTACTATTCTTAGCAACTGAACTAGTATCAAATACTGAGGGGTTGCTATAAACACTAGTAAAGTACACATCAATAACATGTATATCAAATATACCTATGTTCACTTTTCCATCTTTCTTATCCGCCAATTACTTGGGGTAGTTCCTCTTCCAGTGACCAGTTCCTTTGCAGTAGAAACACTCAGTTTCAGGCTTAGGTCCAGACTTGGGTTTTTTCACTTGAGCAGCAACTTGCTTGCCGTTCTTCTTGAAGTTCCCCTTTCTTCCCTTTGTCCCTTTACTTGAAACTAGTGGTTTTGTTTACCATCAACACTTGATGCTTTTCTTTATTTCTACCTTCGTCGATTTCAGCATCACGAAGAGCTTGGGAATCGTTTCCGTTATCCCTTGCATATTATAGTTCATCACGAAGTTCTACTAACTTGGTGATGGTGACTAGAGAATTCCATCAATCACTATTTTATCTGGAAGATTAACTCCCACTTGATTCAAGCGATTGTAGTACCCAGACAATCTGAGCACATGCTCACTGCTTGAGCTATTCTCCTCCATCTTTTTAGCTATAGAACTTGTTGGAGACTTCATATCTCTCAACTCGGGTATTTGCTTGAAATATTAACTTCTACTCCTGGAACATCTCATATGGTCCATGACGTTCAAAACATCTTTGAAGCCCCGATTCTAAGCCGTTTAAGCATGGTGCACTAAACTATCAAGTAGTCATCATATTGAGCTAGCCAGACGTTCATAACATCCGCATCTGCTCCTGCAATAGGTTTGTCACCTAGCGGTGCATCAAGGACATAATTCTTCTATGCAGCAATGAGGATAAACCTCAGATCACGGATCCAATCCGCATCATTGCTACTAACATCTTTCAACTAAGTTTTCTCTAGGAACATATCAAAAATAAAATAGGGGAGCTAAACGCGAGCTATTGATCTACAACATAGATATACTAATACTACCAAGACTAAGTTCATGATAAATTTAAGTTCAATTAATCATATTACTTAAGAACTCCCACTTAGATAGACATCCCTCTAATCATCTAAGTGATCACGTGATCCAAATCAACTAAACCGTAACCGATCATCACGTGAAATGGAGTAGTTTTCAATGGTGAACATCATTATGTTGATCATATCTACTATATGATTCATGCTCGACCTTTCGGTCTCCAGTGTCCGGAGGCCATATCTGCATATGCTAGGCTCGTCAAGTTTAACCTGAGTATTCTGCATGTGCAAAACTGGCTTGCACCCGTTGTAGATGGACGTAGAGCTTTTCACACCCGATCATCACGTGGTGTCTGGGCACGACGAACTTTGGCAATGGTGCATACTCAGGGAGAACACTTTTATCTTGAAATTTAGTGAGAGATCATCTTATAATGCTACCGTCGATCAAAGCAAGATAAGATGCATAAAAGATAAACATCACATGCAATCAATATAAGTGATATGATATGGTCATCATCATCTCGTGCTTGTGATCTCCATCTCCGAAGCACCGTCATGATCACCATCGTCACCAGCGCGACACCTTGATCTCCATTGTAGAATCATTGTCGTCTCGCCAATCTTATGCTTCTATGACTATCGCTACCGCTTAGTGATAAAGTAAAGCATTACAGGGCGATTGCATTGCATACAATAAAGCGACAACCATATGGCTCCTGCCAGTTGCCGATGACTCGGTTACAAAACATGATCATCTCATACAATAAAATTTAGCATCATGTCTTGACCATATCACATCACAACATGCCCTGCAAAAACAAGTTAGACGTCCTCTACTTTTTTGTTGCAAGTTTTACGTGGCTGCTACTGGGCTTAGCAAGAACCGTTCTTACCTACGCATCAAAACCACAATGATAGTTCGTCAAGTTGGTGCTGTTTTAACCTTCGCAAGGACCGAGCGTAGCCACACTCGGTTCAACTAAAGTTGGAGAAACTGACACCCGCCAGCCACCTGTGTGCAAAGCACGTCGGTAGAACCAGTCTCGCGTAAGCATACGCGTAATGTCGGTCTGGGCCGCTTCATCCAACAATACCGCCGAACCAAAGTATGACATGCTGGTAAGCAGTATGACTTATATCGCCCACAACTCACTTGTGTTCTACTCGTGCATATGACATCTATGCATAAAACCTGGCTCGGATGCCATTGTTGGGGAACGTAGTGATTTCAAAAAATTTCCTACGCACACGCAGGATCATGGTGATGCATAGCAACGAGAGGGGAGAGTGTTGTCTACATACCCTTGTAGACCGTTTGCGGAAGCATTATATCAATGCGGTTGATGTAGTCGTACGTCTTCACGATCTGACCAATCCAAGTACCGAAAGCACGGCACCTCCGAGTTTTGCACATGTTCGGCTCAGTGACGTCCTCGCCTTCTCGATCCAGCAAGAGGGGCGAAGTAGTAGATGAGTTCCGGCAGCACGACAGTGTGGTGACGGTGTTGGTGAAGAACAATATCCGTAGGGCTTCGCCTAAGCACTATGAAAACTATGACGGAGGATAAACTAGAGGGGACGGGGTTGCCGGCACACGGCTTGGTGTTTCTTGATGTGTCTTTGGTGCTAGCCCCGCCCCTCTATTTATATGTTGAGCCCTGGGGTCGAAACTTGGAGCAAAAGCCTCCTCAAAGTCGGTTTTGCCCGAAAGGCAAGAGTCCCACTCGGACTCCAGGACCAAACGCCACAATCCTTGGCGTCTGGCCTAGACGCCATGGGCCTTGGCGTCTGGCCCAGGGCCAGACGCCAGGGTCTCCGACGTTTGGCCCCCTGGCCTCCACAAAACTCCTTTTGTACCGACGTATAGCCCCGTGGGCCTGACCCCTTGGCCTAACCATATCATCCAATATATGAATCTTTACCTCCGGACCATTCCAGAGCTCCTCGTCATGTCCGTGATCTCATCCGGGACTCCGAACAACGTTCGGTTACCAACATACATAACTCATAAATATTATATCGTCAACGGACATTAAGCGTGCGGACCCTACGGGTTCGAGAACTATGTAGACATGACCGAGACACCTCTCTGGTCAATAACCAATAGCGGGACCTAGATGACCATATTGGCTCCTACATATTCTATGAAGATCTTTATCGGTCAGACCGCATAACAACATACGTTGTTCCCTTTGTCATCGGTATGTTACTTGCCCGAGATTCGATCGTCGGTATCTCAATACCTAGTTCAATCTCTTTACTGGAAAGTCTCTTTACTTGTTCTATAACACATCATCCCGCAACTAACTCATTAATTGCAATGCTTGCAAGGCTTAAGTGATGTGTATTACCGAGTGGGCCCAGAGATACCTCTCCGACAATCGGAGTGACAAATCCTAATCTCGAAATATGCCAACCCAACAAGTACCTTTGGAGACACCTGTAGAGCACCTTTATAATCACCCAGTTACGTTGTGACGTTTGGTGGCACACAAAGTGTTCCTCCGGTAAACGGGAGTTGCATAATCTCATAGTCATAGGAATATGTATAAGTCATGAAGAAAGCAATAACAACAAACTAAACGATCAAGTGCTAAGCTAACGGAATGGGTCAAGTCAATCACATAATTCTCCTAATGATGTGATCCCGTTAATCAAATGACAACTCATGTCTATGGTTAGGAAACATAACCATCTTTGATCAACGAGCTAGTCAAGTAGAGGCATACTAGTGACACTCTGTTTGTCTATGTATTCACACATGTATTATGTTTCCAGTTAATACAATTCTAGCATGAATAATAAACATTTATCATGATATAAGGAAATAAATAATAACTTTATTATTGCCTCTAGGGCATATTTCCTTCACCTACGTATGCTCAACCAAATCATTTTGCAGCTGCATGTGAGTTTCCCAATCACGCATTTCGTGATGAAATTGGATGAACTCTGCAAAAGGTTGCCGCTCCTCCATGCTTAGGCACAACGTTCTCACCCTGAAACTGAAACCATTGATCGTAGATACGTTCCGGATTCTCATCCTCTACGATCATATTATGCATGATCACATAAGCAGTCATCACCTCCCACAACTTCTTGGTGCTCCATCGAGATTGCAGAATAATAAAGGCACGCTCGATGTCCTTCCTAGCACTCTCTTGCTCTTAGGCAAATCTTTTCCTCTTCTCTCCGATAGGGT
The DNA here is from genome assembly GCF_056163025.1 of Triticum urartu. Lineage (NCBI taxonomy): Eukaryota > Viridiplantae > Streptophyta > Magnoliopsida > Poales > Poaceae > Triticum > Triticum urartu. The sequence continues at coordinate 459,063,162 of NC_141876.1, read as the reverse complement.
TGAGGATTCTCCTCACAATAGTGATCCACTGAGGATAGATACCATCACCTAGGTAGTATCCTTTGTCGTTGTTGTGGCCGTTGATGGTAACATTCACCGGCGGGCTGTTGCCTTCGGCAAGCCTTGCAAACACCGGCAAGCGTTGAAACACATTGATATCATTGTGCGATCCGGCCATGCCAAAGAAAGAGTGCTAGATCCAAAGATCTTGTGAGGCCACGGCCTCAAGTATGACAATGCAAGCCCTGACATGGCCCTTATATTGCCCTTGCCAAGTAGAAGGGCAGTTCTTTCACTCCCAGTGCATGTAGTCTATGCGTCCAAGCATCCATGGGAAACCCCTGCTGGCATTCATCGTCAACAAGCGGGTTGTATCTTGAGCAGTCGACTCTCTCAAGTACTCAGTGTCAAACACAGCAATCACAGCCTTGCAGAACTTGTACATGGAGTCTAGGCATGTAGACTCCCTCATACGGACGTACTCATCAATGAGATCATCGGGCACTCCATATGCAAGCATTCGGATGGCTGCAGTGCATTTCTAATAAGATGAGAAGCCAATCTTTCCAAGGGCATCCTCTTTGCACTCGAAATAATTATCGTATCTGACCACCCCCTCTCTAATACGGTTGAAAAGATGCCTAGCCATACGGAAATGCCGCCAGAATTTCTGATGTTTGAACAATGGGTTGGTTGTGTCAAAGTAGTCCTTCCAGAGAAGGAAATGGCCGCTTGCTCAGTTGCGATTCAATGCCGGAAGGTGCCCCGGGATCGAGCCACGGAACAACGGCCGCTGCCTATTAAGGTGGTCATGGACCAACATGGTAGCCAAGATCTCCTCCTCATCATCGGACGAGGAATCGTCGGTGTCACAAAGGCAATTGTGGAAAAAGAACTCATCGGCGGAGTCCATTTTGTACCTTGGCAAACTGCCGAACAGCTTGCGGGTGTCGACGAAGAAGCTGGCCGGCGAAGAGATGTGCGCCTCCCTTGGACCAGGTGGCTAGCCTGGCGGTGTTTGACGAGCGTGCCGGCATCAGGACAGCGGGCGTTGTTGGACGAAGGAGCTGGCCGAGGCTGTCGGTGTCAAAACCGGCAGATCTCGGGGTAGGGGGTCCCGAGCTGTGGATTTAGGATCAATGGTAACAGGGACGATGAACAAAGTGTTTTTACCCAGGTTCGGGCCCTCTCTGTGGAGGTAAAACACTACGTCCTGCTTTTGTTTATATCAATGGAGTATCAAGTACAGAGTTGATCTACCTCGAGATCATATATTGTGGTCTAAACCCTAGAGGTATGATGAGTAATGTCATAATGATCTAACATATCTCTATCAACTAGCGTAGCCTCAGTTTATATAATGCACCAAAGGCCTAGGATAACAAGAGTCCTAATCGAATACGCCGGTGGGGAGGAGTCCTTGTCTTAATCACCAAGTCTCGTGGAATCTTCCTCGTGTATACGAACTGGCCCATGAGTATACGGCCATGGGGGTCCTCGGCCCAATCTAACTGATCGGGAGACGACGTGGTGAGTACCTCTAGTCCAGGATACCGTCAGTAGCCCCCTGAACCGGTCTTCAAGTTGGGGACGCTCCTCGATTCTTCTGAACTGTTCTTCATCTTCGGTCGTTGGTCTTGAAAACTGGTTCAACAAATCATCTCATCTTCGATCTTGAGGATCGCCGAAGTGGATCCGGAGAGTTTACACGTCGAGTATCCGAGGAGACCCTTTAAGTTATCAGCCTTTATCAATGCCTTGTTATTTTTATCCCACACCTCGGGTTTGAAGTTGTTCCTGTGCGGCGGTGTCCTCTTGCATCGGAGCTCCAACGCCGGACTGCATTCGAGATATCTTCTGTAGCCGAGCACCAATGCCGAACTATATCCGAGCTCCAACGACGGACTGTATCCGAGCTCCAATGTCGGACTATATCCGAGGTGTCATAAATCACCTTGGCTTGAAGAAGTTTGAAGGAGGTTATCCTGGTTTAACGCTGAAAAGTTCTCTATGGAACGAGCCATTCGAATCCGAGCTTTATGCCGGACCACTTCCGAGCTCCAACTCATGTCTATGGTTTTGAGAAGTTGACGCCAGATAGGTCCAGATGGTACCTATTGTTGTCTGAAGACGCGTTTGCCCATAGTTCGGTCAAGCCGAACACTAGGCACTTTGAATTTTCTGCACTGAACAGGAAATGCAGTAACCCCCGAGACACTGGTCGGGTGGCAACACCAGATCAGGGTTCGATGTGCCCCTTTCATCTTTATAAATAATGAGAGTGAAGCCCAGTAGCCCCCGAGCCTTAATGTGGGCACGGGTGGCCGAATTAAGGATCGATATCCGGGCGAAAAAATTTATTGTGTTTAACACAAACTTCTCGAAAAGAGAATAAAGATCTCTTAAAGGAGCTAGAGCCAGCGAAAGCTGGGCTCACCAAGGTTGGCCCCAAGGGGCTTAATAGATAGGAAATCGATGCCACTTGGGATTTAGGAGAGCTTTATGTAAGTTGTTCGCTTGGTATTTAAAATATGAGCTGCAATAAATCGACTTTACTCGCAATTTATGATCCTATGTATCCAAGTATTTTACATGATTAATGCTCAGATCCGCATTGTACAAAACTTTGTTGACCGACCATCGGCTTCCACCTCCTCGGCCAGCAGCCGAGGAGTGTTTGTCCTTCTTTATAAAGCCTTCATGAGAGCAAAGATTTACGACAAACAAGGCAATCCGGTCATACAGTTTGATAAACAAAGGTACGCGGAGAGATATGTTATATTAAGAAACATCTTCCAAGGAAAATAGTCCTGTTATCGGTTCCTTTCTTTGGGCAGTCATGCTTTGTAACACCCTCGATGCGACTATAGCTCCCACGTGTCGAGGCACGACTTAGAGATATAATCGCATTGAAGGCATATGTCGCAAGTCAGGCAATCTTCACAACATCCCATGTAATATGATAATGAAAGGGGAGATAACATAGTTGGCTTACACTTGCCACGTCAATCAAGTACATAAATAACATTACATCATCCAAAACACTCATGGCCCGACTACGGCGCCAAAATAAAAGAGAACCCAACATGCGACACGGTCCCGTTCACCCCCAACTGGGCACCGCTACTGATCATCGGGAAAGGAAACATAGTATCATTGAGAGTCTTCGTCGAACTCCCACTTGAGCTCATACGCGTCTCCTGGAGCGGAATCATCAGGCCCTGCATCTGGTGTAATAGTAATCTGTGAGCCATAGGGACTCAGCAATCTCGCACCCTCGCGATCAAGACTATTTAAGCTCATAGGAAGGGGTAAGGCAAATATAAGTGGAGCTGCAGCAAGCGACTAGCATGTATGGTGGCTAACTTATTCGCAAAAGAGAGCGAGAAGAGAAGGCAAAGCGCGAGCGCATAACTAAAGAGGGCAATCCTGCGGCAAACATTACTCCAACACCGTGTCCACTTCCCGGACTCCGCCGAGAAGAGGCCATCACGGCTACACACTCAGTTGATTCATTTTTAATTAAATTAAGGTTTAAGTTATCTACAACCGGACATTAACAAATTCCCATCTGCCCATAACCGCGGGCACGGCTTTCGAAAGTTCAATCCCTGCAGGGGAGTCCCAACTTAGCCCATGACAAGCTCTCACGGTCAACGAAGGAATAGACCTCCTCCCAAGACGTTCCGATCAGACTCGGTATCTCGGTAATTCAAGATACTTCGACAGGTTAAAACAAGACCAGCAACACCGCCCGAATGTGCCGAAAAATCCCGATAGGAGATGCACATATCTCTTTCTCAGGGCACACTCAGATTGTCTTAGGTACGGGTAGGCCAGCCCAGAGTTGCCCCTGGTGGCCACCGGTAGCTGACAGGTGGACCAACACTCAGAGGAGCACTGGCCCGGGGGGGGGGGGGGGGTAAAATAAGATGACCCTTGAGTCTGTAGAACCCAAGGGAAAGAAAAAGGCTAGGTGGAAAATGGTTAAACCAAGGTTGGGCATTGCTGGAAAAGCTTTAATCAAGGCAAACTATCAAGGGGTTCCCATTATAACCCAACCGCGTAAGGAACGCAAAATCCGGGAACATAACACCGATATGACGGAAACTAGGGCGGCAAGAGTGGAACAAAACACTAGGCGAGAGGCCGAACCTTCCACCCTTTACCAAGTATATAGATGCATTAAGATAACATGTCAATATAATGATATCCCAAAAAGTAAATAAATGATGTTCCAACAAGGAACGACCTCCAATCTTCACCTGCAACTAGCAACGCTATAAGAGGGATTGAGCAAAGCGGTAACATAGCCAATCAACGGTTTGCTAGGTCAACGGTGGGTTAGAGGTTTGGCATGGCAATTTGGGAGGCTTGCAAGCAAGTGGTAGGCATCGTAGCAATGGCATAGCAAAAGAGCGAGCAAACTAGCATAGCAAAGATATTAGTGATTTCGAGGGTATGATCATCTTGCCTGCACAGTTGTCAGAGTTGACTGGATCCTCGAAAGCAAACTCAACGGGCTCCTCGTTAGCGAACTCGTCTCCCGGCTCTACCCAAACAAGACAAACAAGCAACAAGGATACAATCAACCACGTGCAAACTCAAACAACACGATGCAGAGATGATATGCTATGCGGGATGCGATGCGGGATGCAAAAATGCAAGATATGACAGGAAATGCATGAACCTGGCCTCAACTTGGAAATCCAAGTGTGCCACTGGAAAGATGAGATGAAATCGCTTGAAAACGATATAAAGAACGCCGGAATCGGAGTTACGGTTTGGAAAATGGCAAGCGATTCAAAAATGACACCGGTCTGCGATTTACAGCAAGTAGGCATCTAAATGCAATGAGATGAACATGCTACAGCCACCAAACATGACAACAAAATACATGGCAGGGATGCACACAAGATGCTTAACAAAAGTCTAGCACTGAGCTACGGCCAATTCATCCATTAACAGGTTCAAACAAGCATGGCAAAAACGCAAATGGTAAAACAGATCTCAGACTTAGTGAAATTAACACTTGTCTGGAATTTCAGATCATATAGCCCTCTTCGGAGCAACAAAACAACATGCTACAGGACCTGAACATGACAAAGAAAGACATGGCAGGGAGCTACTCAACAAGCTTAACAAAAGTCCCTTAGTGACCTTGAGCCAAAAGGGATCACAAAATATACTAACAAGCACACGAACATAGCAAAAACATAATCAGTTTTCAGACTTAGTGAAAACTGGGACATGCTGAAACATAACTCACCAAGGCATGTAAACGAGCTCGATGCACTCACTACGGTGCAAGTCATGGCAAGACAAGCATACATACATTAAGAAGGCACAAAATACAAGCTATACATGGCAAGAACAATGGCATAGCATGCACGGATCAACTACAATAACATCGGCAAAATCGCAAACAAGTTGACGATCTGCCCCGATTCGCAACGAAGCAAAAGTAGAGCTCGATTGATTCAAGCTAGGGTGATCCATAATTGCAAACAAATACATGGATGGATAGAGCACTACAATATTAACAAAACTCCCTTAATTGTCATCCTCAAAAGAGGCACGAATCACTAGGAAACAACAAGAACATATGGCATCATGAACTAAATAATCCCAGACTTAGTGAAAACTACTAAGTCCCTGAAAACAGATTCACCGGGTGCCTCACTTTGCAAGCTTGCACAAGTCACCACACACATCACAAAAATGCATGGGTTGCACCTATAGAAAGATAACAAAATCCTTAACAAAACATATGTAGGACTCACAGGCATATCATGCACACAACAATCATGGCAAATTTGACAAAAGTCTAAGATGAACTAGCAGATCTGACAATTAATTCACGAAGCCTCCTTATAATAGAATTTCGGGAATCAAGATGAACTCAAATGAAAATTATGCAATGGAATGAAATTATGTACTCATCGAGACGAACATTTTGATATACTATATGTCCAAAACGGAGCTACGGATGCGGAGATATCACAGGCCAAAGTTAGCACAAAAATTAGGGTTCGGAGGAGAAAAAGTCAACCCGCGGATCTCAGATCCAGATCTGCACGGATTTCGATGCACGCCGGATCTACTGTTCACCGCCGGAGTTCCTGTTCACCGGTGGAGTTCATGGCGGCCGGAGCTCGGAGACGAGGAGGGAGAGGCCGGAGTGGCGGAGGAGGCGGCGCCGGCGACGAGGCGGCGGCCGGAGGCGGCAAGGGGTGGCGGCCGGCGACGAGGTGGCCCGGGGCGGAGCTTGCCCCGGCCGGAAATGGTGCGGTGGCGGCGGGCTTCGACGGCGGTGGGGCTCGGGCACCCGGGGCTGGGGAAGATGAGGCGGGGAGGAGGCGCGGGCTCTGGCCCGAGCGGCGGAGAGGCGGGCCCGCTCCGGGCCTGACGGGCCGGCGGGAGTGGCGGCGGTGATGTGGTCCGCCCGCGCCACGTGGCGCCCGGTGGTTGGCGGCGGCGGATCCGGACGTTGTCCGGCGCGGGTCGGACACGTCCGGCGGCGGCGGAGATCTTTTTTTTAGGGTTTCGTGGGAGGAGAAGATCCGAAAACGGGGGGGGGGGGTCTATTTATAGGCATAAGTGGAGCTAGGAGAGTCCAAATGAGGTGCGGTTTTCGGCCACGCGATCGTGATCGAACGCTCTAGATGATGGAGCAGAGTTTGGTGGGTTCTAGGCCAAATTGGAGGGGTGTTGGGCTGCAACTCGCACGAGGCCTTTTGGGTCCCTCGGTTAACCGTTGGAGTTTCAAACGAAGTCCAAATGATACGAAACTTGACAGGCGGTCTACCGGTAGTAAACCAAGGCTGCTTGGCAAGTCTCGGTCCAATCCGGAAATGTTTAATCCCCACACACGAAAGAAAGCTAGAAATGACCACCGGAGGAGAACGAAGCGCCGGAATGCAAAACGGACAACGGGGAAAATGCTCGAATGCATGAGACAAACACGTATGCAAATGCAATGCACATGATGACATGATATGAGATGCATGACCAAGACAACAACACACGGAGACAAAAAAAACCTGAACCCGAGGAAAATAAACATAACTTAACGCCGGAAACGGCAAGAGTTGGAGTACAAATTGGGAAAGTTACATCCGGGGTGTTACAACACTTCACCACTACGAAAGGATCTCGTCCCGAGATCTAGGACTGAAAGAACGCCGGGTACTCAGAACGGAGGTGATCCTCGCGTTCCCAGGTAGCTTCACAGTCGAAATGGTGTGACCACTTGACTTTGAGAAATTTGATTGACTTGTTGCGAGTCTTGCGTTCAGTCTCTTCAAGAATAGCAACTGGGTGCTCACGATAAGAGAGATCTTCTTGGAGCTCAATGTCCTCGAAGTCGACGGTGCGGTCAGGAGTCTTGAAGCACTTTCGAAGCTGAGAGACATGGAACACGTCATGAACATTTGCAAAGTTTGAAGGAAGCTCGAGTTGATAGGCGAGGTCGCCTCTCTTGCTGACAATCTTGAAAGGTCCCACGTATCTAGGGGAAAGCTTCCCTTTGATACCGAAGCGACGAGTACCTTTCATAGGAGAGACGCGGAGGTAAACATGATCTCCGATCTCGAAAGCCAAATCACGGTGCTTACTATCATAGTAGCTCTTCTGGCGGGATTGGGCTGCTTTGAGGTTATCACGAATGACTTTGCACATTTCCTCTGCTTCTGTGATTAAGTCATTACCCAAAAGCTGACGTTCACCGGTTTCAGACCAGTTGAGAGGGGTACGGCACTTCCTATCATACAGAATTTCAAATGGGGCCTTGCCCGAACTTGCTTGAAAACTATTGTTGTAGGAGAATTCAGCATAAGGAAGACAATCCTCCCACTTCATGCCGAAGGAGATCACACAAGCCCTGAGCATATCTTCAAGAATCTGGTTGACACGCTCGACTTGACTGCTTGTTTGGGGATGGAAAGCTGTGCTGAAGCGGATGTTGGTGCCCATGGCCTTCTGAAAAGAATCCCAAAACTTCGAGGTAAAGATGCTGCCACGATCTGAAGAGATCACTTGAGGAATACCGTGCAGAGAGACAATGCGAGAGGTATAGAGTTCCGCCAATTGAGCTGCAGTGATCGACTCTTTGATAGGCAGAAAGTGAGCCACTTTGGTGAGTTTGTCGACGACAACGAATATAGCATCATTGCCACGCTTGGACTTAGGGAACCCAGTCACGAAGTCCATTTCAATGTGGTCAAACTTCCATTCTGGAATGGCAAGAGGTTGGAGGAGACCAGCTGGCCTTTGATGTTCTGCCTTCACTCTTCTGCAGACATCACATTCATTCACGAATTGAGCGATCTCGTGCTTCATTCGAGTCCACCAATAAGCTTGCTTAAGGTCCTGATACATCTTCGTGCTCCCAGGGTGGATGGAGAGGAGAGAATTGTGAGCCTCGTTCATGATCACTTTACGGAGGTCACCTTTGGGTACAACAATACAATCCTCGAAGAAGAGAGTGTCCTTGTCATCAAGGCGGTAGCACTTGTACTTGGACTGACTCTTGGCAATCGCAATCTTCACCTTTTTCACCATAGCATCAAGAAGCTGGGCTTGGCGAATCTGGTCTTCTAAGGTAGGAGAGACTTGAAGGTTGGCGAGGAAACCTTGAGGAACAACTTGCAGATTAAGTTTGCGGAAAGCTTCACAAAGCTCGGGTTGATAAGGCTTGAGAATCAGACTGTTGCAGTAAGCCTTCCTGCTCAAAGCGTCAGCAATCACATTGGCCTTGCCTGGAGTATACTCGATACTCGGATTATACTCTTGAATCATTTCGACCCAACGAGTTTGCCTGAGGTTGAGATTAGGCTGAGTGAAGATGTACTTGAGACTCTTGTGATCAGTGAAAATGTCCACTTTTCTTCCCAATAGAAGATGTCTCCAAGTCAAAAGAGCATGCACAACTGCCGCCAACTCGAGATCATGAGTGGGGTAGTTCTTCTCATTAGGCTTCAACTGGCGAGATGTATAAGCAACAACTTTCTTCTCTTGCATCAATACTGCACCAAGACCTTGGATAGAGGCATCACAAAAGACCTCGTACGGTTTGGATTCATCAGGTGGAGTCAGAACTGGAGTAGTGATGAACTTCTCTTTCAAAGTGTTGAAAGCAATATCGCACTCCGGAGACCAAACATACTTGACGTGCTTCTGGAGAAGATTTGAGAGAGGCTTCGCGATCTTAGAAAAGTTTTCAACGAATCTTCGGCAATAGCTTGAGAGACCGAGAAAACTGCGGAGTTGCTTCACGTTCTGAGGAGGTTCCCAATTCACAATTGCAGACACCTTCTCAGGATTCACGGCAATGCCCTTGGCAGAGATGATATGACCAAGATAAAGAACCTCAGCAAGCCAAAATTCACACTTGGAGAACTTGGCGTAGAACTGATGTTCTCTGAGCTTATCAAGAACCAAACGCAAGTGCTTGGCATGATCTCGCTTGTTCTTCGAGAAAACCAGAATGTCGTCGAGATAGACCAAAACGAAGTCATTGGTGTAGGCGTTGAAGATGAAGTTCATCATGCGAGAGAACGTCGGAGGAGCGTTGGCGAGGCCGAAAGACATGACAGTGTATTCATATGAACCAAAGCTTGTTCTGAATGCTGTCTTGGGAATATCTTCTTCACGAATGCGAATCTGGTGATAACCCATACGGAGATCAAGCTTGGAGAATACTTGGGCACCTTTGAGTTGTTCGAACAGCTCATTGATGTTGGGAAGTGGGTATTTGTTCTTGATGGTCTTCTTGTTCACTGGACGGTAATCAACACAAAGTCGGTTCGTTCCATCCTTCTTCTTCACAAAAAGAACACCACAACCCCACGGAGAAGAACTAGGCCGGATGAGACCCATTCTTTCTTGCTCATCGAGTTGTTTCTTTAGCTCCTTCAACTCTTCAGGTCCGAGCTTGTAAGGACGTTTGCACACAGGTTCCGTGCCGGGCTCAAGATCAATAACAAATTCAACTGGCCGGTGCGGAGGCATTCCTGGAAGCTCTTCTGGAAAGACGTCTTGATATTCACAAACGACTGGAATTTGAGAGATGGCATCCAATTCACCCTTCTCATTGAGAGAAAACAGACGGATGGTATTATCCCGAGCGGCAAAGACAATTACATCCTCAGATGAATGAGTCAATTGAATCTGCCTGGCTGCACAATCAAGCTGAGCCTTGTGCTTAGAAAGCCAATCCATCCCGAGAATAAGATCAATATCTGAGTCACCGAGAACCGTTGGAGAAGATAGAAACTTGTAGTCACCCAAAGTGATAGTAACATCCGGAGCAATGGAGTTAGCATGCATGCGCTTACCGGGAGAGACAACTGCTAAAGGACTAGGCAAAATTTGCAAAGGCAAACCATGCTTAGATGAAAACGGTCTCGAGATGAAACAATGCGATGCACCCGTGTCAAAAAGAACTTTTGCAGGAATATTATTAACAGGATGGTTACCCATGATCACATCTGACGAGTCCTCTGCCTGAGCTGCATTCATCAAATTGACCTTGGCATGCTTGGGGTTATGCTTGACCACAGCTGTACTTGCCGATCTGACAGGAGGAGGAGGAAGACGCCTCTGGTTGAGACACTTGTTGGCATAGTGACCCTTCTGTTGGCACTTGTTCCACGTGACCTCTGAAAGCGGACGGTGATACGGAGCACTCAATCTTGGAGCTTGAGACGAAGTCTTGTTCTGAAAGCTAGGGTTGGGTGGGTGGGAAGAACCACTGCCACCTTTGCTCTTCTGCTGATACGGCTGACGGAACGGAGGAGGAGGAAGCCAAAACTTCTGCTGCTTGGCCACTTGAGTAGAGGAAGAAGGAGTAACATCTCTGACTCGCTTCTTGGAAGCATCACACCTCAACTGAGCAGCCTCTTGCTTCAGTGCCATGTTGTAGAACTCATCGTACCTCAAGGGCTCGAAGAGGACAAGAGCTACCTGAATTTCTTCTCTGAGACCACCCCTGAACTGATATATCATGCTCTTCTCATCAGGCACGTCCTGCTTGGCAAAGCGGGCAACCTTCTGGAACAACTTGTTGTAGTCATAGACAGACAAAGAGCCTTGCTTCAGATTGCGGAATTCCTCACGCTTGCTTTCAACCACGCTCTGGGGAATATGATGAGCTCGGAAATCTCGACGGAAATCATCCCAAGTGATAATACGTCCACCTCTGGAGTCCTTGTACTGCTGGAACCATTCTGCAGCTTGATCTTTGAGTTGGAAGGAAGCGAACTTAACAAAGTCCTCAGGCCTGACGTTACTGCACTCGAAATGCTTGCACAGATCCACAAGCCAATCGTCAGCATCGGTTGCCTCAACACAATTGCTGAAAGTGTTTGGCCCGTTAGCAAGGAACTGGTTGAGTGTAGCAAAGTGACTCTGATTGCTGCCTTGATTCCCTTGACTGCCTTGATTGCGCTCTTGAAGAATTTGCATGATCAGCTGTGTGTTTGCATTGGTTGCGGCCATCACAGCTTGCCATGCCTCTGGAGGAGGTGGAGGTGGATCAGGATTCGGAGTCATGCGCGTTGGAGGAGCCATCCTGAAGAGGTTGACTACCATTAGCACATTGATAGATAAATATTGAAGCTGAATCCAACGGAATGAAAATTGCAACATATAGTCTTCACATCCGAACAAAATGAACGAATGCATTCCTCTTGAAATGGTCACATATCCATAAATTGAGAAGCCACGTAGAATTAAGGTAGAGAAATAAATCAACAAGGTACGGATCAAGAACGAATAATTGGTAAGAAATCCAATCTCAAACCAATATTCGTGGAAGAAGAACTAGAGCTACTAGAATTCCCACCTATGAAACTCCCGAACCTTTCCGGTTATGCAATCAGGTGTTGGGGATACAGGGGAAGCATAATATCTCACCCAAACTAGCAAATCCTACATCCAGCTGTATCCATCCTTCAACACATAACCAAGAAAACTTCGGAAACCATCTACCTCAACCTTCGAAAAGCATCCGTTATACAAGTTATGGCGATACTCCCGAACTCCCGCCCCAGTACTGGGTGGCGTCGAGGTTATCTCACCAACGAACTTCATAAAAGAGATTTTCGATGTCGGCGTACTAGATTCAGGTATTCCAGAATTGCAACGATAAAATTATGATGACAACACCTCAGAGCTCAACTCCCCGGGACACTTCCACTAAACCCCTGACAGGAGGCACCAAGACAATGTTCTCATCATAAAACCATCGGAACGATTCCAAGATACCCGCGTGATCCTAATTTTTTTTAGTGAAATTTGAGAAGAGAAGAGTCAAAACTCTACGTTAGGATGCCTTACCAGAGCGATGAGGAGACTGGGAAGTAAAAAGAATTCCTAAACTCTCTGATATATAATTCCTAAAAGACTCAAAACATTTTTCTAGACACAACTCGGCCGCTAAAAACGATCAAGCAATGGGGCTCCTAAGGTCGGGGAAGGCTCTGATTACCAACTTGTAACACCCTCGATGCGACTATAGCTCCCACGTGTCGAGGCACGACTTAGAGATATAATCGCATTGAAGGCATATGTCGCAAGTCAGGCAATCTTCACAACATCCCATGTAATATGATAATGAAAGGGGAGATAACATAGTTGGCTTACACTCGCCACGTCAATCAAGTACATAAATAACATTACATCATCCAAAACACTCATGGCCCGACTACGGCGCCAAAATAAAAGAGAACCCAACATGCGACACGGTCCCCTTCACCCCCAACTGGGCACCGCTACTGATCATCGGGAAAGGAAACATAGTATCGTTGAGAGTCTTCGTCGAACTCCCACTTGAGCTCATACGCGTCTCCTGGAGCGGAATCATCAGGCCCTGCATCTGGTGTAATAGTAATCCGTGAGCCACAGGGACTCAGCAATCTCGCACCCTCGCGATCAAGACTATTTAAGCTCATAGGAAGGGGTAAGGCAAATATAAGTGGAGCTGCAGCAAGCGACTAGCATGTATGGTGGGTAACTTATTCACAAAAGAGAGCGAGAAGAGAAGGCAAAGCGCGAGCGCATAACTAAAGAGGGCAATCCTGCGGCAAACATTACTCCAACACCGTGTCCACTTCCCGGACTCCGCCGAGAAGAGGCCATCACGGCTACACACTCAGTTGATTCATTTTTAATTAAATTAAGGTTTAAGTTATCTACAACCGGACATTAACAAATTCCCATCTGCCCATAACCGCGGGCACGGCTTTCGAAAGTTCAATCCCTGCAGGGGAGTCCCAACTTAGCCCATGACAAGCTCTCACGGTCAACGAAGGAATAGACCTCCTCCCAAGACGTTCCGATCAGACTCGGTATCTCGGTAATTCAAGATACTTCGACAGGTTAAAACAAGACCAGCAACACCGCCCGAATGTGCCGACAAATCCCGATAGGAGATGCACATATCTCTTTCTCAGGGCACACTCAGATTGTCTTAGGTATGGGTAGGCCAGCCCAGAGTTGCCCCTGGTGGCCACCGGTAGCTGACAGGTGGACCAACACTCAGAGGAGCACTGGCCCGGGGGGGGGGGGGGTAAAATAAGATGACCCTTGAGTCTGCAGAACCCAAGGGAAAGAAAAAGGCTAGGTGGCAAATGGTTAAACCAAGGTTGGGCATTGCTGGAAAAGCTTTAATCAAGGCAAACTATCAAGGGGTTCCCATTATAACCCAACCGCGTAAGGAACGCAAAATCCGGGAACATAACACCGATATGACGGAAACTAGGGCAGCAAGAGTGGAACAAAACACTAGGCGAGAGGCCGAGCCTTCCACCCTTTACCAAGTATATAGATGCATTAAGATAACATGTCAATATAATGATATCCCAAAAAGTAAATAAATGATGTTCCAACAAGGAACGACCTCCAATCTTCACCTGCAACTAGCAACGCTATAAGAGGGATTAAGCAAAGCGGTAACATAGCCAATCAACGGTTTGCTAGGTCAACGGTGGGTTAGAGGTTTGGCATGGCAATTTGGGAGGCTTGCAAGCAAGTGGTAGGCATCGTAGCAATGGCATAGCAAAAGAGCGAGCAAACTAGCATAGCAAAGATATTAGTGATTTCGAGGGTATGATCATCTTGCCTGCACAGTTGTCAGAGTTGACTGGATCCTCGAAAGCAAACTCAACGGGCTCCTCGTTAGCGAACTCGTCTCCCGGCTCTACCCAAACAAGACAAACAAGCAACAAGGATACAATCAACCACGTGCAAACTCAAACAACACGATGCAGAGATGATATGCTATGCGGGATGCGATGCGGGATGCAAAAATGCAAGATATGACAGGAAATGCATGAACCTGGCCTCAACTTGGAAATCCAAGTGTGCCACTGGAAAGATGAGATGAAATCGCTTGAAAACGATATAAAGAACGCCGGAATCGGAGTTACGGTTTGGAAAATGGCAAGCGATTCAAAAATGACACCGGTCTGCGATTTACAGCAAGTAGGCATCTAAATGCAATGAGATGAACATGCTACAGCCACCAAACATGACAACAAAATACATGGCAGGGATGCACACAAGATGCTTAACAAAAGTCTAGCACTGAGCTACGGCCAATTCATCCATTAACAGGTTCAAACAAGCATGGCAAAAACGCAAATGGTAAAACAGATCTCAGACTTAGTGAAATTAACACTTGTCTGGAATTTCAGATCATATAGCCCTCTTCGGAGCAACAAAACAACATGCTACAGGACCTGAACATGACAAAGAAAGACATGGCAGGGAGCTACTCAACAAGCTTAACAAAAGTCCCTTAGTGACCTTGAGCCAAAAGGGATCACAAAATATACTAACAAGCACACGAACATAGCAAAAACATAATCAGTTTTCAGACTTAGTGAAAACTGGGACATGCTGAAACATAACTCACCAAGGCATGTAAACGAGCTCGATGCACTCACTACGGTGCAAGTCATGGCAAGACAAGCATACATACATTAAGAAGGCACAAAATACAAGCTAGACATGGCAAGAACAATGGCATAGCATGCACGGATCAACTACAATAACATCTGCAAAATCGCAAACAAGTTGACGATCTGCCCCGATTCGCAACGAAGCAAAAGTAGAGCTCGATTGATTCAAGCTAGGGTGCTCCATAATTGAAAACAAATACATGGATGGATAAAGAACTACAATATTAACAAAACTCCCTTAATTGTCATCCTCAAAAGAGGCACGGATCACTAGGAAACAACAAGAACATATGGCATCATGAACTAAATAATCCCAGACTTAGTGAAAACTACTAAGTCCCTGAAAACAGATTCACCGGGTGCCTCACTTTGCAAGCTTGCACAAGTCACCACACACATCACAAAAATGCATGGGTTGCACCTATGGAAAGATAACAAAATCCTTAACAAAACATATGTAGGACTCACAGGCATATCATGCACACAACAATCATGGCAAATATGACAAAAGTCTAAGATGAACTAGCAGATCTGACAATTAACTCACGAAGCCTCCTTATAACAGCATTTCGGGAGTCAAGATGAACTCAAATGAAAATGATGCAATGGAATGAAATGATGTACTCATTGATACGAACATTTTGATATACTATATGTCTAAAACGGAGCTACGGATGTGGAGATATCACAGGCCAAAGTTAGCAAAAAAATTAGGGTTCGAAGGAGAAAAAGTCAACCCGCGGATCTCAGATCCAGATCTGCACGGATTTCGATGCACGCCGGATCTACTGTTCACCGCCGGAGTTCCTGTTCACCGGTGGAGTTCATGGCGGCCGGAGTTCGGAGACGAGGAGGGAGAGGCCGGAGTGGCGGAGGAGGCGGCGCCGGCGACGAGGCGGCGGTCGGAGGCGGCGAGGGGCGGCGGCCGGCGACGAGGTGGCCCGGGGTGGAGCTTGCCCTGGCCGGAAATGGTGCGGCGGTAGTGGGGCTCGGGCACCCGGGGCTGGGGAAGACCAGGCGGGGAGGAGGCGCGGGCTCTGGCCCGAGCGGCGGAGAGGCGGGCCCGCTCCGGGCCTGACGGGCCGGCAGGAGTGGCGGCGGTGATGTGGTCCGCCCGCGCCACGTGGCGCCCGGTGGTTGGCGGCGGCGGATCTGGACATTGTCCGGCGCGGGTCGGACTCATCCGGCGGCGGTGGAGATCTTTTTTTAGGGTTTCGTGGGAGGAGAAGATCCGAAAACAGGGGGGGTCGATTTATAGGCATAAGTGGAGCTAGGAGACTCCAAATGAGGTGCGGTTTTTGGCCACGCGATCGTGATCGAACGCTCTAGATGATGGAGCAGAGTTTGGTGGGTTTTGGGCCAAATTGGAGGGGTGTTGGGCTGCAACTCGCACAAGGCCTTTTCGGTCCCTCGGTTAACCGTTGGAGTTTCAAACGAAGTCCAAATGATACAAAACTTGACAGGTGGTCTACCGATAGTAAACCAAGGCCGCTTGGCAAGTCTCGGTCCAATCCAGAAATGTTTAATCCCCACACACAAAAGAAAGCTAGAAATGACCACCGAAGGAGAACGAAGCGCCGGAATGCAAAACGGACAACGGGGAAAATGCTCGAATGCATGAGACGAACACGTATGCAAATGCAATGCACATGATGACATGATATGAGATGCATGACCAAGACAACAACACACGGAGACAAAAAAACCCGAACCCGAGGAAAATAAATATAACTTAACGCCGGAAACGGCAAGAGTTGGAGTACAAATTGGGAAAGTTACATCCGGGGTGTTACATGCTTATCATGATCATGAAACCTCAACCCCGATCAATGTGGGAGGAAAATATTGAGGATTTAGTTCAGGGAAAGTTCCCGAACTCTATGGTATTAATGAACCAAAATTTTCACTTCCGTCGTTCCTGACCAATGTGATCCTTTAAGATCGCTAGCTTTCGGCTTCACCTAGTCTGAGGTACTAACTCGGATGACCCGGTAGTAACAATCACAGAGGTGCTCCCTTTACCGCCTAGCCGAACAATCGGGAACATAGGGGTAAGCACAGGAGCCAGCAACCCAGCTTGGCAAAAATCTTAAGTCAAATTGATGCATATTTATGGCTTTATAACGATGATTACGGAAGGCAGCCTTTGTATATTAAATACAAATGACGATGATATGTTTATTTTGACTCCATTGCGACCGTTTATCAGTTGAAAGTGGCCCGTCGTTGGCTTCTACCCCTTTGTAGATACTATGCAGGGTGTCTCCGCAATAACAAGACAACCCTTAGCCAACGTCTCGGTGCCCGAAGGCGGTTGTGTTAGCGGAAACAAGGCAATTGGATATGCGGGCTTTATAACTTTCACTTAGTCATAGGAGCTTTAAACTCGGGAAGATGGCTATGAGCCCCCGGTTAGTGTTCGCCGACAGTCGAGGTCAAGCCATAAAAACTTCGGCCAATGTTATGAACGGCCTGTCATTTAACATAGTCATCGGATCGCAGACCAGTTTACGCTTATTGTGATAGTCAGTTTTCGGCTTTCTTCACTGAGGTGCTTAACCATGCAAGCTGGAAGCACAATCGCAGTGGTTCTACCTTTGCACACCTAGCCGAACAAAGCGAAACGTAGGAGGCAAGCACAGGAGCCGGGCAACCCAACTATTTGACCGAAGACACAATTTGAAACCGATGCATATATAGCAATATCCGAGAATGTTTTTGCCGAATCTCTAAAGATGTCCGGCGTTGCACTGCGAGACTTATGCTGGAAACACACAAATAGTTTAAAAGTGCCATAAGCTTGGAAAACCAAAAAACGTCAGTAAAAACTTGACGTCCAAACAAGATCAAGTGTTCGGTGCCAATCCGAAAATTGGAAAAAATTTGTGCTTCTGTCGTGCTTTAACATGCCACATCCGATCTCAAGACTTCACGCGGGTCAGCTTACAGCTTGGGGCTCCTTATCCCAAAGGTGGAGTACTTCTCCGAGGTCGGTTTAGCAAACTAAACTCGAGCGACTTTTAGAGAGAAGGCAGGCTATCCGGCTATTGACCATACACTCGAGTCGAAAAAGGGGCAGTAGAAAAAGACTTTGCAACGACCAAGAAGAAAACACATTTACTATAAAACAACTCATATAAATTTTAAGAGCCCCCAAGTGACTAGGGTAAAAGAATTTTATGTATAATGATTGTATGTACCGAAGTACTTATATCATATCTGTGTTCACCCAAACTTTAAACGCGTCTTAACCAACCGTCAGCTTCTCCCTCTTCGTTCAAGGGCCGAAAAGTGTTATGTACTCCACCTGTCGAGCATATTGACGATGTTTTCGATAACCAGGCAATCAGGCCATAAGGCTGTAACAGACAAAGCGCGCTCAGGGAACTTATGCTATATTACTGACGAGGTGTAAGAAGCATCTTCGAAGAAAATAGTACCCCCACTGATACCTTTCTTCGGTTGCTCATTGTTACTATGAGACTCGTGCAATAGATTTTTTGTACTCATGAGTTCCGTTGTGTGCGGACCATGATTGAAAACAATAAGAGCGCTAGCTTTCGGCTTCACCCAGTCTGAGGTACTAACTCGGATGACCCGGTAGTAACAATCACAGAGGTGCTCGCTTTACCGCCTAGCCGAACAATTGGGATTGTAGGGGTAAGCACAGGAGCCAGGCAACCCAGCTTGCAGAACACTTAAGTCAACATGGTGCATATTGTGGCGTAATACACGAACAAGGAACGAAGCCATACAAGTATAATCATCTGCGAGAGGAAAGGCTTCATAAAAGAAGCCCCTAAATAAATGGGGTATTTGAATTTGTGTGTCACAAACAAAGTTTTGACAAGGAATTTTGTCACAAACAACTTTTTGCCAAAAAGTATAATGCTTGGTCGAACCGAACAAAATTTAAAACTGAAAGTTTTTGAGCATGAAAGAGACTTAGCTGGTTAATGTGCTCGGTGTTGATGACGCGATTCGGGCTTGTGGCGGGACGAAGACGCCCATTGATCTGTGACAGATCTGACAAGGTTCACAGTCCTCGGCATGGCCGAGGTCCCAGCCTCCAAGCCCGAGGTGTCCGAGCAAGGAGTTCGGCACTCCGAGGTAGTGACACGGCTCGACCAATGCAGGCCGGTAGAGTGACGCCGAAATCCACGGGGTGGGTTAATGAAGTGATGATGAAGCC
Source organism: Triticum urartu (assembly GCF_056163025.1). Lineage (NCBI taxonomy): Eukaryota > Viridiplantae > Streptophyta > Magnoliopsida > Poales > Poaceae > Triticum > Triticum urartu. The sequence goes on along the minus strand of NC_141876.1, from coordinate 459,044,007 downwards.
CCCGGTCCAGCCGAGGTGACAACGCAGCCCAATCCGGATCATTTACCTGTGCACAGAAGATAGTGCAAGCCGGAGATAACAGTAATAAAAAAAGGTTGCATGATTAATAATTCGTGCAAAGTGAGTAATAAAAGAAATATGGCTCGTGCGCCAAACACCCGACGAGGTAGGACCCTCTTGATGATGCCGAAGTCCCCGAAGCAACCGAACATGTTGGTATGGCCATTCAATCAACAAGATGATCATGCGAGCCGATTTATGCCAATTTGGACGATGACGTTGGCTTGCCGAAGTGACCGCGTGTCGCAGTCGAAGTCGATCATCTACACACATAAAATTGTATGGTCCAAAATGAATAATATATATATATATATAAAATCCTTGCGTAATTGCTTTTTGCAAAAATAATTTATTTAAAGATATGTGGCCTGGCGCCGAAGTCAAAGTCGATGCAGGGCATCAGCATGATGCGGTAAAGGCGTGGCAAAGCCGAATTCACAGGTCGGTCCGAGCTCCGGATGCGGCATTCACCGAACTATGTACGGAAACTAACCGAACCACCACGCGACCGTCGTTAATGCGGCCACCATTTGATAGACCTGTGCACAGATGATAGAATAAACCGGAGTAATAATTACTTGGAAAAGATAAATCCAAACAAACAAAAATTGCTAGGATTAATAGCACCTGGGTTATTTGTTGTAGCCGAAGAAAGGTTACTCCCAAAATTGGGAATCAATCCGCACACCCATTGCTTGATGGGTGATGAAGCAGTGGCATGGCGATGCTGGCAAAGATTGTCTCGCCGAGGCAAAGCCCCCGGTCCAGCTAACGTAACGAAGCTGGTCGGCTAGTGACGCTGAAGTCTCCGGAATAGGTTGACGAAAAAATAGCGGAGCCCCCGATCCAGCCGAGGTGTCAAAGTAGGTCGGCGTGATGGACATCGGCTTGAAGAAGCAACTGTGCGGCCATGACGATGCAGGTCGTAGCTTGTGACATGGTGAGTGCTGGCTTGATGAAGTGACCGTGCGGTGATGCCGGTGTGCCCGCTCCGTGTAGTCCGTGGGGCGGCGATGTTGGTGATGATTTATCCTTCGCGATGCTGAACTCTTGTTCGGCTCGCAGAGATGATTATCTGAAAAAGTTGAGCTCGGCTCAACAAAGCGACGACGCGTCTAGCACAGGTCGGCAGCCGTAGAGCAACGTTGTCGGGCTGGTTTGACATCGGCGTGATGGTGAAGATCATATTGAAAAAGACTTTAAATTTAGCGGGATGTGTTTGGGAACAAAAAACAATACCCCATACAAAACTCCCTTCAAAAAGGATGTCCGAAATCCCGTTCATAAAAAAGATGAACTCGGGTTGGATTCGTTCTTGCGCAGAAAATAGATCTGAAAAGTGATGCACTAATCGGAAGGTTCCTGGAGTTTGGAAGGTCGGATAGAGCTAAAACTTTGAGGGGTGGTAGATATGGAAATTCCACAGCAGATGACCGGTTGGATCTTCCAAAGGACCTCTGAGCTGGGCTCCGGAGATCACGCCCTAAACTCGTCCAGATTCCCGTCCAGATTTGACAGGGCTCCGGTATATCGTAGATTGCCAGAGATTCCTCCATCGAAACTCGACGGAATTTTCCAGGGTTGTTGTAGACTCAATTCCGCACAATTCCACTGAAGCAATAGTTAAAACGACACTCGAGGAGACGGTGGCGGCAGATACAAGCTCACTATCCAGAAAAATAGCACGGTCGCCCGAGGGCAATGTTGACGTTCAGCCCCCGAGCTCAATGGATGATTCCTCCATGATCTTGATAGAGATCGGAGTTGATGTTGATGAAGGCCCTGATCCAAACATGACGATCAGATGTAGGGCGCAGTCCTCGGTCAAGCCAAGGTGACCAGTCGAGACGGCGACGAAGATGCCGACGTCGTAGTTGATCTACAATCGAGCCATTGATCCTTTGCCAATCACCACTACAAAAAAATACACTTTCGTGATGATACATGTTTGTCACAGTAGGTCGCGCTTTTTGTCATGCATGTACATCCATGACAAATTTATGACAGAATCAAGATAGTCATACCTGTGCTGTCGTAGAAGTGTTCCATGACATTACCAAAATTATCATCACGGAAGTGTCCACTTCCATGACGATAAATCGTGTGTCACAGAAGTGCTTTCGTCAAGGGTGAACACACGTGGCATCCACCGTAACGGAATGCTGTTAAGCTATCGGGTCGGGTTTTGGATCTGATAACCCGTTAACAGCCCCGACCAATGGGGATTTTCCACGTGTAAAATCATCATTGGCTGGAGGAAACACGTGTCGGCTCATCATCGGGACAGATGTCATCCACTCATTGGACAGAAGGCGCCTATGATACGTTGACATGTGGCATGGCCCAACAGAGGCCCATTCCTGTGAAAAGGCCGACCCATTTGACTTGGTCAAAAGGTGGCAGGCCGGCCCATGGAAAGCCTGTTAACGGCCTGTTCGCATATAGCCCATTTACAGCCTGCTAACCCAAGGCCCGTTACGCCCTATCCGAATTAGGCCCAGTAGCGTCATCTGGGCCATCCAATATGATTCTAGCCCGTTTTCACTTCTGGCCCATGTATGGCCCATGACGCCTTTCGGCCCATATGAGGCCCTATGTAACTCTTGGCCTATTAATGGCCCGTGGTGAAACTGGCCCGTAATGAACAGTGTATCACTTTATACCCATTAATGGCCCGTTATTCCATTGGGCCGTCTCCAGCCCATGTTATCTTTCGGCCTTCTCAGAGCCCATTTGTTCTTGGGCTCATTTCCAGCATTCGTTTACTTACAACCCGTTACTGTCATTTTCTGCTTGTGGGCCAAATTCAGCCCGTGGTTACAGTCGGCCCGTTTATGGTCCATTAATACGTTGGGCCGTTTTCATAGCGTCATCAAATACGGCCTATTAACGATGGCCTGTTATGGTCGGCCCATGAACGGACGATTCCAACTCTAGCCTGTTTACGGCCAGAATGTGGTCTGTTTGGCCCATGTTTGGCCAATCGATCATACGGCCCGTATAAGGCCCATTGATGATACGGCCCGTAGAAGGCCCATTGATGATACGGCCCGTAGAAGGCCCATTGATGATACGACCCGTAGAAGGCCCATTGTTTTTACGGCCCGTAGAAGGCCCACTATTTCTACGGCCTGTAGAAGGCCCACTGTTTATACGGCCCGTAGAAGGCCCACTGTTTCTATGGCCCGTAGGAGGCCCAGTGTCACTACAGTAAATATTATCCCATGGTTATTGTGGCCTAATTTTAAAAAATAGGTTATTGCAGCCACTAGCAAACCGCAGAAAAAGAACTGCACTGACTACAAGCAAACAAATAAACAAGACAACAAGGAAATAAATAAGCAAGCAACTTACACTAGGCTATCACGGCTATTACACATATTACATCTACTGGGCATCAAAGTTCGCCACCAGTGCAAATATAGGGAACACAGCAGCATATAAACTCCGCAGCAAAACAAGTCCAAAACTGAAACCACTTCAGAAGAGCTCAAGAAACAATATCCTGGGTACCCATAATGCTGGCAAGATGCTTATCAAGCTTATTAACTTTCTCTTGTTTGGCGCTTAAGTCCTCCAGCGGTTGCTGTTGCACCAGAAAGTATGCATCTGAATTCTGCAGGGACTTCCTCAGTCCTTCGGCTTCCTGTTGCATAACATCTGATCGATGTCTTTCAACTTGAAGTTGAGAGTCAAGAATCCGAACTGATTCAGGCAATGAGTTCGAAGAGCTGGTGCCAGCAGTGGTAGCCAGTAACTCGAACACTACATCAAGACGGGACTTTGGGGTTGTCTCAGTGTCTTCAATATAGTTTTTATCAGCTTTCTTGGAGACCAACAGGGATGTCTCACTATCTTGAACCTTATCTGCATTACTTCCTTTACCATTGCATAACAGGGTACTCTTCTCCAATATTTTATCCGTGTTCTAAAAGAGAAACAAACAAACACATCTCAGGTTTACAATGTAGTATATGAAACTCATTTTGGTAAACCAGTTTAGTAGTAAGGTGGACAGGATAACAGCATGAAACAAACATATATCTATGTAGTATGGTCACTGTATGGTCTATATCATTCTAGTTTATGTTGCCAAATCAAGATAGATACAGTTTGAATCATATCTATTTAAGACAAAGTAGTATAGACAGAATATAAGTGTGGGAAACTACACAACAATAACAACACTTGTAATGTGCATGGCATGAGAACATAACTGTTTATTCAATTGAAACTGAAATCAACATAGAGCAAGTTACAACAGGAAACAGCCAAACACGTTGAAGAAACAGGTTTAAAACATACCTGTTGCGCCATTGGAGTTTCAATTGCATCCTTCAAATTTGAAATTAGTTGGTATCAGTAAATACAATGATGCAAGAGCAAAGTAGTATGAACCATAGCTATGGAACCTGACCTGAGAACAATTCTTCTTCTGCTTTAAGCGTTGACTTCGGGTTTAGAGTGGTGGTCCTCGTGATTTGGGCACTGCAGTTGCCTTACTAACTGCTCGTGTTTGGGTGCTCTGTGGTGGAGACGGTGCTGTGTCAACGGGAAATGGGTGTCTATCTGCTGGGGTTGGGGTTAGAAGGGGTGTAGCTGGTTCTCTGTCCAACTGGGTAGGGGTACAATCTGCATGAGTGTGGGTTATGTGTGGTGGGGCTGGTTCTTGGGCAAGTACAACCGTGGTTCTATCTGCATCGACAGGTAGCACGATCTTTTCTGAAGATCGTGTTTTTACTCCCACAGATACTGCCATCACTCCCTCCAATTGAAATGGCTGATAAACAAGAAAAGTAATTGAATGTACAGACATTGTAAGATAGACATGTGCAATGGATAGTAGGGAAGAAAATAGGGCATGAAGTAATTCACATTTATGTTATCTAAGCAAACAGAATAGCAGGACATAATTTCACATATATGATGGCTAATTAAACAGGATAGCATGACACAATTTCACATGTATGATGGCTAACTAAACAGGATAGAATGACATACTTCAAAATATGATGACTATGTAAACAAGATGACATGATATAAATATACGATGTGTCTATTAAAGTGGTTGGCATGCCATAAATCACAAACATGCCGTCGATGGAAACATGATGGCATGATATAATTCACGGATAGAATGACATAATTTAAATATGATGACTATGTAAACATGATGAGATGATATAACTATATTATGTCTTTAGAAAATGGGTTGGCATGCCATAATTTAGATACATGCTGTCTATGTAAACATCATGGCATGACATAATTCAAATATATGATTTATATACTAAGGAAGTGAGCAGAGGGCAATCGCATATATGATGTGTCAACTAAGGAGATGGCATTCAATATTGTGTATATGATGTAAAAACTAAGCATTGCAATACAACATATGCATTATATGAGTAATATAACCCTGCCAAGTTTTAGCATACACCTCAGGGGGATAATAGGACTAGTCATCTACCTCTGAATCCTCCTCTGAAGAGCTATCTGTAACCAGCAAGATATCTGCTTCAGCAGGTAGCATTGTCTGCTCTGAAGACCTTGTTTCACTCCAGATTTCTCCATCACCAATTCAAATGGCTGATGCACAGGAAGAGCAGTTGAATATACAAACATTGTCGACAAAAGCAATGAGAAATACAAAAAAGGACGGCATGATATAATTCACATATATGACGCTTGCCTAAACAACATGGCATTGCATAATTCACATACATAATGCCTTGCAACAAGATAACATTGCATAATTCACATATATAATGTCTTGCAACAAGATGGCATTGCATAATTCACATGTATGGTAATTAGACACTAAACAGGTGGCATTCACACAAAGCATGTCTAAACTAAGCAAATGACATTGCAATGCAAGATACCATACGCACGATATTAGCAACATAACCCTGCCAAGTTAGGGCATGCACCTCGGGGGGGGGATATGACTGGTCATCTATCTCTGAATCCTCCTCTGAGGAGCTATCGATAACCAGCAAGACATGCGCTTCGTCAGATAGCATTGTCTGCTCTGAAGACCTGCCAAATGGCTGATGCACAGGAAGAGTAATTGAATGTACTAAAATTGTTGACAAATTTAACAGGTAATAAAAAAATGATGGCATGATATAATTCACATATAAGATGACTGGCTAACCAGGGTGGCATTGCAAAATTCACATATATGATGCCTGGCTAGACAAGATGGCATTACATGATTCACATATACGATAAAGAAACTAAACAGATGGCATTGACACAAAGCATGTCTAAACTAAGCAGATGACATCTTTAATGTATACAGTAAGCAATGCAAGGCACCATATGCATGATATTACCAACATCAGCATGCCAAGTTAGAGCGAAGACCTCATGGGGTAAATAGGAGTGGTCTTCTCCTTCTGAATCCCCCTCATAACAGTTATCTTCCTCTTGATTACGATCCGAAATGGGTGGAGGGTGGGGGCTGCCTTTGCGCCCACCATGGAACGACGTCTGCATGAAATTTTATTGCCATGCAAGGCTCGTCTCTTTTGCTCTACATGATCAGTTCCATTGTGTACAATAAACTGGCATGCATAGGAATAAAACATAGTGAGATTATGTAAGGAGTGCATGCACAAATCCAGAGTGATGGTAGCAAACTATGGATAGACCCAAAACCAATGATAGCAGGCAGATAATAGCTTTAGTTAAAAAATACAGATAATGGCTCCTTTAATGTTTGTTTGCATCCAACATGAAACTCATAGTAGACGCCGGAGATTAACCAGATAGTAGACAGATAGTACTGATTGCTGCCCCAATATGTACCCCACAACCATTTAAAAACTCAAGTTTCAGCATTAGTTTGGACCTGACTCGGAGTCTAATAGGTGAACACGACGATAATGTAGCATGTCATCATACTAAGCGATGCATAACGTAAGAAGACATGGAAGAGTGCAACCTCTCTTGCGGACCCGTGTAGTCCTCAAGGTCATCTGCTCAGTTGATGATGGTAATGCAGTTGCCGTGGCTACCGACAGCGGGGAAGAAGATCTGAGGCGGCGAAAGACAGTCTGGAGAGCGGATCCCTGCTGTGGTGAACCCTTCCGTCGTTGGAGCAGCTGACCTGGGGTGGAACACAGCGCCGCAGGAGTAGGACAAACCACACAAGGTTTTCTTTGACACATATCTGTAACAAAAGTAATTGAGTAAGGGCTTGTTTGAATTTGAGGATTCTAACAATGCAGGGATAGGAAATAGACAGGAATAGGATAGGAATGCACGTGCAAAACAGATAATTTAAAAACACAGGATTTCTGCCAATCTGGGTGTTTGATTCACAACAATTGGAAGATCACAGGATGCAAAAAAGCATGGTGAGATTAAGTCAAACCACAAGAAAATGTACGGTTATAATGCTATTATGCTACTATCTCTTAGTCTTGTGCTTGATGAATAGGAATATGAAAAGGAGGAGAAGTGGAAATTAGAATTCCTATGGTTTTTCTTTCAAGGAGACACTAAAGGAACAAATCCTACAGTTTTCCTTTTCTCCATTCCTTTGCACCAAATTCATGAAAAGTAGTACCATAGGAAACTTTCCAATTCCTTTTTCATTCACTTTTCCTTTCAAGCACTGGCGATTCTAGTAGGCAGGCTTGAGCAAGGAAAATCCTACACTAAAAAAATGTTTTTGTGCTACTTCTATTACTTTGGACCCAGGCCACTGCCATACTAGCTCAACTCCCAGGCCCATCAACAAATGCACAGCTCAAACGCGCAGAGATAAATAATGATGGCGTTCAAGAGAGTCCATCACGGATAGCTAAGTTGCCCGGTACCTCACTCCTTGTCATATAGTAGGATAAAATAATCGTATTTCCCGTTACTACGAGTGCTCAGTGGACAATATATATAACATGTCGAGTAAAAAGAGATGCAACAAGTGTACAACCTCTTTGGCGAAGCCATGTCGATCTCAGCGTGATTGGGTTGGCCGATGAGGATGCTCCTGCTGACTTGGCCGTCGGAGGAGGGGAAGAAGATCTTAGGCGTCTAGAGATGGAGCCCGAGGTACTGCTCCGCTGTGATGGAGGGTTTCGTCGTTGGAGCAGCTCTGGTGAGTTGTACGACGCCGAGGCTGAAGGAGGACAAGAGAGACAACGAACAACGTTAACCTGAGTGGAATTATAATAGCATCTCCAATACATGACGTAAAATACATAACCACAAAGTGCTAGATGTAAAATACATCAGCCGCTCATCTCTGAACTTAATTGTCGAAACTGAATTTAACTGTCGAAACTGAACTTAACTATCGAAACTGAACTTAACTGTCGAAACTGAATTTTGCTGTCGAAACTGAATTTTGCTGTCGAAACTGAATGCACTAGCAAGGTGAGGCTACACGTCGGTCAACTGACTTTTTCATCTCTGGTCAGTCGATTTTTGCAGCCGTTGGATACAAAATCAAGGGCTTGTGGTTCATCTTCAACCTCCACCCCCTGAGCCGGCCAAACAGCAGCCCCCCGCCGCCCGCGAGCGGTGGTGCGCCGCCCCGCCCGCCTGGAAAACACTCCCCACCGCCTGTCCGCCACCACCCCGGCCATCCCTCTAGGCCCCCCCGTGCCGAACTTTTTCTCCGGCGATACCCACGCCAACGCCCCGCCACCGTCGGTGACCACCGCCCCCATCCTGAACCCTAAGATAGATAGTGGGGTACCTCTCCGGCGTGCCCCCCTCCCCGTTGCGGCTGGTTCTTCCTTCACCCCGGCGGCATCGGAGTGAAATGTAGCTAAATCGGAGTAGCATCGCAAGCAAGAGCAAGAGCAAGAGCATCAGCGTGAGCAAGAGCAATAGCAAGAGCAGACCAGGCATGGGACCGAGAGCAAGAGAAGAGCAGCAGCGCGAGCGAGAGCTAAAGCAGCAGCAGGTCCTACTGATGTGGACGTCGCCGCCGAGGGAGCGACGCCATGGAGGAAGTGGCCGGCGACACCGCTGTGGATGGAGCCGCACCGTGTCGGCTCGGGACCGAGCGCCGGCAGCACCGTGAGATCGAATCAAGAAGAAAATGCGGCGATTAGTGTACAACCTCTTTGGTGGCGCCGATTAGGCTGCAGCTTCATCCGAGGAAACGGTGATGATGATGCTCTTCCGGTGGTGCAGGTGAAGACGGCGGTGTGGGAATGGAGGTGGCGCGAAAGACGAGGGGAACGTCGGGGCAGCTCCTTGGAGGTGGAGGATGGGGTGGCTGAACCGGCAGGACGATGAGATCAACGACAGATCCTCATCCGGTACGGTGGATGAGGGACATCGAGGTGTTGCTGTGGACGACTTCGTCGGGGAAGAGGCTCCGGCTAGGTGGCGGACAGAGCAGGGTGTGGGGTTTCGTCGCGGGTTTTCGTGGCCTTGGTGTACGAATGGGTGGGCGGATGGGATGGCAGTGGGGAACCATGGCTTAGAGACGCGCTTGTCAGAAATGTGGGGTAAGTTAAGAAAGTACCCCCACCGATTTGAGGCGGTTCTTTCGGTTCAGGGGTACCACGGGCATTTCACGTGTCGGGATTTCACAGGAGGTGGGAGTTTTCGCGCGCGTTGTAATTTCGGAATAGCAAGGCGTGGGTTGAGATGGAGGATGTTGTCGGAGAACAATGAGACAAAGATATATCTTAAATATTTCGGGCTAACAAGGCACAGGTTGAAGAGGCGGGAGTTTCGCAGCACGATAGACTGAGACGCTAGCTTGAATTTTCGGCATAACAAGGCGCAGCTTGAAATTTCGGAAGAACAAGCTTAACGTGTACCCAAAAAAACACAATTTGCACCTCAACACACACAACACACACAAACACCAGTTAGACTAGAGTAAGGTACACGTGCATTGCACGCATGAGATTTGGCAACCAAATTATGAATAAATACCACATTATAGCATGCAAGCTTTGAGTCATATATGCATGATGTAGATGTTCGTTTAATTCTTATAGTTCATTTCATTCAAAATCATCTAGTTTTATAAGAAAGCTAATCTATTTTAAGATTCATGGAATTGTGCATCGTAAGACATAAAGTAAAAACAAATAATGGAAAATCATGTAGAAAAACATTTGGGCAATTCTGATACGGAAGATTCTAGAACAAATAAGAAGTTCTTGTGTTTTGATGTTTGTGCATTATGCTTAAGTTCAACCATGGAGTCTTCTAGATTATACATGTGGCGAAATCTGGTGGAATGTAGATGATATCCAACGGCCAGTAGTGCTCAAATTTGCCATCTTTGGACCATCGGATTCGCCTCATCCAACGACCATCTTTCAAAGTTAAAGTTACCCGCAGACAATATAAAAAATATAAAATATAATATATATAGGGGTATAGATATAGATATGTGATGCAAAAGCCGCCCATCATCTCCAATTAGAATAGTGTGTCCATGCACGGATGCGACGTGGCCAAATGATGTCTGCCATCGGTATCTCAAATTCAAATCAGTCCGACCTTGTTCAATGTGTATACATTACAACATGCTCGTTTCCAAACCACACCGTGCAGATCTCCGTTATATTCATGCATGCATGGGTTTCAAACATCAGGATCTCTTATTCAAATATTTGAATTCAACTTTACATTGATTGTGACCTCACCTATTCAGCTATTCTTTTAGACCCACATAGTAGTCTTCTCTTTATAATTGTACCACTAACTTTCTCTCGTGCATGCATGCACACACACTACCAGTCGGCATTATCCATCGCACGCATGCAATCTTTTTCTTTAGGTCGGTCTCACATGAAGGCACACACCAACACACATCCCCCTCTCCATCATATCGGGCATTCTTTATCTCTCTCGCGTGCATGCGCAACGATCGATGTTCCTCTATGTATGTGTGTATATAGCTAGGTCTTTCATAGTTTTCCACACAAACCGATCAATTGATATATCCAGTGAGGTCTCACCCTCTTTCCCACATCCACATCGATCAATCTATACCTCTCTATATAGGATTAACATATATAGCTAAGACACCCACATTAATTATGTATCCAACGTCCCCCTCTCATCATCCATGCCTTCCGCTTCATCTCTCAGACGCGTGCACAATGGCGAAGACAGGGGGCAGTAAGGGACCTGCCCCCTCCCCCCTAACATCACTATATATCAAGGCTAATATGAATGTGATCATTAGACAATTGCTGCTAAAAATGGTTTAAGTTCATGAATTGACCCTCCTCGTAAAGGATTAGCAATGCTTGGCCCCCTAGGTCATTTATTTTTCATGGCTCCGCCACTGCGCGCATCAGCGCACGTGTTCACCCCCTCTCTCTAAATATCGATCTCGCACTTGTGCATTCCTTCATAGTCTCCCTCCACTCGGCCCCTCGCACCATCTTCTAGCCCCCCACCGGATTTTGCCACATGTACAATCTAGCAGACTCCATGGTTGAACTTAAGCATAATGCACAAACCTCAAAACAACAGTGGTTCTCTTTTGTTCTAGAATCTTCTGTATTGTAATTGCCCAAACTTTTTTATAGTTGAATTGCCATTATTTGTTTTTACTTTATGCTTTACAACGCACAATTCCATGAATCATAAAATAGATTAAGGGCTTCTTTGATTCAAAGGATTCTCAAAGGAATTTTGGAGGATTCTAATCATTAGGAATTTTTCCTATCTTGGTTGTTTGATTCGTAGGATTGTAAACCATAGGAATTTTTCCATATGATTCATTTGCACTAGATTTCATAGGAAACATCCCATCCACTCAAACCTCTTTGAAAGAATTCTGCATTTTTTCTATGGACAATCAAACACTCATACAATCCTGTAGGATTCAAGACGACATTCCACTATCATCCCATGTTTTTCCTATTCCTGCGTTCTTAGCTTTTTTATAAAAACTAATTGATTTTGAATGAGATGAATTATAAGAATTAAACGAAGGGCTACATCAGGCATATATGACTCAGAGCTTACATGCTATAGTGTGGTATTTATTCATAATTTGGTTGCAAAATCTGATGCGTGCAATGCACGTGTACCTTACTAGTACTTTGAGTATGTGCAAAACACGTAAATTAGAATACCAATGGCACGCTACACAGTGTCTCTCTTACAGTTCATGAAGCCACGTGGCACATGTGTAGGCGTTGTCGCGACCTCCTTGCGTGGATTGATCACAGTGACGTGCTGCTGGTTCCAGAAGAATGTACTCGTCCTCCCTGAGCCATACTGGCGATACATGCATGAAGCAAAGATGTGCACGCACGCCATGCACGCACTCATTCCTCGCACGCACACGCGGGTACACAGGCGGACATAATTTTGTACCAAGATCCACCCCATGTGATAATTTGACGCGTGTAAAGTCGTTCACTTCATTGATGGTCAATTAATACAGCGCATGCAAATTGAGTGGACGTGAGGGCGGAAGAAAGACATTATTACCCCACTGCGCGCATGCGAGTAGTTAAATCGTGGGTTGCTAGTAGTACTTCCATTGGTCTCCTTCGTATTTTGTGCCAATTTTTGACAGTAACATAATATTTACGCATTTGAGCAGTGTAGTACTTGAAATTTATGTTCTGCTAAACTCATCGGGAGCCGTTTCGGGCCTCAAAACCAAAACCATCAATTAATATTTACCTTGTTCCCATCACATTCAAAAGCCTGCTCACACCTACTAGTAGTACGTACCAAACCTAAACGTGTTCCCACTATGCAGGTATTAGTACTAGTGCTAGTACTTAGGTTATAAAAAGGGGAACTACCTAACCGAAAATCACTCTACCTTTCCTCCTCATAAGTGCTTCTTCTTCGTCCGTCGTTGCCATGGCCGGTGAGCAGAGCTCTAGGTCGAGAACTACTCGTAACAAGGGAGCGGCAACCAAGGCTGCGGAAAAAAAGAGAGGGCTCGCCGCCACGCAGAGACCTCGAAAGATCTCTCACGGGCAGGCGATGGCTCCCAGGAGCGCCCTAGCCGCGGAGGCGAACATGCCGAGCCGGCGGAGCCAGCGGAGCTGGAGTCATTATCCCTCGATGGCATGCCCGATCAGCTCAATAAGCAGAAGGAGTTCATCCAAGGCTTGATGGAGTTACTGAAGGAGAGCCTTGACGACATGCCCACTGAGCTCAATCAGCAGGGGGAGTTGACCGCCGGCTTGGTGATGCTGCTGAAGAAGAGCATTGCCTCGGAGAAGAAGGCGACCGGCGAAATCCTGCGACTTCAGGAGGACAAGCGAAGCTCTGCCACGAGATTGACCTGTTGAAGGAGAAGAACGCCGGCTGGAAGAAGCTGCATGAGAATAGTAGTTCCTCGATGAAGATGTTGCAGGCCCTCGCCATGGAACAGAAGGAAGAGTTGGTGAAGCTCCGCATCAAGCACCCGGCTGCTGTCAAGGTACGTAATATGGCCGTGGAACAGATGATGAAGGCTCGCGTCGAGAAATGCCACGTCATGGACACAATGATGAAGATGGCGGAGGAGACGCGCAAGGAGATGGAGGTCGTGGAGGCGATGAATAAGCAGTTACGACTCCGCAGCGAGTTAGATCATTTGGGGTGATAATCTTCCTTCTTCTTTTGCTCCTGTGTTTCATCTTTTGCTTCGGGTGTTTCGCCACACGTGTCACGTTCTCTGCGAGGCATGAATAGAACAATGTTTTTTTGAGGGAATGAATAGAACAATGCTAACAATGAGATGACTAGCAAATTAGATCATTTTTTATCGCCATATGGCACTGGGCTGCCGTGTTTCGTGCTCCTCCGTCGCAGTACTACTCCAGTGGAAAACTTGAGTATACCGCATGGTTCTTTGCTCCTCCTCGATCAGGTCGTCGACGCATTTATACGAGCAGCCAAATCACAAGGCCCCGCCTTCCAGCAGTAATGAGCCATCAAATAACAAAGGCCCTCGCCTCTCATGAAACCGACCAAGGTAGACTGCCCCGCCCTCTAGCCTTTTAGAAAATGTATACTTTTGTACAGCAGTAGTATCGATGGATTGCGCCATGGAGCAAAACTTGAATTTTTTTAAAAAAGGTGTTACATATAGAGAGCGCTCGTCGCCAAATTATGCATATAGTACTATTAAAAAGGCTAGTCACAATAATGGTGTCCAGCACAACCCACCCCTCAAATTAAATTAAGCACACCTGAAATTAAACTTTGCAACTGTTCCGGTAGACACTGCATTAGAACCACCATGAGCAACAACACTGCCACCTTACTCGGAGTCCTCGTCCACGTCCTCGACTTCGTCCTTGTCCCTCTTCCTCTTGGCCGATACTTCTTTGCTTGAACCGCACACTTGGCTGTTGCTCTTCATCCAACCCTTGTAGATATTGAAGCAAAGGTAGCCATCCATTGCAGCGTAGTGGATGTGGTCTATATCTAGTACATTCCGCTGCCATGCATGACGATGAAACGTGTAATGAGGTTTCTCCAGTTTACCGTACGAAGGATGAACCATGGCTCCTGCCAGGGTCAGCATTGAAGGCTGACGAGAGGACACTAGCCGATTCTTCTGGAGGTCGAAGGTGTTGCCTACAACGAGGCCTATCCGATGCAGGACTTCTTTGTCATTACCGAAGTCTACAGTAACGAATTTGACTAGGTTGCTCTCGAGGAAGTTCTTAAAATCCTGGCACTCAACGTCGGCATGGCATATGTGGTAGACCAAGCAAATGTTATGTATGCAAACCTGGATCACGGCAGGATTCTTCCTCTCTTTGTCCTTTAGATCCTTCTCTCGTCCCAGGACTGTGGTGTACTCAACATCTAGCCCAGCAACCCACTCATCATCTGAGTTTTCGAACATGCGTCTGAAGCGAGAAAGACATCCTTTCACCGTCGCGGAAGAACGGGTGTAGATGACGTCGAACTCATCGCCGGTGATGGTTCTATCCTTGTACTCACCGCCGATCGTGGAGATTTGGGACGCCATGGATTTGGGAGGAGGGTTAGGATTAGTGGAACTACCGTAATGTGAATGGACGGGACGATTAGGAGCGAACCGCCGTAGTATTGATGGACATGCGGGGACGAGTAGGAGCGAACTGCCAGCGTGCAAACGACAGGGTAGTGGCTTTCCATTCTCCCATGATACGGGCTTCCGAGAGCCCTTGGATCTGAGATCGAACAGTTGCATGGCGTGATTTTAGACCTATGGGTGAATATCCTATCCTGGAGGGTTATTCTGCAAATTTTCAGCAACTTAGCATGCGACCGTTTGATCTTAGATCCAAGGGCTGCCAGCAGCCCGTATCATGGTCGCGCCTACCACGACCGTCGCGCCGCTCGCGCGGTCGCGCCCTTGGAGATTTAACATGGTGCGTTAGGCTATCTGATGTTGGAATGTCATACATAGTCATCACTTAGTCACTCATACTACAACAAGGTTGGCTATAAGTGTATTTTTTTACTCCTCTCTATCTCTTTCTTCGTACTCAAGGAAGAAACGGTGCTAAGCGCGTGTATTTATTGCATTTGCCAAGGAGTGACCTCTTCCAATGAAATGGTGTTGCTAAGTTTGCTTCATTTAATTAGCTATAGACTCAAAATTGTCTTTTCACCTAGGTACACGCGCTTAGCACCATTTCTTCCTTGGGTCACCAAACTAGTCTCTCTCTTCTTGATTAACTTGCCACATCAGACTTTATGCCTATGTGGCAAGCTTAAGCACCTGTAGGAGCAAGTAAAAGTAAGTACAATAGTGCGCTTTACATGGCATTTTTGCATATGTGGAGGAAAGAGAGGCAAGGAAAAAGTGGAGAAGTGGGCTCTCATGCAAGAGCCAGCCTCTACTACATGGTGGAGCATTGGGAGAGGCACCTGTATGGAGGTGGTCAGGAATCTGGGAGACTCACGCCGGTCATAGCGCCGCAGTTAAAATGGTAATGGCAAGTCAAATCACGGGGCCCCACCTGTCCAACAGTAAGTCGCTGTCAAATCACACAGCCCTACGTTTGCAGCATCCTACTTCCTCGTCTTCTCGCGTATCTATCAAACCGACTAGGCGGAACTGCCCCGCCGCCTACCGTGCAGGTAAAGCCCCGCCCATGACTTTTAAATAGTATACAGTATACTAATTTTGTATCGATGGATTGCGCCCGTGCCATGGAGCAAAGCGTCTAGAAAACGGAGGAGAGACGGTGGTCTTGCAATAGAGAAGAGGGAGAGGCGAGGCGGTGGTTTTGGAATGGAGATGATGGAGAGGAGAGGAGGTGGTTTTGCAATGGAGAAGAGGGAGGGGAGTGTGCGGCAGCGATTTAGGATTGGATGAGAGGGCCAGCGCACTCTGACTGGATCAAAATCAAAATCAATTTACCCTTCAATTAAGAAAGCGACCCCACATTAACTAGTCTCCCTTTTATTCTGGGTTATAATTGACCATGATTTTCGCACATAAAATATATGTTATACGTTGTATACAAGGCCACTATCAAAATTACAATTTGCAACTATACAAGGCCACTAACATTAATCAAGGCAAAATTGATGGCGTTTGCCTCGTAGTAGCACCCGAGGACATTAATATCCCTTGTGTGCATGCGGGAGTGAGAAGGTTAGGTTGCATTCCCAACATTAATCAACCAATGAGGAGTAAGAGGGTTGTCTTGTTGTGCTTGGGAGAGAAAAACCACATTAATTAACACGACAATCAAGGTGACAAGCTAGCTTGCAACATTGACTTAAACATAGCATTGATTTTTACCTTGGTACCTGTAATATGAGTTTGTGGCCTTGTATACAAAAATGGAGGGAGTATAATTTGAAAGTACATTCAGATACAAACCAAACGATACAATTTTTGGTGACATGCATTCACATTTTGCTTGTCAAATACAGTACGTGGTCAAACTTTGACCCAAAATACGCAAAACAACAAAAAAATACTTCCAAGACCAGCGCCGCTCTTCCGCTCTTCTCCTCTTAAACCACTGCCGCTCCTCTCCTGTTCCAATCTAAATGCAGCGCTACTCCTCTCCTCTTCCATTTCAAAACCACCGCCCCTCCTCTCCTGTTCCAGTCCAAAACCAGCGTCACTCCTCTCCCGTTCTAATCCAAAACCAGCGCTGCTCCTCTCCTCTTCCATTCAAAAACCACCGCCGGCGAGTGAAGGTGCTGTGGAGAAGTAGATCGATGGAGGAGTACAACCGATACGTGAGGATCGCAGACGGCGACCCTGTGAAGCTAGCTAGGATGTTGGAGATACAGTCTTGGTTTGACAACAAGGACCAACTACTGGCGACGGCGACATCCATGGCCAAATATCTGCAATAGAGTGAAAAGTCTACGATACTCCCGGAGGGAGTCGCGCCGGAGTACATAGAGCTGCTCCTCTGGGCCATGGAGCAAACAGATTCACCGAATCCGATCTTAAGGGAGCGGTGGTGGGAGTATCGATCCCAGATGGATCATCCACTAGAGATTGAAGGATCAAATATCTACAGGGTGCCGTTTGTGAGGGTGTCCTGCCAGAGCGAGCCGGTGGAGTCTTCGTCGACCGAACCCAACTGCAAGAGGAGAAAAGCAGTTGGCCCGATGATGCTTCCCCGCCATCGTCTCCCTCGCCGTTCACATCGTCTCACGGGGCAGCTGTCTGCCACCAAGGAATAGGAGGGGGCTGCCCCCCCCCCCAGCCCAATAGTCGGGCAGGTTGTGAATTGTCAGGAGGAGCTTAGGGTTGTCAGTATTTGCAGGTTGTGAATTGTGTTTTGTGTTGTGTATTTTGAGAGTACTTTCAGATATGAATGTCTTTTGAATTTCAGATTTGCAGTATTGAGCATATAAAGTATTTTATGAATTCTAGAGATCTATTTTTAGCACTTAAAAAATGTAGTTTCATAGGAGTATAAAAGTGCAGACAATGTGATTCTCAGAGAAGAAACTGCAAGTTTCAGTTTCAGATAAGAAACTGCAAGTTCAGTTTCAGATAAGAAACTGTAACTTTCAGAGGCAGAGCATTTATATTAACACGGCCTTTTCAAACAGGGTTAACATCATGTTGGAAGTTTTATTCATGGTCGAAAATGGAACTACTATCCAGTTAACATCATGTTGATCAACATTCATGCATAGCACATCTTCATATGATGCACAGTCAAAATGCCCACACAATGTCGAGTGTGCGAAACACAGAGAAAACGAGGGACGAAGTTTTGGCAACTGTTGGACGTGGTTTTGGGCTGCCCCATCTAGGCTTTCATTTTTAACATGCGCAGCCCACGACCTCGGATGGGAGGTCCATAGGCCTGTTTGTATTTTCTTAGGGCCGTCATGTATCGACCGGCCTATGGACCTCCCATCCGAGGTTTTATTTTTTGGCAGCCCAATTTATGTATTTTTTTTGAAGAAAACGCAGAGGTCTGTTCTATTTTTGTATATAAGAATAGGAACGCCAGGTCCAACTTATGTTTCCCTTCTAACTATATTATATATATTTAAATTATTTTATATGTTGACTGTTTAGTTCACATACTCCCGCCTTTTCGGTTTATAGGGCTTATCTCAAAATTTTAGTTTTTCCATTTTATAAGGCTCAATTTGGTTGTTTTCCATCACATGTTCAGATTCCAAGGTGCATTAAATCATTGCATGCAAGTATTAATAGAAAATTGACCAATGCATGTACTTTATGCATGCATGCATTGCAATTTATGCATTGATAAACATAATTTTTTGAGGAAAACAAGTGCATTAATTAGGTGCTTTTGCAAACTACAAAAAGTATTCCACTATTCATCGTCTACCTTGGTTGGTGAGATTTTTGAATTGAGCCCTATAAACCGAAAAGGAGGGAGTAATTGGCAAATAGATCTCGCCGCCACCCCCGCCTCCTGACTCCGGGCGCGCCTGCCCCCTCAGCAAGTCCGCCCGCGCGCCCCATAGAGTCGCTGACCATATCCACGGGAGAATGGCTGGAAGATAGGCAGATGTACAAGATGCATCTCCCACATGTCTACAAAGCCTTCCCGCGGATGCTCCAGCCGCTCGACTCCGTCGCGCCGGCGGTGCTGCGGGAGACTCGAGGGAGGAGATTGAGGGAGGGGGCGATGCGGATCCACGATGACACTCTCTCCTGGACCCAGTGCACGCGCGAATGGAGGAAAGCAGAGGAGGAAGCTGCGAGGGAGAAAGCCGAGGATGGACCGAATCCGTTCTCTCACTCGCGCAGGTATGCTCGGATGTGCAAGGATCATGTGGATTGGGAGCTGCTGAATCTAGCCCTGCGGATCTACTTCGGAGGAGATTTCTCGGAGAAGCACAGGATGCCCCACCCCAGTGAGCCGCCGATTGCGTTCGTTCGATGGGCGAAAGGAGAAGTGAATTCAGGAGATCCACGCCGTGCTGCGAGATGGGAATGCTTGACTGGACTCCTGCCCACCAGCACGCCACCGGAGCCGGAGCAGGTGGATCCCCTAGCTTACCTCTCCCCAAACCTGCAGAAGATTGAAATTAGGCTTGCAATCTGCTTCAATTGAGATGTCTAGTGGTTATTTCTGCTTCTTGAGAGACAACATCTGGCTGGAGGATGACAAGGAACGAGGAACTCCGATGAATTTCCCCTATCACAATGGGGGGGGGGCGCCGGTTGGGCAGTGGTACGGCCCACCTCCGCCCCAAATGGGGGCACAATCTGGGCAGGCTCCTGTAATTGCCCAAGATCAATCTGCTGGTGGTTCTGACTCTTAGATCAGTGGGAAATCGCAAGGCAAGAATCAGCAAAAGAAGAGATAGGACATCCAGAAAACTGCTCCTGCCCCTGCTTCAGGCCTTATGGCATACTCTGAGGTGATCTGCTACAACTATGGGGAACCAGGGCATCATTTGTATAATGTGTCAAGCCCAAGAGTTGTTTTATCTGCAAAATGGTTACCCATAAAGTTGAGAATTGCCCTGTCAGAAGGAAAACCCACAGTTCTGCTAGATATGTTGGAAGTGCTGCTCCAGGATTATGTCCACCATTGACAGAATTTTCTGTGACACAGAATTAAATAGTTTCTTTCCCCTTTCTAGTTGTAGAGCTCTGCCCAGATGTGGTAGTGACCACACTCCTTTGCTCTGGGATTCTGGTCTTAACCAAACTCCAAAGAGCAATAGTTTTAAATTTGAAAAGTGGTGGTTGCTTAGAGAAGATTTTACTGAGCTAGTCAGGAAAATCTGGAATGAGCCTACTAGGAGCAGCTTCCCCCTAGAAAATTGGCAGGTCAAAATCAGGAGATTTAGAAGAACTACCAAAGGGTGGAAATCCAATGAGGAAGCTAATCTTAGAAGATACAAAAGGCTTCTCCTCCTTGAGTTTGATTCTCTAGATATTAAGGCAGAAACCACTGACCTCTCTAAGGCTGAGACTAATAGATTAAACTTTGTCCATGGAGAGCTCAAGAAAATTTGGCTTCAAGAAGATATCAAAGCCAAACAAAGGTCTAGAGATAGGAACATTAACGAGGGTGATAGAAATACTGCTTACTTCCATGTAGTAGCTAACCACAGGAGGAGGAAAACCCTCATTCACTCCCTTGATGGCCCTAATGGCCCTGTTACTGAGGTAGATGAGATGCTGAAAGTGGCTAGTGACTTCTACAAAGACCTGTTTAAGAAAGAAAACCCCTCTAGGTTCTCTCTACAAAACAATTTTTTCTCTGCTTCTGAAAAAGTCTCTCCTGCTGAAAATGAGCTGCTAGAAGCCCCTTTTTCAGAGACAGAGGTGAAGGAAGCCATTTTTAGCTCTTATCCTGATGGGGCTCCTGGTCCTGATGGGATTCTCTTCTTGTTTTACCAGCATTTTTGGGACTTGGTAAAAAATGATCTCTTAGATCTTTTCCAAACCTTTCATAGAGGAGGGTTGGATCCAGCAACTTACTCATGGGGGGTCTGTTGGGGTCAAGTTAAATAACTGTGAAAGTGTTTTTTTCCTTGCTGGTAAAGGCCTTAGGCAAGGTGACCCCATCTCCCCGCTTTTGTTTAATTTAGTAGTGGACGTTCTTACTAAAATGCTGAGCAAAGCTGCTGATCATAGTCTGATTGCAGGGCTCTGTCTTGAGGTCTGCCCTGGTGGCATCATCTGCCTTCAATATGCAGATGATACCATCCTTTTCTTAGACAATGACTCCACACATGCTAGCAATCTGAAAACTGTTCTAACCTGGTTTGAACAAGTCTCAGTCATGGGAATCAACTACTCTAAAAGTGAACTCATCCCTATGAACATGGATGATCAGGAGTTAGTTGACTTCCTCTCTATTCTAGTCTGTAATAAAGGTAACTTCCCCATTAAGTACCTAGGTATCCCTCTCCACTATGATAAACTAAGGAGAGAGGATATCCAACCCCTTCTGGATAAAATCATTAAAAGGATTGCTGGGTGGAGGGGCAAACTTCTCCCTTACAAGCTTGTTTGGCTAGCATTCCAGTGCATCTCCTCTCCTTCTTCAAGTTCCCTAAATGGGCAGTGAACCTCATCAATTCTTAGATGTCTCATTTCTTGTGGAATGATTTTGAGGGAAATAGGAAGCTACACCTTGCTAATTGGGCCCTAATCTCTATGAAAAAAGATTTTGGAGGCCTAGGCATACCTAACCTCCAAGAAATTAACATCTGTCTTCTAGGGTCTTGGATTAAAAGATTCTATGAGGAAGACCTGAAACCCTGGAAGCTTCTTATTGCCCATAAATACGTAGGAAATAAACCTAATATTTTTGTCCCTTCCTCCAACCCTAAGACCTCTAGATTCTGGAAAGGATTAAAATCTATTATGCATGCTGTGAAATTTGGCTACAGATGGAACATAGGGGATGGGAGCAGAACTAGGTTCTAGGAAGATACTTGGTTTGGCACATCCCCCCTAGCAGTCCAATTTTGGCCTATTTACTCTGTCCACAATGAGCTTAACAAAAGTGTCAATGAAGTTTGGAACGGTTAATGCCTAAAACTCTCTTTTAGAAGGAACTTTAGTGATAGTCTCATGGAACAATGGTTCCAGTTGGAGGAAATTGCCAAAAGCATTACCTTTACTGGCGAGCCGGATGCCCTGATTTGGCAGTTGGACAATAAGCGCAAGTATTCCTCTAGCTCCCTCTATCATGTTATCAACTTTAGAGGGGTTCAACCCGTGTTTATCCCTGCTATCTAGAAATTGAGAGTTCCCCCTAAAATTCATGTATTTCTCTGGCTTCTCTCCAAAAACAAATTGATGACTAGGGATAACCTTAGGAAGAGACACATCATCAAACCCCTTGATTGTGTTTACTGCTTGGAACAAGAGTCTTGTTCTCACCTATTTTTTGAATTTATAGTTGCTAAACATCTCTGGGCCCACATTGAGGAATATTTCTCTAGTCAGATTGGCTCATCCTTCGAATCTGTCGCCAGATTCTGGATTGTTACCAAAAAGTGCTCAGTTTTAAACACTGTTAGCTCAGCTGTCCTTTGGTGCCTCTGGAAATATAGAAATGCTATGATTTTCAGTAACACCTCCTGGATTTCCATTCCGCAGGTCTTGAGGTTGATCAGGAACATGGTGAGAAACTGGGCGATTCTCTCCTCCGGATCAGACAAGGACAAGTTGACGAGCTTCGTGGAAACCCTAACAAGATCCCTCCAGAAACCATTGACGATCACTTGTGGCTGAACAAGGCTCGACCTGCTCTGGGGCTGGACCCGTGGGCTCGTCTCAAGATCTTTGATGAAGATGGTGGGCACCTGGCACCGAAAAAGAGGGACATCCACCATGCTACGCCTTCCAGCCCGGTGTCTCCACTTGCTTACTGGTCGCCGCAGGCTGACACGGCCCCTCGACTGAAGACCATGAAGGCTTCGCTGGACCCTCCTTGTGTCATTTGAGTGCTCTATCCGCTCTGCCTTTGGCACCGCTCGGGTGATTTGTGTTATTCAGAGAACTTGTTCATCCACCCCCCTAGTTTGTAGCTTTTGTACCTTTGCTTTCGAACTGCTCTTTGAGCTGCTGTATCAGAATATGTTGTGGTTTCGTTCTCAGCAATGGAACCTGGGAGA
The DNA here is from genome assembly GCF_056163025.1 of Triticum urartu. Classification (NCBI taxonomy): domain Eukaryota; kingdom Viridiplantae; phylum Streptophyta; class Magnoliopsida; order Poales; family Poaceae; genus Triticum; species Triticum urartu. The sequence continues at coordinate 459,020,937 of NC_141876.1, read as the reverse complement.
TGCTCCCTGTTTTTCTAAAAAATTTATTTTATATGTTATTATATATTATTTTTATTGTCATCATATATTTAACAGATACCTACATATGTAAGAAAACAATATCCCACATCTTATTAACTTATAAAAATAATTTCTTAACAAATAAAATCCTGGATTGTTTTGGCACGAAAATCCTAGTGATTGTGTATAAAAACTTGGTAAGATTTAAGGACGAATGTAATAATACCACTTATTATTTAAATATATTTATAACAAAATGCTCAGCCCCTTTTTATTTTTTGATAACATTGCTGGCCCAACCCAACATTATAATTAGAATCAGCCCAACAAAATCATGTATTTCGAGAAAGTGCAAATGGCCTGTAATTTTTTAGGAAATAAAATAAACGGGCCGCATGGACGCTACATTATTTGTTCACCCAGCCTAGCTAATGGCTGTAATTCAAAAAAAGAGATCAAATTGACTGTAAATTCTACCGCGCAAAAAAAGACTGTAAATTCTGAAAAAATGGGTTGAATACGTTCCACATTTTTGGAGGCTGAAATGTGGGCCAATAGGTCGAAGCCAATGCAAGTCGTTGTCAATTTAGTCAACAAATGATTCTGACATGTTAGCCGTTGGATTTACATCCAACGACCGGCATCCATCTTCAATCTCTCGTCTTCTTCCTCCAGCACCGCCGGGACCACCTCCCGCCTCCTGCTGCTAGCAGCTCTGCTTAGCACGCTTCGCTATGAAGCGCTACTCCACCGTTGGCCAGGCCATCCCTCCACCCCTCCACACCTCCTGTTCTTCTCCACTGACTGCCGAACCACACCGCACTAGAACCAGTTAACCCTCGTACACCTCTCTATCCGCGACTCTACTCCCGCGTCTTCCCATCTCCGGCTCGTTGCTGTCTGGGGCCTCACGGTTGTTCACCACCTTGGATGCGCTCGGCGCGACGTGGTCAACGTGGTCAACGAACGACACCATCGGAAGTAGACTGTGCGTGGAGAGGCTGACAGCTGGGTCCACGGCCGCACACAAGGAAATGCCTCCTTATTACGTGCAAAATAATGATTCCTCCACCTGACATCTGGGACCCACCGGAAGGGCCTCTGTATTTCGCAAAATAAAGTGCCCCCCGCTGACATGTCGGACCCACCAGCTATCTTCGCACGGAAGGAAGTGCCTCCTTATTACGCACAATATTCCCCCTGCCAGCTGGAACCCAACATAGTGGGAGGCTGACTTGTGGGCCTACCAAGTTGACGGGGACGGAGGGCTTTGTCAACTTAGTCAATATGAACGATTCTAGATACTGTTACCGTACGATGTTAATCCAACGGCCATAGTGCTTCTTCAACCTCTGGTCTTCTTGCTCTAGCCGCCCAAACCAGCGCCGGTCGTGCCGCGTGCTCCCGCCTCCCGTGGCCGGCTGTGATGCCGCGGAGGCCTCACCACCCCTTCTACTCCCACCGCTGGCCAGGCCATCCCTCTACTCACCCACACCCCTTGTTATTCTGCGGCGACAACAGCCTCACACCGCAGCCGAACCAGTGAACCCTCGTACTCCTCTTCGCGTGGGCATCCACTGCTGCGTCTTCCCCGGCTCCGAGTCGTCCCCTTCTAGTCCTCGCTGTCGTCCACCGCCCTAGTGCTCTCAGCACGGCGTGGTCAACATGGTCAATGACCGACTTCCATCGGAAGAGTACTGTACATGGAGAGGCTGACAGCTGGGTCCACAGCAGCCGCAAGGAAGTGCCTCCTTATTACGCGGAAAATAATTATTCCTCCACCTGACAGCGGGGACCCACCAGACGGGCCACCAGTATTTTGCAAAAAAAATCGTTTCCCCCTGACTGCTGGGACCCACCGGACGGGCCACCGTATTTTGCGAAAGAACGCCCCCCCCCCGCTGTCATCTCGGACCCACCGAAAGTGCCTCCTTATTAGGCACAAAAAATGAATACTCCCCCGGCTAGCTGGGACCCACCTTGTTGGGAGGCTGACTTGTGGGCCTACTAAGTTGACGGGACGAAGGGCTTTGTCAACTTAGTCAATATGAACGATTCTAGCTCCAGTGACCGTACGATGTCCATCCAACAGCCGTAGTGCTTCTTCAACCTCTGGTCTTCTTGCTCCAGCCGCCCAAAGCAGCGCCGGTCGTGCCGCATGCTCCTGCCTCCCGTGGCCGGCTGTGCTGCCGCAGAGGCCTTACCGCCCCCTACTATTCCCACCGCTGGCCAGGCCCTACGTTGACGGTAGCCTCACACCACAGCCGAACCAGTGAACCCTCGTAGTCCTCTCCGCGCGGACTTCCACTACCGCGTCGTCCCCTTCCTAGGCCTCGCCGGCGTCCACCGCCGTGGTGCTCTCCACGCGGCGTGGTCAACGTGGTCAAGGAACGACTTCCATCGGAAGAGTACTGTACATGGAGAGGCTGACGGCTGGGTCCACGGCCACAGCCCAGTTTTTTTGTGATTTGCCAAGTAAGTCGCTTTGTCAGGCCTATTGGGCTGCAAATCTTTCAAGACGAGGAGAGCTTTCATTCGGCTGGCCGAGAAAATGGCCCATCAGTAATGAGAAATGGGTTGTACATTCTTAAAACACATCAAACCGGCAATTAGTTTCAAATATCTTTTTTTTTCATTTCAAGATTTTAAATTACATTAATTTTTATGCGTGGAGAGTTTGTTGGATTTTATATTGATATACATTTATTTTTAAAATCAGTTTCAATGTGAGTCGAAATTTCGGGATTAAAAACAGTTCGGACCGCACCGAATTATGCAAAATTTCGTATAATTTTTTAACCGTTGCCACAATATGGGCTGTAATGCTAACAAAAAGAATATGGGCTCCAAAAAAACCTTAAGAATTAGCAAATGGGCTGTAAATTATTAGAAATAATGGCAGATGGGTTGTATGCTGTTTTCCACAGATTTGAGGCTTTCCTAAAAAAAGGTTGACGCACAAGCACTGACTGTTGGATGTCCATCCAACGGCCGTCGTGCTTCTTCAATCTCTGCTCTTCCTGCTCCAGCCGCTCAAACAAGCGCCGGCGGGACTGCCTGCTCCCTCCTCCTCGCGGCCGGCTATGCTGCCGCGCAAGCCTCACCGCCCGACCGTACTCCCATCGCTGGCCTAACCATCCCTCTACTCACCCACACCTGCTGTTATTCTCCGGCGACGGCAGACGAACCACTAAACCCTCGTACAGTCGTACTCCCCTCCGCGTGGGAAACAACTGCCGAGTCTTCCCTGCCTCCGTGTCGTCCCCTTCCTAGGCCTCGCCGTCGTCCACCGCCCTGGTGCTCTCGGTGCGGCATGGTCAACGTGGTCAAGGAACGACTTCCATCGGACGTGGACTGTACGTGGAGAGGCTGACAGCTGGGTCCACGGCCGCAGCAAGGAAGTGCCTCCTTATTACACGGAAAATAATGATTCCTCCACCTGACAGCTGGGACCCACCAGACGGGCCACTGTATTTCGTGAAAAAAAAATGTTTCCCCCTGACTACTGGGACCCACCAGCTACATCTTTGCACGCAAGGAAGTGCGCCCGGGCAAAAAAAAAACGATTCGCCCCCTGACTGGTGGGACCGACCAGCTACATCTTCACAGGAAAGGAAGTGCCTAACAGTCGGGACCCACCTGGTCGAAGCGTACGTAGCGTTGTCATTCTGGTCGCGAACGTGTACGTACATACTGGTCGATGTAGAGGCGCGCACGTAGCATTTACACGTACGTCCAGCGGCCAGGGTGCAAGAAAGAAAATACAGCCACGTATGTGTACATATGGGCGGGGTCTCGAACACCTACTCGCGCATACGTACGGCCAGGGCTCGTGTACATGGCTGGGTCGAAACGGAGAAACATCGTCATCGTCGTGTTCATGGGGAGGCAACGTAATGTGTCGTGTTCATGGGGAGGCAACGGAATGCGTCGTGTTCATCGGGAGGGCTTGGACGGAACAGGCGATGGAAACGAGGCCTGGCGTACCGCAGAATGGAGGAAACAGCCTTGTGTTTGACCGGCGACGTTCGAAACGGGATCCTGTTCATCGGGAGGGGTCTGGCGTACCGCAAAACGGAGGAAACGGACCTCCTACGGTCGAAACGGGGGTCCTGTTGATCGGGAGGGGTGTGGCGTACCGCAAAACGGACGAAACGGACTTGTGTTGGAGCGCTACGGTCAAAACGGGGGTCCTGTTCATCGGGAGGGGTGTGGCATACCGCAAAACGGGACTCCACGGGATACTATTCATCTCCACCGTCGACCTCCTCCAACCTCCACGGGCCCCTGTTCATCCAGCCTCCACGGGCTCCTGTTCATCCAGCCTCCACCGCGCGCTACTCCACCGGCTACTGTTCAACCACCCCTCCACCGTCTACTATTCATCCAGCCCTCCACACCATGGGGTCCTGTTCAACCACCCCTCCACGGGCACCCTTCCACCGTCTACTGTTCATCCAGCCCTCCACACCACGGGGTCCTGTTCAACCACCCCTCCACCGTCTACTGTTCATCCAGCCCTCCACACCACGGGGTCCTGTTCATCCACCCCTCCACGGGCACACCTCCACCGTCTACTGTGTATCCAGCCCTCCACCACACCACGGGGTCCTGTTCATCCAGAGGCAACGCCACCGCTCATTGTTCATTAAACCCCCCCCGCAATGCTCACTGTTGATCCCATCGATCGGCTTCAGTTAGCAGCAGTAGCGAAGGAATTGCTCGACCAGGTTCAGTTAACATCCATCGATCGATCGCTCGGGTTCAGTAACGCGTAGCCTGCAGTGCAATCGCTCGGGTTTAGTTAGAGCCCAACGCCTCGCTCGGGTTCAGTTAGAGCCAACGCCTCGCACACACGCGCGTACGTGTACGAGAGAAACGCGCATCGCTCGGCCCCCGACCTCCCACCGTAAGCGGGAACTTCCCAAAATTTTCCGCGCCCTCGCTTCTACCACGGTTTTTTCCGTCATGGACGGCCCAAATAATGTCATGCACCTGCGTCTCCGGCCCGCCCACGATGAAAAGCCCATTTTCTGTCATGATTTTTTGTCATAGAAGTAGGAGCCCACCACATCTATGATGATACCGGGTTTTTTCACAATTATCGTCATAGAAGTGTCATATGTATGACAGAATTTTTTTTCGTTCGGCCCAAAATGTCACGGATGTGTCTTTTTTTGTAGTGCACACATCGGAACTCTCAATGAAAGCACCATTGTCGGTGTCAAAACCGGCAGATCTCGGGGTAGGGGGTCCCGAGCTATGGATTTAGGATCAATGGTAACAGGGACGATGAACATGGTGTTTTTACCCAGGTTCGGGCCCTCTCTATGGAGGTAAAACCCTACGTCCCGCTCTTGTTTATATCAATGGAGTATCAAGTACAGAGTTGATCTACCTCGAGATCATATATTATGGTATAAACCCTAGAGGTATGATGAGTAATGTCATAATGATCTAACATATCTCTATCAACTAGCCTAGCCTTGGTTTATAGAATGCACCAGAGGCCTAGGATAACAAGAGTCCTAGCCGAATACGCCAGTGGGGAGGAGTCCTTGTCTTAATCACCAAGTCTTGTGAAATCTTCCTCGTGTATGCATCGGTTGTTCGAACTGGCCCATGAGTATACGACCATGGGGGTCATCGGCCCAATCTAACTAATCGGGAGACGACGTGGTGAGTACCCCCTAGTCCAGGACACCGTCAAGGGCGGGGAGGCGGCTTCCTGCTCACGGCAGCGTCGAGGTGGGGTGGGAAGCTTCGATGCCCCGACGGCGAGGCGGTTGCAGGGACGACGTGGGAGGTGGCGGTGTTGTGGGAAGGTGTGTCGGCACCGGCTGCTGGCAGAGGCACCGGAAAATGGGCGGCTGCGGTGACGGGGCGGGGGCGGGCGAGGGTTTGCTGTCGATATGGGGTGGGAGAGTATTGCCAATGTGCCACTGACTAGCAGGCCAGGGGAGGAGTAGGCGCGCGCCGCGCGCGTCCCCTTCTTGTCTGCACCGACGCAAATGAGGATGAAAATTGGGCCGGGAATGGGTCAGCAGGCGGATGAAAAGCGGACGGGCGTCCATTTGGGTCGGCGCGTTGGGCCGACTTTTCCGTCCGAGCCGACCCAAATGGATGCGCGCAGACGAAATGGGTCGGGGCATTGGAGTTGCTGCTACTTCTTGAGCTTGAGTTGGTTTTTCCCTTGAAAAGAAAAGGTTGATGCAACAAAGTAGAGATACGTATTTCTCTCAGTTAAGAACCAAGGTATCAATCCAGGAGGAGATACAAGCAAGTCCCCAATCTATGCACATGCACAAACAATCAAACACCTACACCCAACGCGATAAAGGGGTTGCCAATCCCTTCACAGTCACTTGCAAAGGTGAGATCTGATAGAGATAGATATAAAAGATCACTAAAACGTAAAACAAAATAAAAGTAAATAAATTGCAGCGAGATATTTTTGTTTTATAGATCTGAAAATATATAATGAAAAATAGACCCGGGGCCATAGGTTTCACTAGAGACTTCTCTCTTGAAGGCAAATAATACGGTGGATGAACAAATTACTGTCGAGCAATTGATAGAAAAGCGCAAAGTTATGACGATATCCAAGGCAATGATTATGCATCTAGGCATCACGTCCGTGTCAAGTAGACCGACTCCTGCCCGCATCTACTACTATCACTCCACACATCGACCGCTATCCAGCATGCATCTAGAGTATTAAGTTCATAAAACACAGAGTAATGCCTTAAGTAAGATGACATGATGTAGAGGGATAAACTCAAGCAATATGATGAAAACCCCATATTTTTACCCCTGATGGAAACAATACAATATGTGCCTCGCTACCCCTACATTGTCACTGGGTGAGGACACCCCAAGATTGAACTCAAAACTAAGCACCTCTCCCATTGCAAGAAAAACCAATCTAGTTGGCCAAACCAAAGCGATAATTCGAAAAGAAATACAAAGATATAAAATCATGCATGTAAGAATTCAGAGAAGATTCAAATAATATTCATAGATAATCTGATCATAAATCCACAATTCATCGGATCTCGACAAACACACAGCAAAAAAAATATTACATCCAATAGATCTCCAAGAACATCGAGGAGAACATGGTATTGAGAATCAAAGAGAGAGAAGAAAGACATCTAGCTACTAGCTATGGACCCGTAGGTCTATGGTAAACTACTCACGCTTCATCGAAGGGGTATTAGAGTTGATGTAGAAGCCCTCCATGATCGAATCCCCCTCCGGGAGGGTGCCGGTAAAGGCCCCAAGATGGGATCTCACGGGTACAGAAGGTCATGACGGCGGAAAAGTATTTTGGTGGACGCTTCTGTTGGTTTGGGAATATTTTTGAATTTACAAGCCAAATATTAGGGTTGGAGGACTCCCGTGGGACCCACAAGGCAGGGTGGCGCGCCCTGGACCCTTGTGGTCGCCTCAGGACTCTTCTTCCTTGATCTCCAAGTCCCTCGTGTGTTTGCTGGTCCAAGAAAAATCATCGTAAAATTTTAGTCCGTTTGGACTCCGTTTGATATTCCTTTTCTGTAAAACTCAAAAACAATGAAAAAACAGAAACTGGCACTGGGCTCCAGGTTAATAAGTTAGTCCCAAAAAATAATATAAAATAGCATATTAATGCATATAAAACATCCAAAACAGATAATATAATAGCATGGAACAATAAAAAAGTCATAGATACGTTGGAGACGTATCAGTTGCTCTCATGCCTATAAATGCACGCACGCATCTCTTACCATATGAGTATGTTCGAGATTCTAAGCAGGCACAACAAACAATTTAAGATTGATGAAATCGATAGATGTTTCATAGTCTACGAGAATCTCTCTTCCCACTGAATGAACGTCACAGAAAAGTCTGAAATAAATCCAGTGTCACCACATGTGCCCCATGGTCGACGAGAACGTCTCCTTCACTGAACTAACATCGCCGAAAAAACTAAAATAAATATAGAAAAATGCGAGCACGGGTGCCAAGTGTAGGACTTGAACTCCGATGGTCTGGTTTCACCGCAAGAACCTAACCATCAGAAGTTATTCCCACATGAAAGAACATATGACCAAAGGATGAAAATTTACCTAGTACTTCAAGGGTAGTCTTGCTCTTTTGTCAAGGAACCCTCGGATATGTAAGACCCCTAGAATAAACTCAAGAGGAGGGTCACTCTCCCCTACTAGTTGTCTTCAGAGAGTTACGAAGGATGAGATTCGAAGTCTGAGGGACCTTCTAAGACCCGAGCTACCCGGGGGTCGTGGGACTCTGGAAGCAGCGACACTCTAAATGTTCCATGCATTAGGCTGACACAAGATGACCCTCTAATAGGAGGTAAGCCGCACTCCCACGTGTAACTTTGTCGAATGTATGACGAAAATTTTATTCTTGTATACTTCATTGGTCTCCAAGCGCGGAGTTTTGTAGGACAACAACAAATTTCCCTCGAGTGGATGACCTAAGGTTTATCAATCCGTAGGTGTAGGATGAAGATGGTCTCTCTCAAACAACCCTGCAATCAAATACAAGAAATCTCTTGTGCCCCCAACACACTCAATACAATTGTCAATTGTATAGGTGCACTAGTTCGGCGAAGAGATGGTCATACAAGTGTAATATGGATGGTAGAAATAGTTTTTATAATATGAACAAATAAAAACAGTAAGGTAGCAAGTAACAAAAGTGTGTAAAAATAGTGTCTCGATGCTTAAAAACAAGTCCTAGGTTTCATACTTTCATTAGTGCAATCTCTCAACATCATTAACATAACTGAATCACATAATAATCCCTCATAGTGTGGCAAAGAATCACTTCAAAGTCTCTATTCCTATCGAACAAAGTAGAATGAAATTGTGTAGGTAGTAAACCACCTAAAAGTTGTGTGCAATCAATCTTATGAACCACCCTAAAGTGTCATGAATAGTTCTAGAGATCGTACTATGACAACACCATATGATATGCATTAATCAACTCTAATGTCACCTAGATACCCAGGGGCGGCGCTTGATGTCTACTACACAACCTTCTTCTTGTAGACGTTGTTAGGCCTCCAAGTGCAGAGGTTTGTAGGACAGTAGCAAATTTCCCTCAAGTGGATGTGACCTAAGGTTTATCAATCCGTGGGAGGCGTAGGATGAAGATGGTCTCTCTAAAACAACCCTGCATCAAAATAACAAAGTGTCTCTTGTGTCCCCAACACACCCAATACAATGGTAAATTGTATAGGTGCACTAGTTCGGCGAAGAGATAGTGATACCAGTGCAATATGGATAGTAGATAAAGGTTTTTGAAATCTTAAAATATAAAAACAGCAAGGTAACTAATGATAAAAGTGAGCACAAACGGTATTGCAATGCTAGGAAACAAGGCCTAGGGTTCATACTTTCACTAGTGCAAGTTCTCTCAACAATAATAACATAATTGGATCATATAACTATCCCTCAACATGCAACAAAGAGTCACTCCAAAGTCACTAATAGTGGAGAACAAACAAAGAGATTATGGTAGGGTACGAAACCACCTCAAAGTTATCCTTTCTGATCAATCTATTCAAGAGTCTGTAGTAAAATAACATGAAGCTATTCTTTCCGTTCGATCTATCCTAGAGTTCGTACTAGAAGAACACCTTAAGACACAAATCAACCAAAACCCTAATGTCACCTAGATACTCCAATGTCACCTCAAGTATTCGTGGGTATGATTATACAATATGCATCACACAATCTCAGATTCATCTATTCAACCAACACAAAGAACTTCAAAGTGTGCCCCAAAGTTTCTACCGGAGAGTCAAGACAAAAACGTGTGCCAACCCCTATGCATAAGTTCACGAGGTCATGGAACTCGCAAGCTGATCACCAAAACATACATCAAGTGGATCACGTGATATCCCATTGTCACCACAGATAAGCACATGCAAGACATACATCAAGTGTTCTAAAATCCTCAAAGACTCAATCCGATAAGGTAACTTCAAAGGGAAAACTCAATTCATCACATGAGAGTAGAGGGGGAGAACATCATAAGATCCAACTATAATAGCAAAGCTTGCGATACATCAAGATCGTGCCAACTCAAGAACACGAGAGAGAGAGAGAGAGAGATCAAACACATAGCTACTGGTACATACCCTCAGCCTCGAGGGTGAACTACTCCCTCCTTGTCATGGAGAGCGTCGGGATGATTAAGATGGCCACCGGAGAGGGATCCCCCCCGGCAGCGTGCCGAAACGGGTCTAGATTGGTTTTCGGTGGCTACGGAGGCTTCTGACGGCGGAACTCCTGATCTATTCTGTTCCTCGATGTTTTTAGGGTATATGGACATATATAGGCGAAAGAAGTCGGTCAGGGGAGCCACGAGGGGCCCACGAGGGTGGGGGAGCGCCCAGGGGGCAGGCGCGCCTCCCTGCCTCGTGGCCACCTCGAAGCTGCCCTGACGTCTAGTCCAAGTCTCCTGGATTGCTTCCGTTCCAAAAATAACTCTCCCGAAGGTTTCATTCCGTTTGGACTCCGTTTGATATTCCTTTTCTTCGAGACACTGAAATAGGCAAGAAAACAACAATTTGGGCTGGGCCTCCGGTTAATAGGTTAGTCCCAAAAATAATATAAAAGTGTATAATAAAGCCCATAAACATCCAAAACAGATAATATAATAGCATGAAACAATCAAAAATTATAGATACGTTGGAGACGTATCAGCGCTATGGGTGTTCATGTGAATACCCATGATTTTTACAAAATAGTGTTGCTTTTGGCAAATAGTGACAATTTTTGAAAAAACAACAATGAATGATTTTGGCAAAATGAATACACATGAATACCCGGTTGCAAATTCCTGGATCCGCCACTGTAGATACCCCAATATCACCATGAGTATTCGTGAGTGAGACATGCATCAAGCACTAGTGTAGAAAATGCTAGTGCCGGCATTCTAAAAAACCACATTGCTGGCGTAAGAGGTTAACGTCACTAATATGACGCCATTGTTAAAAAATACCGATGGCATGCAGATCCACGCCATAGATATTTTACATACTATTGGCGTGGTACTATTCACTCATGCCATCACTATGTCAAATTGCAATGGCGTGGAATGTTTTCACATGCTACCACTATACCCAGGCTATTAGTGAGGTGTACACTCACTCACACGTCAGCACTAAAAATTTCTTAAAACAAAAAATAGGTTTGACATGATTACAAATTTCACTAAATACATACATATGTTTCGTCCATACATCCAGTTCATACATTTAGTATATGTACATTTGTAAGATCCACGGGTCCAGAAGCAATGTCGCGCATAGAGGTTGTGCTCGTCGTTGCTGTAGCCTCGTGTTGATGTCGTCGTCATCATCATCATTGTTGTTGCAACCCCATGTCGATGTCTCCATCATCATCATCGCCGCAGCCACGTGTTGATGTCGTCATCGTCGCTGCCGCAACCCCGTGTCATTAATGAACTACATGACAAACAAAGAAATGCACATGAACAAGTTAGCTCAGGCAGTACAAGAATAAACTAACTTGAAAGGGAAAACTCAATTCATCACATGAGAGTAGAGGGGGAGAAACATCATAAGATACAACTATAATAGCAAAGCTCGCGATACATCAAGATCGTGCCAACTCAAGAACACGAGAGAGAGAGAGAGATCAAACACATAGCTACTGGTACATACCCTCAGCCCCGAGGGTGAACTACTCCCTCCTTGTCATGGAGAGCATCGGGATGATGAAGATGGCCACCGGAGAGGGATCCCCCCTCCGGCAGGGTGCCAGAACGGGTCTAGATTGGTTTTCGATGGCTACGGAGGCTTCTGGCGGCGGAACTCCCGATCTATTCTGTTCCTTGATGTTTTTAGGGTATATGGACATATATAGGTGAAAGAAGTCGGTCCGGGGAGCCACGAGGGGCCCACGAGGGTGGGGGGCGCGCCCAGGGGGCAGGCGCGCCTCCCTGCCTTGTGGCCACCTCGAAGCTTCCTGACGTCTACTCCAAGTCTCATGGATTGCTTCCGTTCCAAAAATAACTCTCCCGAAGATTTCATTCCGTTTGGACTCCGTTTGATATTCCTCTTCTTTGAAACACTGAAATAGGCAAGAAAACAACAATTTGGGTTGGGCCTCCGGTTAATAGGTTAGTCCCAAAAATAATATAAAAGTGTATAATAAAGCCCATAAACATCCAAAACAGATAATATAATAGCATGAAACAATCAAAAATTATAGATACGTTGGATACGTATCAGCATCCCCAAGCTTAATTCCTGCTCGTCCTCGAGTAGGTAAATGATAAAAACAGAGTTTTTGATGTGGAATTCTACCTAACATATTTATCCAAGTAATTCTCTTTATTGTTGCATGAATATTCAGATCCATAAGATTCAAGACAAAAGTTTAATATTGACATAAAAATAATAATACTTCAAGCATACTAACCAAGGAATTATGTCTTCTCAAAATGACATGGCCAAAGAAAGCTATCCCTACAAAATCATATAGTCTGGCTATGCTCTATCTTCATCACACAAAATATTTAAATCATGCACAACCCCGATGACAAGCCAAGCAATTGTTTCATACTTTTGATGTTCTCAAACTTTTTCAATCTTCACACAATACATGAGCGGGAGCCATGGACATAGCACTGTAGGTGGAATAGAATGGTGGTTGTGGAGAAGACAAAAAGGAGGAAGATAGTCTCACATCAACTAGGCGTATCAACGGGCTATGGAGATGCCCATCAATAGATATCAATGTGAGTGAGTAGGGATTGCCATGCAACGGATGCACTAGAGCTATAAGTGTATGAAAGCTCAACAAAAGAAACTAAGTGGGTGTGCATCCAACTTGCTTTCTCATGAAGACCTAGGGAAATTTGAGGAATCCCATCATTGGAATATACAAGCCAAGTTCTATAATGAAAATCCCCACTAGTATATGAAAGTGACAACATAGGAGACTCTCTATCATGAAGATCATGGTGCTACTTTGAAGCACAAGTGTGGTAAAAGGATAGTAACATTGTCCCTTCTCTATTTTTCTCTTATTTTCTCTTTTTTTTGTTTGGGACTTCTTTTTTTGGCCTCTTTTTTTCTTCCTTTTTTATTTTTCGTCCGGAGTCTCATCCCGACTTGTGGGGGAATCATAGTCTCCATCATACTTTCCTCACTGGGACAATGCTCTAATAATGATGACCATCACACTTATTTTTACTTACAACTCAAGAATTACAACTCAAGAATTACAACTCAATACTTAGAACAAAATATGACTCTATGTGAATGCCTCCGGTGGTGTACCGGGATGTGCAATGATGCATGAGCGACATGTATGAAGAATTATGAACGCTTTGCCACAAATACGATGCCAACTACATGATCATGCAAGCAATATGACAATGATGAAGCGTGTCATAATAATGGAATGGTGGAAAGTTGCATGGCAATATATCTCGGAATGTCTATGGAAATGCCATAATAGGTAGGTATGGTGGCTGTTTTGAGGAAGGTATGCGGTGGGTTTATGGTACCGGCGAAACTTGCGCGATACTGGAGAGGCTAGCAATGGTGGAAGGGTGAGAGTGCGTATAATCCATGGACTCAACATTAGTCATAAAGAACTCACATACTTATTGCAAAAATCTATTGGTCATCTAAACAAAGTACTACACGCATACTCCTAGGGGGATAGATTGGTAGGAAAAGACCATTGCTCGTCCCCGACCGCCACTCATAAGGAAGGCAATCAATAAATAAATCATGCTCCGACTTCATCACATAACGGTTCACCATACGTGCATGCTACGGGAATCACAAACTTCAACACAAGTATTTATCAAATTCACAACTACTCAACTAGCATGACTCTAATATCACCATCTTCATATCTCAAAACAATCATCAAGTATCAAACTTGTCATAGTATTCAATGCACTTTATTTGAAAGTTTTTATTATACCCATCTTGGATGCCCATCATATTAGGACTAATTTCATAACCAAAGCAAATTAACATGCTGTTCTAAAGACTCTCAAAATAATATAAGTGAAGCATGAGAGATCAATTATTTCTATAAAATAAAACCACTGCCGTGCTCTAAAAGATATAAGTGAAGCACTAGAGCAAAAACTATATAGCTCAAAAGATATAAGTGAAGCACATAGAGTATTCTAATAAATTTCAAATCATGTGAGTCTCTCTCAAAAGGTGTGTACAGCAAGTATGATTGTGGTAAACTAAAAATCAAAGACTCAAATCATACAAGACGCTCTGAGAAAAACACATATCATGTGGTGAATAAAAACATAGCTACAAGTAAATTTACCGATAGACGAAGACAAAAGAGGGGATGACTTCCGGGGCATCCCCAAGATTAGGCTTTTTAGTGTCCTTGAATTTTACCTTGGGGTGCCGTGGGCATCCCCAAGATTAGGATCTTGCCACTCCTTGTTCCATAATCCATCAAATCTTTACCCAAAACTTGAAAACTTCACAACACAAAACTCAAAATAGAAAATCTTGTGAGCTCCGTTAGCGAAAGAAGACAAAACACCACTTCAAGGTACTGTAATGAACTCATTCTTGATTTATATTGGTGTTAAAACTACTGTATTCCAACTTATCTATGGTTTATAAACTCTTTTACTTGCCATAGATTCATCAAAATAAGCAAACAACACACAAAAAACAGAATCTGTCAAAAAGAGAACAGTCTGTAGTAATCTGTAGCTAACACAAACTTCTGGAACCCCAAAAATTCAAAAATAAATTGCTGGACTTGAGGAATTTATCTATTAATCATCTTAAAAAAATTAAATTAATATCACTTTCCAAATAAAAATGGCAGCAATTCTTGTGAGCACTAAAGTTTCTGTTTTTTACAGCAAGATCAAAAAGACTTTCCCCAAGTCTTCCCAACGGTTCTACTTGGCACAAACACTAATTAAACACAAAAAACACAACCAAAACAGAGGCTAGATAAATTATTTATTACTAAACATGAGCAGAAAGCAAGGAATAAAAATAAAATTGTGTTGCCTCCCAACAAGCGCTATCGTTTAACGCCCCTAGTTAGGCATGATGATTTCAATGATGCTCACATAAAAGATACGAATTGAAACATAAAGAGAGCATCATGAAGAATATGACTAGCAAATTTAAGTCCAACCCAATTCCTATTCATAGGGATTTTGTGAGCAAACAACTTATGGGAACAAGAATCAACTTGCATAGGAAGGGTGAACTACTCCCTCCTTGTCATGGAGAGCGTCGGGATGATGAAGATGGCCACCGGAGAGGGATCCCCCCTCCGGCAGGGTGCCGAAACGGGTCTAGATTGGTTTTCGGTGGCTACGGAGGCTTCTGACGGCGGAACTCCTGATCTATTCTGTTCCTCGATGTTTTTAGGGTATATGGACATATATAGGCGAAAGAAGTCGGTCAGGGGAGCCACGAGGGGCCCACGAGGGTGGGGGAGCGCCCAGGGGGCAGGCGCGCCTCCCTGCCTCGTGGCCACCTCGAAGCTTCCCTGACGTCTAGTCCAAGTCTCCTGGATTGCTTCCGTTCCAAAAATAACTCTCTCGAAGGTTTCATTCCGTTTGGACTCCGTTTGATATTCCTTTTCTTCGAGACACTGAAATAGGCAAGAAAACAACAATTTGGGCTGGGCCTCCAGTTAATAGGTTAGTCCCAAAAATAATATAAAAGTGTATAATAAAGCCCATAAACATCCAAAACAGATAATATAATAGCATGAAACAATCAAAAATTATAGATACATTGGAGACGTATCAGCGCTATGGGTCTTCATGTGAATACCCATGATTTTTACAAAATAGTGTTGCTTTTGGCAAAATAGTGAATTTTTTTGAAAAAACAACAATGAATGATTTTGGCAAAATGAATACACATGAATACCCGATTGCAAATTCCTGGATCCGCCACTGTAGATACCCCAATATCACCATGAGTATTCGTGAGTGAGACATGCATCAAGCACTAGTGTAGAAAATGCTAGTGCCGGCATTCTAAAAAACCACATTGCTGGCGTAAGAGGTTAACGTCACTAATATGACGCCATTGTTAAAAAATACCGATGGCATGCAGATCCACGCCATAGATATTTTACATACTATTGGCGTGGTACTATTCACTCACGCCATCACTATGTCAAATTGCAATGGCGTGTAATGTTTTCACATGCTACCACTATACCCAGGCTATTAGTGAGGTGTACACTCACTCACACGTCAGCACTAAAAATTTCTTAAAACAAAAAATAGGTTTGACATGATTACAAATTTCACTAAATACATACATATGTTTCGTCCATACATCCAGTTCATACATTTAGTATATGTACATTTGTAAGATCCACGGGTCCAGAAGCAATGTCGCGCATAGAGGTTGTGCTCATCGTTGCTGTAGCCTCGTGTTGATGTCGTCGTCATCATCATCATTGTTGTTGCAACCCCATGTCGATGTCTCCATCATCATCATCGCCGCAGCCACGTGTTGATGTCGTCATCATCGCTGCCGCAACCCCGTGTCATTAATGAACTACATGACAAAGAAAGAAATGCACATGAACAAGTTAGCTCAGGCAGTAGAAGAATAAACTAACTACATGAAGAAAACATAATTTGGAAACAAAACATCCAGAGGATGTCACATAATAGCAAAACTAGTCATCATGGATAGTAAAGCAAGATAAGCAAATGGTACTCTATTCATGTTCATGCTGCTAGCAATAAACTATGTAGTAAATGTAACATTTTTTTCATTGTTTATCTTCTTTGCTTCTAGATTCTACTCCTTCCCTTTCTAAATATAAGTCTTTTTAGATATTTTAAGAATAACTACATACATATGTATATAGACATATTAGAGTGTAGATTCAGTCATTTTGCTCCATATGCAGTTCACATTGGAATCTCTATAAAGGCTTATATTTAGATTAGAAATGGAGGGAGTACAAGTTAAGGAACAACACTATTCTTCTCATGATGCACAACATCCAGAGTTTGGAACTACAATAACATACGAAAGTACTTTCTACACCCAGGAGCAAATGCTCCCGGTATGAACAGTAAAATCAAAAAAATAGAAAAATATTCAAAAAATTCCGAATTTTTTTGTGACATGCTTTCACAAATGTTTGTTGTGCATGCAAAATTTCATCGCGAAATCACATTGGTGGAAGGCGTGCCAAAAGAACAAAATTAGAGCTCCAAGATGATTTTGTAAGTAACATTTTCAGAGCATCAATTTTGTTTTTTACCACGTTTTACACCAATGTGATTTTGTAATGAAATTTTGCATGCACAAAAAATATTTGTGAAAGTATGCCACAAAAAAATTCAGAATTTTTTGAATTTATTTTATGTTACTATTCACACCAGGAAGCATTTGCTCCCGGGTGTAGAAATTCCACGTCCTGATAAAATTAGTATGTTCCAGATTACTATGCATAGCTATAGTCATACATACAATGAGGCACATTTGCTTATAATTTTTTAATATCTTCCTAGAAATTGAAAAAAAATCAGACGTATAAGATGATCACAGTTAAAATATGTAAGTAATGCAAATGAAGATGTCCCGTCATTGTGTAAGTACCAACATAACGAAACCTTAACGAGCAAGACTCAATTCACTAAAAGTTAGATAGAGGGGAAGAACATCATGTGATCCGATTATATTGATAAAGCTCATGATACATTAAGATCATGCCAAATCAAGAACACGAGAGAGAGAGAGGCTTGCGACGGCGAAAACTCGTTTAGATTACTTTTTGGAGGTTCCTGAATATATAGGATTTTTCAGCATTGGAATCACGCCAGGGGGAGTCCTGAGGGCCACAGAAGCTCACATGGCGCGCCCTAGGGGGGCGCCACTTGAGCTTGTTCCCACTAGGCACCTTCCGTGTCCCTCCCGAAGCTTCCCGGGTCTCTTTTCTTTCATAAAAAATACCGTAATTTTTTACCGTGTTTGGACTTATTTTGGTATGGTTTTTCTGCAAAACAAAGAAATAGACAAAAAACAGAAACGGGCACTGGGCACTAGATTAATATGTTAGTCCAAAAAATAATATAAAAGTGCACCAAAACCATGTAGCACTAATGTAAATATGGCATGAATACTTCATAAATTATAGATACATTGCAGACGTATCAGGTCACTGTATGCATCCTTGCTTATTCAGCCCTAACCACGTTACTAAGGATACCCGTAGTGGAAACCTGATTCTTGAATGTCAATATTGGTGACGACCGTGGTTAATCCTCGTAATGTGAAAATTGATCGACCCATGAGGCTAGATGGCCCCACCTAAATCAAGGTCCCACCAAACCAGAAGGTAAGAAGAGGTAAGGTGTGTAGTCGCCGAAAGGTGAAGGACTCCTCGGAGTCGTCGTGGATCCTCAAGGTCTTGATAACTCACAAGTATAGGGGATCAATTGTATCCTCTATCAATAAGGGTGTCGAACCCAACAAGGAGCTAAAGGTAGAATTTATATTCTTTTCAAGTTCTATCGACCACCGATACAACTCTACGCACACTTAGCATTTGTTTTACCTAGAGAAAGTATGAAACTAGAAGTACTTTGTAGGTGTAATGCTAGAACTAGTTTGCAAGAATAAAACTAGGAGTACTTTGCGAGATAATAGAAGTGGTTGTTTAGTAGAAAGCTTTTTTGTAACACAAGAGAAGGATTTGTCCCTACACAATTGATAACTAGACCGGTAATCATTTTTGCAATTTTATATGAGGGAGAGGCATGACCTGACATAGTTTCCATACTTGGATCATATGCACTTATGATTGGAACTCTAGCAAGCATCCGTAACTACTAAAGATCATTAAGGAAAAACCCAAACATAGCATTAAGCAACCAGTCCTCTTTACTCCCATACGCAACAACCCCCTTACTCGGGTTTGTGTTTCAGTCACTCACGCAACCCACTATAAGCGAATTATGTACGTATTGCAACACCCTACAGCGGTAATCCCACATGCTTGCGTGACACGGAGAGCACCATAGGAAAACACCAAAATAAAGCATACAACTCAAACCAATCATGATCATCAATCAACCCATAGGACAAAACGAATCTACTCAAACATCATAGGATGTCAACACATCATTGGATAATAATATGTGGCATGAAGCAACATGTTTAAGTAGAGATTACAGCAGGTAGAAGAGGTGTTACACCGCTGCATAGAGGGGTAGAGAGTTGGCGATGCCGGCGGCGAAGTTGTTGGTGTAGATTGTTGTCACGATGGTTGCCTCGATGGCACTCCAGCACCACTAGGAGAGAGGGGGAGAGAGCCCCCTCCTCCTTCTTCCTTGGCCTCCCCCTAGATGGGAGGAGAGTTTCCCCTCTGGTCCATGGCTGCAATGGCTCCTGGAGGGCAGGAGCCCCTCCGAGATTGGATCTCTCTCTATTCACTTCTGTTTCACGTTCCTCTTTTTGGGCCAAAAACTGTTTTCTAAATTCCCGAAGATCCGTAACTTCGATTGGGCTGAAATTTTGAGGGTATTTTTGATACTTCTCCAATGTACCTATAATTTTTTATTGTTCCATGCTGTTATATTATCATTCTTGGATGTTTTACCTTCCTTTTATAGCAAATTTGTATCATTTTTTGGGACTGACCTATTGTCATAGTGCCCAGTGCCAGTTGCTGTTTTTTGCATGTTTAATTCACAAAATATCAGTACCAAATGAACTCCAAATACCATGAAACTTTTTGGAGATTTTTTTGGATCAGAAGACAACTTGGGAGCTAAGGAAGCACCTGCGGGAGGCCCATGGGGACCACCACCCACCAGGGCACGACAAAGGCCCCTAGCGCGCCCTGATGGGTGGTGGGGCCCATGGAGGTCTCCTCCACCGCCTCTCATCTCTATAAATACACAAATATTTCAAAAACCCTAGGGGAGCGATTGAAACACAATTCCAGCCGCCGCAAGTTCTAGAACCACCAGATCCGATCTAGAACCCTATTCCGGCACTCCACCGGAGGGGAACACGATCATGGAGTGGTTCATCATCCTCATTGGTGCTCCTCCGATGATGTGTGAGTAGTTCACCATAGACCTACGGGTCCGTAGGCAGTAGCTAGATGGCTTCTTCTCTCCTTTTGATTCTCAATACAATGTTCTCCTCGATGTTCTTGGAGATCTATTTGATGTAATAATGACTTTTTGCGATGTGTTTGTTGGGATCCGATGAAGTTTGAGTTTATGACCAGATCTATCCATGAATATTATTTGAGTTTTCTTTGTTCTCTTATATGCATGATTGTTATAGCCTTGTATTTCTTCTCTGAATATTTGGTTTAGTTAGGCCAACCAGATCGATTTTTCTTGCAATGGGAAGAGGTGCTTTGTGATGGGTTCGATCTTGCGGTGTCCTCACCCAGTGACAGAAGGGGTAGCGAGGCACGTACGCATCATTGCTATTAAGGATAAAAAGATGGGGTCTATTCGTACATGAATAGATCTTGTTTACATCATGTCATCGTTCTTATTGCATTACTCCGTTTCTCCATGAGCTTAATACACTGGATGCATACTAGATAGTAGTCGATGTGTGGAGTAATAGTAGTAGATGAAGAGTTGTTTTGGTCTACTAATCTTGGACGTGATGACTATATACACGATCATTTCCTTGGATATCGTCATAATTATTGTTCTTCTATCAATTTCCCAATAGTAGTTTGTTTACCCACCGTATGCTAGTTTCTCGAGAGAAGCCACTAGTGAAATCTACAGCCCCGAGTCTATCTTTTATCATATTGTTTTCATATCTATTATTCTAAAAACCCAAAAATACCTTGCTGCACTTGTTCTTTACGGATTTTATTTTGTGTTCTTACTAGATCTATTTATCCAATCTCATACAATTTAATCTATAGTTTTACCGTAGAGGGACTGACAACCCCTCTTACACGTCGGGTTGCAAGTATTTGTTCTGTAGCGACCCGACCTCAAACGGTCAAGCCTCTGTGTATCTGTGCCATCCCTGGATTAGTATGCTGGCACACACAATACATCAATGTATATATCAAAGTGCAATCACATGTATAAATAACGTAAGACTGATATATACCTCATAAGTCTCGGCGGAAACAATCAACGGGTGTGGAGTCCCATCAACACCATCGGCAGGTTGAGTGTAGACCATAACCCAACAACAAAACTCACTCGTCGTAGAAATAATCCTGCAACATGATACATTGCATCCGTGTAGGTCAGTACATAATGTACCGGCAAGATCATGGTAAGAAAAACAGATGATAAAACTATACTACATGCAATATGGCATTGTGGATCTATGTCTGAGTTTTTGCGTAAAAGTTGGTTTTATTTTCCCTACAACAAAGGAATATCAGGAGTCTGTACTATGGAGTTTTCTATCATGACATGGTTCCGCCAACCGATGTCTCATAGCCCAAATCATCATAAGTTGCCAACAATTAAGTTATCAGTTTGGTGTTGAGAGTTCCGAGATAGATCCAAGTTCTACATCTTCTAGCACCGTCCCAGCCAGAATCACAACTAAGATCAACCAAGCCAGAGCCCATAGTGTCTTGCGGTTGCATAGGTAAGCTTCCGGGCATGAAGTATTCTTCCGTCTCTTTGAGTTTGGGTGAAGCTTTCCGCAAGATGTCATGGCGCTTCTCCATGCATCCTGGCCATCCACTGGTTGCTCCAGGGTCCATCAAATCCGTCCTTCACCTGGTAGTTTGCATTGAATTCTTGTCTCGAGTCTCGAAATCTTGAGGTCTTAAGTCTTGAGGTCCTGAAGATGCAGTCATTGCCGATGCCATCATGAAGTTGTCGTCATTGACGTAGGGGGTCCTTCATACTCACACCACTCTCGAGCACTCATACCAACCCCATCTACTATAGCGTAGCATTAGAACTGAACATCCCGAGGCTTGTTACAGGGTGATGGGTTCCTACCTCATGCATTCTACTCAACTACAAGAAGGCAATAACACTACTGGAGCGATCACGAATGGTGACACTAGATGCGATAAAAACATGGGTATGAATAACATGGTCAAAGTGAACTTTCCTGGTATTACTTGATGAAGATAATATCGCTCTCAGAATAAAGACTTGGTAAACTATTCGTCACTCCGTTGAAAAATCTATATAGTCAAACATTGCATTCACATAAGCAATTGTTCTTGCAAGCAATTTCTATCAGTCATAAATTTCAATAAATAACAAATGAATAAAACCCAAATAAAATCCAAAGAACTTCAAGTAAAACTACTAAGAAAAAGTCTAAGACTTTACTACAAGCAATAAAAATAGTTTTTGACCTACATAAAACTTAACAGCAAACTAAAATACTATACTAATAAATTAACAAAAAATAAAATGTAAAACAACTAAGTCAACAGAAAGTATTTTTCATAAAATTTTAGAAGCAAAAAGAAACAAAGTAAAAAGCTTTTATAAAACTCTAACTATGACTTATACAAGTTTTCCTTCAAAACTAAAGAAAATAAATTTTTAAAATAAAAATAAAATTTATTTTTTTGATCAAAAGAAACAAAACTAAATTTGTCAAAAGTGACAAAAATAAAATAATTTAAGAACAATTAAAACTATAAAGAAAAGACTAAAACTAAACTAGAACTATGACAATACTGTTTTTCCTAGAACCCTGATTTAAAATAAACTAAAATAAGTCACTATGCTACTAGATAGACAGAACAATAACAAAACAGTAGCAAAAAGAATGAATCAAAAATATTTTATAAAACTCAAAATACGGCCAAAATAGTGATTTGAACAAATTTCATAAAACTAAAATTTAAACTACTCAAATTTGAAAAATAATGGCACAAATAGAAAATTCATAGAATTTTGAAACTACAGAAAAAGAATCAGTCAATTTGGATCTATAAACTAAAAGATATTGAATATCTAAGATTGAAACTTTTCTGTTTCTTAAAAACAGAAACGAAAATAAAAAACAAACAAAACATGCGCGAGCTACATGGCCTACTACTACTGGGCTAGGCGGTGGGCATTCGGTAACTAAACATCGCCTGGTCGATAAATAACTAAACCGCATACATACTAAATAAAAGAAACGGGTCGGCTAAACCGATCTGGACTAAACCATAAAACCGTACATAATATCAAACTAATAAAAAATAAACCTAGCCCCTACACAGATCTAATCTACGCCGTATAAAACAAATCGGGCGGCGGAGAGGGGGCGGCGGGGCTTACTGCGGTGGTTGCCGGAGTTGAAGACCGTGATGCCTCGGGCGGGGGAGAGGTGATGACTCTGGTGGTCGGGGCGATGGCGAAGTCGACGGGCGAACTCGGCGGGGCGATAGGGTTCCGGTGGTCGTGGAGTACCCCCTTGGGGTGGTCGGAGGCGAGCCGGGCGGCGTTGGAGAAGCTCCTGTGAGCTACGCGCTCTGGCGAGACTGGTTGAGCTCAGGCTCATCTTTGTAGATTGAAAGGAGGGCCAAAATTATGTTGCCGAGGTGCACAAGGACGGGAGGAAACAACATCAGGAAAACAGAAACACGGGGTTGCTCACCGGCGTGAAAATTCGTCGATGAACGGTGGCGGCTCGGACGAGATGCGAACGGCGTGTGCGAGGGTTTAGGGGGTTTCGGTCTTGGGGTTTAAAGGGAATCAAGAGAGGAGGGTGCTGGGATTATATAGGGCGTAGGCGTGCGCAAGGGGAAAGCTTGGGGGCGCGACCCCGAGAAGATCGGGATTCGGTAGCGGCATAGGCACGCTCTGGCTTGGCATTAAGTGGAGTGGAAGAAGAAGAGGGGTGGGGTCCAACGGTCAGTGGGAGAGGGCAGGCGATTGAGCAGCGGGGGACCGAGGCGAAGTGCTTCGGCGCGGGGAGGTGGCCGTGGGCCGAAAGAGAGAGAGACGGGCCTTAGTCAGTTGGCTTCGGTTTTTTTGAAATAAGCACACACAAGAAAACTAAATAAAGGGAAAACAATAAGACTTTTATATATACATATTATATATCAATTTTTTAGGGACACATTAGATCCAAGCAAATTCACAAAAGTCAAACAACGTTACTATTGCAATGAAACCCAATAAAAATCATTTTTAAAATACTAAAATGATTTCAAATTTATTTTTCTCCAATTTTATATTGTAGGGAATCATTTTACCCTATTTTCCATATATTTTATTTTTGGAGAAAAATAATTTCAATAAAACCAAATAACTCCAATTTGAAAGTGGGTTTCAAAATAACTTCAACCGGACTGTCAATTTGATTCTTTTAAACTTCCAACTCATATTTCATATAATTTGAAGAAGTCATTTTATCTTCTCTCATGAAAATCATTGTGTTGCATAAAGTTTCTGAATTTGAAATATTTCCAAGTGGACTTCAATTCTTTTCAAAACCCTTTTCATTTATTTAAATGGAAGAAGTCATATCATCTTGACTCTAGGGTTTAGTGATGAAATGAATTTGAATTCATGGAGATCAAAATGAAATGATTAAAGTTTGGGAAAGTCATTTCATTCCCTCTCATTCAACTTTCAAAAACTTTCAAATTCCACTCGAATTCACACAATCAATCACACCACATTCAAAGAAACAATCATAAATATTTATTTAATATAACATTCCAAAATTTAGAATTTTGGGATGTTACATGTTCTTTGTGTGCATGTACCATTTACATAGTGTTGCTTGGTTCTCCTACTGGATTGATAACCTTGGTTTCATAACCGAGGAAAATATTTATCGTAGCTATGCTACATCATCCTTTCCTCTTTTGGGAAAACCGACGCAATGCTAAGCCACATCAAAAGGATTTCTGGCACAGTTGTCGGGGAGACATCATCAATATCTATTAGGTTCCTATCACAAATCGCATCTCCTTGCATTTTACATTATTTTCCATTTTTCTATCGTTTTCATCTCCCCCATTTCACAAAAAATTGCCTTCTTTTTTGTTCACCCTTTTCTCGTCAGATCTCTTGTTTGCTTGAAATCTTGTTTGCGTAGTCGCGATGTCTCAAGAAAATACCAAATTGTGTGATTTTTCCAATACCAACAATAATAATTTTATTAGTACTCTGATTGCTTCTCCCGCCACTAGTGCGGAGTCTTGTGATATTAATGCCGCTTTGTTGAATCTTGTTATGAAAGACCAATTTTCCGATACACCTAATGAGGATGACATGTCCCATCTAAACTCATTTGTAGAATTGTTTGGTATGAAAAAGAAAAAAATATGTGGACAATGATATTGTGAATTTGAAATTATTTCCTTTCTCCTTGAGAGATCGTGCGAAAATTTGGTTTTCTTCTTTGCCTCGCAATAGTATCAATTCCTGGGATAAGTGCAAAGATGCTTTTATTACTAAGTATTTTCCTCCCGCGAAAATTATTTCTCTTAGAACTCAAATCATGAATTTTAAGAATCATGAGCATAAACATGATGCACAATCTTGGGGAAGAATGAAATTGATGCTAAGAAATTGTCCTAGTCATGGTTTAAATCTTTGGATGATCATACAATTTTTTAGCGGGATTGAATTTTGTTTCTAGAAATCTTTTAGATTTCGCCGCGGGGTGGTACTTTTATGGAGATTACTTTGGGTGAAGCTACTAAATTGCTAGATAATATTATGGCAAATTATTCATAATGGCATATCGAAAGAGCACCTACTAGTAAAAAAGTTAATTCAGTTGAATAAATTAGTACTTTGAGTGAAAATGTTGATGCTCTTATGAAATTGGTTGCTATTAAAAATACTCCTATTGATCTTAATGATGTGCCTTTGTCTACTTTGATTGAGCAAAATAGTGATCCCATAGATGTGAATTTTGTCTCGCGAAACAATTTAATAACAATGCTTATAGAGTTAATTTTAGTCCTATGCCTTTTCCTGGAAATTCCTCTAATAATTATGGCAATTCCTATGGTAATTCTTATTACAATAATAATAGGAACCCCTCCGATCTTGAGACTAATATTAAAGAATTTATCAATGCTCAAAAAGTTTTCAATACTAAGATAGAAGAAAAGATGAATAAAATTGACGATATGTCTGGAGACATTGATAGAATTTCTCATGATGTAGAAAATCTCAAGATTAAATTTTTTTCCACCTAAGGTTGATGTCAATGAATCAATTAAAGCTTTATATGTTTCTATAGATGAAATTAAGAAAAAACCACTATGCTTAGAGCTAAAATAGGATTTTTAGAAAGAGCGTTTTCTACCAATTGCTTTCATAATAATGATGAAGATCTTAAAATGATTGGTGTTTCTTCTATTGATTCTTTGTTTAGCAATATTAAACTTGATGAAAATAGGACTGAATAAGAGTCAATTTTAGCTAGAGGGCGTCCTCATAATTCGGAGGGTGAAAATCATGTTGAAAAAATTGATAAAAGTGGGTTTGGAGAGGGCAAAACTTTAATTAGTGATGTGCCCATTCTTTTGGATTACAAAGACTTTAATTATGATAGTTGCTCTTTGATTGAATGTATTTCTTTGTTGCAATTCATGATAAATTCACACAATGCCTATGAAGAAAATAAAGCTTTTACTAAACATATTGTAGAAGCGATGATGAAAGCTTTAGAAGAAAAGTTGGAATTAGAGATTTAGATTCCTAGAAAATTATATGATGAATGGGAACCAACCATTAAAGTCAAGATTAAAAATTATGAGTGATTTGCCTTATGTGATTTGGGTGCTAGTGTTTCCACACCTCTGAAATCTCTATGTGATGTCCTTGGTCTCACCAATATTGAAGAGTGTTCTCTTAATTTGCACTTGGCGGATTCTACTATTAAAAAGCCTTTGGGAAGAATTAATGATGTTCTTATTCTTACAAATAGGAACTATGTGCCCATATATTTTATTGTTCTTGATATTGATTGAAATCCGTCTTGTCCCATCATACTTGGTACACTGTTTTTATGAACTACAATGTTCTCCTCGATGTTCTTGGAGATCTATTTGATGTAATAATGACTTTTTGCGATGTGTTTGTTGGGATCCGATGAAGTTCGAGTTTATGATCAGATCTATCCATGAATATTATTTGAGTTTTCTTTGATCTCTTATATGCATGATTTTTATCGCCTCATATTTCTTCTCTGAATATATTGTTTAGTTAGGCCAACTAGATCGATTTTTCTTGAAATGGGAAGAGGTGCTTTGTGATGGGTTCGATCTTGCAGTGTCCTCACCCAGTGACAGAAGGGGTAGCGAGGCACGTATGTATCATTGCTATTAAGGATAAACAGATGGGGTCTATACCAACATGAATAGATCTTGTCTACATCATGTCATCATTCTTATTGCATTACTCCGTTTCTCCATGAGCTTAATACACTGGATGCATGCTAGATAGCAGTCGATGTGTGGATTAATAATAGTAGATGCAAAGTCGTTTCGGTCTACTAATCTTGGACGTGATGCCTATATACATGATCATTGCCTTGGATATCCTCATAGTTATTTGTTCTTCTATCATTTTCCCAACAGTAATTTGTTTACCCACCGTATGCTATTTTCTCAAGAGAAGCCACTAGTGAAATCTATGGCCCCCCAGGTCTATCTTTTATCATATTGTTTTTAGATCTATTATTCCAAAAACCCAAAAATACCTTGCTGCACCTTTTTATTTACCTTTTTTATTTTGTGTTCTTGCTAGATCTATTTATCCAATCTGATACAATTTAATCTATCTTTTTACCGTAGAGGGATTGACAACCTCTCTTACGTGTCGGGTTGCATGTATTTGTTCTTTGTGTGTAGGTACCGTTTACATAGTGTTGCTTGGTTCTCCTACTAGATTGATAACCTTGGTTTCATAACTAAGGGAAATACTTATTGTAGCAGTGCTGCATCATCCCTTCCTCTTTGGGGAAAACTGACACAGTGATAAGCCACGTCATTTTTTATTCGGATATTAGCTTCCTTGTGGCACAAGCACACCTCCAAACGACTTACAAGGGAGCCACACGCCCTCTAGGTGCGCCCAGGGTAGGTGCGTGCCCCTTGAGCTTGTGGGCCCCTCGAGCATCGTCTCACGTTGATTCTTTTTTCCCAAAAATCACATATATTCCAAAATAAATCTTCGTCAATATTATCGCATTTGGACTTTGTTTGTTATGGATATTCTACGAAACAAAAAACATGCAACAAACAGCAACGAGCATTGGGCACTGGATCAATATGTTAGTCCAAGAAAATCATATAAATTGTTGCCAAAAATATGTGAAAGTTGCAGAATATTGGCATGAAACAATAAAAAATTATAGATACGACAGAGACGTATCAGCATCCCCAAGCTTAATTCATACCCGACGAGTTGGTAAATGATAAAAAGATATTTTTTTATTTGGAAGGCTACCTAGCATAATCTTGATCATATAATCGAATTATGGCATGAATAATTAGATGTGACTGATTCAAAGTAGTCTATAATTTGATATAAAGACATCAATGTTGGGGAACGCAGTATTTCAAAAATATTCCTACGAGCACGCAAGATCTATCTAGGGATGCATAGCAACAAGAGGGGAGAGTGTGTCTACGTACCCTCATAGACCCAAAGCAGAAGCGTTAAGTAATGCCGTTGATGTAGTCGAACGTCTTCGCGATCCAACTGATCAAGTACCGAACGCACGACACCTCCGTGATCTGCAAACGTTCAGCTCGGTGTCATCCCTCGAACTCTAGATCCAGCTGAGGCTGAGGGAGAGTTTCGTCAACACGAAGGCGTATTGACGACGATGATGAATTTACCGACGCAGGGCTTCGCCTAAGCACTATGATAATATGACCGAGGTGGAAATCTATGGAGGGGGGCACCGCACATGGCTAAGAGATCAACTTGTGTGTCTATGGGGTGCCCCCTCCCCCGTATATAAAGGAGGGGAGGAGGGGCCCGGCCGGCCTCATGGTGCACCCCCAAGGGGGGATTCCTACTCCTACTAGGAGTAGGTTTCCCCCCTTTCCTAGTCCTAATAGGAGGGGGAAGGAAGGGGAAGAGGAGAAGAAGGAAAGGGGGGCCGGCCCCCCTCCCAATTCAGATTGGTCTTGGGGGGGGGGGCGCCCCCACCTCTTGGCCACCTCCTCTCTCTTCCACTAAAGCCCATGTAGGCCCATTAAATCCCCGGGGGGTTCCGGTAACCCCCGCGGTACTCCTGTATATGCCCGGACTCATCCAAAACCATTCCGGTGTCCAAACATAACCTTCCAATATATCAATCTTCATGTCTCGACCATTTTGAGACTCCTCGTCATGTCCGTGATCACATACGGGACTCCGAACTACCTTCGGTACATCAAAACACATAAACTCATAATACCGATCATCAACGAACGTTAAGCGTGCGGACCCTACGGATTCGAGAACTATGTAGAGATGACTGAGACTCATCTCCGGTCAATAACCAATAGCGGAACCTGGATGCTCATATTGGTTCCTACATATTCTACGAAGATCTTTATCAGTCAAACCGCATAACAACATACGTTTGTTCCCTTTGTCATCCGTATGTTACTTGCCCGAGATTCAATCATCGGTATCATTATACCTAGTTCAATCGCGTTACCGGCAAGTCTCTTTACTCGTTCTGTAATGCAACACCCCGCAACTAACTCATTAGTCACATTTCTTGCAAGGCTTATAGTGATGTGCATTACCGAGAGGGCCCAGAGATACCTCTCCGACAATCGGAGTGACAAATCCTAATCTCGATCTATGCCAACTCAACAAACACCATCGGAGACACCTGTAGAGCATCTTTATAATCACCCAGTTACGTTGTGACATTTGATAGCACACTAGGTGTTCCTCTGGTATTCGGGAGTTGCATAATCTCATAGTCATAGGAACATGTATAAGTTATGGAGAAAGCAATAGCAATAAACTAAACGATGATAGTGCTAAGCTAACAGATGGGTCAAGTCAATCACATCATTCTCTAATGATGTGATCCCGTTCATCAAATGACAACTCATGTCTATGGTTAGGAAACTTAACCATCTTTGATTAACGAGCTAGTAAATGTAGAGGCATACTAGTGACACTTTGTTTGTCTATGTATTCACAGATGTACTAAGTTTCCGGTTAATACAATTCTAGCATGAATAATAAACATTTATCATGATATAAGGAAATATAAATAACAACTTTATTATTGCCTCCAGGGCATATTTTATTCAGTCTCCCACTTGCACTAGAGTCAATAATCTAGATTACATTGTAATGATTCTAACACCCATGGAGTCTTGGTGATGATCATGTTTTTCTCATGAGAGAGGCTTAGTCAACGGGTCTGCAACATTCAGATCCGTAGGTATCTTGCAAATCTCTATGTCTCCCTCCTTGACTTGATCGCGAATGGAATTGAAGCGTCTCTTGATGTGCTTGGTTCTCTTGTGAAATCTGGATTCCTTTGCCAAGGTAATTGCACCAGTATTGTCACAAAAGATTTTCATTGGACCCGATGCACAAGGTATGACACCTAGATCGGATATGAACTCCTTCATCTAGACTCCTTCATTTGCTGCTTCCGAAGCAGCTATGTATTCTGCTTCACACGTAGATCCAGCCACGACGCTTTGCATAGAACTGCACCAACTGACAGCTCCACCATTCAATAAAAATACCTATCCGGTTTGTGACTTAGAGTCATCCGGATCAGTGTCAAAGCTTGCATCGACGTAACCGTTTACGACGAGCTCTTTGTCACCTCCATAAACGAGAAACATATCCTTAGTCCTTTTCGGGTATTTCAGGATATTCTTGACCGCTGTCCAGTGATCCACTCCTGGATTACTTTGGTTCCTCCCTGCTAAACTAATAGCAAGGAACAAATCAGGTCTGGTACACAGCATTGAATACATGATAGAACCTATGGCTGAAGCATAGGGAATTACTTTCATTTTCTCTCTATCTTCTAAAGTGGTCGGGCATTGAGTCTGACTCAACTTCACACCTTGTAACACAGGTAAGAACTGTTTCTTTGCTTGATCCATTTTGAACTTCTTCAAAACTTTATCAAGGTATGTGCTTTGTGAAAGTCCAATTAAGCGTCTTGATCTATCTCTATAGATTTTGATACCCAATATATAAGCAGTTTCGCCGAGGTATTTCATTGAAAAATTCTTATTCAAGTATCCTTTTGTGCTATTCAAAAATTCAGTATCATTTCCAATCAACAATATGTCATCTACATATAATATTAGAAATGCTACAGAGCTCCCACTCACTTTCTTGTAAATACAGGCTTCTCCAAAAGTTTGTATAAAACCATATGCTTTGATCACACTATCAAAGCGTATATTCCAACTCCGAGATGCTTGCACCAGTCCATAAATGGATCGCTAGAGCTTACACACTTTGTTAGCACCTTTTGGATCGACAAAACCTTCTGGTTGCATCATATACAACTCTTCTTTAAGATATCCATTAAGGAATGCAGTTTTGACATCCATTTGCCAAATTTCATAATCATAAAATGCGGCAATTGCTAACATGATTCTGACGGACTTAAGCATCGCTACGGGTGAGAAGGTCTCATCGTAGTCAACTCCTTGAACTTGTCGAAAACCTTTCGCAACAAGTCGAGCTTTGTCGACAGTAATATTATCGTCAACGCCAGTCTTCTTCTTGAAGATCCATTTATTCTCTATGGCTTGCCGATCATCGGGCAAGTCAACCAAAGTCCATACTTTGTTCTCATACATCGATCCCATCTCAGATTTCATGGCCTCAAGTCATTCTGCGGAATTTGGGCTCATCGTCGCTTCCTCATAGTTCGTAGGTTCGTCATGGTCAAGTAACATGACCACCAGAACAGGATTACCGTACCATTCTAGTGCGAATCTTACTCTGGTTGACCAACGAGGTTCGGTAGTAACTTGATCAGAAGTTTCATGATCATCATCATTAGCTTCCTCACTAATTGGTGTAGGAATCATTGGAACTGATTTCTGTGATGAACTACTTTCCAATAAGGGAGCAGGTATAATTACCTCATCAAGTTCTACTTTCCTCCCACTCACTTCTTTCGAGAGAAATTCCTCTAGAAAGGATCCATTCTTAGCAACGAATATCTTGCCTTTGGATCTGTGATAGAAGGTGTACCTAACAGTCTCCTTTGGGTATCCTATGAAGACACATTTTTCCGATTTGGGTTCGAGCTTATCAGGTTGAAGCTTTTTCACATAAGCATCGCAGCCCCAAACTTTCAGAAACGAGAACTTGGGTTTCTTGCCAAACTATGGTTCATATGGTGTCGTCTCAACGGATTTTGATGGTGCCCTATTTAACGTGAATGCAACCGTCTCTAAAGCATAACCCCAAAATGATAGCGGTAAATCAATAAGAGACATCATAGATCACACCATATCTAGTAAAGTGCGGTTATGACATTCGGACACACCATTACACTATGGTGTTCCAGGTGGCGTGAGTTGCGAAACTATTTCGCATTGTTTCAAATGAAGACCAAACTCGTAACTCAAATATTATCCTCCACGATCAGATCGTAGAAACTTTATTTCCTTGTTACGATGATTTTCCACTTCACTCTGAAATTCTTTGAACTTTTCAAATGTTTCAGACTTATGTTTCATCAAGTAGATATACCCATATCTGCTCAATGAAGGTCAGAAAATAACGATACCCGCCATGAGCATCAACACTCATCGCACCACATACATCAGTATGTATTATTTCCAATAAGTCTGTTGCTCGTTCCATTGTTCTGGAGAACGGAGTTTTAGTCATCTTGCCCATGAGGCATGGTTCACAAGCATCAAGTGATTCATAATCAAGTGATTCCAAAAGCCCATCAACATGGAGTTTCTTCATGCGCTTTACACCAATATGGCCTAAACGATAGTGCCACAAATAAGTTGCACTATCATTATTAGACTTATATATTTTGGCTTCAATACTATGAAAATGTTTATCACTACTATCAAGATTTAGTAAAAATGGACCACTCATCAAGGGTGCATGACCATAAAAGATATTACTCATATAAATAGAACAACCATTATTCTTTGATTTAAATGAATAACCATCTCGCATCAAACAAGATCCAGATATAATGTTCATGCTTAATGCTGGCACCAAATAACAATTATTCAGGTCTAAAACTAATCCCGAAGGTAGATGTAGAGGTAGCGTGCCGACGGCGATCACATCGACTTTGGAACCATTTCCCACGCGCATCGTCACCTCGTCCATAGCCAATCTTCGCTTAATCTGTACCCCCTGTTTTGAGTTGCAAATATTAGCAACAGAACCAGTATCAAATACCCAGGCGCTACTACGAGCATTAGTAAGGTACACATCAATAACATGTATATCAAATATACCTTTCACTTTGACATCCTTCTTATCTGCCAAATACTTGGGGCAGTTCCGCTTCCAGTGACCAGTCCCTTTGCAGTAGAAGCACTCAGTCTCAGGCTTAGGTCCAGACTTGGGCTTCTTCACTTGAGCAACAACTTGCTTGCCATTCTTCTTGAAGTTCCCCTTCTTCACCTTGCCCTTCATCTTGAAACTGATGGTCTTGTTGATCATCAACACTTGATGCTCCTTCTTGATTTCTACCTCCGCAGCCTTTAGCATCATGAAGAGCTCGGGAATTGTCTTATCCATCCCTTGCATATTATAGTTCATCATGAAGCTTTTGTAGCTTGGTGGGAGTGATTGAAGAACTCTGTCAATGACACTATCAACTGGAAGATTAACTCCCAGCTGAGTCAAGTGATTGTGGTACCCAGACATTCTGAGTATATGCTCACAGACAAAACTATTCTCCTCCATTTTGCAGTTGTAGAACTTATTGGAGACTTCATATCTCTCAATCCGGGCATTTGCTTGAAATATTAACTTCAACTCCTGAAACATCTCATATGCTCCATGACGTTCAAAATGTCGTTTGAGTCCCGGTTCTAAGACGTAAAGCATGGCACACTGAACTATCGAGTAGTCATCAGCTTTGCTCTGCCAGGTGTTCATAACATCTGGAGTTGCTCCTGTAGTGGGTTTGGCACCTAGCGGTGCTTCCAGGACATAATTCTTCTGTGCAATAGCACGAGCCATTTATCTACAACAACATAGACGTGCAAAATACTATCATGTACTAAGTTCATGATAAATTAAAGTTCAATTAATCATATTACTTAAGAACTCCCACTTAGATAGACATCCCTCTAATCATCTAAGTGATCAAGTGATCCATATCAACTAAACCATCTCCGATCATCACGTGAGATGGATTAGTTTTCAATGGTGAACATCACTATGTTGATCATATCTACTATATGATTCACACTCGACCTTTCGGTCTTAGTGTTACGAGGCCATATCTGCATATGCTAGGCTCATCAAGTTTAACCCGAGTATTCTGCTTGTGGAAAACTGTCTTGCACCCGTTGTATGTGAACGTAGAGCTTATCACATCCGATCATCATGTGGTGTCTTGGCACGACGAACTGTAGCAATGGTGCATACTCAGGGAGAACACTTATACCTTGAAATTTAGTGAGAGATCATCTTATAATGCTACCGCCGTACTAAGAAAAATAAGATGCATAAAGGATAAACATCACATGCAATCAATATAAGTGATATGATATGGCCATCATCATCTTGTGCCTTTGATCTCCATCTTCAAAGAACCATCATGATCACAATCATCACCGGCTTGACACCTTGATCTCCATCGTAGCATCGTTGTTGTCTCGCCAACTATTGCTTCTACGACTATCGCTACCACTTAGTGATAAAGTAAAACAATTACATCGCGATTGCATTTCATACAATAAAGCGACAACTATATGGCTCCTGCCAGTTGCCGATAACTGTGTTACAAAACATGATCATCTCATACAATAATTTATATAATCATGTCTTGACCATATCACATCACAACATGCGCTGCAAAAACAAGTTAAACGTCCTCTACTTTGTTGTTGCAAGTTTTACTTGGCTGCTACGGGCTTAGCAAGAACCGTTCTTACCTACGCATCAAAAGCCACAACGCGGTGTAGTGATTGCTTTTTGATCTTTAGAAAGAACCCTGTTCATTGAATCCAATTCAACTAAAGTTGGATAAACTAACACCCGCCAGCCACCTGTGTGCAAAGCACATTGGTAGAACCAGTCTCATGAATGCGGTCATGTAATGTCGGTCTGGGCCGCTTCATACAACAATACCACCGAATCAAGAAACAACTAGTGAAGGCAAGCAATATGTATATACCCACGCCCACAACTCCTTTGTGTTCTACTCGTGCATATAACATCTACGCATAGACCTGGCTCGGATGCCACTGTTGGGGAACACAATATTTAAAAAATATTCCTACGATCACGCAAGATCTATCTAGGTATGCATAGCAACGAGAGGGGAGAGTGTGTCTACGTACCCTCGTGGACCGAAAGCGGAACCGTTAAGTAACGCGGTTGATGTAGTCGAACGTCTTAGCGATCCAACGGATCAAGTACCAAACGCATGGCACCTCCAAGATCTGCACATGTTCAACTCGGTGACGTCCCTCGAACTCTAGATCCAGCTGAGGCCAAGGGAGAGTTTCGTCAGCACGATGGCGTGTTGACGGTGATGATGAATTTATCGATGTAGGGCTTCGCCTAAGCACTACGACAATATGACCGGGGTGGAAATCTATGGAGGAGGGCATCACACACGGCTAAGAGATCAACTTGTGTGTCTATGGGGTGCCCCCTCCCACATATATAAAGGAGGGGAGGAGGGGGCCGGCTGGCCTCATGGTGCGCCCCCAAGGGGGGATTCCTACTCCTACTAGGAGTAGGTTTCCCCCTTTCCTAGTCCTAATAGGAGGGGGAAGGAAGGGGAAGAGGAGAAGAAGGAAAGGGGGGCGACCCCCCTCTCAATTCAGATTGGGCTTGGGGGGGGGGCACGCCCCCACCTCTTGGCCACCTCATCTCTCTTCCACTAAAGCCCATGTAGGCCCATTAAGCCCCCGGGGGTTTCAGTAACACCCCGGTACTCCGGTATATGCCCGAACTCATCTGAAACCATTCCGGTGTCCAAACATAACCTTCCAATATGTGTCGACCATTTCGAGACACCTCGTCATGTCTGTGATCGCATCCGAGACTCCGAACTACCTTCGGTACATCAAAACACATAAACTCATAATACCAATCGTCATCGAACGTTAAGCGTGTGGACCCTACGGGTTTGAGAACTACGTAGACATGACTGAGACTCATCTCCGGTCAATAACCAATAGCGGAACCTGGATGCTCATATTGGTTCCTACATATTCTACGAAGATCTTTATCGGTCAAACCGCATAACAACATACGTTTGTTCCCTTTGTCATCGGTATGTTACTTGCCCGAGATTCGATCGTCGGTATCATTATACCTAGTTCAATCTCGTTACCGGCAAGTCTCTTTACTCGTTCCATAATGCAACATCCTGCAACTAACTCATTAGTCACATTGCTTGCAAGGCTTATAGTGATGTGCATTACCGAGAGGGCCCAGAGATACCTCTTCGACAATTGGAGTGACAAATCCTAATCTCGATCTATGCCAAGTCAACAAACACCATCGGAGACACCTATAGAGCATCTTTATAATCACCCAGTTACGTTGTGATGTTTGATACCACACTAAGTGTTCCTCCGGTATTTGGGAGTTGCATAATCTCATAGTCATAGGAACATGCATAAGTTATGGAGAAAGCAATAGCAATAAACTAAATGATTATAGTGCTAAGCTAACGAATGGGTCAAGTCAATCACATCATTCTTTAATGATGTGATCCCGTTCATCAAATGACAACTCATGTCTATGGTTAGGAAACTTAACCATCTTTGATTAACGAGCTAGTAAATGTAGAGGCATACTAGTGACACTCTGTTTGTCTATGTATTCACACATGTACTAAGTTTCCGGTTAATACAATTCTAGCATGAATAATAAACATTTATCATGATATAAGGAAATATAAATAACATCTTTATTGTTGCCTCTAGGGCATATTTCCTTCAATCAATACTCGGGCATACCAACAAACAATCATCTCTTTCAGAATAAAAATGCTAAAAAACGCTATCCCTACAAAATCATATAGTCTTGTCATGCTCCATCTTCTTAGCACAAAGTATTTATCATGTACAACCCCAATGACAAACCGATAAATTGGTTCATACTTTTTAGCACGCTTCAGTTTTTTCAACCCACACACAATACATGAGCGTAAGCCATGGACATAGCACTATGGGTGGAATAGAATGCAGTGATGGAGATCAATAAGGGGAAGACAAAAAAGGAAGATAGTCTCACATCGACGCGGCTAATCAACGGGCTATGGATTTGCCCATAAACTGATGTCAATGCGAGGAGTACGGATTGCCATGCAACAAATGCACTAAGAGCTATAAGCGATTAAGTGTATGAAAGCTCAAATGGAAAACTAAGTGGGTGTGCATCCAACTTGCTTGCTCATGAAGACCTCGGGCATTTGAGAAAGCCCATCATCGAAATATACAAGCCAAGTTCTATAATGAAAAATTCCCTCTAGTATATGAAAGTGACAACATAGGGGGCTCTCTATATGAAATACATGGTGCTACTTTGAAGCACAAGTGTGGAAAAGGGTAGTAACATTGCCCCTTCTCTTTTTTCTCTCATTTTCTTTTTTTTCTTTTTTTCTTTTTTTGTTTGGCACTTTTTGGCCTCTTTTTTCGTCTGGTTCCTCATCCCGACTTGTGGGGGAATCATAGTCTCCATCATCCTTACTGTCGGTGTCAAAACCGGCGGATCTCGGGTAGGGGGTCCCGAACTATGTGTCTATGGTCGATGGTAACAGGAGACAAGGGACACTATGTTTACCCAGGTTCGGGCCCCCTCTATGGAGGTAATACCCTACGTCCTGCTTGATTGATATTGATGAATATGAGTGTTACAAGAGTTGATCTACCTCGAGATCGTAATGGCTAAACCCTAGAGGTCTAGCTTGTTTGGCCATGATAATGAGTGTCCTATCCGGACTAAGTACTCCGGTTTATATAGACACCGGGAGGATCTAGGGTTACACAAGGTCGGTTACAAAGAAGGGAATCTACATATTAGGTCGTCAAGATTGCCTTCCACGCCAAGGAGAGTCCCATCCAGACTCGGGTGTAGTCTTCGGTCTTCGTATCTTCACAACCCATCAGTCCGGCCCATGGCTAATGGGCCGGACACCCAAGGACCCCTTAGTACAGGACTCCCTCAGTAGCCCGTGAACCTGGCTTCAATGACAAGGTATCCGACGCG
The DNA here is from genome assembly GCF_056163025.1 of Triticum urartu. NCBI lineage: Eukaryota > Viridiplantae > Streptophyta > Magnoliopsida > Poales > Poaceae > Triticum > Triticum urartu. Next base: position 458,982,570 of record NC_141876.1, on the reverse strand, counting down.
TAGTGTTGTCTTCGGCATTGCAAGACGGGTTCCTCCTTCTGAATTCTAGAATAGTCTTCGGATGAATTGATCGTGTCCGGACCTGTAACACACGGCCATAGAGCGTATAGCATTCTACGAATCCAATCTGCTGACAACTTTTAGTAATGTGACGTCATGCTTCTCGGTCATTATTTCGAACCGTTTCCTGTCCCTCCGTCCCACTTTTCAGGGCGTGGTTGTCATTGACACGTCTTGTCGAAGCAGAGATCGTGTCCCCTAATTGCGGGATTTTCATTAATACAAGCGTGGGTAACCCAACCGTCCCGCGGGAAAGATTCCTTAGTAATAGGCAAGTTCTTAGGCTTGGGAGGAGGCGTTTAATACCCGCTGCCTTTATAAAGGAACCAAGGGCCGTGTTTTATGCCAAACCTTTCCTCATCCTTCCCGGCCTCGAGTTCTAGCACCCAAGGTTCAACTTCATCGTTTCAAGCCTTCCATCATGTCCGGACCTAGCTCCCAAGGCCGATGGGCGGCTTCCTCCGTCATGGAGGAGGATATCACAAAGCTTCGGGCGGCCAGATATTTGACTGCGGAGGTGCACCACAGGCTTCGTTCTCAAGGACAGGTTATTCCGACCCCCAGATCTGGCGAGAGGGTCGTATTCATCTCCCACTTCCTCTGGGGGCTAGGGTTTTCTCTTCACCCCTTCGTCCGGGGGCTAATGTTCTATTACGGACTAGATTTTCATGACCTAGCCCCAGACTCTATCCTTCACATCTCGGCGTTTATCATTACATGCGAGGCCTTCCTCCGAATCCCCCACACTTCGGCTTATGGCTCAAGACCTTCAGTGTGAAGTCGAAGGTAGTCGACGGGGAACAGGTGGAGTGCGGCGGTGCTACGATCTGCCAATTCACCGGCACTCCTTGGCCAAAAGGTTCTTTTACCAAAGCTTCCAATCACTGGCAAAGGGGGTGGTTTTACATTACGGAGCCCCGCAGCACCAAGTGGGTAGCTGCACCCACATTCCATCCTAGCCCACTGTTATTGCTTGCGTCATGGGTCAACAAGGGGCTGGACTGGGGATCAATTGATGAAGTGCAGACTTTACAGAGCCGCATCCGAACCCTCCTCGAGAGAGACATCGATCTTGTCAACGTGATCCAAGTGATGTTAGTTCGCCGAATCCTGTCGTGCCAATGCATGTCTCGCCGCATGTGGGAGTTTAATCCAGAAGGACCACAAACCCTCCAACACTTCTTCGGCACCACACACAAAGGGATGTGGAAGTTATTTTTCGGGAAGCGGAAACATTGGCTAGACACCACCGAAGATGCTGGCCTTAACTGCAACCGTCCGGATACCCCGGTAAGCACTTGGCTCCTGAACACTTTGTAATTATGCATACCATAATATGGTACTAAGCAACCTATCTTCTTCCAGGGCTGGACAAGGAAGGCGGAACTGATTATGTGTTCGGCCCCTCTGCCTGAGGGCCCAGCGAATCCTGTTCTAACAAGGATGCTGGCCCTGGCACCATCCCAGATGCCTGTGAAGGAGGGCGAGGCGGAGAGTGAGAGGACCAAAGATGGCCCCTATTCCAAGGGTGCATCGGACATTGTGTCTGGAGGAATCAAAGTTCCCTCATCCGAAGACAAAAGTGAAAGGGGGGCAATGTCTCCCTTCCTCCTAGGAAGAGAAGGGCCACCTCTGAAGATGGGGAGAAGCGGGCTTCTAAACGAGGCAAGATGCCTCAGGTGGCTGGCTCGGGTTTGGAGGACGTCGAAGCGCAGTCTCATGACGAGGACAAACCTTAGGCCAAATTGTAAGTGAATCAAGGCTATTTTAAACATGTCCCGTTCCTTTCTTATAATGCCCGGAATATATATTCTTTGTTTTTGCAGTTCAACACACAGTCTTCATCAACAATCCTTTTCCTCGGGGGACCTTCTCCCAGAGATGATGGAAAGCGAAACGCCTCCACCGGATTCCCCGTCCAATAGGGCGGATGACTTGGAGGTGTCGTCGCGGAGGGTCTCCCCCGACCAACAAGTGGTGCAAGGGATGATGAAGACATTTGCCGAAGGTGATACTTCGGTGGCCCAAGGTCCAGTGGACAACAATGAGGGCCCCGGACAATCTGATATACATCCGGAGACGTATGAACAGATCCCTTCAAAGGGTGGCCGTACTCCCACGGCAGCCCCCGGAGACCCAGAGGCGCCGGATATCTTGACGAACATGCTGCGGCAGGCGTCCGTCTCAGAGGAACATCGTACCTTAATGAGAACGGTGGTTGAAAAGGTCCAGTCCGCGAAGAGCGGATTGGATGAGGCCTTTGCGAGCCTACTAAGAGGCTTCGAGGTTTGTACTGTAATATGTGCAATTGTGTTTTATTCGGAAAATACACCTGTGCATAGATAGTAGCCCTTGAGACCCAGGTTGGCTTCCCATGGGAGGCGAACGAAGGATCAAGAAGAAACATTCAAGGACTAATCTGATTGACTTGAACACAGGCTGCTTCCCCCCTGGCCACTTCCCAGACTACGGATATTGCCGAGCTGCAACGAAAGCTTGATATGGCCGAGGATGACATTGCGTTAATCAATGTGCGTCTTGATGAATCGCAAGGTATGTGTTCGGGGCAGTCCCTTCACATACATGTTTGTGATAGAAGCATAATGCTGAAATTTATATACTATAATATGCATGGCTGCAGATGGTGTTGCCGCCATTGAAATTCTTCTAGCAGAGCTGGCCCGGGCCAAGGAGCAGGCCTGATGCAGTAATGCGGCTGCCGAAAAGGCATCGGCTGAGTTAAAGGCCGAACGAACTGCTCGGCATCAAGACGAGGAGAACATATCCACGATGGCGCTTGAACTAAAAAATGCTGCTAGCTGCTGTGACCTTCTTGAGAAGGAGAATGAAGCCAAAATGGCTGAAGTTGACAAGTCCTTACGAGAGGCGAGGGAAGCGTGGTCTGAATCCAGAGCCGCCTGTGAGGAGATCTGGCAAGCTAGGGAGATTGCGGCCGGTGAGCCATTTTTGCTATAGACTAAGTTCGGCGATCCAAACTATGCTCAGCGTAACCAATTATGGAGTTCTTCGGACGAGTTTTTAGACTTGCCGAAGAGTTCTTTCGATGCGGCGCAGTTTTACCAGGCGCGAGAGGGGTATGCATTAGAGAAGCTTTTCTGGTCACAATTCAGCGCGTCGAAGCGCCCCCTGTTGCTAAATAAGCAGATGTCCCAGTGGGCCGAGCTTCATAGGATATCCGGCACTGCCATGAAGAATGTCATAACTCGGTTATGGCCAACTGAGCCTGTTCCGAATAGCTACTTCGGCTTGGTGCAACGGCTTGTTGACGCGGTGCCACATATCGACGCTGTGAAGCGGTCGGTGTGCATCAAGGGTGCACGGATGGCCTTTGCCCGAGTCAAGACATTATGGGGGAAGATGAAGGCCATCGATGTTGCAGTGAACAGTCCACCCAAGGGTAAGGACCACCAAGAACCGGAGCATTATTTTGAAGACGTCCTAGTGGCTGCCCGCTTGATATAGGGCCAGTGCTCGAAAGACATAATGTTCGAGTGAGATGTATGAGAATTGTATGAGACAATTTTATAGTTAATCTGTTTTTATATATTGCTCGAAAGTTTGTGTTCCTCCTGTGCGGCCGTTTTAATATAATCTGAAAGTTTTCCAGTCATCGGCTTCAGCCCCCCTCGTGGGAAGTACGGGGGTGTTCGGAAAAGAATTTGATCACTCTTGACCCAACGTCTTGGTCCATGAAGGAGGTGTCAATGCGGCGAAATAGGCAACCAGACAATAGGGCGTTAACACTTTCACTTAGCCATAGGAGTTTTACGGTGGGTCTACGACATAGCCCCTGGTATGTATGCGGCTTATTCATACGATGCGTGTACATATTTGATGGAAAAGTGGTCCTTCGTGTGAAATGGAGGAATCGCTAGAGATTCTGATAAGTCATCGAGTGGTTGACTAGCTCTCACCGCATCATGACAATCAATTTTCGGCTTTCTCTACTGAGGTGCTGAGCCAGGTGAACCGGAAGCACAATCGCAGTAGTTCTCCCTTTACTAACCTAGACGATAGAGCGGAACTTAGGATAGCAAGCACAGGAGCTGGGCAACCCAACTATTGACCCAAGACATGATTCGGAGCTGATGCATATAAGGCCAAACTCGCGACGCCGAAGTATGTTGCAAAAGCTGTTCGGACTTTTGTTGGCAACTCGATTGTTCTCGTACCGAGCCCCTGGCAAGTTTAAGCCGGGGTATATCTGTGAAACAACCATAGGATGTTTGTTCTATTGCGTAAAGACACGGATAAATAATACTGGTAATGTGAACTGGGACCTGAGCGATATGCCAAAGATTACTAGATATATATATATAAGGGCCACGACCCCGGCTGTTTGATATGCCCTGGGTCGAAGGCAGAGGAAAAAGGCATGTTACAGGCTCGAAAAAGAGTGCGGTCTACTAAAAGTTATTTGGACCTCCCGTCGCATGTCTGCGCCGCCTGTCCTCGGCGAGGGGAACCCTTGAAGGAAGTAGCCCCGTAGATGAGTGTACGGATCCGAACTCTGATAGAGTCAGTTTTAGATGTTTCTCCTTTGCGCCACCTATTAAGAGGTAATGAAGAAAGAAAGAAAAAGGAAAGTAGATAGAAAATGTTACCGGAGTGCTTGTAGAGTTGTCCATATTATGCTTCCGCCGATGCCCATGGTATCTTAAGCGCGTAGTTATGTATGTGCAGTATAGTTTTAACGGGTATATGAGATGGGCAACGGAAGTCGAACTGATATTTCTGCCCCGGATTTGATCGATCTTCGAGGGGAAATTTCTTCTGGCCTTCGGCACTTGGCTGGTGAACCATTCCGTCGTCCCTATTGCATGGCGGACCCCTTCCCTTGTGTTTGGCATTGAGCTCACCGGCCTGCTTGAGGACCCAAGAACTTCTGTTGGTATGATTAGCTGGTTTATTGGGGTGGCCGTGAATCTGGCAGGGTCGGTCCAATATCCTGTCTAGGTTGGATGGTCCATCTATGTTCGCCTTGAATGGATTTTTCCGTTGACTAGGATTAGGATTGCTGAATCTGGCGTTGACCGTTGTGTCGCGTGATCTTTCATTATCATTGCAATTGTTGTGTTTACGTTGTCATGGCTTGCCGTTGCCGTCTCGGATTTTAGAAGTGCATGTGCCACTGGCCTATTGCCTCTATGAGCGAGCCAGTTGTCTTCTCCCGCGCAAAAGCGGGTCATTAGAGTGGTAAGGGCTGTCATGGATCTAGGTCTTTCTTGACCGAGGTGGCGTGCAAGCCATTCATCCCGGACGCTGTGTTTAAAGGCCGCAAGGGCTTCCACATCCGGAAATTCGACGATTTGGTTCATTTTAACTAAGAACCTAGTCCAGAGCTGCCTGGCTGATTCTTCGGGCTGCTGGACAATGTGACTTAAGACATCGGCGTCTAGTGGCCGGACATATGTTCCTTGGTAGGTTTCACAAAAGGCGTCCTCCAAATCTTCCCAGCTGCCAATAGAATTTTCGGCCAAACTATTTAACCAGTACCGAGCTGGTCCTTTTAGTTTTAGTGGTAGGTATTTGATGGCATGAAGGTCATCCCCACGGGCCATGTGGATATGGAGGAGGAAGTCCTCGATCCATACCGTGGGATTTGTTGTTCCATCGTATGATTCAATATTCATAGGTTTGAACCTATTTGGGAATTCATGCTCCATTACTTTGTCTGTGAAGCAAAGAGGGTGCGTGGCGCCTCTATGTTGGGACACACTGCGACGTACCTCCGATGGAGTCCGATTGCGGTTTTCAGCCCGGGTGTGGCTAGGTTTGTCACGTCCAGATAGGTGGCCATCGTCGCGTGTCGAGGTATGTCCTTGCGATCCATAGGTCGCTCTTGGGTGTCCTACTCTGCTACCCGGGGCCTGGTAACAGTTGTGTGCACAATACTGAGTTGTTTTGTTCTTGCCTTTACGGCGAGGTGGGGCGGTCTGGTGTTCGTCTTGAGTTGCCGCTTTACCCGGACCAAGTTGTGCTTGACCTTACGTCCTGTGCGATAATGGCGCGGGCTCGAGCGCCTTGTCGTCGCCCTAGGGTAGCAATCTACTCTTCGGGTAGCTTTTGGCTGGGCCACTAAGGCCAAATTCTTCGGCAGCTAGGACTTAGGTCCATCTATCATTGAGTAGATCTTGGTCGGCTTGAAGTTGCTGCTGCTTCTTTTTTAGGCTCCTTGCAGTGGCTATTAGTTGGCGCTTGAAGCGCTCCTGCTCAAGAGGTTCCTCAGGCACGATAAAATCATCGGTGCCGAGGCTCACCTCATCCTCAGAGAGGGGAAGGTAATTGTCGTCCTCCGAATCTTTGTACTTGGCCTGCTTACCAGGGCTAACCTGCCCATCTTCCCGTTCATCCTGGTCATTAGCTGTATTAACAGGGTCTTCGTTGTCTTCAGCATCGTCATCCATACTGTCAATGTTCTCGGAGTCGTAGTCAAGTGTATCTGTCGAATCTTCGACTGTGGCTATGAAGTGGGTGGTGGGTGGGAAGCAAAATTCTCCGCAGCCAGCCCCTGGTTCGAGCCGAATAATGTTTGGCTATGAATCCTCTATCAAGGACATGTTCTTTAACGAGCTAAGCACATCGCCCAAAGGCGAGTGCTGGAAGATGTCCGCGGCACCGAATTCGAAGATCGATAAACGATCAAGCTCGGAGTCCGCGGGCTCACGTGGTTTGGAACTTACGGCCAGAGACGAGTCCGCAGTTCCGGTGACCAAGACATCATGAGAGGTTGAGTCTATGTGTGGCTCCAATGCCGTGGAATCTGTGGCCTCCGTAGTGGGATGGCATGGTTTGCTCCGGATCTAGGGCAAGAGCGGTTATAGGAGCAATCTCCTGGATGCGGCCAGATGAAAGATTTAGGTCATGATCATCTGGGTCACCGGGAGCGGCTGCCGCGGTCTCGAATCCGGTGAAGATCAAGTCTCCCCGGATGTCCACAACGTAGTTCAAGCTCCCGAATCTGACCTGATGGCCAGGGGCGTAGCTTTCGATCTGGTCCAGATGGCTAAACGAGTTGGCCCGCAATGCGAAGCCGCCGAACACAAAGATCTGTCTGGGAAGGAAGATTTCTCCTTGGACAGCGTCATTATTGACGATCGAAGGGGCCATCGAACCTTTTGGCGACAACACAGAGGAACTCTCAATGAAAGCACCAATGTCGGTGTCAAAACCGGCAGATCTCGGGTAGGGGGTCCCGAACTGTGCGTCTAAGGTCGATGGTAATAGGAGACAAGGGACACGATGTTTACCTAGGTTCAGGCCCTCTCTATGGATGTAATACCCTACGTCCTGCTTGATTGATATTGATGAATATGAGTGTTACAAGAGTTGATCTACCTCGAGATCATAATGGCAAAAACCTAGAGGTCTAGCTTGTTTGGCTATGATAATGAGTGTCCTATCCGGACTAAGTCCTCCAGTTTATATAGACACCGGGACGATCTAGGGTTACACAAGGTCGGTTACTGATACGTCCATTTTGCATCATGCTTTTATATCGATATTTATCGCATTATGGATTATTATTTCACTTTATGTCACAATACTTATGGCTATTCTTTCTTATTTTACAAGGTTTACATAAGGAGGGAGAATGCCGGCAGCTGGAATTCTGGGCTGGAAAAGGAGCAAATATTAGAGACCTATTCTGCGCAACTCCAAGTCATGAAACTCCACGGAACATCTTAAAATAAATAAAGAAAAATCCTCGCCAAAGATGAAGGCCATTGGGCCCACACCCTGCTCACGAGGGTGGGGGGCGCCCCCCCTAGGGCGCCCCCTACCTCGTGGGCCCCCTGGTGGCTCTCCACGTCCATCTTCTCCTATATGAAGTCTTTCGATGAGAAAAAAATAAGGAGGAACTTTTCGGGACGAGACTCCGCCGCCACGAGGCGGAACCTTGGCGGATCCAATCTAGAGCTCCGACAGAGCTGTTCTGCCGGGGATACTTCCCCCCGGGAGGGGAAATCATCACCATCGTCATCACCAGTGCTCCTCTCATCGGGAGAGGGCAATCTCCATCAACATCTTCACCAGCACCATCTCATCTCCAAACCCTAGTTCGTCTCTTGTATCCAATTCTTGTCTCAAAGTCCGGGATTGGTGCTAGTAGGTTGCTAGTAGTGTTGATTACTCCTTGTAGTTGATGCTAGTTGGTTTATTTGGTGGAAGATCATATGTTCAGATCCTATATGCATATTATTACCCCTCTGATTATGAACATGAATATGCTTTGTGAGTAATTACGTTTGTTCCTGAGGACAAGGGAGAATTCTTGCTATTAGTAGTCATGTGAATTTGGTATTCGTTTGATATTTTGATAAGATGTATGTTGTCTAGCCTCTAGTGGTGTTATGTGAACGTCGACTACATAACACTTCACCATTATTTGGGCCTAGAGGAAGGCATTGGGAAGTAATAAGTAGATGATGGGTTGCTAGAGTGACAGAAGCTTAAACCCTAGTTTATGCGTTGCTTCGTAAGGGGCTGATTTGGATCCATCTGTTTCATGCTATGGTTAGGTTTACCTTAATACTTTTGTTGTAGTTGCGGATGCTTGCAATAGAGGTTAATCATAAGTGGGATGCTTGTTCAAGTAAGAACAGCACCCAAGCACCGGTCCACCCACATATCAAATTATCAAAGTATCGAACGCGAATCATATGAACGTGATGAAAACTAGTTTGACGATATTCCCATGTGTCCTCGGGAGCGTTTTTCCTATTATAAGAGTTTGTTCCGGCTTGTCCTTTGCTACAAAAGGATTGGGCCACCTTGCTGCACTTTATTTACTTTTGTTACTTGTTGCTCGTTACAATTTATCCTATCACAAAACTATCTATTACCACTTATTTCAGTACTCGCAGAGAATACCTTGCTGAAAACCGCTTATGATTTCCTTCTGCTCCTCGTTGGGTTCTACACTCTTACTTATCGAAAGGACTATGATATATCCCCTATACTTGTGGGTCATCAGTTACAAAGAAGGGAATCTACATATCCGGTCGTCAAGCTTGCCTTCAACGCCAAGGAGAGTCCCATCCGGACTCGGGTGCAGTCTTTGGTCTTCGTACCTTCACAGCCCACCAGTCCGGCCATGGCTAACGGGCCAGACGCCTGAGGACCCCTTAGTCCAGGACTCCCACACTTACCTCACTGGGAGAATGCCCTAATGATGATGATCATCACACTTTTATTTACTTACAACTCAATATTTCAACTCGATACTAGAACAATATGGCTCTATCTGAATGCCTTTGGGAGTGTACTAGGATGTGCAATGATGATAGCATAACATGTATGATAATAATGAATGGTGGTTGAGCCACAAATACTATGTCATCTATATGACCATGCAAAGCAATATGACAATGAATGTGTATGTCATAAAAAAGGAACGGTGGAAGTTGCATGCAATATATCTCAGAGTGGCCATGGAAATGCCATGATATGTAGGTATGGTGGCTGTTTTGATGAATATATAAGGAGGCTTATGTATGATAGAGTGTATCATATCACAGGGTTTGGATGCATTGACAAAGTTTGCACCAACTCTTGAGGTGAGAAAGGTCAATGCACGGTACCAAAGAGGCGAGCAAATTATGGAAAGGTAAGAGTGCGTATAATCCATGGACTCACTTATTGCGGAAGTCTATTAGCCCTCGAAGAAAAGTACTACTATGCACGCCCCTAGGAGGATAGATTGGTAGGAAAAGACCATCGCTCGTTGCCGACCGCCACTCTTAAGGAAGATAATCAATAATAAATCATGCTCCAACTTCTTAGAATAACTAGAGAGTATATGTGCATGCTTCTGGAACCACGAACCTTAACACCAATATTCTTACTAAACCACAATCATCCACTAGTACCTCCCACATATCACCATCTTAATATCGCAAAACTATTGCAAGGAATTAGACATATCATATTCAGTGATCTACATGTTTGATGTAGGATTTTATGACTAACCATGTGAATGACCAATTCATGTTGACTCTCTAAATAGATATAAGTGAAGCATGCAGTATGATTCTCTCTACAAAAGACATACCCATGCTCTAATAAATATAAGTGAAGCAAAAGAGCATTCTACAAAGGTTTTCCAAATGTAGAGAGCATCCAAACTTCAAATGATAAGTGAAGCACATGAAGCATTCAATAAAGCCATACTCAAAAGATATAAGTGAAGTGCAAAGAGCATTCTATAAATCAGCCAAGGACTATCACATACCAGCACGATGCATTATTAAAAGAAAAAGAAAAAGCACATGATGCTCCAAGAATTTATGCATATCGTATGAACAAAACAAAACTGAGACATGCCGATAATTATCGAAGAAGAAAGATCGGATGCCTTCCGGAGCATCCCCAAGCTTAGACGCTTGAGTCTCCATGAATATTTTCTTGGGGTTACTTGGTCACACCCAAGCTTGAACTCTTGCGTCTCCTTATTTTTTCTCATATCGATACCTCCTCGCTCTTTGAACACTTCATCCACACAAAACTTAACCGAACTTTTTATTTGAGGGGTTAGTACAGATAACATCAAATCCCATCATGTACTGCTGTAACATTATTGTATAATTATAACAAAAAATTACCCATTGTATGCTATCACAATTCTATGGCTCCTAATTCAAGGAGGCTCAGCAAGGATTTCAAACATAAGCAAATAAAGAAACTATAACTTCAATATATGAAAACAGGACAATTTGTAAAGATGCAGATGGTATATAGACTTCTGTAACTCCAAAACCTTTGAAAAATTAGGACATAATAAACAATTTGAATAGAACTTTTGTGTAAAAATTTCAAAATTTTGCAGGTTCCGGTAAATTATCAAAATTCAAACACTACAACAAAAGTTTCTGTTTTTTCACAACACGCACCAAACAAGCAATTTAAACACCCTAAAGGTAAATCTTGGCACATTATTTATATAATACAATTGGATTGTATAAGGGGATAATCATTTTTGTGAGAAACTTCCATGAAAAATTCTACATTGTTTCCATGAGCATGAACACAAGTGTTCAAGGTCGACCCTCACTTCTTCAATGCATAACCTTCCAATCGCTTCTTTTTGAAAAAGTTTTTAGGTTCCCCTCTATATTTTTTGTTTTTAAACCTTTTCAAAGCACACAACAGAATAAAACGACTCTCTAAAACTTCTGGGTTGTCTCCTAGGCAGCGCTTTCTTTAAAGCCATTAAGCTAGGCATAAAGTGCTAAGGTAATTGATCCACCCGGATCCCAAGGTATATCAAACCAATTTTAATTAGCAATGATTATAATATAGTAGTGAGCACAAAGCAACATATATCACATAACAACAGAGTCTAACTCTCTTCCTATGCATCGGCATGTCATAAAAGAACAATTCATGCACATCAAGTAAAGGCTGATACATAGCATAAATAGTTTCTTACAGTTTTATCTTATTAGAAACATACAGAGGTGGACATGTAGTTTCTCCCTCATAATAATTGCAGGTAGGACCAGCAAGCACATGCATATTATACTCATCAAAATCATCACGTGCAATAGTAAAATGCAACCCATCAACATAATTCTTAATAAGGGTAAACTTCTCCGATATAGTTTAGTTGGGAGAATTCAAAAAGATAATAGGACTATCATGTGTGGGTGCAATAGCAACAATTCATTCTTAACATAAGGAACTATAGCTAGTTCATCTACATAAGCATAATTGATATTGGCATCATGTAGCGCCCGGATAATCTTGCTACAATAATTCCACGCTAATCATGCCACGTCACCTCGATTACTGTTGCTAAACTTTCGTTAGTTCAAACCGCGTCAAATTCAAATTTAAATTAATGTAAACAATAAAAGTTTTCAAAAGCTGTAACAAAAATGTTCGGGCGGTGCTGAATATTACAAGGGTAATTATAGTAAAGAAATAAAATCCTTAAATGCGCTAGAATTACTTAAAACAGAAAAGGAAAAGAAATAAAAGAAAAGGAAAATAGAAAAGACAAAACAAAACAAAACAGAAAAAAAACATAAAAGGCCCCCTTGGCCCACCTGGGCCTCGGCCCAACTGGCCGGCCCACTTGGACCGAGCCACCCCACATCTAACCCCCTCCCCCCCCGTGACCTAGCCCACCCACCACTCGCCCCCCACCCCCACGATCCCCTCCCTCCACCCTCGATCCAGATCTGGATTGGGCCAAGACCGCGTCCACGACGCGAACGGCGCCCCGACGCCGCGCCCGTGTCACCGCTCGCCTCCTCCTCGCCGGCGCGTCCACCCCCCCCCGCCGGGCTGCCTCGTCCTCCTCCACAATGGCCCTCCCCGAACCTCCCCGCACCCATTGCCCCGTCCCTACGCCCCCATGTGAGCCGCCACCTTCTCCCTCGCCCCTTCCTCTGCAGCTCGCCGCCCCGCACGTGCTCCGGCCGTGCGCACGCATCTCGCCGCCGGCCCACACGCGCCTCGCCCTCCTCTCTCCCCTGTGTCGCGCAACACGCACCCCGCCGTCCGCTGCTGCCGGCCAGCACCCGCGGACCCCCTCTCTCTGCTCGCCCGCTCTGGCGCCTGCCTTCGCCGCTACCCGCAGCTGCTCGTTCACCGGTGGCGGTCCGCGCCCGTGTCCCCCCCTCACCGCGCTCGCTCGGGCCGCGCCCTTCCCCGCGGGCGCCCTGCTGCGCCGCTGCCGCTACTTCTCGCGACCTTGCCGTGCCTGCCGCCGCATCGCCCCACCGCCGCAGCCGAACGCGCTCGCCACCGCCCCCTGCAGGCACCTCGCCGGCCCCGCCCGCGGCCCCTGTTCGCCGCCTCTCACGCCGCCTGCATATGTTTCGCCAGCGCCGCGCCCCACCGCTGCCTATCGCCGCCTTGCTGGCGTGCCCCTCCACTGCGGCTCCATCTCCAGGCGCCATCGCCGCCTCCACCGCTCGTCCTCGCCGCCGTTTCGTCGTGCCACTCCGACCGCCTGGGCGGCGCCGTGGCCTCCGGCCTCCTCTGCTCCGGTGCCCGGCCGGGTACGCCCGCCCCTGGGCGTGCGCCCGCTCGGGCCACACCCGTGGCGCCCGGTGCCCATTTCGCCCGGCGCCCGCAACCTCCTCCTAGCCTATGACGAACGGGGCCCACGCCTAGAACGAAAATAGTTAATCAATTAATTAACTAAATAATTAACTTAATTAATCCTGTTTAGTTAGCTAATTAACTTAATTAACCTATGTTAGATTAACCTAATAACCTAATTAGTCTTTTTAATCTCTTAGGTTAGTAAAACAGTGTATGACAAGGGGCCCCACCCCCTGTTCACCCATCAAAGTTTGACTGGTCAACTGGGACCCCTTGGACCCACATGTCAGCCCCTCTGGTACACTTATGTGTACCCAGAGCTGGGTGCACCTAGAAATTCACATTTATTTCGAATTAAAATAATCTGATAATTTTAGAAAATGAATTATAAATTTAAAAATTAATATAAAATAAACCGTAGCCCGGATGGAAAAACTTTGTACATGAAAGTTTCTCAGAACGACGAGACGAATCCGGATACGCAGCTCGTTCGTCCGCCACGCATCCCTAGCATAGCAAACACACAACTTTCCCCCTCCGGTTCATCTTTCCGAAAACGCGAAACACCGGGAATATTTTCCCGGATGTTTTCCCCCTTCACCGGTACCACCTCATACCACGTTAGGGCACACCTAGCATCACGCTTTGTCATGTCATGCATCGTCATGCATTTGTTTGTATTATATTTGTTGTTTCTTCCCCCTCTTCTCTCGCTAGACACCGAGACCGACGCCGCTGCTACCCAGTACGACTACGGTGTTGACGACCCCTCTCTCTTGCCAGAGCAACCAGGCAAGCCCCCCCCCTTGATCACCAGATATCGCCTATTCTCTTCTATACTGCTTGCATTAGAGCAGTGTAGCATGTTACTGCTCTCCGTTAATCCTATTCTGATGCATAGTCTGTCATTGTTGCTCCAACTGTTGATACCTTACCTGCAATCCTAAATGCTTAGTATAGGATGCTAGTTTACCATAAGTGGCCTACATTCTTGTCTGTCTGCCATGCTATACTATCAGGCCGTGATCACTTGGGAGGTGGTCACGGGTATATACTTATACATAATATATGATACTTGTGGTGATTAAAGTCGGGTCGGCTCGTAGGAGTACCCGCGAGTGATTCCGATGTTGGGGGCTGAAGGGGCAGGTGGCTCCATCCCGGTAGAGGTGGGCCTGAGTTCCCGAAGGCCCCCGACTGTTACTTTGTGGCGGAGCAACAGGGCAGGTTGAGACCACCTAGGAGAGAGGTGGGCCTGGCCCTGGTCGGCGTCCGTGGTTATTTCAAAATAACACGCTTAACGAGATCTTGGTATTTGATCTGAGTCTGGCTACTGGCCTATACGCACTAACCATCGACGGGGGACAGTTATGGGCACTCGACGTCGTGGTATCAGCCGAAGCCTTCGTGATGTCAGCGACTGAGCGGCGCGCGCCGGGTTGGACCGCGTAACGCAACTTCCTTTGTAATGGAGGTTGCTAGGTCTGCTCTCCAGCCGCGTACGCAACATGCAGGTGTGCAATGGGTGATGGGCCCAGACCCCTGCACCATAGGATTTAGACCGGCGTGCTGACCTCTCTGTTGTGCCTAGGTAGGGCTGCGACGTGTTGATCTTCCGAGGCCGGGCATGACCCAGTAAAGTGTGTCCGGCCAAATGGGATCGAGCATGTTGGGTTATGTGGTGCACCCCTGCAGGGAAGTTAATCTATTCGAATAGCCGTGATCTTCGGTAACAGGATGACTTGGAGTTGTACCTTGACCTTATGACAACTAGAACCGGATACTTAATAAAACACACCCTTCCAAGTGCTAGATACAACCGGTGGTCGCTCTCTCATAGGGCGACGAGGGGAGGATCATCGGTTAGGATTATGCTATGCGATGCTACCTGGTGAACTTACCATCTACTCTCTTCTCCTGCTGCAAGATGGAGGTTACCAAAAGCGTAGTCTTCGAAAGGACTAGCTATCCCCCTCTTATTCCGGCATTCTGCAGTTCAGTCCACATATGATAGCCTTATTCCAGTTGATACCAATGCATACATATGTAGTGCAGCTCCTTGCTTGCGAGTACTTTGGATGAGTACTCACGGTTGCTTTGCTCTCTTTTCCCCCTTCCTATACCCGATTTCTGCGACCAGACGATGGAGCCCAGGAGCCAGATGCCACTGTCGATGACGACTACTACTACTCGGGAGGTGCCTACTACTACGTGCAGCCCGCTGACGGTGACCAGGAGTAGTTTAGGAGGATCCCAGGCAGGAGGCCTGCGCCTCTTTCGATCTGTATCCCAGTTAGTGCTAGCCTTCTTAAGGCAAACTTGTTTAACTTATGTCTGTACTCAGATATTGTTGCTTCCGCTAACTAGTCTTTGATCGAGCTCTTGTATTCGAGCCCTCGAGGCCCCTGGCTTGTAATATGATGCTTGTATGACTTATTTTTATTTGTAGAGTTGTGTTGTGATATCTTCCCGTGAGTCCCTGATCTTGATCGTACACGTTTGCGTGTATGATTAGTGTACGGTCAAATCGGGGGCGTCACAAGTTGGTATCAGAGCCGACTGCCTGTAGGAATACCCCTTCCACACTCCTTGGCCGAAGTCGAGTATAGACATTACAAAAACTTTTACTAACATGGTTGTGTGCCTACGGGCCCACGTCGCCATCTGGGTGGTATTAGGATCTTTTACTCCTCGATCCTTACTCTGGGACTCTGAACTCTCTTCTACTCGGGTTAAACGATTTTACTAACTTTATCACTAGGATCTCGTGACCACGTTTACCCCAAAGTTGGATAAGCCCTAGCTATTCTTTAGAGTAGTATATTGAACATTATCCACACTGTCAGTTGACTCCTTTGAAACATCTTTGTTTTCAGATGGAACGCACGAGACAGGTCATGCGCCACATGACGGCCATTGGTGCCTCAGGATCACCTGCTGTGTTGGTTGAGATGATGACCTATCTAGGTTATCGCTGGCACCCTGAGTACACCGTCTATGAGGAGTACCAGGACTTCAACCAGGAGCAGTACCGTGCCATCGTCCACCTCTACTCTCGGGAGTATGACTCCACTACCGTGCTGCACACTACTCATGGTGTTGGAGTGACCATCGACATGGCGGTCCACGATGCTGCTTATGCTGCTCTGACACGTCTTCGTGGAGAGTATCAGGAGTTGGACACCTCCCCCTTCAGGCACATTGCTATCGCATCTGATGTTGGTGCGGAGGGATACTACACTGCTGCCTACTCCACCGTCACCCGAGAGCCCTTCTACCATTAGAACCTGATTCTACATGCTGATGGGCTGGATAGAGCTAACTGAGCTCTTCGCCAAGAGTTGTACACCACCCGTCAGCACCTGTACCGGGCTCTGGCGCTGTTGCACCCCTCTGTCCGATCTGGTGATCTGTCGCGTTCTGCGATCTACCCTGCCAGGATCGTGATGCCCCAGGGCGTCGGCTGGCCAGATGTGGGAGGCTACTCTCCCGCGCTTGGTCCTCTACTACCACCTGCGCATCGGGTTCCGCACCAGAGTATCCGCGGACCCCAGGCTACTCGCGTGGAGGTCTCCCTTCGCGTCACTACCAGCTGTCAGGCTACACCTACCTCCAGAGTTCCTCCTGGGACTGATGTAGGCTTGCTTGTTAGTGTTAGATGCATTCACCGCGAGCCTGCGTGCCGCCTATGATGTCTTAGTCTATGTATTGAAATATGTGTACCGAACTCTATGCATGATCTCTTTTGTAAGATATGCCGACTACTATGTAGTATCTATCGTGCTGCTTTCGTTGTGCATGTTTCATCATGAATGATTCTTGTCTTTGCAAATTTCTCAATGCTGAACTACCCTTGTTATATATTAGCAGGATGGTTAGACCAGGTGGTCGTGGTCGTGGAGGCAATGCCCCACCACCGCCTGAGTACATGGCTGGGATGATGCAACAGTTTGAGCTGAATCGTCAGTTCATGGAGAATATTATGGCTCAGTTTCCTCGCCCCAATATGAACCAGTAGCCAACCCAAGTGACTCTGCAGGATTTCATGCGCCTCAACCCAACCGTGTACCGCAGCTCAACTCAGCCTCTGGATGTTGATGACTGGCTCCGTGACATCACCTATGAGATGGAGTCTGCTGATGTAGCCCCTACCAGCTATGTCACCTTTGCTTCCTTCTTCCTGAAAGGACCCGCGGCTCAATGGTGGGACAGCCATAGGCGTACTCTGCCAGCTGGAACAATCATCCCCTGGCCAGACTTCCAAGCTGCCTCCCGTGCTCGCTTCATTCCTCAGGGAGTCATGGACCGGAAGAAGCGTGAGTTCCGCAACCTCACCCAAGGCAACAAAACTGTGGAAGCTTATCAGCGGGAGTTTCTGGACTTGTCCCGCTATGCCGAGGAGGACATTGCAACTGATGCATGCCGACAGGAGAAGTTCCGTGATGGCCTTCAAGCTGACATCAAGCTCGCACTTGTAGTGCATGACTTTGCTGATTTCGCCACCCTGGTGAACAAGGCCATCAATGTCGAAACTGGTCTACAGGAATACCAGGGCTCTCACAGGCGCAACCATGACACGGGCTCATCTTCGGGCCCGTCCTCGCAGAAGCGTAAGATATGGAATCCCAACAGCATGTACCAGCCAACTGCACCTGCCCCAAGGCAGCCCTATGCTGCACCTCGTCTGCCTGCTCCACCAACTAGGCAGCCAAGACTTCCAGCTCCACCACCACAAGCTCCTGTTCCCACTCCCAATAATGGTATGCACTTCAGGTGTGGTCAACCAGGACACCGTGCTAGGGAATGCAACCAGAACCAGAATCAACTGGCCCTCCCAGCACCTGGCCGTGGAAGCAACCAGCCCCGCAACACCAATGCCAAGTCTTATGGTCGTGTTCATGCCAACCATGTTGATCTCAATGAAGTTCTAGACCAGCCTGCTACCGTGATGGGTACACTCCTCGTAAATTCAGTACCAGCATCTGTTTTATTTGATACAGGAGCATCGCATTCATTCATATCAGCTGAGTTTGCATTCATGCATGGCATTAAATACGAAGAGATGAACACAACGATTTTGGTGCACACTCCTGTGGGCTAGTGTCAAACCTCTATGGTTAGTCACAACATTCCCGTTGAAATTGAAGGACTGGAATTGCTTGCCTCTCCCATCGTACTAAAGTCCTGTAGCATCGACCTCATTCTGGGAATGGATTGGTTGAAAGCGCATACTGCTTCTATAGTTTGCGCCACTAAGGTCGTCCATATGCTACACCCTTCTGATGAAATAATTGCTTACCAAGCTCATCTAGTTCAGAACGCCGAGGTGCGTCTTTATGCCTTGAATGCGTTGAACGCTGCACCACTCGAGGGCATTGAAAACATTCCCGTCGTTCATAAATTCCAAGACGTCTTCCCAGAAGAACTTCCAGGGATTCCCCCTGCTAGAGCTGTCGAATTCATCATCGACTTGAAACCCGGCACCACCCCTATAGCTAAACGACCCTACAAGATGCCGCCGCATGAACTCATTGAGCTTAAGGAGGAAATCGACAAATCTCTTGTCAAAGGTTTCATTCGCCCAAGTTTCTCTCCTTGGGGAGCACCTTCTCTCTTTGTTAAGAAGGATGGGACAAACCGATTAGTCCAAGACTACCGTCCTATAAACCAAGCTACCATTCAGAATAAATATCCTCTTCCTCGGATCAATGATCTTTATGATCAACTAGCTGGCTAATCAGTGTTCTCCAAACTCGACTTGAGGTTGGGTTACCACCAGATCCGTGTTCGTGAAGAGGATATCCCAAAAACCGCCTTCGTGACTCGGTATGGATCATACGAGTACATCGTCATGTCATTCGGCTTAATGAATGCTCCAGCCACCTTCTCTCGTCTGATGAACTATATATTCATGGATTACCTCGACAAGTTCGTCGTGGTTTATTTGGACGATATCCTTGTATTTTCCAAGAACAAGGAAGAACATGCTGAACATCTTCGTCTTGTGCTGGAAAAGTTTCGAGAGCATCAACTGTATGCTAAGTATTCCAAGTGTGAATTCTGGCTCCCCGAAGTAACCTATCTTGGGCATGTCATGTCCAAGGATGGTATTTCCATCAACCCCGAATGAGTTCAGGCTATTCTCGATTGGACTCCTCCGAAGAATGTCAAGCAAGTCCGAAGTTTTCTCGGTCTCGCCAGCTATTGCCGTCGATTCGTCGAGAACTTCTCCAAGATTGTCAGGCCTCTGACTAATCTGTTGCATAAGGGTGTCAAGTTAGAATGGACAGACAAGTGTCAGGAAAGTTTCCAGGCGCTTAAAGACAAGTTGACTTCTGCCCCAGTGCTTGCTGCACCTGATACTAAGAAGGACTTCGTCATTTACTGCGACGCTTCCCGTCAAGGATTAGGTTGTGTCCTAATGCAAGAGCGCAGAGTGATTGCTTATGCCTCTCGTCAACTGCGCCCTCATGAAGAAAACTACCCAGTTCACGACCTCGAGCTTGCTGCTGTCATTCATGTACTGAAGCAGTGGCGACATTACCTTCTCGGTAATCGTTGCGAGATCTTCACTGACCACCAAAGTCTGAAGTATCTGTTTACTCAGCCAGATCTGAACCTCTGTCAGCAGAGATGGATGGAGACTGTTGTAGATTTTGATTTGGGTATATGCTATACCCCTGGCAAGGCTAATGTAATGGCTGATGCCTTGAGCCGCAAGTCTTACTGTAATCACCTCTAGGTTCACAAAGTTCAGCCCTCGCTTGTCGAAGAATTTAGAAAGTTGAACCTTCATATTGTTCCTCCTGGAGCACTGCCCCCCTCCCCCAGAGTTTCAGAAGATGAATCTTCGTGTTGTTACTAAGGGTTCTCTAAATACCCTGGCTGTCGGACCAGATCTCGTAGCTGGTATAAAGACTATTCAAGGTTGTGACTCTGAAGTCCATAAGATTAAACGTCAACTAGCAGAAGGAAATCCCTCCTTCTTCTCTATTGCCGATGATGGCGCCTTGTACTTCAAAGGCCGCCTAGTGGTACCACATTCGAGGAAAAACCTGGATCAGACTAAAGGGGTTATGAAATAAGCTCATGATACGCCTTTGTCTATTCATCCTGGTAGTACAAAGATGTACCAAGACATCCGTCAAAGATTCTGGTGGTCTAATATGAAGCAGGACATTGCTCGTTATGTTGCGGAGTATGACGTTTGCCGCCGTATCAAAGCAGAGCATCAAAGGCCTGCTGGAACTCTGCAACCTATCTCTATTCCTAAATGGAAATGGGACCATGTTGAAATGGACTTCGTCACTGGATTTCCCAAATCGCAGAAAGGTAATTATGCTATTCTTGTCGTCATTGACCGGCTTTCTAAAGTTGCACATTTTCTGGCGGTCAAAGAGATAACCACTGCTAGTCAGCTTGCTACTCTCTACATGTCCAGAATTGTTTCACTTCACGGTATTCCACTGGCTATCAGTTTAGACCGTGGCAGCTTATTCACTTCAAGGTTTTGGGCGAGTTTCCAAGAAGCTATGGGAATGCACCTGTCGTTCAGTACGGCGATTCATCCTCAGTCGCAAGGACAGGTTGAACGTGTCAACCAAGTTCTCGAAGACATGCTTTGAGCTTGTGTAATTTCCTTCGGCAAGAAATGGGAGGAATCTCTTCCTTATGCCGAGTTCTCTTATAATAATAGCTATCAAGCTAGTCTAAAGATGTCCCCCTTCGAAGTGCTATATGGACGAAAGTGTCAAACCCCTCTGAACTGGTCAGAAACTGGGGAACGTCCACTCTTTGGTCCGGATATTATCCAACAGGCCAAAGAACAAGTTCGCATTATATGCGAGAATCTCAAGACCGCTCAGTCACGTCAGAAAAGTCAGTATGACCGTCATCACAAAGACATGGTCTATCAACCTGGCGAAAAGGCTTATCTTCGAGTTACACCAATGAAGGGTGCTCACTGCTTCGGGATCAAGGGCAAGCTAGCTCCTCGCTATATCGGTCCATTCACTATTCTCGAAAGGCGTGGAAAAGTGGCATATCAACTGGAGCTTCCGCCGAACCTTTCTCAGGTTCACGATGTGTTCCATGTGTCACAACTCCGCCATTGCTTCAAGGATCCAAACCGAGCAGTGGATCATGAAGTGCTCGAATTGCAACAGGACCTCTCCTATAAAGAGCATCCGGTCCGCATTCTCGACCAAGCTGAACGCCGCACACGTTAGAAGGCGATCAAGTTCCTCAATGTCCAGTGGTCGAATCACTCTGAAGACGAAGCCACTTGGGAACGCGAGGACCGCCTGCGTGATGAATACCCCGCACTGTTTCCTTCTACCTCCTAAATCTCGGGACAAGATTTCTTGTAGTGGAGGAGATTTGTAATGCCCGGATAATCTTGCTACAGTAATTCCACGCTAATCATGCCACGTCACCTCGATTACTGTTGCTAAACTTCCGTTACTTCAAACCGCATCAAATTCAAATTTAAATTAATGTAAACAACAAAAGTTTTCAAAAGATGTAACAAAAATGTTCGGGCGGTGCTAAATATTACAAGGGTAATTATAGTAAAGAAAACACAATTTTATAAAATCCTTAAATGCGCTAGAATTAATTAAAACAGAAAAGGAAAAGAAATAAAAGAAAAGGAAAATACAAAAGACAAAACAAAACAAAACAGAAAAAACATAAAAGGCCCCCTTGGCCCACCAGGGCCTCAGCCCAACTGGCTGGCCCACTCGGACCAAGCCACCCCACATCTAACCCCCTCTCCCCCCGTGACCTAGCCCACCCACCACTCGCCCCCACCCCACGATCCCCTCCCTCCACCCCCGATCTAGATCTGGATCGGGCCAAGACCGCGTCCACGACGCGAACGGCGCCCCGACATCGCGCCCGTGTCACCGCTTGCCTCCTCCTCGCCGGCGCGTTCTCCCCCCCCCCACCGGGCTGCCTCGTCCTCCTCCACAACGGCCCTCCCCGAACCTCCCCGCGCCCATTGCCCCGTCCCAACGCCCCCATGTGAGCCGCCGCCTTCTCCCTCGCCCCTTCCTCTGCAGCTCGCCGCCCCGCACGCGCTCCGACCGCACGTACGCATCTCGCCGCCGGCCCACACGCGCCTCGCCCTCCTCTCTCCCCTGTGTCGCGCAACGCGCACCCCGCCGTCCGCTGCTGCCGGCCAGCGCCCATGGACCCCCCCTCTCTGCTCGCCCGCGCTGGCGCCTGCCTTCGCCGCTGCCCGCAGCTGCTCGTTCACCGGTGGCGGTCCGCGCCCGTGTCCCCCCTCACCGCGCTCGCTCGGGCCGTGCCCTTCCCCGCGTGCGCCCTGCTGCGCCGCTGCCGCTGTTTCCCGTGACCTCGTCGTGCCTGTCGCCGCATTGCCCCGCCGCCGCTGCCGAACGCGCTCGCCACCGCCCCCTGCAGGCACCCCGCCGGCCCCGCCCACGGCCCCTGTTCGCCGCCACTCGCGCCGCCCGCATATGTTTCGCTGGCGCCGCGCCCCACCGCTGCCTAGCGCCGCCTCGCTGGCGTGCCCCTCCACTGCGGCGCCATCTCCAAGCGCCATCGCCGCCTCCACCGCTCGTCCTCGCCGCCGTTTCGCCGCTCCATCCGACCGCCTGGGCGGCGCCGTGGCCTCCGGCCTCCTCTGCTCCGGTGCCCGGCCGGGTACGCCCGCCCCTGGGTGTGAGCCCGCTCGGGCCACACCCGCGGCGCCCGGTGCCCATTTCGCCCGGCGCCCGCAAGCTCCCCCTGGGCCTATGACGAACGGGGCCCACGCCTAGAACAAAAATGAGAAAAAGTAATAATAATAAAAATTAATAAAGAAAATAGTTAATCAATTCTTTAACTAAATAATTAACTTAATTAATCCTGTTTAGTAAGCTAATTAACTTAATTAACGTATGTTAGATTAACCTAATAACCTAATTAGACTTTTTAATTTGTTAGGTTAGTAAAACAGTGTATGACAAGGGGGCCCCACCCCTGTTGACCCATCAAAGTTTGACTGGTTAACTGGGACCCCTTGGACCCACATGTCAGCCCCTCTAGTACACTTATGTGTACCCATAGCTGGGTGCACCTAGCAATTCACATTTATTTCGAATTAAAATAATCTGATAATTTTAGAAAATGAATTAAAACTTTAAAAATTAATATAAAATAAACCGTAGCTCGGATGGAAAAACTTTGTACATGAAAGTTGCTCAGAACACCGAGACGAATCTGGATACGCAGCCCATTCGTCCGCCACGCATCCCTAGCATAGCAAACACGCAACTTTCCCCCTCCGATTCATCTATCCGAAAATGCGAAACACCGGGAATACTTTCCCGGATGTTTTCCCCCTTCACCGGTACCACCTCGTACCGCGTTAGGGTACACCTAGCATCACGCTTTGTCATGTCATGCATCGTCATGCATTTGTTTGTATTATATTTATTGTTTCTTCCCCCTCTTCTCTCGCTAGACACCGAGACCGATGCCGCTGCTACCCAGTACGACTACAGTGTTGACGACCCCTCTCTCTTGCCAGAGCAACCAGGCAAGCCCCCCCTTGATCACCAGATATCACACATTCTCTTCTATACTGCTTGCATTAGAGTAGTGTAGCATGTTACTGCTTTCTGCTAATCCTATTCTGATGCATAGCCTGTCATTGTTGCTCCAACTTTTGATACCTTACCTGCAATCCTAAATGCTTAGTATAGGATGCTAGTTTACCATCAGTGGCCCTACATTCCTGTCTGTCTGCCTTGCTATACTATTGGGCCATGATCACTTGGGAGGTGGTCACGGGTATATACTTATACATAATATATGATACTTGTGGTGATTAAAGTCGGGTCGGCTCATAGGAGTACCCACGAGTGATTCCGATGTTGGGGGCTGAAGGGGCAGGTGGCTCCATCCTGGTAGAGGTGGGCCTGAGTTCCCAAAGGCCCTCGACTGTTACTTTGTGGCGGAGCGACAGGGAAGGTTGAGAACACCTAGGAGAGAGGTGGGCCTGGCCCTGGTCGGCGTCCGTGGTTATTTCAAAATAACACGCTTAACAAGATATTGGTATTTGATCTGAGTCTGGCTACTGGCCTATACGAACTAACCATCTACGTGGGGACAGTTATGGGCACTCGACATCGTGGTATCAGCCGAAGCCTTCGTGATGTCAGCGACTGAGTGGCGCATGCCGGGTTGGACCGCGTAACGCAACTTCCTTTGTAATGGAGGTTGCTAGGTCTGCTCTCCGGCCGCGTAGGCAACGTGCAGGTGTGTAATGGGTGATGGGCCCAGACCCCTGCGCCATAGGATTTATACCGGCGTGCTAACCTCTCTGTTGTGCCTAGGTAGGGCTGCGACGTGTTGATCTTCCGAGGCCGGGCATGACCCAGGAAAGTGTGTCCGGCCAAATGGGATCGAGCGTGTTGGGTTATGTGGTGCACCCCTGCAGGGAAGTTAATCTATTCGAATAGCCATGATCTTCGGTAACATGACGACTTGGAGTTGTACCTTGACCTTATGACAACTAGAACCGGATACTTAATAAAACACACCCTTCCAAGTGCCAGATACAACCGGTGGTCGCTCTCTCACAAGGCGACGAGCGGAGGATCATTGGTTAGGATTATGCTATGCGATGCTACTTGGTGAACTTACCATCTACTCTCTTCTCCTGCTGCAAGATGGAGGTTACCAGAAGCGTAGTCTTCGAAAGGACTAGCCATCCCCCTCTTATTCCGGCATTCTGAAGTTCAGTCCACATATGATAGCCTTATTCCAGTTGATACCAATGCATACATATGTAGTGCAGCTCCTTGCTTGCGAGTACTTTGGATGAGTACTCACGGTTGCTTTGCTCTCTTTTCCCCCTTCCTATACCCAATTGCTGCGACCAGACGATGGAGCCCAGGAGCCAGATGCCACTGTCGGTGATGACTACTACTACTCGGGAGGTGCCTACTACTACGTGCAGCTCGCTGACGGCGACCAAGAGTAGTTTAGGAGGATCCCAGGCAGGAGGCCTGCGCCTCTTTCGATCTGTATCCCAGTTAGTGCTAGCCTTCTTAAGGCAAACTTGTTTAACTTATGTCTGTACTCAGATATTGTTGCTTCCGCTGACTAGTCTATGATCAAGCTCTTGTATTCGACCCTCGAGGCCCCTGGCTTGTAATATGATGCTTATATGACTTATTTTTATTTGTAGATTTGTGTTGTGATATCTTCCCGCGAGTCCCTGATCTTGATCATACACGTTTGCGTGTATGATTAGTGTACGGTCAAATCGGGGGCGTCACACATCATGGCCACAAGCATACCAAGCATCAAGTTCATCAAAAAGGGATATTTCAAACGAATCAACGGGATCATAGCAATCATCATAACATTCATCCTTTTGTAAGCTTGAAGGGAAATTAAACAATATATGAGTTGAAGAGTTACTCTCATTAGAAGGTGGGCACAGGTGATCAATCCGCTCTTCCTCCTTTTGTTCTTCGCTCTCATCGTCATCTTTTTCATCCAATGAGCTCACATTTTCAGCAATTTTTTCTTCCATAGATTCCTACAAAACATTAGTCTCTTCTTGCACAATGGAGACTTTCTCACTAAATTGCTCAATATAGGCATTGTATTTATAATTTCCATAGCAGTATTTAAGTATAGCAAATTTTTCAGATATGTAAAGAGCATCATCACCATCTTCATACTCTTCAAACAAAGATTAAATCTCATAAGCACCCTTAAAAGCAAAAAATTCTTCTATTTGTTCCACATCATAGTAATCATATATACCATTAGAATATGAAGCCAAGGTTTCACTATCATTAAATTCACATTGAAAGGGGATGTCCGGAGCCTCCATCTTAGAGCAACAAGTACAATCATATCTTAAACATAAATTCCAAGCATACCAACGCAACATTTTTATTTGATCCCATAAGTGTTTCCCTTTTTGAGACAAGCGATAATCCCTAAAGTAGTCCCGGTGATACCAAGTATCTCCCATTATCAAGTTGAATGGGGATTTATCAGGATTATCAAAGTAGTATTTAATATTTTCCACATAACCAACATCAAGGGTTTTAGGAGGTTCCCGATCTCCATGAGTAGCAAGTACAAGTATTTTTTTGGTATTTCGTGTTCCATATCCATAACAAAAGATAGAGAACAACTTAGAACATAAAATAAAAACTACTCAGTGATAAAGCAAACAAGCACACACGAGAATATTCACCCCCGCTATTGCTCCCCGGCAACGGCGCCAAAAAAGGTCTTGATAACACACAAGTATAGGGGATCAACTATAGCCTTTGTCGATAAGTAAGAGTGTCGAACCCAACGGCGAGCTAAAGGTAGAATTTGTATTCTCTTCAAGTTCAATTGACCACTGATACAACTCTACACACACTTAACGTTGGCTTTACCTACAACAAGGATGAAACTAGAAGTACTTTGTAGGTGTAATGCTAGAACTAGTTTGCAAGAATAAAACCAGGAGTACTTTGCGAGATAACAAAAGTTGGTTTTTAGTAGAATGCTTTTTGAAACAAAGAGAAGGATTTGTCCCTAGGCAATTAATAACTAGATCGACAATCATTATTGCAGTTTTTTATGAGGGAGAGGCATAAGCTAACATACTTTTCGTACTTGGATCATATCCACTTATGATTGGAACTCTACCAAGCATCCACAACTACTAAAGATCATTAAGGTAAAACCCTGATACGTCTCCATCGTATCTATAATTTTTGATTGTTTCATGCCAATATTATAATACTTTCACATATTTCTGGCAACTTTTATATGATTTATTGGACTAACCTATTGATCTAGTGCCCAGGGCCAGTTCCTGTTATTTGCATGTTTTTGTCTCACAGAAAATCCATATCAAACGAAGTCCAAATGCAATAAAATTTTACAGAGAATTATTTTGGAATATATGTGATTTTGGGGAGTTGGAATCACCACAAACGGAGGCCTACATAGCCCACAAGACACCAGGGCACGCTAGAGGCCCCTGGCGCGTGGTGGTGGGTTGTGCCCTCCTCGAACGTCGGTTGGAGCTCTGCTTCGGGCGCAAGGAAGCTTATATCCATAAAAAAATCATTTTAAAATCTCACCGCAATCAGAGTTACGGATTTCCCGGAATATAAGAAACGATTTTCGGCCAGATCTGGAAAACGCGAAACAGAAGAGAACAGAGAGGGAGATCCAATCTCGGAGGGGCTGCCGGCCCTCCGCCACCATGGAGGCCAAGGACCAGAGGGGGAACTCTCCTAACATCTAGGGGGGAGGCCAAGGAAGAAGAAGAAGGAGGGGGCTCTCTCCCCCTCGCTTCTGGTGGCGCCGGAGTACCGCCGGGGCAACGATCGGGACGGCGATCTGCATCAACAATCTTGCTACCGTCAACACCAACTTTCTCCCCCTTTATGCAGCTGTGTAACACCTCTTCTCCCTGCTGTCATCTCTACTTAAACATGGTGCTCAACTCCATATATTATTTCCCAATGATCTATGGTTATCCTATGATGTTTGAGTAGATCCGTTTTGTCCTATGGGTTAATCATGATCTTGGTTGGCATGATTGTATATTTTATTTATGGTGTTGTCCTACGGTGCCCTCCATCTCGCGCAAACGTGAGGGGACCCCACTATAGGGTGTTGCAATATGTTCATGGTTTGCTTATTGTCAGTGTTGCGGGGGTGACAACAGCCTAAACGCGGATAAGTGGGTTAGGGCATATGGGAGTAAAGATGACTTGATACTTAATGCTATGGTTGGGTTTCACAATGTTAATGATCTTTAGTAGTTGCGGATTCTTTCTAGGCTCCAATCATAAGTGCATATGATCCAAGTAGAGAAATTATGTTAGCTCATGCCTCTCCCTCATATAAAATTTCAA
This sequence comes from Triticum urartu, assembly GCF_056163025.1. Lineage (NCBI taxonomy): Eukaryota > Viridiplantae > Streptophyta > Magnoliopsida > Poales > Poaceae > Triticum > Triticum urartu. Next base: position 458,954,533 of record NC_141876.1, on the reverse strand, counting down.
GAATGATTACCGGTACTTGTCATCGATTGCCTAGGGACAAATAACTTTGTTGTTAACACAAACCCTTTTACTAAACATCTAACTTTTAGTATCTTGCAAAGTACTTCTAGTTTTATTCTTGCAAAATAGTTCTAGCATCACTCCTACAAACTAGTTTCATACTTGTTTCCTGTAAAGAAAACGTCAAGTGTGCGTAGAGTTGTATCGGTGGTTGATAGAACTTGAGGGGATATTTGTTCTGCCTTTAGCTCCTCGCTGGGTTCGACACTCTTATTTATCGAAGAAGTCTACAAACGATCCCCTATACTTGTGGGTTATCAAGACCTTTTTCTGGCGCCGTTGCCGGGGAGAAATAGCGTGGGGTGAATATTCTCGTGTGTGCTTGTTTGCTTTATCACTAAGTAGTTTTTATTTCCTGTTATAAGTTGTTCTCTATCTTTAGTTATGGATATGGAACATGAAACATCAAAAAAATCAGTTGTACTTGCTACTCATGGAGATGGGGAACCTCCTAAAACCCTCGATGCTCGTTATGTGAAAAATATTATACACTACTTTGATAATCCCGAGAAAACCCATTCAACTTGATAATGGGAGTAACGTTGGATCAACATGAATACTTTAGGGATTATCACTTGACACAAAAAGGGAAACTATTATGGGATCAAATTCATATATTGCATTGGTATGCTTGGAATTTACGCTTGAGATATGGTTATACTTGTTGCTCTAGGATGAATGCTCCACATCTTCCCTTTTCATGCAAGAGGTATATACGATTACTATGATGTGGAAAGAATAGAAGAATTTGTTTCTTTTAAGGGTGCTTATGAAACTGAATCTTTGCTTGAAAAGTTTGAAGATTTTGATGATTCGGTTTATAGACCTAAATTTTTTGCTATCCTTAAATATTGCTATGATAATTATAAATACAATTCCGATATTGATGAAATTATTGAGAAACTCCGCTGTCCAAGAAGAGACTAATATTTTGCAGGAGTCTATGGAAGAAGGAATTGATGAAACTGTGAGCTCACTTGATGAAAAAGATAATGAGAAGAGCGAATAACAAAAGGAGGAAGAGCGGATTAGATACCCATGCACACCTTCTAATGAGAGTAACCCTCCAACTCATACATTGTTTAATGTCCCTTCATTCTTACCGAAGGATGAATGCTATGATAATTGCTATGATCCTCTTGATTCATTTGAAATATCCCTTTTTGATGAACTTGATGCTTGCTATGCTTGTGGCCAAGATGCCAATTTGAATTATGCTTATGGAGATGAACTTTCTATAGTTCCTTATGTTAAGAATGAAATTGTTTCAATTGCACCCGCACATGATAGTCCTATTATCTTTTTGAATTCTCCAAACTACACTATATTGGAGAAGTTTGCACTTATTAAGGATTACATTGATGGGTTGCGTTCTACCACTACACATGATGATTTTGATGAATTTAATATGCATGTGCTTGCTGCTCCTACTTGCAATTATTATGAGGGAGGAACTACATCTGCGCCTCTCTATGTTTTCAACACGATAAAATTGCAAGAAATTGCTTATGCTATGTATTGGCCTTTACTTGATGTGCATGAATTGTTCTTTTACGACATGCCAATGCATAGGAAGAGAGTTAGACTTCGTCATTGCATGATATATGCTGCTTTGTGCTCACTACTAAATGCCAAATCATTTTTAATTAAAATTGGCTTTGATATACCTTGGGATCCGGGTGGATCCATTACTTGAGCACTTTATGCCTAGCTTAATGGTTTTAAAGAAAGCGCTACCAGGGAGACAACCCGGAAGTTTTAGAGAGTCATTTATTTATGTTGAGTGCTTTTATAAAGTTTAAAAACAAAACAAAAAATATATAGGGGGACTTAAAACTTCACAAAAAGAAAAGTGAAAGTGAGATAGACGAGCACCTGGAAGCGGGAGCTAGCCTTGAACTTTTCTCATGCCCATGGAAACTTTGTGAATCTTGAATTGCAGAACAATTTCAAAAAAAATAATTATCCCCTTGTACAATTCCATTGTATTATAAAAACAATGTGTCAAGGTTTGCCTTTAGGATGTTTAGATTGCTTGTTGGTATGTGCAGTACAGAAACAAAACTTTGGCTGTAGTGCACGATTTTACATTTTTACTGGAACGTCGAAAGTTTATGAAACCTTCTTCAGAGTCTTGCTATACGAATTTTTTATTTTTCCTAATTTTTTCAGAATTTTGGGAGTACCAGAAGTATGGTGAATGTTCAGATTACTATAGACTGTCCTGTTTAAGACGGATTCTGTTTTTGATGCATTGTTTTGCTCGTTTTGATGAAACTATCATTTTTTATCAGTGGTATAAGCCATGGAAAAGTTATATTACAGTATCTACAGTGCAAAAACAAAATATGAATTAGTTTGCAATAGTACTTAGAGTAGTGATTTGCTTTATTATACTAATGGATCTTACCGAGCTTTCTGTTGAGTTTTGTGTGGATGAAGTGATGAAATCTCAAGGAGGTCTCAATATGAGGAGAAGGGGGAGAGGCAAGAGCTCAAGCTTGGGGATGACCAAGGCACTCCAAGTAAATATTCAAGGAGACTCAAGCATCTAAGCTTGGGGATGCCCCGTAAGGCATCCCATCTTTCTTCAACAAGTATCGGTATGTTTTTGTTCTTGTTTCGTTCATGTGATATGTGCAAATCTTGGAGCGTCTTTTGCGTTTACTTTTCATTTTTATTTTATGCACCATGTTGGTATGAGATGGTCTAGGGTTGATTTATAGAATGCTCATTGCACTTCACTTATATCTTTTGAGTATGGCTTTATAGAATGCTTCATGTGCTTCACTCATATCATTTGAAGTTTGGATTGCATGTTTCTCTTCACATAGAAAACCATTGTTTGTAGAATGCTCTTTTGCTTCACTTATATTTATTAGAGCATGATATTTTGTAGAAAGAATTAAACTCTCATGCTTCGCTTATACCTATTTAGAGAGTCAACAGGAATTGGTCAATTGCATGGTTAGTCATAAACTCCTACATAAAACTTATGGATCAATGAATATGATATGTTTGATTCCTTGCAATAGTTTTGCGATATAGAGATGGAATATGTGGGAGGTACTAGTAAATGGTTGTGTTTAGTAAGAATATTGGTGTTAAGGTTTGTGATTCCTGAAGCATGCACGTATAGTCTCTCGTTATGCTATGATGTCGGAGCTTGATTTGTTATCAATTGTCTTCCTTATGAGTGGCGGTCGGGGACGAGCATTGGTCTTTTCCTACCAATCTATCCCCCTAGGGGCATGTGTAGTAGTACTTTGCTTCGAGGGCTAATAAACTTTTGCAATAAGTATATGAGTTCTTTATGACTAATGTGAGTCCATGGATTATACACATTCTTACCTTTCCGCAATTTGCTAGCCTCTACGGTACCATGCATTGCCCTTTCTCACCTCGAGAGCCGGTGCAACCCTCGCCGGTGCATCCAAACCACGTGATATGATACGTTCTACCACACATAAGCCTTATTATATCTTCCTCAAAACAGCCACCATACCTACCTATTATGGCTTTTCGATGGCCATTCCGAGATATATTACCATGCAACTTCCACCACTTCCGTTTGATGACTTGAGCATTCATTGTCATATTGCTTTGCATGATTATATAGCTGACATAGTAGTTGTGGCTCAGCCACCGTTCATCATTTTTCATACATGTTATGCTAGATCATTGCACATCCTGGTACATGCCAGAGGCATTCCTATAGAGTCATATTTTGTCATAGGTATCGAGCTGTAATTTTTATATCTTTTGAGTTATAAGTAAATAGAAGTGTGATGATCATCATTATTCATTTTTAGAGCAGTGCCCCAGTGAGTAAAGGATGATGAAGACTAATATTCCCCCACAAGTTGGGATGAGACTCCGGACAATGAGAGAAAAAAGGAAAAAAAGAAAAAAAGAAAAAGAAAAAAAAGAAAAAAAGAAAAAATAAACAAAGAGAGAAGGGGAATTGTTAGTATCCTTTACCACACTTGTGCTTCAAAGTAGCACCATGTTTTTCATATAGAGAATCTCCTATGTTGTCACTTTCATAAACTAGTGGGAATTTTTCATTATAGGAGTAGATGCACACCCACTTAGTTTTCATGTTGAGCTTTCATACACTTATAGCTCTTAGTGCATCCGTTGCATGGCAATCCCTACTCCTCACAGTGATATCAATTGATGGGCATCTCCATAGCCCGTTGGTTAGCCGCATCGATGTGAGTCTTTCTTACTTTTTTAACTTCTTTATATTTACCCCTATCATCATACTCTATTCCACCCGTAGTGCTATATCCATGGCTTGCGCTCATGTATTGCGTGAGGGTTCAAAAAGCTGAAGCGCGTTAAAAACTATGAACCAATTGCTCGGCTTGTCATTGGGGTTGTGTTTGATAAATGCTTTGTGTTAAGAAGACAGAGCATGACAAGACTATATTATTTTGTACGGATAGCTTTCTTTAGCGTTGATATTCTAAAAGACATGATTGTTTGTTGGGATGACTGAGTATTGATGTCTTTATGTCAAATTATGGACTATTGCTTTGAATCACTTATGTCTTAATATTCATGCCATGATTAGATATATGATCAAGTTTATGCTAGGTAGCATTCCACATCAAAAATTATTGTTTTTATCATTTACCTACTCAAGGACGAGCAGGAATTAAGCTTGGGGATGCTGATACATCTCCGTCGTATCTATAATTTTTGATTATTTCATGCCAATATTATACAACTTTCACATATTTTTGGCAACTTTTTATATGATTTATTGGACTAACTTATTGATCTAGTGCCTAGTGCCAGTTACTGTTTTTTGCATGTTTCTTGTCTCGCAAAAAAATACATATCAAACGAAGTCCAAATGCAATAAAATTTATGGAGAATTATTTTGGAATATATGTGATTTTTGGTAGTTGGAATCACCGCAAATGGAGGCCCACACAGCCCACAATACACCAGGGCGCGCCAGAGGGCCCTGGCGCGTGGTGGTGGGTTGTTCCCTCCTCGAACGTCGGTTGGATCTCTACTTCGGGCGCAAGGAAGCTTATATTCGTAAAAAAATCGTGTTAAAATCTCAGCATAATCGGAGTTACGGATCTCCCGGAATATATGAAACGGTTTTCGGCCAGATTTGAAAAACGCGAAACAGAAGAGAACGGAGAGGGAGATCCAATATCGGAGGGTCTCCCACCCCTCCACCGCCATGGAGACAAGAATCAGAGGGGGAACTCTCCTCTCATCTAGGGGGGTGGCCAAGGAAGAAGAAGAAGGAGGGGGCTCTCTCCCCCTCGCTTCCGGTGGCGCCGGAGTGCCGCTGGGGCCATGATTGGGACGACAATCTACATCAACAATCTTTCTACTGTCAACACCAACTTTCTCCCCTTTTATGCAGCGGTGTAACACCTCTTCTCTCCACTGCAATCTCTACTAAAACATGGTTCTCAACTCCATATATTATTTCCCAATGATCTATGGTTATCCTATGATGTTTGAGTAGATTCATTTTGTCCTGTGGGTTAATCGTGATCTTGTTTGGTATGATTGTATATTTTATTTATGGTGCTGTCCTATGGTGCCCTCCGTATCACGCAAACGTGAGGGGACCATGCTATAGGGTGTTGCAATGTGTTCATGGTTTGCTTATTGTCAATGTTGCGGGGGTGATAGCAGCCTAAACGCGGATAAGTGGGTTCTAGTGTAGGGAAGTAAAGAGGACTTGACACTTAATGCTATGGTTGGGTTTCACGACCTTAATGATCTTTAGTAGTTGCGAATTCTTGCTAGGGCTCCAATCATAAGTGCATATGATCCAAGTAGAGAAATTATGTTAGCTCATGCCTCTCCCTCATATAAAATTACAAGAATGATTACCGGTACTTGTTATCGATTGCCTAGGGACAAATAACTTTCTTGTTGACACAAACCCTTTCACTAAACACCTAACTTTTATTATCTTGAAAAGTACTTCTAGTTTTATTCTTGCAAAGTAGTTCTAGCATCACTCCTACAAACTAGTTTCATACTTGTTTCCCGTAAAGCAAACGTCGAGTGTGCGTAGAGTTGTATCGATGGTCGATAGAACTTGAGGGAATATTTGTTCTGCCTTTAGCAACTCGTTGGGCTTGACACTCTTATTTATCGAAGAAGGCTACAAACGATCCCATATACTTGTGGGTTATCAAACCCGAACACAACATTAAGTAACAAGTCCTCTTTACTCCCATACGGAACAATCCCCTTACTTGGATTTGTGTTTCAGTGACTCACGCAACCCACTATAAGCGAATTATGAACGTATTGCAACACCCTACAGCGGTAATCCCACATGCTTATGTGACATGGAGGGCTCAATAGGACAATGCCAAAATAAAACATACAACTCAAACCAATCACGATCATCAATCAACCCATAGGACAAAATGAATCTACTCAAACATCATAGGATGGCAACACATCACTAGATAATAATATGTGGCATGAAGCACCATGTTTAAGTAGAGATTACAATGGGTAGAAGAAGTGTTACACATCTGCATAGAGGGGAGAGAGTTGGTGATGACGGCGGCGAAGTTGTTGGTGTAGATCGCTGTCATGATGGTTGCCCCGGCGGCACTCCGGCGCCACCGGGAGAGAGGGGGAGAGAGCCCCTCTCCTTCTTCTTCTTCCTTGGCCTACCACCTAGATGGGAGGAGAGTTTCCCCTCTGGTCCATGGCTGCCATGGCTCCTGGAGGGCAGGAGCCCCTTCGAGATTGTATCTCTCTCTTTATCTCTCTCTTTATCTCTCCCTCTCTCTCTCCCTCTCTCTCTCTCTCTCTCTTCTCTTCTATTTCGCGTTCCAGTTTTCTGGACGAAACTGTTTCTTAAATTCCCCGAGATCTGTAACTCCGATTGGGCTGAATTTTGAGGGGATTTTATCCGGATATTAGCTTCCTTGCGGCAGAAGGACACCTCCAACCGACTTACAAGGGCGCCACGAGCCCTCTAGGCATGTCCCTTCAGCTTGTGGGCCCCTCGAGCATCGTCTTGCGTTGATTCTTTTCCCCAAAATTCACATATATTCCAAAATAAATCTCCATAAAATTTTATTGTGTTTGGACTTTGTTTGTTATGGATATTCTATGAAACAAAAAACATGCAACAAACAGGAACTGGCACTAGGCACTAGATCAAAATGTTAGTCCAAGAAAATCATATAAATTGTTGCCAAAAGTATGTGAAAGTTGTATAATATTGGCATGAAACAATAAAAAATTATAGATACGATGGAGACGTATCAAGGTCACTCTACTTAGGAGTCGCGTGGATCCTTGATGCGCAACCCCTCACGTCTTTACCAACCTCAGAGTCGTCGTGGATCCTCGGCGCCGCACCGCTTAGGAGTTGCCTAGATCCTCGACGCCACGACCCCACACGTCTTCACCAACCTCGAAGTCATCGCAAATCCTCGATGTCGCTTCGCTTAGGAGTCTCAAATGTGTCTATAAATTTTTAGTGTTTCATGCTATTATATTATCACTTTTGAATACTTTTTATAGCAACTTCTATTATTTTTCTAGACTAACCTACCTACTATATCTAAATAGGAGCACCCCACTATCTATTTCTCTTGACATGCAGCCTACCCACATTAACGGCCAACATGGAGCCATCCACCTTAGCAATTATGCCAGCTCAGCAAAAAAAGATCAAACAGATCGTGTGATTTATAATCTTTTTACTACACATCTGTTTCGCTTCGTTTTTTGAAACTGATGGAGAGTTGAGACCCACCCTTTTAGTGTGCAGGTACGTCTCATCTTCTCTCAGTCGGAAATCTTGAAGCCTCCATCGAAGATGGGTAGTAGCTACAAGCTTGCACTACCCCACTCAATGGCAAACGACCCATCACCAATGCCCTCTCTCCTTCTGCGCCAAAAATCTTTAGTTGCAAGGAAAGTAGGGGACCATGGCAGATTATGGCGGTGGGAGAGAGAAGGAGCATGCTATGAGGCACTCGTGCGCGTCGGTCCTAAATAAACGGTTTAAAACCCCTTTCCACGACAGCATTTGGAACCGTCGCCAAGTGAGTGTGGGCGATAGGGGGGTCCTTCCCACACGACCCAAAAACCGTCGGGGATAGGGCCCCTACAATACTCCTACTCGTTTCTGCTCGCATTGCCATCGCAGTCAGTATTTTGTGGTGCTACGTTTACGATGCGCGGCCCATCACAAACAATTCACTATTATAGAATGTGTATGATGCGCGGCCCATCACAAACGGTTCACCGTTAAGAAGATTAGCTAATCGTCGTACGAGTGTCGGACAGGATTACGAAACGTCGGGCCGTCGTAACATCGTCGTACACGATAACTATCGCACACACTATTCTGTGGTGCAACGTTTACGATGCATACTTCATCAGAAACAATTCATGGTTGCGAATCATGTACGATAAGGCAACTAACACAAACGTTTAGTTTACCCGCACCGTTTGTGATATTGTCTGACATCGCACACGCTTTGTAAACGGCAACTGTGTGCATGCTTGCACATGTTTCCTCTCTGTGAACCGTCTCGGATTATGGTGCATATTGCAAATGTTTGTGTTTTACCAACCGTGTGTGCCGTAACATCCTAGAGAGTGTAATTTCACCATAATTTAATTGCTGCTTTTCCAAATTGTACCGGATTTGGATTTGAATTTGAATGTATGCTACAACTTTATTCATATCCATCAGGTTCAAACAACCAATGCATTATTTGATTCATAGGTACATATGTTCAAGAATTACATAAGAACCAAATAAAGAATGATGAACCACAATTGTATACTTGTACTATCAAAGATGGTAAAGAAAGAGGCGAAATATATTCTGGTTGCTGAACAAGGTGAAGCGGAATGCCCATATTGTGCCCTCCTCCATGTAGAAGGCACACACGATTCTAGTCCAACCCCTTGTGATGGACAACCGCCCATCCTTCACGGTCTTCATGAAAACATCTAGATAATCATCGTGTTCTGGTAGAAATACTTTAACCTTTGCATGCCCACCAATCATGTAGTTTGAGAGGTAATCTTGAGTAAACTGCTTTGGCAACCACTGCAAAGGAAAAAGATTCAGACATTTTCATCTAACACAACTCATTATGGGCAGTAAAAGAAGGCTGCAGAGTTCTTACTTACCATCCTGCAGTTCGCTGTTGTCTTGGATAAAGTGTAAACAAATAGTTTAATTGCCATCTTTGGACCCATTTTACTAACAATATTTATCAGCTTCCTGACTTGATGCTGGTTCATCGATATCTCATTGCCCCATACGCAGAAAGGGTTGAAACGCGGATCTTTACCAATGACATATGTACCTAAAAGCACCAAGTTAATATTAGAAGCTAAACAGCAATTGCACAATGATGTAGTACAACACTCTTTTATAATATGTCTATATACATCCGTATGTGGTAGTCCATTTGAAATCTCTAAAAAGACAAATATTTAGGAATGGAGGGAGTATCTTATAACATCCAATATACTCACATATTAGATGAATTAACATCTTATATTATGGGCCGGAAGGAGTTTAGTTCATTCTTACAAATTATCTGCTGTTGTATCCACGGGTTACAGTTAGTTTGAGCTAGTTCGGGCTCAAATAGCCCTAAAGTATATCTAAACAAGAGGGCTAGTTTGAGCTAGTTGCATCCATAACCCACCCAAAGAACTAGTATCCAACCCAAGAGGTGCTAATTGGAGCTAGTTCTCCTAGTGCATTTATTGTCAATCTAACCCTGCCATCCAAACAACTCTTTGGATAGAGTTAGTTCAGGGTTAGTAATGAGCTAGAAACTAACTCTAACCTCTAGCTAAGTTGAGTATCCAAACAGAGATGTGTTGTTGCTGTTGCTGCTGCTGCTCTTCTATGTATATCTAGACATCATTAAAATGTTAATGTAACACTCTTCCTTGTTGCTATGTAGCCTAGGATTGCATATTTAGACATTAAGTACCGTGCATGTTTCTATGTAGCCTCAGATATATTACATATGGCCCTAGTTAACCTAAGGAAAAATGGGTTGCAAATATATTCAGTTAAAAGTCCGATTCACCGATTAGTCCCTTATCAGCCGCCGTCCTATATGGTACCAGCTACTGATATCTTGAACAGTGAGCAGATATAAGCCATGGGATGAAACTAACCTCGATGGAAATCAGTAGTCGTTCCCAAAATTGTCCTGTGTAGGTACAACAGGCTAAACATCAACCAAAATTACACATGGCAGACAAAATAATCTCCAAAAGATAGCTTCAGTGTGCAGGTTTAAGCACGCTGGTAAAGCAAAACAAGTGGAAAGGTGTGCTAACTGCAACAGGCCAAACATTTAACAACAAGCAAACATGGTCATTCAAACTGGTATTGTGCCGGTCTAAGTACACTGGTTATAGTTAAGTAAAAATGGAAAGGCGTGTTAACTACAAGATGCATCAACCAAATGTAGTCATTCATAGTGGTATTGTTGAAACTGGTACTGATGAAATTGAACTACACAATTCATACTTGCACATATAGAACATCACGTTGTGAATAACTGGAATAAACAAGGCATACTACGAACAACCAAAGATAGCATTTGAAACTGAACATATGCTAACTACAAACAACCGAACAATCAAAAAACTTTAAAAGAGGCATATGCTAGCTATAACATGCTTAACAACAAGCAAATATATGCATTCCTATCGCTATGTTTAAAACTGGATTGATGAAATGTATTGCACAGTAAATAATTGCACATATAGAGCATCACATTGGGAACAACTGAAATAAACAAGGCATACTGCAAACAACCAGATATAGCAATTAAAACTGGACATATTTTCACTACACTACAAAAGGGACTCGACAAACCAAATCATGGGTTTCCCCTTGTGAAGAGGCACGACAAAACAAATCATGGCTTTCCTCACTTGTCACCGATGGGCTCATTCCAGTGGGAAGAGCACGTACCCTGGATGCGCTCCATGTTGTCACAGATGGGCTCCTTCCCCTTGGAAGAGCATGGCTGTAGGGTGCCCTCCCTGATGTCGCAGATGGGCGCTTTCCCCTTGGAAGAGCATATGGGATCTTTCCCCTTGGAAGAGCCGGAGAGGGTGCTCTCCTCATGGTCGCCGTCGATGAGGTCTGACTTGGAAGCTGTGGATCTCAAGCCAGCATCGCAGAATGTGTCCTTCAGAAATGACAAAAGGGGCTCGATGGCGATGTAGAATGGCAAATTGTTGATAGTGAGCCAGAGGAGATCAGCGGCAGGGCCATGGATGCGATCAACGGTGGTTGAACCCGAGGGATTGGGGGTGGGCCGCTTAACCTGTGACACAGCCCGCCTCAGGGTGTCACTATCGATGACCTCGATGTCATAGCTGGTGGATGAGACATGCCCGCGTACTCTAGCCCGCTAATTGAGTGCCTGCCGCCAGTAATGGTCGTCAGCTTCCTCGGTGACGTCGAGCGAAGAGACGGCTATACACCTCTTTTGGGCCAGTCGCTCCTCGAGCTCCACGGGAAGCGTAGCCGGGCTTAGGCTGCGACGCTCTGGAGTGGGGGATGGGGATGGGGATCTGTGGGAAAGGGGGCGTTTGGTAGGCGTCATCTAAGAAATTCAGGGCGGCCTGGGTATGGAGATATGTGGGTAAGCTACACGGGCAAACCGACAGATGTTGACAATGGTGGCCTTGCGGCGGCCGTGGCGGCGGGGACTTTGCTAGGGTTTCGAGCGACGGAGGGGGTGTGTGTGTGCACGCACGCCCGAGGAGGTTTTGGTGTGTGTGTGGAGGGGGCGCGGGGTGTTTTAGGAAATGACGCGGGTACTAAAAATTTTACTACGCGGGAGTCAAAGGCGGGAGTGAAATGCCGGGCTATTGAAAATTTTAATGATAGTGCATCAGACACGGTCTGGAGATAACAACTGTATGTTATGAAACAGAAAAACCCTCGAGGCGGGCAGATATTTTCTAGGGATGCAGGCAGGATTGGGAACAAGAAACATCACACACGGTCCAGAGATAACAACAGTGTGTTATGAAACAGAAAAACCCTCTAGGCGAGCAAATATTTTTGAGAGGGGTTGCCTCGTGGAGCCCAATGTACTATGCGGATGTGTGCGTGATAGGTGCACCAACATGGCACACGATTAGTTTGAGTGAACCGTGTCTGTTGCGTCATCCGACTTGTCTAATGTTCATAAATTTGGCGAAAAATGACGCGAGAGAGGGTCAGAACACGAACACACTTGCATGTGGACCAAATTTATGTATCAAAAGGGTGGTTTGATTTTCAAATACCAAATGCAACTTCGATGTGGCACCTCTCTCGCAAAGCACATGGTATTTCTTGCCCCCACCCCTCCTCGTGTCGGCACGAAGGGAATCCTAAGCTATGAATGCATGCCCCCTCCCCCTCAACCGAGGTTCACCTATCAAAGTGCGAAGTAGCTAGCAGCCCCCCTCCTCCCTCGTGTCGGCACGAAGGGAATCCTAAGCTATGAACGCATGCCTCCCCCGAACCGAGGTTCACCGTAGCAAAGTGCGAAGTAGCTAGCAGCCCCCTCCCACGTGTCGGCATGAAGGGAATCCTAAGCTATGAGTGCATGCCCCCAACCGAGATTCACCTAGCAAAATGTGAAGTAGAGCTAGCAGCCCCCCTCCCTCGTGTCGGCACGAAGAGATTCCTAAGCTATGAATGCATGCCCGCCAACCAAGGTTCACCTATCAAAGTGCGAAGTAGCTAGCAGCCCACCTCCCTCGTGTCGGCACGAAGGGAATCCTAGCTAAGCTATGAATGCATGCCCCCCCCCCCCAACCGAGGTTCACCCTAGCAAAGTGCGAAGTAGCTAGCAGCCACCCCTCCCACGTGTCGACACTAAGGAATCCTAAGCTATGAATGCACATGCCCCCCTAACCAAGGTTCACCTAGCAAAGTGCGAAGTAGCTAGCAGACCCCCTCCCTCATGTCGACGCGAAGGGAATCCTATGCTATGAATGCATGCCCTTCCCCCAACCGAGGTTCACCCTAGAAAAGCGTGAAGTAGCTAGAAACCATCCCTCCCTCGTGTCGGCACGAAGGGAATCCTAAGCTATGAATGCACATGCTCCTCCCCCAACCGAGGTTCACCTAGCAAAGTGCGAAGTAGCTAGCAGCCCCCCCTCGTGTCGACACGAAGGGAATCCTAAGATATGAGCATGCCCCCTCCCCCCCAACCGAGGTTCACCTAGCAAAGTGCGAAGTAGCTAGTAGCCCCCACCCCCCTCGTGTCGCCACAAAGGGAATCCTAATTAAGCTATGAATGCATGCCCCCCAACCGAGGTTCACCTAGCAAAGTGCGATGTAGCAACACCCCCCCACACACACACTTTTAGTCGGCGGGCCAGAGAGACATATATCTCACCAAGATGGATCGTAAAACGGACCAAGAATAATCCACCTTGGTCGTACAACCTCTCTCTTGTTGTTGGTCAAAGTGATGGCCGTCCATGCGACCCCGGAGATGGGCTAGCTAGCTCACCAATAATCACGCAAGTAGCTAGTCCCCGAAGACAACCACTGCATGCGTGTGGCCCAAACATATGTATGGAGAGGTGTGTTTTTGAGTAACAATGGAACAACTTTGATGTGGCACCGTGATTTCGAACTAGAAATCCCCACACCGAGTGAGGGTTAGGTTGACGATGCATATGTATGTTACACCACACTTCAAGCCAACGACGAGGATTCATATATGCATGCATGCGTGCATAGTATATGCGCTCAAACTTAATTAGGTTTGAATCTCACCATGACCTATACTACGATAACACGAACCAAATGAAGAATCTGCCATGGTAACCTATCTTGTTGTTGGTCAAGGTGATCGATCATGGATGTCCACGTGGGCCCACGAATATATGTCTGTCGCTGATAACCACGTGAGGGAGTGTATTGTTCGAAGGCAACCACTACATGCATATGTATGGAGGTGATGCGTGCATGCATGTTTGAATACACAACATTGATCTGGCGCGTGTGTCAAAAATCATACACTAGCTCCCCACACATAGCGAGATCGGTTCATGATGGTGTCATTGTACTAGCCACTTCGACTCGATGGGAGGGATTCATGCGTACACATGCATGTGTGTGTGCTCAAAGTGTATCATGCATGTCATCCCAGAGCAAAAATAATAATCCCCTCCTAAGTCAAATTAACTTCTCTTGTTGTCAGGCAAAAAGAAGTGATGGACCAAGCGGGCCCACATATGGAAAGCATCAATATCGCTGATAACCGCTTAAGTGGGTGCTAGAGGACAACCACCATCGCTTTGCATGTGGGCCAAACATATATATGTTGAATACCCAAAATGCACAACTTTGATGTGCCACATGCCTCAAAAACCGTAAACCATGCACCCACATAGAGCAAGGTTCATATCAAGCGTGCTACATATGATGGTCCCCTTCCCCCCTCTTCACCGCATACTATATGCTCCTGCCGTAAAATATGTACAACCCAAAAGAATCCTCATCGATGGTGAAATTAATTAACCTCTCCCGATGTATGTCAAAGTGATGCATGCATGCATGCATCGACAATGGCCTCGTCGCCCCACAGATGGAAGCGTCACACGTGAGTGTCCTAGCTAGGATATATATATATATGCATGTGGCCCCAAAAGGTGTTGTGTGATGTTTGAATAACCAATTTCACAATTTTGATGTGGCACGTGCCTCGGTAACCAAAAAGTCCCGACACTGAGTGAGGTGTACTTGTTCATGGACGCATACGTATAGTATATATGCTAGTCCCCTCCCACCTCTTCGACGCGTACTATATACCACCATAACACAAACAAAAAATATTCTACCTTGCTGGTCAAATTAACCTCACTACCGGTTGTTTGTCAAAGTGATGGACGACGACCTTGCGGGCCCATAGAAAGCGTCACACATGAGTATCGAGTGTCGTGTAGGACAACCATCAACTGCATGTGGCAAAACATTTATGTATGAAAGGGTTGTTTAATGTTTTAAATAACGATTTCACGACTCTGATGTGGCACTAGCCTGCCTAACAAAACGGCCAACCCACACGGTGGCTCACAACTCATAGTGTACTACGAGCCACCCGCCACCCCCAGACGCACACACCCACACATACCGTGAATCCACCACAACTATGATGCATGTTAAATTAATTATCCCGCGGTGAACATACATGTTACCAAAGGAGGGACGTATTAATTTCAAAAAAAATCACAAAGATCATTAAGACGTTTTAGTACATTGATTGATTTTCTATGGGTATAATGTGTGCAAAAATCAAATTTGAGCTACATGCACACGTGACAGTGCACCT
This sequence comes from Triticum urartu, assembly GCF_056163025.1. NCBI lineage: Eukaryota > Viridiplantae > Streptophyta > Magnoliopsida > Poales > Poaceae > Triticum > Triticum urartu. Next base: position 458,939,108 of record NC_141876.1, on the reverse strand, counting down.
ATATGGATTGTAAAAACACATGTGTCTCACTGGGTGCATGTTTACTCCTCGTGTAACAAATTTCAAACATTGAGAATCTTGATTTTTAAATTCTAGTACATCCAAAACTTATTTGAAGTTCATGAAACTTATCGTGTTGTCATATGGACACCAATACAAAGTGGCATTGTACTTTTTTGTCAAATTTGAGACCAGTTTTGATGTAATCTTTATCTAATTATGGAAGGGAGATTATTAATAATTGGGAACCAATATCCCAAACGGATTATTAATTCGAACCGTGAGCGTTCACTACTGCAGGATGCTGCTAACACGACACTACGATCGGAGACCCTTCGAGAAACTGCGTGCGATACAGTAATCGCAAATGGTGGTGTATGAAAACTGTCAAAAAAGGTCCAAAACGTTTGCGATGGAGGATGCATCAAACACGGTTACCATTTTAGTTGTGTGTGTGATTCAGGCCACACGGTTAACCCGTTCGAACTGTTTGCGATGAGGCAGAACAACAAAACGGGCAACCATATCAATGTGTGTGCGATATACGGCACACAGTTCGCTCTGATGAACCGTTTGCTATTAGGGAGTGCAACATAAACGGTTAGGCACATCAAGGTGTGTGTGTGATATAGGGCATACGTTTCATTCGGACGAACTGTTTTTGATTAGCGAACGCAACAGAAACGGTTCAACTTAACAAGATGTGTGTGATACATGGCAAACAGCCGACTCGGATGAACTGTTGCGATGAGAATTTACAACACAGACGGTTAATATAGTTAGTTCGTGTGTGATTCTGTGTGTACAAAAAACTTTGAAAATGCAAACTAGTTGCTTGCGGTGGCTAGGAGTATTGCACACGATGCGTTTGCAAGTACTTGTGTGCGATGATTAGTAAGTTACACATGCATTTCCTTATGTTAACACTTGTGTGATAAATAACACGTGGCACCGGCTAAAGTATTCGGGTTGTGTGTGTGCTCCACTTAGTCTTCCTGCGCTCCACATGGGTGAATTGTAAAATCCACGCCCATTCCCTCACCGGTTTCACGCCACCATCTAACGGCTTGCTGCATATAACCCAGGTAGCAACGCACCGCCGCGACACTCTGCGAAGATCTAGTCCTCACCCATCTACCATTAGTTATTCCAAGCATGCCAGGCAACGACCAAAGCTTTGACGTCGAAGCCTACCTGTGTTACATCTTCGACAAGGAGAACGAGCCGGAGCAGGTCGGGGAGCAAGAGCTTCATCGGCCGGTGCAGGCACCATGGCCCATCGGCAACAATATCGGCGTCACAGTCCTTGGGAGCACAATCGACATATTGTAGAGGAGGTGTGATGAGCAGTTTGCCATCCACCATGCAAAAGATCCAGAGCTGCTCGGTGGCATGATCGACGACCCACCCAAAGAACCGCCGTCACTAGTGCTCATGGAGAGCCTGATGCCCCGCAAGGAATGGGCACAGGACCTCTGCGATTCAGTCAAGACAAAGGCAGCCTGCAGCTTCATCATTTCCCGCGGCGGTCGTGTCAACCTCGATCCTGATGATGTGGTGGCCAGGCTCGAGCGCATCCTTGGCGGAGGTGACATCCCCGACGAAGTAGAACATCGCCAACGTGATATCTTGAGGATGCAGGTGATCGATGGAATTGGCTACCAGGCCAGAGACATGGAAATGGAGCGGTTCAGCAGAGTTGTCATCCGCACGATTGCACGCTGTCAAGCTCTTCTGGAAGAGGCCAAGCAGCCCCAAGAGCATCCCATCAGCGCTAGCAGCTCCGTAGGCGGAGGAGGGTCGGGACACTTGGAGTGAACGGCCGCAAGGGTGCTATGATGATCATGGAGTCCGAGAAGACCATCGTCGGAAGGCTGCCAGCTCAACCTTTTAGCTTATATTTTATTATAATTGTATGCATATGTACGTCATGAGTGTTCTGGGCCTTGCCGCATTTGGCATTTTAAATTATGTTGAATATGTAAGACAATTATTAAGAATTATTAACAGTTGCCATTGTAATTTTGCCTCAACGGCGAGAAGAGCGCGCGCAGGGACACCAGAGCGGAGCGCGCCGCGGCCGCCTCAACAGCGAGTAGCCACGTGGTCAACCTTCTGCCATCAATAAATTTTGACCTTATTTCTCATCACATTGCTGATTACAACGCAATAAGTAATTGCAAATCTGTTCACACCTCTCAAACTAATATGTGTTCACACTTAGTGCCGGGCTATAAAAACTACCCACTCAAAAATTACTTCACAGTTCCTCTCGTCATCACCCACAAAACTGGGTTTCTCTGTCAAGTCGTTTTGCCATGACCGGTAGGAGGAGTTTAGGGTGGACATATAACCAGGCAGCAAAGACCAAGGCCGCGGAAGCACTAGAGAGGTCCCGCCGCGAAGCCGCAGCCGCAGCAGAGATGTTCGGGCGCGCCGCGGAGCCCTCAAATGAGCTCTCACGAGCATCTGAGGGCTCTCACAAGCGCATCCGCGGCGTCGGCCATAGCGACGAGCCCGCATTCCTGAAGTCCTTCGCCGGCGACGATGACATTCTCGCTAGCGTCACTACATAGCAGGATCTGGTCAACGGCTTGATGAAGCTGCTCAAGATCAGCGATGCCTCAGTTGACAAGGCGACTGGCCTTGTCAAGCAACTCATGGATGACAATGCAAAGCTCCTCAGGTTGGTCGCCAAGAAGGAGGAGAAAGCCACCGGATGGAAGATGCTGCATGAGCAGAGCAGTGCCTCGGAGATGATGCTGAAAGCGGTCGTCGAGGAACTGATAGGTGGCTTGAGGAAGCTCCGGATCGAGCACGAGCAGGAGGTGGAGGAATCTGTGGCTGATTTCAAGCAAAGTCGTGAGGAATTGAATGAGCTGGAGGATTTCGCCGCCCGACGATCCATCGACGAGTAGAGACAGTAGCGACCCAGATCGTTGTCTGCAATTTCCTTCTTCTCTTGCCCCCGTGTCTTCCGGGATTTGCCGCATGTGGCATTTGAAATTATCCGGAATATGTAAGACAATTATTATGTGCGCAATTGTAAATTTGTCGTTGTATTATCGGTTGCCATTTTATTTGTGGTCGTATTATCCGTTGCCCTATGTGGCAATTTAAATTAGGATGGAATACTAGTTGGAAACACGAACAAAGCAAATGCTTCCATGGGATCACAAGCAAACACCCTCCATCAAGGTGCTTTAATTAACCCATTAATGGAGAAGTTGTGAGCGAGGCAGGTGGTGGCTGGTACATGGAGGTCAAAGAGCTCGCTTCCCGGTGAGCATGGGCGGCCTTGCTGCTCGCACGTGTCCCGTCGAGCCTGCGAGGTGGACAGGATGCACGCGTGCCATCGAGCCTATACGGCGGACTGCTCGCACGCATCTCGTCGAAGCTGCACGGTGGACTTCTCGTGATCGTCCCGTCTAATCAAACACCTGCACGCACGCCACCGAGTATGGTTAAATTTTGAGATGGTAAATATAATAAAACCGTTTGCGATATTAACATGTGAGCTTTTTTTCAAAAAGGACTTCGTTGGCTACTAATGTGTGCGCCTCTTCTCAAACTGGACGATTTTTCTTACCACGACATATATGTGCCATGTCATGAAACCATGCCAAGTTTCATGTTTTTGTGTGACTTTTTTATTTAATGGGATTTAAAAACCAAGATTCTCATTGCTTCAGGACGACGACAAGTTTGTAATTCATTCTCATTCCTGAAACGAGACCTAAACATGCACCCAATGACACATGTACGATTTCCCACCCATTTTGCTTCACTGGAGCATGTGGCTGTAGTTCAAATTTGAATTATGGACTACATTAAATACATAGAAAACTTAGTAATTAGTAATATATATACAGTGGCCAAACAAACCCTGAACAGTTTCAAGTTTCAGCCCGACACTCTTGTTATTCTAAGAAGAGGCATCGATTATCATTTCGCCCACAAGAGGGGCATGTTTCCCTACCGGAACCACGAGGGTTGCGATAGGCTCCGGTTTGTAAAAGGCTTGTAATATAGCTTCATCCAAATTGGACAATTATATATACCATGTAGTGACACCATACCAAGTTTCATGATTTCCTGGTGAGTTTTGGATTTACAGACATTTAAAAACCAAGATTCGCATTGTTTGTGGACAGGCCAGGACAACGAGACGGTTGAATTCGTTCCCATTCGTTCCATGGGACCTAAACATGCACCCCAAGGAAACATGTACATTTTTTCTAGCCATTTTGGTGCACCTGAGCATGTATTTGTAGTTCGGATTTGAATGATGGACATTAAATGCCTCGAAAACTCAATTAATCAATAAAAAAGGTCAAAAGAACCCCGAATAATTTCAAAGTTCAGCCCAAATCTCCAGTTGTTTCGTGTCGCGTGTAGAAGAAAATACGAGGCCAGAAGAGGGAGTGATTATCGTTTGGCCCACAAGGGGACACGTTTCCCTATCGAAACCACGAGGGTTCTTGCGACAGGCTCCGGTTTGTAAGAGGTTTGTAATAAAGCTTGGCCCAAATTGGCAATGTTTTAGCACGACATATATGTGCCATGACATGACACCTTGCCACCTTGGATGACTTTCTGGTGAGTTTAGGATTTATCGGGACTGAAAAACCGAGTTTCAAAATGTTTGAGGAAGAGCCAGGACACCGGTATGGTTGTAATTCGTTCCCATTCCTGGCATGAGACCTAAACATGCACCCAAGGACACATGTATAATTTTTCTAGCCATTTTGGTGAACTGGAGCATGTATTTGTAGTTCGGATTTGAATTATGGACATTAAATGCCTAGGAAACTCAATTAGTGTATAAAAAGGCCAAACAAACCATGAATAAGTTGAAATTTCAGCACATATATCCTGTGGTTCCATGTTGCCCGAGGAAGAAAATACAAGGCGAAAAGAGGTAGTGATTATGTTTCACCCACAAGGGGAACACGTTTCCCTATCAGAACCATGAGGCTTCTTTGAGAGAAGCTCCAGTTTTTCTAAGAGGTTTGTAATAAAGCTTGGCCCAAATTAGACAATGTTTTTACCATGACATATATGTGCCATGACATGACACCATGCCACCTTTGATGACTTTCTGGTGAGTTTAGGATTTATGGGGACTTAAAAACCGAGATTCGAAATGTTTGAGTACGAGCCATGACACCACTACGGTTGTAATTTGTTCCCATTCCTGGCATGGGACCTAAACATGCACCCAAGGACACATGTATAATTTTTCTAGCCATTTTGGTGAACTGGAGCATATATTTGTAGTTCAGATTTGAATTATGGACATTAAATGCCTAGGAAACTCAATTAGTGTATAAAAAGGCCAAACGAACCCTGAATAAGTTTAAATTTCAGCACGGATATCCTGTCGTTCCATGTTGCTCATAGAAGAAAATAAAAGGTGAAAAGAGGTAGTGATTATGTTACGCCCACAAGGGGGACACGTTTCCATATCGGAACCACGAGGCTTCTTTGAGAGAAGCTCCGGTTTGTAAGAGGCTTGTAATAAAACTTGCGCCACAATGGACGAAAAAAAGTCCTCGACATATAAGTGCGATGTCGTGACACCATGGCAGATTTCACGATTTTCAGCTTAGTTTTGGATTTACGGGGATTTAAAAACCGAGATTCTTCTGACAAAATGTTTTCAAATAGCACACGGTACACTCACGAAAGCCTATATTCAATGCAAACTTTGTGGAAACCATATTTTAAAGTTCCATAAAAAATCTGAAAATGTGGGATGGTAAGAAAGTGATGTTTTATTGCGACACAAAATTTCAAGTTGGAAAACATTACAAGAGGTGAGCTATGAAAAAGACAAATTCCACCCTGAATAGTGACATTACTATTCGGCACTATTCAACACTAATTTTATCTTTTTCATAGCTCACATCTCTTTTGTGTTTCAACTTGAAATTTTGTGTGCCAATAAAACATCATCGTCTTAACATCCCGCATTTTTTGAATTTTATTAGAAACTTCAAAACATCTTTTTCTCGTGGTTTTCACCGGGTTTCACCGAATGTTGGTTTCCGTATGATATCCCCCCCCCCCCCGCTGCGTGCACGATGTGAGTCCTGCGTTTTGACTGGCCAGAACCCAAACCCCACGGATCGTACATGTGCACCGTTGGATGCTCCCGGATCGAGCGGCAACCCTGAGCCCTTTCGACAACACATGCAGTACATGGGTAAGCACTATGCGCATGCGTCGCGTAGCTCACGCTTCCTTCTCTACTAGGTTTTCACTCAAAATAGGCTACCGTTTCTCGCCACTCCTCTCATCGGTTTCCCGCCTCTTCTCCCAGATATGCATGATGTAGATGTTCGTTTAATTCTTAAAGTTCATCTCATTCAAAATCAATTAGTTTTGTAAAAAAACTATTTTAAGATTCATGGAATTGTGCATTGTAACGGTAAAAACAAATAGTGAAAATTCATTTAGAAAAAAAGGTTTGGGCAATTAAGATATGGAAGATTCTAGAGAACAAAGGAGAAGTGCTTGTGTTTAGAGGTTTGTGCATTATGCTTAAGTTCAACCATGGAGTCTTCTAGATTGTACATGTGGCAGAATCTGGTGGAGTGTAGATGATATCCAACGGACAGTAGTGTTTGGATTTTCCATCTCTATACCATCGGATTGGCTTCATCCAATGAGCAACTTTCATAGTTATTCGCACACTATATATATGTATAGATGTATAGATGCATATAGATGACGACCCCCCCCCCCCGCTGCCTCCTCGAAGTTGGGAAACTGACATCATAGGTATTGAACCAGGCTTGGAATCGGGTACGTTGTTCGGTTTGTAATGTACTTGGCGTGGCCCATCGAAGTTGTGCATTTGGGATTTAAAGACATCATACATCATTGTACCCATACATATTTTCGGGCCGCATGCAGTGTATACAGGGTCTTCTAATCGACCACGTCTCCCTTGTGCGGTTTTTTGTGACGACACGGATATATGTGGGCTCCCCGAGTGTATATATATCATCCCTTTGGCCGATAATGAGGGGTATGTGTTTGCCATGAATGGATTCCTCCTAGTTCATGTTAGGGCCGGTCACCGTCAAATGTCGGTCAACCAAAACTCGAGCTCATGCTTTGTCAGGATTCCCTCCTAGATTCTCGGATTGCTAGGTTTGACCTACATCAAACCCTGCGTACGTATCTCGTTCTTAACTACCTTCCCTTCATGGTTGTTGCCTGCATCGAGAGGTAGGCACCACATCTAAATTGTACATTATTCTATATTGAGAACACACATCACCCCTTCCCAACGTACATCATTTTGGGCCGCATGCAAGAGGTGCTGGTTTTGTGGTCCCTCTCGTGCGATGTTTATGATGGTTCAATCTATTGGCCCAAGCGGTTTATCGACAACAACAACTATCATTTGACCAAATGAAAGATTCATTGGTCCGCCTTATGGTAGGTCATGTCGACATGCATGTATGACCAAAGTATTGATCATTACGTGCATCCGCCCCGCTGACACGAACTGGGAGGTGGTGGGCCAAGCATCCTAGCTAGGTACGACATTATGTCATTATATATATCCTAGCTAGGTGGTTGTTAGGGTGCTTTCGGGTTTGCGAGGCAGGTGCCACCAAAGTTATGCATTATGTATTTAAAGTTTTGAACATCCCCATTATTCGTACATTTATTTGGACACTTCTTGGTGGTTCTTGACTTCTGGCCCCTCTCATCGATCTTCTATGACGCGCCCAACTATGGGCCCGTGGGTTCAAAGTTGTGCATTGGAATTTTGAACGTCACATACCACCCTTTTCACTCATATATATTTGGGCCACATGCTGGTGTGGCTGTCTTTTGACCCTCCCTAACGTTATATTTTGCTGCAAAGACTCTGACGATCCTCAATGGACACGGGGTATAATATCTAAACCATGTGTGATACAAAGTGCGATGTGAATCACCACAACCACGCAAGCACGAGCAAATTAAGGTGGAGGTACTGGCTCAACCGTGTGCGATGCAAGTGCGCTGAAATCACCACGACCGCGCAAGCGTGAGCAAAGGGTGGAGGTACTGGCTTAACCGTGTGCGATGCAAGTGTGTTGTGAAACCACCACCTGTGGAAGCTAAAGATGGGTAAGTTTATTTGGAAATGAGGACGAACCATGTGCGATAGACTAGCTTGCTAGAAATATAAAAAACAAACTCCCGGCCTTGTGCCTTGCAAAAATCGACGGATCCGCGCCACTTTTCCTTATTATCGTACACGCATATTGTTATTGGACCGTGCGCGATCTTGGGAACTCCTGCCCCACATCAATTCCTTTACCCAAATTTTAGTAGCCGCCGTACTTCAACCGTCGCCCACTCTCCTCCAGCAGCGACTTTATAGTAAAATTTTAGCAGCCGAGGCATTTGAACCGTCGCCCTCCCTTGTCCACCACCATCTCCACCCACAATTACTAAAATATTCAGTAGCCGTGGCGTATCCTCAAACACCACCCCCCTCCACAGTCCCCCACCCGCCCCTCCCCCCTTCGAACCCTAGCTCGCGGCCGCCGCTGGCGCCGCCGCCAACCCTGCTGGTCTGCCCGTTCCTCCTAGCTTAGATAATAAAGTTCAGGTTATCCATTGATTCCCATACCGTCGTCCTACTCCCTTGAGTTTTTAGATGAGGCCTGCGGTGTCCCTCCCCTCCAGATCCACACCCCCTGCTCTAGAATGTCGCAGCCTAAGATCGACCATGTATCCCGGGGAGCCCGACGAGCGTTCGGCCAAGAAGAGGTTTATCATGGACTCTCCAACGGACGTTGGCGAGGTGGCCGCCGTTCGCCCCGACCTGTCGATCCCGGAGCAACACGTCGCCGCGGAAGCTGGTGAAGATGTTGACTACGTTGCCATGCCGAAGGCTTCATGTCAGCGGGCTAGCATATTACGGTATCTCGGGAAAGCTGGATACGACATCAAGCTCGTCCACACCGACGGCTTCACGCGGGCCATGTCACGGGTTAAGTGGTCCATCCCCAACCCCTCTGGTTCAACCGCCATCAATCTCTTCGACGGCCCTGCCGTTGATCTCCTCTGCCAAGCGGTCAAGGATTTGCGAGCTTTATACGCCATCGAGCCCATTTTGTCACTTCCAAAGGACACGTTCTACGGCGGCGGCTTGGGATCCTCAATTGCCAAGTCAGATCTCATCGACCATGACCACGACCACGAGGAGGGCACCCATGAAGGTTCTTCCAAGGTGAAACAACCCATCTGTGACATCAGAGAGCGCACCATGGATATGTGCTCTTCCAACTGGAAGGATCTCGTCCATGAAATGTGAGGCAACATTCTATCAACAAATATTACCTTTTCTAGCTTGCCAATCGTACCCTTTGTTGTAGTAGCAATTACCGTGCGGTGCTTTAACTGTGCCATGTTTAATTATTTCAGTTATGCAAAAATTTATTGTTCAATAGGTCTATGTGATGTTTAAGTATGAATTGTCCACTTTAGTTTCACGAATGGCTATATTTGGTTGTTTATTGTGAGTAGATGCCTTGTTTATCTGTATTTGGTTGTTAGGTTGGTTGGAGTGAGCATTTTTTTCAGTTATCGAGCAGATGCCTTGTTTATCTGTATTTGGTTCTTAGTTTGGTTGAAGTGAGTATTTGTCCAGTTATCAAGTAGATGCCTTGTTTATCTGTATTTGGTTGATAGGTTGCTTTTTTTAGCATTTGTCCAGTTATCAAGAAGATGCCTTGTTTATCTGTATTTGGTTGTTAGGTTGCTTTTTTAGCATTTCTCCAGGTATCAAGCAGATGCCTTATTTATCTTTATCTGCTTGTTAGGTTGGTTGCAGTGAGCATTTGTCCAGTTTTCAAGCATATGCCATGTTTATCTGTATTTTCTTGTTAGGTTGGTTGAAGTGAGACTCTGTCCAGTTGTCAATGGCTATATTTGGTTGTTATACTAGTCATTTATGCCTTGTTTATTTCAGTCATTCGCAATGTGTGGTTCATTATGTGCAAGTCGGAACTGTGCCGCTCGACTACATCAACACCAGTTTGAACGGCTATATTTGGTTCCAGTTATTCCTGGTGTAGTTAACACATGCCCTTTATTTTCAGTTTTACACATTTATCTAGTGTGATGTTTAAGCATTACCTACGTTCTATTCATTTTCAACAATACCAGCTTGAATTGCAATATTTGATGGCTGTTAAGCATGCTGTCGGTAACATTGCCTTCCATTTTATATCTGCTTTAACAGCATGCTGAAACCAACACATTCAAGCTATCATTTGGAGATGATGTTGTTTACCTTTGCTATCATTTGGAGATGATGTTGTTGTACTTATCATGCCTTTCCACTACTTATGCAGGACAACAACGGGAGTGGCCACCATTTTCCGCCGAGGTTAGCTTCATCCCTCGGCTTGTACTCCCCCGTCGTTCCATAATGTGGTGCATATAGATCAAGGCCTGGACACTAGTTAGCTTCTAATATTGACTTGTTGCTTGTAGGTACATATGCCCTTGGCAAGGATCCATGCATCGACCCTTTTTGCGTATGGGGAATGAGATATTGATGAACAAGCATCAAGTGAGGAAACTGATAAGGATTATTAGCAAAAAGATACGAATGGTGGCAAGAAAATTATTTGTTTATGCTCTATCCAACACAACAGTGAGCTGTAGGATTGTAACTACAAACTCTGCAGCCTTCTCTTTTTACTGCCCATAATGAGTTGTTAGACAACAATGTCTGAATCTTTTTCGTTCCCAGTGGTTCCCGAAGCAGTTCACTCAAGATTACCTCGCAAAGTACATGATTGGTGGACACGCAATGAAGGTTAAAGTATTTCATCCAGACTACAATGAGCATCGAGAAGTCCTAATGAAGACAGTGAAAGATGGACGGGCAGCATCACAAGGGGTTGGCCTAGAGTCGTGCGCGCCTTACGCATGGAGGAGGGCACAATATGGGCATTCCGCTTCACCTTCTCCAGCAACCAGAATGTCTTTCACCTCTCTCTTTACAGTCTTTAGTACAACTGTGGTTCATCAATCTTTACTTGGTGCTTCTGTAGTTCTTCAGTATATGTACATGTGCAATGAATTATGGATTCGTAGTTGAACCTATATTTGTAATAAACATGGTTGGATATGAAATAAGTGATTGCCTACTTTCAAATTCATAACATGTGATTTTTAAATTAGGGATTAATTGGATTAATTATGGATTAAATAGGGATTACACTGCACACTATTTGTGAAAGCGAAACGTCTGTGATATACGTGGAGATCAGAAACGTTTCTAGGATCCACTACGTGTGCGATCAATCTCCACTGCACACACGACTTTCTCTTGAAAACTGTTTGCGTTAGGCCACCTTGCACAAACGTTTATCACATAAAAAGTGTGTGTGATGGACAACCTTTGCCACAGAGTTTCTTTCTACGCACCGTGTGTGATGCATTCAATAACACAAACGATAAAATCGTGTGCAATGGCAATGCTATCACAAATGATTTAACGGGAAAATTGTGTGTGATGTACCTGTGAACGGAGACGTTTTCCTTGGAGCGACTGTGTGGGTTGTACATACGAACGGAAACGTTTAGCGGGGACTGACTGTGTGGGATATACTTGCGACCGGAAACAATTTTGCCGTATAATTGTAGTTTTTAGCTCTACCATACGTATTTCCGTATTTGAACGCTCACCGGTCGCACACGACCTCATTTTGCCGAACGTGTGTGCTAGGAGGGCATATCCCCGATGGTTTCTGGGTCGTGTGGGAAGGACCCCCCCTATCTCCCACACTCACTTGGCGATGGTTCCAAATGCCGTCGCGGAAAGGGGTTTTAAACCGTTTGTTTAGGACCGACGCGCACCAGTGGTTAGACCAACAATGGATACGTGCCATGCTTCACTTAAGCAATAAAGCGGCAATATTAATCATCCAAATATAAAAACAATATACATGTTGCCGCGCGACCCGTGTGGCGTGCGAGTAGGCGTGAGTTGACGGGACGCATGCGAGTAGTCCACTGCGTAGGCAGACATTACAAAAAATAAGACACATCCGTGGCATTTTGGGCCGAACGAAAAAAAATTATGTCATACATATGACACTTCTATGATGATAATTGTGACAAAACCCGGTATCATCATAGATGTGGTGGGCTCCTACTTCTATGACAAAAAATCATGACAAAAAATGGGCTTTTCGTCCTAGGCGGGCCGGAGACGCAACTGCATGACATTCTTTGGGCCGTCCATGACGGAAAAAACTGTAGTAGAAGCGAGGGGGCCGAGCGATGCGCGTTTCTCTCATACACGTACATGCGTGTGTGCGAGGTGTTGGCTCTAACTGAACCCGAGCGAGGCGTTGGGCTCTAACTGAACCCGAGTGATTGCACTGCAGGCTACGCGTTACTGAACCCGAGCAATCGATCGATGGCTGTTAACTGAACCTGATAGAGCGATTCCTTCGCTTCTGCTGCTAACTGAAGCCGATCAATGCTGCCTCTAGGATGAACAGTGAGTGTTGCGGGGGGTTTTGGATGAACAGTGAGCGGTGGCGTTGCCTCTGGATGAACAGGACCCCGTGGTGTGGAGGGCTGGATGAACAGTAGACGGTGGAGGGGTGCCCGTGGAGGGGTTGTTGAACAGGACCCCGCGGTGTGGAGGGCTGGATGAACAGTAGACGGTGGAGGGGTGGTTGAACAGTAGCCGATGGAGTAGCGCGCGGTGGAGGCTGGAGGAGGTCGGCGGTAGCCCGTGGAGGCTGGAGGAGGTCGACGGTGGAGATGAACAGTATCCCGTTGAGTCCCGTTTTGCGGTACGCCACACCCCTCCTGATGAACATGACCCCCGTTTCGACCGTAGGAGGTCTGTTTCGTCCGTTTTGCGGTACGCCACACCCCTCCCGATCAACAGGACCCCGGTTTCGACCGTAGGAGGTCCGTTTCCTCCGTTTTGCGGTACGCCACACCCCTCCCGATCAACAGGACCCCCGTTTCGACCGTAGGAGGTCCGTTTCCTCTGTTCTGCGGTACGCCAGGCCTTGTTTCCATTGCATGTTCCGTCCAAGCCCTCCCGATGAACACGACCACACATTCCGTTCCGACCCAGCCGGTTGGCTCCCACGCGTTCCGTTGCCTCCCGATGAACACGACGCATTCCGTTGCCTCCCCATGAACACGACGCATTCCGTTGCCTCCCCATGAACACGACGCATTCCGTTGCCTCCCCATGAACACGATGACGATGCTGTTTCTCCATTCCGACCCAGCCATGTACACAAGCCCTGGCCCTACGTATGCGCGAGTAGGCGTTCGAGACCCCGCCCATATGTACACATACGGGGTCGTATTTTCTTACTTGCACCCTGGCTGCTGTACGTACGTGTACATGCTACGTGCGCGCCACTACTACGAGACGTGCGCGCCTCTACTACAACACGTGCGCGCCTCTACATCGACTAGTATGTACGTACACGTTCGCGACCAGAATGACAATGCTACGTACGCTTCGACCAGGTGGGTCTCGATAGTCAGGCACTTCCTTGCGTGCGAAGATGTAGCTGGTGGGTCCCAGCAGTCAAGGGGCGAATCATTTTTTTTTGCCCGGACGCACTTCCTTGCGTGCGAAGGTGTAGCTGGTGGGTCCCAGCAGTCAGGGAGGAAACGTTTTTTTCATGAAATACGGTGGCCCGTCCGGTGGGTCCCCGCTGTCAGGTGGAGGAATAATTATTTTGCACGTAATAAGGAGGCACTTCCTTGCTACGGCCGTGGACCCAGCTGTCAGCCTCTCCACGTACAGTCCACGTCCGATGGAAGCCGTTCCTTGACCACGTTGACCACGCCGCGCCGAGAGCACCAGGGCGGTGGACGATGGCGAGGCCTAGGAAGGGGACGATGCGGAGCTGGGGAAGACGCGGCAGTGGATGCCCACGCGTAGAGGAGTACGAGGGTTCACTGGTTCGCTGCGGTGTGAGGATGCCGTCGCCGTAGAATAATAGGGGGTGTGGGTGAGTAGAGGGATGGTCTGGCCAGCGGTGGGAGTAGTAGGGGGCGGTGAGGCCTTCGCCGCATCGTAGGTGGCCACGGGAGGCAGGAGCACGAGGCACGACCGGCGCTGGTTTGGGCGGCTGGAGCAACAAGACCAGAGGTTGAAGAAGCACTATGGCCGTTGGATGGACATCGTACAGTCAGTGGAGCTAGAATCATGCATATTGACTAATTGACAAAGCCCTCCATCCCCGTCAACTTAGTAGGCCCACAAGTCAGCCTGCCACTATACTGGGTCCCAGCTAACAGGGGGAGTATTCATTTTTTTGTGCGTAATAAGGAGGCACTTCCTTACGTGCGAAGATATAGCTGGTGGGTCCGAGCTATCAGCGGCGGTAACGTTTTTTTCGTGAAATACAGAGGCCCTTTTGGTGGGTCCCTGATGTCAGGTGGAGGAATCATTATTTTGCGCATAATAAGGAGGCATTTCCTTGCGTGCGGCCGTGGACCCAGCTATCGGCCTCTCCACGTACAGTCCACTTTAGATGCATGTCGGTAATTGACCACGTTGACCAGGCCACGCCGAGAGCACCAGGGCGGTGGACGACAGCGAGGCCTAGGAAGGGAACGATACGGAGGCAGGGAAGACTCGGCAGTTGTTTCCCACGCGGAGGGGAGTACGACTATACGAGGGTTACTGGTTCGTCTGCCGTCGCCGGAGAATAACAGCAGGTGTGGGTGAGTAGAGGGATGGCTAGGCCAGCGATGGGAGTACGGTGGGGCGGTGAGGCCTGTGCGGCAGCAGAGCCGGCCGCGGGGAGGAGGGAGCAGGAAGTCCCGTCGGCGCTTGTTTGAGTGGCTGGAGCAGGAAGAGCAGAGATTGAAGAAGCACGACGGCCGTTGGATGGACATCGTACGGTCACTGGAGCTAGAATCGTTCATATTGACTAAGTTGACAAAGCCCTCCGTCCCCGTCAACTTTGTAGGCCCACAAGTCAGCCTCCCACCATGGTGGGTCCCAGCTAGCAGGGGGAGTATTCATTTTTCTGTGCGTAATAAGGAGGCACTTCCAGTGGGTCCGAGCTGACAGCGGGGGGAACGTTTTTTTCACGAAATACGATGGTCCGTCCGGTCGGTCCCAGCAGTCAGGGGCAAACGTTTTTTTCGCGAAATACGGTGGCCCGTCCGGTGGGTCCCAGTAGTCAGGGGGGAAACGTTTTTTCCGCGAAATACTGGTAGCCTGTCTGGTGGGTCCCTGCTGTCAGGTGGAGGAATAATTATTTTGCGCGTAATAAGGAGGCACTTCCATGCGGCTGCCGTGGACCTAGCTATCAGCCTCTCCACGTACAGTACTCTTCCGATGGAAGTCAGTCGTTGACCACATTGACCACGCCGCGCCGAGAGCACCACGGCGATGGACGACGGCGAGGCCTAGGAAGGGGATGACGCGGAGCCGGGAAAGATGCGGCGGTGGATGCCCACACGGAGAGGAGTACGAGGGTTCACTGGTTCGGCTGCAGTGTGAGGCTGCCGTCACCGCAGAATAACAGGGGGAGTGGGTGAGTGGAGGGATGGACTGGCCAGCGGTGGGAGTAGTATGGGGACGGTGAGGCCTCCGCGGCGGCACAGCTGGCCACGGGAGGCAGGAGCATGCGACACGACCGGCGCTGCTTTGAGCGGCTGGGGCAAGAAGACCAGAGGTTGAAGAAGCACTATGGCTGTTGGATGGACATCGTTGACCACGCCGCGCCGAGAGCACCAGGGCGGTGGACGACGGCGAGGCCTACGAAGAGAACGACACAGAGCCGGGGAAGACACGGCAGTGGCTGCCCACGCGGTGGAGAGTACGAGGGTTGACTGGTTCAGCTGCCTTCACCAGAAAATAATAGGAGGTGTGGGTGAGTAGAGGGATAGACAGGCCAGGGATGCGAGTATGACGGGGCCGTGAGACCTGCCCGGCAGCACTGTCGGCCACGGTAGGCGGGAGCAGGCAGTTCCGACGGCGCTGGTTTGGGTGGCTGGGGCAGGAAGATCAGAGACTGAAGAAGCACGATTGTCGTTAGATTGACATCTAACGGTCTGACGCTGGTACAGTCGATTGTTGACTAAGTTTCTTTTTTGAGAAACCTTGTGTACGCATGAACTTAGTAGGCCCACAAGTCAGCCTCCAAATCTGTGGCAGACAACATAAAGCCCATTTGCTATTTTTTACAATTTGCAGCCCATTTACTAATTCTTAAGTAATTTATTACAGCCCATGTTCTGCCCAGGACCACGGTCAAAAAGTTCAACCTTATTTTGCATATTTTGGTGGAGTCCGAACTGTTGTAATCCCGAAATGATAAACATTTTTTAAGAACTTATTGATTTGCCAAAAAAATCGTTTTGTTTTTGTAAGCAAATAAGACGTGGGACAATTGAGTTGGTTTAAGGGAAAACCAGTGGTAAAAAATCAGCGCTGGGTGGGAAAAACAACAAAAATAAGGATGTAAATATGAAAAGGGAATTTTATGTGTTTTCAATATAATGATACGTGTATATGAACTAGTAAAACTATAGGTAGAGATTAGAAAACGGATGTTGGACATGCGTTTCAAGAGGATAATAGAACTGGGCTGTGTGTTTCATTCAGTAAAAAAACTGCATGCGGATGTTGTAAGACAAAATATAACTAACGCTGGCAGGCTAGAGGCCAGTAGATACCTGCTGGATCTTTGTGCCCCATTGTCGTCATGGGCTGGGCCTGTTAAAAACAAAACCAACCCTGGGCAGTCTACAGCCCAGTTGAAACTTGCTCAACCTAAAAAAACAATATACGTGCTCAATAAACGAGAGAATTCTGCAAGTACAGACTGATAACTGGGATGCAGCACGGATATTGTTTTTTATCGTGATAATAAGTGCATGCACTTGTTTCTAAAAAATTGGAGAACTGGGAATTCGAACGGCAGGTGCTTATGCTACCCATCAAATAAAAATTAGTTGCCTGAAAATTCGTTTCGAAACAAATGATTTAGCTTTATATCCACGTCGACCCTCGGCATGATGTTTGGAAGCAAATGCAAGTTCATACCAAAAGATCGTTAACAACAATACCAACTTGCGGACGACAAGGTAGTACAACTACCAATACCAAACTAACTTATAATCTTTTTACTCCTGGCCCTAGTGTTCGTCTGGTGGAAAATCTTGCAGAGGACCAGCTCCCGCTCCTTCTCTTGCTCCAGGTCCCCGAGGTGGTACTGGTGCATCACCCAGTTGGTCCTCTGCTGGTCAAAGTTCTTGTTGGTGTGCAGCACCAGAACCTTTTTTGCTGCCCGTCTGCCGACCGTTGACCATCACCGACAAGGTATTGCCGGTCTTGTGCCACATCGTGTGCATGCCGCACTCCGACTGTATCTTGCGACGCGTCCACATGCCCCTTTTGAACGCCCTGGAATTGCGCTGGAAGAAATGCTTCCTTAGGCCACTCAGTGTGATACCTGCAGTATTGTGGAATACATGTTTTAGTGTACCTAGTTGGCATTTTCATAACATCTTTGGCATGTTGCAGTCACTTGTTTCACTTTTTATTAACTGTCAAATTGTAACTGCTTCACCAGGTCTGCGTCTAAAAAGAAAAATAGAGCTATAAATAAAGGAATATGTTTGTGCAAGTAGACGGCTGATCGGTGTCTTACCTGGAAGTTTCTCAGGTTGGGTGTAGCATATGCCGTGCTCGCTGTCGATGGTTGGTATGAACAAATCGATGAGAGACTAAAATCTCGCGCTGTCAGCACTCACTTTGGCCTCAAGGTGCTCGATCATCTCCTGATCCGTGGGATCAAACTTGACACCAGCTGGCAGCACCGGCCAATCCTTCCTCGACTTGCATCGGTAATTCTAGTTATATGGTACTCAATGTATGATTAATCGACTGTTTTAAGTGAATGATGAAAGATTTCGACAGATAAGTGGTACTCTAAATCTGAAGTCCAGAACACCCGAACACGCTGCTGGGATTCTTGTGTCACCTCACGTGCAGCGTGTTGTCACGTCAATTCAATGTGTAGACATGATGAATAATTTGACCGACGTATACTAGTACTGCTACTGTACTACTTACTAGTCGTATTTAGTGTCACAATTTATACATAGGTTTAACTAACAAGTACGCACTTGAAGCCTAACTGATATATATATATATATATATATATATGTTTTTGCACAGCATCTCCATCATCATTATCAGTACATCCTACGCAGGTGAGTTAGGATGCACTTGATCCCAGGAAGGTATCTATCCTTCAAACCAGATGAGTGCTTCAAACTAACAGCAGTACATAATATCCAACAAAAGAGGGTCGTTCTACAGCAGCAGAATACATGGCTCAGTCTAGATATCAGCACGAATCAAGTTGTGCATATTTGCTGTTGGCATGAACCACATCGCCGCATGTCGGGTTTGCAAAAGCCATCCATCGCATGGAAGCTTGATGCCTTTCACACACTGAAGATTATCTGGCAACAAGCTGTGTCGACGAATCTCTGGATATGGTGATTCATGAAACCCATGGTATGATGTGTAAACACACCCCCCCTCGTGAATGGAAGTTGCATAGCACAGTAATCATCACCAATGATATGATCGATGATTGGTTGCATGATCGGATAATTGAGCCCGAGGAACAAGGAGTGGTTGCCGAGGCTGTAAACCCACCTCTAGTTGAATACACCTGGCCCAACAGAGCTGGGATCTTTCTCGAACACGAAGCAGCCATAGCCATCAATGTCACGAACGCCCCACGCATTGTACTTCATGTGGTTTGATGTAATGGTTTGGTCAATTTGGTATGTGCGAATGAGCATCAAATGACCGCCGTCAGTTGAACGAGCGATAAACCACCACCCATCGGCTGGTATGATTCCAGGTCCTGGAATCATGAAGGCCAGCACATTTGTGTCTGCTGCAACAATTCAAATTGGAGACCAAAACGACAAAATTAAACAATCATGTTCAGAGTATGTGTGGAATTAAGATTATTATAACAGTGACACATATCATAGACAGAGAATTGCAATGCCGTGGTCATAATCATACCCCAAGTTAAAAAAATAAGTCAATGGCTTTCATATTCTAGCAATATGTCATGGTTCAAACATCATGTAACAATGAGAGGAAAACAGCTATGACAGCGCTTACTCATATTCTACCATAGCACTTACTACTGCTGTTCTCATATCAACTCTAAGCAATAACGTACGTTGTTATAAAAATCTTGTAAACGAGAGTAACATATAGCAATCATGATGTTATGCTCATAATATGTATTCTAACAATCATTAGATGCCAATTGTTCTCATATCAACTCTAACAATAACATGTGTGGTCATAAAAATCTAGGAAATGAGAGGAACATATAGCAATGATGTGGTTATAGACATGCTATGCATTCTAAATTTGTAACAAATGAATGGGCAGTCGTATTAATAAGGTAAAGATGAGATGAGATAGAAAAATTACACGACGATAGATTCCACCAGTATAGGCAACCAATCTGTGCGTCAACCGCATAAACGATGCCATCATGCACTATAGCATCAGACAGAAATGTTGCCTCAACAGGATTGATGATGAGCCATAACCATATATGGCGACCGGATTCCAGATAGACTAATCCCATGTTTAACAAGGCAATGAGCTTGTAATCCATGTAGTCTTCTGATGGTGTGGGCACTTTGCAGATTACAACTTTCTGCAAACAGAGGTCGAGCCAAAAGCTTGACGCGTCTCGTGCGTAGTAGGCAGGAGTGTCCGGCGGGCCGCGAGGCTCGATGGCGGCGGTATCCAATGATGGAAGGGTGATCTCTCACTGGGTGTAGATATCCACGAGACGCCATGGACTACCGGTGTGGTGGATGAGGATGATCCAGTTGGCCTTCATGCCTGCCCAGTAGTGGCCGCGCATGAAGGACAGGTGGATGGGTAGTGGTAGCATGTCGAGGGGCACCACGACAACCTTCGTAGGATAGTCAATTCGGTGTCTAGGCCACCTGCGAGGATCGGGTATCAGCAAGTAGGGTGTCTTGAAAAGAGCCGGCCGGTTGCAGACGAGTAGACGGTACAAAGACACCAAGCATGCGGCCAGACGGATGGTGCTGAGTAGGTCCATACGACTACAGACCTGCTCCAAGAGAACATCAGGGGGGGAATTCCAATCGCGGCTCTGCGTGTCAGTCGGTTCTTCCATTGGGGTTTTCGGTGCCTGTGAGCCAGCGGGGAAGTGGATTTGGGCGGGCGAGCGAAGAAGCTTCTCCTCGTGTGGCCAAGCAGTGAGCGGGGGGATATGGTACGCGCGAGCTACCAAGGAAGATGGCGCGGGCGGGCGAGCAGTGAGCGGGGGTAAATGGTGTGCGGCCGACGATGGGGAAGAGAGGAGGAAGAAGAAGAGAGGAGGAAGAAGAAGAGATGACAGTACTGGGTAAGGCTGATTTAGTAACACCAGCACGCTGGTTCAGCTTATTAATTACGTGTCCCAACTGCTGCTACGTGTATTGTCACTTCACTACGAAGACTAGTTGAATAGTTCTCTCTGACCGAGATGGGGAATAATGGATCGCGAGGACTTCCTTTCTACAGTATCCCTATGCCTCTACACTCACTTCACTCATTTTGCTCCATACCTAGTCACTTATTGAAATATGTAGAAAGACAGATACTCCGTATTTGGGAACAGAGGGAGGCTTTTACTCCGTACTATTTGGGAACAGAGGGAGTATCACCATATGGAGGGAACAGAGGAAGCTTGAAATATGAACATGTCAATGGGAGGGAGTAAGCCCAATGCATGCATGCAACATGCAACACTCACACGTACACATGGACGCACGCAACACTCATGCACCCATGCGGCACACAACACACGATGCAACGCACACACTCACGCTCAAGTGCTCAACCAACTCCCTACGTCCGTGAAAGACTATACATTTAGAGATTTACACATTGACCAGGGCATAATTAACGCCCAAAAGTAGCATACTTATGTGTGTATGCGACCATTGAGATAAGAAGATTAAATGAAGGCCGTTGCATGCTGTAATTAAGGATAGACATGTAGCCTATACCTACATCACAAGTTGGTGCATTAGTTTATCAATATCGATTTAGATTAAAGGCTAAATGCATTGGAAGTGTAAATGTACATCATGTACTACACTCTTTGTTTTATAGCCGATGTACACTCTTTGTTGGAAGACTGAGGGAGGACACGTGCATGCACTCACATACACAGCCAGGGTGGTTCGCGCGCAAGGGTTGGACTCGTGTCGCGCCTGCGTAAAGTTTTGTTTAACTGATTTCTTTGCTCTGCCAACTGACAGGTGGGACCCAGAAACCAGGTGACAATTTAACTAGTCAACAAAGTGCCACGCCGACTATGTGGCCGGTCAGTAGGGTGCAATACGGTGCTCTACGATGAGCTAGTCATCGTATAATCGCCGCAAAACTATATATAGTGACCGTAAAGAGCGTATTGTTACATACTTTGACCGCCAGTGTATTTTTCTCATTTCAAATTAAGCCATATTAATCGGAAAGGACGCAGTATGGACTACTAATACTAGTACTAGTACTGCTTTGATGTGTCCCGTCAACTCGCCGAACGAGGAGAAGCTTGCTTACTACGCCTCTCCCTCGCCCACGTGTGCGGTGGTTCCTAGGACAAGGAGAGGGTTTTGACTACAGCGCCCTCTCCCTCTCCCTCGCCCTCGCCCTCGCGGTGGACATGCAGCAGTTCAATCGGTGTCAGATTGCCAGAAGCATATTGTACTGTAGTATCATCATTGTTGGACCTTCCGAAGAGGCGAAGAGCCAAGTGCAAGGTTCACACGAGTACGAACTGTTGAACCTCCCGAAGAGGCAAAGTGTCAAGCGCAAGGTTTTATAGGAGTTGTCGTCCTAGTAGGAGTGTACTACAACTATAGCGAATGATGCTACTATATGATGCCGCCATGTCACGTATATCCAAAGCCGTGCCACCTTTTTTCCTCAAAGAGCGTGTTGGAGCCCGTGCAACAACCACACAAGTTGCACGTACACATAACACATTTACTAGTAATAAATTCTAAAGGACAAATTCCAGTATGCCACACAAGTTCATCTCCAATTCATGTGATAAATTTGTGCACGACTAGTCTACAGATATTCACAGCGCTACCGTTCACAATTACCGTACTCCACTTACACGTTATAGATGGGCTACATGTCCTCCTCTAGGTTCCAGTCCCATGTGTTCTTCATGGATGGCACGATCCATAGCGGTGGGCAACGGGAATCATTGTCGCAGCTTTCTAGTCCGGTTCCACACGATGGAGACTCATCCAAGCTGAAGCAGCATAAATTAGGGATAGCGTGTCCCAGCATGTTGTTCATCCGGCGGTGCGCACTGAAGACACAACCATGCTTCATGAACGGCAGGCCTTCCATGTCGTGCATGGAAGGTGGCATCCGCTTCACAATGGGGTAGTTGTCCCCGATGAAAAGTGAGTACTCTCCAAGAGTGCTCCTCGGCACCCACGTAGCATCACGGGGGTCGAACTCGGTGCCGTTCATCTGGTACACGCGGCATCCCAGATCTGGACACATGGTGACGTACATAGTCAAGGTCCATGCATAATAATGTTGTGCTCAAATATGGCGGTCAGTAATACTGTGCAGCAAATAGTACTACTCCGGTAGAGAGGAAGTAAAAAAAACTGGCTTATTATATATAGCCACTCTTGGTTACATGGATGAGATAGTAAGACATGGAAAAACAAAAATGGTGGCAGCTAGTGGGTTCAAGTCTTCAAGGGCCTAGCTAGCTATACGCGTCCTCCAAGGTAAAAAGTACTCCTACTAGTACTACAAAGTATACTACTAGTACAACAATGAAAGAGAAGGCGAGAGGGTTAAAAAAATGGAATACCTGGGAAGATGGTGACGGTCTGATCGTGGTAGATTGTGTGACCATGTTGCACATCAGTGGTACCATGGGTAACGACTGCTAAGATAGTTGATCCCAATATTCCAAAGTCAGCTACAAGGTTCCAGGTTAGACTGAATCGCGGATGCAAATGCACATCCAGGATTGGCGATCTTATTTTGATCGGGGGATGACTGGTCCCTGCAAAACAATGGAGTACTGTTAGGGATGCAAATGATGGTTTGTGCATTCCGTTTGTAATCTCCCATACCGTAGGATGGCAACCAGATGAAACAAGTCCCCTGGCTTGTCACCGCGAAGATGCGGCCTAGATGGCGCATGGCGTCTTCGAACGTGTAGGGTACAAATCTGCCGCCGCCAACATGCGCCATCCTCTGCCGTTACTGCCTCTTGCATTGATGGCAATCCTTATGTCGAACACCACGATGAGATAGTAATCATCTTAGCTGTGTCGCTTTGTCGGCGGGTCTGCAATTGCTATCTTCTTCAATCTCATGTAGGCATCATCATACGTATTCAAGCCCAGCCAGTCCGGAAGGCCGATCCCAATGGTGGAGAAGGGTCTACCGGAACGGCCGCACTACTGTGGATGTTGTGCAAAATGATGGTGGTATCCGACCAGAGGTATGCAAGCCAATCTTCGTTGGCACCGACCCATACCTATATATAAGACGGTGGGCAGCGGAGAAATTACGGGATGGAAATGGAATAACTAAGTACTACATGATCAAACTCCATTACTGACCTGCTCATCGGACAAAATCCAACTACCTCTCAACGTTGGTAACTCTAGCGGAGTCAACGTGCAACCATGGCTAGGGAGCGATGGACTGTTCAAAGGATTGTCCCATAGAAGAACCTTCTCCTCGAGGACGCATGGAAGACCAACAAGCATGGCCTGTTTAAGCAGCGTCTTGAAAAAGTTGGTGCAGGAAGCACCGAGTCTTGCGGTGGTGAGGACGTCGGAGCGGCATGCGATTTCTCCCACAGGATCGTCGTCCAAGGTCTCCCAGCCCCGACGAGGAGGAGAACCACCTGGCGAATCCATGGGAGCAGCAACGAACTGCCTTCTCTTCGGGGGGAGGGGAACTGGTGAGGAGGAGATAAGAGCATAGTAACCGCAGGGCCTCGTCCCTTCCAACTGTAGATCGTTCCTCAGTGAAGGGGTGAGGCTATTATTTACTACTAGTACTCCCTCCGTCCAGGTGCACAGGGCACCTAAGAAATGGCACCGCGAACTAGGCATATGTTGATTGGATGCTCATCACGTTTTTCTCTCCCTCTAGTTAATCCTGCATTAAGTGTAATGATGGTAGGACTAACCATGCATAGGCTAATGGATTGTTTCACACAATTCTTTAGGTCCAGCTTGCATGCATGCAAAGGAAAAGTAAATGGTAGAGGCGGCTGATTGGTTTGCATATGGAAGGGAGATAAATGTGAAGCTGAAAACGCTAAGTGCATTGGGGTAAGCATACAAGTCATTAGTGCTAACTAATGAAGGGCGACTAACATACTTAAAAATCCTAAATTCTCTTAGGTTCCTTATGCACCTAGACAGAGGGAGTACTAGCATTATGGAACGTTATGGGATTGCATTATAATGAAAATAATAGCACTAGTAAGAAATTTTTGGCACTAGGTAGTAGTTTTTGGCGTGGATTAAGAAATTTTGGGTATGTTTTTGCCATTTTTTGTACACGCCAACTAGTGTCAAAAAACGTCTTACATTATGTGACGGAGGAGTACGTACTCATACTGTAGCAGTACTAGTACTACTTTTCTCAACTAGTAGTGTGATGTACTGTACTTCTAGTCTAGTCTAGTATAGTGAACCAGTTTTGAACTCTTGAATCTCAGGGCCAAGGAGTTACAGTTGGAAGTGGAGGGTACTACTGTTCTCTAGAACCATCGATGTACTATCAATGCAGGGGAAGTACACCTGCGTAGTGGCCTAGTGGGTACTCTCGGTGCTCTATTCAGCCGCTCCTCTCATGTAGCTGGCCTACTCAGCCGCTCCTCTCACGCACACACTAGCAGCCTGTTTATCAGCAACAGTTACTGCGGGGGCAGAACATTTGAGTTATTTGATACAACGTGACTAGGCTTTTCGCTTCCATTTGTGGAGGTGTAATGAATCTCGTCGAACTTTGTTAGTAGTTCCTTCTTTATGAATGAGATGAAGCAAAGCTTTTGCCTCCGTTTAAAAAAACACGTCAAGAGGAATTTCTTTTATAGTAGAGCCGATAATGGAGTGAAGTCCATGCGTGCAACGCCACAAGCTACAGAGTAGTAGTAGACCACTTTACGTACAGAGCCATATTGCACAGTTCCCAATGCCCCGCCAGGCTTTTCCAGCTCCTTGGGCTTAATTGAGAGGCGCTAGTTTAAATATGCTCCTAGATGATGAGGAAGCTGCAAGCGAGGTGCGGCTAGGGCAATCACGCGAGCCACGGGATGCTGGGAAGGAAAACCCGTTCACGTGGCTAGGCTGTCCAGTGCACATAGATTGTGGGGCCGCATATCCGTTTGACTTCAAAACTGAAACTACCCATGTAAAATATTGGCTCGCAGCGAAGTGTAGTAGTACTATTTTTTTTAAAAGGCCGTCGTGCGTTCGGTCGGGATCGAACCCACAAAACGAGGTATACACTCCCACGACCACTAGTAGTACTCGTTGGAGTACAACGCAACCTAGAATCGCCTTTTGTCGCTAGTAGTACGTACATTGTTCCTTACAAGAAACCCCTAAGAGCATGGTTAATAGTATAGCCAGCTGCTGGCTATAAACCAGTGCCATGTCATCTACAACCCATCTTATAGCCAACATGTACAATAATAGATCAAAAGAGTGTACTACTTTTTTATTATATGGCCCACTTCTCATTCTCACAAAGTTCCTAGGAGCACGTGCTAGAGCTAGCTCTTCACGAAGAACCCGCTTACCTTCTCTCTCCTCTTCTCTTTCCTCCAACTAAGCAGATATATACTAGTTTATTTCTTATAGCCCACTGACTCAGCTCTATTGTACTTGCTCTAATAATGCAAGAAACCACTAAAATGCCAAGAAACTACTACCACTTGCATACGTGGCAGACTTAAGATAAGACTACCATATCAACCATTGTACATGCTCTTACTAACAAAAATCCTCGAGTGACCTCCTACCTCCGGCCGTCCACCTAGTCATCCTCGGCCATGGGATGCAGCTACCGCCGCCGGCAGAAGGCGAGGTCAAAACCGCCGGCGGTGCGGAGCCCATGTTGCGGTAGCCCGGATGACAGCTCCGTTCGGCGCTTGCGGCCGCTAGCTAGCCAAGATAGCTCCGTTCAGCTACTTGTCTGCAAGGTTTGCTAGCTAGATTGGCACGGCAGCGCGGCGGCTTGCTCGCGCGTGCCGCGCTAAGGCCAGCCATCTGGCTCGAGCAAAGTCCAGCGTGGCGGCTTGCTCGCTTGTGAGTCATGCTAGGGCCAGCCTGCTAACCCGTGCGGAGGCCAGCGCAGCGTCCGGCCCGTCCAGCGGAGCGGCGGCCAACTCGCTCATCACCGGTGCCACCGACGAACACGCATCAGTACTGTTTGAAGTAATGTTCAGGAAAAATAATGATTTGAGGGGGAATAACAGGATAGAAGATCAGATGTGGGTCCCTCGTGTCAATGGTCAAACAAAATGTGTTGGTTTAAGCTGCCTCATCAGCACGGACGTGTGGGCCAACCCTGTCATAAATGGGTTTAAACGAACCTAATCGGTAGGAGTACTAGGTAGTTTTTGGCATGGATTAAGAAATTTTGGGTATGTTTTTGCTATTTTTTGTACAATAGATTCTTCCAAGGGCTGGTTGAAAGTGGTAGTTTTTTGTTAAATACTCTACATATTGTAAGTAGGAGTGAAAGTTAAGCTTTGGAAGCCAATAAGCAAGGATAGTTACATAGTGCATATGTGTACATGATTGAAAGTAAATATCAACCATGAGTGACTAATATCTTGATGGAAAACTCGAAACTATGGAATACTAGGGAACAAACTGCATGGTTGGAAATACTAGCAATGTTCATGTCCGTTGCAACGAATCATAATTAGAATAATACTTATTCACAAACTTGGTACAAAACACTCTAATTTTGATATACATATGTCACTAGAGATATATTATGTTTCAATTAGAATATATTCCTTGGGCTGTTTTGGTGAGGTCAGGGAGGGATGTGGTTGGTTTTAAGATACTAATTATGGGTTTTTCTGCAAATTGGTAGACAAGTGGGATGTTGGTGAGGAAAAGGCAACAACTTACCTCACAATCGTTAGATGTAGATCTAATGGTCAGAAACGACGGATGGCAGACACACCAGCATCACCAACTTAGTCTTGTGTAGGAGTACTAGCAAGATCCGTGCATTGCACGGAACATCAAGATGCATTTTTTTATAAAACACTTGTTGTGGTTGATCCTTGCAGGAGTAATCCCATGTGTAAAAACTAATGATATCTCGAGAAATATGGGATAAGGTGAAGAGGAGTGGGGTATGGTGGTGGTTGGTGGTCGGACTGAGTGGAGGCATGGGGATTGACGACGCCGACAGTGGCCACCAGGCCAGTTTGTTCTAGAGGCTTCCTTTCTTAATTGCTCAATAATGAGGTTTCTTGGAGATAAGGATGAACGAGGTAAGGCCTTGTCTGCAAATGTGGAGAGGGGTGCGTGTATCTTTTAGTTTAATTTCCATCCGAAAGATATAGATCGGACGGTCTATATTGTAAGATGGCACACGTACCATCATCACCAACTCGGTTTTTTATAAGAGAAGAAATATAAGTATGGAGATACAAACGTATTATCGATACTTGCTTCCGTAAACTAGCATCTACATTCTATTCAACGCCTCGGCATGTGGGCCTTAGCACAATGACTTCTCAACTGCGTAAAACAAAGATTTTCCCGTCACCGACAAGGAGGGGGTGACGGCGGCGCGCTTTTTGGCTTGCTCTAGTCCTAGTAGTCATACTAGGTGGTCTAAGCACGTGTAGATTTATTCTTTTTCACGTCTCGTGTTCGCCGTACTGCCACGACTGTTGATGAATAGATGGTAATTTATTCACGGGGAAACCCTTGTTGAGCATGTTTGCGAGAGAGAGAGATAGTGTGCGTGTGTGATATTTTAGAGACTGAGGCAATGATAACAGATTCTTTGTGTCTATGTGTGTGGAGGATAGAGAGAGACATGTACATGGGGCTTTGTGTTGTGTAATGTGGAGACACATATACATAATTAGAGAGTGAGTGTGTGAGATACACATGCGAACATGAGGAGAGATGAGGATCCAGATAAATGGGTGTTTGTGTGTGTCTGTGTGTGTTTGTGCACGCGTTTGTGTGTGAGAGGGAGAGAGTGTATGTGGAGTAGAGAGACCACTGATGATGTAAACCTAGTATAAGGGAAGGGGAATGGTGTGACATGTGTAGTAGCGAGATAGCATGGGTGCGGGCGGGGGGAACAGACTATTTGGAAGAGACATCGAGTGTGTGTGTGGGATAGGGGTGTGAGAGCGAGAGAAAGAGAGAGCTAGCGACGGAGAGAGAGAGAGGGGGGCGAGAGGGGTCGTTTGTGTCCATAAATGGCGTATAGATAGGGAGAAAATGTTGATGTTGTCCGAAATTGGCCTATGAACGGAGACGCAAGGGAAGCGAGTCATCATGTGTGTGATAGGGACTTCATGAGAGATCTAGAATAGATGGTGTAGAGAACAATGTGCGAAATTGAGAACGATTATACATTAGGGAGCTATGCAAAGATTCATGACATATATGTATACAGGGAAGGAGCTGGGGCGGGTCCGCATGTGGGAGAGATAGAAAGAGGAGAGTGGTGCACAAGGAGACAAAGTGTGCTTGTTTGCAGTGGGGGTGGTGTGTGAGGTGAGTGCGCGAGAACCACATAACTAGGGAGATAGACGTTTGGGGGCGACATTTTGTGTGTATGGGAAATATACACTCTACATAGTGCGTGTGCTTGGGTAAGAGAGATAGCGGGAGACCTAGAGAGTGAGGGAAGAGATGTGTGCATGCCCGAGAGACAAAGTGATAGAGACCTATGTTGGGGTCCGGACTTTACAAGAGAGAGGGGTGTTAATGTGCTCGTGTGTTGGTGTTTGGGGGAGAGAACGACTTCTATATGTGTGTGTGTGTGGTGGGGGGGGGGTTGACTTCAGATAAAGAGTGAGGTGTCTATATTTGAGGGACTTTAGCGTAATTGAGATATTGTGCACTCATGGTTGATCAATTTGTTTCACGGTTTGTACTATGATATAAAGATACTTTTGAACATGCGTGATATACCTTGATGTACCAGAATTACAAACCTAAGATTGGAATTTTGGAATTCAACTCCATCATTAGCTTTTGTAATTCATTTAAACGGAGGTACATTTTTTAAGCCGGGATTTCGTGATTTCAAATTCATATATCAAACCTAGAGATATACACATACGGGCATGTTCAAACTTTATAATCATCCACTTTATTCATACACATACACATTTTTGCTTTTGTCATCATATTTAGGATAAACTCATTTGGAATTTCATTTGAATTGGACCGTATGATGGTATTTGCTTGTAGTAGCGCAATGATCCATATTTGAATTGAATGGACAATCTAAGTTTCGAGTTGGAGACATTGATTTTCAAAACTTGCACATTTTTTTGCGTGCAAAACAAACAATTTGTCGGCCATGATACCATAGTCGGCCGTACGAGAGCAGAATACTTATAATTTTAGGCGCCAAAAGCTTTCAAACTTCCCGCTCACATCGAAATATCACGTGCCCGAAAGTTTAGCCCTGTGATATTCCTGTTTTACCCCTGCCACATGAACGGAAAAGGGCTACTTTGGTAACTCCATTGTTTTCCCCTCTTTGCCCCCAACATTCTTCCTCAGAGCCCCTCCCCTTCCCCTCCCCGACCCCCCAACCACGGCAAGCCGTCGAATCTAGTCCTCTGCCGCAGCGGTGGACCTCACACCCCGCCGGATCTACCTTCCGCACCTTGGAACCCCCAACTGCCAACTTACCACTTCATCAGAGCCGCTTCAGCGACTGGCTTGTCCACCGCTCCAGATCTCCTTGACCGCCATCATGGTCCACCGCACCGGATCTGCTTAACTGGCGCCCTCGTCCACCACAGCGTAGGCCCTTCACTGACTCCCTCGTCCGCCCCTTCGCTGGCCCTTCATACAAGCCCTCGTCCGTCGCAACAGATCTGCCTCACCGAAAGCACTGTACAACGCACCCGCCGAAGCCTTCGTCCACTGCACCGGACCCGCTCCACGGAGGCCATATTCAACTCCACCGGCCCTGCTTTACCGACGCCGCAGCCTCATCAGGTTATTTCAATTTGTACTCCTTCGGTTTTTCTCTTTATCATGCAATTGTTCACTTACCATAGATGAGCTTTCTTGTATGTCGACAGGCGCCGCAACCGTAGCACCGGAGCCACTTCAGCGACGGTGACAGCCGGCCCAAACTCAACCGCAACACGAGCACCATCGACGATCCTTAGCTATCAAGTATGACAACGATACCCATACGCCACCGAGAATCAGGTACTATTATCCAACGGCCGGTGCCTACGTTCACTTTCCTAGCATAAGCACCGCACCTTTGAATTTTTCAGGGCATCATTCAGTTTTTCATGAGACGCGTTATTCTGCTTCCACCTGTAGGGCCATACTTCTGGCAGTGAACATGTTACATGTGCTAAATTACATACTAGTGCACATATAGTTAATATGCTTTAGTTTGTTCTGATGCCACCTATTGGTTCCATCAGACTGCTTAATGTTCTCTATGCTTAATTACACATCAGCAAACTAGCATGTGGTTCCGCTGCTTTTTGTTTATTTTACCCTACATTTTCTTATGCTAGCTATTACATCACTACTCCGAGCCTCTGTTCATTACTTGTTTGTGTGTTCTTGATCTTCCCAAGTTGCATGACTAATTTGATGCTTCTATTAATTATGGAGCTGCCAACCCCATCAAGCAAAATATTTGTTATTTTGGGGTTGGCACCTCGAACAAGCATAAAAATAGAGGGAAGCAGATATATTGTCGTGTATGCACACACCCTTCTTTCATTAGTTTAGATGAACCATTGATGATCAATTCGGACCAATGCATGCGATTAAAATTAATTTTACCTAAATAGATGGTGCAGAATAAACTACAACAACTAGATTTGCAACCACAGGATGCTGACAATATCTTCAAAGAACATTGCAACAGCAGCTAGGCTTCACAGCAACATATGGTAAGCCAGTGTGTTTTAGTACATGTGAAATGTAATGCGAGTGGGCTGCTTTCTTGGCTTGTGCCCTCAATGTGTAATCCTACCGAATTACAAATAGTTCAGTTGTCTGCTTTGCTGTATTGCTTGATTCGAATGCTTATTTTTTGTTACACTATACCTGATATGTCAGCAGTGCCTGATGTACTATCGTAAAGAAATGCATGCCTATTTCATTTGAGTCCTTAACTTTTCCTCTCAACTTCATCACAAGACTGTCTTCGTAGTTTATATGAGGCCACACTGTTAAGTGCTTTCTCAGATTATTTCAACTGCTTAGATGCCTTGGCAACTTAAATATAGCGGTTGTACACTCCCTTTCAACTAGGGGTGTCTACTAGGTCCCGTTTAATCCCGATTAAAGTCCACTAGTGGTATGATAGTTCAAAAGAGTTTTTGTTTTTTGAGGAAAATGAACTAGGGAGGTAGCAAAAACTAACTAGATGGGACTGGCGGATGTCGTTTATTTGCCAATTACATCCCTAGTTTCATCTTACCATTTTAATTTCTTTTCGGCTGATGCTGCTTCGAACCATTTAAATATAGTTTGCCATGCTCGGCAATAATTCGTCCGTCGTTTACCATGTAAGCTTACTGCCTGGATCATACGATAACTATCTCTTACTAATGTCCAGCGGAAACCTTTCAGGATGCCGTTCACACTAGGACACAATGTACAACCCCAGAATCTATTTGTGGAAGCAGCGCGCCATCCATGTTACCAGATGGTAGCAGTTCAGAGGCAACACCGCCGGAGAGCAGTCTGAGCACATATATTATAGTGCTTGAGGCTCTACTAGAGGCAGAAAGAGATGGTGTGGCTGCCATGAATGAGGTAATCTTTATCTTGAGGCTGGAAATTACGAAATTAGCGGCACGCCTTATGCAAGCAACCCAAGAATTGGAGGAAGTAAGAATGTTGCATTTGAAGACGGAGGAGGTCCTGCTGTTTCTACTATCTGAAGCCCAAGGTAATCCCGGTTCTTCTTTAGATACCAGTTGAAATTGTCATTAGATTATTGTACTTGCATGTTGTGTCATGTCTCTGAATGGATTATGTTGCAAGACCCCCTATGTTTTCCATGTGTTGTAATGATCCGAATTTTTTAGGCGAGGTAAACCTCAGTACTTGTATGATTGACATAAGGTGAACTATTTTTCGTGTGAGCATGTTGTATTGGATGAAATAACCATTTGACTCAGAGTGTATCCAACCTACTGAATTCGAATACATTTCTAAATCATAATCATATATAAAGGTGGAATAAATCTTTGTTATGGTTTTGAAGAAATAAATAACAAAACATATATTCGTAATTGAATACAAATTGGATTTGAATTTAGTTTCCCAGGTCCCAGGGCAAACGTGAATGCTAATTCTCCCAAGTTTTGAACGAAGCGGCTAAACACCCACTATAATTTGTGGGCTGCCCAAAGAAAGTGTTTGCGAGATGGAAATTACTGTCTACCCCTGACACTTGACATCCTTATCGACCGGATTTACACTGCTATCGATAGGGGTAGACTAGTAACTTCAATCAGACGTGACACGATGGCCTCTGAGCCCATTCAGACACGGTGGGCGCCAAACGTGGGCGGCAAAACACATTTGATTCAAGCTCGTCCAAAAGACATGTGTCACTTCCTCCATTTCCCCATTCATACACAATGGGCGGCAAAACAAACTCTCCTCATCCGAAATTGATGTAGGCTAATATTTTAAATAGGGGTAGATGTGTCACTTCCATCAGACGTGACA
The DNA here is from genome assembly GCF_056163025.1 of Triticum urartu. Lineage (NCBI taxonomy): Eukaryota > Viridiplantae > Streptophyta > Magnoliopsida > Poales > Poaceae > Triticum > Triticum urartu. The sequence continues at coordinate 458,906,036 of NC_141876.1, read as the reverse complement.
CAACCGCCCTACATGTCAGCCCCGTTCATACACCATGGGCGCCAAGCGTGGGCGGCAAAACACCCTCTCCTCGCCCAAAATAGTTACCGGCAAATATTTGGGAGATGCGAGATTACCGTCCTATCCCCAACCGACGCGATGTCCGAAATTTTAAACGGGGGATAAGTTCGTAACTTTCCCCCATTTTAGAGAAGCGCGTCCCAAAGTTTGAGATCCCCCTCCCCTCCATTTCCCCATTCATACACCATCGGCGGTATGACAACCTCTGCACTGAGGCCAGCCTCCTCCGTCCGCCACCCCATCATCCACCTTGTCGGAGCTGCTACCCCTACCCCGTCATCCCCTGCAAGAGATGGACGTCTCTCATCCACGGTGCTGGACCAGGATCCTTTCATCGCCTCCTCTCGCTTCATCGGTGCCGTCGTCCACCTTGCCGTTGCCGCTCCTACGACCGCCTCATCCACGGCAACATGATATATCCCCCGACCCGGCCGTCTGCCGTCGAAAGTCTTCTTCCCTGCCGCCGACAGCCATCGCACCCGCAGCACCCTCAACGTATCAGCATAGGCCTACACGGCATCGCAAGAGAGGTGGTACTCTTCCATATGTGCTTAAGTTATTGATCTCACCAGGAAAATAGATCGTAATTTGTTTACTGTACTTTTCTTGTCCGTACCAAATCGTAGTGGCTAGTTGAAAGCAAACATTGGTTGCGAAGTAGCTTTGTCCGGTTTGCACCTTTAGATCCGTCATGGCACGGGCACTATACTCATAAAAGCTTATGGTTTCCCCCATTTATATTCACTACCATCATCGTAGGTGCTTCGTGTCATGCTAGCACTACTCCTCAAGACCTCAACCCAAAGCTTACATGTTGAAATACGAATCTAATATATCACTAAAACATAGAACGTTTAATTGGTCACCTAATGTTCCTATATTCGTTTCGAAAAGCATGTGCGCCACCCACTGGTCCAACTAGTTCCACTTTCCTGATTTTTCTCTTGATGCTTAGGGTTTTCCCCTTTCATCTACTCTACTATGATCTGCGTAGGTGCTTTCTGTCATACTAGCATTACTCCATCCTTCAAGCTAAACAACACAACACTCAGAATTCGAAAGCTTAGTTGTTCAAATATGATTGTGATATGATACTGATATTAGTTAACCGACACATTTAATTGGTTAGCTAAAAGTCCCACTTGAGTTTCCAAATGCATGTCGTGACATATAGAGAGAAAGCATAATTGCATTTCTTTGTCACTTGTTGACCGTACTTTCTTGTCCATACAAAATCTTAGTTGTTATTTCAAAGCAAACATCAGTTGCTAACTACCCTTTGCGCGGTTTGCAACTTCAAATCTGCCATCCCACTGCCACGGTCAACACTGTACTCATCATGCTTATGTTTTCCCCATTTTATGATGAACACAATCAACCTACGTGGTTCGTGTCGTAATAGCACTGCTCCACCCATCGAGCTAAACAAGCTTAGTTGTACAAATTCATATATGATATTATTGCTGATATTAGTAAAACTGAGAGATGTTTAATTGGTTAGCTAAATGTTCCTACTTTAGTTTCGAAATGCATGTGAGCCACATATGGAGAGACCGGAAAGAATAGTATTTCTCTGTGCACTCTGGTTCATCATGGGTGGCCAACCGACATTGTATTGAAAGACTTGTAATATCTTCAATCTGCTTGCTCTTCTACTCTTCTTTAAGATGACACTCTTCTCTCGCGGTCGAGTTGTTCTCCCTTACTATATTTTGAATCTGTCAGGTCAGGTCGACTTGTTCTTCTTTACTATATGTTGAAGCTATCATCTGCGAAGTGTCATCACTTCTGGAGCTCTCATATTTTGAGTAGTATGCCACATTATATTAATGCACACAACAAATTACAGCATGCATGGCATCTTTTAAAAGAATTGCATAGATAGCACAAAGGGGTTTGCAGGGAGGCAGTATTGGATTAGAATCACTTCTGCATTACAAAGAAAATCTCACTTGTTTTTGTGTTTTCATGCATGTCAGATATTGAACATTATCAAAATGAATATGAGAATGGGCGCACGAGAGGAATATTGCGGAACGATCCACTGGCTAACAAACTTGGCATGGTGGAGGATGGCCTATCTTATTCACCCATCAAGGTGCTTGCTCTAACTTTGCAAAGTTGTATTGGTCGCACATATTTTGCATCTGACCTCTTGCATTACTTCTACTTTGTTACACCATCTGCTTAGTTTAAGCATCATATATGAGTATATGCCATACCTATCCATTTTCTGTACCTATTCCATGTGTCGTCACACTATGTTTTTCCAGTCAAATGCTGTTCTTTCGTAATAGATGTCCAAAAGGAAGAGGGTGAGTGCAGATCCTCAAGGAGTACAAACTAGGTATTTGGAAAAGGTAGTGATACCTGTTAAATCAGATAGATCAACAGCCACAGAAAACACATGCCCAACTGTACCACACTTTACCCCTACTCCAGTGGCCAAACCCCTATTAGAACTACTTGGAGCCCAGCATCAGGTACTGTCTATGATATCAATTCAAAATTTGAACTCCTAAATTTCTGCTTGTGCCTTACCTTCTCTCTTGTATGAAAACTAATTTCAGATGAATCTTGTTTGTCAAAGGATCATACGATCTCAAAACAATAATGGGCTCTGCATTGCTCTTGTCAGTACCTCTCTCCCTTTTGCCTTGTAACGCTGTACTTAATTAATTGCTATTTGATTATGTATCATCAGTCTGCACCTGAGCTTCATTATCCTCTGTTTCTTCCAATATTATTTGATCTATATTTACTCTTTGCAAAATGTAGAATAATGGCAACGTTTATAAAGAATTTTCTTTGGGGAATTTATTGAATTATCCTTCCATCAACATGGAGAAGGGCTTTGTCCAGCCCGTGTTAAAATGTAATGTAAGTTCATCCTTCTCAAGCCTTCAAACTTTGTTCTAGTATAGATTTGGATAGGCATCATTTCCTCCACTGTTGTTTGCTTTGCTCTTTACATCTGATTGGATGTTTGCAACAACTACCAGTTTCAAATTGTAGTTGTAAAAACATGTTCCTTATGCAGAACAGATCCATTTATTTGCTTATATAATTGTGAAACCTTACGTGTCTCCTTGTTCCTCTTTCAGACTCATATCTCTTACGCCAGGAAGAACTTTAGGGAAGATAGTGAGCCAAACCATCTTGAGGATAGTGAGATGACCCCAAGGTCCTGTCTTGATGAAGACGGTGAGTTGAAGCTACTCACCAACAGGTGTGAGACAACCTCTGTGCAGTCACTGCCTCAATCAGTTCGACTTCTTTAGTCTCAACTTAAAGCGGAAAGGCTTGCTTCAGCTCAGCTCCGACTTGAAGTCAAAAATGCAATGAAGATGTCAGAGGACTGCCGTGCGCACCATCATGCCTTAAATCTAGTGTTGATGCATCTATCGTTGACACAACTGAGGTCTACTCAGCTTCTTCAGCTGTTTGGGGGGCCCGACCAAGCCAGGCCTAGTTCCTTCTGAAGTGCTCTCAGTTTTGTATATTCTTTTGTCGGTGCATTTATTTGCACTGGTGGCGAACTTTGATGCCTAGTGTATGTAATATGTGTGATAGCCGTGATAGCCTAGCGCAAGTTGCTTGCTTATTTATTTCCTTGTTGTCTTGTTTATTTGTTTGCTTGTAGTCATTGCAGTTCTTTTTCCGCGGTTTGCTAGTGGCTGCAATAACCTATTTTTTAGAACTAGGCTACAATAACCATGGGCTAATATTTACTGTAGTGACACTGGGCCTCCTACGGGCCGTAGAAACAGTGGGCCTTCTACGGGCCGTAGAAACAATGGGCCTTCTACGGGCCGTATCATCAATGGGCCTTATACGGGCAGTATGATCGATTGGCCAAACATGGGCCAATAACAGGCCACATTATGGCCGTAAACGGGCTACAGTTGGAATCGTCCGTTCATGGGCCGACCATAACGGGCCATCGTTAATAGGCCGTATTTGATGACGCTATGAAAACGGCCCAATGTATTAACGAACCACAAATGGGCCGACTGTAACCACGGGCTGAATTTGGCCCACAAGCAGAAAATGGCAGTAACGGGCCGTAAGTAAACAAATGCTGGAAATGAGCCCAAGAATAAATGGGCTCTGAGAAGGCCGAAAGATAACATGGGATGGAAATGGCCCAACGGAATAACGGTCCATTAATGGGTATAAAGTGATACACTGTTCATTACGGGCCAGTTTCACCACGGGCAGTTAATGGGTGCAAAGTGATACACTGTTCATTACTGGCCAGTTTCACCACAGGCCGTTAATAGGCCAAGAGTTACATAGGGCCTCATATGGGCCGAAAGACTTCATCGGCCATACATGGGCCAGAAGTGAAAACGGGCTGGAATCATATTGGGTGGCCCAGATGACGCTACTGGGCCTAATTCAGATAGGGCATAACGGGCCTTGGGTTAGCGGGCTGTAAATGGTCTATATGCGAATAGGCCATTAACAGGCTTTACATGGGCCGGCCCGCCACCTTTTGACCAAGTCAAACGGGCCGGCCTTTTCACAGGAATGGGCCTCTGTTGGGCCGTACCACGTGTCGACGTATCATAGGAGCCTTCTGTCCAATGAGTGGATGACATCTGTCCCAACGATGAGCCGACACGTGTTTCCTCCAGCCATTGATGATTTTACATGTGGAATATCCCCATTGGTCGGGCCTGTTAACGGGTTATCGGATCCAAAAGCCGACCCGATAGCTTAACGGCGTCCCATTACGGTGGATGCCACGTGTCGGTCACCCTTGACGAAAGCACTTCTGTGACGCGGGATTTATCATCATGGAAGTGGACACTTCCGTGATGATAATTTTGGTAATGTCATGGAACACTTCTATGACAATACAAGTATGACTATCTTGATTCTGTCATAAAATCGTCATGGATGTACATGCATGACAGAAAATGCGACCTACTGTGACAAACACGTATCATCACGGAAGTGTATTTTTTTGTAGTGAGACGGGGAGCCGTGCTCGCTGCGCAATCTCAACGGGAGGCATGCAAGTAGCTGTGTAAAACTTTGGTAGGCATGCCAGCAGTCCAGTGCGCAGGCTCACCGGGAGGCAAGCCATCGGTTTGACCGCCACCCGCCTCTCTCCCACAACTCCCACTACTCCATATTAATGGTGCGCCCGAGCGGCCGCACCCCCGTCCTCGCTACGCACACACAATCCTCTCTCTCCGCTTGCATCCTCGACGCCGCTCTCAGTCCTCAAAGCCGTCAGCGTAGGAGGATGCCGCCGAAGTGCCCCATCGGAGGGATTGGCGACACCAGGGCTGCTAAAGCACCGGAGCACAGCGTGGAGATGGAGACAGAGGTTGTCGTCATCGCCGGCGAGTTATCGCTGCACCCTGACGTCGTCGAGCTTCCACAGTCGGAGGCGGAGTTCCACACCGACTCCGACGACTCCGGCAACGACTCCAATGACCACTCCGGCGACGACTCCGACGACCACTCCGGCGACTAATCCGACGACCACTCCGGCGACGACTCCGACGACACGGACAGCTGGTTAATCATCTATACCCATTTATGTGTCAAATAGAACATAGGGTTTCTCTAGTTACTCCTGGCTCCCCCTTTTTGGAATAGAAATCATGTGGTTATGTTCTACCAATCCATGAAATCTGAGTAAGTTTCGTTAGATCCGTGTAGTGTATTGATTGTTTGAATGGTATAGGTGATAAGTGATTAGTTCTTTCATCTGTGCAAATAATTCCTAACCAAGACTTGAAAATTGATTTTGAATGACCTACCTATGTTTGTGCCATTGTTTTCTTCAAGATTGGTCTGTACATAGACGACTGTGCTTAAAAATCGAGCCATAATCTCTGGATATGTATAAATAAATAGCCATAAATTCCTAATCCTACTTCACGACATGTAATCAGTGATTTGATGCCAAATTTGTTTTACTATTTTTATAGGTGTTGTCTGACAATGTGGACAGCAAGGATGAAGATGCCCAGAGGAGGTACAAGAGGCGAATCCTGAGGGAGCTTTATGGGGAATGCATAACAAGCGTATTAGCACCTGGAACAACGGCTATGGATGCCCATTTTCCAACCACAAGATTCATGATGCATATCTAAGTGTTCTAGCGCATGCAAGAGGACGGGCCGTTGGCTCCTTCAAGCAGAAGTATTCTCGCAGGTTGGCGCACGGCGCATACGCCGAGTACCTGGAGAAGCTTCAGGATCGTGCCGGCCGCATGTGAGATGAGATGTGGGATGGATCGAACTATGTATGCTTGAGTAGGCTTAATGACGGTTGAACTATGTACTTATGGTTGAACTATGCTTATGTACGTGTATGCTTATTATCTATGTCTGAGTATGTTAAATATTTCGCCAAATTTTGGTAAAAATTACAACAGGGGACCAATAAACCAGGACGGAGGTAGTACGTCAATCACACACGGTTCCCAAAATTGAAACCGTGCGCAATGACTTTCATTTTGCCTACTACGTCAACCACACATGGTTCTCTCTAGCAAACCGTCGCCCCCAAAATTCTTTGTGGGACAGAAAATGCTCACCACCCAATTCAAAAAAGAAAAAGAAAACCCTCACCATCCCCACGTCACAAAAACTCTTAACCCTCCCGCCACCCCCTCGGCCCCTCCAGTACGTTACCCATTCACACCTGCACAAGCTCCTCCGCGTCTATGCCATGGCACCGCCTATCGCGGCGGTAAACACTTAGCTCGACGCCTACCGCCGCCGCCAGGCTGCTGGCAAAGCCCACCGCATTTTGCCACTTCCGCTTGCCGCCGCCTATTGCCATCGACTTTCTCGTCGCTGCTCGTGGTCGACCCAGCTCTGCTCGGTTGGGGAATCTGCTGTACTAAGGGTTCTTTCTCATGGACGACAAGGTAACTAATTTAATGAGATATTATCTCGTCTCTTATCCCAGTTCATCTGCCTCCTTTAATCACCCAGCGGAAATCGCCGTGAATTCATTTTTATTCGAGCTGATTTGAGGTTTTTTTATTTCATTCATAGAATGTACAGTGCGCCGACACTTCAGGACTTGGCGACCGCCGCCAGAGATTCCATCTCATCGTACGAGATAACTTGAGGACGCGCGCGGTATGTTCAATCTCACCCTAAATCGGTTGGCATGGCCTACTTTCCTGAACATATTCTAAATATTGCTACATTTGGATAAAAGGTGCCACATGCACCATATACGTCAAAGGGGATTTCCCCCCTCTTCTTTCTATATTAGGCAAATTAATGATGTATTGTTCTTTCGATTACTTTCATATTTCCATGACATCATGTTTACCCTATCTGTTTAATTATAGAATTTTGTCCTTCGATTTCAACTGTTGTACAGTTCTTTCAATTTGGGCCCATATTTGCATGTTACCATCTTTTCTTTAACAATACTACCATTTTCTGCAAGACATCCCTCGCTATGCAACAAATTATGTAGTGCACAATTTTTTCCCTTTACATTTATCAAGGCTCCATGAATGTCATACTACACACAAACCATGGATTTACAATCGTTGCTACTGTAAGACTTGATGAACGTGGTGACTCCTATTTTGGCACTGGCTTTTGGAATGAAATTGCAAAGTTTTATGTACTGAAAGCTGGCACTAAAATTGCACTGCACATAGAAGGGCCTGGTCATGATATATATGCTAACTTCCCCAACAAAATCATCTGTCTAGACTTTGTTCAAAGTAAGTTTTCTTTTCAACTATCTGCATATGTTGACTTACCCAGCAATGTCAAATGAATTGTGTAGTATTTAAGAAACCAATTGTTATTCCCTTTTCTTACTATATCCCTACCTAATAACTTCTAGTTACCAATACACTTTTCTATTGCCCTGTTTTAACTCAATATTCCCTGTACTCCCATTTCTATCAGAAAGCGCCGCTGACAAGGAGACTCCGGAGGTGGAGAACGGGGCTGCCAACAAGGGGAGGCGGGGCGAGCTAGAACCGCAAGCGACTCCAACAGGCCTAGACTTAATCAGCAGCCTCCCCGATGATATGTTGAGAGTCATCATCTCCCTCCTCCCAATCAAATATGGGGCGTGGACAACCCTCCTTTCCTGGCGGTGGCGCCCCCTATGGAACTCTAGCCCTCTCAACCTCATCGACACCCACGAGCTCCTCCATGGCTCTCATAAAAGCTTGGATGCATTCTCCAAGATCCTTGGCAGTCACCTTGGCCCAACCAAAGGCCTTAGAATGGGCAAGTTCCGTTCCAACGTCAAGGACCTAGCCAAGCTTGATGACTGGTTCCGATCCACCGCCCTAGATCAGCTCGAGAAGCTCACTTTTGATGATGGGCATATGCGGTCGCTGCCAACGTCCACACTCCGCCTCGCGCCCACGCTGTGCGTCGCCAAGTTCAGGAACTGCCATTTCCTGCCCCTTAATGATGCACCCGCTCTTATTCTACCACGACTGAAGCACCTTGAGCTCGTCGCCGTCTGCCTCTCAAAGGGTGACATGGAGCGCCTGCTCCGTGTCTGTACTGCACTCGAGTACCTTCGTCTTCAGGCGATCAATGGGTTGAGTACCTTCCACATCACCTCCATGACTCTCCAGACTATTTATGTTTGTTGCTGGTGTGACAGGAAGACATCAGAAAAGGTGGACCACGGTATGGTCATCCAGGACACACCTGCACTTGAGAGATTACTTGTAGTTGATCAAGAAGGTCCAACAAGAATCAATGTCATTTCTACGCCGAAATTGATAGTGGTGGGCTACTCGTCTAACAAATACTCCGAACTTGTTATTGGATCCACACCTGTTCAGGTACAACAACCGCCTTCTACCTCTCCTTCTACAAATTAACATTATTTCTAATTTTGAAGATGTTTGTTCGTCTGTCATTCAGAAAATGATTCGGACAAGCTTGACCCCAAAACTAGGCACAGTGATGGTCTTGGCACTAGAATCTATCGGGCCCGACCTGGAGCAAGTTATCAGTTTCCTGAGATGCTTTCCGTGCTTGGAGAAGCTATATATCGAGGTGACGTTCCTTTCCTGTTAAATGTTAACCATAAGGGAGTTCAATTTGTGACACCTTTTTCCAAGTTTACAATGACAATGTACTACAATTTCTGAAGGTTCTTTTGGAGGATTTCAGTACATACATGCCCCCCCCCATATTGGTTGCTTGATCCATATGGTTACATTCAATAAGAATTTCTCCTTTGGATTCATCTGTACTAGTTTTCTTAGGGAAATTTTCATCCACTCCAACCTCTTGTGAAGAAGGCTACATTTTTCTAGAATGTAATCAAATGCCCATGTTAATCATGTCAGATCAAAGATGACACGTTAGTGCATTTTACAAATCCTGCAAACCAAATAGCTAGGCTTGTAGTAATGTTCAAAACCGCATGTAGGCACTAACACGTTTTCTTCTTTTGCAGATAAGATTAGGCCCAGTTGTGGATACTTTGATACAGTATAACAATCACGTCGAATGCCTAGATTTGCATCTCTCAGAAACTACTTTGAACTCCTACCGAGGGACCTTACCGAAGATTATATTCGCCAGGTTCTTTGTTCTCAGAGCAAGGGTACTGAAGGAAATGAGGTTTGCCCTACATTTATTTCACAAAAATGAATGGTCTATTGATCAATGCTAGCGCCTACGGTAGAATGGAGTAGGATCCAAAAATGCTGAATTTCATTTTGGAACTTCAGATGACAGAGTAATCGGAAGTCATCGGTTCAACCCCATACATGACTTATCAGTGACATACCTTTGCAAAAATTGTGAGGTTTCGAAGCCAGACTTAGAAACGGTGATATTAGTTTGAACCTCTCTCATATCCATGTTTAGCGCATCAGCGCGAGCGTTTGCAGCAGATGAGCTGAATTTCATTTCTAATATCAGTTTGAACCTTGTAATCTTCGAATTTGAGTCATATAACTATGGAATTCGAACCTTGTAACATTTCGAGCTTTTGTGGTACAATCGTTGAAATGGCATCGTATGAGACTCGTATATTGCTAGCACTATTTTGACCTTAATATGCAATGGTCTTAGATTTTATTAACCATTCTCGAATCAGTTTACCTTGTCAATCTCACAGCACACGATCTGTATAGCTAACTCGACTGCGATCTTCGACAATATTGCACACAGTTGGTTTCTTCCACCATTTGCACTGTAGAGCGCAGAATTAATTATCGCACTCGAGTGTCCATCATCACCCTTCTGTGTAACTTTGACCTCATTGCTACCTCTTGAGCACTGCGTTGGATTTCCGCGAAGAGGAGAGGATGATGCAGCAAAGTAGCGTAAGTATTTCCCTCAGATTTTGAGAACCAAGGTATCAATCCAGTAGGAGGCTACGCGCGAGTCCCTCGTACCTACACAAAAACAATAGCTCAATGCAACCAACGCGCTTAGGGGTTGTCAATCCCTTCACAGTCACTTACGAAAGTGAGATCTGATAGAGATGATAAATAATATTTTTGGTATTTTTGGTATAGAGATGCAAAGTGAAAATTAAAAGGCAAAGTAAAAAGCAAAGCAATAATAAAGTGATGGAGATTGATATAATGAGAAAGAGACCCGGGGTCCATAGGTTTCACTAGTGGCTTCTCTCAAGAGCATAAGTATTCTATGGTGGGTGAAAAAATTACTGTTGATTAATTGACAGAATTGAGCATAGTTATGAGAAAATCTAGGTATGATCATGTATATAGGCATCACATCCAAGACAAGTAGACCGACTCCTGCCTGCATCTACTACTATTACTCCACTCATCGACCGCTATCCAGCATGCATCTAGAGTATTAAGTTAAAAACAGAGTAACGCCTTAAGCAAGATGACATGATGTAGAGGGATAGTTTCATGCAATATGATTAAAAAAACCATCTTGTTATCCTCAATGGCAAGGATATAATACGTATCTTGCTACCCCTTCTGTCACTGGGAAAGGACACCGCAAGATCGAACCTAAAGCTAAGCACTTCTCCCATGGCAAGAACAACCAATCTAGTAGGCCAAACCAAACTGATAATTCGAAGAGACTTGCAAAGATAATCAATCATACATAAAAGAATTCAGAGAAGATTCAAATATTATTCATAGATAGACTTGATCATAAACCCACAATTCATCGGTCTCAACAAACACACAGCAAAAAGAAGATTATATCGAATAGATCTCCACGAGAGAGAGGGAGAACATTGTATTGAGAGCCAAAAAGAGAGAAGAAGCCGTCTAGCTACTAACTATGGACCCGTAGGTCTGAAATAAACTACTCACACTTCATCGGAGGGGCTTGGATGATGATGTAGAAGCCCTCCGTGATCGATGCCCCCTCCGGCGGAGCTCCGGAACAAGCCCCAAGATGGGATCTCGTGGATACAGAAAGTTGCGGTGGTGGAATTAGGTTTTTGGCTCCGTATCTGATCGTTTGGGGGTACGTGGATATATATAGGAGGAAGAAATACATCGGTGGAGCAACATGGGGCACATGAGGCAGGGGGGCGCGCCCTGGGGGGCACCCTCCACCCTCGTGACCGCCTCGTGGCTTTCTTGACGGAGGGTCCAAGTCTCCTGGATCTTATCTGATGAGAAAATCACGTTTCCGAAGGTTTCATTCCGTTTGGACTCCGTTTGATATTCCTTTTCTTCGAAACCCTAAAACAGGCAAAAAACAACAATTCTGGGCTGGCCCTCCGGTTAATAGGTTAGTCCCAAAAATAATATAAAAGTGGATAATAAAGCCCAATAATGTCCAAAACAGTAGATAATATGGCATGGAGCAATCAAAAATTATAGATACGTTGGAGATGTATCAAGCATCCCCAAGCTTAATTCCTGCCCGTCCTCGAGTAGGTAAATGATAAAAACAGATTTTTTCATGCAGAGTGCTACTTGGCATAATTTCAATGTAAATCTTCTTAATTGTGGTATGAATATTCAGATTCAAAAGATTCCAGACAAAAGTTCATGTTGACATAAAAATAATAATACTTCAAGCATACTAACAAAGCAATTATGTCTTCTCAAAATAACATAGCCAAAGAAAGCTATCCCTACAAAATCATATAGTCTGGCTATGCTCTATCTTCACCACACAAAGTATTTAAATCATGCACAACCCCGATGACAAGCCAAGCAATTGTTTCATACTTTTGACATTTTTAAAACTTTTTCGATCTTCACGCAATACATGAGCGTGAGCCATGGATATAGCACCATATGTGGAATAGAATGGTGGTTGTGGAGAAGACAAAAAGAGGGGAAGATAGTCTCACATCAACTAGGCGATCAACAGGCTATGGAGATGCCCATCAATAGATATCAATGTGAGTGAGTAGGGATTGCCATGCAACGGATGCACTAGAGCTATAAGTATATAAAAGCTCAACAAAAGAAACTAAGTGGGTGTGCATCCAACTCGCTTGCTCACGAAGACCTAGGGCATTTTGAGGAAGCCCATCATTGGAATATACAAGCCAAGTTCTATAATGAAAAATTCCCACTAGTATATGAAAGTGATAGAATGAGAGACTCTCTATCATGAAGATCATGGTGCTACTTTGAAGCACAAGTGTGGTAAAAGGATAGTAACATTGTCCCTTCTCTCTTTTTCTCTCATTTTTTTCTTTTTTTTGGTCCTTCTCTTTTTTTGCCTCTTTTTTTCGTCCAGAATCAAGAGTGACATGTATGAAAGAATTATGCAATGAATCAAGAGTGACATGTATGAAAGAATTATGAATGGTGGCTTTGCCACAAATACGATGTCAACTACATGATCACGCTAGCAATATGACAATGATGGAGCGTGTCATAATGAACAGGACGGTGGAAAGTTGCATGGCAATATATCTCGGAATGGCTATGGAAATGCCATGATAGGTAGGTATGGTGGCTGTTTTGAGGAAGGTATTTGGTGGGTGTATGATACCGGCGAAAAGTGTGCGGTATTAGAGAGTCTAGCAATGGTGGAAGGAAGGAAAGTGCGTATAATCCATGGACTCAACGTTAGTCATAAAGAACTCATATACTTATTGCAAAAATCTAGAAGTTATCAAAGCAAAGTATTACACGCATGCTCCTAGGGGGATATATTGGTAGGAAAATACCATCGCTCATCCCCGACCGCCACTCATAAGGAAGACAATCAATAAATAAATCATGCTCCGACTTCATCACATAACGTTTCACCATACGTGCATGCTACGGGAATCACAAAATTTAACACAAGCATCTCTCAAATTCACAACTACTCAACTAGCATGACTCTAATATCACCATCCTCATATCTCAAAACAATTATCAAGCATCATTTTTTTTCTTAGTATTCAACGCACTCAAAAGAAAGTTTTTACAAATCTTGAATACCAAGAATATTTATTATTAAGCAAATTACCATGCTATTAAGACTCTCAAAATAATCTAAGTGAAGCATGAGAGATCAATAGTTTATATAAAACAAATCCACCACCGTGCTCTAAAGGATATAAGTGAAGCACTAGAGCAAAATTATATAACTCAAAAGATATAAGTGAAGCACATAGAGTATTCTATCAAATTCCAAATTTTGTATGGCTCTCTCAAAAGGTGTGTACAGCAAGGATGATTGTGGTAAAATAATAAGCAAAGACTCAAATCATAAAAGATGCTCCAAGCAAAACACATATCATGTGGTGAATAAAAATATAGCTCCAAGTAAAGTTACCGATAGAAGTAGACGAAAGAGGGGATGCCTTCCGGGGCATCCCCAAGCTTTGGCTTTTAGGTGTCCTTAGATTATCTTGGGGGTGCCATGGTAATCCCCAAGCTTAGGCTCTTTCCACTCCTTGTTCCATAATCCATCAAATCTTTACCCAAAACTTGAAAACTTCATCACACAAAACTTAAAGTAGAAAATCTCGTGAGCTCCGTTAGCGAAAGAAAACAAAAGACCACTTCATGGTACTGTAATGAACTCATTATTTATTTATATTGGTGTTAAACCTACTGTATTCCAACTTCTATATGGATTATAAACTATTTTACTAGCCATAGATTCATCAAAATAAGCAAACAACACACGAAAAACAGAATCTGTCAAAAACAGAACAGTCTGTAGTAATCTGTAGCTAGCGCAAGATCTGGATCCCCAAAAATTCTAAAATAAATTGCTGGACGTGAGGAATTTATATATTAATCATCTGCAAAAATAATTAACTAAATATAAATCTTCAAATAAAAATTACAGCATTTCTCATGAGCGCTAAAGTTTCTGTTTTTTTACAGCAAGTTCAACAAGACTTTCCCCAAGTGTTCCCAACGGTTCTACTTGGCACAAACACTAATTAAACACAAAAAACACAACCAAAACAAAGGCTAGATAATTTATTTATTACTAAACAGGAGCAAAAATCAAGTAATAAAAATAAAATTGGGTTGCCTCCCAACAAGCGCTATTGTTTAACGCCCCTAGCTAGGCATAACAAGCAAGAATAGATCTAGGTATTGCCATCTTTGGTAGGCAATACATAAGTGGATCTCATGATAGATTCATATGGTAATTTTATTTTCTTTCTAGGGAAGTTTTCCATGCCCTTTTTTAATGGAAATTGGAATCTAATATTCCCTTCCTTCATATCAATAATTGCACCAACCGTTCTAAGGAAAGGTCTACCGAGAATAATAGGGCAAGAAGGATTGCAATCTATATCAAGAACAATAAAAATCTACGGGCACATAATTCCTATTTGAAACAATAAGAACATCATTAATTCTTCCCATAGGTTTCTTAATAGTGGAATCTGCAAGATGCAAGTTTAGAGAGCAATCATCAAAATCACAGAAATCTAGCAAATCACACAAAGTTTTGGGAATAGTAGAGACACTAGCACCCAAATCACACAAAGCATAAAACTCATGACCTTTAATTTTAATTTTAATAGTTGGTTCCCACTCATCATAAAGTTTTCTAGGGATAGAAACTTCCAATTCAAGTTTTTCTTCATAAGATTGCATCAAGGCATCAACTATATGTTTAGTAAACGCTTTATTTTCACTATAAGCGTGAGGAGAATTTAGCACGGATTGCAACAAGGAAATACAATCAACAAAAGAGCAATTTTCATAGTTAAATTACTTGAAATCCATAATAGTGGGTTTAGCAACATCTAGGGTTATAATTTCTTCAATCCCACTTTTATCAAATTTAGCATCAAGATCAACAAATTCCGAATTCTCAGAACGCCTTCTAGGTAAAGGTGGATCATATTCAGTCCCATCATTATCAAGATTCATATTGCAAAACAAAGATTTAATAAGGGAAACATCAATAACTTTTAGATCTTCATCATTATTTTCATAGGAACTAGAAAAACACGCTTTTATAAAGGCATCTTTGTTAGCACGCATCCTAGTGGTTCTTTCTTTGCACTAGTCAATGGAAATTCTCATGGCTTTGAGAGACTCATTGATATCATGCTTAGGTGGAATAGATCTAAGTTTCAAAGAATCGACATCAAGAGGAATTCTATCAACGTTCCTAGCCAAATCATCAATCTTAAGCAATTTTTCTTCAATCATAGCATTAAAATTCTTTTGCGAAGAAATAAATTCTTTAATATTAGATTCAAAATGAGGCCATCTTATTATAATTTCCATAAGAATTATTGTAGGAATTACCATAATTATTAGAGGGATTACTAGGATAAGGCCTAGGGTTGAAATTTCCTCTATACGCGTTGTTACCAAAATTGTTCCTACCAACAAAATTCACATCCGTAGATTCATTATTATTCTCAATCAAAGTAGACAAGGGCACATCATTAAGATCAGAAGAAACACTCTTATTAGCAAACAATTCCATAAGTTCATCTATCTTTCCACTCAAAACATTAATTTCTTCTATCGCATGCACCTTTTTATTAGTAGATCTTTCAGTATGCCATTGAGAATAATTAACCATAATATTATCTAGGAGTTTAGTAGCTTCTCCTAAAGTGTTTTCCATAAAAGTGCCTCCCGCGGCCGAATCTAAAAGGTTTCTAGAAGCAAAATTCAATCCGGCATAACAATTTTGTATAATCATCCACAAATTTAAACCATGAGTAGGGCAATTATGTATCATTAATTTCATTCTCTCCCAAGCTTGTGCAACATGTTCATGATCAAGTTGCTTAAAATTCATAATATCGTTCTAAGAGAGATGATCTTAGCGGGAGGAAAATACTTAGAGATAAAAGCATCTTTGCACTTGTTCCATGAATCAATACTATTTTTAGGCAAAGATGAAAACCAAGCTTTAGCACGATCTCTAAGCGAAAAAGGAAATAGCTTCAATTTAACAATATCATTATCGACATCTTTCTTCTTTTGCATGTCACACAAATCAACGAAGCTATTAAGATGGGTAGCTACATCTTCACTAGGAAGGCCGGAGAACGGATCTTTCATGACAAGATTTAGCAAAGCAGTATTAATTTCACAAGATTCAGCATCGGTAAGAGGAGCAATCGGAGTGCTAAGGAAATCATTATTGTTGGTATTGATGAAGTCACACAATTTAGTATTATCTTGAGCCATCGCGACGAACAAGCAAACTAACACACAAGCAAACAGAAAGCAAACGGGCAAAAAGAGGCAAATAGAGAGGGAGGATAGAGAGAGAGGGGGGAATAAAACGACAAGAGTGGATTGGGGGGAGAGAGGAAAACAAGAGGCAAATGGAAAATAATGTAATGCAGGAGATAGGGATTGTGATGGGCACTTGGTATGTTGACTTTTGCGCAGACTCCCGGCAATGGCACCAGAAATTCTTCTTGCTACCTCTTGAGCACTGCGTTGGATTTCCCCGAAGAGGAGAGGATGATGCAGCAAAGTAGCGTATGTATTTCCCTTAGTTTTTGAGAACCAAGGTATCAATCCAGTAGGAGGCTACGCGTGAGTCCCTCGTACCTACACAAAAACAATAGCTCAACGCAACCAAAGTGCTTAGGGGTTGTCAATCCCTTCACGGTCACTTATGAAAGTGAGATCTGATAGAGATGATAAATAATATTTTTGGTATTTTTGGTATAGAGATGCAAAGTGAAAAGTAAAAGGCAAAGTAAAAAAGCAAAGCAATA
Organism: Triticum urartu; assembly: GCF_056163025.1. Taxonomy (NCBI): domain Eukaryota; kingdom Viridiplantae; phylum Streptophyta; class Magnoliopsida; order Poales; family Poaceae; genus Triticum; species Triticum urartu. The sequence goes on along the minus strand of NC_141876.1, from coordinate 458,888,867 downwards.
ATAAAGTGATGGAGATTGATATAATGAGAAAGAGACCCGGGGGCCATAGGTTTCACTAGTGGCTTCTGTCAAGAGCATAAGTATTCTACGATGGGTGAACAAATTACTGTTGAGCAATTGACAAAACTGAGCATAGTTATGAGAATATCTAGGTATGATCATGTATATAGGCATCACGTACGAGACAAGTAGACAGACTCCTGCCTGCATCTACTACTATTACTCCACTCATCGACCGCTATCCAGCATGCATCTAGAGTATTAAGTTAAAAACAGAGTAACGCCTTAAGCAAGATGACATGATGTAGAGGGATACTTTCATGCAATATGATAAAAAAACCATCTTGTTATCCTCGATGGCAACGATACAATACGTGCCTTGCTGCCCCTTCTGTCACTGGAAAAGGACACCGCAAGATCGAACCCAAAGCTAAGCACTTCTCCCATGGCAAGAACAACCAATCTAGTAGGCCAAACCAAACTGATAATTCGAAGAGACTTGCAAAGATAACCAATCATAAATAAAAGAATTTAGAGAAGATTCAAATATTATTCATAGATAGACTTGATCATAAACCCACAATTCATCGATCTCAACAAACACACCAGAAAAGAAGATTACATCGAATAGATCTCCATGAGGGGGAGAACATTGTATTGAGATCCAAAAAGAGAGAAGAAGCCATCTAGCTACTAACCATGGACTGGTAGGTCTGAAATAAACTACTCACACTTCATCGGAGGGGCTTGCATGATGATGTAGAAGCCCTCCATGATCGATGCCCCCTCCGGCAGAGCTCCGGAATAGGCCCCAAGATGGGATCTCGTGGATACAGAAAGTTGCGGTGGTGGAATTAGGTTTTTGGCTCCGTGTCTGATTGTTTGGGGGTACGTGAATATATATAGGAGGAAGAAGTACGTCAGTGGAGCAACAGGGGGGCCACGAGGCAGGGGGCGCGCCCTCCACCCTCGTGAACACCTAGTGACTTTCTTGACGGAGGGTCCAAGTCTCCGGGATCTTATCTGATGAGAAAATCACGTTACCGAAGGTTTCATTCCGTTTGGACTCCGTTTGATATTCCTTTTCTTCGAAAGCCTAAAACAGGCAAAAAACAACAATTCTGGGCTGGGCCTCCAGTTAATAGGTTAGTCCCAAAAATAATATAAAAGTGGATAATAAAGCCCAATAATGTCCAAAATAGTAGATAATATGGCATGGAGCAATCAAAAATTATAGATACGTTGGAGACGTATCACTGATCACCCAAGGGTAAACTTATGACCGAAGTCATTCCACACACTTTGTTTTTACAACGCTTTTTGCCAATAAACGCCCATGATTTGTCCCTCTTCTAGCCGATGCGTGGCCAAACTAGTCGGGTGGGAAGCTTGCGCGGTAAACAGTGCGGTAGTGCAGGAACAGGCTCTTCGAGCCCACGCCTAGGGTGTGGTGTTGTCAAGCGTGCACTGGATTCTGGAATCCTCCGCTATGAATGCCGTGACAAGACGTGACGATTACAGGCCGACCGGCCCCCATTTATTACAGTGGCCATTTAACCTACCCTTGTGTCTCTTCAACCTTTCGATCGCGCCCCACCATTGCAAGAAGCACACCCACCACAAGAAATTCTTAGAGGGTATCCTACGCGGCTCCAATGGCGCTCCGAGCGGCTGCCGACGATGAGCATCAGTTCACCATGCATGCCGTGGTGGACACCCACAGAAGGTTCATGGACCTCTCGGTGGTGTACACCAACGACCCGGTCTGGGCGGAGCACTCCATCAACATCATGGAGTTGTTGCTTGTCGAGGATAAGTACAAGGTGGTCGGGCTCGTGCCGGGTCTCGTCCCAAGGTCATCGTCGCCCAGATGTGTGTGCGCCACCACGTCCTCGTCTACCACTACTGCCTAGCCACAAGGCCTTGCGAGCATTTCGCCAGGTTTGTCAACTGCCCCCACTACATGTTCGCTATGCTGGACATCACCAACGATGTAAAGGCGCTCGAGAATTTGGGCATCACCTACCAGAATCTTGTCGACATCCAGGGCCAATACAACATCAGGGGCAGCAAGGAGCATGAGAAGGACTCACTAGTTCACCTCACTGAGGCCATCATCGACCCCTACTACAGAGACATGAAGGATTCGTGCAACAAGGACAAGCGTGCCTGGCACTCGGCCTGGATGGAGAAACTCGACAAAGCTCATGTCGTGTATGCGGCCAAGGAGGCGTACATGAGCTACGACATGTACACGCGGATCGTTGACATGAGGAAGTCCCTCCTTCCCCAAAACGGCCAGGGATCTAGCCAGAAGCAGAGAAATGGCAAGCGTGGTCGCAACAATAAGTAGATGATTAGATCCTCGTTTCTCTTACTTTAGTATGCATGTAATTGCCTTCTTTGGTGTGTGGAAATGTTATGTGTGTAGTCACTTGTGTAATTGTATGCTTAATTTGGTTATGCAATGCTGTCTTTTTAAGTATGTACGTTGATGCTGTAGACAGAGCGTAGATGTTGTGCGGACAAACAAAATCACATCACACACGGACTAAACAATGGAACCCGTCGGTGATGTTTTCATCAATCACTCACAATTTATACCAGCAATCGTTTGCTCACAACACACACGTCTTGTTAGCAATAATCGTTTCTGTTGTTATTGGTCTTCGCACACGTCTCCGATTACAGACCTGTTTGCCTCGTATCACACACATCTTGTTCATTTGAACCGTTTCTGTTCTCATTTCTCAATGCAAGCAGTTCATCCGAGTGAACCGCATGCCGTATATCGCACACACCTTTGATCTGGTTGGCCGTTTCTTTTGTGTTTCCTAATCACAAATAGTTCATCCGAGTGAACCGTATGCTGCGTATCGCACACGCCTTCATCTGGTTGCCCGTTTCTTTTGTTCCTCCTCATCGCAAATAGTTCATTGAACTGAACCGTATGCCCTTCATCGCACACGCAAATAAAACCCGAACCGTGTTTGATGCATCCGTTATCACAAACGTTTTACAGATTTCTGACGGTTTTCATACAACACCGTTTGCGATTATTGCATCGCACACAGTTTCTCGAAGGGTCTCTGATCATAGTGTCGCGTTAGCAGCATCCTGCAGTAGTGAGGGTTAGTTCTTCTAATTTGGATTCAATTTTCTCATACTACACTCATGGAGGCCATAAACCACGTGGAGGACATCACACACAAAGATCCAAAGGCGCCAAGGATCTTCAGTTGCAGCCCGCTGATACATCTCCGATGTATCTATAATTTATGAAGTATTCATGCCATGTTTACAGTAGTTTTATATGGTTGTGGTGCACTTTTTATTTAACTTTTATATGATTTTCATAGACTAACATATTGAAGTAGTTCCTAGTGCAAGTTGTTGTTTTCTACTTGTTCTTGGTTTTCCAGAAAATCCATATCAAATGAAGTCCAAATGCAACGAAACTTTTTGACATTTTTTCTGGAAGGAAAGGGACCCAGGAGGCTTCAGGGGAGTACTAGAAGACCCACAGGGGCCTCACAAGGCACTAGGGTGCGCCCAGGGGGGTGGTAGCACCCTAGTACCATGTGGCCCTTGTGGAACCTATTTGCATGATTCCAACACTGAAAATTCATATATATTCAGAAATTCCTGAAAGTTAACCTATAACTTCAACTTCGCCACCGCAAGCCTCTGTTCCGCAGATATCCCATCTGGAGGCCTTTTCCGGCACCCTGCTGGAGGGGACAATCATCACCGGAGGCCATCTTCATCATCCCGATGGTCTCCATGATGAGGAGGGAGTAGTTCACCCTCGGGGTTGAGGGTATGTACCAATAGCTATGTGTTTGATCTCTCTCTCCCTCTCTCTCTCTCGTGTTCTTGATTTGGCACATTCTTGATGTACCGCAAGCTTTGTAATATAGTTGGCTCACATAGTGTTCTTCCCACTCTATCTTGTTGTGATGAATTGAGTCTTGCTCTTTGAGGTTTCATTATGATGGATCGAATATTGGATTTGAGATTGCTTGATGTGTGTCTTGCATGTGGATACCCGTGGTGACAATGGGGTGTTCTATTGAATTACTTGATGTAAGTTTTGGTATTCAACTTGCAGATTCCTGTGGTGACATTGGGGTAATATATGCATAGGGGTTGGTACACGTTTTCGTCCTACGTTCTCCAATAGAAACTTTGGAGTGATTCTTTGTTGCATGTTGAGGGATTGTTATATGATTCAATTATGCTAGCACTGTTGAGAGATTGCACTAGTGAAAGTATGAACCCTAGGCCTTGTTTTCAAGCATTGCAATGCCATTTGTGCTCCGTTTTATCACTTGCTACCTTGCTGTTTTTATATTTTCATATTACAAAAACCTATATCTACTAACCATACTACACGTGTATCACCTTCTCTTCGTTGAACTAGTGCACCAATACAATTTACCATTGTATTTAGTGTGTTTGGGACACAAGAGATTTCTTGTATTTGATTGTAGGGTTGTTTGAGAGAGAACATCTTCATCCTATGCCTCCCACGGATTGATAAACCTTAGGTCATCCACTTGAGGAAATTTGTTGTTGTCCTACAAAACTCTGCGCTTGGAGGCCCAACACGAGTCTACAAGAATAAGTTGTGTAGTTGACATCACCCGGTGAAAAAGTTCAAACATGTATTTTCCTCTCCTAGAATGATTATAAGTCCCCTAAAAAGGATTGATTTGGAATTAGGAAATGAGGATAGCATCCCGGTTGAGACATTAATTTAGTTCCCTTCTTTTTGGTCCATTATTAGGAAAAGTAATCATTTTGGATGTGATATTACTTATTACTTCTACAATCTGATTTCTTCATGTTTTGGCATTTAATTAATCAAGAACATCTCTATTTTATTTTATGCAAGTTCATCAATAAAGATGGTAGTGGATTCACATGTATCATACTATTTGGAATCATTCAGTTCGGCGGAGCCAATTTTCAGGTCTCCGCAAAAGAAAGGGGCCAATTTTCAGGAATATGGGAAAGTTTAGATTGCTAGAATCCGTTTTATTATGCTATTTTTGTTCCTAACAAATTTATTTGTTGGATGCTACTAACCTAACCTTAATCTCTCACCATTTCATGAAGCAACATGTCAGAGTTGTGATAGAGCATCATATTTTCATGTGAGTTGCCTCAAAGTTTCAGGTTTGAACTATATATGAACAAGATTATTTGTACGAAGAAGATAAGTCATGGCCTGACTACAGTTTAGTACTTCATTGTTGTATATGCTTCCTTTCGCTTGAAATGTGGTCTCTACAACTATCATGTAAGATTTGGTAAGTACATTCCCTGTTGATCTTACCCAAATCTGAAAATCCATATGTCCTCAGTGACAACTTACCCATTTAAATCATTCATACCCACAGATATCTTTCTCTCTAATCTCAGCCACCTGTTCTTTTCTTCAAATTCACAATATATGTTGTTGATCACCAAATTTCACTTTCATTCACTATGTTGTAAACAAGAAAAGAAATATATTATGCAGCCATATGAACAGCCATGGCCCCATCCTCAACTCATGTTCTATTTATTGACTTCACACATTTTCAGTCAACCATCTTCTACAAATTAACAATTTTCAGATTAATTTTATTCGTAAAGAAAGTGCAATCAATTGTCTAATCATAAGATACATGTTTCATGTCTTTGGAGTACTATCACTAGCTTATGTTGGGGATATGGAGCATGCGTCCAGATTTGAGCTAATCTCGTAATCAAAAGTACAATTGTTGATCCATGTTATGCTTATACACGCAAATGCATGTTAAGATATTTATTCCCATTAACAATGATACTTAACAGTATCTCTTCTTTCATAACAAAAGAGGGGGATGATTGGCAAGATTGATAATAGTGGAACGGGTTAAAGGGAGATGGTTGTGTCGATAATATTTTGTGTAGTTGTACAATTGAGTCCACTTAAGCTATCAACTCATGTATCAACAATATGTGTATTAAGTATTTTTGTATGTTCAATGTCACTTTATTGGCTCCAAATTTGTTTTCAAATGAATGGTTTATTTAAGATAAAGTGCGATTTTTTATAGTCATGGATGTGTTGAATTCATAGAGAATACCTATGTAGTTAATGTTGTTGGAAATATGCCCTAGAGACAATAATAAATTGGTTATTATCATATTTCACGTTCATGATAAATGTTTATTATTCATGCTAGAATTGTATTGACTGGAAACTTAAATATATGTATGAATACATAAACTACACCGTGTCCCTAGTAAGCCTCTACTAGCTAGCTCATTGATCAAAGATGGTTAAGGTTTCCTAAGCATAGACATGACTTTTCATTTGATAACGGGATCACATCATTAGGAGAATGATGTGATGGACATACCCAACCGCAAGCTTAGCATCAGATCGCTTAGTTATTTGCTACAACTTTCTTCATGTCAAGTTTCAGTTCCTCATACCATGAGATCATGCCACTCCCGGACATCGGAAGCATACTTTGTATGCTATCAAACGTCACTTCATAACTAGGTGATCATAAAGGTTCTCTACAGGTATCTCTGAAGGTGTCTGTTGGGTTGCGTGGATCGAGACTAGGATTTGTCACTCGGTGTGACAGAGAGATGATGTCTACTATGCAACTTGTTCTTGTAGACTTGTGTTGGGACTCCAAGTGTAGAGTTTTGTAGGACAGTAGCAATTTTCCCTCAAGTGGATGACCTAAGGTTTATCAATCTATGGGAGGCGTAGGATGAAGATGGTCTCACTTGAACAACCCTGAAACCAAATAATAAAAAGTCTCTTATGTCCCCAATACACCAAATACAATGGTAATTTGTATAGGTGCACTAGTTTGGTGAAGAGATGGTAATAAAAGTGTAGTAATGATAGTAGATATTGGTTTTTGTAATAGTAACAATTAAAAAACAACAAGGTAGCAAGTAGAAAAAGTGAGCACAAATGGTATTTCAATGCTTGAAAATGAGGCCTAGGGTCCATATTTCCGCTAGTGCAATCTCTCAATAATGCTAATATAATTGGATCATATAACCATCCCTCACGTGCGATGAAGAATCACTCCAAAGTTCCTATCTAGCGGAGAACATGAGAAGAAATTGTTTGTAGGGTACGAAACTACCTCAAAGCTATTCTTTCCGATCAATATATCCTAGAATTTGTACTAAAATAACGCCAAGCTATTCTTTCCGATCAATCTAACGAAGAGTTCGTACTAAAATAACACCATATGATACACATCAACCAACTCTAATGTCTCCTAGATACTCCAATGTCACCGCGAGTATCCGTGAGTTGATTATATGCATCAAACTATATCATATTCATAATAATCAATCCAACACAAGGAACGTCAAAGAGTGCCCCAAGATTTCTACCGAAGAAACAAAGACGAGAATGTGCATCAACTCCTATGCATAGATTACCCCAATGTCACCTCGGGAATCCACGAGTTGAGTGCCAAAACAAGTATCAAGTGAATCAATATGATACCCCATTGTCACCATGGGTATTCATAGTAAGACATACATCAAGTGTTCTCAAATCCATAAAAGTATTCAATCCGATAAAATGAAATCTCAAAGGTAAAACTCAATTCATCACAAGATAGAGAGGGGAAAACACCATATGATCCGACTATATTAACAAAGCCCGCGATACATCAAGATCGTGACATCTCAAGAATATGAGAGAGAGAGAGATTAAACACATAGCTACTGCTACAAATCCTCGGCCCCGAGGGTGGACTACTCCCTCCTCATCATGGTGGCCGCCGGGATGATGAAGATGGCCACCAGTGATTATTTCCCCCTTCGACAGGGTGCCGGAACGGGCTCCCGATTGGTTTTTCATGGCTACACAGGCTTGCGGTGGTAGAACTTCCGACCTAGGGTTCTCTCCGAGGGTTTTGGAATATTTGGGAATTTATAGGGCGAAGAGGCGGTGCAGGAGGGCACCGAGGGGGGCACAACCCACCAGGGCGCGCCCAGGTGGGTTGTGCCCCCCTCGGGTACTTCTTTGGCCCACTAGATGTCTTCTGGTCCAAAAAAATCTCCAAAAAGATTCGCTGCATTTGGACTCAGTTTGGTATTGATTTTCTGCGAAGTAAAAATATGCAAAACAACAACTGGCACTGGGCACTATGTCAATAGGTTAGTCCCAAAAAATGATATAAGGTTGCTATAAAATGATTGTAAAACATCCCAGAATGATAATATAACAACATGGAACAATAAGAAGTTATAGACATGTTGGAGACGTATCAAGAGATATCTCTGGGCCCTCTCGATAATACAACATCATAAGAAGCTTCATGTGCCTAATGAGTTTAGTCACGTGATATTGTTTTACGGAATGAGTAAAGAGACTTGCCGGTAACAAGATTGAACTAGGTATGGAGATATCGACGATCGAATCTCGGGCAAGTAACATATCGCCGGACAAAGTGAATTGCATACGGGATTAACTGAATCCTCGACACTGTGGTTGAACAAATAAATATCTTCATTGAATATGTCTACTGCGCAACTTTACTCTTGTAGACTCGTATTGGGCCTCCAAGCGTAGAGTTTTGTAGGACACTAGCAATTTTCCCTCAAGTGGATGGCCTAAGGTTTATCAATCTGTGGGAGGCGCAAGATGAAGATGGTCTCTCTCAAACAACCCTGCAATCAAATAACAAAAAGTATCTTGTGCCCCCAACACACCAAATACAATGGTAAATTGTATAGGTGCACTAGTTCGCCGAAGAGATGGTGATACAAGTGTAGTAATGATAGTAGATATTGACTTTTGTAATAGTAACAATAAAAACAGCAAGGTAGCAAGTAAAAAAAGTGAGCACAAACGGTATTGCAATGCTTGAAAACAAGGCCTAGGGTTCATACTTTGGCTAGTGCAATCTCTCAACAATGCTAATATAATTGGATCATATAACCATCCCTCAACATGCGATGAAGAATCACTCCAAAGTTCTTATCTAGCGGAGAACATAAGAAGAAATTGTTTGTAGGGTACGAAACCACCCGTCGTGGTGGGCGCACGGCAGATGCCAAGGGATAGCTAAAGATAGGAGGAGGATCGAGGGCACTGGTGGGCTCCAGAGGCGAGATCGGCATGAGCGAGCGCGGAACGCAAGACATACCCAGGTTCGGGGCTCTCCGGAGAGATAATACCCCTAGTCCCGCCGAGTGTGGTTGATGTGTATCAGTACAGAGTTGCTCCTTGAGCTGTTTCAGAGAAGAAGGAAGGCAGGCTAGGGTTTATGCTGCTCCCTCTCCATGTGTGTGTATGTGATTCGATTGCCCGTATGCATGATGGCCCCTGGGGGGTTTTATAGGTCAATCCCCCAGGGGTACAATGGTAATGTTACAAGGCCGTGGGGCCGGGTCGTCAATGTCCAGGAAGCCGACGCTGGGACCAGCCGGGGCCCCGGGCTCGCTGGGTTCTCCGGGCGCGGGGCCCGCCAGGTACAGGGATACTGTTGGTCGTCTTGTCGATCGTCAGGGAGTGGATGGGTTGAGTCGGCTACAGTGGCGCTTCATCAGGTCGCCGCTTGTTGGCATTATTGGTAACGATGGTTCCACTGTTGCCACGCCGGCCTTGGTCAGCGGGTAGGTGGGGCACTGTTGCCACGCCTCGACTGACCAGAGGCATGGGCGGAGCACTGTTGCCTCGGTTATCGGTAGGTGGAGACTCGTCCCATCGTACGGCTGGGATGGGACGGGAGCTGACCCGTGACCAGGTTGAGGAACGCACCAAGGGTGGAGCTAGCTTGTTGGAGAAGTCATGATCTGCCAGGTTCAGTTGTCTTGAGCTAGTTGTTGTGGCCGAGTCGAGGAGTCCGGACGGGTTGTGGAGTTTGGCCGGGTCGAGGGGTTTGGCCGGGTCGAGCGACCCCGCCAAGCTTGAGTCGGCTCGAAGGGCATTGCTGGCCCCATTGTTTTTGAAAAGGATCTGGGTTCCGTTGCCTGCCTGGGGTTCACCCCCTGACACCACCTCAAAGTTATTCTTTCCAATCAATCTTTTGAGCTATCCCTATAAGTGTCACAAACAGCCCTAGAGTCCGTACTAAAATAACACCATATGAGCAGATCAACTTTGTTGACACCCATCTGGAGGACATGTCAACAAGATAGGCTTATCCACGTCGATGGCATAGAAGGAGAGACGCCTTTTGCCAAAGGATGGCCACCAGCTCGCGGTGCATTAAATGCCCTTGTCCTAGTCCGGCAGGATTAGGTTGGATAGCATCAAGATCACTATTCACATACATGTAATGACCATGTTACCATTGTGGTGACCCCTTTTGTCTATAAAAGGAGGCCCATGGCTACATTAACACGGGTCAACACTTTGCACACACCCACACAGTAGTTGCACCTTTTCGCGTTTTTCCGGCAAGTTGCGCTTGTAAATTGTGCTCCAAGCTCAACCACCCACAGAATAGGAGTAGGTTTTTTTTTCAGGATCCAGGAAAGACTTTCTTTAAAAAGAGGAATCCAGATGGATAGATTGTGAAATAGAGTATCTCCTTCGATTGAAACATCAAGGATGAAATAGAGGACTTCTAACCGAATGATTGATGGAATTAATTGCCCCACGGCAGCCCGAACCTAAGAAATCTCCGCGTGTGAACTGCTGGATTCGCTCTCTGTGCTCGTCGATAACCCCAGCTGAACTGCAAACGGATCCTCGTCGGTCCCATAGATCGTCGTACTCCTACAATATCGGGGGGTATAAGTCATGGAGAAGTTAGAATAAAGCAGGTATTGTGCAATAATAAAATATGAATGGGTTTATAACAGTACCTAAAGTTTATGATTTGCTTGTTATACTAACAGATATCATGAGGTTTCTGTTGAGTTTTATGTGCTGAAGTTTTCTAGTTTTGGGTGAGATCACGATGGATGAAGGAATAAGGAGTGACAAGACCATAAGCTTGGGGATGTGATACGTCTCCAACGTATCTATAATTTTGATTGTTCCATGCTATTATATTATCAATCTTGGATGTTTTATAATCATTTTATATCATTTTTTGGTATTAACCTATTGACATAGTGCCAAGTGCCAGTTGCTATTTTTCCATGTTTTTTACATTGCAGAAAATCAATATCAAACGGAGTCTAAATGCCACGAAACTTTACGGAGAATTTTTATGGGCCAGAAGGAACACAATGGGCCCTGGCTGCGCCTCGTGGGTGCCCCAAGGGAGGCACAACCCACCAGGGCGCGCCAGGAGGCCCAGACGTGCCCTGGTGGGTTGTGCCCACCTCAGGTGCCCCCCGGACTGCCTCTTTGCTCTATAAATACGCCAATATTCCAGACACCCAAGGGGAGTCGACGAAATATTCATCCAATCACCGCAGAGCCCAGAACCACCAGATCCAATCTAGACACCATCTCAGATGGGGTTCACCGCCTCCATTGGTGCCTCTCCGATGATGCGTGAGTAGTTCTTTGTAGACCTTCGGGTCCGTAGGTAGTAGCTAGATGGCTTCATGTCTCTCCCTTGATTCTCAATACAATGGTCTCTTGGAGATCCATATGATGTAACTCTTGCGGTGTGTTTGTTGGGATCGATGAACTTTGAGTTTATGATCAGATCTATCTTTTTATATCCATGAAAGTATTTGAGTTTCTTTGATCTCTTTTATGCATGATCTCTTATAGCCTTGTATTTCTTCTCCGATATTTGGGTTTTGTTTGGCCAACTTGATCTTTTTATCTTGCAATGGGAAGAAGTGCCCGGTAGTGGGTTTGATCTTACGGTGCTTGATCCCAGTGACAGAAGGGGAACAGACACGTATGTATCGTTGCTACTAAGGATAAAACGATGGGGTCTATCTCTACATAGATAGATCTTGTCTACATCATGTCATCGTTCTTATTGCATTACTCCGTTTCTCCATAAACTTAATACACTAGATGCATGCTGGATAGCGGTCGATGTGTGGAGTAATAGTAGTAGATGCAGGCAGGAGTCGGTCTACTAATCTTGGACGTGATGCCTATGTAATGATCATTGCCTGGATATCGTCATAATTATTTGAGGTTCTACCAATTGCTCAACAGTAATTTGTTTACCCACCGTTTGCTATCTTTCTCGGGAGAGGCCACTAGTGAAACCTACGGCCCCCGAGTCTTATTTATCATATATTTGCTTGCGATATACTTTTCCTTTGCATTTTTATTCAGATATATTAAACCAAAAATACAAAAAATACTTTGCTGCACTTTATTTTATTTACGATCTATTATTTCAATCTACTACAAATTTTTGGCATCGTTACCCGAAAGGGATTGACAACCCCTTTAACACGTCGGGTTGCGAGGTGTTGTTATTTGAGTGCAGGGGTTTTTTTACGTTGTGTTGCTTGGTTCTCCTACTGGTTCGATAACCTTGGTTTCATCACTAAGGGAAGTACCTACCTTCGCTGTGCTACATCATCCCTTCCTCTTTGGGGAAATACCGACGTAGTCCTAGGAGACAGTTGTTTTCTGGCGTTATAGTCAGGGAGAAATCAAAAGGAATTTTTTGCACCGTTGCCGGGGAGGATCTTCAACATATACCAGGTTCCTAATCAGAAATCTCATCTCCTCACAATTTACATTATTTGCCATTTGCCTCTCGTTTTCCTGCCCCCCCACTTCACAAAAAATTTCTATTTTATTCGCCTCTCTTTTTCGTTCGCCGTTTTCTTGCCGGATCTATTTTTGTGTGCAATTTTATTTGCCGTCTTTATCATTATGGATAGTTCTTCCTATATTGCTTGCACTCCCGAGAACGAGGTTCTCAACTTTAAACAAAGGGGAGGAGAAAATTTAAAAGATGCCTTGTATAGGATTTGCAATGCTCATAATAGATCTACCCGTAAGCAATCCACTGTTGTTCTTCTTCGTTGTCTTTATGTTGGCATCACCACTTGGTATAGATTCGTTCTTGATATGATTACCGGTGGAAATTTCTTGATGTGTCCTTCTCTTGATGCCTTTAATGCTATGGAAAATTTAGTGGGCTCACCACCCCTCATGATTAATGAAATAATTTTGACCCTTGAGCATCTTATGGAAAGACTAGATGCTATTGAAAAGGAAATGCTTACCATAGATCATATGGAGATTATAGATGAAAAGATGCATAATTTTTCCACTAATATTGGGTCAGGAGCGGGAGATATCTTTAAGTTTTTAAAGGAGAAGGGTACCATAATCCATGAAAGAATAGAAGAAAGTCCTTCTCGGATTGATAAATTGGAAGAAAAATGTAGTAATCTAAGCACAAATTTTTCCTCTAGTACTATAGAGAAAACTCCCTAAAAAGAGAAGAGCCGCCAGGAACAAGGGTGCAACTTCTAGTGATAGCAATAAAGGAGATCTTAAGATGATTAGTGTTCACCCGGATTTTGTTGAAGTGATAAGAGATCCTTTTTGCAAGAATGAAATCTTTGAATTTATTCTCCGAAGTGTTGTTATTGAAAATCTTTATGCTAAAAGGATTCTAAGTGTTTAATTGAAGAATGGACAAAGATGAAAAAACTTAGATCCTTGCTTTATGCCTAGCTAAGGGAGTAAAACTATAGCGCTTTTTCGAAGGCAACCCAATGAATAATCTATTTTTGCTTTTTGCTTCCTGCTTTTGTGTGTTAGCACAATTATGCTACTGTTATGATTGCGTTCTTTATGTTTTAATTAGTGTTTGTGCCAAGTAAAGCCTTTAGGATCTTCTTGGGTGATAGTTGTTTGATCTTGCTGAAAAAACAAAAACTTTTATGCTCACTAAAATAATTTTCATTTTTTACCAGAGGGTGATAAAATACCCTTTCCACTTGCAGTAGATAAATATACAAATTTCTCAGGTCGTCCTAACTTTTCAGAATTTTTAGAGTTACAGAAGTATTCGAAATAATCAGATTGCTACAGACTGTTCTGTTTTGACAGGTTCTGTTTTCTTTGTGTTGTGTGCTTATTTTGATGGTTCTATGGTTTTCTTTGATGAGTTTTTGCCATAGAAAAGTTGGAATACAGTAGATATAATACAAAAACAAAATATGAATTGGTTTGATACAGTACTTATAGTAGTGATTTATTATTCTTATAATAACGGATCTCACGAAGGTTTTGTTGAGTTTTGTGTGATTGAAGTTTTCAAGTTTTGGGTTATCTTACGATGGATGAAGGAATAAAGGATAGAAGAGCCTAAGCTTGGGGATGCCCCTCCATCCCAAGCTATTATCCAAAAATGAGAAACCAACTAAGCTTGGGGATGCTCCCGAGTGGCATCCCCTCTTTCTTCTAACGACCATCGGTATTTTACTCGAACTATATTTTTATTCATTACATGATATGTGTTTTGCTTGGAGCATCTTGTACGATATGAGTCTTTGCTTGTGTTATTTTGTGTCTTAAGTCATTAATCCTTGCTGGACACACCTATTTTAGAGAGCCAAAATTATGTCATGACTTGTTAGAATTGCTCTCTATGCTTCACTTAAATTTTTCACGAGCAATGGACTTGCTCTAGTGCTTCACTTATATCTTTTTTGAGCATGGTGTGCTTTAGTATTTTTGAAGAAATGATCTCTTGCTTCACTTAGATTTATTTGAGAGTTAGTAAAATTTTCAAGAAATTCTCTCTTGCTTCACTTAAACAAATTTGAGAGAAAGAAATATTATCATCATGATCTTCACTTATATTTGTTTGAGCTTATGAAAAGCAACACATGAAAATTAGTGCCAAAGTGATAGATATCCAAGAAGGATATAATAAAAACTTTCATGAAGATCATTGGACAAAATAAACTTGATTCTTAGTAATAGTTTTGAGATATGATGATGTGATATGTGAGTCATCTTGATGAGTAATTATGCTTTAGTAAGAACATTGGTGTTAAGGTTTGTGATTCCCTATGCAAGTATGAAAGTCAATAGTCATGTAATGAAATTACATCCTACTTGTGGTGCATTATTCGGTGTTATATTTGCTTAATGCTTGCTTATGAGATTATCCGTTTCTTGGTTGGTCACTTCTCAATCTTTTGCTAGCCTTCATTTTGCACTAAGTATGATCTTCTTGTGCATCCAAAAACCTTTAAACCAGTTTTGCCACATGAGTCGACTATATCTACCTATATGCGGTATTCTTTTGCTATTCTAAGCAAATTTGTATGTGCCATCTCTAATTTTCAAAATAAACTTCTCTTTTGTGTGTTTGTTTCGCTCGCAGAGCGGTGAGGGGTGGCTAATATTTTCCAGGCTAGATGTGTTATTCTCACAATGAGTGTTTATTCACTTGTCATTGCACGAGAGTAAGGCAAAGGTATTAGGGATGCCCAGTCCCGAAATGCAAAAATGAATTTACTTTATGTTGTCAAATAATAAATTCCTTGGAAAGTGTTGGTATGGAGGGCACCCGTGGATACAGTTAGCCATTGAAAGTGAAAGTATGGTGGAAAAAGGAATAAACTTTATTTTCTGTTTGGGAACCGCCTATGATATATCTATGCATGGAAAGTATTGGGAACTCTAAGTCGTTTTCGTTGGTGGGATTGATACACCTCCAAAAATGTTTTTATCTCCAAGTTTTTTGCTTTGAGCTCTGGCACCTCTACAAATCCCTACTTCCCTCTGTGAAGGGCCTTTCTTTTACTTTGTGCAATTTTTATTTTGAGTCTCCATCTTCTATTATAAAAGCACCAACAAGGAGGCAATATGATCGTACTTAAGTATTGGCTGTAGCTAATACTCGAATGTGTTTTATGAATGGATCAATGGTTGAGCATGATGGGCTAGGGATAACTTATTTTAGCGTTGATATTTTCAAAGACATGGTTGCTTGTTGATATGCTTGATTATCTAAATTATCATGTCAAAACTAGACTATTGCTTTGAACAACTAAAAGTCCAAATGTCCATGCTATAGAGAAAATAAATATGATATGATATGTTAGGCAGCATTCCACATGAAAAATTCTGTTTTTATCACTTACCTACTCGAGGACGAGTAGGAGTTAAGCTTGGGGATGCTGATACGTCTCCAACGTATCTATAATTTATTATTGTTCCATGCTGTTATATTATCAATCTTGGATGTTTTATAATCATTTTATATCATTTTTTGATACTAACCTATTGACATAGTGCCAAGTGCCAGTTGATGTTTTTTCCATGTTTTTTACATCACAGAAAATCAATATCAAACAGAGTTCAAATGCCACGAAACTTTATGGAGAATTTTTATGGGCCAGAAGGAACACAACGGGCCCTGGTTGCGCCTGGGAGTGCCCCGAGGGAGGCACAACCAACTAGGGCGCGCCAGGAGGCCTAGGCGTGCCCTGGTGGGTTGTGCCCACCTCGGGTGCCCCCGGACCGCCTCTTTACTCTATAAATACCCCAATATTCCAAAAACCCTAGGGGAGTCAACGAAATGTTCATCCAGCCGCCGCAGAGTCCAGAACCACCATATCCAATCTAGACACCATCTCAGATGGGGTTCACCACCTCCATTGGTGCCTCTCTGATGATGCGTGAGTAGTTCTTTGTAGACCTTCGGGTCCGTAGGTAGTAGCTAGATGGCTTTATGTCTCTCCCTTGATTCTCAATACAATGGTCTCTTGGAGATCCATATGATGTAACTCTTTTGCGGTGTGTTTGTTGGGATCGATGAACTTTGAGTTTATGATCAGATCTATCTTTTTATAGCCATGAAAGTATTTGAGTTTCTTTGATCTCTTTTATGCATGATCTCTTATAGCCTCGTATTTCTTCTCCGATATTTGGGTTTTGTTTGGCCAACTTGGTCTATTTATCTTGCAATGGGAAGAAGTGTCTAGTAGTGGGTTCGATCTTACGGTGCTTGATCTCAGTGATAGAAGGGAACCGACACATATGTATCGTTGCTACTAAGGATAAAATGATGGGGTCTATCTCTACATAGATAGATCTTGTCTACATCATGTCATCGTTATTATTGCATTACTCTGTTTCTCCATGAACTTAATACACTAGATGCATGCTGGAGAGCGGTCGATGTGTGGAGTAATAGTAGTAGATGCAGGCAGGAGTCGGTCTACTAATCTTGGACATGATGCCTATGTAATGATCATTGCCTGGATATCATCATAATTATTTGAGGTTCTATCAATGAGCCACTAGTGAAACCTACGGCCCCCGGGTCTTCTTTCTCATATATTTGCTTGCAATCTACTGTTTCTTTGCATTTTTATTCAGATCTATTAAACCAAAAATACAAAAATACTTTGTTGCACTTTATTTTATTTATGATCTATTATTTCAATCTACTACAATTTTTGGCATCGTTACCCGAAAGAGATTGACTACCCCTTTAACACATCGGGTTGTGTGGTGTTGTTATTTGTGTGCAGGTGCTGTTTATGTTGTGTTTCTTGGTTCTCCTACTGGTTCGATAACCTTGGTTTCATCATTGAGGGAAATACTTACCTTCGCTGTGCTACATCATCCCTTCCTCTTTGGGGAAATACCGACGTAGTCCTTGTTGGAAATATGCCCTAGAGGCAATAATAAAATGGTTATTGTTATATTTCCTTGTTCATGATAATTTTCTATTGTTCATGCTTTAATTATATTAATCAAAAACTATAATACATGTGTGAATACATAGATGACAACATGTCCCTAGTGAGCATCTAGTTGACTAGCTCGTTGATCTATAGATGGTTATGGTTTCCTGACCATGGACATTGGATGTTGTTGATAACGGGATCACATCATTAGGAGAATGATGTGATGGACAAGACCCAATCCTAAGCATAGCACAAGATCGTGTAGTTCATTCGCTAGAGCTTTTCTAATGTCAAGTATCATTTCCTTAGACCATGAGATTGTGCAAATCCCAGATACTGTAGGAATGCTTTGGGTGTATCAAACGTCACAACGTAACTAGGTGACTATAAAGGTGCACTACAGGTATCTCCGAAAGTGTCTGTTGGGTTGGCACGAATCGAGACTGGGATTTGACATTCCATATGATGGAGAGGTATCTCTAGGCCCACTCGGTAATTCATCATCATAATGAGCTCAGTTTGACTAAAGAGTTAGTCACGGGATCATGCATTGCGGAATGAGTAAATAGGCTTGCCGGTAACGAGATTGAACAAGGTATGGGGATACCGACGATCGAATCTCGGGCAAGTAACATACTGATAGACAAAGGGAATTGTGTACGGGATTGATTGAATCCCCGACATCATGGTTCATCCTATGAGATCATCGTGGAACATGTGGGAGCCAATATGGGTATCCAGATCCCGCTATTGGTTATTGGCCGGAGAGGTGTCTCGGTCATGTCTGCATGGTTCCCGAACCCGTAGGGTCTACACACTTAAGGTTCAGTGATGCTAGAGTTGTAACGGGAACAATATGTGGTTACCGAAGGTAATTCGGACTCCCGGATGAGATCCCGGACGTCACGAGGAGTTCTGGAATGGTCCAAAGGTGAAGATCGATATATTGGACGAAGGGTATTGGAGTTTGGATGTGTTCCGGGGGTACCAGGCTATGCCCAGCATGACCGAAAGGTGTTTCGGGAGCCCCGGCAAGTGTTGCAGGGCCTCATGGGCCAAGGGGAGGGTGAAAACCAGCCCACTAAGGGGTTGTGCGCCCCCACACCCTTTTGCCATGTTACTTGGGGAGGTGGGGCGCCTCCACCTGGCTTGGGAGGCAAGCCTCCACCTGCTTGGCTTGGGGGGGGGGGCAAGTCTCCCTAGGGAGATCCAATCTGCCCTAGCCGCCGCCCCCTAGGGGAAACCCTAGGGCGCCTCCCCCTCTCCCCTTCCCCCTATATATAGTGAGGGGGAGGGAGGGCAGCCATACCTTTCCCCTAGCGCAGCCCTCACCCTCTCCAACTCCTCCTCCTCTTCCGTAGTGCTTGGTGAAGCCCTGCCGGAGAACCACGAGCTCCTCCATCACCACGCCATCGTGCTGCTGGAGTTCTCCCTCTACTTCTCCTCTCCCCTTGCTGGATCAAGAAGGCGGAGACGTCCCCGGGCTGTACGTGTGTTGAACACGGAGGCACCGTCCGTTCAATGCTAGATTGGATCTTCCGCGATTTGAATCGCCGCAAGTACGACTCCATCAACCGCGTTCTTGTAACGCTTCCGCTTAGCTTCAAGGGTATAAAGATGCAGTCCCTCTCTCTCTCTCGTTGCTAGCATCTCCTAGATTGATCTTGGTGACACGTAGAATTTTTTTGAATTATTACTAGGATCCCCAACAGTGGCATCAGAGCTAGGTCTATGCGTAGATTCTTTGCATGAGTAGAATACAAAGTAGTTGTGGGCCATGATTTGTTCAATTTGCTTACCGTTACTAGTCTTATCTTGATTCGGTGGCATTGTGGGATGAAGCGGCCCGGACCGACCTTACACGTACGCTTACGTGAGACTGGTTCCACCGACAGACATGCACTTGATGCATAAGGTGGCTAGCGGGTGTCTGTCTCTCCCACTTTAGTCGGATCGGATTTGATGAAGAGGGTCCTTATGAAGGGTAAATAGCAATTGGCATATCACCATTGTGGCTTTTGCGTAGGTAAGAAACGTTCTTGCTAGAAACCCATAGCAGCCACATAAAACATGCAACAACAATTAGAGGACGTCTAACTTGTTTTGCAGGGTATGCTATGTGATGTGATATGGCCAAAAGGATGTGATGAATTATATATATGTGATGTATGAGAGTAATCATGTTCTTGTAATAGGATTCACGACTTGCATGTCGATGAGTATGACAACCGGCAGGAGCCATAGGAGTTGTCTTAATTTATTGTATGACATGCGTGTCAATGAAAAACGCCATGTAATTACTTTACTTTATTGCTAAACGTTAGCCATAGTAGTAGAAGTAATAGTTGGCGAGACAACTTCATGAAGACACGATGATGGAGATCATGGTGTCATGCCGGTGATTAAGGTGATCATGCGGCGCCTCGAAGATGGAGATCAAAAGGCGCAAGATGATATTGGTCATATCATGTCACTTTATGATTTTCATGTGATGTTTATCATGTTTGCATCTTATTTGCTTAGAACGACGGTAGCATAAATAAGATGATCCCTCACCAAATTTCAAGGAAGTGTTTCCCCTAACTGTGCACCGTTGCAAAGGATCGTTGTTTCAAAGCACCACGTGATGATCGGGTATGATAGATTCTAACGTTCGCATACAACGGGTGTAAGCCAGATTTACACATGTGAAACACTTAGGTTGACTTGACGAGCCTAGCATGTACAAACATGGCCTCGGAACACAAGAGATTGAAAGGTCGAACATGAGTCGTATAGTAGTTGCGATCAACATGGAGACGTTCATCGTTGATGAATAGTCTGTCTCATGTGATGATCGGACACGGCCTAGTCGATTCAGATCATGTATCACTTAGATGAATAGAGGGATGTCTATCTAAGTGGGAGTTCATAAAATAATTTGATTAGATGAACTTAATTATCATGAACATAGTCTAAATTGTCTTTGCAAATTATGTTGTGGATTAATAGCTCGCGCTTTAGCTCCTTGTTTTTAATACATTCCTAGAGAAAGACTAAGTTGAAAGATATTGTAAGCAATTGTGCGGACTAGGGCCGTAGTCTGAGGATTTTCCTCACTACTACACAGAAGGCTTCTGTCCTTGATGCACCTCTCGGTGTGCCAACCCCTCTGGTGTCGTCTGTGGATGTTGTGAACATCTGGCAGACACGTTCTGATGACTACTGGATAGTTTAGTGTGCCATGCTTTACAGCTTAGAATCAGGGCTCCAAAGGCATTTTGGACGCCATGGAATATATGAGATGTTCCAAGAGCTAAAATTGGTATTTCAGGCTCATGCCCGTGTTGAGAGGTTTGAGACCTCTGACAAGATCTTTGCCTACAAGATGGGGAGAATAGCTCAGCCAGTGAGCATGTGCTTAGAATGTCTGGGTACTTCAATTGCTTGAATCAAGTGGGAGTTAATCTTCCAGAAAAGAGAGTGATTGACAAAGTTCTCCATTCACTATCACCAAGCTACTAGAGTTTCGTGATGAACAATAACATGCAAGGGAAGATGATCCCGGAGCTGTTCGTCGTGTCTAAGGCCGTTGAGGGAGTCCTGGATTAGGGGGTCTCCGGACAGCCGGACTATCTCCATTGGCCGGACTGTTAGACTATGAAGATACAAGATTGAAGACTTCGTCTCGTGTCCGGATGGGACTCTACTTGGCGTAGAAGGCAAGCTAGGCGATACGGATATGGATATCTCCTCCTTTGTAACCGCCCTTGTGTAACCCTAACCCTCTCCGGTGTCTATATAAACCAAAGGGTTTTAGTCCGTAGGACAACAACCATAACATACAATCATACCATAGGCTAGCTTCTAGGGTTTAGCCTCTCTGATCTCGTGGTAGATCTACTCTTGTACTACCCATATCATCAATATTAATCAAGCAGGACGTAGGGTTTTACATCCATCAAGAGGGCCCAAACCTGGGTAAAACATTGTGTCCCCTGCCTCCTGTTACCATCCGGCCTAGACGCATAGTTCGGGACCCCCTACCCGAGATCCGCCGGTTTTGACACCGACATTGGTGCTTTCATTGAGAGTTCCTCTGCGTCGTCGCTGTTAGGCTTGATGGCTCCTACTATCATCGATAGCGATGCGGTCCAGGGCGAGACTTTTCTCCCCGGACAGATCTTCATATTCGGCGGCTTTGCACTGCGGGCTAATTCGCTTGGCCATCTGGAGCAGATTGAAAGCTACGCCCCTGGCCATCAGGTCAGATTTGGAAGTTTGAACTACACGGCCATCATCCGCGGAGACTTGATCTTCGACGGATTCAAGCCACAGCCGGGCGCGCCGCACTGTCACGATGGGTATGACCTAGCTCTGCCACCGAACAGTACCCCAGAGGTCGCGCCCGCATCAGCTCCGACCCTTAGCTCGGAGCCAACTGCGCCAATCGAGGACAGGTGGCTAGACACCGCCTCAGGGGCTTCAGTCTCAACGGCTATCGAGCCGAACACCAACCTAATCCTCCGCGAAGCCCGTGACTCCAAGGTGTCGGACTCTTTTCCGGACTCCGAACCACCCGCGCCCCTGCCAATCGAATCCGATTGGGCGCCGATCATGGAATTCACCGCCGCGGATATCTTTTAGCACTCGCCTTCGGCGACATTCTGAATTCACTAAGGTCTCTCTATTTGTCAGGAGAGCCCTGGCCGGACTATGGCCAACAGGATTGGGATGCGGACAACGAAGAAATTCGACACCCACCCACCACCCACTTCGTAGCCACTATCGATGATTTAACCGACATGCTCGACTTCGACTCCGAAGACATCGATGGTATGGACGACGATGTAGGAGACGAACATGAACCAGCGCCTATAGGGCACTGGAAAGCCACCTCGTCATATGACATATACATGGTGGATACACCCAAAGAAGGCAATGGCGACGAGATAGTGGAGGATGACCCCACCAAGAAGCAACCCAAGCGCTGACATTAGCGGCGCCGCTCTAAGTCCCGCCAAAGCAAAAGTGGTGATACCGGCACAGGAGATAATAACACTCCAGATAGTGCCGAACACAACAACAATCCCCTCCAGCAGGATTTAGAGCAGGAGGATGGAGGAGCCAGCCCTCCTGAGAGAGCGGCAGACGGAGAGGAGGAGGATGACAATTACATGCCCCCCTCCGAAGACGAGGCAAGCCTCGGCAATGATGAATTCGCCGTACCAGAGGATCTCGTCGAACAAGAGCGCTTCAAGCGCCCGCTTATGGCCACGGCAAATAGCCTGAAGAAAAAGCAACATCAGCTTCAAGCTGATCAAGATCTGCTAGCTGACAGATGGACTGAAGTCCTCGCGGCCGAGGAATATAGACTCGAGCGCCCCTCCAAGAATTACCCAAAGTGTAGGTTACTACCCCGACTGGAGGAAGAAGCGTATGATACGGCTGATCGGCCACCTCATGGCCGCGATAGAGAGGCATTCTAGCCAAAAACTCAGCCTCTACCCCGACGCCATTCAAATAAAAAGGCATGGGGAGATACGCTAGACCTGCGAGACATATTGGAGGACAAAGCAAAGCATGCAAGATCGATCTACGGACCATGAGGGTCCACAACTCTGCGAGACGATAAACGTCACGCCGGATACAGTAAAAGCAAATCCGGCCGGGCCGAAAATAGCGGGCAAGACCCATTCGAGCTGCGTCGCGATATAGCCCAATACAGAGGCGCCGCACACCCATTATGCTTCACAGACAAAGTAAATGGAACATCAATTCCCAGAAGGTTTCAAACCTATAAATATTGAATCATACGACGGCACAACAGATCCCGCAGTATGGATCGAGGATTTCCTCCTCCACATCCACATGGCCCGCGGTGATGACTTACACGCCATCAAATACCTCCCACTAAAGCTCAAAGGACCAGCGCAACATTGTCTTAACAGCTTGCCAGCGGACTCCATTAGCTGTTGGGAAGATCTGGAAGCCGCATTCCTCGACAACTTTCAGGGCACTTATGTGCGACCACGAGACGCCGATGACTTGAGCCACATAATTCAGCAACCAGAAGAGTCGGCCAGGCAATTCTGGACTCGGTTCCTTACAAAGAAAAATCAGATCGTCGATTGTCCGGATGCAGAGGCCTTAGTGGCTTTCAAACACAACATACGAGACGAGTGGCTAGCCCGACACCTTGGTCAGGAAAAGCTGAAATCTATGGCAGCTCTCACGACGCTCATGACCCGCTTTTGTGCGGGAGAAGATAGCTGGCTGGCTCACAGTAATAACATATAAAAGAACCATGGTACCCCAGATACCAAGGACGACAATAGCAAGTCATGTCACAACAAACATAAGCGCCGCATTAACAATGAAAATACCGAGGATACGACAGTCAATGCTGGATTCAAAGGCTCTAAACCCGGTCAGCGGAAAAAGCCATTCAAACAAAGTACGCCGGGTACGTCCAGCTTGGACCGTATACTCGATCGCTCGTGTAAAATACACGGAACCCCAGACAAGCCAGCCAATCACACCAACAGGGATTGTTGGGTGTTCAAGCAGCCCGGCAAGTTAATTGCCGAAAATAAGGACAAGGGGCCGCATAGCGATGACGAGGAGGAGCCCCGACAGCCGCACACCGAAGGACAGAAGAGGTTCCTCCCACAAGTGCGGACGGTGAACATGATATACGCAACCCACATCCCCAAGAGGGAGCGGAAGCGTGCGCTCAGGGACGTATATGCGTTGGAGCCAGTCGCCCCAAAGTTCAACCCTTGGTCCTCCTGTCCGATCACCTTCGATCGCAGGGACCATCACACTAGTATCCGTCATGGCGGATTCGCCGCACTGGTCTACACCCAATCATTGACGGATTCCACCTCACTCGAGTCCTTATGGATGGCGACAGCAGCCTGAACCTGCTTTATCAGGACACAGTGCGCAAAATGGGTATAGACCCCTCAAGGATCAAACCCACAAAAACGACCTTTAAAGGCATCATTCGAGGTGTGGAGGCCCATTGCACAGGCTCAATTACACTGGAAGTGGTCTTCGGATCCCCGGATAATTTCCGAAGCGAAGAATTAATCTTTGATATAGTCCCGTTCCGCAGTGGTTATCACACGCTGCTCGGGCGAACCGCATTTGCTAGATTCAATGCGGTACCGCATTATGCATACCTCAAGCTCAAAATGCCAGGACCTCGCGGAGTTATTACAGTCAATGGAAACACAGAGCGCTCTCTCCGAACAGAGGAGCACACCGCGGCCCTCGTAGCAGAAGCGTAAAGCAGCCTCTCAAGGCAATCAATCAGTCCGGTGCTTCAAAGCCTGGACACCTTCAAGCGCGCTCGAAGCAATCGGCAAATAGACCACCTGGCGCGATCTGAGCTCGTGTAGCAATACGGCGGCCACCCCAATCCCAGCCCAACGGCGAAACTCGTGCCGTGCGTACATAATTACGCATTAAAAATACCATGGGCACAGGTGGGGAGGGGGGCACAACTGCGGCACGCCCCAAGACATGGCTTAAACCGCACTAGGGGCTTCCCGTTTGGTTATTTTTCTCTTTTTTCAGGACCTTAATTTCTGGAAACATTGTCCGGCAGCACTATTGCCGAACACATGATGCAGCAACCAAGGAGACAGACAGCTACGTCATACCACGAAATTCCTAGGTAGATTATAGTAACGAGCGAAATATTCGATTTAATATCATTCCTCAGCTTGCCCTTGGAAGGGACATAGTCCTACTCTTTACTTATTGCACTATCTGTATCACTCTGCTTTAAATGCAATTTTTAATAAACAATGCATGACATTACGACTATTATTGCATTCTTGTTATATATATATATATATATATATCTATGTGTTCATTAGTGACGCCTTGCAATTGTACACCTTGGTACGGCTAATACACCAGGGGCTTACGTACCTCACAATACGATGTGAAAAGTCCGAACACTTTCACAAGTGCGGCACCCCGAACTTATAGCATTATATGCATCAGCTCCGAATCATGTCTTTGGTAAAATGTTGGGTTTGCCCGGCTCCTATGTTTTGGTACCTTACGTTCCGCTCTATCAGCTAAGGTAGCGCTAGGAGAACTACTGCTATTGTGCCCCGGTTCTGCTGGGTTCAGCACCTCAGTAGAGAAAGATAAAACTGACTGTCATGATAAGGCGAGAGACTGGTCGCTGTTCGGCGAGGTTTTCGAGTCCCTAAAGACTTATGCTGCTTAGAGCGAGGGGCCGGCACTGTCCGGCTTAAAGGCGTGTATCGCGCCCCAAATTCGGCCTTCCGAATACCACGGGCTTCACTGAAATTTAAAATTATAGAATTCTATGGCTAAGTGAGAGTGATAAAGCATTATTAGTCTGGTTGCCTTGTTCGCTGTGCTGAGCACCTCCCTCGAATGACCCAAACATGGGAACAAGAGTGCTCAGGTTTATCCAGAACACCCCAGCGCTCGTGGCATGGGGGCAGAAGCCGAGGACTAGCCATCTCTCAGATTGGATAAACAGACAAACAGAAGGTAATATTTTAAATTCAAACAAGCATTGCATAGCGCATATGAAACAAGTTTTCATAAATACAGGATAAAACGAGCAAGTCTCATTCAAATATTACATATTTTGAACACTCGTCCGCTATGAGACGGGCACCCGGCAGAACACCTTCGTAGTACATCTCGGGGTGGCGGTGCTCCTTGCCCTCCGGAGGCCCCTCCTTGATCAGCTTCACGGCATCTAGCTTGACCCACTACAATTTCACACGGGCGAAAGCCCGGCGTGCACCTTCAATGCAGACAGATCGCTTGACGACCTCCAGCCGCGGGCATGCATCCACAAGCCGCCTCACCAGGCCGAAGAAGCTATTCGGAAGGGCGTCGTCAGGCCACAGCCGGACTATAAAGCTCTTCATGGCCTGATCGGCTGCCTTATGTAGCTCGACCATCTGCTTCAGCTGGTCGCTCATTGGCACCGGGTGTTCGGCCTCAGCATACTGAGACCAGAACAGCTTCTTCGTTGATCTTCCATCCTCGGTCTGGTAAAATTGTGCGGCATCGTACACGCTGCGGGGCAAATCTGTGAATGCTCCTGGAGAGCTCCGGATTCGGGTAAGTAATCGGTAATTTACTTTTACATGCTTGCTTTGCATATAGAAAGCCTTACCCGCCGCTATCTTCTTCATTGCGTCGATCTCCTGGAGGGCCTTTTGGGCTTCAGCCTTGGCACTTCTTGCGCTCTCAAGGGCCGTGGCAAGCTCAGACTCCCGCGTCTTTGAGTCAAGCTCCAACGCCTCGTGCTTCGCCATGAGAGCCTGGAGCTCTTCCTGCACCACGCCCACCCGAGCCTCGTGCTTCTCTCGCTCAGTGCACTCCTTGGCCGCGTTATCTTCGGCCTTGGTTAGCGCTTGCTTCAGGGTCGCCACCTCGCTCGTGGCCCCTGGCAAATATACGTTGATCCTATCATTTTGAAATCGCGTCTTCTTTTATATATACATATCTATAGACAGGGTAGTACTTACCCTTGTTCTCCTCGAGCTGCCTCTTGGCAAGGCCGAGCTCTTTCCTGGACCCCTCGAGGTCCTGCTTCAGTACGGCGAACGCCAGCAGTGAAGCCTGCATATGCATATCGACATACTT
Source organism: Triticum urartu (assembly GCF_056163025.1). Taxonomy (NCBI): domain Eukaryota; kingdom Viridiplantae; phylum Streptophyta; class Magnoliopsida; order Poales; family Poaceae; genus Triticum; species Triticum urartu. The sequence continues at coordinate 458,861,660 of NC_141876.1, read as the reverse complement.
ATATTAGACTCCTGCGATATTATTTGATCCTCTGTTCGTCGTTTCTTTGTGAACACCGAACAAAGCATCAGGGGCTACTTTCTATGCGGTAATATTTCTACTACATTTTAAAACACTTACCTCGAAGCCTGTTAGAAGGCTGGCACATGCTTTAGTCAACCCGCTCTTGGCGGACTGAACCTTCTGGACCACCGCACTCATAACAGTACGGTGCTCCTCGTCGATGGAAGCGCTGCGAAGCGCTTCTAGCAGATTGTCCGGCGCCTCTGGATGGACAGAGGTCACCGGCATAGGCGTCTTGCCCTCTTAGAAGGAGGCCGCCTGCCCGAGCCTGGAACTGCTGGAGGTTCCGGTGCGGTGTTCGGCTGAGGGCCGAACTCGGAGCTCTCAGGGGCCCCGTCCCCTTGGCTCCTGGAGTCCGGAAGGTCGCCTTGAGGCGCCTCCGAGACTGTCTCCCCTCGATCCGGTGCCTCTTGAGACAACACCTCGGCATTGTCCGCAGGAGGAGGGGAGGTGGCGGTTGGGACTGGATCGCTATCCATGTCTGACGAGCCCAGGGAGCCGTCCGATGATACATCGATGCTGGTTCGCGGCGGCCTGCATAATCATTTGCGGCGTTAGGGAAAGCGGTGCGACAAAGGAATGCTACGAGTTACTCTGGTATCTAAATACTTACGATCTCCCCAGGGGCTTGGCCCTGGGCAACCACTCGTCTTCGTCTTCGTCGGCGGCGGTGGATCTGTCCGGAAGGAGAGTCCTTCCCTTTTTGGACCCTTAGCCCCCCCCCCCCAGTTAGGGCGGCCTTCCTTTTCTTATCTCCCCCTGTAGGAGGGGGAGAATCTTCTTCTTCTTCCTCATCTTCGGGGGAGGAGTGTGCCGCAGAGTCATCGTACGGTGAGTCTGACGACGCCTGGCGTCGGGAACTCTTTCGGGTTCCCTTGGCCTTCTTGGTCTTCTCCGGCACCGTATAAGGAGCCGGAGTCAGCATCTTCGCCAGAAGAGCGTCTGCTGGGCCTTCGGGCAAAGGAGCCGGACAGTTGATCTGTCCGGCCGTCTCCTGCCAGTCCTGTCAAAGGTACGGGAGTTTAGATCCCACATGGAGTCAATCTATAAAAAATAAGTATCCTGCGAGAGGTAAAGCAGCTTACCGCTTTGTCTTGGCGCTTCGCGCTGAATCCATGATCCTCAGTAATGGGAGGGGGGACCTCGACGCTTTTGAACAGCACCATCCAGGCATCTTCGTGAGTTGTGTCGAAGAGCCTGTTCAGAGTTCGGTGCCGCGCTGGGTCGAACTCCCACAAGTTGAACTCCCGTTGTTGGCATGGGAGAATCCGGCGGAGGAGCATGACCTGGACCACATTGACAAGTTTGAGCTTCTTGTTCACCATGTTTTGAATACATGTTTGGAGTCCGGTCAGCTCTTCCGAACTACCCCAGGACAAGCCCTTCTCTTTCCAGGAGGTGAGCCACGTGGGGATGCCAGATCGGAACTTGGGGGCCGTTGCCCATACAGGTTCGCGCGGCTCGGTGATGTAGAACCACCCCGATTGCCACCCCTTTATGGTTTCCACAAAGGAGCCCTCGAGCCATGTTACGTTGGGCATCTTGCCCACCATGGCGCCTCCGCACTCCGCCTGGCGGCCGCCCACCACCTTCGGCTTGACATTGAAGGTCTTCAACCATAAGCCGAAGTGGGGCTTGATGCGGAGGAAGGCCTCGCACATGACGATAAACGCCGAGATGTTGAGGATGAAGTTCGGGGCCAGATCATGGAAATCCAGGCCGTAATAGAACATGAGCCCCCGGACGAATGGATGGAGAGGGAATTCTAGTCCGCGGAGGAAATGGGTGAGGAATACTACCCTCTCATGGGGCCTGGGGGTGGGGATGAGCTGCCCCTCATCTGGGAGCCGGTGCGCGATGTCGTCGGGCAGGTATCCGGCTCTCCTCAGTTTCTTGATGTCTCCATCCGTGACGGAGGAGACCATCCACCTGCCTCCCGCTCCAGACATGGTTGGAGAAGGTTGAGGTGGGAATTGCGGACTTGGGCGCTAGATCTCGAGTGTGTGAAAATGGATGAGCAAAGGAGGAAGAAGGCGTGGATAGGAAGGTGAGTCCTTATCCCTTTATATGGGCGGACGAAACTAAGCGTCAACACTTGCCTGGTAAAACTCGCTCGTCCCCAAGCGCCGCAATCGATGGCGCGGTTGGGTTACCCACTCCCGTATTGATGAGAATCCCGTAATAAGGGGACACGATCTCTGCTTTGACAAGACATGTCGAAAAACTGCCTCGCGTTATGTGCGTGGCTGGTTAAAGGAAACGGTTCCAATAATCACCGGGCCATGACATAACGTCATACAGTCAAGACAAGTCAGCAAATTAGAATTGCAAAAATATTATTCTCTCTACGGTGGTATGTGGAACTTATTTTGCAGGGTCGGACACTATCCTCGTTTTCAAGTTCTTCTGTGATGTATTCGAAGAAGGAACCCGCCTTGCAATGCCGAAGACAATACTGCGCGCCGGACTCATCGTCATTGAAGCCTGATTCAGGGGCTACTGAGGGAGTCCTGGATTAGGGGGTCTCCGGACAGCCGGACTATCTCCATTGGCCGGACTGTTAGACTATGAAGGTACAAGATTGAAGACTTCGTCTCGTGTCCGGATGGGACTCTACTTGGCATGGAAGGCAAGCTAGGCGATACGGATATGGATAACTCCTCCTTTGTAACCGACCTTGTGTAACCCTAACCCTCTCCGGTGTCTATATAAACCGAAGGGTTTTAGTCCGTAGGATAACAACCATAACATACAATCATACCATAGGCTAGCTTCTAGGGTTTAGCCTCTCTGATCTCGTGGTAGATCTACTCTTGTACTACCCATATCATCAATATTAATCAAGCAGGACGTAGGGTTTTACCTCCATCAAGAGGGCCCGAACCTGGGTAAAACATTGTGTCCCCTGCCTCCTATTACCATCCGGCCTAGACGCACATTTCGGGACCCCCTACCCGAGATCCGCCGGTTTTGACACCGACAGCCGTGAAGGTAGAAATCAAGGAGGAGCATCAAGTGTTGATGGTTAACAAGACCACTAGTTTCAAGAAGGGCGAGGGCAAGAAGGGAAATTTCAAGAATGGCAAGCCAGTTGCCGCTCCAGTGAAGAAACCCAAGAACCCAAACCCAAGACGAACTGCTTCTATTAGGGGAACGGTCACTGGTAGCGGAACCGCCTCAAATACTTGGTAGATAAGAAGGCTGGCAACTTCAACAAAAGTATATATGTTATTGATGTGTACCTTATTAGTATTCCTAGTAGCACATGGGTATTAGATACCGGTTCAGTTGCTAATATTGGTAACTCGAAACAAAAGCTACGGAATAAACGGAGACTAGCTAAGGGCGAGGCGACGATGTGTGTTGGAAGTGTTTCCAAGGATGATATGATCACCATCGCATGCTCCGTCTACCTTCAGGATTAGTGTTGAACCCAGATAAATGTTGTTTGCATTGGTGTCTGCATTGAGCATGAACATGATTATATCATGTTTATTGCAATACGGTTATTCATTTAAGGAAAAGAATAATGGTAGTTCTGTTTACATGAATAATACCTTCTATAGTCATGCACCCAATGTGAATGGTTTATTGAATCTCGATTGTAGTGATACACAAGTTCATAACATTGATGCCAAAAGATGTAGAGTTGATAATGATAGTACCACTTTCTTGTGGCACTGCCGCTTAGTTCATATTGGTGTAAAGCGCATGAAGAACCTCCATGCTAATGGACTTTTGGAGTCACTTGATTTTGAATCACCTGACACATGCGAACCATGCCTCATAGGTAATATGACTAAAACCCCGTTTTCCAGAAAAATGGAACGGGCAAGTGACTTGTTGGAAATCACACATGCGGTGGAAATCACACACTTGTTGGAAATCACACAATGTGTGCGGTCCGATGAGTGTTGACGCACGCGGTGGATATCATTATTTTTTTCACCTTCACCGATGAATTGAGTAGATATGCGTATATTTACTTAATAAATCATAAGTCTGAAAAATTTGAAAAGTTCAAAGCAATTTCCGAGTGAAGTTGAGAATCATCGTAACAAGAAGATCAACTTCCTGCGATCTGATCAAGGGAGAGTATCTGAGTTATGAGTTTGGCAATCACTAAAGACAAAGTGGAATCATTTCACAGTTGACGCCACTTGGAACACCATAGCGTAATGGTGTGTCCAAACATTGTAATCGCACCCTATTCGATATGGTGTGATCTACGATGTCTCTTACCGATCTACCACTATCATTTTGGGGTTATGCATTAGAGACAATTACATTCACTTTAAATAGGGCACCATGTAAGTACGACACCGTATGAAATATGGTTTGGCAAGAAACCTAAGTTGTTGTTTCTTAAGGTTTGGGGCTACGGTGCTTATGTCGATAGGCTTCGGCTAGAAAAGCTCAAACCCAAAGCGGAAAATTGTGTCTTCATAGAATACCCAAATAAGACGATTGGGTATACCTTCTATCTCAGATCTGTAGGTAAAGTGTTTGTCTCTAGGAATAGGTCCTTTCTCGAGAAAGAGTTTCTCTCGAAAGAATTGAGTGGGAGGTGTACCCAAATAAGACGATTGGGTATACCTTCATGAGGTTGTTGAACCTTTACTTAAACCAGAGAGTAGCGCGGCACAGAAAGATGTTTCTGTGGCACCAACCTCAATTTAAGAGAAAGCTAATGATGATGATCATGGAGCTTCAGATCAAGTTACTATCAAACCTCATAGGTCGATAAGGGTGTGTACAACTTTTGAGTTGTAACCCTGTCTTAAAGGTCATGTTGTTGGACAATGATGAACCTATGAGCTATGAAGAAGCGATGGTGGGCCCGGATTACAAAAAATGGCTGGAAGCCATGAAATCCGAGATAGGATCCATGTATGAGAACAAAGTATGGACTTTGGTGGACTTGCCCGATGATCGGCAATCCATTGAGAATAAATGGATCCCATTTGGAGGCCTTTTTTGGTACTCTGTCGGAGGGGGAACCGATCACGGAGGGCTTCTACATCATCCTTGTTGCCTTCCAATGATGTGTGAGTAGTTCACCATAGACCTATGGGCCCATAGGTAGTATCTAGATGGCTTGTTCTCTCTTTGATCTTCAATACAATATTCTCCTCAATGTTCTTGGAGTTCTATCCGATGTAATCTTCTTTTGCGTGTGTTTATTGGGATCCGACGAATTATGGGTTTATGATCAGAATATTTATGAATATTAATGGAGTCTTTTCTGAACTTTATTATGTATGATTGTTATAGCTTTGTATTTCTCTTTGATTTAACCGTTTGGTTTGGCCAACTAGATTGATTTATTTTCAGTGGGAGAGGTGCTTGGTGATGGGTTAAATCTTGGGGTGCTCTATATCTCAGTGACAGAAAGGGATAAAACATGTATTTGTCTTATTTCCACTAAGGGTAAAATGATGAGGTTTATTCATATTGATTGGGTTTACTTTGTCTACATCATGTCATCTTGCTTAAGGCGTTACTCTGTTTTATACTTAATACCCTAGATGCATGCAGGAAAGCGGTCGATGAGTGGAGTAATAGTAGTAGATGCAGGCAGGAGTCGGTCTACTTGTCTTGGACATGATGCTTATCTACATGATCATTGCCTTGAATATCATCATAACTATGCGCTTTTCTATCAATTTCCCAACAGTAATTTGTTCACTCTCCGTGTGTTATGTGTTCGAGAGAGAAGCCTCTAGTGAAAACTATGGCCCCCGGGTCTACTTTTATCATATATAAAAACACAAAAATACCTTGCTACAATTTTCTATTTTATTTTATTTTATGTTTATAATTTATCTATCTACCACTACGAAATTTAATCCTTACAAGTAACCGCCAAGGGGAATGACAACCCTCTTGTTTGCATTTCATGCAAGTATTTGCTCATGTGCTCGAGAGAGAAGCCTTTAGTGAAAACTATGGCCGCTGGGTATAATTTTATCATATATAAAAACACAAAAAATACCTTGCTACAATTTTCTATTTTACTTTATTTTATCTTTACAATTTATCTATCTACTACTACGAGATTTAATCCTTGCAAGTAACCGCCAAGGGGACTGAAAACCCTCTTGTTTGCATTTCGTGCAAGTATTTGCTTTTGTGTGTGCAGGTCCTATTCACGAGGCTTTGTGTGATTCTCCTACTAGATAGATAACCTTGATTCTTAAATAAGGAAAATACTTATATCTACTTTACTGCATCTCCTCTCCTCTTCGAGGAAATCCCAACGCAACACACAAGTAGCACGCCGCCACAAGCTTCTGTTCTTCCATGATCCCATCTGGAGGCCTTTTTTGGTACTCTGCCAGAAGGGGTATCAATCACGGAGGGATTCTACATCATCCTTGATGTCTTCCAATAATGCGTTAGTAGTTCACCATAGACCTACAGGTCCATAGCTAGTAGCTAGATGGTATCTTCTCTCTCTTTGATCTTCAATACCATGTTCTCTTGGGTGTTCTTGGAGTTTTACCCAATGTAATCTTCTTTTGCGGTGTGTTTGTTGGGATCCGATGAATTGTGGGTTTATGATCTGAATATTCATGAGAAGTAATTGAGTCTTTTTTTGAACTTTTATTATGCATGATTGTTATAGCTTTGTATTTCTCTCCAATCTATCCATTTGATTTGGCCAACTAGATTGGTTTATCTTCAGTGGGAGAGGTGCTTTGTGATGGGTTCAATCTTGCGTGCTCTATATCCCAGTGATAGAAGGGGACAATACACGGATTTTTATTATTGCCATTAAGGGTAAAACGACGGGGTTTATTCATATTGATTGAGTTTATTTTGTCTACACCATGTCATCTTGCTTAAGGCGTTACTCCATTTTTCATGAACTTAATACCATAGATGCATCCTGGATAGCGGTCGATTGGTGGAGTAATTCTTGGGGAATGTAGTAATTCAAAAAAAATTCCTACGATCATGCAAGATCTATCCAGGAGATGCATAGCAACGAGACGAGAGAGTGTACCCACGTACCCTTGTAGACCAAAAGGGGAAGCGTTTATTAACGCGGTTGATGTAGTCGAACGTCTTCATGATCCAACCGATCCAAGTACCGAACGTACAGCACCTCCGTGTTTAGCACACGTTCAGCACGATGACGTCCCTTGAGCTCTTGATCTAGTAGAGAATCGAGGGAGAGTTTTGTTAGCATGACGGTGTGGTGACAGTGTTGATGATGTGATCCGCACAGGGCTTCGCCTAAGCACTACGACAATATGACCGAGGTGGTAAACTGTGGAGGGGGGCACCGCACACAGCTAAGACAATTGATGTTCTGCCTTTGGGGTGCCCTCTGCCCATGTACATAAAGGAGGGGGAGGAGGAGGCCGGCCAAGGGGGAGGCGCGCCAAGGGGGGGGAGTCCTACTAGGACTCCAAACCTAGTAGGATTCCCCCCTTCCTTCCAACGGAGAGGGGGAAATGGGAAAAGAGGGAGAAGGAGAAGGAAAGAGGGGGGCCACGCCCCCTCCCCTTGTCCAATTTGGATTGGGGCAAGGGGGGCACGCCCCACCTCCTATGGCCTGCCTCCTCTCTTCCACTATGGCCCATTAGGCCCAATAACTTTCCCGGGGAGTTCCTGTAACCTCCCGGTACTCCGAAAAATCCCCGATCTTCTTCGGAACCATTCCGATGTCTGTATATAACCTTCCAATATATCAATCTTTACCTCTTGACCATTTCTAGACTCCCCGTCATGTCTGTGATCTCATCCGGGAATCCGAACAAAATTCGGTCATCAAAAACACATAACTCATAATACAAATCGTCATCGAATGTTAAGCATGCGGACCCTACGGGTTCGAGAACTATGTAGACATGACCGAGACACATCTCTGGTCAATAACCAATAGTGGAACCTGGATGCTCATATTGGCTCCTACATATTCTACAAAGATCTTTATCGGTCAAACCGCATAACAACATACGTCATTCCCTTTGTCATCGGTATGTTACTTGCCCGAGATTTGATCGTCGGTATCATCATACCTAGTTCAATCTCATTACCGGTGTCGGATGTGGGGTTCTGGCAAACCCTTAAGGTTCGAACACTGGGGTGCGCGCGAAGTCTTTTCCTCCCACTATTCTACGCCCTAACTCACTAAGATCTCACAGACGAACTCGACGAACTCACAACACAGAAAGACACAAGATTTATACTGGTTCAGGCCACCGTTGGGGTGTAATACCCTACTCCAGTGTGGTGGTGGTAGATTGCCTCTTGGGCTGATGATGAATAATACAATGGGAAGAACAGGCTCCTGAGGTTGAGGTGTTCTTGTGCTTGGCTAACTGGTGTGGGTGAGAGTGATCTCAGATCTCCCTCCCTCTGCCTATGGTGGTGGCTAGTCCTACTTATAGAGGCCCTGGTCCTCTTCCCAAATCTTGAGCGGGAAGGGAGCCAACAATCACGGGCAAATTTGAAGGAGGAAAGCTAGTACAAGCTATCCCGACAAAAGTGGTCTTCGCCTGCCAAAGGCTCTGGTGGTAACGCCGTCTTGGGCTCCACGATGACCTCCGTCTTGCCGTCCTTTTGGTCTTGGTCTCGTTGCACCAAAATGGCAACCTTTGCCTGATGCCTCGGTACTCCTCGCCTGCGCTAGTTTCCTTAGCACCAAAGAGGAATTAAGGACGTTGTGCGCGTTGGCGCCCGCCTAGTGTCGATCGTCATGGCTCACGTCACGAGAGCCTCGTGAGGTTCACCTCGCCTTGATATCTCCGCTCCTCGTGAGCCTGCCTGACTGGGCCACTCCAGAGGAGACCTTGTGTCGTCCGCCTCGCGAGGCTTGGCCCCTCGCGACGGTCTTGGATGCCTTGTTGATGAAGGTGGGCCGTACGGCCTGCTAGCTTAGCCACGCTGCGAGCCGCAGGCAGGCAAGCCTGGGGACCCCCGTTCCCAAGACGCCGAAAGTAGCCCCCGGGCCCAAGGTGCGCTCGGGCTTGGCTTCACGGCGAAGCCAAGGGTCAAGTACAGAGCACCGCGGGCCCCAAAAGCCTGCGGCCTCGGTTGACGTGTGGCGGCTGATTGGACGTGGGCGTCTCCACTTCCCCATGCTGCCTTGGCAACTGCACGACTTGACGAGTCCCTGCGACATGCAAGGAAAACCATCATTACCTGCGATCGTGGGAGGTGCCGGTTGGCCTTCTCTTGCTATAAATGGGGAGGGGGCAGAGTCCCTGTTGCCCATCTCTTCCTTGCTCGCTTGCTTCTTCCTCCTCGCTCCACTGCTAGCTTCTTTTCCCTCGCTTCGTTGCTAGCACCAATGGCGCCCATCAGAAGGTTCTCCGCTGAAGAAAAGGGGGAGGCCCCCCGAGATGTCCCGGAGCAACTTCCACCGAAGAAGAGGTCGATCCATCACCGTGAAGAAGCGGTGATGCAGGTGGTGACGAGGCCTTGGTGCGAGCGGCCTCCCCCGGGGTATCCGCTACCCATGTATGCCCAAGACGAGGACTCGGGAAGGCGGAGCGACGAGCAGCGCCGCCAGCACCGTGCCACGGCGATGCACGTCATCGCCCTAGGGATCCACGCTGCGGACTCCTCGCGCGAGCTGTTGTTGTGGGCGCTGATGCCCCCAAGCTCTTGGATTCGCTTCCCGCGGTTCTTCTCCGACATGATGCCATCGAGGGGGACTCTCGAGCTCTGGTTGCAGCACGCCGACTGCAGCGCTCCGGCGACGGGAGCGGAGATCGAAGCGGTCCCCACCGGCAAGATCTTCATGACTCGCGGCAGGGGCGAGATCGCGCTGGTCTGCCGCGCGAGGGGCGCCCTCGCGATCCATCTTGAATACGATGGTGTCTCCATGCTCTTCTTCAAGGTCTTCGATGCTGAGGGCCGCCGCCTGGAGTGCTACTCCGGAGAGGAGCGCGAGGCTGATGCGCGCTCCGCTCGCGACCACTCCAGCAACAGCAGCCCTTTGGAGTCCAGCAGCTCTCCTGAGCTCTACGAGACTCCGAAGACGAGCGATGACAGCTACGTGCCCCCGAGCTCTCGCCGCGCTCGGAGCAGTGCTGCCACGTCCCGCCATCGCCGCCGCTGATCTGGATGGGGTCGGCGCCGGCCTCCCGTGGCCCACTGTTGATGATGGCGTCTGCCACGGGAGGGGTGTAGGTAGGGTCCTCCTTAGCTTTAGCTTCTGTTTCTTGCGAAGAATCATGAAGCGCCCCGTGGGGGCATGTAAGGGTCTGTAATGTCTTTTGTGCTTATCTTCCCTGTTATGGAGATTTGATGAACGCGTGTCCCATTAAGGCTCTGTCCCCCCTTTCTTTCCTTGCGATAGCCTGTTGCTCTATGCCGACAGGTCCCGGTCCCCAAGCAGGCTACAGCCGTCGCTGGTATGCCAGATCTCGTGCCGTGGTCAAGGCCAGGAGGTGTGCGGCCCGAGGTCCAGTAAGAGCCCCTGAGGCACGATGCTCAAGAGGCCCCCCTTAGCGCTCAAGCGGCAATAGTAAGGTAAGAAAGGGAGTTGACATGGCCGCAACGAGATTGCAGCAAGGCGTGAGTATCCCTAAGGCCCAGACATTTAGCCGATCCAAGGGCGAGACTTATCTTGTGAACTTCGTGGCGATTCCTGACGTCGCACTGGGGCTGCGCGCCAACTTGTGCGCCATAGCCAGGTCGACCCATACAAGTTTCCCTCCTTCCATGCTTTCCTTAGTGCTCTGCGTCCTCAGGTCCCGGCCCTCGAGCGAGCTCAGCCGCCACTGGTATGCCAGGTTGCGATGCCGTGGTCAAGGCCAGGGGTGAGGGCTGGAGAGCCAGTAAGAGCTCCTGAGTCGCGATGCTCAGGAGCCCCCCTTTTATCATGCAAGGGAATTGCACGAGAGAAAAAGAGACTCGCGGTGCCGCCTGCTATCCTCCCCGTGGGGTCCCTGTGAACAGGCACAAGAAGAACATGGTTTGCCGTTACAGCCGTCAGCCTACCGCTGGTTGGTCCAGATGAAGTGAAGGCACTGAGGGCCCGGTGAGGTGACGTGCGCGGGGCGTTCCGCGAGCCAGAGCTCGACCGCTCAGATTTGTCGACGTGGCAGGGACGGACCCATGCACCAGCGCTGTGCCTGTGAGGAGGCCCCGTGGGAGGCGATGATCGTGCATGTGATAACCGCGGGGCAGGTTAAGCAGGGAAGGCAAATCAGCTTGGGTAAATGCAGGAAGATACATGCCACTGGGTCCGGCCCGAGCGTCTTGGGGATGATGCAGCCCGAGGGGCGCCCCAGCAAGGTAAGCTAAAGACATAAGCAAATGGGATACATGCCGTAGGGACGGACCCACATGGCCTGGGAATAATGTAGCCCAAGGGGCGCTCCTAGCTTAACAAGCTTGGAAGATGTCACCTGGTTCTGTAGATGAAGCAGAGTTGGTGCAGCTGAAGGCGTGTGTCGGAGAAAGGAGTCCTCATGAGCCACCGGAGCCCTGAGCCTCAGGAGGCTCTGGGGGCTCAGGAGGCTTCCCGAAGACCGTCTCCATTCCCTCCAGGACGACGTGGTGCCTGGCCTCTTGAGCCGCCAGGTCACGCCGCGCGGCGCGCTGATAGGCCGACGCCACGCTCGGCAAGCCGAGGGGCATGCGAACGTAGCTGTGTGACGGGCCCTCGCAACAGCCCACACGTGAAGGCCAGAAGCACTCCGGAGCCGCGCCCTGTGAGCGGCTGTCGCTGCGCATGGCTCTTGCGTCTTGCAGTTCCTGTGTGGTCTTGGCGATGAACTCCTGAGCGGTGGGCACCCCTTGCCCTGCGTCTTCCTGAGGAAAACGTGTCGCGTGGCACGCCTCCAAGTGGCCCCCAAGCACCTCCCTCATGGCGATGGAGGGAGGCGCCCCTGGGACAGACGCTGACCCTAACGAGGCTCCTGCCGCGACACCATCCTCCTGAGGTCCTGCACGGCGCAGTTGCTTCTTCTTGGGGATGGCCTCTGGAGGGCCCTCACTTCTGCTGTTGGGGTCGTCGATTGCTGCAGCTTGGAAGGCGCGCTTGAGGGAGCACACCGCATCCCTTTCTTCACATGGGACCGTGATGACCCCGCCACTTCCAGGCATCTTGAGGACGTTGTAGCCGTGGTGGGTGACCGCCATGAACTTTGCCAGGGCCAGATACCCGAGGATGGCATTGTACGGCAGGAGGATGTGCGCGACGTCGAAGTTGATGAGCTCGGTGCAATAGTTGTCACGTGTGCCGATGGTGACAGGCAGGCAGACCTGCCCTATTGGTGTGGTGGAGTCGTCGGTCCCTCTTGAGAAAGGTTTGGTAGGCTGGAGCTGCTCATATGGCACTTGGAGGTTGTCGAAGGTGTCAACGGACAGGACGTTGAGCCCTGCACCACCGTCGATGAGAGTCTTGGTAACCTGCACATTGCTGATGACTGGGGAACACAACGTCGGGAGGACGCCGGTGGTGGCCGCACACTTGAGCTGATCCGCCGAGTCGAAAATGATGGCACACTAGGACCACTTGAGCGGGCGCGCGGCCTCAAGCTTGGGGAGCGCCGCGTTCACCTCGCGAGTGAACCGTTTGAAGATGCGCTGAGAGGCTGGGGCCTGGGTGCCGCCCAAGATGCAGGCGATTGCACGCGGCTCCTGGAAGCCCCCAGCCCCCTCGTCCTGATGATGGTTGTTGTTCCTTCTTAGCGTCAGTGGAGGAAGACCGGCGTTGCCTTGGGGGCGATCCTCACGAGGCTGGTCCCTCCAGGGCCCCCTCGCGAGGATGGTCCTGCCAGCGGTCCTCATGAGGCCCGTCGCGCCATTCCTGGCGCGGGCCACAGTCGTCCCAGCGTCCGCATCCTCGTCCTCCTCCACGGCCGTAACCCCGGTCACTGTGCTCGGGGCGTCGACCGTAGCATCCCTCGCATAGGGCTCGGAGCTCTTAGCAGTCACTGATGTTGTGGGTGTTCAGGTTGTGGAACACGCAGAACGGTCAGATGTTCTTGGATGACTCGGGCTGATCTCTGCCCCATTTGGTGTCGGGCTCCGGAGCTAGCACTACCGCTTCCTTACGCTTCACGTCCTTGGCCTTGGCTTTCTTCTCCTCTGTGCCTGCGGCTGGCAGCTCAAGGAGGGAAAGGCGCCCCTCCTCAGCTCTCGCGCACTTGGTCGCCAGGTTGAACAGCTCCTGAGACGTGCAGAGCTCCTCATGGATAGCGAGCTCTTCCTTCATCTTGACGTCACGGATGCCATCAGAGAATGCGGAGATGATGGCCTCATCCGTGACCTTGGGGATCTTGAGGCGGGTGCTGTTGAAGCGCTGGATGTACTTCTGGAGGGTCTCCCCTGGTTGTTTCTTGATGCGGCGCAGGTCGTTCGCGGCCAGCGGGCGGTCGTGAGTGCCCTGGAAGTTGGCGATGAAGCGGTCGCGCATCTCGTCCCAGGAGGAGATCGAGTCGTGCTGCAGGTTCAGGAGCCAGTGCGGGCCCCATCCTTGAGAGCCATGGGGAACCAGTTCACCATGACTTTCTCGTCGCCGTTGGCTGCTTCGATGCTCAGCTCATAGAGCTGCAGGAACTCTGCGGGGTCGGCGGTGCTGTCGTAGCGCGGAGGCAGATCCGGCTTGAACTTGCCTAGCCAGGCGACGCTGCGCAGCTCGGGGGTGACGGCGCGGCAGCCGGCCATGGTTACTTTGGCCCGCTTTGGAGGTGGAGCTTGGTCTTGTCGATGTCTGCGTGGCGCCACCGCAAGCGGCGCATGGTCTTGACGAGGCGACGTGGGAAGTGCGGGTGCAGCTTCACGCGGCCTTGGGATTTCTTGGCAAGTTCTCTCTTCGCATGCAGGCACCGGTCGTGGCGCGTCGCACCGCGGGGCCGCACGCCTTTGTGCCAAGGCGCCGTCTTTGGGCTGGGGTGGTGGAGGCGCGCCTTGGGCCTCATCATCCGTGGCTGGCTGAGGGTGAGGCCGAGAGAGGGACGGCGCCAGGGAGCCCCCTGCGGCACGGACGAGCTCGGCGACGTGGTCACGCCACTCCTCGTAGAGGTCATCGACTGGGCGGTAGTGCAGGAGCTCATTTGCGGCGATGAGTGCGGCCCGCGCCTCCATGGGAGCGCGGTGTGCATGAGACGAAGAGCCGGCTGGGGCCAGCGATGGAGTGGCGGTGCGGCCGTCCAGCCGCACCGAGGGATGCAGCAAAGACGCTTGCTGCTAGTTCCCCACCGGGGCGGTGGTAGCGTTGGCGGCGGGAGACAGAGAACGACGTGGTGGCCCGCCATGGGAGCCGTGGTGGCCCGCCGACGTAGTGACAAATCCTAATCTCGATCTATGCCAACTCAACAAACACCTTCGGAGACACCTGTAGAGCATCTTTATAATCACCCAGTTACGTTGTGATGTTTGATAGCACACAAGGTGTTCCTCCAGTATTCGGGAGTTGCATAATCTCATAGTCAGAGGAATATATATAAGTCATGAAGAAAGCAATAACAATAAAACTAGATGATCATAATGCTAAGCTAACGGATGGGTCTTGTCCATCACATCATTCTCTAATGATGTGATCCCGTTCATCAAATGACAACACATGTCTATGGTCAGGAAACTTAACCATCTTTGATTAACGAGCTAGTCAAGTAGAGGCATACTAGGGACACTCTGGTTGTCTATGTATTCACACATGTACTAAGTTTCCGGTTAATACAATTCTAGCATGAATAATAAACATTTGTCATGATATAAGGAAATATAAATAACAACTTTGTTATTGCCTCTAGGGCATCTTTACTTTAGTCTCCCACTTCCACTAGAGTCAATAATCTATATTACATAGTAATGATTCTAACACCCATGGAGTCTTGGTGTTGATCATGTTTTGCTCGTGAGAGAGGATTAGTCAATGGGTCTGCAACATTCAGAACCGTATGTATCTTGAAAATCTCTATGTCTCCCTCCTTGACTTGATCACGGATGGAATTGAAGCGTCACTTGATGTGTTTGGTTCTCTTGTGAAATCTAGATTCCTTCGCCAAGGCAATTGATCTAGTATTGTCGCAAAAGATTTTCATCGGACCCGATGCACTAGGTATTACACCTAGATCGGATATGAACTCCTTCATCCAGACTCCTTCATTTGCTGTTTCCGAAGCACCTATGTACTCCGCTTCACACATAGATCCCGCCATGATGCTCTGCTTGGAACTGCACCAACTTACAGCTCCACCATTCAATATAAATACGTATCCGGTTTGTGACTTAGAGTCATCCGGATCAATGTCAAAGCTTGCATCGATGTAACCATTTACGACAAGCTCTTTGTCACCTCCATAAATGAGAAACATATCCTTAATCCTTTTCAGGTATTTCAGGATGTTCTTGACCGCTGTCCAGTGATCCACTCATGGATTACTTTGGTACCTCCCCGCTAAACTTATAGCAAGGCACACATCAGGTCTAGTACACAGCATTGCATACATGATAGAACCTTAGGCTGAGGCATAGGGAATGACTTTCATTTTCCCTCTATCTTTTGCAGTGGTCGTGCATTGAGTCTGACTCAACTTCACACCTTGTAACACAGGCAAGAACCCTTTCTTTGACAGATCCATTTTGAACTTCTTCAAAACTTTATCAAGGTATGTGCTTTGTGAAAGTCCAATTAAGCGTCTTGATCTATCTCTATAGATCTTGATGCCCAATATATAAGCAGCTTCACCGAGGTCTTTCATTGAAAAATTCTTATTCAAGTATCCTGTTATGCTATCCAGAAATTCTGTATTATTTCCAATCAACAATATGTCATCCACATATAATATTAGAAATGAAACAGAGCTCCCACTCACTTTCTTGTAAATACAGGCTTCTCCAAAAGTTTGTATAAAACCATATGCTTTGATCACACTATCAAAGCATATATTCCAACTCCGAGAGGCTTGCACTAGTCCATAAATGGATCGCTGGAGCTTGCACACTTTGTTAGCACCTTTAGGATCGACAAAACCTTCTGGTTGCATCATATACAACTCTTCTTTAAGATATCCATTAAGGAATGCAGTTTTGACATCCATTTGCGAAATTTCATAATCAAAAAATACGGCAATTGCTAACATGATTCGGAGAGACTTAAGCATCGCTACAGGTGAGAAGGTCTCATCATAGTCAACTCCTTGAACTTGTCGAAAACCTTTTGCAACAAGTCGAGCTTTGTAGACAGTAACATTACCGTGAGCGTCAGTCTTCTTCTTGAAGATCCATTTATTCTCAATTGCTTGCCGATCATCGGGCAAGTAAGTCCACACTATGTTCTCATACATAGATTCCATCTCAGATTTCATGGCCTCAAGTCATTTCGCGGAATCTGGGCTCATCATCGCTTCCTTATAGTTCATAGGTTCGTCATGGTTAATTAACACGACCTCCAGAACAGGATTACCGTACCACTCTAGTGCGGATCATACTCTGGTTGACCTACAAGGTTCTGTAGTAACTTGATCTGAAGTTTCATGATTATCATCATTAGCTTCCTCACTTATTGGTGTAGAGATGATGGCAGCTAGAACTACATCGGTATTTCCCCGGAGAGGGAGGGATGATGTAGCAAAGCGAAGGTAGAGTATTTCCCTCGGTTATGAAACCAAGGTATCGAATCAGTAGGAGAACCAAGAAATACAACGTAAACAACACCTGCACACAAATAACAACACCTCGCAACCCGGCGTGTTAAAGGGGTTGTCAATCCCTTTCGGGTAACGATGCCAGAAATTGGTGTGTGACGGTAAAAAGGTTGTAATAGATTGGATAAATAGATCACAAATAAAATAAAGTGCAGCAAAGTATTTTTGTATTTTTTCTTTAATAGATCTCAAAATAAAAGCAAGGAAAAAGTAGATCGCAAAGGCAAATATATGAGAAATAAGACACGGGGGCGTAGGTTTCACTAGTGGCTTCTCTCAAGAAAAATAGCAAACGGTGGGTGAACAAATTACTGTTGGGCAATTGATAGAACTTCAAATAATTATGATGATATCCACGCAATGATCATTACATATGCATCATGTCCAATATTAGTAGACCGACTCCTGCCTGCATCTACTACTATTACTCCACACATCGACCTCTATCCAGCATGCATCTAGTGTATTAAGTTCATGGAAAACGGAGTAATGCAATAAGAACGATGACATGATGTAGACAAGATCCGTTTATCTATATGGCGGTAGATATAGATCTCGTCTTTTTATCCTTAGTAGCAACAATACATACGTGTCGGTTCCCTTTCTGTAACTGGGATCAAGCACCGTAAGATCGAACCCACTACCGGTCAAATCTTCCCATTGCAAGATAAATAGATCGAGTTGGCCATACAAAACCCAAATATCGAAGAATAAATACGAGGCTATAAGAGATCACGCATAAAAGAGATCAAAGAAACTCAAATACTTTCATGGATATAAAAACATAGATCTGATCATAAACTCGAAGTTCATCAATCCCAACAAACACACCACAAAAGAGTTACATCATATGGATCTCCAAGACACCATTGTATTGAGGATCAAGAGAGAGAGAGATGAAGCCATATAGCTACTAACGACGGACCTGAAGGTCTACAAAGAACTACTCACGCATCATTGGAGAGGCACCAATGGAAGTGGTGAACCCCTCCGTGATGGTGTCTAGATTGGATCTGGTGTTTCTGGACTCTGCGGCAGCTGCATGAATATTTCGTCGACTCCCCTAGGGTTTTGGGAATATTTGGGTATTTATATAGCAAAGAGGCGGTCTAAGGGGCACCCGAGGTGGCCACAACCCACCAGTGCGCGCCAGGGTAGCCCCAACCCATCAGGGCGCGCCAGGGCCTCCTGGCGCACCCTGGTGGGTTGTGCCCCCCTCAGGGCACCCCCCAGGTGCAACCAAGGCCCATTGCCTTCCTTCTAGCCCATAAAAAATCTCCATAAATTTTCGTGGCATTTGGACCCCGTTCGATATTGATTTTCTGTGATGTAAAAAACATGGAAAAAACAGCAACTGGCAGTTGGCACTATGTGAATAGGTTAGTACCAAAAAATGATATAAAATGACTATTACTAAGAATCAAGTTTATTTTGTCCAATGATCTTCATGAAAGTTTTTATTATATCCTTCTTGGACATCTATCACTTTGGGACTAATTTTCATGTGTTGCTTTTCATAAGCTCAAACAAATATAAGTGAAGATCATGAGGATAATATTTCTTTCTCTCAAATTTGTTTAAGTGAAGCAAGAGAGAATTTCTTGAAAATTTTACTAACTCTAAAGTAAATCTAAGTGAAGCAAGACATCATTTCTTCAAAAAATACTAAAGCACACCATGCTCAAAAAAGATATAAGTGAAGCACTAAAGCAAGTCCATTGCTCATGAAAAATTTAAGTGAAGCATAGAGAGCAATTCTAACAAGTCATGACATAATTTTGGCTCTCTCAAGTAGGTGTGCCTAGCAAGGATTAATGACTTAAGACACAAAATAACACAAGCAAAGACTCATATCGTACAAGACGCTCCAAGCAAAACACATATCATGTGACGAATAAAAATATAGTTTCGAGTAAAATACCAATGGTCGTTAGAAGAAAGAGGGGATGTGATAAGTCTCCGTCGTATCTACTTTTCCAAACACTTTTGCCCTTGTTTTGGACTCTAACTTGCTTGATTTGAATGGAACTAACCCGGACTGACGTTGTTTTCAGCAGAATTGCCATGGTGTTATTTATGTGCAGAAACAAAAGTTCTCAGAATGACCTGAAACTTCACGGAACGCCTATTTGGAAATAATAAAAAATCCTCGCAAAAGATGAAGACCAGGGGTCCCACACCCTAGCCACGAGGGTGGGGGCGCGCCTGCCCCCCCCCCTCCCCCAGGGCGCGCCCCCTACCTCGTGGGCCCCCTGGAGCTCCTCCGACCTCAACTCCAACTCTATATATTTGCTTTCGGGGAGAAAAAATCAAAGAGAAGGATTCATCGCGTTTTACGATACAGAGCCGCCGCCAAGCCCTAAAACCTCCCGGGAGGGCTGATCTAGAGTCCGTTCGAGGCTCCGGAGAGGGGAATCCGTCGCCATCATCATCATCAACCTTCCTCCATCACCAATTTCATGATGCTCACCGCCGTGCATGGGTAATTCCATCGTAGGCTTGCTGGACGGTGATGGGTTGGATAAGATTTATCATGTAATCGAGTTAGTTTTGTTAGGGTTTGATCCCTAGTATCCACTATGTTCTGAGATTGATGTTGCTATGACTTTGCTATGCTTAATGCTTGTCACTAGGGCCCGAGTGCCATGATTTCAGATCTGAACCTATTATGTTTTCATCAATATATGAGAGTTCTTGATCCTATCTTGCAAGTCTATAGTCACCTATTATGTGTTATGATCCGTTAACCCCGAAGTGACAATAATCGGGATACTTACCGGTGATGACCATAGTTTGAGGAGTTCATGTATTCACTATGTGTTAATGCTTTGGTTCGGTACTCTATTAAAAGGAGGCCTTAATATCCCTTAGTTTCCACTAGGACCCCGCTGCCACGGGAAGGTAGGACAAAAGATGTCATGCAAGTTCTTTTCCATAAGCACGTATGACTATATTCGGAATACATGCCTACATTACATTGATGAATTGGAGCTAGTTCTGTGTCACCCTAGGTTATGACTGTTACATGATGAACCACATCCGGCATAATTCTCTATCACCGATCCATTGCCTACGAGCTTTCCATATATTGTTCTTCGCTTACTTACTTTTCCGTTGCTATTGCTATCATCACTACAAAATACCAAAAACATTACTTTTGCTACCGTTACCCTTTGCTATCGTTACCACTACTATCATATTACTTTGCTACTAAACACTTTGATGCAGATATTAAGTTTCCAGGTGTGGTTGAATTAACAACTCAGCTGCTAATACTTGAGAATATTCTTTGGCTCCCCTTGTGTCGAATCAATAAATTTGGGTTGAATACTCTACCCTCGAAAATTGTTCCGATCCCCTATACTTGTGGGTTATCAAGACTATTTTCTTGCGCCGTTGTCAGGGAGCATAGCTCTATTCTTTGAGTCACTTGGGATTTATATCTTCTTATCATTATGAAGAACTTGAGAGATCCAAAAACCAAGATTTATCCCTCAACTACGAGGGGAGGTAAGGAACTGCCATCTAGCTCTGCACTTGATTCACCTTCTGTTTTGGGTAAGCTTGCGACACCTAAACCTGCTTCTGCCATTCGTTCTGATATGTCGCATGTTATTGATGATGCCACTTCTGCTATGCATGATACTTGTGATGAAACTACTTCTATGCTTGATACTACTTTGCCACTTGGTGAATTTCTTGATGAACAACTTGCTAGGGTTAGAGAGAATGAAAATATTGAATCTGATAATATTGATGAAAGTGACGATGAAGACTCTCCCTCTAATGAATATGAATCACCTGTTATTCCTGAGGGTTATGTTTTTGAAAACGAAGCTTCTTTAGCTATTTTAGCTTGCAAAAATAGATACGAACTCAAGAGGTTATTAGCTAAATGGAAGCAGCAATCTCTTAATGATAGAATGAAACCTGACCCTGCTTTTGCTACTTCACCTATCTATGTTACTGATAAGGATTATGAATTCTCTGTTGATCCTGATATAATTACTTTGGTTGAATCTGATCCTTTTCATGGCTATGAATCTGAAACTGTTGTGGCACATCTTACTAAATTAAATGATATAGCCACCCTGTTCACTAATGATGAGAGAACTCATTACTTCTATATCCTTAAAATATTTCCGTTCTCATTAAAGGGTGATGCTAAGATATGGTTTAATTCTCTTGATCCTGGTTGTGTGCATAGTCCCCAGGATATGATTTATTACTTCTCTGCTAAATATTTCCCTGCTCATAAGAAACAAGCTGCCTTAAGGGATATATATAATTTTGTGCAAATTGAAGAAGAGAGTCCCCCACAAGCTTGGGGGAGGCTTCTCAAGTTACTTAATGCTTTGCCTGATCATCCTCTTAAGAAAAATGAAATACTTTATATCTTTTATAATGGACTAACCGATGCTTCCAGAGATTACCTGGATAGTTGTGCTGGTTCTGTTTTTAGGTAAAGAACACCAGATGAAGCTGAAATTCTATTGAATAATATGTTGACAAATGAAAAAAAAATAGACACTTCCTGAGCCTATTCCTAAACCAACTCCGAAGAAGAGAGGTGTTCTATTTCTCAGTCCTGAAGATATGCAAGAGGCAAAGAAATCTATGAAAGAAAAAGGTATTAAAGCTGGAGATGTTAAGAATTTACCTCCTATTGAAGAAATACACGGTCTTAATTTACCGCCTGTTGAAGAAACATATGATCTTAATCCATTACCTATTGAAGAAGTACATGGTCTTGATAACCCGACACATGTAGTAAAGGTAAATTCTCTCTATAGATATGATAAAGCTGAAATCCCTCTTACTAAGTTTGATAGCCCATCCTTAGATGAGTTTGATAAATTTATGGTTAAGAAAGAAGACTTCAATGCTTATTTTGGTAGACAATTGAAATACAATTCAAATATGCTTGAACACTTGGGTGATTATATGGCTAATGTCAAAGGTGAACTCAAACTTATTAGTAAACATGCTTCTATGGTTACCACTCAAGTAGAACAAGTACTTAAAGCTCAAAATGACTTGCTCAATGAATTGAATAGTAAGAATAATGATTATGTTGTTAGAGTGGCTACTAGAACTGGTAGAATGACTCAGGAACCTTTGTATCCTGAAGGCCACCCTAAGAGAATTGAGCAAGATTCTCAGAGAAATAATATAGATGCACCTAGTCCTTCTAAAAGGAAGAAAAAGAAAAATGATAGGACTTTGCATGCTTCTAGTGAACCTGTTATTGATACACCTAAGAATCCAAATGATATTTCTATTTCTGATGCTGAAACACAATCTGGTACTAAACCTAAAACTAGTGATAATGCTAATGATAATGTTCATGATGATGCTCAACCTAGTAATGATAATGATATAGAAATTGAACCTGTTGTTGATCTTGATAACCCACAATCAAAGAATCAACATTATGATAAGAAAGACTTTGTTGCTAGGAAACATGGTAAAGAAAGAGAACCATGGGTTCAGAAACCCATGCCTTTTCCTCCCAAACCATCCAAGAAAAAGGATGATGAGGATTTTGAGCGCTTTGCTGAAATGACTAGACCTATCTTTTTGCGTATGCGATTAACTAATATGCTTAGAATGAATCCTTATGCTAAGTATATGAAAGATATTGTTACTAACAAAAGAAAGACACCAGAAGCAAAAATTTCCACCATGCTTGCTAATTATACTTTAAAGGTGGAATACCTAAGAAATTAGGAGATCCCAGAGTACCCACTATACCATGCTCCATTAAAAGAAACTATGTTAAAACTGCTTTATGTGATCTTGGAGCCGGTGTTAGTGTTATGCCTCTCTCTTTATATCGTAGACTTGATTTGAATAAGTTGACACCTACTGAAATATCTTTGCAAATGGCTGATAAATCAACTGCTATACCTGTCGGTATTTGTGAGGATGTGTCTGTTGTAGTTGCAAACATTACTATTTTAACGGACTTTGTTATTCTTGATATTCCCGAGGATGATAGTATGTCTATTATTCTTGGAAGACCCTTTTTGAATACTGTAGGGGCTGTTATTGATTGCACTAAAGGCAATATCACTTTTCATGTTAATGGTAATGAGCATACGGTACACTTTCCGAGGAAACAACCTCAAGTTCATAGTATCAACTCTATTGGAAAACTTCCATCGATTATATTTGGAGGTTTTGAATTTCCTCTTCCTACTGTCAAGAAGAAATATGATATTCTTATTATTGGGGATGTGCATATCCCCGTTGAGGTAACATAGTGTTATTCGAAATTTCTCCGGTTCCATGTTATTCGGAATGAGTTCATTAACAAGACTTGATCAACCTTGTTAGTGGATTCCTTTTGATGAGCATGAGATGGATGAAACTAGAAGGCACAACCTTCTGTACCCTCCTCTTACTTTCTGTTATTCATATTAAATAAACTAAAAATAAGTATTTTCCGTCTGTTATCTGATTTATGCGTGCAATATAAAATACCCCGAAAATAAAAGTTCTCCAAATGCCCTGAAATTTAAATATGATTTTTTCTGAAATATTTGAAAATATTTGGCACTGAGAACACAACACGGGGGGCATCCACCTGGCCACGAGGGTGGACGGCACGCCCTAGCCCCCTGGGCGCCCCCTGCCTCGTGGGCCCACCGTGGCCCTACTCCACTTATTCCTGCACCCACACACTTCTTCTTCCTCCCACAAACACGAATATCCAGCTCAAGCACGAGTTCTAGCTCATTTTGCTGTGATTTTTGATCTCCTTGCTCAAAGCACCTCTCACAAAACTGCTTGGGGAGATTGTTCCTTGCTATGTGACTCCTCCATTGGTCCAATTAGTTTTTGTTCTAGTGCTTTATTCATTGCAAATTTTTGCTGCTTAGGTGACCCTGTTCTTGAGCTTGCATGTTAAATTTATATGGTCCCAAGTAGTTCTAATGCATGATATAGGCTCTAGGCACTTGTAGGAGTTGTTGCTATCAGTTTTGTTGAGCTTGGCTCACTTTTGTTTGAAGTTACTAAAAATTTCAGAATTTTTCAGAAAATAATGAAGAGATTTTTGAGGGGCTCATCGAGCCGAAGCTCGAAGGAAAAACAAAATGGAAAAGCAGAGAGGCCCAAATATAATCTTCCTCGCACCGCGGAGGTTCGGCCGTGTGAATGGCCTTCCGATGATTTCTTGAGAGCAGCCGGGATTTATGATGATTATGATGAATTGGCTGAGAATGCGGGCCTTACCGCCTTCCTCCACGACCAACGTGCACAGTATCTCTTACTCACCAATATCTTTATGTAGCACTTTCATTTCCATGCTAGGATCTCACCACCTACGGTGGAATTTTATTTATATGATGAGCATAAGGAGATGTCACTTTATGATTTTTGCCGGATTTGTTTGATCCCTTTCTAGGGCACGATAGAGGAACCACACCGCGGTGATGTGGATGGGTTTATTGATACCATCACTGTAGGGGAAACGAGGAAGGTTTCCGATGCACGAATCACTAGCATACATTTTCCTGTTTTACGCTACTTTGCAATATTTGCTAGTCGTTGCTTAATTGGTCATGGAAACTGTGGAAACCTTAGTGTTCCTGATATTGTTATTTTGTTCCATAGTTTATTCTGTGATAACTCTGTTAGTATGGGCGGTATTATTGCTAAACGGTTAAGTCCGGACTATACAAAGGGCCCCAGCTTTGGAGGCATCTATGCTTCATGCCTAGCTGCACATTTTAACATACCTATTAGGCATTATGAGAAGAAAGAAAATTTGCTGCCCACTGTTTATCTAGATTATAAGAGTATGGTGGCACACGATTTTATTGTTAAGAATAGGGAACGGGAGCTTAAATACAAATTGTTCTTTCATAAACATCATCCTAAGACTATTACCCTGCCTGCTCCTTCCTTGTTTGATTTATCTACAGGCCAGTACCTTGTTCCGTTAGAGGCTATTCACGCCTACCGAAACCCTACATCAGCCACAGATCCAGAGTCGGAACCACAAGTTGATCCTCCACGACAATCTAATTACCATTGTGATCCAAAAATGATTTCCAACCAGTGGCAGTCAGAGTCTTCTTCTTCGTAGTACGACCCCAACTATTACTATGGATATCCGCCAGGACAACCGTGGCCATAGACCAACTTAGGCCAAAAGCCTAAGCTTGGGGGAGTACGTATTTCCCACCGACATTACATTCATGTTCACACACTCATTGCTAGATGTCGGTGCTCATACTTTTTCATTGTATCATCCATGCTAGTTTATTTTCCTTTTTATGCTTTCTTCTTGTGTGTTTAATAAACCTTAAGAAAAACCAAAAAAAATTAGTTGTAGTTTTTAATTAGTTTACTTTCCATGCTTGTAGTAGTAATTAAAAAGAAAACCCAAAAAGATTCATGTTCTTCTTTTGCTAGTTGGGAGTTTTCCCGTGTAAATAGTTTTATTTCTTTTCTTTTCTTTGGGGGTCGATAGGAGAAGACCATAACTAAACTGTTGAAGTGGCTCTTATATGCATTATTGTTGATCTGACAAAAGAGCCCATACTGCCTTGTCTTCTCCTGTTTATTGAATGCTTGCAGATTCCAGCTTAGTCCAATGCACATGCACTGTTATTATTACTCACATCGTTCGGTCGTGCAAGTGAAAGGCAATTATGACGATATATGATGGACTGACTGAGATGAGAAAAGCTGGTATGAACTCGACCTCTCTTGTTTTTGTAAATATGATTAGTTCATCGTTCCTGATTCAGCCTATTATGAATAAACATGTTTGCAATGACAACTAGAGATCATAGTTTCTTGTGCCATGCTTGATTAGCTAGGAGCTTATAATGGTTTACCTTGCGTGCCAACATGCTATTAAAATGGTTGTGATGTGGTATGATAGGGTGGTATCCTCCTCTGAATGATTTAAGTGACTTGACTTGGCACATCTTCACGCATGTAGTTGAAACAAAATCAACATAGCCTTCACGATATTTATGTTCATGGTGGATTATATCCTACTCATGCTTGCATTCGGTGTTGATTAACTTTAATGCATGTTCATGACTGTTGTCGCTCTCTAGCTGGTCTCTTCCCAGTCTTTTGCTAGCCTTCACCTGTACTAAGCGTGAATACTGCTTGTGCATCCAACTCCATAAACCCCAAAGTTGTTCCATATGAGTCCACCATACCTACCTATATATGGTATCTACCTGCTATTCCAAGTAAATTTGTATGTGCCAAACTCTAAAACCTTCAAATAAACATTCTGTTTTGTATGCTTGAATAGCTCATGTATCAACTAGGGTTGTCCGTATCTTCCATGTTAGGCGGGTTATTCTCAAGAGGAGTGGACTCCGCTCCTCACTCACGAGAAAATGGTTGGTCACCGGGATGCTCAGTCCCATGCTTTAAGCAAACTAAATCAAAATAATTGCAAACAAAACTCCCCCTGGGACTCTTGTTAGTTGGAGTCACTCGTTGTTTCGACCAAGCCATGGATTGATGCTTGTTGGTGGAGGGGGAGTATAAACTTTACCATTCTGTTTGGGAACCGCCTATAATGTGTGTAGCATGGAAGATATCGCCATCTCTTGGTTGTTATGTTGACAATGAAAGTATACCGCTCAAAATATTATTCACCTCTATTTCAAAACCGAGCTCTGGCACCTCTACAAATCCCTGCTTCCCTCTGCGAAGGGCCTATCTATTTACTTTTATGTTGAGTCATCATCCTCTTATTAAAAAGCACCAGTTGGAGAGCACCGCTGTCATTTGCATTCATTACTGTTAGTTTACATTGAGTATGACTTGACTGGATCTATTTTACCATGAATTACAATGTCTAGTCAGTCCTTGATCTTTAAAGGTGCTCTGCATTTATGTTTTGCGGTCTCAGAAAGGGCTAGCGAGATACCATCTTGTTATATCATATTATGATTGTTTTGAGAAAGTGTTGTCATCCGAGATTTATTATTATTGCTTTCTAGTTGATTATGCCATTGATATGAGTAAACATGAGACCTATGCGTTATTGTGAATATGGTTAGTTCATAATCTGTGCTAAAAACTTGAATGCTGGCTTTACATATTTACAAACAACAAGAGGAAACAGAGTTTGTAAAAGTTTTTCTTTATCACTTTCAGTTTGTCAACTGAATTGCTTGAGGACAAGCAAAGGTTTAAGCTTGGGGGAGTTGATATGTCTCCGTCGTATCTAATTTTCCAAACACTTTTGCCCTTGTTTTGGAGTCTAACTTGCATGATTTGAATGGAACTAACCCGGACTGACGTTAGTTTCAGCAGAATTGCCATGGTGTTATTTATGTGCAGAAACAAAAGTTCTCGGAATGACCTGAAACTTCATGGAACGTCTATTTGGAAATAATAAAGAATCCTTGCAAACGATGAAGACCAGGGGCCCACACCCTAGCCACGAGGGTGGGGGCGCGCCTGCCCCCCTCCCTAGGGCATGCCCCCTACCTCGTGGGCCCCGTGGAGCTCCTCCGACCTCAACTCCAACTCTATATATTTGCTTTTGGGGAAAAAAATCAAAGAGAAGGATTCATCGCGTTTTACGATACAGAGCCGCCGACAAGCCCTAAAACCTCCCGAGAGGGCTGATCTGGAGTCCGTTCGAGGCTTCGGAGAGGGGAATCCGTCGCCATCATCATCATCAACCTTCCTCCATCACCAATTTCATGATGCTCACCGCCGTGCATGAGTAATTCCATCGTAGGCTTGCTGGACGGTGATGGGTTGGATGAGATTTATCATGTAATCGAGTTAGTTTGGTTAGGGTTTGATCCCTAGTATCCACTATGTTCTGAGATTGATGTTGCTATGACTTTGCTATGCTTAATGCTTGTCACTAGGGCCCGAGTGCCATGATTTCAGATCTGAACCTATTATGTTTTCATCAATATATGAGATTTCTTGATCGTATCTTGCAAGTCTATAGTCACCTATTATGTGTTATGATCCATTAACCCCGAAGTGACAATAATCGGGATACTTACCAGTGATGACCGTAGTTTGAGGAGTTCATGTATTCACTATGTGTTAATGCTTTGGTCCGGTACTCCATTAAAAGGAGGCCTTAATATCCCTTAGTTTCCGCTAGGACCCTGCTGCCACGGGAGGGTAGGACAAAAGATGTCATGCAAGTTCTTTTCCATAAGCACGTATGACTATATTCGGAATACATGCCTACATTACAATGATGAATTGGAGCTAGTTCTGTGTCACCCTAGGTTATGACTGTTACATGATGAACCGCATCCGGCATAATTCTCTATCACCGATCCATTGCCTACGACCTTTCCATATATTGTTCTTCGCTTATTTACTTTTCCGTTGCTATTGCTATCATCACTACAAAATACCAAAAAACATTACTTTTGCTGCCGTTACCCTTTGCTATCATTACCACTACTATCATATTACTTTGCTACTAAACACTTTGCTGCAGATATTAAGTTATGAGGTGTGGTTGAATTGACAACTCAGCTGCTAATACTTGAGAATATTTTTTGGCTCCCCTTGTGTCGAATCAATAAATTTGGGTTGAATACTCTACCCTCGAAAACTGTTGCGATCCCCTATACGTGTGGGTTATCAGGATGCCACTCGGGAGCATCCCCAAGCTTAGTTGGTTTCCAATTTTTGGATAATAGCTTGGGATGCCGGGGCATCCCCAAGCTTAGGCTCTTCTATCCTTTATTCCTTCATCCATCGTAAGATAACCCAAAACTTGAAAACTTCAATCACACAAAACTCAACAAAACCTTCGTGAGATCCGTTAGTATAAGAATAATAAATCACTACTATAAGTACTGTATCAAACCAATTCATATTTTGTTTTTGTATTATATCTACTATATTCCAACTTTTCTATGGCAAAAACTCATCAAACAAAACCATAGAGCCATCAAAATAAGCACACAACACAAAGAAAACAGAACCTGTCAAAACAGAATAGTCTGTAGCAATCTGACTATTTTGAATACTTCTGTAACTCCAAAAATTGTGAAAAGTTAGGACGACCTGAGAAATTTGTATATTAATCTACTGCAAGTGGAATGGTATTTTATCGCTCTCTGGTAAAAAATTAAAATTATTTTCTTGAGCGTAAATGTTTCTGTTTTTTCAGCAAGATCAAACAACTATTGCCCAAGAAGAGCCTAAAGGCTTTACTTGGCACAAACACTAATTAAAACATAAAAACACAATTATAAGAGTAGCATAATTATGCTAACACTCAAGAACAGAAAGCAAAAAAGCAAAAATAAATTTTATTCATTGGGTTGCCTCCCAACAAGCGCTATAGTTTTACGCCCTTAGTTAGGCATAAGATTTCAAAGATGCTCACATGAAAGATAATAATTGAAACACAAAACAGAGCATCATGAAACATGTGAAAAACACATTTAAGTCTAACATACTTCCTATGCATAGGGATTTTGTAGGAAAACAAATTGTCAAGATAAGAAATATCTACCATATGCAAAGGAGACGAATCAAACATTCACAATCTCAATACAACGAGAGGAAATTTAATAAAATGAAAATTTATACAACCATATTTCCCTCTCTCAAAATAATTATATGTAGGATCATTATCAAATTCAATAATATAACTATCACATAAAATTTTCTCTTTATGATCCATATGCATGCAAAGTTGACACTCTTCCAAAATAGTGGGATTATTTTTAGCTAAAGTTAACACTCTTCAAAAGCCACTTTCAATATTATTGCAAACATATTCATCATGAGGCTTAAATAAATTTTCAAGATCATAAGAAACATTATCACCCCAATCAAGATCATTGCAATAAGTAGCGGTGTAACATCCCAAATTTCAATTTGGAATGTTATACACTAGATCATCATGCATATCATATTTTCTTGCATTTTGGTTGATCCTAGAAATTTCCCGCAACTCAAGGACCTTCGGAGAGAGTTGGAGATTTCGTTATTTTCATATTTGAGTTTTCTCCAATTTTGAAAAGAGGATCATTTGATTTATTTATTTAATCTTCAATTATTTTCCTATATCAAAAATATAAGAGAGGGAATAATATGACTTTCCCAAAATTGAGGAAAAATGAAGATTTAATAAATAGATCAAGTTTTGGTTTTGCCGGAGTTTTATTTTGCATTTTATTTGGATAGGGAAAAATGCGCGTTTTCGAAAATTGCATTTTAGGCCCGGAGAAAAGTTCATTTTGTTCAGCTCATTTTTAGGAGTCGGGGAAAATTTACTTTAGATTTTTCAGAGTTCGTTTAGTTTCTTTTTCCTTTTGTTTTCTGCGCGCGTAACCATTTAAAAAAAAGGAGCAGCGCCTGGGCCAAGGCCCAGCCGGCCGGCCAGGCCAGCCGCCAGCCCTAGCCGCGCGCGCCAGGCGCCAGGCAGGCGAGGCCGCTGCCGCCTCTTCGCTCGTAGCCAAGTCCCAGCGGGACTTAGGTCGGTAGCCCCCTCCCCTTTCCTTTGTTTCGTTTTCCTTTTTCCTCTCTATTTCTTGTCCCCTACCCCAAGTCTCCTCACCCCTCACCTATATAAATACCCCAACACCCCCCCCTCTAAACCCATCAAATCAAACCCCAAGCCCTCCACCGCACCCCACCCCGCGCCCTACACCCGCGCCGCGCCACCCCACACCCCCGCCGCCACCGCCCTTTAGCCGCGCCGCCGCCGCCTTAGCCCGCCGCCGCCCGGAGCCTCTTCGAGGTAGCCGCGCCTCTCTTTTTCCTCCCCGGTCCGGTTTTTCCTAAAAGAACCGTTCCGTTTTCTCTCCGATTTCTTTTCTTTTTCTTCCGATTTTTGTTTCGGTTTTCTCCCGAAACCCTAGATCGGTTTTCCGTTTCTTTTTCGGTTTCTTTTCCGAAAACCCTAGATCGGATTTCGTTCTTCCTTTGGACCGTTCGCCGGACCGTTCGTCCTAACGAACGTGATCACCGGATTCTTCTAGGTTAACGAACGTCCGTTCGTTCAACCGTTCTTCTTTTCTTTCTGTCGGATTTATTCCGCGATCGTGATCTCAGATCCGATCTTCTTTCTAGTCTTTCTTCTCGTTTGTTTATCGGAATCAGGTGATTCAAGCGCCTGGAGTTTCGTCTCGAAACCGCCGTTCTGTCTAATCAACTTAAACAAGTTTTTGCCCCGGTAAAATTTGACCTAGTTTCAACTTGCTAGAACCGAGTTGTTTTCTTCCGCCGTTTGTTTTCCGTTTCTTTGTTTGGTTCGTTCTTTCTTTGCAACCGGAGTTCTTATGTTGAACTTTCTGGTTCGTTCTCTTGTTCGAGTTTTACCTGTGCATTAGATGAGTACTTATTGTGTGCTTGTTGTTTGTCTGCGATAGATCACCCGGATTGCGCCGCCTGTTACTTCAAAACCCTAGGACTCGCGGATCATCAGCAAGGCAAGTAACACTTTGATCATACCTTTTCTACAACCCATGTTTTATTGCATTAGATCAATCCTCTCACATTGCATGATTAGGATCTAATTAAATTGTGGGATGGGAAGTAGATGAGGTAGTACCTATCACCTGTACTATTATGAAACCTTTGGGAGTTACTTCTACGTTTGCTTATTATGCCATGCTATGCTAGTAGACGTGGATTGGGTGAGTGATATCCATGACAGATGTGAGTTGATAATTTCAATGGTTTATCTAAGGTGGCAACTTAAACACACATCTGGGTGGATTGAGGCACCTGATGTCTATCAAGACTTGCCTGTTTTTTTTGGACCGCCACCCAGGCTCAAAGGGATCATAAGATCTTTCATGCTATAAACTTCCTTGTGCAGCCACAAGCCATTATGGGCTCTGGCATAGTTGATTAAGTCGTGCGAACTCTTACGGGTAGACTAGCAGATGTAGGGGAAAGTAGGTGTACCGGTCTAACCACATGTAAGGTGCTAGCGCTTCTGAAAGACTGTGTCTCGGTCCTCCGTCTTCTCAAACACCATGTAGTGCGAGAAACCAAACGGAGGTGATCGAGTCTTGTGGGGAAAAGTGCGCAAACCTCTGTAGAGTGTACAAACTAATCATGATTAGCCATGTCCCCGGTTATGGACAACTTGAGTATCTAGTACTTGAATATCATGTGAATCTCAACATGTTACTTCTAATTAATGTTGTTGGGTTTTAATTGTACTTTTAATTGGGATTGAGAATGCTGTCAACCATTCTCAATGTTTCACAACCACCTTGATAGTTAAACAAATTTATTCCTTTGCAGTAGGGAAAACTGGCTTTACGCAAAACTGTAACCATAGAGCTTTCCACCAGCCATATATGCATATAGTATAGCTGTTTCATTCCATTACTCTCTATGTGTTACATTGCCAGCATATTCCATGTGCTGACCCGTTTTCGGGCTGCAACTTCTCATGTTGCAGACTTTTCAGACGACAAGTAAGGTGTTTTTAGGTCGTGGTTCTATACTCAGTGATGCCGCTGGAGTTGATGGACCCATTTATCTTCCAAGTCTTCCGCTGTTTTCCACACTAGATGGCCTTAAGTCATACTTACTGTAATAAGTTCTCTTTTGAGACAACGATGTAATAAGTGTGTGATTGCCACTCTGCTATAAATCCTTCGATGTACTATGTGGTGTCAGCATTACTGATCCAGGGATGACACCTGAGCACAGAGCGCTTGATCCATTCGGGTCGGGTCACGACAGAGATGGTATCAGAGCACACGCTGACTGTAGGACACGACCACTAAGTTAAAGCCATAGATCACCATTCTCTTCTCATTTTCTAACTCCTCATCTTTTCTACTCTTTTAGGATGACGAATGCGAAGATTAAGTACGCTCTACCGGATGAAGGCACACCATTTGGATTTCACTTGAAGGAAGTCACCAAGTACCTGAACATTGGATTACCAAGCTTCATGGGAACCTTCAACGCCACTCTGCCTGAAGAGGAGCGCTGGAAGATTCAAGCTCACGTTTCGGGAAGGACATTCACGCAAATCACGAAGCCCATAGATAGTGTTCTCAATGCACCAACCTGGAGTCTGGGAAGGAGCATGGCAGCTCATATCACCATAGGACGCATTGGAGAAGTTTACCAAGAAGACCTCAAGGACACTATCTACCAGATTTGCGGACGCCGAGATGAACAATGGGAGTTAGTCAGCACCAAAAAGGATAGATCCATTGCATCTTTCATCCAGGAGTTAAACCAGCACATTCGACGCCACGAGAACCAGATGTGCAATGATATGATAGAGTTGAAGAATGCGAAGGCAAGGATCATCGAGCTAGAAGGAGAACTGAAGTCTACACGCAAGGACTACATGGACGAGATCGTAGCTCTAGCAAGACACAATGGCGATCTTAAGCAGGAGATTGAAGAACTCAAGAGGAAGTTAGGATCCAAGGAGGAAGACGAGTACGTCGCATGTCCGGACAACTACATCATCGTTGACGACACCGATTCGGATCCAAGTGAACCTGACTTTGAAGACGAAGCTGGAGCAGATATCATGGAGTCTTCCACCGGTTCAAATTTCTAGATGACCACCAGATAGTAGTAGTATTCCCCCCTGTAAACATTATAGTCGAGCACTTTTGCGATAGTTTTAGACCGTTTGTAAGCCCTTGTTTGATTGATTGAAGTGATTTTGTGTGCATTTGCTCATGTGCATTGGGGTAGTGTTTTCCCTTTAGACCTCACTCTATTCTTAATTCTCGTCTTTTCTAAAACCCTCAGATGCCTCCGAGACGTGACAATGGATTTCCACCGGAGCTCACTCAGTTGATCCAGCAGCAGAATCAATTGATGCAGATGTTAGTCCAGAACCAGCAGAACAACAACAACAACCCGCCACCACCATCACCTGTTGACCACTTAGCCCGTTTCCTTAGGCTGAATCCACCGGTGTTTTCCAGTAGCACCGAGCCAATAGTAGCAGACGATTGGCTCCGCAAGATAGGAAGGGAGTTGACCACTGCAGGATGCACGGATGGTGAGAAAGTGAAGTTTGCCGCTCACCAGCTTGACGGACCCGCGGCAGCATGGTGGGAGAATTTCACAGCCACTTACCCAGTTGACACTCTCACGTGGGATCAGTTTCAGCAAGCTTTCCGCACTGCCCATGTTTCAGCAGGAGCTATGGCCATGAAGAAGCGCGAGTTTCGCAACTTACGCCAAGGAGGAAGGACAGTTGGCCAGTACGTTGACGACTTCAGCAAGTTAGCACGTTATGCCCCAGACGACGTTGCTACGGATGCAGCTAAGCAGGAGAAGTTTCTGGAAGGATTGAATGATGAGCTAAGCATGAAGTTGATGGTAGCGAGTTTCAACAACTACCAGGAGTTGGTAGATCGTGCCATCATGATTGAAGGGAAGCAACAGCAGATTGAGAACCGTAAGAGGAAGTATGGACAGGGGAAGTATAACCCTGGAGCCCAGCAGAAGCCCCGTTTTACCCCTAAACCGGGATTTCAGTTTCAGCATACCCATGGAGGAGGTAGCTCGCACAACCATAATGGCCACAAGAATGGTAATGGGAATGGAGGAAGCAACGGCCAGAACCGGACCACCCCATCGACCCCAACCAAGAGAGATCTGAGTCAAGTCACTTGTTTCAAGTGTTCCAGGACCGGACATTATGCAAATGAATGTCCCAAAGGCCAGAATGGGAATGGCAATGGAAGCTCTGGGAAGAAGCCGAACCCTTTCAATAGGGGACAGGTGAACCACGTTAATGTGGAGGAGGTTGAAGATCAGCCCAATGCAGTAATAGGTAAGTTTTTGGTTAAGTCATTTACTGCACTCGTTCTTTTTGATACTGGTGCATCGCATTCATACATATCAAGGGGATTTGTGGAAAAGTATAGCCTGCCCACTAGGATTCTTAAAACACCTATGCTAGTAAGCTCACCAGGAGCAGAGTACATGGCCAGACAAGGATGTTTTCAAGTGCCATTAAGTATAGGAAGGCATGTTTTCCCAATGGATTTAATTATTCTGGAATCCCAAGGTCTGGATGTGATTCTTGGTATGGATTGGCTGTCGATGTATGGAAGAAACATCGATTGCGCCAGTAAGATAATTTTGCTTACCACACCAAAAGGAAGAAGGATCAAGTATGTATCCCGGCATGTGCCAAACAGGACACAAGTAAATTCCTTATCAGGAGTTGTGCAGGAGGAAGTACCAGTGGTAAAGGATTTTCCTGATGTATTTCCTGAGGAATTGTCAGGCATGCCATCGGACAGAGACATTGAGTTTTCGATTGAGTTATTGCCAGGCACTGGGCCAATATCGAAGAGACCATATAGGATGCTAGCAAAGGATTTGGTGGAAATTAAGAATCAGATTAAGGAGTTATTGGATAAAGGTTACATTCGCCCAAGTTCTTCGCCTTGGGGATCACCCGTACTTCTAGTGGAAAAGAAGGATGGAGCATTAAGGATGGTTGTAGATTATCGGGGATTGAATGAAGTAACCATCAAGAACAAGTACCCACTGCCAATGATCAATGATCTGTTTGATCGGTTGCAAGGAGCTAAAGTGTTTTCCAAGATCGATTTGCGATCAGGGTACCATCAATTGAAGATTCGAGAGCAGGACATACCTAAGACAGCTTTTACCACAAGATATGGATTGTATGAGTATACCATTATGTCATTTGGATTGACTAACGCATCTGCCTATTTTATGAACCTGATGAACAAAGTGTTTATGGAGTTTTTGGATAAGTTCGTCGTAGTGTTCATCGATGATATTCTGGTTTATTCAAAGAATGAAGAGGAGCATAAGGAACATTTGCGTTTGGTTTTGGAGAAACTAAGGGAACATCAGTTATACGCCAAATTCAGCAAATGTGAGTTTTGGTTGAAGGAAGTTGGATTCCTCGGACACGTTATATCCGGAGAAGGTATAGCAGTTGACCCCACAAAGGTTGAGGCCGTAACCGAATGGGAAGCACCAACAACAGTTGGAGAGATCCGGAGTTTTCTTGGACTCGCAGGATACTACCGGAGATTCATTGAGAATTTTTCAAGGATTGCAAAGCCTATGACTGAATTGTTGAAGAAGGATACTAAGTTCAAATGGACTGAGGAATGTGAGGCTAGTTTCCAGGAATTGAAGAAACGTTTGGTCACCTCACCAGTATTGATCTTGCCAGATCAGACTAAGGATTATGAGGTGTATTGCGACGCTTCACGTCGAGGACTTGGAGCAGTGCTTATGCAGGAAGGGAGAGTTGTTTCGTATGCTTCACGGCAACTGAAGCCTCATGAGTTGAATTATGCCACGCATGATTTGGAGTTAGCAGCCGTAGTGCATGCATTGAAGACGTGGAGACATTTCCTCATTGGAAATCATTGTGAGGTGTACACGGATCATAAGAGTTTGAAGTGCATTTTCACTCAGAAGGAGTTGAACCTCCGACAAAGGAGATGGTTGGAGCTCATCAAGGATTATGACATGAGATTGCATTACCATCCCGAAAAAGCTAATGTAGTAGCTGACGCATTGAGCCGTAAGAGCCATGTCAATACCCTAGTGACGGGGAAAATACCAAAGGAGTTAGCAGAAAACCTTCGTGAGCTATGTTTGGGAATAGTTCCGAAAGGCTATGTAGCAGCATTGGAGATTCAGTCAACATTGATGAATAAGATCAGAGAAGCTCAGAAATCTGACAAGGAGATTGCTGCTATAAAAGAGAAATTGAGCGAAGGAAAAGCAAAGGGATTTCGTGAGGATGAGCACGATACCTTATGGTTTGAGGACCGTGTTTATGTGCCCAATGACCCGGAGATCAGGAAGTTGATTTTGCAAGAGGCACATGATTCACCGTATTCGATTCACCCAGGGAATACCAAGATGTATTTGGATTTAAAGGAAACATTCTGGTGGACCGGAATGAAGAAGGATATTGCAGCATATGTAGCAGTTTGTGACGTATGTCAGAGAGTAAAGGCAGAGCATCAGAAGCCAGCAGGATTGTTACAACCATTGCCGATACCCGAATGGAAGTGGGATAAGATAGGCATGGATTTTATCACAGGACTACCCAGGACGAAAGCAGGCTATGACTCGATATGGGTAGTAGTTGATCGTTTGACGAAGGTAGCACATTTCATTCCAGTTAAGACCACTTACACCAGTGCTAAGTTGGCAAAGATATACATGACTAGGATCATTTGTTTGCATGGAGTTCCAGGAGTATCGTATCAGATAGAGGAACCCAGTTTACCTCAAAATTTTGGAATCAGTTGCATGAAACTTTAGGAACGAGACTAGAGTTCAGCACAGCTTTTCACCCACAGACGGATGGACAGACCGAGAGAGTCAATCAGATTTTGGAGGATATGCTGAGAGCTTGTGCACTAGATTATGGATCTAGTTGGGACGATAACTTGTCGTATGCGGAGTTTTCTTATAACAACAGTTACCAAACCAGTTTGAAGATGGCACCTTTCAAAGCTTTATACGGAAGAAGGTGCAGGACACCGTTGTCATGGGACGAAGTTGGAGACCGTCAATTCTTTGGACAAGATTTGATTAAGGAGTCTGAACGGAAAGTTAAGTTGTTTCGCGATAGGCTAAAGGTAGCCCAGTCCAGGCAGAAGAGCTACGCAGATTCTAAACGCAAGGAGACAGTTTACGAAACCGGAGACAGAGTTTATCTTCGAGTATCCCCA
This sequence comes from Triticum urartu, assembly GCF_056163025.1. Taxonomy (NCBI): domain Eukaryota; kingdom Viridiplantae; phylum Streptophyta; class Magnoliopsida; order Poales; family Poaceae; genus Triticum; species Triticum urartu. The sequence goes on along the minus strand of NC_141876.1, from coordinate 458,824,297 downwards.
CTTCGAGGAGTTAAGCGCTTTGGAGTTAAGGGAAAGTTAGCACCGCGTTTCGTTGGACCGTACAAGATCTTGCAACGTATGGGAGAAGTCGCTTATAAGTTGGAATTACCAGAGGGACTGTTAGGAGTTCATGACGTATTCCATGTTTCTCAGCTGAAGAAATGTCACGCCGAGATGGCGGAGGTACCGCTAAGAGATACCGTGCCACTCGAAGCGATTCAGTTGAAAGACGACTTAACGTATGAGGAGAAGCCAGTCAAGATTCTCGATTATGCCAGCAGAGTTACCCGCAGCAAGGTTATCAAGTTTTGCAAAGTTCAGTGGAACCACCACACAGAGGATGAAGCCACCTGGGAAAGAGAAGAAGATTTGCTCAAGGACCACCCTCACCTATTTTCTAGCCAACCCGAATCTCGAGGGCGAGATTCATCTTAAGGGGGGTAGGTTTGTAATATCCCAAGTTTTCAATTTGGAATGTTATACACTAGATCATCATGCATATCATATTTTCTTGCATTTTGGTTGATCCTAGAAATTTCACGCAACTCAAGGACCTTCGGAGAGAGTTGGAGATTTCATTATTTTCATATTTGAGTTTTCTCAAATTTTGAAAAGAGGATCATTTGATTTATTTATTTAATCTTCAATTATTTTCCTATATCAAAAATATAAGAGAGGGAATAATATGACTTTCCCAAAATTGAGGAAAAATGAAGATTTAATAAATAGATCAAATTTTGGTTTTGCCGGAGTTTTATTTTGCATTTTATTTGGATAGGGAAAAATGCGCGTTTTCAAAAATTGCATTTTAGGCCCAGAGAAAAGTTCATTTTCTTCGGCTCATTTTTAGGAGTCGGGGAAAATTTACTTTAGATTTTTCGGAGTTCGTTTAGTTTCTTTTTCCTTTTGTTTTCTGCGCGCGTAACCGTTTTTAAAAAAAAAAGAGCAGCGCCTGGGCCAAGGCCCAGCCAGCCGGCCAGGCCAGCCGCCAGCCCCAGCCGCGCGCGCCAGGCGCTAGGCAGGCGAGGCCGCCGCCGCCTCTTCGCTCGTAGCCAAGTCCCAGCAGGACTTAGGTCGGTAGCCCCCTCCCCTTTCCTTTGTTCCGTTTTCCTTTTTCCTCTCTATTTCTTGTCCCCTACCCCAAGTCTCCTCACCCCTCACCTATATAAATACCCCAACACCCCCCCTCTAAACCCATCAAATCAAACCCCCAGCCCTCCACCGCACCCCACCCCGCGCCCTACACCCGCGCCGCGCCACCCCACACCCCCGCCGCCGCCGCCTTAGCCCGCCGCCGCCCGGAGCCTCTTCGAGGTAGCCGCGCCTCTCTTTTTCCTCCCCGGTCCAGTTTTTCCTAAAAGAACCGTTCCGTTTTCTCTCCGATTTCTTTTCTTTTTCTTCCGATTTTTGTTTCGGTTTTCTCCCGAAACCCTAGATCGGTTTTCCGTTTCTTTTTCGGTTTCTTTTCCGAAAACCCTAGATCGGTTTTCGTTCTTCCTTTGGACTGTTCGCCGGACCGTTCGTCCTAACGAACGTGATCACCGGATTCTTCTAGGTTAACGAATGTCCATTCGTTCAACCGTTCTTCTTTTCTTTCTGTCGGATTTATTCCGCGATCGTGATCTCAGATCCGATCTTCTTTCTAGTCTTTCTTCTCGCTCGTTTATCGGAATCAGGTGATTCAAGCGCCTGGAGTTTCGTCTCGAAACCGCCGTTCCGTCTAATCAACTTAAACAAGTTTTTGCCCCGGTAAAATTTGACCTAGTTTCAACTTGCTAGAACCGAGTTGTTTTCTTCCGCCGTTTGCTTTTCGTTTCTTTGTTCGGTTCGTTCTTTCTTTGCAACCGGAGTTCTTAAGTTGAACTTTCTGGTTCGTTCTCTTGTTCGAGTTTTACCTGTGCATTAGATGAGTACCTATTGTGTGCTTGTTGTTTGTCTGTGATAGATCACCCGGATTGCGCCGCCTGTTACTTCGAAACCCTAGGACTCGCGGATCATCAGCAAGGCAAGTAACACTTTGATCATACCTTTTCTACAACCCATGGTTTATTGCATTAGATCAATCCTCTCACATTGCATGATTAGGATCTAATTAAATTGTGGGATGGGAAGTAGATGAGGTAGTACCTATCACCTGTATTATTATGAAACCTTTGGGAGTTACTTCTACGTTTGCTTATTATGCCATGCTATGCTAGTAGACGTGGATTGGGTGAGTGATATCCATGACAGATGTGAGTTGATAATTTTAATGGTTTATCTAAGGTGGCAACTTAAACACACATCTGGGTGGATTGAGGCACCTGATGTCTATCAGGACTTGCCTGTTTTTTTTTGGACCGCCACCCAGGCTCAAAGGGATCATAAGATCTTTCATGCTAGAAACTTCCGTGTGCAGCCACAAGCCATTATGGGCTCTGGCATAGTTGATTAAGTCGTGCGAACTCTTACGGGTAGACTAGCAGATGTAGGGGAAAGTAGGTGTACCGGTCTACCCACATGTAAGGTGCTAGCGCTTCTGAAAGACTGTGTCTCGGTCATCCGTCTTCTCAAACACCATGTAGTGCGAGAAACCAAACGGAGGCGATCGAGTCTTGTGGGGAAAAGTGCGCAAACCTCTGCAGAGTGTACAAACTAATCATGATTAGCCGTGTCCCCGGTTATGGACAACTTGAGTATCTAGTACTTGAATATCATGTGAATCTCAACATGTTACTTCTAATTAATGTTGTTGGGTTTTAATTGTACTTTTAATTGGGATTGAGAATGCTGTCAACCATTCTCAATGTTTCACAACCACCTTGATAGTTAAACAAATTTATTCCTTTGCAGTAGGGAAAAACTGGCTTTACGCAAAACTGTAACCATAGAGCTTTCCACCAGCCATATATGCATATAGTATAGCTGTTTCATTCCATTACTCTCTATGTGTTACATTGCCAGCATATTCCATGTGCTGACCCGTTTTCGGGCTGCAACTTCTCATGTTGCAGACTTTTCAGATGACAAGTAAGGTGTTTTTAGGTCGTGGTTCTATACTCAGTGATGTCGCTGGAGTTGATGGACCCATTTATCTTCCAAGTCTTCCGCTGTTTTCGACACTAGATGGCCTTAAGTCATACTTACTGTAATAAGTTCTCTTTTGAGACAACGATGTAATAAGTGTGTGATTGCCACTCTGCTATAAATCCTTCGATGTACTGTGTGGTGTCAGCATTACTGATCCAGGGATGACACCTGAGCACAGAGCGCTTGATCCATTCGGGTCGGGTCGCGACAAGCGGACATGACAAAACAAGCATCCCCAAGCTTGGGCTTTTGCATATTATTAGCACAATTGATATTAATAGAATTTATAGTAAAATTATTGCAATCATGCTTTTCGTTCAAGGAGCTATCATGAATCACTTCATAAATTTTTTCATCACAATTTTCAGATTCACGATTCTCAAGCAAAGCTTCATAAAGATAATTTAGTGCACTCAACTCACTAGCAATTGGTTCGTCAAGATTGGATCTTTTAAAAAGATTAGCAAGTGGATGGGGATCCATATCAATAGATTTTTAGCAAGCGAAGATGCAAGCATATAGAAGGCACATGGCAACACAAGCAAACATGAGGTTTGACGAAAAGAAAGGCGAACGAAAAAGAGGGTGAATAAAACGGCAAATTTTTGTGAAGTGGGGGAGAGGAAAATGAGATGCAAATGACAAATAATGTAAATTGCGAGGAGATGAGATTTGTGATTAGGAACCTGGTTATGATGAAGATCCTCCCCGGCAACGGTGCCAGAAATTCTCCTTGATGGCAGCTCGAACTACGTCGGTATTTCCCCGGAGAGGGAGGGATGATGTAGCACAGCGACGGTAGAGTATTTCCCTCGGTTATGAAACCAAGGTATCGAACCAGTAGGAGAACCAAGCAACACAACATAAACAGCACCTGCACACAAATAACAACACCTCGCAACCCGACATGTTAAAGGGGTTGTCAATCCCTTTCCGGTAACGGCGCAAGAAATTGGTGCGTGACGGTAAAAAGGTTGTAATAGATTGGATAAATAGATCACAAATAAAATAAAGTGCAGCAAAGTATTTTTGTATTTTTGGTTTAATAGATCTGAAAATAAAAGTAAGGAAAAAGAAGATCGCAAAGGCAAATATATGAGAAATAAGACCCGGGGGCCGTAGATTTCACTAGTGGCTTCTCTCGAGAAAAATAGCAAACGCTGGGTGAACAAATTACTGTTGGGCAATTGATAGAACTTCAAATAATTATGAAGATATCCAGGCAATGAACATTACATAGGCATCGTATCCAAGATTAGTAGACCGACTCCTGCCTGCATCTACTACTATTACTCCACACATCGACCGCTATCCAACATGCATATAGTGTATTAAGTTCATGGAAAAACGGAGTGATGCAATAAGAATGATGACATGATGTAGACAAGATCCGTTTATCTGTATGGCGGTAGATATAGATCTCATCTTTTTATCCTTAGTAGCAACGATACATACGTGTCGGTTCCATTTCTGTCACTGGGATCAAGCATCGTAAGATCGAACCCACTACCGGGCACCTCTTCCCATTGGAAGATAAATAGATCGAGTTGGCCAGACAAAGCCCAAATATCGGAGAATAAATACGAGGCTATAAGAGATCACGCATAAAAGAGATCAAAGAAACTCAAATACTTTCATGGATATAAAAACATAGATCTGATCATAAACTTGAAGTTCATCGATCCCAACAAACACACCGCAAAAGAGTTACATCATATGGATCTCCAAGAGACCATTGTATTGAGGATCAAGAGAGAGAGATGAAGCCATCTAGCTAATAACTACGGACCCGAAGGTCTACAAAGAACTACTCACGCATCATCGAAGAGGCAGCAATGGAAGTGGTGAACTCCTCCATGATGGTGTCTAGATTGGATCTGGTGTTTCTGGCTCAACGGCGGCTGGATGAATATTTCGTCGACTCCCCTAGGGTTTTGGGAATATTTGGGTATTTATAGAGCAAAGAGGCGGTCTGGGGGCACCCGAGGTGGCCACAACCCACCAGGGCATGCCAGGGCCTCTTGGCACGCCCTAGTAGGTTGTGCCCCCCTCGGGGCACCCCCCAGGTGCAACCAGTGCCCATTGCCTTCCTTCTGTCCCATAAAAAATCTCCATAAAGTTTCATGGCATTTGGACTCCGTTTGATATTGATTTTCTGTGATGTAAAAAACATGGAAAAAATAGCAAGTGGCGCTTGGCACTATGTCAATAGGTTAGTACCAAAAATGATATAAAATGGTTATAAAACATCCAAGATTGATAATAAAACAACATGGATGAGGGAGTCCTGGATTAGGGGGTCTCCGGACAGCCGGACTATCTCCCTAGGCCGGACTATTAGACTATGAAGATACAAGAGTGAAGACTTCGTCTCGTGTACGGATGGGACTCTACTTGGCGTGGAAGGCAAGCTAGGCAATACGGATATGGATATCTCCTCCTTTGTAACCGACCTTGTGTAACCCTAACCCTCTCCGGTGTCTATATAAACCGAAGGGTTTTAGTCCGTAGGACAACAATCACAACATACAATCATACCATAGGCTAGCTTCTAGGGTTTAGCCTCTCTGATCTCGTGGTAGATCTACTCTTGTACTACCCATATCATCAATATTAATCAAGCAGGACGTAGGGTTTTACCTCCATCAAGAGGGCCCGAACCTGGGTAAAACATCATGTTCCCTGCCTCCTATTACCATCCGGCCTAGACGCACAGTTCGGGACCCCCTACCCGAGATCCGCCGGTTTTGACACCGACATTGGTGCTTTCCTTGAGAGTTCCTCTGTGTCGTCGCCGTTAGGCTTGATGGCTCCTACTATCACCGATAGTGATGCGGTCCAGGGTGAGACTTTTCTCCCCAGACAGATCTTCGTATTCGGCGGCTTTGCACTGCGGGCTAATTCGCTTGGCCTTCTGGAGCAGATTGAAATCTACGCCCCTGGCCGTCAGGTAAGATTTGGAAGTTTGAACTACACGGCCGACATCCGCGGAGACTTGATCTTCGACGGATTCGAGCCACAGCCGGGCGCGCCGCACTGTCACGATGGGTATGACCAAGCTCTGCCGCTGAAAAGTACCCCAGAGGCCGCACCCGCATCAGCTCCGACCCTTAGCTCGGAGCCAACTGCGCCAATCGAGGATGGGTGGTTAGACACCGCATCAGGGGCTGCAGTCTCAATGGCGATCGAGCCAAACACCTGCCTAACCCTTTGCGCAGCCCGTGACTCCAAAGTGTCGGACTCTTTTCCGGACTCCGAACCATCCGCGCCCCTGCCAATCGAATCCGATTGGGCGCCGATCATGGAATTCACCGCGGCGGATATCTTTCAGCACTCACCCTTCGGCGACATTCTGAATTCACTAAGGTCTCTCTCTTTGTCAGGAGAGCCCTAGCCGGACTATGGCCAATAGGATTGGGATGCGGACGACGAAGAAATTCGATGCCCACCCACCACCCACTTTGTAGCCACTGTCGATGATTTAACCGACATGCTCGACTTCGACTCCGAAGACATCGATGGTATGGACGACGATGTAGGAGACGAACATGAACCAGCGCCTATAGGGCACTGGAAAGCCACCTCGTCGTATGACATATACATGGTGGATACACCCAACGAAGGCAATGGCGACGAGATAGCGGAGGATGACCCCTCCAAGAAACAACCCAAGCGCCGACGTCAGCGGCGCCGCTCTAAGTCCCGCCAAAGCAAAAGTGGTGATACCGGCACAGGAGATAATAACACTCCGTATAGTGCCGAAGACAACAACAATCCCCTCCAGCAAGATTTAGAGCAGGAGGATGAAGGAGCCAGCTCTCCTGAGAGAGCGGCAGACGGAGAGGAGGAGGATGACAATTACATCCCCCCCCTCCGAAGACGAGGCAAGCCTCGGCGACAATGAATTCGCCGTCCCAGAGGATCCCATCGAACAAGAGCGCTTCAAGCGCCGGCTTATGGCCACAACAAATAGCCTGAAGAAAAAGTAGCAACAGCTTCAAACTGATCAAGATCTGCTAGCTGACAGATGGACTAAAGTCCTCGCAGCTGAGGAATATAAACTCGAGCACCCCTCCAAGAATTACCCAAAGTGCAGGTTACTACCCCGACTGGAGGAAGAAGCGTATGATACGGCTGATCGGCCACCTCGTGGCCACGATAGAGAGGCATTCCAGCCAAAAGCTCAGCCTCCACCCAGACGCCATTCAAATAAAAAGGCATGGGGACATACGCCAGACCTGCAAGACATATTGGAGGACAAAGCAAAGCATGCAAGATCGATCTACGGATCACGACGGCGCACCACTCTGCGAGACGATAAACGTCACGCCGGATACAGTAAAAGTAAATCCAGCCGGGCCAAACACAGCGGGCAAGACCCATTCGAGCTGCGTCGCGATATAGCCCAATACAGAGGCGTCGCACACCCCTTATGCTTCACAGACGAAGTAATGGAACATCAATTCCCAGAAGGTTTCAAACCTGTAAATATTGAATCATACGACGGCACAACAGATCCCACAATATGGACCCTGGTCCTAGACCCAATCATTGACGGATTTCACCTCATTCGAGTCCTTATGGATGGCGGCAGCAGCCTGAACCTGCTATATCAGGACACAGTGCGCAAAATGGGTATAGACCCCTCAAGGATCAAACCCACAAAAACGACCTTTAAGGGCGTTATTCCAGGTGTAGAGGCCCATTGCACAGGCTCAATCACACTGGAAGTGGTCTTTGGATACCCGGATAACTTCCGAAGCGAAGATTTAATCTTTGATATAGTCCCGTTCCGCAGTGGTTATCACCTGTTGCTCGGGCGAACCGCATTTGCTAGATTCAATGTGGTACCGCATTATGCATACCTCAAGCTCAAGATGCCAGGACCTCGTGGAGTTATTACAGTCAATGGAAACACAGAACGCTCTCTCCGAACAGAGGAGCACACCGCGGCCCTTGCAGCAGAAGCGCAAAACAGCCTTTCAAGGCAATCCACCAGTTCGGCGTTTCAAAACCCGGGCACCTTCAGGCGCGCTCGGAGCAACCGGCAAATAGATCGCCTAGCGCAATCTGAGCTCACATAGCAATGCGGCCCCCACCCCAGTCCCAGCCAAATGGTGAAACTCGTGCCGCGCGTACATAATTACGCATTAAAAATACCATGGGCACAGGTGGGGAGGGGGGCACAACTGCGGCACGCCCCAAGACGCGGCTTAAACCGCACTAGGGGCTTCCCGTTTAGTTATTTTTCTTTTTTTTTCAGGACCTTAATCTCTAGAAACACTGTCCGGCAGCACTATCGCTGAACACATGATGCAGCAACCAAGGAGGCAGATAGCTACGTCATACCACGGAACTCCCAGGTTGATTATAGTAACGAGCAAAATATTCCATTTAATATCATTCCTCAGCTCACCCTTGGAAGGGACATAGTCCTACTCTTTGCTTATCGCACTATCTGTATCACTCTGCTTTAACGCAATTTTTTTAATAATAAACAATGCATGACATTACGAATATTATTGCATTCTTGTTATATATGTGTGTGTGTGTGTGTTCATTAACGACGCCTTGCAACCGTACACTTTGGTACAGCCACTACACCAGGGGCTTACGTACCCCACAATATGGTGTGAAAAGTCCGAACACTTTCACAAGTGCGGCACCCCGAACTAATAGCATTATATGCATCAGCTCCGAATCATGTATTTGGTCAAATGTTGGGTTTGCCCAGCTCCTATGTTTTGGTACCTTACGTTCCGCTCTATCGGCTAAGGTAGCACTAGGAGAACTACTGCGATTGTGCCCAAGTTCTGCCGGGCTTAGCACCTCAGTAGAGAAAGCTAAAATTGACTGTCATGATAAGGCGAGAGACTGGTCGCTGTTCGGCGAGGTTTTTCGAGTCCCTAAAGACTTATGCCGCTTAGGGCGAGGGGCTGGCACAGTCCGGCTTACAGGCGTGTATCACGCCCCGAATTCGGCCTTCCGAATTCCAGGGGCTTCGCCGAAATTTAAAATTATAGAATTCTATGGCTAAGTGAGAGTGATAAAGCATTATTAGTCCGGTTGCCTTGTTCGTTGTGCTGAGCACCTCCCTCGACGGACCAAATATGGGAACAAGAGTGCTCAGGTTTATCCCGAACACCCCAGCACTCGTGGCATGGGGGCAGAAGCCGAGGACTATCCATCTCTCGGATTAGATAAACGGCCAAACAGAAGGTAATATTTTAAATTCACACAAGCGTTGCATAGCGCATATGAAACAAGCTTTCATCATACAGGATCACACGAGAAAGTTTACTCAAATATTACATCCTTCGAACATTCGTCCACTACAAGACGGGCACCCTTCAGGACACCCTCATAATAAATTTTGGGGGTGTGATGCTCCTTGCCCTACAGCGGCCCTTCCTTGATCAACTTCACAACGTCTAGCTTGGCCCACTGCACCTTCACATGGGCGAAAGCACGGTGTGCACCTTCGATGCAGACGGACCGCTTGATGACCTCCAGTCGTGGGCAGGCATCCACAAGCCGCCTCACCAGGCCGAAGTAGCTGTTTGGAAGGACGTCGCTAGGCCACAGCCGGACTATAAGGCCCTTCATGGCCTGTTCGGCCGCCTTGTGCAGCTCGACCAGCTGCTTTAGCTGGTCGCTCAGAGGCATTGGGTGTTTGGTCCCAGTATACTGAGACCAGAACAGCTTCTCCGTTGAGCTCCCCTCCTCGGCCTGGTAAAACTGCGCGGCATCGGACACGCTGTGGGGCAAATCTACGAATGCTCCTGGAGAGCTCCGAATTCGGGTAAGTAATCGTTAAGTTACTTTTACATGCTTGCTCTGCATATAGAATGCCTTACCCGCCGCTATCTTCTTCATTGCATCGACCTCCTGGAGGGCCTTTTGGGCCTTGGCCTTGGCACTCTTTGCGCTCTTGAGGGCCGCGGCAAGCTCAGACTCCCGTGTCTTTGAGTCAAGCTCCAACCCTCGTGCTTCGCCACGAGAGCCTGGAGCTCTTGCTGCAACTCGCCCACCCGAGCCTCATGCTTCTCTCGCTCGGTGCGCTCCTTGGCTGCTTTATCTTTGGCCTTGGTTAGCTCTTGCTTCAGGGTTGCCACCTCGGTCGTGGCCCCTGGCAAACACACGATGATCCTGTCATTTTGCAATCGCGTCCTCTTTTATATATACATATCTATAGACAGGGTATTACTTACCCTTGTTCTCCTCGGGCTGCCTCTTGGCAAGGCCGAGCTCTTTCCTGGACCCCTCGAGGTCCTGCTTCAGTACGGCGACCTCCGCAGTCAGTGCGGCGGATGCCAGCAATGAAGCCTGCATATGCATATTGACACAATTATTTTAGACTCCTGCGATATTTTTTGATCCTCTGTTCGGCTTTTCTTTGTGAACACCGAACAAAGCATCAGGGGCTACTGTCTATGCGGTAATATTTCTACTACATTTTAAAACACTTACCTCGAAGCCTGTTAGAAGGCTGGCACAAGCTTCAGTCAATCCGCTCTTGGCGGACTGAACCTTCTGGATCACCACACTCATGATAGTGTGGTGCTCCTCGCCGATGGAAGTGCTGCGAAGCGCTTCCAACAGACTGTCCGGCGCCTCTAGATGGACAGAGGTCACTGGCACAGGCGTCTTGCCCCTCTTAGAAGGAGGCCACCTGCCCGAGCCCGGAACCGCTGGAGGGTCCGGCGCGGTGTTCGGCTGAGGGCCGAACTCGGAGCTCTCAGGGGCCCCGTCCCCTCAGCTCCCGGAGTCCAGAAGGTCTCCTTGAGGCGTCTCCGGGACTGTCTCCTCTCAATCCGGTGCCTCTTGAGACAGCACCTCGGCATCGTCAGCAGGATGAGGGGAGGTGGCGGTCGGGACGGGATCGCTATCCATGTCCGACGAGCCCAGGGAGCCGTCCGATGATACATCGATGCTGGTTCGCGGCGGCCTGCATAATCATGTTCGGCGTTAAGGAAAGCAGTGCGACAAAGGAATTCTATGAGTTACTCTAGTATCCGAATACTTACGATCTCCCCGGGGGCTTGGCCCGGGGCAACCACTCGTCTTCACCCTCGTCGGCGGTGGTGGAACTATCCGGAAGGTGAGTCCTCCCCTTCTTGGACCCTTCGGCCTCCCCAGTTGGGGCGGCCTTCCTTTTCTTGTCTCCCCCGCCTGGAGGGGGAGCATCTTCTTCTTCATCCTCGTCTTCGGGGGAGGAGTGTGCCGCAGAGTTATCGGACGATGAGTCCGATAACACCTGGCGCCGGGAACTCTTTTGGGTTCCCTTGGCCTTCTTGGTCTTCTCCGGCACCTTGTAAGGAGCCGGAGTCAGCATCTCCGTCAGGAGAGCGCTCGGAGTGTCTTCGGGTAAAGGGGCCGGACAGTTAATCTGCCCCGACATCTCCACCCAGTCCTATCAAAGGCAGGGAGATTAGACCCCGCGCATAATTAAGATAGGGAAAATAAATGACCTACGGAACGTATGGAACTCACCGGACGCGCTAGGCGCTTTGCGCTTAGTCTGCGGTCCTCGGCGAGAGAAGGGGGGACCTCGGCGCCCTTGAACAGCGCCTTCCAGACGTCCTTGTGCGTCGTATCGAAAAGCTCGCTCAGAGTCTGGTGCTGGGCCGGGTCGAACTCCCACAAGGTAAAATCCCGTTGTTGACACGGGAGGGTCCGGCGGATGAGCATAACTTGGACTATGTTGACAAGCTTGAGCTTCTTGCTCGCCATGCTCCGGATACATTTCTGGAGTCCATCCAGCTCCACCGATGAACCCCACAAGAAGCCCTTCTCTTTCCAGGAAGTGAGCCGTGTTGGGAATCCGGATCGAAACTCAGGGGCTGCTGCCCATTTGGCGTCGCGCGGCTCAGTGATGTAGAACCACGCCGATTGCCATCCCTTTATTGTCTCCACGAAGGAGCCTTCGAGCCATATGACATTGGGCATTTTGCCCACCATGGCTCCGCCGCATTCTGCTTGTTGGCCTCGCACTACCTTCGGCTTGATATTGAAGGTCTTTAACCACAGGCCGAAGTGGGGCCGGATGCGGAGGAAAGCCTCACACACGACGATGCACGCCGAAATTTTGAGGATGAAGTTCGGGGCCAGATCATGAAAGTCCAGCCTGTAGTAGAACATGAGACCACGGACGAATGGATGGAGGGGAAACCCTAGTCCGCGGAGGAAGTGGTGAAGGAAAACTACCCTCTTGTGAGGTTCTGGGGTAGGGACGATCTGCCCCACAGCGGGCAGCCGATGCGCAATGTTCGCGGCTAAGTATCCGGCTCCACGCAGCTTTTTGATGTCTCCCTCCATGACGGAGGAGACCATCCACCTGCCTCCTGCTCCGGACATGGTTGGAGAGGGTTGAGGTGGGAAGTGTGGACTTGGGCGCTAGAGCTCGAGTGTGCGAAAACGGATGAGAAAAGGAGGAAGAAGGCGTGGATAGAAAGGTTAATCCTTATCCCTTTATATGGGCGGACGAAGCTAAGCGTCCCCACTTGCCTGGTAAAACTCGCTTATCCCCCAAGCGTCGCAATTGATGGCGCGGTTGGGTTACCCACGCCCGTATTGATGAGAATCCCGTAATAAGGGGACACGATCTCTGCTTTGACAAGACGTGTCAAAAAACTGCCTCGCGTTATGTGTGGGGCTGGTTAAAGGAAACGGTTCGAATAATCACCGGGCAATGACATAACGTCGTGCTGCCAAAACAAGCTAGCAAATTAGATCTGCGAAAATATTATTCTCTCTACGGTGGAATGTGGAACTTATTTTGCAGGGTCGGACACTATCCTCGTATTCAAATTCTTCTGTGATGTATTCGGAGAAGGAACCCACCTTGCAATGCCGAAGACAATACTGCGCGCCGGACTCGTCGTCATTGAAGCCTGGTTCAGGGGCTACTGAGGGAGTCCTGGATTAGGGGGTCTCCGGACAGCCGGACTATCTCCCTTGGCCGGATTGTTAGACTATGAAGATACAAGATTGAAGACTTCGTCTCGTGTCCAGATGGGACTCTACTTGGCATGGAAGGCAAGCTAGGCAATACGGATATGGATATCTCCTCCTTTGTAACCGACCTTGTGTAACCCTAACCCTCTCCGGTGTCTATATAAACCGAAGGGTTTTAGTCCGTAGGACAACAATCACAACATACAATCATACCATAGGCTAGCTTCTAGGGTTTAGCCTCTCTGATCTTGTGGTAGATCTACTCTTGTACTACCCATATCATCAATATTAATCAAGCAGGACGTAGGGTTTTACCTCCATCAAGAGGGCCCGAACCTGGGTAAAACATCGTGTCCCCTGCCTCCTGTTACCATCCGGCCTAGACGCACAGTTCGGGACCCCCTACCCGAGATCCGCCGGTTTTGACACCGAAAATGGAACAATCAAAAATTATAGATACGTTGGAGATGTATTAAGGGATCACTGGAACTGATTTCTGTGATGAACTACTTTCCAATTCGGGAGAAGGTACAATTACCTCATCATGTTCTACTTTCCTCCCACTCACTTCTTTTGAGAGAAACTCCTTCTCTAGAAAGGATCCATTCTTAGCAATGAATATCTTGCCTTCGGATCTGTGATAGAAGGTGTACCCAACAGTCTCTTTTGGGTATGAAGACACATTTCTCCGATATGGGTTTGAGCTTATCAGGTTGAAGCTTTTTCACATAAGCATCGCAGCCAAAAACTTTAAGAAACGACAACTTAGGTTTCTTGCCAAACCACAATTCATATGGTGTCGTCTCAAAGGATTTAGATGGTGCCCTATTTAACATGAATACAGCTGTCTCTAAAGCATAACCCCAAAATGATAGCGGTAAATCAGTAAGAGACATCATAGAGAGCACCATACCTAATAAAGTACGGTTACGACGTTGGGACACACCATTATGCTGTGGTGTTCCAGGTGGCATGAGTTGTGAAACTATTCCACAATGTTTCAAATGAAGACCAAACTCGTAACTCAAATATTCACCTCCACGATCAGATCGTAGAAAATTTATTTTCTTGTTACGATGATTTTCCACCTCGCTCTTAAATTCTTTGAGCTTTTCAAATGTCTCAGACTTATGTTTCATTAAGTAGATATACCCATATCTGCTCAAATCATCTATGAAGGTTATAAAATAACGATACCTGCCGCGAGCTTCAACACTCATCGGACCACATACATCAGTATGTATTATTTCCAATAAGTCAGTTGCTCGCTCCATTGTTCCGGAGAATGGAGTCTTAGTCATCTTGCCCATGAGGCATGGTTTGCAAGCATCAAGTGATTCCAAATGCCCATCAGCATGTAGTTTCTTCATGCGCTTTACACCAATATGACCTAAATGATAGTGCCAAAAGTAAGTTGCACTATCATTATTAACTTTGGATCTTTTGGCTTCAATATTATGAATATGTGTATCACTACAATCGAGATTCAACAAAAATATACCACTCATCAAGGGTGCATGACCATAAAAGATATTACTCATATAAATAGAAGAACCATTATTCTATGATTTAAATGAATAACCGTCTCGCATCAAACAAGATCCAGATATAATGTTCATGCTCAATGCTGGCACCAAATAACAATTATTTAGGTCAAAAACTAATCCCAACAGTGGATGTAGAGGTAGCGTGCCGACGCCGATCACATCGACTATGGAACCATTTCCCACGCGCATCGTCACCTCGTCCTTAGCCAATCTTCGTTTAATCTGTAGCCCCTATTTCGAGTTGCAAATATGAGGAACATAACCAGTATCAAATACCCAGGCGCTACAACGAGCATTAGTAAGGTACACATCAATAACATGTATATCAAATATACCTTTCACTTTGCCATCCTTCTTATCCGCCAAATACTTGGGGCAGTTCCGCTTCGAGTGACCAGTCCCTTTGAAGTAGAAGCACTCAGTTTCAGGCTTAGGTCCAGACTTGGGCTTCTTCCCTTGAGCAGCAACTTGCTTGCTATTCTTCTTGAAGTTCCCCTTCTTCCCTTTGCCCTTTTTCTTGAAACTAGTTGTCTTGTTCAACATCAACACTTGATACTCCTTCTTGATTTCTACCTCTGCAGCCTTTAGCATCGCGAAGAGCTCGAGAATTGTCTTTTCCATCCCTTACATACTATAGTTCATCACGAAGCCTTTATAGCTTGGTGGCAGTGATTGAAGAACTCTGTCAATGACACTATCATCAGAAAGATTAACTCCCAGCTGAGTCAAGTGGTTGTGGTACCCAGACATTCTGAGTATGTGTTCACTAACTGTTGGGGATATTACTACTGGAGGTAAACCGGACTTATATAGCCGGGTTGACTCCTTGAAGATTAGAAGCCCGTAAAGATGCAAGGATGATGGCGCTTCATGGAGGCCCAAGGCCCAAAGGCGGGTTAAAGCCTGTAAATGTAAACCGGCTTAGTCATGTAACTTGTATTGTAAGATAGGAAGGATAGAGACCGGACTGGATACGTTTATGATCCGGCTTCGGGACTCTGTAAACCGGCGGGCGTCAACCTATGTATATAAAGGGACGACCCGGCAGCGGTTTAGGGACAGACAACAACTCGAGAAGCCAGACAAAGCGGATTCGCTCCCTGGCCTTCGGAACCCTAGCAATACCAATCACAACTAGACATAGGCTTTTACCTTCCTCGAAGGGGCCGAACTAGTATAAAATTCCCCGTGTCCACTTGCCTGGTTTAACACCTTTAAGCTAACCCGTAGCGATGGCTCCACGACCAAGTCCTTTCACAAGGACATCTGTCGTGACAAACCCATGACAGTTGGCGCCCACCGTGGGGCCTGCGCATGGTGGTGTTGAGTTTTTGAGGGGACCTCTCTCAGGGATCGTAAAGCTCGTATATGTCAGATAAAAAAGCGCCGGCACGGAAAGTGCGCAAGATAACCCGGCGTGAGACAGCCTTGGATAGAGCCTCTAAATTCATCGTTCGTGAACAACGTTTTGGTTAACTTCGAAGCTGGTAGTGCGAGATCAGACATGGGAGATTTAGGGTTGCGCGTGTGGCCACACGTGACCAGGCGATCCGTCTGGATCGGGTTCCGCTGCCTTTGAAAGTCACCGAAACCAACAGGGAGGTTCCTTTCGCACCGCTGCCGAAATCCACCAAAGGCGTCTCGCTTTTCGGACGAAAGGCGAAACTCACTACAGCCGCGCGTGACTCCAAGTCTCGAGGGAATCAGCCACACCTTTTTTCCTAAAGTGAAGGCTGAGTCAAATCCAAGGAGTAGTATTTTGACCCGGAAACAGACTCCGAGTTTGCCTCAAGGCACCCGCCTCAGCCGCCGCTCAAGGCCACAAATGTTAAGGATTCGCTGGCCACCACTACAAGTTGAAAGAGGTATCTGTGATCAGTTCAATCGAAGATTCTGCTAAACAATTGTTGTACGCTGCTGCTGCAGTTGCACATCATATGGCAAGAATGGCAAAGATTACAACACCGGGTCGGACTGACGGATCAACAGGCCCAATCTCCAATCGCCTGGGTCTCTTCTGGCTGGTTTTCGCTTCCGCTCGGCAAGCTTCTGTTGTGTGTTGCCGCGATCCCAGGTCGCGGGCGCTGGGTCGTCTGTCTCCGTTGTTGCGGTTTCATCAAATCGCCGCCGAACTGTTGAGCCGCCGGTCTCTGCCGAGCCGCCCGCGCTCGAGTCCGAGCCGCCGGCGCCCCTCAGCCGCTGTGTCGAGTCGCCACGCTGACCCGCCCCTGCACCAACCAGCAGCGTTGAACCGGCCGCCCGCCCCTCACTCCCTCTTAGTCTGGCCTCAGAGCCGCCATGCCTCGACAGCCTCGTCTCACCTCTCCTGCAAGTCGCCGATGAAGGCTGGCATCCAAACACCTGTGGATTGTGATAGTTTTTTCAGTTACCGCAACATCGATGGTTTCAAGGTGTACAAGGCCTGGAGGTTAGTATGCCGATGAAGGGTACGGCAAAGGAGATACCTAGTACAGTGCATGCATATATGATGGATCAAAGGCCAATCTTCCTACAATAATGGAATAGGAGTCCAGCGGGCAAGTACCAAACTAGTAAAAATTGCAACAGGATTCAGTGTTCAATAATGGCCAAATTGCCGCTCCCACCGCGCCCTGACAGGAGAGCTTAATCAACATCAACCAAGCTGGCTTGCATTGCACCGTCTATTCTTATGTTTAGTGGTTTTTTCGGCTATACGTCTTCAAAAATTCCAGCTTGCGCCGCCGGCTCGAACCGCCAGCTGGGTTACTGATTTGGGACTCCTACCCGGGATCGTCTATTGCCTCACTGCGGTCGACCCCAACGGTCCGCTGGCTTATGCCACATCATAAAAATAAGCTAAGTCACTTTTATATTTAAATTTCATTTTTTCCAATCAATTAAATATATTCGGCACCTTTGAGTTAATCTCGGGGGCTATCGTTTCTTCTCATAAAGTTGAATCGTAAGGTTACCAAAGAGGACTATTTGCCACGATGCACAGTTCAAACATGGGTGCCCTACATATCAGCGAAATAAATTTACGTTCGTTCTTTACTAAGTCAGATGCAACTTGTAACTGACCAAGTAGTGGGTATGGTATTGTCAATCGACTCTGATGCCTATCATGGACTTTGTCAACCCTGAACATATCATATTCCATGAAAAAAGTCCATGCGAAAGCCTACTTAGTTGAGTCGAACGATTAACAACTTGAACACAAGTTGACCAAGTCATCAAATTTATTGTTTAATTTTGTTTTATACATCACGAATGGTGTAATGCATTCATGTGTTTTATTTCAGGAACAAAGAGCTTGAAGACGACTCCTCGAGTCGCCTCGAGCCTCGGGAGCTATCAAGCCAGAATTTGTAAAAAATGGACTTTGTTCGTTACCAAAACACAAGTTCAGAGACCCCCCGGGTTGTTAAAGGCCTAAACAAACCCGGCGCTCGGGGGCTACAGATGATATGCCTGCTATTGGGGTTGGAAAAAATTCAGAAATACCCGGCTTGGAGACATAATCCAGCCTGGGAGGACAACTCGGCAACATCAACGTCGACGCTTCATGACCCGGCAATCTCTTCATCCACATTTCGGCATCCATTACGTCAACGACCCGGAAAAAAAAGCTCCGCGTTCAAGGAAGACAAAAGCATCAAAAAAATCAAGATCTTCCGCCCGACTCTTCGAGTCACCCGAAAGCTTGGGGGCTATTGTTGTGGATATGGGACACGGGTATCCTCATGGAGGTAGGCCGTGGCCCATTATGGGAGGTGGCCCAGCAGGCTGACTTAAACAGTTTGAATAAGACCTGGATTGCTATCCATCTTGTAATAAAAAAGAGACTAGTCCTAATCCTACTAGGACTCTACATGTAAGCGAGCCCCTTCAACTTATATAAGGAGGGGCAAGGCTCCCAAGGGGGACAAGTTTAGACAGACAAATCAATAGCTTTCGAGATAGAGGTAGCGAAACCTCGCCCTTGTAACCGTGAGCTTTATCATCATCATATCAATGAAGCAGGATGTAGGCTTTTACCTCCACCGTGAGGGGCCGAACCTGGGTAAAACCTCGCGTCTCTTGTCCCGCTCAACCCCTCTCAAGCTACCACATAGATGCGTTGGCCTCACGACTAAGTCCTCACACTAAGACATCTGCCGTGACAATTCCACGACACTAACATAACTATTCTCCTCCATCTTGCAGCTATAGAACTTGTTGGTGACTTCATACCTCTCAACTCGGGCATTTGCTTGAAATATTAACTTCAACTCCTGGAACATCTCATATGCTCCATGATGTTCAAAACGTCTTTGAAGTCCCGATTCTAAGCCGTAAAGCATGGCGCACTGAACTATCGAGTAGTCATCAGCTTTGCTCTACCAGACGTTCATAACATCCGGAGTTGCTCCTGCAGCGGGTCTTGCACCTAGCGGTGCTTCCAGGACGTAATTCTTCTATGCAGCAATGAAGATAATCCTCAAGTTACGGACCCAGTCCATGTAGTTGCTACCATCATCTTTCAACCTAGCTTTCTCTAGGAACACATTAAAATTCAAGGGAACGGTAGCACGGGCCATTGATCTACAACAACAAAGATATGCAAAAACTATTAGGTACTAAGTTCATGATAAATTAAAGTTCAATTAATCATATTACTAAAGAACTCCCACTTAGATAGACATCCCTCTAGTCATATAAATGATCACGTAATCCATATCAACTAAACCATGTCCGACCATCACATGATATGGAGTAGTTTTCAATGGTGAACATCACTATATTGATTATATCTACTATATTGTTCACGTTCGACCTTTCGGTCTCAGTGTTCCGAGGCCATATCTTCATATGCTATGCTCGTCAAGTTTAACCCGAGTATTCTGCACGTGCAAAACTGGCTTGCACCCGTTGTATGTGAACGTAGAGCTTATCACACCCGATCATCACATGGTGTCTCGGCACGACGAACTGCAGCAACGGTGCATACTCAGGGAGAGCACTTATACCTTGAAATTTAGTGAGGGGTCATCTTATAATGCTACCGCCGTACTAAGAAAAATAAGATGCATAAAGGATAAACATCACATGCAATCAAAATATGTGACATGACATGGCCATCATCATCTTGTGCCTTTGATCTCCATCTCCAAAGCACCATCATGATCTCCATTGTCACCGGCTTGACACCTTGATCTCCATCGTAGCATTGTTGTCGTCTGCCAACTATTGCTTCTATGACTATTGCTACCGCTTAGTGATAAAGTAAAGCAATTACATGGCGATTGCATTTCATACAATAAAGCGACAACCATAAGGCTCCTGCCAGTTGCCGATAACTTTTTACAAAACATGATCATCTCATACAACAATTTATATCTCATCATGTCTTGACCATATCACATCACAACATGCCCTGCAAAACAAGTTAGACGTCCTCTACTTTGTTGTTGCAAGTTTTACGTGGCTGCTATGGGCTTCTAGCAAGAACCGTTCTTAACTATGCATCAAAACCACAACGATTTTTTGTCAAGTGTGTTGTTTAAACCTTCAACAAGGACCGGTCGTAGTCAAACTCGATTAAACTGAAGTTGGAGAAACAGACACCCGCCAGCCACCTTTCTACGAAGCACGTCGGTAGAACCAGTGTCATGAACGTGGTCATGTAATGTCGGTTTGTGCCGCTTCATCAACAATACTGTCGAATCAAAGTAAGACGTTGGTGGTAAGCAGTTTGACTATTATAGCCCACAACTCTTTGTGTTCTACTCATGCATATATCATCTAAGCATAGACCTGGCTTGGATGCCACTTTTGGGGAATTTAGTAATTCAAAAAAAAATTCCTACGATCACGCAAGATCTATCTAGGAGATGCATAGCAACGAGACGAGAGAGTTTGTCCACGTACCCCCGTAGACCGAAAGCGGAAGCGTTTAGTAACGCGGTTGATGTAGTCGAATGTCTTCACAATCCAACCGATCCAAGTACCGAATGTACGGCACACGTTCAGCATGATGACGTCCCTCGAGCTCTTGATCCAGTAGAGGGTCGAGGGAGAGTTTCGTCCGCACGACGGTGTGGTGACGGTGTTGATGATGTGATCCGCGCAGGGCTTCGCCTAAGCACTACGACAATATGACCGAGGTGGTAAACTGTGGAGGGGGGCACCGCACACGGCTAAGACAATTGATGTTCTGCCTTTGGGGTGCCCTCTGCCCACGTATATAAAGGAGGGGGCAGAGGAGGCCGGCCAAGGGGAGGCGCGCCAGGGGGGAGTCCTACTAGGACTCCAAACCTAGTAGGATTCGCCCCCCCCCCCCCCCCCGTTCTTTCCAATGGAGAGGGGGAAATGGGAAAGGAGGGACAGGGAGAAGGAAAGAGGGGGCCGCGCCCCCTCCCCTTGTCCAATTCGGATTAGGGCAAGGGGGGCGCGCCCCACCTCCTGTGGCCTACCTCCTCTCCTCCACTATGGCCCATTTGTTGGGGAACGCAGTATTTCAAAAAAATTCCTACAATCATGCAATATATATCTAGGAGATGCATAGCAACGAGAGGGGAGAGTGTGTCTACGTACCTTTGTAGACCAAAAGCGGAACCGTTGAGTAACGCAGTTGATGTAGTCGAACGTCTTCGCGGTCCAACCAATCAAGTACCGAACGCATGGCACCACCGCGATCTGCACACATTCATCTTGGTGACGTCCCTTGAACTCTAGATCCAGCTGAGCCTGAGGGAGAGTTTCGTCAGCATGACGGCGTGGTGACAGTGATGATGAAGTTCCTAACGCAGGGCTTCGCCTAAGCACTACGACAATATGACCGAGGTGAAAAACTGTGGAGGGGGCACCGCACACTGCAAAGACATCAACTTGTGTGTCTATGGGGTGCCCCCTCCCTCGTATATAAAGGAGTGGAGGAGGGGGCCGGCCGGCCTAATGGGGTGCGCCCTAAGGGGGGAATCCTACTCCTACTAGGAGTAGGTTCCCCCCTTTCCTAGTCCAACTAGGAGGGGAAGGAAAGGGAAGAGGGAGAGAAGGAAAGGGGGGCCGGCCCCCCTCCCAATTCGGATTGGGCTCGGGGGGCGCGCCCCTCCACTTGGCCGACTCCTCCACTCTTCCACTAAAGCCCATGAAGGCCCATTAAGCCCCCGGGTTCCGGTAACCCCACGGTACTCCGGAAAATGGCCGAACCTATCCAAAACCTTTCCGGTGTCCAAACATAACCTTCCAATATATCAATCTTCATGTCTCGACCATTTCGAGACTCCTCGTCATGTCCGTGATCACATCTGGGACTCCGAACAACCTTCGGTACATCAAATCACATAACTCACAATACATATCGTCATCAAACGTTAAGCGTGTGGACCCTACGGGTTCGAGAACTATGTAGACATGACCGAGACACATCTCCAGTCAATAACCAATAGCAGAACCTGGATGCTCATATTGTCTCCTACATATTCTACGAAGATCTTTATCGGTCAAACCACATAACAACATAAGTTGTTCCCTTTGTCATCGGTATGTTCCTTGCCTGAGATTCGATCGTCGGTATCATCATACCTAGTTCAATCTCGTTACTAGCAAGTCTCTTTACTCGTTACTGGCAAGTCTCTTTACTCATTCTGTAATGCAACATCCCGCAACTAACTCATTAGTCACATTGCTTGCAAGGCTTATAGTGATGTGCATTACCGAGAGGGCCCAAAGATACCTCTTCGACAATCGGAGTGACAAATCCTAATCTCGATCTATGCCAACTCAACAAACACCATCAGAGACACCTGTAGAGCTTATTTATAATCACCCAGTTACGTGTGACGTTTGATAGCACACTAAGTGTTCCTACGGTATTCGGGAGTTGCATAATCTCATAGTCATAGGAACATGTATAAGTTATGGAGAAAGCAATATCAATAAAACTAAACGATCATTTATGCTAAGCTAACGGATGGGTCTTGTCAATCACATCATTCTCTAATGATGTGATCCCATTCATCAAATGAAAACATATGTCTATGGCTAGGAAACTTAAGCATCTTTGATTAACGAGCTAGTCAAGTAGAGGCATACTAGGGACACTCTGTTTGTCTATGTATTCACACATGTACTAAGTTTCCGGTTAATACAATTCTAGCATGAATAATAAACATTTACCATGATATAAGCAAATATAAATAACAACTTTATTATTGACTCTTGGGCATATTTCCTTCAGTCTCCCACTTGCACTAGAGTCAATAATCTAGTTCACATCATCATGTGAATTCACACCAATAGTTGACATCTTTATGTGATTAGTTCACAGATCCATGTGACTAATACCCAAATGGTTTACTAGTGTCAATAATCTAGTTCACATCGCTATGTGATTACACCCAAAGAGTGATCATGTTTTGCTTGTGAGAGAAGTTTAGTCAACGGGTCTGCCACATTCAGAGTCGTATGTATTTTGCAAATTTTCTATGTCTACAAATGCTCTGCACGGAGCTACTCTAGCTAATCGCTCCCACTTTCAATATGTATCTAGATCGAGACTTAGAGTCATCCAGGTCAGTGTAAAAGCTTGCATCGGCGTAACTCTTTACGATGAACTCTTTATCACCTCCATAACCGAGAAATATCTCCTTAGTCTTCTAAGGATAGTATTGACCGCTATCAAGTGATCGACTCCTGGATCAATATCGTACCCCCTTGCCAAACTCATGGAAAGTTACACAATAGGTTTGGTACACAGCATAGCATACCTTATAGAACCTATGGCTAAGGCATAGGGAATGCGGTTGATGTAGATCGTAAGCGGAAGCGTTATGAGAACGTGGTTGATGTAGTCGCACGTCTTCACAATCCGACCGATCCAAGTACCGAACGTACGGCACCTCCGAGTTCAGCACACATTCAGCTCGGTGACGTCCCACGAACTCCGATCCAGCAGAGCTTTGAGGGAGAGTTCCGTCAGCACGACGGCGTGATGATGATGATGATGATGCTACCGACGCAGGGCTTCGCCTAAGCACCGCTACGATATGACCGAGGTGGATTATGGTGGAGGGGGCACCGCACACGGCTAAAAGATCAACTGATCAACTTGTGTATCCATGGGGTGCCCCCTCCCTGTATATAAAGGAGTGGAGGAGGGGGAGGGCCGGCCCTCTCTATGGCACGCCCTAGGGGAGTCCTACTCCCTCCAGGAGTAGGATTCTCCCCTTTCCAAGTAGGAGTAGGATAGGAAGGAAGGAGGAGAGAGGTAGGAAGGAAAGGGGGGACGGCCCCCCTCCCAATTCGGATTGGGCTTGGGGGGCACGCCTCCCACTTTTTCCTTCCCTCTCCTCCATTCCACTAAGGCCCAATAAGGCCCATATACTCCCCGGCGAATTTCCGTAACTCTCCGGTACTCCGATAAATACCCGAACCACTTAGAACCTTTCCGATGTCCGAATATAGCTTTCCAATATATCGATCTTTACGTCTCGAACATTTAGAGACTCCTCGTCATGTCCCGGATCTCATCCGGGACTCCAAACAACCTTCTGTACATCAAAACACATAAACTCACAATACCGATCGTCACCGAACGTTAAGCGTGCGGACCCTACGGGTTCGAGAACTATATAGACATGACCGAGACACATCTCCGGTCAATAACCAATAGCGGAACCTGGATGCTCATATTGGCTCCTACATATTCTACGAAGATCTTTATCGATCAAACCGCATAACAACATACGTTGTTCCCTTTGTCATCGGTATGTTACTTGCCCGAGATTCGATCGTCGGTATCTCAATACCTAGTTCAATCTCGTTATCGGCAAGTCTCTTTACTTTTTCCGTAATGCATCATCCCGCAACTAACTCATTAGTCACATTGCTTGCAAGGCGTATAGTGATGTGCATTACCGAGAGGGCCCAGAGATACCTCTCCGATACTCGGAGTGACAAATCCTAATCTTGATCTATGCCAACTCAACAAGTACTATCGGAGACACCTGTAGAGCACATTTATAATCACCCAGTTACGTTGTGACGTTTGGTAGCACAAAGTGTTCCTCCGGTATTCGGGTGTTTCATAATCTCATAGTCAGAGGAACATGTATAAGTCATGAAGAAAGCAGAAGCAACAAACTAAATGATCATCGTGCTAAGCTAACGGAATGGGTCAAGTCAATCACATCATTAATACAATTCTAGCATGAATAATAAACATTTATCATGATATAAGGAAATAAACAATAACTTTATTATTGCCTCTAGGGCATATTTCCTTCAGTCTCCCACTTGCACTAGAGTCAATAATCTAGCTCACATGTTTATGTGATTAGTTCACATCTCCATGTGACTAATACCCAAAGGGTTTATTAGAGTCAATAATCTAGTTCACATCGCTATGTGATTAACACCCAAAGAGTGATCATGTTTTTCTTGTGAGAGAAGTTTAGTCTACGGGTCTGCAACATTCAGATCCGTATGTATTTCACAAATTTCTATGTCTACAATGCTCTGCATGAAGATACTCTAGCTAATTGCTCCCACTTTCAATATGTATCCAGATCGAGACTTAGAGTCATCTAGATCGATGTAAAAGCTTGCATCGATGTAACTCTTTACGGCGAACTCTTTTATCACCTCCATAACCGAGAAATATTTCCTTAGTCCTCTAAGGATACTTTTGAACGTTGTCCAGTGATCTAATCCTAGATCACTATTCTACTCCCTTGCCAGAATCATGCTAAGGTATACAATAGGACTGGTCAACAGCATAGCATACTTTATAGAACCTATGACTGAGGCATAGGGAATGACTTTTCATTCTCTTTCTATTTTCTGCTGTGGTCGGGTTTTGAGTCTTTACTCAACTTCACACCTTGCAACACAGGCAAGAACTCCTTCTTTGACTGTTCCATTTTGAACTATTTCAAAATCTTGTCAAGGTATGTACTCATTGAAAAAACTTATCAAGCGTCCTGATCTATCTCTATAGATCTTGATGCTCAATGTGTAAGCACCTTCATCGAGGTATTTATTTGAAAAACTCTTTTCAAACACTCCTTTATGCTTTCCAGAAAATTCTACATTATTTCCGATCAACAATATGTCATTCACATATACTTATCAGAAATGTTGTAGTGCTCCTACTCACTTTCTTGTAAATACAGGCTTCACTGCAAGTCTGTATAAAACCATATGCTTTGATCACTTTATCAAAGCATATATTCCAACTCCGAGATGCTTGCACTAGTCCATAGATGGATCGCTGGAGCTTGCTCACTTTGTTAGCACCTTTAGGATCGACAACAACTTTCTAGTTGCATCATATACAACTCTTCTTTAAGAAATCCATGAAGGAATACAATTTTGACATCCATTTGCCAGATTTCATAAAATGCGGCAACTGCTAACATGATTCGGACAGACTTTTAAGCATCAATACGAGTGAGAAAATCTCATCGTAGTCAACACCTTGAACTTGTCAAAAATATTTTTGCAACAATTCGAGCTTTGTAGATAGTAACACTACTATCAGCGTCTGTCTTCCTCTTGAAGATCCATTTATTCTTAATGACTCACCGATCATCGGGCAAGTCAATCAAAGTCCATACTTTGTTCTTTATACATGGATCCCATCTCAGATTTCATGGCCTCAAGCCATTTCGCGGAATCTGGGCTCATCATCGCTTCCACATAGTTCATAGGTTCGTCATGGTCTAGTAACATGACTTCCAGAAAGGATTACCGTACCACTCTAGTGCGGACCATACTCTAGTTGTCCTACAAGGTTTGGTAGTAATTTGATCTGAAGTTTCATGATCATCATCATTAGCGTCCTCACTAATTGCTCTAGAGATCACTAGAACTGATTTCTATGATGAACTACTTTCCAATTCGGGAGAAGGTACAATTACCTTATCAAGTTCTACACTCCTCTCACTCACTTCTTTCGAGAGAAACTTGTTCTCTAGAAAGGATCCACTCTTAGCAACAAAGATACTGCCTTTCGGATCTGTGATAGAAGGTGTACCCAATAGTTTCTTTTGGACATCCTATGAAGACGCACTTTTTCGATTTAGGTTTGTGCTTAACTGGCTAAAAATTTTCACATAAGCATCACAACCCCAAACTTTAAGAAACGACATCTTAGGTTTCTAGCCAAACCATAGTTAATACGGTGTCGTCTCAACGGATTAGACGGTGCCCTACTTAATGTGAATGTAGCTGTCTCTAATGCATAACCCCAAAATGATAGTGGCAACTCGGTAAGAGACATCATAGATTTCACTATATCCAATAAAGTACGATTATGATGTTTGGACACGCCATTACGCTGTGGTGTTCCAGGTGGCGTGAGTTGCGAAACTATTCCGCATTGTTTCAAATGAAGACCAAACTCATAACTCATAATATTCTCTTCCACGATTAGATCGTAGAAACTTTATTTTGTTGTTACAATGATTTTCCACTTCACTCTGAAATCATTTGAACTTTTCAAATGTTTTAGATTTATGTTTCATCAAGTAGATATACCCATATCTGCTCAAATCATCTGTGAAGGTCGGAAAATAACGATACCCGCCGCGAGCCTCAACACTCATCGGACTGCATACATCAGTATGTATTATTTCCAACATGTCTGTTGCTCGCTCCATTGTTCTGGAGAACAGAGTCATAGTCATCTTTCCCATGAGCCATGGTTCGCAAGCATCAACTAATTCATAATCAAGTGATTCTAAAAGCCCATCAGCATGGATTTTCTTCATGCGCTTTACACCAACATGACCTAAACGGCAGTGCCACAAATAAGTTGCACTATCATTATTAACTTTGCATCTTTTGGCTTCATATTATGAACATGTGTATCACTATGATTGAGATTCAATAAACCATTCTCCTTGGGTGTATGACCATTAAAGGTTTTATTCATGTAAGAACAACAATTATTCTCTGACTTTAAATGAATAACCGTATTGCAATAAACATGATCAAATCATATTCATGCTTAACGCAAACACCAAATAATATTTATTTAGGTTCTACACTAATCTCAAAAGTATAGGGAGTGTGCGATGATGATCATATCAATCTTGGAACCACTTCCAACACACATCGTCACTTCACCCTTAACTAGTCTCTGTTCATTCTGCAACTCCCGTTTCGAGTTACTAATCTTAGCAACTGAACTAGTATCAAATACTGAGGGGTTGCTATAAACACTAGTAAAGTACACACAAATAACATGTATATCAAATATACCTTTGTTCACTTTGCCATCCTTCTTATCCGCCAAATACTTGGGGCAATTCTGCTTCCAGTGACCAGTCCCTTTGCAGTAGAAACACTTAGTCTCAGGCTTAGGTCTAGACTTGGGCTTCTTCACTTGAGCAGCAACTTGCTTGCTGTTCTTCTTGAAGTTCCCCTTCTTCCCTTTGCCCTTTTTCTTGAAACTAGTGGCCTTGTCAACCATCAACACTTGATGCTTTTCTTGATTTCTACCTTCATCAATTTCAGCATCAGGAAGAGCTTGGGAATCGTTTCCGTTATCCCTTGCATATTATAGTTCATCACAAAGTTCTAGTAACCTGGTGATAGTGACTAGAGAACTCTGTCAATCACTATCTTATCTGGAAGATTAAATCCCACTTGATTCAAGCAATTGTAGTACTCAGACAATATGAGCATATGCTCACTGGTTGAGCTATTCTCCTCCATCTTGTAAGCAAAGTACTTGTCAGAGGTCTCATACCTCTCGA
This sequence comes from Triticum urartu, assembly GCF_056163025.1. Taxonomy (NCBI): domain Eukaryota; kingdom Viridiplantae; phylum Streptophyta; class Magnoliopsida; order Poales; family Poaceae; genus Triticum; species Triticum urartu. Next base: position 458,795,997 of record NC_141876.1, on the reverse strand, counting down.
CTCGGGCATGAGTCTGAAATACCAATTTCAGCTCCTGGAACATCTTATATGCTCCATGGCATTCAAAATATTTTTGACGTCCTGATTCTAAGCCGTAAAGCATGGTGCACTAAACTATCAAGTAGTCATCATACCAAGCTTTGTCAAACGTTCATAACGTCTGTATCTGCTCCTGCAATAGGTCTGTCACCTAGCGGTGCATCAAGGACATAATTCTTCTGTGCAGCAATGAGGATAATCCTCAGATCACGGACCCAGTCCGCATCATTGCTACTATCATCTTTCAACTTATTTTTCTCTAGGAACATATCAAAAAATAAACGGGGAGCTACATCGCAAGCTATTGATCTACAACATAGATATGGAAATACTATCAGGAGTAAGTTCATGATAAATTTAAGTTCAATTAATTATATTACTTAAGAACTCCCACTTAGATAGACATCCCTCTAATCATCTAAGTGATCACGTGATCCATATCAACTAAACCATGTCTGATCATCACGTGAGATGGAGTACTTTTCAATGGTGAACATCACTATGTTGATCATATCTACTATATGATTCACGCTTGACCTTTCGGTCTCAAGTGTTCTGAGCCCATATCTGCATACGCTAGGCTCGTCAAGTTTAACCTGAGTATTCCGCATGTGCGGAACTGGCTTGCACCCGTTGTATGTGAACGTAGAGCTTATCACGCCCGATCATCACGTGGTTTCTCGGCACGACGAATTGTCGCAACGGTGCGTACTTAGGGAGAACACTTATACCTTGAAATTTAGTGAGAGATCATCTTATAATGCTACCGCTGAACTAAGCAAAATAAGATGCATAAAAGATAAACATCACATGCAATCAAAAATATGTGACATGATATGGCCATGGTCATCTTGCGCCTTTGATATCCATCTCCAAAGTACAAACATGATCTCCATCGTCACTGGCATGACACCATGATCTCCATCATCTTGATCTCTATCAATGTGTAGTCACATGGTCGTCTCGCCAATTATTGCTTTTGCAACTATTGCTATCGCATAGCGATAAAGTAAAGCATTTATATGGCGCTTGCATCTTATGTAATAAAGAGACAACCATAAGGCTTCTGCCAGTTGCCAATAACTTTAACAAAACATTATCATCTCATACAACAATTTATATCTCATCACGTCTTGACCATATCACATCACAACATGCCTTGCAAAAACAAGTTAGATGTCCTCTACTTTGTTGTTGCAAGTTTTTACGTGGCTGCTACGGGCTTAGCAAGAACCATTCTTACCTACGCATCAAAAACCACAACGCGGTGTAGTGATTGCTTTTTGATCTTCGGAAAGAACCCTGTTCATTGAATCCGATTCAACTAAAGTTGGAGAAACAAACACCCACTGGCCACCTGTGTACAAAGCACGTCGATAGAACCAGTCTCGCGTAAGCATACGCGTAATGTTGGTCTGGGCCGCTTCATCCAACAATGCCATTGAATCAAGAATCAACTAGTGACGACAATTAATATGTATATACCTACACCCACAACTTCTTTGTGTTCTAGTCGTGCATATAACATCTACGCATAAACCTGGCTCGGATGCCACTGTTGGGGAACGTAGTAATTTCAAAAAAAAATTCCTACACACACGCAAGATCATGGTGATGCATAGCAACGAGAGGGGAGAGTGTCGTCCATGTACCCTCATAGACCGTAAGCGGAAGCGTTATGAGAATGCGGTTGATGTAGTCGTACGTCTTCACGATCCGACCGCTCCAAGTACCGAACATACGGCACATCCGAGTTCAGCACACGTTTAGCTCGGTGACGTCCCACGAACTCCGATCTAGCAGAGCTTCGAGGGATAGTTCCGTCAGCACAACGGCATGATGACGGTGATGATGATGCTACCGACGCAGGGCTTCGCCTAAGCACCACTATGATATGACCGAGGTGGATTACGGTGGAGGGGGCACTGCACACGGCTAAACGATCAACTAACAAACTTGTGTGTCCATGGGGTGCCCCCCTCCCTGTATATAAAGGAGTGGAGGAGGGGGAGGACCGGCCCTCTCTATGGCGCGCCCTAGGGGAGTCCTACTCCCTCCGGGAGTAGGATTCTCCCCTTTCCAAGTAGGAGTAGGAGGGGAAGGAAGGAGGAGAGAGGGAGGAAGGAAAGGGGGGCCGCCCCCCCTCCCAATTCGGATTGGGCTTGGGGGGCGCGCCTCCCTCTTTTTCCTTCAGTCTCCTTTATTTGACAAAGGCCCAATAAGGCCCATATACTCCCCGGTGAATTCCCATAACTCTCCGTTACTCCGATAAATACCCGAACCACCCAGAACTTTTCCGATGTCCGAATATAGCCTTCCAATATATCGATATTTACGTCTCAAACATTTCGAGACTCCTCGTCATGTCGCTGATCTCATCCGGGGCTCAGAACAACCTTCGGTACATCAAAACACATAAAGTCATAATACCGATCGTTAAGTGTGCGGACCCTACGGGTTCGAGAACTATGTAGACATGAACGAGACACATCTCCGGTCAATAACCAATAGCGGAACCTGGATGCTCATATTGGCTCCTACATATTCTACGAAGATCTTTATCGGTCAAACCGCATAACAACATACGTTGTTCCCTTTGTCATCGGTATCTTACTTTCCCGAGATTCGATCACCGGTATCTCAATACCTAGTTCAATCTCGTTACCGGCAAGTCTCTTTACTCGTTCCGTAATGCATCATCCCGCAACTAACTCATTAGTCACATTGCTTGCAAGGCTTATAGTGATGTGCATTACCGAGAGGGCCCAGAGATACCTCTCCGATACTCGAAGTGACAAATCCTAATCTTGATCTATGCCAACTCAACAAGTACCATGGGAGACACATGTGGACCACCTTTATAACCACCCAGTTACGTTGTGACGTTTGGTGGCAGACAAAGTGTTCCTCCGGTATTCGGGAGTTGCATAATCTCATAGTCAGAGGAACATGTATAAGTCATGAAGAAAGCGGTAGCAACAAACTAAACGATCATCATGCTAAGCTAACGGAATGGGTCAAGTCAATCACATCATTCTCTAATGATGTGACCCCGTTAATCAAATGACAACTCATGTCTATCGCTAGGAAACTTAACCATCTCTTATTCAACAAGCTAGTCAAGTTGAGGCATACTAGTGACACTCTATTTGTCTATGTATTCACACATGTACTAAGTTGCCAGTTAATACAATTCTAGCATGAATAATAAACATTTATCAAGATATAAGGAAATAAATAATAACTTTATTATTGCCTCTAGGGCATATTTTCTTGTGCCTTTGATCTCCATCTTCAAAGAACCGTCATGATCACCATCGTCACCGGCTTGACACCTTGATCTCCATCGTAGCATCGTTGTTGTCTCGCCAACTATTGCTTCAACGACTATCGCTACCGCTTAGTGATAAACTAAAACAATTGGCGATTGCATTTCATACAATAAAGCGACAACCATATGGCTCCTGCCAGTTGCCGATAACTGTGTTAGAAAACATGATCATCTCATACAATAATTTATATAATCATGTCTTGACCATATCACATCACAAAATGCCCTGCAAAAACAAGTTAAACGTCCTCTACTTTGTTGTTGCAAGTTTTACGTGGCTGCTACGGGCTTAGCAAGAACCGTTCTTACCTACGCATCAAAAACCACAATGCGGTGTAGTGATTGCTTTTTGATCTTTAGAAAGAACCATGTTCATTGAATCAGATTCAACTAAAGTAGGATAAACTAACACCCGTCAGCCACCTGTGTGCAAAGCACGTCGGTGAACCAGTCTCATGAACGCGGTCATGTAATGTCGGTCCGGGCCGCTTCATCCAACAATACCGCCGAATCAAGAAACAACTAGTGAAGGCAAGAAAAATGTATATACCCATGCCCACAACTCATTTGTGTTCTACTCGTGCATATAACATCTACGCATAGACCTGACTCGAATGCCACTGTTGGGGAACGCAGTATTTCAAAAAAATTCCTACGATCATGCAAGATCTATCTAGGAGATGCATAGCAACGAGAGGGGAGAGTGTGTCTACGTACCCTCATAGACCAAAAGCGGAAGCGTTGAGTAACGCGATTGATGTAGTTGAACATTTTCATGATCCAACCGATCAAGTACCGAAAAGCACGGCGCCTCTGTGATCTGCACATGTTCAGCTCGGTGACGTCCCTCGAACTCTAGATCCAGCTGAGGCCGAGGGAGAGTTTCGTCAGCATGATGGCGTGGTGACCGTGACGATGAAGTTATTGACGCAGGGCTTCGCCTAAGCACTACGACAATATGACCGAGGTGGAAAACTGTGGAGGGGCACCGCACACGGCTAAGACATCAACTTGTGTGTCTATGGGGTGCCTGTTGGGGAACGCAGTATTTCAAAAAAAATCCTACGATCACGTAAGATCTATCTAGGAGATGCATAGCAACGAGAGGGGAGAGTGTGTCCATGTACCCTCGTAGACCGAAAGCGGAAGCGTTAAGTAACGCGGTTGATGTTGTCGAACGTCTTCGCGATCCAACCGATCAAGTACCGAACGCACGACACCTCCGTGATCTGCACACGTTCAGCTTGGTGACGTCCCTCGTACTCTTGATCTAGCTGAGGCCGAGGGAGAGTTTCGTTAGCACGATGGCGTGATGGCGGTGATGATGAAGTTACCAACGCAGGGCTTCGCCTAAGCACTACAACGATATGACCGAGGTGGAAATCTGTGGAGGGGGGCACCGCACACGGCTAAGACAACTGTCAACTTGTGTGTCTATGTGGTGCCCCCCTCCCCCGTATATAAAGGAGTGGAGGAGGGGAGGGCCGGCCCTCTCTATGGCGCACCCCGAGGGGGATTCCTACTCCTAGTAGGAGTAGGTTTCCCCCCCCCCTTCCCTAGTTGGAGTAGGAGAAGAAGGAAAAAGGAGAAGGAAAGAAGGAAAGGGAGGCCGGCCCCCTCCCCAATTCAGATTGGGCTTGGGAGGGGTGCGCCCCCCACTTGGCCGCCTCCTTCTCTCTCCCACCATGGCCCATTAAGGACCATTGACTCCCCGGGGGGTTCCGGTAACCTCCCGGTACTCCGGTAATTGCCTGAACTTACCTGAAACCATTCCGGTGTCGAAACATAGCCTTCCAATATATCAATCTTTATGTCTTGACCATTTCAAGACTCCTCGTCATGTCCGTGATCACATTCGGGACTCCGAACTACCTTTGGTACATCAAAACACATAAACTCATAATACCGATCGTCATCGAACATTAAGCGTGCGGACCCTATGGGTTCGAGAACTATGTAGACATGACCGAGACTCAATTCCGATCAATAACCAATAGCAGAACCTGGAAGCTCATATTGGTTCCTACATATTCTACGAAGATCTTTGTCAGTCAAACCGCATAACAACATACGTTGTTCCCTTTTTCATTGGTATGTTACTTGCCCGAGATTCGATTGTCACTATCTCAATACCTAGTTCAATCTCGTTACTGGCAAGTCTCTTTACTCGTTCCGTAATGCAACATCCCGCAACTAACTCATCAGTCACATTGCTTGCAAGGCTTATAGTGATGTGCATTACCGAGAGGGCCCAGAGATACCTCTGTAGGATCTAGAAGTAGATGTGTCTAGAGGGGGGGTGATTAGACACTTGGTGCTAAAGTTGCAATTTTTAATCTTTTTCGGTTTAAGTGGAGTTTAGGCACAATTTTAACACACACAATACATATCAAGCAAGCATGCAAAGAGTATATGAGCAGCGGAATGTAAAGCATGCAACTTGCAAGAATGTAAAGGGAAGGGTTTAGAGAATTCAAACGCAATTGGAGACACGGATGTTTTTCCCGTGGTTCGGATATGTGGTGCTATCCTACATCCACGTTGATGGAGACTTCAACCCACGAAGGGTAACGGTTGCGCGAGTCCACATAGGGCTCCACCCAAGGGCAACGGTTGCGCGAGTCCACACAGGGCTCCACCCACGAAGGGTCCACGAAGAAGCAACCACCCACAAAGGGTCCATGAAGAAGCAACCTTGTCTATCCCACCATGGCCATCGCCCACGAAGGACTTGCCTCACTAGCGGTAGATCTTCACGAAGTAGGCAATCTCCTTGCCCTTACAAACTCCTTGGTTCAACTCCACAATCTTGTCGGAGGCTCCCAAGTGACACCTAGCCAATCTAGGAGACACCACTCTCCAAGAAGTAACAAATGGTGTGTAGGTAATGAACTCCTTGCTCTTGTGCTTCAAATGATAGTCTCCCCAACACTCAACTCTCTCTCATAGGATTTGGATTTGGTGGAAAGAAGATTTGAGTGGAAAGCAACTTGGGAAGGCTAGAGATCAAGATTCATATGGTAGGAATGGAATGTCTTGGTCTCAACACATGAGTAGGTGGTTCTCTCTCAGAACATATGAGTTGGAATGATGTGTGTGTTCTGATGGCTCTCTCACTGAATGAGACGAAGGTGGAGGGGTATATATAGCCTCCACACAAAATCCAACCGTTACACACAGTTTTCCAATCTCGGTGGGACCGAGTCAGAAAACTCGGTCTGACCGAAATAGTAAACCTAGTGACCGTTAGGAATTTCGGTGGGACTGACATGCAACTCGGTAGGACCGATTCGATTAGGGTTTGGGCATTGTAATCTCGGTGAGACCGATTACACAAACTTGGTGAGACCGAATTTGGTAATTAGCTAACCAGAGAGTTGGTCAGACAAACTCAGTGGGACCGATTTGCTCTTTCGGTGAGACCGAGTGGAACTCGGTGAGACCGAAAAGTTACAAAGGGGAAACACTGAGTTTACATTGCAATCTCGGTGGGGCCGATTCGCTCTTTCGGTGGGACCGAAAGGTTACGAAAGGGAAACAGAGAGTTTGCAACCCCATCTCGGTGGGACCGAGATCCTTATCGGTAGAACCGAAATGCTAGGGTTTGGCAGTGGCTAATGATAAGTGAAACTCGGTGGCGCCGGATAGGAAGAATCGGTAGGACCGAGTTTGGCTTAGGGTGTAGGTCATATGTGGAAGTGGGAAAGTAGTTGAGGATTTTGGAGCATATCATTAAGCACATGAAGCAAGAGGCTCATTAAGCAACACCTCATCCCTTCTTGATAGTATTGGCTTTTCCTATGGACTCAATGTGATCTTGGATCACTAAAATATAAAATGAAGAGTCTTGAGCTTTTGAGCTTGAGCTAATCCCTTGTCCTTAGCATCTTGAAGGAGTTCCCACCACCTTTAGTCCATGCCACTCCATTGTTGAACTTATCTGAAACATGCTAGATAGAAGTATTAGTCCAACAGGAGATATGTTGTCATCAATTATCAAAACCACCTAGGGAGCACTTGTGCTTTCAATCTCCCCCTTTTTGGTAATTGATGGCAACATACATCAAAGCTTTAGATAAAGATATAAAGAATAGCAAGTAAAGCTTTGGAAGAACATGTAGCAAGCATAGGCTCCCCCTACATGTATGCACTCATGTAAATATGAAATATCGAGGCATGTGAGAGCATAATCATGACAGAGTAGGCAATGTGTTACATGTATCTTGGCCATATGCATCAGAGCAAAAGATTATCAAGGAAAATACCTTCATGCTCATGAGTCCTTCTTGCAAACAGTATGTACATAAGCAAGAACTCCTCATACTCATGATTTTGATGCATATACTTACCTTGTGGTCTCGAGTTGGCTTAGGATGGAATGAACCTGCACAAACAAGGTTAGATAACACAGGTGCGTCCACTAGCCAGAGCAAACAAGAGAAACCACAAGAATACCAAGACTGGGATGACATGTAGAGAGTGAGTACAAGGTACCACATTGTATTCAACATGTCCCCAAGAATAAAGATATGCAATGAATTTGGATGATTTCTTTTCCCTTAGGTGTCTTGCTCCCCCTGAATCTTACATGGGATATTGGGAGAAGATAGGAAACAGAAAATCAGAGCGGATATGAATAGAACTTAATTCAAATGAGTTCATATGAACATGTCTTTCCCCCAAAAATACATGTGGCATCTCTCCTCTTGAACATCAAGCATCTGGGATCCTTGAGTATTTTCTCTCCCTGGAAATCTCTCTCTCCCCCTTAACAACATCTGGGATCCTTGAGACTTTCTCTCCCCCTTGAGGTCTCTCTCTCCCCCTTAATACTTTCTCTCTTGTAGGTTTGGTCCTTGAGACTGTTTCTCTCCCTTGACGTGATTTCTTTCTCCTACAAGCTTTCATGTGATCTCTCTCTCCCCCTTTGACATCAATTTCCAAGAAGGTTTTTCCTGGAATCCGTCGAATAGGTTTGGTCCTTGAGATTCAGCACAAAGCAGAGGATAAAATTGTGATGCTTGTGGAGAACAAGATTCATTGAGTGGAGCTGGATCAGAAGAAATGTAGAACAAGTGGCAAACTGTTTTTCTGATTGCAAAGTCGGTGGCACCGAGTGGCATATTTCGGTGGTACCGAAAAGATTTGGTTGGACCGAAATTTGCAAGTCGGTGAAACCGAGTTTACACAGAGAAAAACACTTGTCACCTCAGCTCACTAGTCAAGAAGATCTCACAAAGATTTGCAATGAATTAGCTGAAGGATTTGCAAGGAATTTGATGCAGAAATATGCAGAACAAAAACAAAAAGGAAAAGAGTGAAGGTTTCTAGATGAAGTTTTTTTTGTTGTTGTTTGAGAGAGAAGGAAACAAATATGCAAGGAACAAATGCAATAACTCAGAAAAGAACACAAGAGCACTTCATCTAGAATTGGGCGGTGACATAGTCACCTATGTTAGAGTATAGTGACTTAGGAGTCAAGTGAGAACACTTGATCATAGGTCATACTCATCGTTTAAGCTCAAAATGGGGTTACCATTTTTCGTTTAAGCATCTTGATGTATTCACATCTTGTTGAGTTGCTTTGACTCATGTCTTGGAGTAAAGCTTCTCTAAGATGGAATGACATACCTTGGGTGGTGATGTGGTTCTTGCTCATGTGGTTGAACTTGTGTGAGTGTTCAGGGTTGATGTGGTTCATCAAGAGTTGGGAGCACCACTTGGAGTTTGAGTTCATCTACCTACATGGGTTAGTTCTTGCAAGGAAGAGCACATGTGTATCCAAAAATGACAATCATGAAGCTTAATATAGAATTTGTCAAAGGATATGTTTGAATGGTTTTGTGCTTCCTTGTCTTCAACCACTATTGTGTAGAGTCTTGGTCTTGTAGAGATTGCTCAAGATGTGAGTGAGTCGCAATCTCATGGAATTAGATTCAACCAAGTACCTACATGGGTTAGACAACATGCAAGGTGCAAATATATCCAAGACATAAGATAGTTATCATAAGAGATTCATCATGGATTAGTCATAAGCTCATGTCTTGCATGTATCCAATGGAGTCTCTACTCCAAGTTCGAAGCATCAATGATGTTCAATTCTCCTCTCAACCTGCAAAACACTTTTTCATCAAGTGGTTTAGTAAATATATCCGCTAATTGCTTGTCGGTGCGAACATGCTTAAGATTGATGTCACCCTTAGCAATATGATCTCGAATGAAATGATGACGAACTTCAATATGCTTAGTTCGAGAATGTTGTACAGGATTATGACCAATTTTGATAGAACTTTCATTGTCACAAAGCAGTGGAACATGTTTCACATAAATCCCATAATCTTTAAGAGTTTGGGTCATCCAAAGTAATTGAGCACAACATGAACCAGCGGCAATGTATTCCACTTCGGCGGTGGATAAGGATACCGAGTTTTGTTTCTTGGAAGACCAAGACACAAGAGATCTACCAAGAAATTGACAAGTACCCGAAGTGGACTTTCTATCAACCTTGTCTCCGGCATAATCCGAGTCGGAATAGCCAACAAGATCAAAAGAAGACCTCTTTGGATACCAAATGCCAAAATTTGGTGTATGGATTAAATATCTCACTATCCTTTTCACAGCCTTAAGATGACAATCTTTAGGAGCAGCTTGATATCGTGCACACATGCACACACTTAGCATAATATCGGGACGTGAGGCACATAGGTATAACAATGAACCAATCATAGAGCGATAAACCTTTTGATCAACAGGTTCACCATCTTTGGTCAAATCATTATGTCCACTAGTAGGCATGGGTGTAGACATACCTTTGCATTCTTGCATATTGAACTTCTTGAATAAGTCCTTGGTGTACTTTGTTTGAGAGACAAATGTACCTTCCTTAGTTTGCTTGATTTGCAACCCGAGAAAGAATTTGAGTTCACTCATCATAGACATCTCAAACTTCTCTGACATTAGCTTTCCAAACTTTTCACTAAAGAGAGGGTTAGTTGAACCAAATATGATGTCATCAACATAAATTTGGCATACGAATAGTTCTCCATTAACCCTTTTAGTAAAAAGAGTAGAATCAATTTTACCAATTTCAAAACCACTTGTAGTAAGGAACTTGGTCAAGCATTTATACCATGCTCTAGGAGCTTGTTTAAGACCATAAAGAGCTTTGTGAAGTTTGTAAACATGATTTGGTTTCTTAGGATTGACAAAGCCGGGAGGTTGTTTGGCATAAACTTCCTCCTCTATTTCTCCATTTAGAAAAGCACTTTTAATGTCCATTTGGTACAAGGTGATATTATGGTGATTAGCATATGCAAGTAAGATGCGAATGGACTCAAGTCTAGCAACGGGAGCATATGTCTCACCATAGTCCATACCTTCGACTTGTGTGTACCCTTGGGCGACGAGACGTGCTTTGTTGCGAACCACTTGTCCATCTTCATCTTGCTTGTTGCGAAACACCCATTTGGTACCAATGATGTTGTGGTTGTTGTCGGGCTTCTCAACCAATGTCCAAACTTGGTTTCTCTCAAAATTATGTAGCTCTTCATGCATGGCATTTATCCAATCCGGATCTTCCAATGCTTCTTCAACCTTCATTGGTTCAATGCTAGAGATGAATGAATAGTTTTCACAAAAGTTAGCTAAACGAGTTTTTGAGCGAGTGATTCTCCCAGTTTGTATATCATTTAGGATTTGCTCGACGGGATGATCTTTGGCAATTCTTGCTCGAACTCGTGAGAGCTTTTGCTTGGGTCTTCGTTGAACATCTTCTTCATCTTGTTCTTCTTCTTGGCCTTCTTCATTGTTGACGTCGTCGTTCTCTTGTCGTGGTGGAGAAGGAGGTTGTTGATGTTCATCTTGACGTACTTCCTCGTTATCTTCATCTTGGTGTGTCCCACTTGTGGATGCTTCCATGTCGATTCTTGGTTCACCTTGTCGTGAAGTAGAAGCTTCCACTTGGACGGATGAAGTACTCTCCTTCACCTCCGTTGGACGAATTTTGCCAATGGACAAGTCTTGAATTGCTTCTGAAGGGTCTTTGTCTCCTACATCAATTGGCAATTGCTCTACTTGCGAGCCATTAGATTCATCAAACTTCACATCTACCGTCTCTTCAACCTTTCGGGTGAAATTGTTGTAGACACGGTAAGTGTGAGAGTTTGAGCCATAACCAAGTAGAAAACCTTCATGATATTTAGGAGCAAACTTTGAACGATGATGCTTATCAAGAATGTAGCACTTTGAGCCAAATACTCGAAAGTATCCAACTTGGGGTTTGTTACCGGTGAGAAGCCCGTATGCTGTCTTGCCGAGTAGCTTGTGAAGATATAAGCGATTTGTTGCGTGACAAGCTGTCTCAACCGCTTCTGCCCAAAAGTGCTTTGGCGTCTTGTATTCATCAAGCATCGTTCTTGCCATTTCGATGAGCGTCCGGTTCTTCCTCTCAACAACTCCATTTTGTTGAGGTGTGTACGTGGCCGAGAACTCGTGTGAAATCCCTTCTTCGTCAAGAAAGGTGTCCACATTTGTGTTCTTGAACTCCGTTCCGTTGTCACTCCGAACCTTCTTGATCTTCACATCAAACTGATTTTGGGCCTTCCTAGCGAAGTTTCTGAAGATCTTCTGGACCTGTGACTTGTCATTAAGAAAGAACACCCACGTAAATCTTGAAAAATCATCAACTATAACTAGACCAAAAGAATTTCCACCGAGACTCTTGTAGGCGTTGGGACCAAAAAGATCCATGTGAAGTAGCTCGAGTGGCCTCCTTGTGGTCATGATGTTCTTCATGGGATGTCTTCCTCCAACCTGTTTACCTGCTTGACAAGCACTGCAAAGTCTATCCTTATCAAATATGACATCGTTAACTCCAAGGATATGATTTCCTTTAATAAGCTTGTCAAGGTTTCTCATGCCAACGTGACCTAGTCGTCTATGCCACAACCAACCTTTTGAGGATTTAGCAACAAAGCAAGTTTTAGGTTGTGCCTTTTTAGAGAAATCGACAATGTAAAGATCACCTCTACGCATACCCGTAAAGACCATTTTATGATTGTCTCGACGAAATACTTGGCAATCTACCTCAGTAAATAGGACATTCAAACCGAAATCAGCAAATCTAGATACTGAAAGTAAGTTGTAGCCAAGAGATTCAACGAGCATGACATTTTGAATGGAACTATCATGTGAGATGGCCACCTTACCAAGGCCAACCACTTTACCCTTTGAATTATCACCAAAGGTGACATATTTTCAAGGGCCGTTGTTTTCCGCAAGCTCACGAAACATCTCTTCATCTCCGGTCATATGATCAGTGCATCCACTATCAAGAACCCATTCCTTTCCTCCTGATTCATATCCCCGAAGATTTGCCATAAGACCAAAATGTCTCATTGCATCATCAAGATCGGAGTCACTATCATCATCATCATAATATTCATGTTCATCATGATCTTGTGACTCATCATTTCCTAGAAAGGGCAATTCGTTAGATAAATGATCAAAGTGGTTACTTTTATGAATTCTTATAGCTTTGAATATGATATCATTAATAATTCCAACATCTCCTTTAGCATGCTTAAGATTGGCAAGTTCAAGTAGGCATTTACCAAAACTAGGATCACTAGAGTTCATCTTACTCAAGGCAATAGATTTATGGAGAATTTCATTCAAAGTTTTCAAGGAATGATTGGGAAACTGTTCCTCAAGAAATTTCCATATAGTATAGGCGCAATTTTGAGTAGGCAAACTAGCAATCAAATTTTTGGGCAATCCTCTAATGATGAGCTCAATAGTTCTAAGATTGCGAATCATGTCAATATCTTCATCTAGGGTAGGATGCAAGGGATCAATATGGGGCGCACAAGGGCTAGCAATGTACTTGTTCAAATGATATTGATTGAAGATTACAAGCATCTCATTTTTCCACTCATGAAAATACTTTCCATCAAGAATAGGCACTCTATGTCTAAGACTCCCTAGAGTAGACACATCCATCTTCCTCCAATGGTGATTAAACCAAGGCAATGGAGACCAAAGCTCTGATACCACTTGTAGGATCTAGAATTAGATGTGTCTAGAGGGGGGGTGATTAGACACTTAGTGCTAAAGTTGCAATTTTTAATCTTTTTCGGTTTAAGTGGAGTTTAGGCACAATTTTAACACACACAATACATATCAAGCAAGCATGCAAAGAGTATATGAGCAGCTGAATGTAAAGCATGCAACTTGCAAGAATGTAAAGGGAAGGGTTTAGAGAATTCAAACGCAATTGGAGACACGGATGTTTTTCCCGTGGTTCGGATATGTGGTGCTATCCTACATCCACGTTGATGGAGACTTCAACCCACGAAGGGTAACGGTTGCGCGAGTCCACATAGGGCTCCACCCAAGGGCAACGGTTGCGCGAGTCCACACAGGGCTCCACCCACGAAGGGTCCACGAAGAAGCAACCACCCACAAAGGGTCCATGAAGAAGCAACCTTGTCTATCCCACCATGGCCATCGCCCACGAAGGACTTGCCTCACTAGCGGTAGATCTTCACGAAGTAGGCAATCTCCTTGCCCTTACAAACTCCTTGGTTCAACTCCACAATCTTGTCGGAGGCTCCCAAGTGACACCTAGCCAATCTAGGAGACACCACTCTCCAAGAAGTAACAAATGGTGTGTAGGTAATGAACTCCTTGCTCTTGTGCTTCAAATGATAGTCTCCCCAACACTCAACTCTCTCTCATAGGATTTGGATTTGGTGGAAAGAAGATTTGAGTGGAAAGCAACTTGGGAAGGCTAGAGATCAAGATTCATATGGTAGGAATGGAATGTCTTGGTCTCAACACATGAGTAGGTGGTTCTCTCTCAGAACATATGAGTTGGAATGATGTGTGTGTTCTGATGGCTCTCTCACTGAATGAGACGAAGGTGGAGGGGTATATATAGCCTCCACACAAAATCCAACCGTTACACACGGTTTTCCAATCTCGGTGGGACCGAGTCAGAAAACTCGGTCTGACCAAAATAGTAAACCTAGTGACCGTTAGGAATTTCGGTGGGACTGACATGCAACTCGGTAGGACCGATTCGATTAGGGTTTGGGCATAACGTAATCTCGGTGAGACCGATTACACAAACTCGGTGAGACCGAATTTGGTAATTAGCTAACCAGAGAGTTGGTCAGGCAAACTCAGTGGGACCGATTTGCTCTTTCGGTGAGACCGAGTGGAACTCGGTGAGACCGAAAAGTTACAAAGGGGAAACACTGAGTTTACATTGCAATCTCGGTGGGGCCGATTCGCTCTTTCGGTGGGACCGAAAGGTTACGAAAGGGAAACAGAGAGTTTGCAACCCCATCTCGATGGGACCGAGATCCTTATCGGTAGAACAGAAATGCTAGGGTTTGGCAGTGGCTAATGACAAGTGAAACTCGGTGGCGCCGGATAGGAAGAATCGGTAGGACCGAGTTTGGCTTAGGGTTTAGGTCATATGTGGAAGTGGGAAAGTAGTTGAGGATTTTGGAGCATATCATTAAGCACATGAAGCAAGAGGCTCATTAAGCAACACCTCATCCCTTCTTGATAGTATTGGCTTTTCCTATGGACTCAATGTGATCTTGGATCACTAAAATATAAAATGAAGAGTCTTGAGCTTTTGAGCTTGAGTCAATCCCTTGTCCTTAGCATCTTGAAGGAGTTCCCACCACCTTTAGTCCATGCCACTCCATTGTTGAACTTATCTGAAACATGCTAGATAGAAGTATTAGTCCAACAGGAGATATGTTGTCATCAATTATCAAAACCACCTAGGGAGCACTTGTGCTTTCAACCTCTCCGATACACGGAGTGACAAATCCTAATCTCGATCTATGCCAACTTAACAAACACCATTGGAGACACCTGTAGAGCATCTTTATAGTCACCCTGTTACTTGTGACGTTTGATAGCACACTAAGTGTTCCTCCGGTATTCGGGAGTTGCATAATCTCATAGTCATAGGAACATGTATAAGTCATGAAGAAAGCAATAGCAATACACTAAACGATCATAGTGCTAAGCTAACGGATGGGTCAAGTCAATCACATCATTCTCTAATGATGTGATCCCATTCATCAAATGACAACTCATGTCTATGGTTAGGAAACTTAACCATCTTTTGATTTACGATCTAGTCAAGTAGAGGCATACCAGTGACACTCTGTTTGTCTATGTATTCACACATGTACTAAGTTTCCAGTTAATAGAATTCTAGCATGAATAATAAACATTTATCATGATATAAGGAAATATAAATAAAAACTTTATTATTGCCTCTAGGGCATATTTCCTTCAGTCTCCCACTTGCACTAGAGTCAATAATCTAGTTCACATTGTCATGTGATTTCACACCAATAGTTCACATCTTTATGTGATTAGTTCACATCTTCATGTGACTAATACCCGAAGGGTTTACTAGAGTCAATAATTTAGTTCACATCGCTATGTGATTAACACCCAAAGAGTGATGATGTTTTTCCTATGAGAGAAGTTTAGTCTATGGGTCTGCAACATTCAGATCCGTATGTATTTTGCAAATTTCTGTGTCTACAATACTCTGCATGGAGCTACTCTAGCTAATCGTTCCCACTTTCAATATGTCTCTAGATCAAGACTTAGAGTCATCTAGATCAGTGTCAAAAGCTTGCATCGATGTAACTCTTTACGATGAACTCTTTTATCACCTCCATAACCGAGAAATATTTCCTTAGTCCTCTAAGGATAATTTTGACTGTTGTCCAGTGATCTACTGCTAGATCACTATTGTACTCCCTTGCCAAAATCATTCTAAGGTATACAATAGGACTGGTACACAACATAGCATACTTTATAGAACCTATGGCTGAGGCATAGGGAATGACTTTTCATTCTCTTTCTATTCTCTATCGTTATCGGGTTTTGAGTCTTTTCTCAACTTCATACCTTGTAACACAGGCACGAACTCCTTCTTTGACTGTTCCATTTTGAACTACTTCAAAATCTTGTCAAGGTATGTACTCATTGAAAAAAAATCTTATCAAGCGTCTTGATCTATCTCTAAGGATCTTGGTGCTCAATGTGTAAGCAGCTTCACCGAGGTCTTTCTTTGAAAAACTCCTTTCAAACACTCCTTTATGTTTTCTAGAAAATTCTACATCATTTCTGATCAACAATATGTCACTCACATATACTTATCAGAAAGGTTGTAGTGCTCCCACTCACTTTCTTGTAAATACGGGCTTCACCACAAGTCTGTATAAAACTAAATGCTTTGATCACACTATCAAAGCGCATATTCCAACTCCGAGAGGCTTGCACTAGTCCATAAATGGATTGCTGGAGCTTGCACACTTTGTTAGTACCTTTAGGATCGACAAAACCTTCTGGTTGCATCATATACAACTCTTCTTTAATAAATCTATTAAGGAACACAATTTTTTGACATCCATTTGCCAGATTTCATAAAATGCGGCAACTGCTAACATGATTCAGACAGACTTTTAAGCATCGATGCGAGTGAGAAAATCTCATCATAGTCAACACTTTGAACTTGTCGAAAACCTTTTTGCGACAATTCGAGCTTTGTAGATAGTTACACTACTATCAGCGGCCGTCTTCCTCTTGAAGATCCATTTATTTTCAATGGCTCGCCGATCATCAGGCAAGTCAATCAAAGTCCATACTTTGTTCTTTATACATGGATCCCATCTCATATTTCATGGCCTCAAGCCATTTTGCGGAAACTGGGCCCATCATCACTTCCTCATAGTTCGTAGGTTCGTCATGGTCAAGTAACATGACCTCCAGAACAGGATTACTGTACCACTCTAGTGCGGAACGTACTCTGGTTGACCTATGAGGTTCAGTAGTAACTTGATCTAAAGTTTCATGATCATCATCATTAACTTCCTCACTAATTGGTGTAGGCATCACTGGAACTGATTTCTGTGATGAACTACTTTCCAATTCGGGAGAAGGTACAATTACCTCATCAAGTTCTACTTTCCTCCCACTCACTTCTTTGGAGAGAAACTCCTTCTCTAGAAAGGATCCATTTTTAGCAACAAAGATCTTGCCTTTGGATCTGTGATAGAAGGTGCACCCAACAGTCTCTTTTGGGTATCCTATGAGGACGCACTTCTCCGATTTGGGTTTGAGCTTATCAGGCTGAAACTTTTTCACATAAGCATCGCAACCCCAAACTTTTAGAAATGACAACTTAGGTTTCTTGCTAAACCACAGTTCATACGGTGTCATCTAAAAGTATTTTTAGATGGTGCCCTATTTAACGTGAATGCAGTTGTATCTAATGCATAACCCCAAACGATAGTGGTAAATTGGTAAGAGACATCATAGATCGCACCATATCTAATAAAGTACTGTCATGACGTTTGGACACACCATTACACTGTGGTGTTCTAGGTGGTGTGAGTTGCGAAACTATTCTACATTGTTTCAACTCAAGGCCAAACTCGTAATTCAAACCTTTCGTCTCCGCGATCAGATCGTAGAAACTTTATTTTCTTGTTACGGTGACTCTCCACTTCGCTCTGAAATTCTTTGAACTTTTCAAAATGTTTTAGACTTGTGTTTCATTAAGTAGACATACTTATATCTGCTCAAATCATTTGTGAAGGTCAGGAAATAACGATACCCGCCGCGAGCCTCAACACTCATCGGACCGCATACATCGGTATGTATTATTTCCAATAAGTCAGTGGCTCGCTCCATTGTTCCGGAGAACGGAGTCTTAGTCATCTTTCCCATGAGGCATGGTTCGCAAGCATCAAATGGTTCATAATCAAGTGATTCCAAAAGTCCATCCACATGGAGTTTCTTCATGTGCTTTACACCAATATGACCTAAACGGCAGTGCCACAAGTATGTTGCACTATCATTATCAACTTTGCATATTTTGGCATCAATGTTATGAATATGTGTATCACTACAATCGAGATTCAATAAACCATTTATATTAAGTGTATGACCATAGAAGGTTTTATTCATGTAAACAGAACAACAATTATTCTTTGACTTAAATGTATAACCGTATTGCAATAAACATGATCCAATTATATTCATGCTCAATGCAAACACCAAACAACATTTATTTTAGGTTCAACACTAATCCCGAAGGTAAAAGGAGTGTGCGATGGTGATCTTATCAACCATGGAATCATTTCCAACACACATCGTCACCTTGCCCTTAACTAGTCTCTGTTCATTTCGCAACTCCTGTTTCGAGTTACTAATCTTAGCAACTGAACCGGTATCAAATACCTGGGGTTACTGTGAACACTAGTAAAGTACACAGTAATAACATGCATATCAAATATACTTTTGTTCACTTTGCCATCCTTCTTATCCGCCAAGTATTTGGGGTAGTTCCGCTTCCAGTGACCATTCCCTTTGTAGTAGAAGCACTCAGTTTCAGGCTTAGGTCTAGCTTTGGGCTTCTTCACAGGAGTGGAAACTTGCTTGACATTCTTCTTGAAGTTACCTTTCTTTCCCTTGCCCTCTTACTTGAAACTAGTGGTCTTGTCAACCATCAACACTTGATGCTTTTTCTTGATTTCTACCTTTGCCAATTTCAGCATCGCGAAGAGCTTGGGAATTTTTTCCGTTATCCTTGCATATTATAGTTCATGACAAAGTCCTAGTAAATAGGTGATAGTGACTAGAGAACTATGTCAACCACTTTCTTATCTGGAAGACATTCTGAGCACATGCTCACCAGCTGAGCTATTCTCCTCCATCTTGTAGGCAAAGTATTTGTCAGAGATCTCAGACCTCTTAACACGGGCATGAGTCTGAAATACCAACTTCAGCTCTTGGAACATCTCATATGCTCTGTGGCGTTCAAAACATTTTTGAACTCCCGGTTCTAAGCCGTAAAGTATGGCGCACTAAACTATCAAGTAGTCATCATACCGATCTTGTCAAACGTTCATAACGTCTGCATCTGCTCCTGCAAAAGGTCCGTCACCTAGCGGTGCATCAAGGACATAATTCTTCTGTGCAGCAATGAGGATAATCCTCAGATCATAGATCCAGTCCGCATCATTGCTACTATTATCTTTCAACTTATTTTTCTCTAGGAACATATCAAAAATAAACGTGGAGCTATAACGTGAGCTATTGATCTACAACATAATTTGCAAATACTATTAGGACTAAGTTCATGATAAATTGAAGTTCAATTAATCATATTACTTAAGAACTCCCACTTAGACAGACATCCCTCTAATCATCTAAGTGATCACGTGATCCATATCAACTAAACCATGTCTGATCATCACGTGAGATGGAGTAGTTTTCAATGGTGAACATCACTATGTTGATCATATCTACTATATGATTCACGCTCGAACTTTCGGTCTCAGTGTTCAAAGGCCATATCTGCATATGCTAGGCTCATCAAGTTTAACCCGAGTATTCTGCGTGTGCAAAACTGGCTTGCACCCGTTGTATGTGAACGTAGATCTTATCACACCCGATCATCACGTGGTGTCTTGGCATGATGAACCGTCGCAACGGTGCATACTCAGAGAGAGCACCTTCAGGGAGAAAATATGTGACATGATATGGCCATCATCATCTTGTGTCTTTGATCTCCATCTCCAAAGTACCGTCATGATCTCCATCATCACCGGCATGACACCATGATCTCCATCATCTTGATCTTTATCAACGTGTCGTCACATGGTCGTCTCGCCAAAAATTGCTTTTGCAACTATTGCTATCGCATAGCGATAAAGTAAAGCAATTATATGGTGCTTTGATCTTATGCAATAAAGAGACAACCATAAGACTCCTGCCAGTTGCCGATAACTTTAACAAAACAAGATCATCTCATACAACAAATTATATATCATCACGTCTTGACCATATCACATTGCAACATGCCCTGCAAAAACAATTTAGACGCCCTCTACTTTGTTGTTGCAAGTTTTATGTGGCTACTACGGGCTTCTAGCAAGAACCGTTCTTACCTACGCATCAAAACCACAACGTAGTATAGTGATTGCTTTTCGATCTCCAGAAAGAACCCTGTTCATTGAAACCGATGATATGCCTCCATCGTATCTACTTTTCCAAACACTTTTGCCCTCGTTTTGGACTCTAACTTGCATGATTTGAATGGAACTAACCCAGACTGACGCTGTTTTTAGCAGAATTGCCATGGTGTTATTTTTGTGCAGAAATAAAACTTCTCGGAATGACCTGAAAATCAATAGAGAATATTTTTGGAATATATAAAAAATACTGGCAAAAGAATCAAGGCCAGGGGGCCCACACCCTGTCCACGAGGGTGGGGGCGCGCCTACCCCCTGGGCGCGCCCCCCTGCCTCGTTGGCCCCCTGGTGCTCCACCGACCTCAACTCCAACTCTATATATTCACGCTCGGGGAGAAAAAATCAAGGAGAAGGATTCATCGCGTTTTATGATACGGAGCCGCCGCCAAGCCCTAATCTCTCTCGGGAGGGCTGATCCGGAGAGGGGAATCTATCGCCATCATCATCATATACCTTCCTCCATCACCAATTTCATGATGCTCACCACCGTGCGTGAGTTATTCCACCGTAGGCTTGCTGGACGGTGATAGGTTGGATCAGATTTATCATGTAATCGAGTTAGTTTTGTTAGGGTTTGATCCCTAGTATCCATTATGTTCTGAGATTGATCTTGCTATGACTTTGCTATGCTTAATGCTTGTCACTAGGTGTTGGGGAACGTAGTAATTTCAAAAAAAATTCCTACGCACACGCAAGATCATGGTGATGCATAGCAAAGAGAGGGGGGAGTGTGATCTACGTACCCTTGTAGACCGATACCGGAAGCGTTAGCACAACGCGGTTGATGTAGTCATACGTCTTCATGGCCCGACCGATCAAGCACCGAAACTACGGCACCTCCGAGTTCTAGCACATGTTCAGCTCGATGACGATCCCCGGACTCTGATCCAGCAAAGTGTCGGGGAAGAGTTCCGTCAGCACGACGGTGTGGTGACGATCTTGATGTACTACCGTCGCAGGGCTTCGCCTAAGCACCGCTACAATATTATCGGGGTCTATGGTGGAAGGGGGCACCGCACACGGCTAAGAATATGATCACTTGGATCAACTTGTGTGTCTAGGGGTGCCCCCTGCCCCCGTATATAAAGGATCAACGGGGGGTGCGGCCGGCCAGGAGAGGGCGCGCCAGGAGGAGTCCTACTCCCTCCGGGAGTAGGATTCCCCCCTTTCCTAGTTGGAATAGGATTCGGGAGGGGGAAAGAGGAGAGAGAGAAGGAAGGGGGGCGCCGGCCCCCTCTCCTTGTCCTATTCGGACTAGGGGGGAGGGGCGCGCGGCCCAGCCCTGGCCACCTCTCCTCTCTTCCACTAAAGCCCACTAAGGCCCATATACCTCTCGGGGGGTTCCGGTAACCTCCCGGTACTCCGGTAAAATCCCGATTTCACCCAGAACACTTCCGATATCCAAATATAGGCTTCCAATATATCAATCTTTATGTCTCGACCATTTCGAGACTCCTGTCATGTCCGTGATCACATCCGAGACTCCGAACAAACTTCGGTACATCAAAATGCATAAACTCATAACATAACTGTCATCGAAACATTAAGCGTGCGGACCCTACGGGTTCGAGAACAATGTAGACATGACCGAGACACGTCTCCGGTCAATAACCAATAGCGGAACCTGGATGCTCATATTGGCTCCTACATAATCTACGAAGATCTTTTATCGGTCAGACCGCATAACAACATACGTTGTTCCCTTTGTCATCGGTATGTTGCTTGCCCGAGATTCGATCGTCGGTATCTCAATACCTAGTTCAATCTCGTTACCAGCAAGTCTCTTTACTCGTTCCGTAATACATCATCTCACAACTAACTCATTAGTTGCAATGCTTGCAAGGCTTATGTGATGTGCATTACCGAGAGGGCCCAGAGATACCTCTCCGACAATCGGAGTGACAAATCCTAATCTCCAAATACGCCAACCCAACATGTACCTTTGGAGACACCTGTAGAGCACCTTTATAATCACCCAGTTACATTGTGACGTTTGGTAGCACACAAAGTGTTCCTCCGACAAATGGGAGTTGCATAATCTCATAGTCATAGGAACATGTATAAGTCATGAAGAAAGCAATAGCAACATACTAAACGATCGGGTGCTAAGCTAATGGAATGGGTCATGTCAATCAGATCATTCACCTAATGATGTGATCCCGTTAATCAAATAACAACTCTTTGTCCATGGTTAGGAAACATAACCATCTTTGATTAATGAGCTAGTCAAGTAGAGGCATACTAGTGACACTCTGTTTGTCTATGTATTCACACATGTATTACGTTTCCGGTTAATACAATTCTAGCATGAATAATAAACATTTATCATGAAATATGGAAATAAATAATAACTTTATTATTGCCTCTAGGGCATATTTCCTTCAGTCTCCCACTTGCACTAGAGTCAATAATCTAGATCACATCACCATGTGATTAACATCGATAGTTCACATCATCATGTGATTAACACCCATAGTTCACATCGCCATGTGACCAACACCCAAAGGGTTTACTAGATTCAGTAATCTAGTTCACATCGCTATGTGATTAACACCCAAAGAGTACTAAGGTGCGATCATGTTTTGCTTGTGAGAGAATCTTAGTCAACGGGTCTGCCATATTCAGATCCGTATGTATTTTGCAAATATCTATGTTAACAATGCTCTGCATGGAGCTACTCTAGCTAATTGCTCCCACTTTCAATATGTATCCAGATTGAGACTTAAAGTTATCTAGATCAGTGTCAAAACTTGCATCGATGTAACTCTTTACGACGAACCTTTTGTCACCTCCATAATCGAGAAACATATCCTTATTCCACTAAGGATAATTTTGACCGTTGTCCAGTGATCTACTCCTAGATCACTATTGTACTCCCTTGCCAAAATCAGTGTAGGGTATACAATAGATCTGGTACACAGCATGGCATACTTTATAGAACCTATGGCTGAGGCATAGGGAATGACTTTCATTCTCTTTCTATCTTGTGCCGTGGTCGGGTTTTGAGTCTTACTCAATTTCATACCTTGTAACACAGGTAAGAACCCTTTCTCTGACTGTTCCATTTTGTACTACTTCAAAATCTTGTCAAGGTATGTACTCATTGAAAAAACTTATCAAGCGTCTTGATCTATCTCTATAGATCTTGATGCTCAATATGTAAGCAGCTTCACCGAGGTCTTTCTTTGAAAAACTCCTTTCAAACACTCCTTTATGCTTTGCAGAATAATTCTACATTATTTCCGATCAACAATATGTCATTCACATATACTTATCAGAAATGTTGTAGTGCTCCCACTCACTTTCTTGTAAATACAGGCTTCACCGCAAGTCTGTATAAAACTATATGCTTTGATCAACTCATCAAAGCATATATTCCAACTCTGAGATGCTTGCACCAGTCCATAGATGGATCGCTAGAGCTTGCACATTTTGTTAATACCTTTAGGATTGAAAAAACCTTCTGGTTGCATCATATACAACTCTTCTTTAAGAAATCCATTAAGGATTGCAGTTTTGTTATCCATTTGCCAGATTTCATAAAATGCGGCAATTGCTAACATGATTCGGACAGACTTTAAGCATCGATACGAGTGAGAAAATCTCATCATAGTCAACACCTTGAACTTTGTCAAAAACCTTTTTTGGCAAGTCTAGCTTTGTAGATAGCAACACTACTATCAGCGTCTGTCTTCCTATTGAAGATCCATTTAATCTCAATGGCTTGCCGATCATCGGGCAAGTCAACCAAAGTCCATACTTTGTTCTCATACATGGATCTCATTTCAGATTTCATGGCCTCAAGCCATTTTGCGGAATCTGGGCTCATCATCGCTTCCTCATAGTTCGCAGGTTCGTCATGGTCTAGTAACATGACTTCCAGAACAGGATTACCGTACCACTCTGGTGCGGATCTTACTCTAGTTGACCTACGAGATTCGGTAGTAACTTGATATGAAGTTACATGATCATCATCATTACCTTCCTAATTAATTGGTGTAGTAGTCATAGGAACAGATTTCTGTGATGAACTACTTTCCAATAAGGGAGAAGGTACAGTTACCTCATCAAGTTCTACTTTCCTCCCACTCACTTCTTTTGAGAGAAACTCCTGCTCTAGAAAGGATCCATTCTTAGCAACGAATATTTTGCCTTTGGATATGTGATTAGAAGGTGTACCCAATAGTCTCCTTTGGGTATCCTATGAAGACACATTTCTCCGATTTGGGTTCAAGCTTATCAGGTTGAAACATTTTCACATAAGCATTGCAACTCCAAACTTTAAGAAACGACAACTTCGGTTTCTTACCAAACCACAGTTCATACGATGTCGTCTCAACGGATTTATATGGTACCCTATTTAACGTGAATGCAGTTGTCTCTATGCATAACCCCAAAACTATAGTGGTAAATCGGTAAGAAACATCATAGATCGCACCATATCTAATAAAGTACAGTTATGACGTTCGGACACACCATTACATTGTGGTGCTCCGGGTGGCGTGAGTAGTGAAACTATTTCACATTGTTTTAACTGAAGGCCAAACTCGTAACTTCAAATATTTTACCTCTGCGATCATATCGTAGAAATTCTTATTTTCTTGTTACGATTATTCTCCACTTCACTCTGAAATTCTTTGAACTTTTCAAATGTTTCAGACTTGTGTTTCATCAAGTAGATATACCCATATCTTGCTCAAATCATCTGTGAAGGTCAGAAAATAACGATACCCGCCGCGAGCCTCAACACTCATCGGATCACATACATTAGTATGTATTATTTCCAATAAGTCAGTTGCTCGCTCCATTGTTCCGGAGAACGGAGTCTTAGTCATCTTGCCCATAAGGCATGGTTCGCAAGCATCAAGTTATTCCAAAATCCCATCAGCATGGAGTTTCTTCATGCGCTTTACACCAATATGACCTAAACGGCAGTGCCACAAATAAGTTGCACTATCATTATTAACTTTGCATCTTTTGTCTTCAATATTATGAATATGTGTATCACTATGATCGAGATCCAATGAACCATTTTCATTGGGTGTGTTACCATATAAGGTTTTATTCATGTAAACAGAACAACAATTATTCTTTAACTTAAGTGAATAACCGTATTGCAATAAACATGATCAAATCATATTCATGCTCAACGCAAACACCAAATAACACTTATTTAGGTTCAACACTAATCCCGAAAGTATAGGGAGTGTGCGATGATGATCAGAACTACTTCCAACACACATCGTCACTTCACCCTTAACTAGTTTCTGTTCATTCTGCAACTCCCGTTTCGAGTTACTACTCTTACCAACTAAACCAGTATCAAATGCTGAGGGGTTGCTACGAACACTAGTAAAATACACATTAATAATCTGTATATCAAATATACCTTTGTTCACTTTGCCATCCTTCTTATCCGCCAAATACTTGGGGTAGTTCCGCTTCCAGTGACCAGTCCCTTTGCAGTAGAAGCACTTAGTCTCAGGCTTAGGACCAGACTTGGGCTTCTTCACTTGAGCAGCAACTTGCTTACCGTTCTTCTTGAAGTTCCCCTTCTTCCCTTTGCCCTTTTATTGAAACTAGTGGTCTTGTCTACCATCAACACTTGATGCTCTTTCTTGATTTCTACCTTCATCGATTTCATCATCATGAAAAGCTCGGGAGTCGTTTTCGTCATCCCTTGCATACTATAGTTCATCACGAAGTTCTACTAACTTGGTGATGGTGACTAGAGAATTCTGTCAATCACTATCTTATCTGGAAGATTAACTCCCACTTGATTCAAGCGATTGTATTACCCAGACAATCTGAGCACATGCTCACTAGTTGAGCGATTCTCCTCCATCTTTTAGCTATAGAACTTGTTGGAGACTTCATATCTCTCAACTCGGGTATTTGCTTGAAATATTAACTTCAACTCCTGGAACATCTCATATGGTCCATGACGTTCAAAACGTCTTTGAAGTCCTGATTCTAAGCCGTTAAGCATGGTGCACTAAACTATCAAGTAGTCATCATATTGAGCTAGCCAAACGTTCATAACGTCTACATCTGCTCCTGCAATAGGTCCGTCACCTAGCGGTGCATCAAGGACATAATTCTTCTGTGCAGCAATGAGGATAAACCTCAGATCACGGATCCAATCTGCATCTTTGCTACTAACATCTTTCAACACAATTTTCTCTAGGAACATATCAAAATAAACACAGGGAAGCAACAATGCGAGCTATTGATCTACAACATAATTTGCAAAATACTACCAGGACTAAGTTCATGATAAATTTAAGTTTAATTAATCATATTACTTAAGAACTCCCACTTAGATAGACATCCCTCTAATCCTCTAAGTGATCACGTGATCCAAATCAACTAAACCATGTCCGATCATCACGTGAGATGGAGCAGTTTCATTGGTGAACATCACTATGTTGATCATGTCTACTATATGATTCACGCTCGACCTTTCGGTCTCCGTGTTCCGAGGCCATATCTGTATATGCTTGGCTCGTCAAGTATAACCTGAGTATTCCGCGTTTGCAACTGTTTTGCACCCGTTGTATTTGAACATAGAGCATATCACACCCGATCATCACGTGGTGTCTCAGCACGAAGAACTTTCGCAACGGTGCATACTCAGGGAGAACACTTCTTGATAATTAGTGAGAGATCATCTTAAAATGCTACCGTCAAACTAAGCAAAAATAAGATGTATAAAAGATAAACATCACATGCAATCAATATAAGTGATATGATATGGCCGTCATCATCTTGTGCTTGTGATCTCCATCTTCGAAGCACCGTCGTGATCACCATCGTCACCGGCGCGACACCTTGATCTCCATCGTAGCATCGTTGTCGTCTCGCCAATCTTATGCTTCCACGACTAGCGCTACCGCTTAGTGATAAAGTAAAGCATTACATCGTGATTGCATTGCATACAATAAAGCGACAACCATATGGCTCCTGCCAGTTGCCGATAACTCGGTTACAAAACATGATCATCTCATACAATAAAATTTAGCATCATGTCTTGACCATATCACATCACAACATGCCCTGCAAAAACAAGTTAGACGTCCTCTACTTTGTTGTTGCAAGTTTTACGTGGCTGCTACGGGCTTAAGCAAGAACCAATCTAACCTACGCATCAAAACCACAACGATAGTTTGTCAAGTTGGTGCTATTTTAACCTTCGCAAGGACCGGCCGTAGCCACACTCGGTTCAACTAAAGTTGGAGAAACTGTCACCCGCTAGCCACCTTTGTGCAAAGCACGTCGGGAGAACCGGTCTCGCGTAAGCGTACGCGTAATGTCGGTCTGGGCCGCTTCGTCCAACAATACCGCCGAACCAAAGTATGACATGCTGGTAAGCAGTATGACTTATATCGCCCACAACTCACTTGTGTTCTACTCGTGCATATAACATCAACACATAAAACCTAGGCTCGGATGCCACAGTTGGGGAACGTAGTAATTTCAAAAAAATTCCTATGCACACGCAAGATCATGGTGATGCATAGCAACGAGAGAGGAGAGTGTGATCTACGTACCCTTGTAGACCGACAGCAGAAGCGTTAGCACAATGCGGTTGATGTAGTCGTACGTCTTCACGGCCCGACCGATCAAGCACCGAAACTATGGCACCTCCGAGTTCTAGCACACGTTCAGCTCGATGACGATCCCCGGACTCCGATCCAGCAAAGTGTCGGGGAAGAGTTCCGTCAGCACGACGGCGTGGTGACGATCTTGATGTACTACCGTCGCAGGGCTTCGCCTAAGCACCGCTACAATATTATCGAGGTCTATGGTGGAAGAGGGCACCGCACACGGCTAAGAATATGATCACGTGGATCAACTTGTGTGTCTAGGGGTGCCCCCTGCCCCCGTATATAAAGCATCAAAGGGGGGGTGCGGCCGGCCAGGAGAGGACGCGCCAGGAGGAGTCCTACTCCTCCGGGCGTAGGATTCCCCCCCCCCCCCTTTCCTAGTTGGAATAGGATTCGGGAGGGGGAAAGAGGAGCGAGAGAAGGAAGGGGGGGCGCCGGCCCCCTCTCCTTGTCCTATTCGGACTAGGGGGGAGGGGCGCACGGCCCAGCCCTGGCCACCTCTCCTCTCTTCCACTAAAGCCCACTAAGGCCCATATACCTGTCGGGGGGTTCCGGTAACCTCCCGGTACTCCGGTAAAATCCCGATTTCACCCAGAACACTTCCGATATCCAAATATAGGCTTCCAATATATCAATCTTTATGTCTCGACCATTTCGAGACTCCTCGTCATGTCCGTGATCACATCCGGGACTCTGAACAAACTTCGGTACATCAAAATGCATAAACTCATAACATAACTGTCATCGAAACATTAAGCGTGCGGACCCTACGGGTTCGAGAACAATGTAGACATGACCGAGACACGTCTCCGGTCAATAACCAATAGCGGAACCTGGATGCTCATATTGGCTCCTACATATTCTACGAAGATCTTTTATCGGTCAGACCGCATAACAACATACGTTGTTCCCTTTGTCATCGGTATGTTACTTGCCCGAGATTCGATCGTCGGTATCTCAATACCTAGTTCAATCTCGTTACCAGCAAGTCTCTTTACTCGTTCCGTAATACATCATCTCACAACTAACTCATTAGTTGCAATGCTTGCAAGGCTTATGTGATGTGCATTACCGAGAGGGCCCAGAGATACCTCTCCGACAATCAGAGTGACAAATCCTAATCTCCAAATACGCCAACCCAACATGTACCTTTGGAGACACCTGTAGAGCACCTTTATAATCACCCAGTTACGTTGTGACGTTTGGTAGCACACAAAGTGTTCCTCCGACAAATGGGAGTTGCATAATCTCATAGTCATAGGAACATGTATAAGTCATGAAGAAAGCAATAGCAACATACTAAACGATCGGGTGCTAAGCTAATGGAATGGGTCATGTCAATCAGATCATTCACCTAATGATGTGATCCCGTTAATCAAATAACAACTCTTTGTCCATGGTTAGGAAACATAACCATCTTTGATTAACGAGCTAGTCAAGTAGAGGCATACTAGTGACACTCTATTTGTCTATGTATTCACACATGTATTACGTTTCTGGTTAGTACAATTCTAGCATGAATAATAAACATTTATCATGAAATATGGAAATAAATAATAACTTTATTATTGCCTCTAGGGCATATTTCCTTCAGTCTCCCACTTGCACTAGAGTCAATAATCTAGATCACATCACCATGTGATTAACATCGATAGTTCACATCATCATGTGATTAACACCCATAGTTCACATCGCCATGTGACCAACACCCAAAGGGTTTACTAGATTCAGTAATCTAGTTCACATCGCTATGTGATTAACACCCAAAGAGTACTAAGGTGCGATCATGTTTTGCTTGTGAGAGAATCTTAGTCAACGGGTCTACCATATTCAGATCCATATTTATTTTGCAAATATCTATGTCAACAATGCTCTGCATGGAGCTACTCTAGCTAATTGCTCCCACTTTCAATATGTATCCAGATTGAGACTTAAAGTTATCTAGATCAGTGTCAAAACTTGCATCGATGTAACTCTTTACGACGAACCTTTTGTCACCTCCATAATCGAGAAACATATCCTTATTCCACTAAGGATAATTTTGACCGTTGTCCAGTGATCTACTCCTAGATCACTATTGTACTCCCTTGCCAAAATCAGTGTAGGGTATACAATAGATCTGGTACACAGCATGGCATACTTTATAGAACCTATGGCTGAGGCATAGGGAATGACTTTCATTCTCTTTCTATCTTCTGCCGTGGTCGGGTTTTGAGTCTTACTCAATTTCATACCTTGTAACACAGGTAAGAACCCTTTCTCTGACTGTTCCATTTTGTACTACTTCAAAATCTTGTCAAGGTATGTACTCATTGAAAAAACTTATCAAGCGTCTTGATCTATCTCTATAGATCTTGACGCTCAATATGTAAGCAGCTTCACCGAGGTCTTTCTTTGAAAAACTCCTTTCAAACACTCCTTTATGCTTTGCAGAATAATTCTACATTATTTCCGGTCAACAATATGTCATTCACATATACTTATCAGAAATGTTGTAGTGCTCCCACTCACTTTCTTGTAAATACAGGCTTCACCGCAAGTCTGTATAAAACTATATGCTTTGATCAACTCATCAAAGCATATATTCCAACTCTGAGATGCTTGCACCAGTCCATAGATGGATCGCTGGAGCTTGCACATTTTGTTAATACCTTTAGGATTGACAAAACCTTCTGGTTGCATCATATACAGCTCTTCTTTAAGAAATCCATTATGGATTGCAGTTTTGTTATCCATTTGCCAGATTTCATAAAATGCGGCAAATGCTAACATGATTCGGACAGACTTTAAGCATCGATACGAGTGAGAAAATCTCATCATAGTCAACACCTTGAACTTTGTCAAAAACCTTTTTCGAAAAGTCTAGCTTTGTAGATAGTAACACTACTATCAGCGTCTGTCTTCCTCTTGAAGATCCATTTAATCTCAATGGCTTGCCGATCATCGGGCAAGTCAACCAAAGTCCATACTTTGTTCTCATACATGGATCTCATCTCAGATTTCATGGCCTCAAGCCATTTTGCGGAATCTGGGCTCATCATTGCTTCCTCATAGTTCGCAGGTTCGTCATGGTCTAGTAACATAACTTCCAGAATAGGATTACCGTACCACTCTGGTGCGGATCTTACTCTTGTTAACCTACGAGATTCGGTAGTAACTTGATCTGAAGTTACATGATCATCATCATTACCTTCCTAACTAATTGGTGTAGTAGTCACAGGAACAGATTTCTGTGATGAACTACTTTCCAATAAGGGAGAAGGTACAGTTACCTCATCAAGTTCTACTTTCCTCCCACTCACTTCTTTCGAGAGAAACTCCTTCTCTAGAAAGGATCCATTCTTAGCAACGAATATTTTGCCTTTGGATATGTGATTAGAAGGTGTACCCAATAGTCTCCTTTGGGTATCCTATGAAGACGCATTTCTCCGATTTGGGTTCGAGCTTATCAGGTTGAAATATTTTCACATAAGCATTGCAACTCCAAACTTTAAGAAACGACAACTTTGGTTTCTTACCAAACCACAGTTCATACGATGTCGTCTCAACGGATTTATATGGTGCCCTATTTAACGTGAATGCAGTTGTCTCTATGCATAACCCCAAAACTATAGTGGTAAATCGGTAAGAAACATCATAGATCGCACCATATCTAATAAAGTACAGTTATGACGTTCGGACACATCATTACATTGTGGTGCTCCGGGTGGCGTGAGTAGTGAAACTATCTCACATTGTTTTAACTGAAGGCCAAACTCGTAACTTCAAATATTTTACCTCTGCGATCATATCGTAGAAATTCTTATTTTCTTGTTACGATTATTCTCCACTTCACTCTGAAATTCTTTGAACTTTTCAAATGTTTCAGACTTGTGTTTCATCAAGTAGATATACCCATATCTTGCTCAAATCATCTGTGAAGGTCAGAAAATAATGATACCCGCCGCGAGCCTCAACACTCATCGGATCACATACATTAGTATGTATTATTTCCAATAAGTCAGTTGCTCGCTCCATTGTTCTGGAGAACGGAGTCTTAGTCATCTTGCCCACAAGGCATGGTTCGCAAGCATCAAGTGATTCCAAAATCCCATCAGCATGGAGTTTCTTCATGTGCTTTCCACCAATATGACCTAAACGGCGGTGCCACAAATAAGTTGCACTATCATTATTAACTTTGCATCTTTTGTCTTCAATATTATGAATATGTGTATCACTACGATCGAGATCCAATGAACCATTTTCATTGGGTGTGTTACCATATAAGGTTTTATTCATGTAAACAGAACAACAATTATTCTCTAACTTAAATGAATAACCGTATTGCAATAAACATGATCAAATCATATTCATGCTTAACGCAAACACCAAATAACACTTATTTAGGTTCAACACTAATCCCGAAAGTATAGGGAGTGTGCGATGATGATCAGAACTACTTCCAACACACATCGTCACTTCACCCTTAACTAGTTTCTATTCATTCTGCAACTCCCGTTTCGAGTTACTACTCTTACCAACTAAACCAGTATCAAATGCCGAGGGGTTGCTACGAACACTAGTAAAATACACATTAATAATCTGTATATCAAATATACCTTTGTTCACTTTGCCATCCTTCTTATCCGCCAAATACTTGGGGTAGTTCCGCTTCTAGTGACCAGTCCCTTTGCAGTAGAAGCACTTAGTCTCAGGCTTAGGACCAGACTTGGGCTTCTTCACTTGAGCATCAACTTGCTTGCCGTTCTTCTTGAAGTTCCCCTTCTTCCCTTTGCCCTTTTATTGAAACTAGTGGTCTTGTCTACCATCAACACTTGATGCTCTTTCTTGATTTCTACCTTCATCGATTTCATCATCATGAAAAGCTCGGGAGTCATTTTCGTCATCCCTTGCATACTATAGTTCATCATGAAGTTCTACTAACTTGGTGATGGTGACTAGAGAATTCTGTCAATCACTATCTTATATGGAAGATTAACTCCCACTTGATTCAAGCGATTGTAGTACCCAGACAATCTGAGCACATGCTCACTAGTTGAGCGATTCTCCTCCATCTTTTAGCTATAGAACTTGTTGGAGACTTCATATCTCTCAACTCGGGTATTTGCTTGAAATATTAACTTCAACTCCTGGAACATCTCATATGGTCCATGACGTTCAAAACGTCTTGAAGTCCCGATTTTAAGCCGTTAAGCATGGTGCACTAAACTATCAAGTAGTCATCATATTGAGCTAGCCAAACGTTCATAACGTCTGCATCTGCTCCTGCAATAGGTCCGTCACCTAGCGGTGCATCAAGGACTTAATTCTTCTGTGCAGCAATGAGGATAAACCTCAGATCACAGATCCAATATGCATCTTTGCTACTAACATCTTTCAACACAATTTTCTCTAGGAACATATCAAAATAAACACAGGGAAGCAACAACGCGAGCTATTGATCTACAACATAATTTGCAAAATACTACCAGGACTAAGTTCATGATAAATTTAAGTTTAATTAATCATATTACTTAAGAACTCCCACTTATATAGACATCCCTCTAATCCTCTAAGTGATCACGTGATCCAAATCAACTAAACCATGTCCGATCATCACGTGAGATGGAGCAGTTTCATTGGTGAACATCACTATGTTGATCATGTCTACTATATGATTCACGCTCGACCTTTCGGTCTTCGTGTTCCGAGGCCATATCTGTATATGCTTGGCTCGTCAAGTATAACCTGAGTATTCCGCGTGTGCAACTGTTTTGCACCCGTTGTATTTGAACGTAGAGCCTATCACACCTGATCATCACGTGGTGTCTCAGCACGAAGAACTTTTGCAACGGTGCATACTCAGGGAGAACACTTCTTGATAATTAGTGAGAGATCATCTTAAAATGCTACCATCAAACTAAGCAAAAATAAGATGTATAAAAGATAAACATCACATGCAATCAATATAAGTGATATGATATGGCCATCATCATCTTGTGCTTGTGATCTCCATCTTCGAAGCACCGTCGTGATCACCATCGTCACCGGTGCGACACCTTGATCTCCATCGTAGCATCGTTGTCGTCTCGCCAATCTTATGCTTCCACGACTATCGCTACCGCTTAGTGATAAAGTAAAGCATTACAGCACGATTGCATTGCATACAATAAAGCGACAACCATATGGCTCCTGCCAGTTGCCGATAACTCGGTTACAAAACATGATCATCTCATACAACAAAATTTAGCATCATGTCTTGACCATATCACATCACAACATGCCCTGTAAAAACAAGTTAGACGTCCTCTACTTTGTTGTTGCAAGTATTACGTGGCTGCTACGGGCTTAAGCAAGAACCAATCTAACCTACGCATCAAAACCACAACGATAGTTTGTCAAGTTGGTTCTGTTTTAACCTTCGCAAGGACCGGCCGTAGCCACACTCGATTCAACTAAAGTTGGAGAAACTGTCACCCGCTAGGCACCTTTGTGCAAAGCACGTCGGGAGAACCGGTCTCGCGTAAGCGTACGCGTAATGTCGGTCCGGGCCGCTTCATCCAACAATACCGCCGAACCAAAGTATGACATGCCGGTAAGCAGTATGACTTATATCGCCCACAACTCACTTGTGTTCTACTCGTGCATATAACATCATGTAGCGACCAGACCTCAAACAGTCTGATCTCTGTGCTCTGGTGTCATCCCTGGATCAGTAATGCTGACACCACACAGTACTCGAAGGATTTATAGCAGAGTAGCAATCACACACTTGTTACATCGAGTGTCTCAAAAGAGAACTTATTACAATAAATATGGCTTAAGGCCATCTAATAACGATAACAGCGGAAGGCTTGGAAGATAAGTGAGTCCATCAACTCCAACGGCATCATTGAGTATAGAACCACGACCTAAAAACTCCTTATTCGTCGTCTGAAAAGTCTGCAACATTAACGTTGCAGCCCGAGAACGGGTCAGCACATGGAATATGCTGGCAAGGTAACACATAGGGAGTAATGGAATGAAACAACTATACTATATGCATATTTGGCTGGTGGAAAGCTCTATGGTTACAGTTTTTGCGTAAAGCCAATTTTTCCCTACTTCAAAGGAATAAATTTAATACTATCATGGTGGTTGTTAAACATTGAGAATGGTTGACAGCATTCTCAATCCCAATTAAGCATCATCATTTAACAAACCCAAAAAAATTAACTTTAGAGTAACATGTTGAGATTCACATGATAATCCAGGTACTAGATACTCAAGATGTCCATAACCGGGGACACGGCTAACCATGATTAGTTTATTACACTCTGCAGAGGTTTGCGCACTTTTCCCCACAAGACTCGATCGCCTCCGTTGGATTTCTCGCACTACATGGTGTTTGAGAAACGGATTACCGAGACACAGTCTTTCAGAAGCGGTAGCACCTTACGATGGATAGACCGGTACACCTACTTTCCCCTACATCTGCTAGTCTACCCTGTAAGAGTTCACACGACTTAATCAACTATGCCAGAGCCCATAATGGCTTGTGGCTGCACACGGAAGTTTCTAGCATGAATAATCTTATGATCCCTTTGAGCCTGGGTGGCGGTCCAAAAGAAAAACAGGCAAGTCCTGGAATACCCAGGTGCCTCAATCCACCCAGATGTGTGTTTAGGTTGCCACCTTAGATAAACCATTAATTAACAATCTCACATCTGTCATGGATATCACTCACCCAATCCACGTCTACTAGCATAACATGGCATAATAAGCAAACCTAGAAATAACTCCCAAAGGTTTGATAATAAACAGGTAATAGGTACTACCTCATCTAATTCTCATCCCATAATTTAATTAGATCCTAATCATGCAATGTGTGAGGATTGATCTAATGCAATAAAACTGGGTTGTAGAAACAGGTATGATCAAAGTGTTACTTGCCTTGCTGATGATCCGCGAAACCTAGAGATTCAAAGTAACAGGCGGCGCACTCCGGGTATTCTATCGCAGACAAACAAACAAGCATACAATAAGTACTCATCTAATGCACAAGTAAAACTCAAATAGAAGATCTAACCAGAAAGTTCAACTTAAGAACCCTGGTTTGCAAAAAGAATCAAATCGAACGTAGCAAAAGAAATCAAACGGCGAAAGAAAATCAACTTCGTTCTAGTAATCTGGATCTAAGTCAAATTTTACAGTAGTAAAAACTTGTTTAAGTTGATTATTCGGAAAGAGGGTTTCGAGACGAAACTCCAGGCGCTTGAATCGCCTGATTCCGATAAACGAGCGAAAAGTTATACTAAAACGAAAATCGGATCAGAAATCGCGATCAGAAAATAACCGCGGAAAATCCGACGAAAAAGAAAAACGACAAAGAGATTAATCGTTAATTAACCTAATCTGAGAATAATTAAAATACTTAAAATAATATTAAAATAATAAAAAAATTCGAAAATAAAACCGACGAAAAAGAAAATAAATATTTTTTAAAAAAAAATCGGCACGAAAGTCGAGGCGGCGGCGTGCAACTCCGGCGAGTCGGCGGCGGGTCCGGCGACGGCGGCGGGCTAGGGTTTCGGGCGCGGGTGCGGTTATGGGCTGGGGCGCCGGGTGCCTTGCTATTTAAAGGCGCCCCCGGGCGGAGTCCCGCTCGGGTACGACCCATAGTCGGTTTCATTTTTTTTTAATTACGCTCGGAAGAAAAATAAAAAGAAATACTAAACTGACTCCAAAAATCATGAAATAAATTTTCCCAGGTTTCTAAAATCAAGCCCGATAAAGTGAACATTTATTTTGGCCCAAAATACAACTTTGAAAAACGCGTATTTTTCCTAAATTCAATTAAAAAATACTGAAAAACTCCGAAATAAATCTTATTTGATTTTTTTTATTAAATCCTCAATATTTCTATATTTTGGGAAAGTCATTTTATTCCCTCTCTCATATTTTTGTAATAGAAATAATTGATGATAAAATAAATAAAATCAAATGATCCTATTTACAAAATTTGAGAAAACTCAAATATGTAAATAACGAAATCCCCAACTCTCTCCGTGGGTCCTTGAGTTGCTTAGGATTTTCTAGGATCAAAACCAAAAGCAAAATAAAATATGATATGCATGATGATCTAATGTATAACATTCCAAATTGAAAATTTGAGATGTTACAAACCTACCCCCCTTAAGATGAATCTCGCCCTCGAGATTCGGGTTGGCTAGAAAATAGGTGAGGGTGGTCCTTGAGCAAATCTTCCTCTCGCTCCCAGGTGGCTTCATCCTCCGTGTGGTGGCTCCACTGAACTTTGCAAAACTTGATAACCTTGCTGTGAGTGACTCGGTTGGCAAACTCGAGAATCTTGACTGGTTTCTCCTCATAGGTCAAATTGTTATCCAACTGAATTGCTTCCAATGGCACTGTGTCTCTCAAAGGTATGTCAGCCATCTCCGCGTGACACTTCTTCAACTGAGAAACGTGGAACACATCATGAACTCCTGTCAATCCTTCTGGCAATTCCAACTTGTAGGCCACTTCTCCCATACGCTCCAAAACTCGATATGGCCCTACAAATCGTGGCGCTAACTTCCCCTTAACTCCAAAGCGCTTAATCCCTCGAAGTGGGGATACTCGAAGATAAGCTCTGTCTCCGACTTTGTAAACTGTCTCCTTGCGTTTAGAATCTGCGTAGCTCTTCTGCCTGGACTGGGCTACCTTGAGCCTATCGCGAATCAACTTCACCTTCTGTTCAGACTCTTTAATCAGATCTGGTCCAAACAACTGGCGGTCTCCAACTTCGTCCCATGACAACGGTGTCCTGCACCTCCTTCCGTACAGAGCTTCAAAAGGGGCCATCTTCAAACTGGTCTGATAGCTATTATTGTAAGAGAACTTTGCATATGGCAAATTATCGTCCCAACTAGATCCATAATCTAGCGCACAAGCTCTCAGCATATCCTCCAAAATCTGATTGACTCTCTCGGTCTGTCCATCTGTCTGCGGATGAAAAGCTGTACTAAATTCTAGCCTAGTACCCAAAGTCTCATGCAACTGCTTCCAGAACTTTGAGGTAAACTGGGTTCCTCTATCTGATACGATGCTCCTCGGAACTCCATGCAAACATACGACCCTGGTCATGTATATCTTTGCCAACTTAGCACTGGTGTAAGTGGTCTTTACTGGGATGAAATGAGCTACCTTCGTCAATCGATCAACTACAACCCAAATCGAGTCATAGCTTGAACGAGTCCTTGGTAATCCCATGATAAAATCCATGCCTAGCTTATCCCACTTCCATTCGGGTATCGGCAATGGTTGCAACAATCCTGCTGGCTTCTGATGCTCTGCCTTTACTCTCTGACATACGTCACAAACTGCTACATACTCCGCAATATCCTTCTTCATTCCGGTCCACCAGAAAATATCCTTCAAATCCAAATACATCTTGGTATTTCCTGGGTGAATCGAATACGGTGAATCATGTGCCTCTTGCAGAATCAACTTTCTGATCTCCGGGTCATTGGGTACATAAACACGGTCTTCAAACCATAGGGTGTCGTGCTCATCCTCACGAAATCCTTTAGCTTTTCCTTGGCTCATTTTCTCTTTTATAGAAGCAATCTCCTTGTCAGATTTCTGAGCGTCTCTGATTTTGTCTATCAATGTTTACTGAATCTCCAATGCTGCCACATAGCCTCTCGGAACTATCTCCAAACATAGCTCACGAAGATCCTCGGCTAACTCCTTTGGTATTTCTCCCATCATTAGTGTATTGACATGACTCTTACGGCTCAATCCATCAGCTACTACATTAGCTTTTCCGGGATGGTAATGCAATCTCATATCATAATCCTTGATGAGCTCCAACCATCTCCTTTGTCTGAGGTTCAACTCCTTCTGCGTGAAAATGTACTTCAAACTCTTGTGATCCGTGTACACCTCACAATGATTTCCAATGAGGAAATGTCTCCATGTCTTCAATGCATGCACTACGGCTGCTAACTCCAAATCATGCGTGGCATAATTTAATTCGTGAGGCTTCAGTTGTCGTGAAGCATATGAAACAACTCTCCCTTCCTGCATAAGCACTGCTCCAAGTCCTCGACATGAGGCGTCACAATACACCTCATAATCCTTGGTCTGATCTGGCAAAATCAACACTGGTGAGGTAACCAAGCGTTTCTTCAACTCCTGGAAACTAGCCTCACACTGCTCAGTCCATTTGAACTTAGTATCCTTCTTCAGCAACTCCGTCATAGGCTTCGCAATCTTTGAGAAGTTCTCAATAAATCTCTGGTAGTATCCTGCGAGTCCCAGAAAACTCCGGATCTCTCCAACTGTTGTTGGTGCTTCCCAATTGGTCACAGTGATAACCTTGGTGGGGTCAACTGTTATTCCTTCTCCGGATATAACATGTCCGAGGAATCCAACTTCCTTCAACCAAAACTCACATTTGCTGAACTTGGCATATAACTGATGTTCTCTGATCTTCTCAAGTACCAATCGCAAATGTTCTTTATGCTCCTCTTCATTATTTGAGAATACCAGAATATCATCGATGAAAACCACGACGAACTTATCCAAAAACTCCATGAACACTTTGTTCATCATGTTCATAAAATAGGCAGGTGCGTTAGTCAGTCCAAATGACATAACGGTATACTCATACAGTCCATATCTTGTGGTGAATGCATTCTTAGGTATGTCCTGCTCTCGAATCTTCAACTGATGGTACCCTGATCACAAATCAATCTTGGAAAACACTTTAGCCCCTTGCAATCGATCAAACAGATCATTGATCATTGGTAGCGGGTACTTGTTTTTGATTGTTACTTCGTTCAATCCTCAATAATCAACAACCATTCTTAAGATCCATCCTTCTTCTCCACTAGAAGTACTGGTGATCCCCAAGGCGAAGAACTTGGGCGAATGTAACCTTTATCCAGTAACTCCTTAATCTGCTTCTTAATTTCCACCAAATCTTTTGCGGGCATCCTGTATGGTCGCTTCGATATTGGCCCAATGCCTGGAAAAAGCTCAATCAAAAACTCAATGTCTCTATCCGGTGGCATGCCTGGCAACTCTTTGGGAAATACATCAGGAAAATCCTTTACCACTGGTACTTCCTCCTGCACAACTCCTGATAAGGAATTTACTTGTGTCCTGTTTGGCGCATGTCGGGATACATACTTGATCCTTCTTCCTTCTGGCGTTGTGAGCAAAATTGTCTTACTGGCACAATCGATGTTTCCTCCATACATCGACAGCCAATCCATACCGAGAATTACATCCAAACCTTGGGATTCTAGAATAATTAAATCCGTTGGGAAAACATGCCTTCCTATACTTAATGGCACTTGAAAACATCCTTGTCCGGCCATGTACTCTGCTCCTGGCGAGCTTACTAGCATAGGTGTTTTAAGAACCCTAGTGGGCAGGCTATACTTTTCCACAAATCCCCTTGATATGTATGAATGCGATGCACCAGTATCAAAAAGAACGAGTGCAGTAAACGACTTAACCAAAAACTTACCTATTACTGCATCGGGCTGAGCTTCAACCTCCTCCAAATTAACGTGGTTCACCTGTCCCCTATTGAAAGGGTTCGGCTTCTTTCCAGAACTTCCATTGCTGTTTTGGCCTTCAGGACATTCATTGGCATAATGTCCGGTCTTGGAACACTTGAAACAGGTGACTTGACTCAGATCTCTCTTGGCTGGGGTTGATGGGGTGTTGCGGTTCTGGCCATTGCTTTCTCCATTCCCATTACTATTCTTGGTGCCATTGTGATTGTGCGAGCTACCTACTCCATGGGTATGCTGAAAATGCCCTCCCGGTCTAGGGGTAAAGCGTGGCTTCTGCTGAGCTCCTGAATTATACTTTTCTTGTCCATACTTCCTCTTGCGGTTCTCAATTTGCTGCTGCTCCCTTCAATCATAAGAGCACGGTCTACCAACTCCTGGTAGTTGTTGAAGGTGGCTACCATCAACTGCATACTCAACTCATCATTCAGTCCTTCCAGGAATTTCTCCTGCTTAGCTGCATCCGTAGCAACGTCATCTGGGGCATAACGTGCTAGCTTACTAAACTCCTCCACATACTGGCCAACTGTCCGTCCTCCTTGGTGCAAGTTACGAAACTCACGCTTCTTCATGGCCATTGCTCCTGCTGAAACATGGGCAGTACGAAAAGCCTGCTGAAACTGGTCCCATGTGACAGTGTCGACTGGGAAGGTGGCTGTGAAATTCTCCCACCAGGATGCTGCGGGTCCTTCTAACTGATGTGCGGCAAACTTCACCTTCTCCGCATCTGTGCATCCTGTTGTGGTCAACTACCTAGCTGTCTTGCGGAGCCAATCATCTGCTACTATCGGCTCGATGCTACTGGAAAACACCGGCGGATTCAGCCTAAGAAAACGGGCTAAGTGGTCAACAGGTGGTGGTGGTGGTGGTGGGTTGTTGTTGTTGTTCCCCTGATTCTGATTCTGAACTAGCAACTGCATCAAGGTGTTCTGCTGCTGGATCAACTGGGTGAGCTCCGGCGGAAAGGCAAATCCGGGGTCACGTTTCGGAGGCATCTGAGGGTTTAGAAGAGATGAGATATAAGAATAGAGGGGGTCTAAAGAGAAAACACTACCCATATGCACATGAGGCAAAAGCAAACAATTCACTTCATTCAAACAAACAAAGGCATACAATCGATCTAACTATCGCAAAGTGCTCGGACTACTATATTTACATGGTGGACTACTACTACTGATGAGGTGGTCTACTAGAAATATTCTACGGTTGTAGACTCCATGATATCGGCTCCAGCTTCATCAACATAGTCATCATCGCTACTATCTGCTTCCGAGTCGGTGCCGTCGATGATGATGTAGTCTTCCGGGCTAATCTCCTTGGGTTCTTCGTCTTCATCTACTGGTGTCGGGCCTCCCATAAATATTCCAATCTTCTTAGTCAGGTCGTCATTCTTCTCCACCAATACTTCAATTTCTTCTTCATAATCTTCGCGTGTAGCCTTGAGTTCTTCCTCCAGTTCCTTGATTCTAGTCTTAGCCTTCTTCAGATCTATCATGTCGGCGCACATCTGATTCTCCTGTCGTCGAATGTGATGGTTTAACTCCTGGATAAAAGCTGCAATTGATCTATCTTTCCTGGTGCTGATCATCTCCCAGTGTTCATCTCGGCGCCCACAAATCTGGTAGATAGTATCCTTGAGATCCTTGCGGTAGACTTCTCCAATGCGTCCCATGGAGATGTGAGCTGCCATACTCTTTCCTAGACTCCAAGTTGGTGCATCAAAAGAAAACTCTATGGGCTTAGTGACTGGCATGAACGTCCTTCCTGGAACTTGAACTTGAATCATCCAGCGCTCTTC
This sequence comes from Triticum urartu, assembly GCF_056163025.1. Taxonomy (NCBI): domain Eukaryota; kingdom Viridiplantae; phylum Streptophyta; class Magnoliopsida; order Poales; family Poaceae; genus Triticum; species Triticum urartu. The sequence continues at coordinate 458,753,590 of NC_141876.1, read as the reverse complement.
TTCAGGTAAAGCGGCGTTGTAGGTTCCCGTGAAGCTTGGTACTCCTATGTTCACGTATCTAGTGACTTCCTTCAAGTGGCGTCCAAAGGGTGTATCTTCATTTGGTTGTGTGAACTTGTTCCTTGCATCCGCCATCCTAAAGAGTAGAAGAGATGAGAAGTCAGAAGAGAAGAGAGTGGGTAGTGATCTAGGTCTCTTAGCTTAGTGGTCGTGTCCTACAGTCAGCGTGTGCTCTGATACCATCTCTGTAGCGACCAGACCTCAAACAGTATGATCTTTGTGCTCCGGTGTCATCCCTGGATCAGTAATGCTGACACCACACAGTACTCGAAGGATTTATAGCAGAGTAGCAATCACACACTTATTACATCAAGTGTCTCAAAAGAGAACTTATTATAATAAATATGTCTTAAGGCCATCTAATAACGATAACAGCGGAAGGCTTGGAAGATAAGTGACTCCATCAACTCCAACGGCATCACTGAGTATAGAACCACGACCTAAAAACTCCTTATTCGTCATCTGAAAAGTCTGCAACATTAACGTTGCAGCTCGAGAACGGGTCAGCACATGGAATATGCTGGCAAGGTAACACATAGGGAGTAATGGAATGAAACAACTATACTATATGCATATTTGGCTGGTGGAAAGCTCTATGGTTACAGTTTTTGCGTAAAGCCAATTTTTCCCTACTTCAAAGGAATAAATTTAATTACTATCATGGTGGTTGTTAAACATTGAGAATGGTTGACAGCATTCTCAATCCCAATTAAGCATCATCATTTAACAAACCCAACAAAATTAACTTTAGAGTAACATGTTGAGATTCACATGATAATCCAGGTACTAGATACTCAAGATGTCCATAACCGGGGACACGGCTAACCATGATTAGTTTATTACACTCTGCAGAGGTTTGCACACTTTTCCCCACAAGACTCGATCGCCTCCGTTGGATTTCTCGCACTACATGGTGTTTGAGAAACGGATGACCGAGACACAGTCTTTCAGAAGCGCTAGCACCTTACGATGGATAGACCGGTACACCTACTTTCCCCTACATCTGCTAGTCTACCCTGTAAGAGTTCGCACGACTTAATCAACTATGCCAGAGCCCATAATGGCTTGTGGCTGCACACGGAAGTTTCTAGCATGAATAATCTTATGATCCCTTTGAGCCTGGGTGGCGGTCCAAAAGAAAAACAGGCAAGTCCTGAAATACCCAGGTGCCTCAATCCACCCAGATGTGTGTTTAGGTTTCCACCTTAGATAAACCATTAATTAACAATCTCACATCTGTCATGGATATCACTCACCCAATCCACGTCTACTAGCATAGCATGGTATAATAAGCAAACGTAGAAATAACTCCCAAAGGTTTGATAATAAACAGGTAATAGGTACTACCTCATCTACTTCCCATCCCACAATTTAATTAGATCCTAATCATGCAATATGTGAGGATTGATCTAATGCAATAAAACTGGGTTGTAGAAACAGGTATGATCAAAGTGTTACTTGCCTTGCTGATGATCCGCGAAACCTAGAGATTCAAAGTAACAGGCGGCGCACTCCGGGTATTATATCGCAGACAAACAAACAAGCATACAATAAGTACTCATCTAATGCACAGGTAAAACTCAAATAGAAGATCTAACCAGAAAGTTCAACTTAAGAACCCTGGTTTGCAAAAAGAATCAAATCGAACGTAGCAAAAGAAATCAAACGGCGAAAGAAAATCAACTTCGTTCTAGTAATCTCGATCTAAGTCAAATTTTACAGTAGTAAAAACTTGTTTAAGTTGATTATTTGGAAAGAGGGTTTCGAGACGAAACTCCAGGCGCTTGAATCGCCTGATTCCGATAAACGAGCGAAAAGTTATACTAAAACGAAAATCGGATCAGAAATCGCGATCAGAAAATAACCGCGGAAAATTCGATGAAAAAAAGAAAGACGAACAGATTAATCGTTAATTAACCTAATCCGAAAATAATTAAAATACTTAAAATAATATTAAAATAATAAAAAAATTCAAAAATAAAACTGACGAAAAAGAACATAAATATTTTTTAAAAAAAATCGGCACGAAAGTCGAGGCAGTGGCGAACCTCGGGCGGCGTGCAACTCCGGCGAGTCGGCGGCGGGTCCGGCGGCGGCGGCGGCGGGCTAGGGTTTCGGGCGCGGGCGCGGTTATGGGCTGGGGCGCCGGGTGCCTCGCTATTTAAAGGCGCCCCCGGGCGGAGTCCCGCTCGGGTACGGCCCATAGTCGGTTTCGTTTTTTTTAAATTATGCTCGGAAGAAAAATAAAAAGAAATACTAAACGGACTCCAAAAATCATGAAATAAATTTTCCTGGGTTTCTAAAATCAAGCCCGATAAAGTGAACATTTATTTGGGCCCAAAATACAACTTTGAAAAACGCATATTTTTCATAAATTCAATTAAAAAAATACCGAAAATCTCCGAAATAAGTCTTATTTGATTTTTTATTAAATTCTCAATATTTCTATATTTTGGGAAAGTCATTTTATTCCCTCTCTCATATTTTTGTAATAGAAATAATTGATGATAAAATAAATAAAATCAAATGATCTTGTTTACAAAAATTGAGAGAACTCAAATATGTAAATAACGAAATCCCCAACTCTCTCCGTGGGTCCTTGAGTTGCTTAGGATTTTCTAGGATCAAAACCAAAAGCAAAATAAAATATGATATGCATGATGAACTAATGTATAACATTCCAAATTGAAAATTTGGGATGTTACACATCAACACATAAAACCTAGGCTCGGATGCCACTGTTGGGGAACGTAGTAATTTCAAAAAAATTCCTACGCACGCGCAAGATCATGGTGATGCATAGCAACGAGAGGGGAGAGTGTGATCTACGTACCCTTGTAGACCGATAGCGGAAGCGTTAGCACAACGCGGTTGATGTAGTCGTACGTCTTCACGGCCCGACCGATCAAGCACCGAAACTACGGCACCTCCGAGTTCTAGCACACGTTCAGCTCGATGACGATCCCTGGACTCCGATCCAGCAAAGTGTTGGGGAAGAGTTCCGTCAACACGACGGCGTGGTGACGATCTTGATGTACTACCGTCGCAGGGCTTCGCCTAAGCACCGCTACAATATTATTGAGGTCTATGGTGGAAGGGGGCACCGCACACGGCAAAGAATATGATCACCTGGATCAACTTGTGTGTCTAGGGGTGCCCCCTGCCCCCGTATATAAAGGATCAAAGGGGGGTGCGGCCGGCCAGGAGAGGGCGCGCCAGGAGGAGTCCTACTCCTCCGGGAGTAGGATTCCCCCCCCCTTTCCTAGTTGGAATAGGATTCGAGAGGGGGAAAGAGGAGCGAGAGAAGGAAGGGGGGCGCCGGCCCCCTCTCCTTGTCCTATTCGGACTAGGGGGAGGGGTGTGCGGCCCAGCCCTGGCCACCTCTCCTCTCTTCCACTAAAGCCCACTAAGGCCCATATACCTCCCGGGGGGTTCCAGTAACCTCCCGGTACTCCAGTAAAATCCCGATTTCACCCGGAACACTTTCGATATCCAAATATAGGCTTCCAATATATCAATCGTTATGTCTCGACCATTTCGAGACTCCTCGTCATGTCCATGATCACATCCGGGACTCCAAACAAACTTCGGTACATCAAAATGCATAAACTCATAATATAACTGTCATCGATACCTTAAGCGTGCGGACCCTACGGGTTCGAGAACAATGTAGACATGACCGAGACACGTCTCCGGTCAATAACCAATAGTGGAACCTGGATGCTCATATTGGCTCCTACATATTCTACGAAGATCTTTTATCGGTCAGACCGCATAACAACATACGTTGTTCCCTTTGTCATCGGTATGTTACTTGCCCGTGATTTGATCTTCGGTATCTCAATACCTAGTTCAATCTCGTTACCGGCAAGTCTCTTTACTCGTTCCGTAATACATCATCTCACAACTAACTCATTAGTTTCAATGCTTGCAAGGCTTATGTGATGTGCATTACCGAGAGGGCCCAGAGATACCTCTCCGACAATCGGAGTGACAAATCCTAATCTCGAAATACGCCAACCCAACATGTACTTTGGAGACACCTGTAGAGCACCTTTATAATCACCCAGTTACGTTGTGACGTTTGGTAGCACACAAAGTGTTCCTCCGGCAAACGGGAGTTGCATAATCTCATAGTCATAGGAACATGTATAAGTCATGAAGAAAGCAATAGCAACATACTAAACGATCGGGTGCTAAGCTAATGGAATGGGTCATGTCAATCAGATCATTCACCTAATGATGTGATCCCGTTAATCAAATAACAACTCTTTGTCCATGGTTAGGAAACATAACCATCTTTGATTAACGAGCTAGTCAAGTAGAGGCATACTAGTGACACTCTGTTTGTCTATGTATTCACACATGTATTATGTTTCCGGTTAATACAATTCTAGCATGAATAATAAACATTTATCATGAAATAAGGAAATAAATAATAACTTTATTATTGCCTCTAGGGCATATTTCCTTCACTAGGGACCGAGTGCCATGATTTCAGATCTGAACCTATTATGTTTTCATGAATATATGTGAGTTCTTGATCCTATCTTGCAAGTCTGTAGTAACCTATTATGTGTTATGATCCGTTAACCCCGAAGTGACAATAATCGGGATACTTACCGGTGATGACCATAGTTTGAGGAGTTCATGTATTCACTAAGTGTTAATGCTTTGGTTTGGTACTCTATTAAAAGGAGGCCTTAATATCCCTTAGTTTCCAATAGGACGCCGCTGCCATGGGAGGGTAGGACAAAAGATGGCATGCAAGTTCTTTTCCATAAGCACGTATGACTATATTCGGAATACATGCCTACATTACATTGATGAACTGGAGCTAGTTCTGTGTCACCCTATGTTACAACTGTTGCATGAGGAATCGCATCCGACGTAATTATCCATCACTGATACATTGCCTACGAGCTTTTCACATATTGTTCTTTGCTTAGTTACTTTTCCGTTGCCACTGTTACAATCACTACAAAACCAATACTGTTAATTTTGCCACCGTTACCGCTACTATCATATTACTTTGCTACTAAATACTTTGTTGTAGATATTAAGTCTTTCAGGTGCGGTTGAATTGACAACTCAACTGTTAATACTTGAGAATATTCTTTGGCTCCCCTTGTGTCGAATCAATAAATTTTGGTTGAATACTCTACCCTCGTAAACTGTTGCGATCCCCTATACTTGTGGGTTATCAACACTATTTTTTGGTGCCGTTGCCGGGGAGCATAGCTATATTCTTTGAGTCACTTGGGATTTATATCCGCTGATCACTATGAAGAATTTGAAAGACAAAAGAACCAAGATTTTTCCCTCAACTACGAGGGGAGGTAAGGAACTGCCATCTAGCTCTGCACTTGATTCACCTTCTGTTTTGAGTAAACTTGCAACACCTACTCCTGCCATTCATTCTGATATGTCACATGTTATTGATGATTCCACTTCTGCTATGCATGATGCTTATGATGAAACTACTTCTATGCTTGATAATACTGTGCCACTAGGTGAATTTCTTGATGAACAACTTGCTAGGGTTAGAGAGAATGAAATTATTGAAACTGATAATATTGATGAAAGTGATGATGAAGATTCTCCCCCTAGATATGAATTGCCTGTTGTGCCTGAGGGCTATGTTATGGATGAAGAAACTTCTAGAGACTTTTTAGCTTGCAATGATAGATATGATCTTAATAAATTGTTAGCTAAGCTTAAAGAAAATTCTTTGAATGCTAGAATGAAATATGACCCTGATTTTGCTACTTCACCTATCTGTATTTTTGATAAGGATTATGATTTCTCTGTTGACCCTGAGTTAATTACTTTGGTTGAATCTGATCCTTTCTATGGCTATGAATCTGAAACTGTTGTGGCACATCTTACTAAATTAAATGATATAACCACCCTGTTCACTAATGATGAGAAAACTCGCTATTACTTTATCCTTAAGTTGTTTCCGTTCTCATTAAAGGGTGATGCTAAAACATGGTTTAATTCTCTTGATCCTGGTTGTGTGCGTAGTCCCCAGGATATGATTTATTACTTCTCTGCTAAATATTTCCCCGCTCATAAGAAACAAGCTACTTTAAGGGAAATATATAATTTTGTGCAAATTAAAGAAGAGAGTCTCCCACAAGCTTGGGGGAGGCTTCTCTGATTACTTAATGCTTTGCCTGATCATCCTCTCAAGAAAAAATGAAATACTTGATATCTTTCATAATGGACTAACTGATGCTTCCAGAGACCACCTGGATAGTTATGCTGGTTGCGTTTTCAGGGAAAGAACTGTTGATCAAGTTGAATTGCTATTGAATAATATGTTGAGTAATGAAAGTGATTGGACACTTCCTGAACCAACTCCTAAGCCAACTCCGAAGAAAAGGTGTATTCTATTTCTCAGTCCTAAAGATATGCAAGAGGCAAAGAAATCTATGAAAGAAAAAGGTATTAAAGCTAAATATGTTAAGAATTTACCACCTATTGAAGAAATACATGGTCTTGATAACCCGACACAGGTAGTAAAGGTAAATTCTCTCGATAGATTTGATGAAGGTGATATTGCTCGTAATAAGTCTGCTAGCCAATGCATGGATGAGTTTGATAATTTTATTCTTAAACAAGAAAACTTCAATGCTTATGTTGGTAGACAATTGAAATGCAATGCTTATATGACTGAACACTTGAGTGATTATATGGCTAGAGTTAAAGGTGAACTTAAACTTATTAGTAAACATGCTTCTATGGTTACCACTCAAGTAGAACAAGTACTTAAGGCTCAGAATGATTTTCTCAATGAATTAAATAATAAGAAAAATGATAATGATGTTAGAGTTATGACTAGAGGGGGTAAAATGACTCAGGAACCTTTGTATCCTGAGGGCCACCCTAAGAGAATTGAGCAAGATTCTCAGAGAACTAATGTTGATGCACCTAGTCCTTCTAAAAGGAAGAAAAAGAAAAATGATAGGACTTTGCATGCTTCTAGTGAACCTGTCATTGACACACCTGAGAATCCCAATGATATTTCTATTTCTGATGCTGAAACACAATCTGGTAATGAACATGAACCTAGTGATAATGTTAATGATGATGATCATGTTGATGCTCAACCTAGCAATGATAATGATGTGGAGATTGAACCTGCTGTTGATCTTGATAAACCACAATCAATGAATCAACGTTATGATAAGAGACTTCGTTGCTAGGAAGCACGGTAAAGAAAGAGAACCATGGGTTTAGAAACCCATGCCTTTTCCTCCTAAACCATCCAAGAAAAAGGATGATGAGGATTTTGAGCGCTTTGCTGAAATGATTAGACCTATCTTTTTGCATATGCGTTTGACTGATATGCTTAAAATGAACCCTTTTGCTAAGTACATGAAGGATATTGTTACTAATAAAAGAAAGATACCGGAAGCTGAAATTTCCACCATGCTTGCTAATTATACTTTTAAGGGTGGAATACCAAAGAAACTTGGAGATCCAGGAGTACCAACTATACCATGCTCCATTGAAAGAAACTATGTTAAAACTGCTTTATGTGATCTTGGAGCCGGTGTTAGTGTTATGCCGCTCTCTTTATATCGTAGACTTGATTTGAATAAGTTAACACATATTGAAATATCCTTGCAAATGGCTGATAAATCAACTCCTATACATGTCGGTATTTGTGAGGATGTGCCTGTTGTGGTTGCAAATGGTACTATTTTAACGGATTTTGTTATTCTTGATATTCCCGAGGATGATAGTATGTCTATTATTCTTGGAAGACCCTTTTTGAATACTGCAGGGGCTGTTATTGATTGCAACAAAGGCAATGTCACTTTTCATGTTAATGGTAATGAGCATACAGTACACTTTCGGAGGAAACAACCTCAAGTCCACAGTATCAATTCTATTGGAAAAATTCCAACAATTACTATTGGAGGTTTTGAATTTCCTCTTCCTACGGCCAAGAAGAAATATGATATTCTTATTGTTGGGGATGTGCATATCCCAGTTGAGGTAACCTAGTGTTATTCGAAATTTATCCGGTTTCATGCAATTCGGAATGAGTTTGTTAACAAGACATGATCAACCTTGTTAGTGGATTCCTTTTGATGAGCATGAGATGGATGAAGTTAGAAAGCACAACTCTCTGTACCCTCCTTTTACTTTCTGTTATTTAGATTAAATAAAGTAAAAAATAGTATTTTCTGTCTGTTTTCTGAATTATCCTTGTGATAAAAAATACCTCGAAAATAAAAGTTCTCCAAATGCCCTGAAAATTTAATATGATTTTTTCTGGAATATTTAAGAATTATTGGCACTAGAAACACACCAGGGGGACCCACCATGTGCCCGCGAGGGTGGAGGGCGCGCCCTACCCCCCTGGGCGTGCCCCTTGCCTCGTGGACCCCACGTGGGCCTCCTCCACTTATTCTTGCACCCACACACTTCGTCTTCCTCCAGAAAAAATCATCCACCAGCTCAAACCCGAGTTCTAGCTCATCTTGCTGCCATTTTCGATCTCCTTGCTCAAAGCTCCATTCACAAAACTACTTTGGGGGATTGTTCTTCGGTATGTGACTCCTCCAATGGTCCAATTAGTTTTTGTTCTAGTGCTTTATTTATTGCAAATTTTTGTTGCTTAGGTGGCCCTGTTCTTGAGCTTGCATGTCAAATTTATGTGGTCAAAAGTAGTTTTAATGCATGATATGGACTCTAGGCACTTGTAGGAGTAGTTTCTATCAATCTTGTTGAGTTTGGTTCACTTTTATTTTGAGTCACTAAAAATTTCAGAAATTTTCAGAAAAAGATGAAGAGATTTTTGAGGGGTTCTTCGAGCCGAAGCTCGAAGGATAAGCAAAGTGAAGAGAATAAGAAGCCCAAATATAATCTCCCTCATACTGCGAAAGTTCAACCGTGTGAATGGCCTTACGACGAGTTCTTGAGAGAAGCCTGGATTTATGAAGATTTTTTTATTTGGCTGAGAATGCAGGCCTCACCAACTTCCTCCACGACCAGCTCGAACAGTATCTCCTACTCACTAATATTTTTGTGCAAAATTTTCATTTCCATGCTAGGAGGTCGCCACCTTCTGTGGATTTTTATTTGTATGATGAGTATAAGGAGATGTCACTTTACAACTTTTGTGGGGTTTGCAAGTTGCCCTTTGAGGGCAGCATAGAGGAACCACATCGTAATGATGTGGAAGGGTTTATTGATATGATCGCTGTAGGGGAGACGAGGAAGGTTTCTGATGAAAGAATTACTAGCATACATTTTCATGTTCTATGTTACTTTGCAATATTTGCTAGTAGATGCTTAATTGGCCGTGGGAACTGTGGATACCTTAGTGCCCCTGATATTGTTATTTTGCGCCATGCTTTGTTTCATGATACCACTTTTAGTTTAGGCGCTATCATTGCTAAACGGTTAAATCTGAACCGCACAAAGGGTCCCGTCTTTGGAGGCATCTTTGCCTCGCACCTTGCTGCACACTTTAACATACCTATTAGGCATTATGAGAAAGAGGAAAAGTTGTTGCCTCCTATTTTTCTAGATTATAAGAGTATGGTAGCACATGATTTTATTGTTAAGAATAAGAAGAAGATGCTTAACTATAGACTGATATTTGATAAAAGTTACTTTGAGACTATTACCTTGCCTGCTCCCTCTTTGTTCAACATATTTTCAGGCACGTACCTTGTTTTGCCGGAGGCCGTTCATGCATACCGGAGCCTGACATCATCTCCAGAGCCTGAGCCGGAGCCACCACTTGATCCTCACCGTCAGTCTGTTTATTAGTGGGATCCGGAGGAGATCGCTAACCAGTGGCACCCTGAGGATCCTCCTCAGTACACCGGAGAGGGCAGCTTTGATCCGTGGGCATAGACCAACTTAGGTCAAAAGCCTAAGCTTGGGGGAGTACGTATTTCTCACCGACATTACATTCATGTTCACACACTCATGCCAGTTGTCAGTGCTCATACTTTTTCATTGTATTATCCATGCTAGTTTAATTTCTTTTTAAGCCTTCTTCTTGTGTGTTTGAAAAACCTTAAGAAAAAACAAAAAAATTAGGTGTAGCTTTTACTAGTTTACTTTCCATGCTTGTAGTAGTAGTAATTAAAAAGTAAACCCAAAAAGATTTCTTGTTCTTCTTTTGCTTGTTGGGAGCTTTCCCGTGTAAATAGTTTTTGTTCTTTTCTTTTCTTTGGTGGTCGAGAGGAGAAGACCATAATGAAAATGTTGAGTGGCTCTTTTATGCATTATGGTTGATCTAACAAAGAGCCCATATTACCTTGTCTTCTCCCTTGAATTGAGTGCTTGCAGATTCCAGCTTAGTCCAATGCACGTGCACTATTATTATTATCCACACCATTCGGTCATGCAAGTGAAAGGCAATAATGACGATATATGATGAACTGATTGAGATGAGAAAAGCTGGTATGAACTCGACCTCTCTTGTTTTTGTAAATATGATTAGTTCATTGTTCCTGATTCAGTCTATTATGAATGAAACATGTTTGCAATGATAATTAGAGATTATAGTTGCTCATGCCATGCTTAATTTGCTAGGAGTTTATAATGGTTTACCTTGCGTGCCAACATGCTATTAAAATGGTTGTGATGTGGTATGATAGGGTGGTATCCTCCTTTGAACGATTCGAGTGGCTTGACTTGGCACATGTTCACACATGTAGTTGAAACAAATCAACATAGCCTCCACGATATTTATGTTCATGGTGAATTATATCCTACTCATGCTTGCATTCAGTGTTGATTAATTTTAATGCATGTTCATGACTGTTGTCGCTCTCTAGCTGGTCGCTTCCCAGTCTCTTTCTAGCCTTCACTTGTACTAAGCGGGAATACTGCTTGTGCATCCAACTCCATAAACGCCAAAAGTTATTCCATATGAGTCCACCATACCTTCCTATATGTGGTATCTACCTACCGTTCCAAGTAAATTTGTATGTGCCAAACTCTAAACCTTCAAATGAAATTCTATTTTGTATGCTCGAATAGCTCATGTATCAACTAGGGATGTCTGTATCTTCCATGCTAGGCGGGTTATTCTCAAGAGGAGTGGACTCTGCTCCTCATTCACGAGAAAATGGCTGGTCACTGGGATGCCCAGTCCCATGCTCAAATCAAATCAAAATAATTGCAAACAAAACTCCCCCGGGATTGTTGTTAGTTGGAGGCACCCATTGTTTCGGGCAAGCCATGGATTGATGCTTGTTGGTGGTGGGGGAGTAAAAACTTTACCATTCTGCTTGGGAACCGCCTATAATGTGTGTAGCATGGAAGATATCGAGATCTCTTGGTTTTTATGTTGACAATGAAAGTATACCGCTCAAAATATTATTCATCTCTATTTTAAAACCAAGCTCTAGCACCTCTACAAATCCCTGCTTCCCTCTCCGAAGGGCCTATCTATTTACTTTTATGTTGAGTCATCATCCTCTTATTAAAAAGCACTAGTTGGAGAGCACCGCTGTCATTTGCATGTATTATTATTAGTTTACATTGAGTATGACTTGACTGGATCTCTTTTATCATGAATTATGATTTCCAGTTAGGCCTTGATCTTCAGAGGTGCTCTGCATTTATGTTTTGCGGTCTTAGAAAGGGCTAGCGAGATACCATCTTGTTATATCATATTATGATTGTTTTGAGAAAGTGTTGTCATCCGAGATTTACTATTTTACTCGCTAGTTGATTATGCCATTGATATGAGTAAACATGAGACCTAAATGTTATTGTGAATATGGTTAGTTCATAATCTTTGCTGAAAACTTGGATGTTGGCTTTACATATTTACAACAACAAGAGAAAACATAGTTTGTAAAAGTTTTTCTTTATCACTTTCAGTTTGTCAACTGAATTACTTGAGGACAAGCAAAGGTTTAAGCTTGGGGGAGTTGATATGTCTCCATCGTATCTACTTTTCTAAACACTTTTGCCCTTGTTTTGGACTCTAACTTGCATGATTTGAATGGAACTAACCCGGACTGGCGTTGTTTTCAGCAGAATTACCATGGGGTTATTTTTGTGCAGAAATAAAAGTTTTCGGAATGACCTAAAAATCAACGAAGAATATTTTTGGAACATATAAAAAAGAAAGAATCAAGGCCAGGGGCCCACACCCCTATCCACGAGGGTGGGGGCGAGCCTACCCCCCTAGGCACGCCACCCTGCCTCGTGGGCCCCCTGGTGCTCCACCAACCTCAACTCCAACTCTATATATTCACGTTCGGGGAGGAAAAAATCAAGGAGAAGGATTCATCGCATTTTATGATATGGAGCCGCCGCCAAGCCCTAATCTCTCTCGGTAGGGCTGATTTGGAGTCCGCTCAGGGCTCCGGAGAGGGGAATCCGTCGCCATCGTCATCAACCTTCCTCCATCACCAATTTCATGATGCTCACGGTCGTGCGTGAGTAATTCCATCGTAGGCTTGCTGGGCGGTGATGGGTTGGATGAGATTTATCATGTAATCGAGTTAGTTTTCTTAGGATTTGATCCCTAGTATCCATTATGTTCTAAGATTGATGTTGCTATGACTTTGCAATGCTTAATACTTGTCACTAGGGCCCGAGTGCCATGATTTCAGATCTGAACCTATTATGTTTTCATGAATATATGTGAGTTCTTGATCCTATCTTGCAAGTCTATAGTCACCTATTATGTGTTATGATCCGTTAACCCCGAAGTGACAATAATCGGGATACTTACCGGTGATGACCGTAGTTTGAGGAGTTCATGTATTCACTAAGTGTTTATGCTTTGGTCTGGTACTCTATTAAAAGGAGGTCTTAATATCCCTTAGTTTCCAATAGGACCCCGCTGCCACGGGAGGGTAGGACAAAAGATGTCATGCAAGTTCTTTTCCATAAGCACGTATGACTATATTCGGAATACATGCCCACATTACATTGATGAACTGGAGCTAGTTCTGTGTCACCCTATGTTATAACTGTTGCATGAGGAATCGCATCCGACATAATTATCCATCACTGATCCATTGCCTACGAGCTTTTCACATATTGTTCTTTGCTTAGTTACTTTTCCGTTGCCACTGTTACAATCACTACAAAACCAATACTGTTACTTTTGCTACCGTTACCGCTACTATCATATTACTTTGCTACTAAATACTTTGTTGCAGATATTAAGTCTTTCAGGTGTGGTTGAATTGACAACTCAACTGTTAATACTTGAGAATATACTTTGGCTCCCCTTGTGTCGAATCAATAAATTTGGGTTGAGTACTGTACCCTCGAAAACTGTTGCAATCTCCTATACTCATGGGTTATCAACCGATTCAACTAAAGTTGGAGAAACAGACACCCACTAGCCACCTGAGTGCGAAGCACGTCGGTAGAACCAGTATCACGTAACCGTACGCGTAATGTCGGTCTGAGCTGCTTCATCCCACAATACCGCTGAATCAAGAATCAACTAGTGGCGGCAAGCAATATGTATATACCCATGCCCACAACTCCTTTGTGTTCTACTCGTGCATATAACATCTACGCATAGACCTGGCTCGGATGCCACTATTAGGGAACGCAATATTTCAAAAAAATTCCTATGATCACGCAAGATCTATCAAGGAGATGCATAGCAACAAGAGGGGAGAGTGTGTCCACATACCCTCGTAGACCGAAAGTGGAAGCGTTAAGTAACACGGTTGACGTAGTCGAACGTCTTCGCGATCCAACCGATCAAGTACCGAATGCACGGCACCTCCGCGATCTGCACACGTTCAGCTCGGTGATGTCCCTCGTACTCTTGATCTAGCTGAGGCCGCGGGAGAGTTTCGTCAGCACGATGGCGTGATGACGGTGATGATGAAGTTACCGACGCAGGGCTTCGCCTAAGAACTACAACGATATGACCGAGGTGGAAATCTATGGAGGGGGCACCGCACACGGCTAAGAAAACTGTCAACTTGTGTGTCTATGGGGTGCCCCCCTCCCCCATATATAAAGGGGTGTAGGAGGGGAGGGTCGGCCCTCTCTATGGCGCGCCCCAAGGGGGATTCCTACTCCTAGTAGGAGTAGGTTCCCCCCCCTCCCTAGTTGGAGTAAGAGAAGAAGGAAAAAGGAGAAGGAGAGAAGGACAGGGGGCCGGCCCCTCCCCAATTCAGATTGGGCTTGGGGGGCGCCCCCCACTTGGCCGCCTCCTTCTCTCTCCCACCATGGCCCATTAAGGCCCATTAACTCCCTGGGGGGTTCCGGTAACCTCCCGGTACTCCGGTAATTGCCCGAACTTATCCGAAACCATTCCGGTGTCCAAACATAGCCTTCCAATATATCAATCTTTATGTCTCGACCATTTTGAGACTCCTCGTCATGTCCGTGATCACATCCGGGATTCCGAACTACCTTCAGTACATAAAAACATATAAACTCATAATACCGATCGTCATCGAACGTTAAGTGTGCGGACCCTACGGGTTTGAGAACTATGTAGACATGACCGAGACTCACTTCCGGTCAATAACCAATAGCGAAACCTGGATGCTCATATTGGTTCCTACATATTGTACGAATATCTTTATCGGTCAAACTGCATAACAACATACGTTGTTCCCTTTTGTCATCGGTATGTTACTTGCTCGAGATTCGATCGTCGGTATCTCAATACCTAGTTCAATCTCGTTATCGGCAAGTCTCTTTACTCGTTCCGTAATGCTACATCCCGCAACTAACTCATTAGTCACATTGCTTGCAAGGCTTATAGTGATGTGCATTACCGAGAGGGCCCAGAGATACCTCTCTGATACACGGAGTGAAAAATCCTAATCTCGATCTATGCCAACTCAACAAACACCATTGGAGACACCTATAGAGCATCTTTATAGTCACCCAGTTACGTTGTGACGTTTGATAGCACACTAACTGTTCCTCCGATATTCGGGAGTTGCATAATCTCATAGTCATAGGAACACGTATAAGTCTTGAAGAAAGCAATAGCAATAAACTAAACGATCATAGTGCTAAGCTAACGGATGGGTCAAGTCAATCACATCATTCTCTAATGATGTAACCCTGTTCATCAAATGAAAACTCATGTCTATGGTTAGGAAACTTAACCATCTTTTGATTAACGAGCTAGTCAAGTAGAGGCATACTAGTGACACTCTGTTTGTCTATGTATTCACACATGTACTAAGTTTCTGGTTAATACAATTCTAGCATGAATAATTAACATTTATCATGATATAAGGAAATATAAATAACAACTTCATTATTGCCTCTAGGGCATATTTCCTTCAGTGCCTTCTCCCCCATATATAAAGGAGTAGAGGAGGGGGTCGGCCGGCCTCATGGGGTGTACCCCAAGGGGGAATCCTACTCCTACTAGGAGTAGGTTCCCCCCTTTCCTAGTCCAACTAGGAGGGGAAGGAAAGGGAAGAGGGAGAGAAGGAAAGGGGGCCAGTCCCCCCTCCCAATTCGGATTGGGCTTGGGGGGGCTTTCCCCTCCACTTGCCCGCCTCATCCTCTCTTCCACTAAAGCCCATGAAGGCCCATTAACCCCCTCGGGGGGTTCCGGTAACCCCCCGTTACTCCGAAAAATGCCCAAACCTATCCGAAACCTTTCCAGTGTCCAAACATAACCTTCCAATATATCAATCTTCATGTCTCGAACATTTCGGGACTCCTCGTCATGTCCATGATCACATCTGGGACTCCGAACAACCTTCGGTACATCAAATCACATAACTCACAATACGTATCGTCATCGAACGTTAAGCGCGCGGACCCTACGGGTTCGAGAACTATGTAGACATGATCGAGTCACATCTCCGGTCAATAACCAATAGCGGAACCTGGATGCTCATGTTGGCTCCTACATATTCTATTAATATCTTTATCGGTCAAACCGCATAACAACATACGGTGTTCCCTTTGTCATCGATATATTACTTGCCCGAGATTCGATCATCGGTACCATCATACCTAGTTCAATCTCGTTACCGGTAAGTCCCTTTACTCGTTCCATAATGCAACATCCCACAACTAACTCATTAGTCACATTACTTGCAAAGCTTATAGTGATGTGCATTACTGAGAGGGCCTAGAGATACCTCTCCGACAATCGGAGTGACAAATTGATACGTCTCCAATGTATCTATAATTTTTGATTGCTCCATGCTATATTATCTACTGTTTTGGACATTATTGGGCTTTATAATCCACTTTTATATTATTTTTGGGACTAACCTACTAACCGGAGGCCCAGCCCAGAATTGCTGTTTTTTGCCTATTTTAGGGTTTTGAAGAAAAGGAATATCAAATGGAGTCCAAACGGAATGAAACCTTCAGGAACGTGATTTTTGGAACGAAAAAGATCCATGAGACGTGGACCCTACGTCAAGCAACCAACAGGGAGGCCATGAGGTAGGGGGCGCGCCTACCCCCCCCCCCAAGCGTGCCCTCCACCCTCGTGGGCCCCTTGTTGCTCCACCGACGTACTCCTTCCTCCTATATATACCTATGTACCCCCAAACGACCAGATACGGAGCCAAAACCCTAATTCCACCACCGTAACTTTCTGTATCCACGAGATCCCATCTTGGGGCCTGTTCCGGAGCTCCCCTGGAGGGGGCATCGATCACGGAGGGCTTCTACATCAACACCATAGCCTCTCCGATGAAGTGTGAGTAGTTTACCTCAAACCTTCGGGTCCATAGTTATTAGCTAGATGGCTTCTTCTCTCCTTTTGGATCTCAATACAAATTTCTCCCCCTCTCTTGTGGAGATCTATTCGATGTAATCTTCTTTTACGGTGTGTTTGTTGAGACCGATGAATTGTGGGTTTATGATCAAGTTTATCTATGAACAATACTTGAATCTTCTCTAAATTCTTTTATGTATGATTGGTTATCTTTGCAAGTCTCTTCGAATTATCAGTTTGGTTTGGCCTACTAGATTGATCTTTCTTACAATGGGAGAAGTGCTTAGCTTTGGGTTCAATCTTATGGTGTCCTTTCCCAGTGACAGTAGGGGCAGCAAGGCACGTATTGTATTGTTGCCATTGAGGATAACAAGATGGGGTTTTCATCATATTGCATGAGTTTATCCCTCTACATCATGTCATCTTGCTTAAGGCGTTACTTTGTTCTTATGAACTTAATACTCTAGATGCATGCTGGATAGCGGTTGATGTGTGGAGTAATAGTAGTAGATGCAGGCAGGAGTCGGTCTACTTGTCTCGGACGTGATGCCTATATACATGATCATACCTAGATATTCTCATAACTATGCTCAATTCTGTCAATTGCTCAACAGTAATTTGTTCACCCACTGTAAAATACTTATGTTCTTGAGAGAAGCCACTAGTGAAACCTATGGCCCCCGGGTCTATCTTCATCATATTAATCTTCCAACACTTAGTTATTTTCATTGCCTTTTCTTTTACTTCGCATCTTTATCATAAAAATACCAACAAATATTATCTTATCATATATATCAGATCTCACTCTCGTAAGTGACCGTGTAGGGATTGACAGCCCCTTATCACGTTTGTTGCGAGGATTTATTTGTTTTGTGCAGGTGCGAGGGACTCGCGCGTAGCCTCCTACTGGATTGATACCTTGGTTCTCAAAAATTGAGAGAAATACTTACGCTACTTTGCTGCATCACCCTTTCCTCTTCAAGGAAAAACCAACGCAGTGCTCAAGAGGTAGCAAGAAGGATTTCTGGCGCCATTGCCAGGGAGGTCTACGCAAAAGTCAACATACCAAGTACCCATCACAAACCCTTATCTCCCGCATTACATTATTTGCCATTTGCCTCTCGTTTTCCTCTTCCCCACTTCACCCTTGCTGTTGTATTCGCCCTCTCTCTCTCTCTCTCTCTATCCTCCCTCTCTCTCTATTTGCCTCTTTTTGCCCGTTCCTCGTTTGCTTGTGTGTTAGATTGCTTGCTTGTCACAATGGCTCAAGATAACACTAAATTATGTGACTTTACCAATACCAACAACAATGATTTTATTAGCGCTCCCATTGCTCCTCTTACCGATGCTGAATCTTGTGAAATTAATGCTGCCTTGCTGAATCTTGTCATGAAAGATCCGTTTTCCGGCCTTCCTAGTGAAGATGCCGCTACCCATCTAAATAGCTTCATTGATTTGTGTGATATGCAAAATAAGAAAGATGTTGACAATTCCTTTTTCTCTTAGAGATCGTGCTAAAGCTTGGTTTTCGTCTTTGCCTAAAAATAGTATTGATTCTTGGAATAAGTGCAAAGATGCTTTTATCTCTAAGTATTTTCCTCCCACTAAGATCATCTCTCTTAGAAACTATATTATGAATCTTAAGCAACTTGATCATGAACATGTTGCACAAGCTTGGGAGAGGATGAAATTAATGATACATAATTGCCCAACACATGGTTTGAATTTGTGGATGATTATATAAAAAATTTATGCCGGATTGAATTTTGCTTCTAGAAATCTTTTAGATTCGACCGCGGGAGGCACTTTTATGGAAATCACTTTAGGAGAAGCTACTAAACTCCTAGATAATATTATGGTTAATTATTCTCAGTGGCACACTGAAAGATCTACTAATAAGAAAGTGCATGCGATAGAAGAAATTAATGTTTTGAGTGGAAAGATGGATGAACTTATGAAATTATTTGCTAATAAAAGTGTTTCTTCTGATCCTAATGATATGCCTTTGTCTACTTTGATTGAGAATAATAATGAATCTATGGATGTGAATTTTGTTGGTAGGAACAATTTTGGTAACAACGCGTATAGAGAAAACTTTAATCCTAGGCCTTATCCTAGCAATTCCACTACTAATTATGGTAATTCCTACAACAATTCTTATGGAAATTATAATAAGATGCCCTCTAATATTGAATCTAATATTAAAGAATTTATTACTTCGCAAAAGAATTTCAATGCTTTGATTGAAGAAAAATTGCTTAAGATTGATGAGTTGGCTAGGAACGTTGATAGAATTTCTCTTGATGTTGATTCTTTGAAACTTAGATCTATTCCACCTAAGCATGATATCAATGAGTCTCTCAAAGCCATGAGAATTTCCATTGATGAGTGCAAAGAAAGAACCGCTAGGATGCGTGCTAAGAAAGATTCCTTTATAAAAGCGTGTTCTTTTAGTTTCCATGATAATAAAGATGAAGATTTAAAAGTTATTGATGTGTCCCCATTAAATCTTTGTTTTGCAATATGATTCTTGATAATGATGGGACTGAATATGATCCACCTTTACCTAGAAGACGTTCCAAAAATTTGGAGCTTTTAGATCGTGATGCTAAATTTGATAAAAGTGGGATTGAAGAGATCAAAACTCTTGATGTTAATGAACCTACTATTTTGGATTTCAAGGAATTTAATTATGATAATTGCTCTTTGATAGATTTTATTTCCTTGTTGCAATCCGTGCTAAATTCTCCTCATGCTTATAGTCAAAATAAAGCTTTTACCAAACATATCGTTGATGCTTTGATGCAATCCTATGAAGAAAAACTTGAGTTAGAAGTTTCTATCCCTAGAAAACTTTATGATGAGTGGGAACCAACTATTAAAATTAAAATTAAAGATCATGAATGCTATGCTTTGTGTGATTTGGGTGCTAGTGTTTCCACGATTCCAAAGACTTTGTGTGATTTGTTAGGTTTCTGTGATTTTGATGATTGCTCTTTAAACTTGCACCTTGCGGATTCCAATATTAAGAAACCTATGGGAAGAATTAATGATGTTCTTATTGTTGCAAATAGGAACTATGTGCCCGTAGATTTTATTGTTCTTGATATAGATTGAAATCCTTCATGTCCTATTATTCTTGGTAGACCTTTCCTTAGAACGATTGGTGCAATTATTGATATGAAGGAAGGAAATATTAGATTCCAATTTCCGTTAAGGAAAGGCATGGAACAGTTTCCTAGGAATAAAATTAAATTACCTTACGAATCTATTATGAGAGCCACTTACGGATTGCCTACCAAAGATGGCACTACCTAGATCTATCCTTGCTGTTTATGCCTAGCTAGGGGCGTTAAACGATAGCGCTTGTTGGGAGGCAACCCAATTTTATTTTTATTCCTTTCTTTTTGCTCCTGTTTAGTAATAAATAATTTATCTTGCCTCCGCTTTGGTTGTGTTTTTTGTGTTTAATTAGTGTTTGTGCCAAGTAGAACCATTGGGAAGACTTGGGGAAAGTCTTGTTAATCTTGCTGTAAAAAAACAGAAACTTTAGCGCTCACGAGAACTGCTGCCATTTTTATTAAGAAAGTGCTATTTAGTTAATTATTTTTGAAGATGATTAATAGATAAATTCCTCACGTCCAGCAATTTATTTTAGAATTTTTGGGGTTCCAGATCTTGCACTAGCTACAGATTACTACAGACTGTTCTGTTTTTGACAGATTCTGTTTTTCATGTGTTGTTTGCTTATTTTGATGAATCTATGGCTAGTAAAATAGTTTATAAACCATAAAGAAGTTGGAATACAGTAGGTTTAACACCAATATAAATAAAGAATGGGTTAATTACAGTACCTTGAAGTGGTCTTTTGTTTTCTTTCGCTAACGGAGCTCACGAGATTTTCTACTTTAAGTTTTGTGTTGTGAAGTTTTCAAGTTTTGGGTAAGGATTTGATGGATTATGGAACAAGGAGTGGCAAGAGCCTAAGATTGGTGATTCCCATAGCACCCCCAATATAATCTAAGGACACCAAAAAGCCAAAGCTTGGGGATGCCCCGGAAGGCATCCCCTCTTTCGTCTACTTTCATCGGTAACTTTACTTGGAGCTATATTTTTATTCACCACATGATATGTGTTTTGCTTTGAGAGTCTTGTATGATTTGAGTCTTTGATTTTTAGTTTACCACAATCATCTTTGCTGTACACACCTTTTGAGAGAGACACACATGATTCAGAAATTATTAGAATACTCTATGTGCTTCACTTATATCTTTTGAGTTATATAGTTTTGCTCTAGTACTTCACTTATATATTTTAGAGCACGGTGGTGGATTTGTTTTATAGAAACTATTGATCTCTCATGATTCACTTATATTATTTTGAGAGTCTTAAATAGCATGGTAATTTGCTTAAATAATCCTAATATGCTAGGTATTCAAGATTAGTAAAAACTTTCTTATGAGTGTTTTAAATACTAAGAGAAGTTTGATGCTTGATGATTGTTTTGATATATGGATGTAGTGATATTAAAGTTGTGCTAGTTGAGTAGTTGTGAATTTGAGAAATACTTGTGTTGAAGTTTGCAAGTCCCGTAGCATGCATGTATGGTAAATGTTATGTAACAAATTTGAAACATGAGGTGTTCTTTGATTGTCTTCCTTATGAGTGGCGGTCGGGGATGAGCGATGGTCTTTTCCTACCAATCTATCCCCCTAGGAGCATGCGCGTAGTGCTTGGTTTTTGATGACTTGTAGATTTTTGCAATAAGTATGTGAGTTCTTTATGACTAATGTTGAGTCCATGGATTATACACACTCTCACCCTTCCATCATTGCTAGCCTCTTCGGTACCGTGCATTGCCCTTTCTCACATTGAGAGTTGGTGCAAACTTCGACGGTGCATCCAAACCCCGTGATATGATACGCTCTTTCACACATAAACCTCCTTATATCTTCCTCAAAACAGTCGCCATACCTACCTATTATGGCATTTCCATAGCCATTCCGAGATATATTGCCATGCAACTTTCCACCATCCCGTTTATCATGACACATTCATCATTGTCATATTGCTTTGCATGATCATGTAGTTGACATTGTATTTGTGGCAAAGCCACCGTTCATAATTCTTTCATACATGTCACACTTGATTCATTGCATATCCCGGTACACCGCTAGAGGCATTCATATAGAGGCATACCTTGTTCTAGTATCGAGTTGTAATCATCGAGCTGTAAATAAATAGAAGTGTGATGATCATCATTTAATAGAGCATTGTCCCGATAAAAAAGAGAAAGTCCAAATAAAAAAGGAAGGCCCAAAAAAAGAGAAATGAAAAGGGATAATGCTACTATCTTTTTTCCCACACTTGTGCTTCAAAGTAGCACCATGATCTTCATGATAGAGAGTCTCTTGTTCTGTCACTTTCATAGACTAGTGGGAATTTTTCATTATAGAACTTGGCTTGTATATTCCAACAATGGGCCTCTTCAAGTGCCCTAGGTATTCATGATCAAGCAAGTTGGATGCACACCCACTAGTTTCTTTTGTTGAGCTTTCATACATTTATAGCTCTAGTGCATCCGTTGCATGGCAATCCCTACTCCTTACATTAACATCAATCGATGAGCATATCCATAGCTCATTGATTAGCCTCGTTGACGTGAGACTTTCTCC
Organism: Triticum urartu; assembly: GCF_056163025.1. NCBI lineage: Eukaryota > Viridiplantae > Streptophyta > Magnoliopsida > Poales > Poaceae > Triticum > Triticum urartu. The sequence goes on along the minus strand of NC_141876.1, from coordinate 458,731,174 downwards.
TTTTTTGTCTTCTCCACATAACCCCCATCATTATACTCTATTCCACCCATAGTGCTATATCCATGGCTCACGCTCATGTATTGCGTGAAGGTCTATAAAGTTTGAGATTACTAAAGTATGAAACAATTGCTTGGCTTGTCATCGGGGTTGTGCATGATGAGAGCATTCTTGGGTGACGAAAATTGAGCATGACTAAACTATATGATTTTGTAGGGATGAACTTTCTTTGGCCATGTTATTTTGAGAAGACATAATTGCTTAATTAGTATGCTTGAAGTATTATTATTTTTATGTCAATATTAAACTTTTGTCTTGAATCTTTCGGATCTGAATATTCATGCCACAATCAATAAGAATTACATTGAAATTATGCCTAGTAGCATTCCGCATCAAAAATTCTGTTTTTATCATTTACCTACTCGAGGACGAGCAGGAATTAAGCTTGGGGATGCTTGATACGTCTCCAACATATCTATAATTTTTGATTGCTCCATGCTATATTGTCTACTGTTTCGGACATTATTGGGCTTTATTATCCACTTTTATATTATTTTTGGGACTAACCTACTAACCGGAGGCCCAGCCCAGAGTTGCTGTTTTTTTCCCTATTTTAGGGTTTCGAAGAAAAGGAATATCAAACGGAGTCCAAACGGAATGGAACCTTCGGGAACGTGATTTTCGGAACGAAAAAGATCCAGGAGGCTTGGACCCTACGTCAAGCAAGCAACACGGAGGCCACGAGGTAGGGGGCGCGTCTACCCCCCCCCCCCCCCGGCGCGCCCTCCACCCTCGTGGGCCCCCTGTTGCTCCACCGACGTACTCCTTCCTCCTGTATATACCTACGTACCCCCAAACGATCAGATATGGAGCCAAAACCCTAATTCCACCACCATAACTTTCTGTATCCACGAGATCCCATCTTGGGGCCTGTTCCGGAGCTCCGCCGAAGGGGGCATTGATCACGGGGGGCTTCTATATCAACACCATAGCCTCTCCGATGAAGTGTGAGTAGATTACCTCAGACCTTCGGGTCCATAGTTATTAGCTAGATGGCTTCTTCTCTCTTTTTGGATCTCAATACAAAGTTCTCCCCCTCTCTTGTGGAGATCTATTCGATGTAATCTTCTTTTGCGGTGTGTTTGTTGAGACCGGTGAATTGTGGGTTTATGATCAAGTTTATCTATGAACAATATTTGAATCTTCTCTGAATTCTTTTATGTATGATTGGTTATCTTTGCAAGTCTCTTCGAATTATCAGTTTGGTTTGGCCTACTAGATTGATCTTTCTTGCAATGGGAGAAGTGCTTAGCTTTGGGTTCAATCTTATGGTGTCCTTTCCCAGTGACAGTAGGGGCAGCAAGGCACGTATTGTATTGTTGCCATCGAGGATAACAAGATGGGTTTTTCATCATATTGCATGAGTTTATCCCTCTACATCATGTCATCTTGCTTAAGGCGTTACTTTGTTCTTATGAACTTAATACTCTAGATGCATGCTGGATAGCGGTCGATGTGTGGAGTAATAGTAGTAGATGCAGGCAGGAGTCGGTCTACTTGTCTCGGATGTGATGCCTATATACATGATCATACCTAGATATTCTCATAACTATGCTCAATTCTGTCAATTGCTCAACAGTAATTTGTTCACCCATCTTAAAATACTTATGCTCTTGAGAGAAGCCACTAGTGAAACCTATGGCCCCCCGGGTCTATCTTCATCATATTAATCTTCCAACACTTAGTTATTTTCATTGCCTTTTATTTTACTTTGCATCTTTATCATAAAAATACCAAAAAATATTATCTTATCATATCTATCAGATCTCACTCTCGTAAGTGACCGTGTAGGGATTGACAACCCCTTATCGCGTTGGTTGCGAGGATTTATTTGTTTTGTGCAGGTGCGAGGGACTCGCGCGTAGCCTCCTACTGGATTGATACCTTGGTTCTAAAAAACTGAGGGAAATACTTACGCTACTTTGCTGCATCACTCTTTCCTCTTCAAGGGAAAACCAACGCAGTGCTCAAGAGGTAGCACAAATCCTAATCTCGATCTATGTCAACTCAACAAACACCATCGGAGACACCTGTAGAGCTTCTTTATAATCACCCAGTTACGTTGTGACGTTTGATAGCACACTAAGTGTTCCTCCGGTATTCGGGAGTTGCATAATCTCATAGTCATAGGAACATGTATAAGTTATGGAGAAAGCAATAGCAATAAAGCTAAACAATCATTTATGCTAAGCTAATGGATGGGTCTTGTCCATCACATCATTCTCTAATGATGTGATCCCGTTCATCAAATGACAACACATGTCTATGGCTAGGAAACTTAACCATCTTTGATTAACGAGCTAGTCAAGTAGAGGCATACTAGGGACACTTTGTTTGTCTATGTATTCACACATGTACTAAGTTTCCGGTTAATACAATTCTAGCATGAATAATAAACATTTATCATGATATAAGGAAATATAAATAACAACTTTATTATTTCCTCTAGGGCATATTTTCTTCACCATTAGGCCCAATAACTTTCTCGGGTGGTTCCGGTAACCTCCCGGCACTCCGAAAAATCCCCGATCTTCTTCGGAATGATTCCGGTGTCCGTATATAACCTTCCAATATATCAATCTTTACCTCTAGAACATTTCGAGACTCTTCGTCGTGTCCATGATCTCATCCGGGACTCCGAACAAACTTCGGTCATCAAAAACACATAACTCATAATACAAATCATCATCGAACGTTAAGCGTGCGAACCCTACGGGTTAGAGAACTATGTAGACATGACCGAGACACATCTCCGGTCAATAACCAATAGCGAAACCTGGATGCTCATATTGGCTCCTACATATTCTACGAAGATCTTTATCGGACAAACCGCATAACAACATACGTCATTCCCTTTGTCATCGGTATGTTACTTGCCCGAGATTCGATCGCCGGTATCATCATACCTAGTTCAATCTCATTACCGGCAAGTCCCTTTACTCGTTTCGTAATGCATCATCCCGCAACTAACTCATTAGTCACATTTCTTGCAAGGCTTATAGTGATGTGCATTACCGAGAGGGCCCAGAGATACCTCTCCGATACTCAGAGTGACAAATCCTAATCTCGATCTATGCCAACTCAACAAACACCTTTGGAGACATTTGTAGAGCATCTTTATAATCACCCAGTTACGTTGTGACGTTTGATAGCACACAAGGTGTTCCTCTGGTATTCGGGAGTTGCATAATCTCATAGTCAGAGGAATATGTATAAGTCATGAAGAAAGCAATAACAATAAAACTAGACGATCATAATGCTAAGATAACGGATGGGTCTTGTCCATCACATTATTCTCTAATGATGTGATCACGTTCATCAAATGACAACACATGTCTATGGTCAGGAAACTTAACCATCTTTGATTAACGAGCTATTCAAGTAGAGGCATACTAGGGACACTCTGTTTGTCTATGTATTCACACATGTACTAAGTTTCCGGTTAATAAAATTCTAGCATGAATAATAAACATTTATCATGATATAAGTAAATATAAATAACAACTTTATTATTGCCTCTAGGGCATATTTCCTTCAGTAATAGTAGTAGATGCAGGCAGGAGTCGGTCTACTTGTCTCGGACATGATGCCTATATACATGATCATTGCCTTGAATATTGTCATAACTATGAGCTTTTCTATCAATTGCTAAGAGTAATTTGTTCACCCACCGTATGCTATGTATTTGAGAGAGAAGCCTCCATTGAAAAATATGCCCCCGGGTCTACCTTTATCATATTATAAAATACAAAATACCGTTGTTTCAATTTTATTTCTTTTATTTTTTTGCAATTTATCTATCTACTACTACAAGATTTGATGCTTGCAAATAACGAGTTCAAGGGGATTGACAAACCTCTTGCCTGCATTGGGTGCAAGTATTTGCTTTTGTGTGTGCAAGTGTTGTTCACGAGGCTTTGCGTGATTCTCCTATTGGTTCGATAAATCTTGGTTCTCACTGAGGGAAATAGTTATCTCTACTGTACTGCATCTCCCCTCCTCTTCGAGGAAAATCCCAACGTAATTCAAGCGCTCTGACATCAAGGAGGTAAAGAAGGCCGAGAGGTTTAATATGTTGGTGGCGGCAATAAGCTCAACCTCGAACAGAAGATAGAGACCGCGGCCGCTTCAGAGGATAGGAAGATGTTGAACTTGAAGATGAGGGATTTGGATTGTGATACAAGGATGATCGTGCAAGATGTTTGTATTAGGTTGTTGAAGCGCATGACAGCCGAGCTGCAGGCGGCCGAGAAAAAGGCGGATAGTGAGGAGGAGCCAGCCCCGGAGTGAGCGTGGAAGCTCGGATAGCCGGTCCAACAGGGCAAAAAATGCATGGACTGTCGAACTGAAATTCTTTTGTGATCGGGAATGTAAAAACTATGCATACTTGCCCCCTTTTTTGGTTGTTTTCGGACACTATGTGGTCGGGCACGCGCTATGTGATCTGGTGCTATGCGTTTGAATTTGAAATTGGCCGGATCTAGGTGATGAAGTCAAATCCAGCTGATCTCGGATAGGGGGTCCCAAGCTGGTAGCCTTGGTACGATGATATCAGAAGACACATGGATTTGCCCATATTCGGGCTCTCTTGGAAAGATAATACCCTATGTCATGCTTGATTGTATTGATTTCGAGGGAGTACAAGTTACAGATTAGTTTGCCACAGATCATGTTTGTATGAGTTGTATGATTACAATGATCTCTCGACTAGCCTAGTCTCAGCTTATATAATGTATCGGAGGCTTATGATAACAGGAGTCCTAGTCGGCTGCATTGGTAGAAGAGTCATCGTCTTGTGTGTTAAGTCTGAATCTTACTTGTATACGTCATTGGCTGCCTGAAGTGGCCTGGGACAGAACCGGCAAAAGGAGTCAGGCGCGGCCCACCTGGCGAGAGTCGACATGATAAGCATCCCCTGATCTAGAACACCATCACTAGGTAGAAGTTTAGGGGATGCGGTTGGATGTCCAGCTCCTAAATCACTATCAGCGAACTGATTTTTGTCTGTCCGCGAATAGATACTGATACAGTGTCTGATTTAGCGGACCGATATAGATACCGTGTCCGATTTAACGGTCACCATTGGAGATGCCATAAAGCCCAGCAGCCTGGTGAGAGTCGACCAGCGGCAGAAGATAAGCGTGGAACTAAGAAAAGCTTTTTCTTCACCTCAACGGGAGGGGTACCTCAGGATAATCCCTCGTTCATTGTTGCTTCCTTGAAGAAGTGTCGTATCAGTTGGAGCATCACCCGAAAGATTTGCACGGCAAAACCCTCGGTGGCGTGTGGGGCGTAGTCGTTTCTCGATTTTCTGCTGATTATGGTTCAGGGTAGGTTAGCGTGAGGTGCGCTTAGTGCGTTTCTGCAAAGCTGTTATACATCCCAGCAAACCACATTTTTGCTTTCCATAAAGCAGGGCGCATAGGCTTTGTCTATAAAATTGCCCATTCTGTCTTCTTTCTTTTTCTTTTTTCTTTTCTGAACAAGAGAGGAGAGAGGGGTCCAAGCTGCATTAATAATGACTAATGAGGCGGTGGAATACAGCAACATACGAAAGGACCCAAAACAAACAAGCCACTAGCCCGTAGCTGGAAGATGATGTGTATCCCATGGTCGGCGTGCCGTGCAAATATGTCCCCGGGGTTTATGCGGCTCCGCGGCCCACGCCATCCCACCGCCCGCCAAGCGCATTCAAGACCGTCGTTCGGTCCTACTCTTTGCACACGAGCGCAAACGTTTTGAGAACATCATCAAACTCTGGGATTATTGGAGGACCTTTCCTTGGATTCTAGGGCCGTGAAATGGGCAGGAAATGGCACGCCGTCGCGGCACTGGGCATGGCGTACGCTGTCGCCGCCGCCGTCGCCGATGGCGACAAGGGCCTCTCCTTCGCCGGCACCATTGCAGGGCCGGAGGAAGCGAGCTCCCCGCGCAAGCTGGCCAGCTTGTACGGAACCACTTATCACCACGTCTGGCCGGTAAGTTTTGTCTGTACAGTTTGTTCAACTCTGTGTTTTTTCCTGGGGAGTTTATTTTGTAAGCTAGCTGTTGTGACCCCTTCTGCATGCACTTCCTTTCTGACGCGTGAATCGTCAGTAACTGGGTTGCATGCCATGTTAATTTGGTCGGCTTTGCTATTTCTCAATTGCCTGAGAAATTTGGGAGCGTCAGTCGATTCCGATGAGGCCCCGTCATGACCTCGATGGAGATGTGGATGACACGACTGTTTCCGGCGTAGGAGAGGATGAGTGGATGACCGTCTGCAAGGTGAGAGAGGGGCTTTTTCGTTTTGGCCGCTGCTTGGATTAGATTGAGCCCGAGCTTGAGACACGGATGCCGCAGCGTCACTGGTGAGGCCTCATCGGGAGGCAAATTTTCGTGATTTGACCATTTTTCGAAAGCTATTCGAGATCTGATCTTAAGTTGGAAAAAAATCGAGATCTGACTCTTTTGCTACCGTCAGAGTTCATGGCAGTAGGGTCTAACAGCCTACCACCAGGGACTTTGGCGATAGGAAACATCTCTACCGCCAAACTGGCTGGCGGTAGCCTGCATAACCCTACCGCCAAGGTGCTTGGCGGTAGGCACGAGCACGCATTGTATTCAATACTTAGGCGAGTTTTGGCGATAGGGCATGCAACCCTACCACCTGGTTCCTCGGCGGTAGGCTGTTATACCCTACCGTCATGGTCCCTGGCGGTAGCAAAAGGGTCAGATCTCAATTTTTTTCCAAACTAGGGTCAGATCTCGAATATGTTTGAAAAAAGGATCAAAACACGAAATTTAGCCTCATCGGGATATGCAGAGGAGCGGCAAGAGGTGGAAGGAAGAAGAACATTTTTTTGAAAAGGGAAGAAAAAGAACTTTTTTTTTGCGGTGGAAGAAGAAGAACATTTGCCGTTAGATTTTTATAATCCAAAGGCAGAAAGATAAAGAAAATCGACCGAAAGTAAAATGATTTTCTGGTGCCTGACCTATACGTGCTCCCTAATTTGATGTATTTTTTTTTACGGAAACGTCTTTATGGCTAGCTTATTAATTTCAAATAACACTTACATCATCGACGAGAAAACGAGAGATCAAACTAGGGGATGAGTTCAACAACATGGTCAATGGATCAATATGTCCCTGTTAAGCAATCATATGAGCGACCATGCTTGGCTCTTTCTTACAATGTTAGAAAAGAACCTTCCTGAAGTCACCACATAACCGCCGACACTCTTCTACAATAGGGCCAATCACCATCACATGATCTACGTTGAGATTAAGAGCATCCACAACGATCAGATTATCCATATGCACAACGATAGAGCTACCTCCAATCAAGAGAGCGAGCTTCAAGCCCTCGGTTAGAGCAGCCACTTCAGCCGAAAAAGCGCCCACAACATGTTCTAGCTTCGCTGTTGGATTTTGGTGCTCCCTAATTTGGTGCATTTGTTTGTATGTAGCCCATGAAATTTGGATGGCGAATTGTGTTAGGGTCATTCATTGGATTCTTCGGGGCAGCATTTGGCAGCGTTGGTGGAGTAGGCGGAGGCGGGATCTTCGTTCCAATGCTAACGTTGATCATTGGCTTTGATCCGAAGTCATCAGCAGCAATGTCAAAATGTGAGGATACAATTTATTTATTGTGCTAGAACTTGTTTTTCATTGTTTAAGAAATATTGTCGTTCTTAATTTTTATATTCAGTTTGCAACGACTCCCTACATAATGGTCATTATTGTGGTATTTTGCATATTGTGACATTATATACCTCCATTCGTAAATAGATGATGTAATCTTCTTCTGTAGATAGATGATATTTTAGAGATGCACAATTTTTAATATGTTTGACCATTCCTTGTTGTATACTTAGTATATAGCATTTTGTACCATGAAAACATTTTTCGTGATAAATCTCACGGTACATTTCCACTTAATAATATAAATTTGTATACATAAGTTAACTTCTGATTTTTTTTACTACACGCTTTCTAGTAAGTCGGCATATTTACGGCTGGGTGTCGTAGCTTGTAATGTGGCTTGGTATGTTCTCCATATTTAGTGTAGAAACATCTGCTCAGATTTTTTTTAATCAAAGTCAAGTGAAACAATTTGAATTTTACCAATAAAGTGTGATCCTGATTTGAAATGACATCATTAGTCTTGAGAAGGTCAAAGTTACCTCTTGCTCTCCGGCAGGTAGATTATCGTATAGCAGTTAAGCATGGATTTGCTCAAATGTACTCTGTTGATCAATTGAACATGGATTTGCTCTTAACATCTATCATAATAATATAACAAGTGAAAATATGAAAACCATCACCAAAGAAGCATGTCCAAGGATGTTATTTTGTGATTGTTTCATTTTTCAAAAAGGAGGAGAAATCCCCCATTTCTAAGAATCTCTTCCCCAGGTATGATCACGGGAGCTGCTGTTTCAACCGTGTATTGCAATCTCAAGCTGAAACACCCAACTTTGGACATGCCAATGATAGACTATGATCTAGCCCTCCTCATACAGCCCATGCTCATGATGGGGGTTAGCATTGGAGTTATTTGCAATGTGATATTCCCCGACTGGCTTGTCACGGTCCTCTTGATCATCCTCTTTCTAGGTTCTCAGTCTTTTCTTCAAACTGCCGATGACACTTTACCCTTTCTAGCAAGTAGCTGACTTCATAATGCATTTTAAATTGAAATTACAGTTACTTCGGTTAAAGCTTTTCTGAAGGGTGTTGAAGCATGGAAGAAAGAGACGGTGATAAGAAGGGTTTGGTAAATTTTTCGTACGTTTTTTTGCGGTACCTATCTTTTAAGGATGCTAACATGTTACTCATTTCAGGAGGCAAAGGCAAAACAACTAGAGCAATCTAGTAAGATCAATACACTTATTCATCATTATTAACAAAATGTAGAAAATTCTTCATATTTTCTTGATTTACCAGATGAAGATACTAGATATACGCCACCGCCTACAGGACCCGATCCTGCATCTGACACAAAAAAACCCACAGATGAAGCGGTGATTTCCCCCCCTACCTAGCAGAGATATCAAGTACTATATATGTATAACACAAGAGCTCGCTTGATGATGTAAGTATCATTTTTTAACCATATGTAGGTATCCATTTGGAAGAACATTTACTGGAAGGAGTTGGGCCTTCTGGCCTCCGTTTGGGTAGCATTCCTTACACTTCAAGTCACCAAGGTGATAAACTAATTCTCTGGTCTACTTCATGTTTTTTATGTCAATGTACATTTGTTTTTATATATAAGACATTGGGCTCCACGCTCTAATTCTTAGTTTTTTCCTACCTTATCTATTAAATATGAATAATCAACCTCAATCTACACATGAGATATTGAAAATTGGAGAATACTACCAGAACCCGATATTAAATTCCAAATACTCTTTTGTGTATATCCTCGCCAGATAGGAATCAAGCAAATATGCCCTTTTTGTCTATTATATTTAGCCATGTGGCTATCATTATTAATTATTATGTAATAAAACTCGTGTTGTATACACAAAATCGTTTGCCAAGCCATGCCAATACAAGACTTAGTGCTTACACTTCCCTCACAAAATTTTAAAATTGTGGATTGGTCCTTATGGTGTCACAATGCCAGTGCAATTACAATAAAGCTAAAGTGCTTCGCACCAACCTTAACAAACAGTTTATCTGTCACACGTGTAAGTTGTAAATTTCAACAATAGCAACATTTAGAAAGAGTGGTAATATTCCTTAGCTAACAAGATAACATGGTTTCATAATATTCAAGACAATGGAAAAGGATGGACATAATTTAAGGTGGGGTGAGCTCCTTCACTTGCCCAACTCAGCCAACAGAAAGATGATCCAACATCCCAGACTACAAGACTGCTTCCTCACCGTTTCACTTCCCCTATCAGACGTAGGAACTCGACCTAGCCAGCGATGCATACATATATAATATATTTTTGGTACAATATTAGGTAGCGCGGCTGCCCCACCTTATCCAATGGGGTGCTCCACCCGTGACTCTAGATAAATCAGGGTGACAAAGTCAAAGTTTTATCTTTTTATGGCCCAGTAAATCATTCGAGAATATAATACATGTTTGATAAAACAATAGCATGACAATGCATCACAAAATATTAGATCAAGGTGATCAAGGAGAGGTAAGATGCCTTTGTGATGATCTAGTCAACTTCTTTGTTATCTTGTCCTAGTTCAACATTGTCACCTACTTACCATAAAAGCAAACATAAGCAAATGTCGGGGGTTGGGTGCGACATATGCCAAAGGATGGCTTATCATGGTGGGGGCGAGTAGAACGTTGCCGGTGCCTGGAAACGGGATGAGGCGAAGACATGCACGCCGGCGAATCTTACCCAGCTTCAGGGCTCTCCGGGGAGATAATACCCCTACTGCTGCTCTGCGGGGTCTCCGCATGATCACTACGGCAAAGTGTTTACACGATTGCTCCTTGAGCTGTTTCCTGAAGGTAGGAGAAGGCAAGGCTAGCTCTCTCCTTCCTATATGGTCTGGTCTAGTGCTAATGGATTCCAACCCTTTGCATGGGTGCCCTGGGGGGTTTATATAGGCCTACCCCCAGGGGTACAATGGTAATCCGGCTGGGCGCGGGCCCAGCCGTCAGTCTCTCTGGCCGCCGTCTTATCCGCCGACTGGTGGGCTCCGCCGACTAGTGGGCCCCGCCGACTGGCTCGGTACGGAGCCGACAGGCCGCGTCCGCCGCAGGCGGGTTTTGCCGGCTGCAGATTACTGTAGCCGTGCTTCTAATGACGCGGGCTCGGTCATGGGGTCGTGGCAACAGCTCCGCCGTCTGGCGGGCGATCACTGTTGCCATTCCCTGTCACATCTGGTTGATGGCGCGTGGGACCCGGGGGAGGAGCTAGCCGACTCCCGGGGGCCGACTCCCAACGAGTCCGACTGGTGGCGCACTTGCCGTCTTCTGGGGTCCCGCTGGCTGGTGGGACCCGCTGCCCCAAGGTCGTACGGACAAGCCGTCGTGGGCGCAGGATTTGGTCCACCGACGCTGATGGCAGGGCTGGCATGGCAACAGTGCCACACCGCACGGAGATCTCCGCGAGTACGGCGTACTGTAGCCATGCCTGCCTCTGGAAAGGGGCAGGAGCAGGCTTCACTGTAGCCACTCCCCTGCCCTATCCCTCTTGATGAGGACAGGGGGTTTGTTGGAGTCGCGGGCCGACTCCCCAAGGCCGGCTTCTCGGTAAGCCGTCAGTCAAGAGTCGGCTTATCCTGAAGTCGTTCCTGGGGCTCGTCCGCGAGTGGCTAGTTGGTTGCCTTGCTGCCGACTTCTCAGAAGGCGGCTCTTCGTCCTGGGGTCTTGAGGGGCGCAGCCTGCCCCAATGTCTTGAAAGGTTCTGGGACTCGGGTTAGCCTACCCGTGGCCCATTACTCCGACAGTAGTCCCCGAAGCTGATGAGGCGCCGCGGACGATCGGCCGAGGAGCCTCAGCAGTTTCTCTTTCCGGGTGCCCGAGACATGGATTTTGCTTGACTTCTGCCGGGCCGACTAGAAGGAGTCGGACTCGCCCAATTCTGACTTGCGCAATATTTCGAATGTCGCGGCGGGATCCAAGTAGCGTGCAGGCTAAGCTTCCTGGCCGCCGCCCGTTCTGGGCCTGTCACGTGGCAATACGCGGCCGGGCCAGTCTGCCAGCCTACGTGCGTGAAGGGACAGGCCTGTAGGCAGGGCCCGCCACTACCACACCTCGGCGCTCGAGCGGATCCTCCGTGGCCCGAGCGGACGGTTGGGATTCCCGTGAAGTTACTGCGCGCAGTAACTTTGGTTGTGGAAACGTGGGGGTCGTGGGGTCGTGGGCGCAGTAAATCCCACGACCGCCCCCTCGGCTTCGCAGCCCATGAGGCTATAAGTAGGGGGAGGAGGGGGACGCGGCGGAGCACGCGCGCCCCTTCTCCACGTTACTCCTTGCTCTTCTTCTTCTTCTTCTTCCTCGCACCGCTGCGCGTCCAAGCTTTGCCGAACGCCGCGGCGATCCGCTCTCGATGAGTTCTTCTTCTGCCGCCGCGCCTCCCTCGGTGCATTCCGGCACCTGGGATGGCTCAGAAGTCCACGACGATCACATCGAGTTCCTCCGCAAGACTCGTCGGCTTCCCGGCGAAGATTACGTGCGGGTACGCCTTGCGCCGAGGGGGGAGATCTCTCCGGCGCCGGAGGAGGGCGAGCGGGTTATCTTCCGCTCGCACTGCCTGCGCGGATTGGGGCTGCCGGCGAGCAGCTTCTTCCGCTCCTTTCTGGAGTTCTACGGCCTCCAGCCGCACCACCTCACGCCCAATACGGTGGTACTGCTGTCCGCCTTCGTGGCCTTGTGTGAAGGCTTCCTCGGAGTCCTCCCCACCCTCGAGCTCTGGGGGGAGTTCTTCTTCTCCAAGCTCGGCACCCAGGCTGCAGGCGTGCCGGCTCAGTGTGGCGCATTCATCGCCATGCGGAGGTTGGGGGCCGACAACCCCTTCCCCACCATCAAGCTAATAAATTCGGTGAAGATGTGGTAGCGTTCGTACTTCTACGTGAAGAGCGTCTTTGCGAGGGGGCGATTGGGTCAACCTGCCGGCCTTCGAAGCCGGCCCACCGGCTGGGAGACTGCCCAACTGGTCGTTCCGGGCCAAGTCGCTGACGCCTGCAGGAGCCGGCGCCGTCGCACGACTCCGAGTGCTGACACAATCGGAGGGCCTGACCGGTCCAGACCTGCTGGCCGCCTTCGTGGCGCGCCGAGTTCTCCCGCTCCAAGGCCGCCCCCACATGATATGCCAAATGAGCGGGCGTCGTGACCCGAGTCGGATGTGCACCAAGGACATGCCTTACGAGGAGGTGGCCTATATGGTGAACTACCTCTTGGATAGCAAGCTGCTGGAGGACTGGCGGTTTGGCAAGGAGCCATACTCCCGCGCCAACCCCCCACCTACAGTGAGTTGCCCTTTCTTTCTTTCTTCGAGTTGTCTTCTTTCTTGCCGAGTTTGTTTTGTGCGACCTGACCAGTCGGCTTTGGTCAGAATCCCCTCCTCCATCCACCAGCCGGCACCTCGGGGCCGGCCCGCGAGTTCCTTGCCGACCGGGCAGAGAGCGACATCGACGACCCCGATCTGGGGGCGACGGCTTTGGAAGACGACGCCGAAGGAGGAGGCGGCCCGTGGCTCGGGGCCAGTCTAGAGGACTGGCCTGACGATGATGAGGAGGTCGCCCCCCGCCCCCGGCCAGGAGCCAGCCATCCCGACGCGGGCTCTTCTGCCATGCCGGGTGCTCCAGGCGGCGGGAAGAAGCACAGGGCTGTGCCGACTTTGTTCGGCAGTCGGCCGAAGAAGCCCAAGAGTTCGGCTGCGGCGACCAAGCGGGACGAGGCGGCCGCGAAGGCCATCCGCTTCCGCAAGGAAGTAAAGAAGCCGCCACTGGTCTCCGTGTGAGTATTCCGTCTTAACACTTTATTCTTTCTCTGTAGCTTTGTCTAAGTCTTTTACTGGCTTCCCTCGCTTCAGGGCTCCCCTCACTCTTGAGAGGGTTGTCGCCGCCTCTGTCATGGGGTCAGCGGAGACGTCCGCCACCACTCGGCGGATTGACCCCGCTGCTGACCTCCGGGAGGCAACGGAGCGGAACGCGCAGGAGAAGCGCAACGAGGAAGAGGCCGCCCGCCTGGAGAAGGTGGAGGCCGATAAGGTGGAGGCCTCCGCCAAGAAGAAACTGGCGGAGGCCAAAGCCGTCGCCGCGACGAAGCGGCAGGCTGAGGAGGCCGCGCACCGCCAATCGGCGGTGTTCGTCACCCCGCTGAAATCTGCGCCGCCGCCTCCGGAATTCACGGGGCAGACTGGGGAAGCCAGCCGCGAGAACCCCGTCATGGAGAAGGAAGGCGGCGACTCCTCCACGCCGGACGTGATCGTTCCGCCGCCGCCTCCGCCGCCGTCTGGGAGCGCGCAAGGCAAACAGCCAGCGGACCCTCCGGTGTCGCTGACTGGAGACGAGGCCGTGGCGAGGCTACTCCTTCAAGTCGGCTCGCCAACGCGCCGCTGTCTTGAGAAAGCGACCTCGGCGCCACGCCCCCTGGAGACCGGCACCGCCAGCTCGGCGATCCCGGATGCCGAAGCGACGAGCGCCACGCCCATTGGGTGGGTGCGGGGAGGCGGCACAGGGCCGCTGAACCAGGCGCTTCTAGACGTCCAAACGAAGCTTCGAGCTGAGGGCGACGCCATCCAGAACTGCACCAAGGCGTACCTGGCATCGCGGGCAGCCGTCCAGGTATGTTTTCTCTTTGGTCCTTGTTTTCTTGTTCCTCTCTATGGGGGCGCGCCGGCGCACCCACTGGGTGTAGTCCCCGAGTTTCGGGCCGGCTGCTGAGCAGGCGGCCTGGAACTCCAATTGGTGAGCTTCAGGTACTAACTTTTGTCTAAAATATTTGTCGCAGGACTACCACAACCTCCGTGTTACTGCCTTCAACCGTAACGTTGAAGAGCTGGGCAAGCGGACCGCCGACTTGTCGGAGAGCCAGAGTAAGTCCTTTTTCTTCTTTGCGGGGGTGCGCTGGCGCACCCGCGGGCTGTAGTCCCTGAGATTCGGGCCGACTGCTGAGCAGTCAGGCCGGATCTCCCAAGCGACCTTCTTTATTGATGACTTAACGCCTTCTTTCTTCCTTCTCTTCAGAAGCCAACGATGTTCTTCAATAGCAGCTGAGCAAAGCCAACTCCGTGTTGCGCGCCAAGGGGGAGGAGTGCAGCAAGCTCGCCACAGAGCGCGATCTGCTGGCCACACAATTGGCAGAGCAGAGGGACCTGCTTGCGAATACGCAAAAGGAGGTGGAAGAGGCGGAAGCCGCCCTCCTGGGCGAGTTCACGAGCGAGCGCTCCTCCTGGACTGACAAAGAGGCAATGATGGCCTCCGGCTTCCATGAGATTGAAGACATTGTTGATGGTGAGTCTCTTTTACTTTCTTTTTTCGAGCTGCCGATTATAAGTCGTGCCGACTCCTGGTTTTTGATTTGCTTCTTCATTTCTTCCGTCTTGGCAGACTTCTTTCTCGGGCATTCGCAGGCTGCCATCCAAGCCATCGAGGCTGATCGTGAAGGTCGGAGGGCGGAAGGCGCAGAGATCGTCACCGACTCTCCCCGAACCCTTGATGAGCATATCCTGAGCATCGAGGCTCGCCTTCGGCCGACTCATCGGATGCTGCGCCGGCTTCAACGTGTCGGCGCCCAGGCGATTGCCGCCCTGTGGTCGGACATGCAGGCTCCGCGCACCCCGGTCGGACTGTCGACTGGCTGGAGGTCGCGGCTGGTCGTCTTGAGGCCTGGAAGGGTTCCTCGGCCCGAGCTGGAGCGCGCCGGGCCTTAGAGTTCGTCAAGGCGTGGTATCCGGGGCTGGACTTAGACCGGCTGGCCACACTCCGGTCGGAGGCCCAGCCGGAGCTGGAAGCCGTGGAAGACGCCCTCGTCAAGCATGCTGTGGCGATCGCCGAGTACACCGACACCAGCATCTTCGTCCCCGAGCGGTCTGAAGACGGCGAGGAGGTACCGCCGGAGTGGTTTGGGATGAACCCAGACTACGGCGAGGACTCGGCGGAGGTGATCGGCTCCAGTGTCGAGGAGGAAGGCGAGGCGGAGGACGGAGGCGAGACGGAAGCACCAGAAGACGGAGCAGACGGCCAGCCTCAGCTCGACCGCGCCTCCAGCAACGAGCCGTGTGCGACCAAGCCGACTGCCGCCGGAGGCAATCAAGCCGAGACTGCCCAGCCGGCCGCCCCAACGCCTGGCGCTGCCGCCTCTTCCGACCCTCCAAATCCGTCTGCCGCTTCCTAAGCTGCCGCCTTATCTTTATTTTATCTGCTTTAGTAGTCTTTGAAGAACTTGTTAATTCGCACAATTCCACCCGCGGGGTGTATTTTGAACTTCTGCTCGAAGATTCGGCCAAGGGCCTATATTATGTAAATATTTACCCGAACTCTATCTTTTCTTGCTCGTCGCTCTTTTGGCCTTTTCCTTTGCCGCTTTCCCTTAGTTGCCTGTCTTTCCTGACTTTTGGCCTTTTCCTTTGCCAGTCGGACAGCCGCTCTGCGGACTGCCGTTGGATCAAATGCTTGGCTACTTTGGGAAGGCAAGTACTTAGCCGTTTTTAGAGTTTTTGAGCAAGTTGAATAGAAGGCGGCAAGCCGACTATTCAAGAGTCGGTTTGCAAAAAAAGGCTGGAAGCCGTCTTAAGCTATGTTTTATGCTTTGAGTCATTAGCCATTTTTCATGCGAACACCCATTCTACCTTACTCCTGCCCACCGTACAGTCGCTCTGCGAGCTGCGGCTTCTGACAGGAGATGGCTTAGGCGCCACACACTACTTGTCCGGCTGCAGGAAGCATTTCATAGTGCAAGGCAGCAAGTCCCCGGGCCGACCTGTCGAGCCCGGTGCCAGGCGGCATAACAAAGAGTAATATACTCGTAGGCGTAATTTTTATCATATAGACAAAAGAGGGCAGTCCCCGAGCTCGTCTCGGGGGGCCCGAAGCCTTGGTACTTTAATACAAAAGGTAGCGTGGTACATACTGCATTAACTGTAAAATCTTTGGAGGAGATTTGCATTCCATGGCCGCTCCGTCTCTTTGCCGGAGTCGTCCCTCTTGCGTGCTCGGGGCTTCTGAGCGTCAATCAGGTAGTAGGAGTCGTTGCCCAGTACTTTGCTGATGATGAAAGGGCCTTCCCAAGGCATCGACAGCTTGTGCTGGCCGGCTGTTCGCTGGATCAGTCGGAGCACAAGGTTGCCCTCTTGGAAAGATCTCGGCTTGACCTTCCTGTTGTAGTATTGGCGCAGGTTCTGCTGGTAGATGTTGGACCGGCTGAGTGCCAACAGCCGGCCCTCTTCCAGCAGATCGACGCCGTCTTGATGTGCTTCTTCTGCTTCCTCCTCGGTGTACATGGTGACTCGCGGGGAGTCGAACTCTATGTCCGTTGGGATGACGGCTTCAGCACCGTAGACGAGGAAGAAAGGCGTAAAGCCGGTTGACTTGTTTGGAGTCGTGCGCAGGCTCCAGAGGACGGCTGGCAACTCATCGAGCCAGCAGCCAGCCGAACGCTCCAGAGGCTCGACCAGTCGGGGCTTGATGCCGGATAGGATGAGGCCGTTTGCTCGCTCCACCTGGCCGTTTGACTGTGGATGGGCGACGGACGCTAGGTCTAGTCGGATGCCCTGTGTTGCGCAAAAACGGGCCAAAGCGCCTTTGGAAAAATTTGTGCCGTTGTCGGTGATGATGCTGTGTGGTATGCCGTACCGAATTGTGATATCGGAGATGAAGGTCATGGCAGTCGGACCGTTCAGTTTCTTGATTGGCTTTGCTTCTATCCACTTGGTGAACTTGTCCATTGTGACAAGTAAGTGAGTTAAGCCACTTCGTGCCGTCTTGAATGGTCCCACCATGTCTAGACCCCAAACTGCGAAAGGCCAGGCAATGGGGATGGTCTTGAGTGCAGAAGCCGGCTGATGCGGCTTGGAGCGGAACTTCTGGCACCCTTTGCATTTTTGGACCAATTCCTTGGCCTCTTCTAAGGCCATTGGCCAAAAGAAGTCGTGTCGGAAAACTTTTGCGACGAGTGCTCTTGAAGCCGCATGATGGCCGCACTCGCCTTGGTGGATGTCTTTGAGAATTGCTTGGCCTTGCTCTGGCTCTACGCAACGCTGGTAGACACCAGTGACGCTGCGCCTGACCAGCTCTCTGTTGACTATGGTGTAGGCTGCCGCTCGACGTTGTACTTGCCGAGCTAAGGTCTCATCAGTTGGCAGCTCTTTGCTCACCAGAAATTTGAGTATGGGCTGGGCCCATGAGGGTGCTGCTATTTCTTCGGCTGCCAGAACTGCGACTTGGACGAGGGCGGCTGGGCTGGGAGGCGGCGGGTTGGAGTCAACAACCGCTTGCTGGGTTAACGAAGTCCCCGGGCCGACTGGCGCGGCTCTTGGGCCGAGTTCTGGAGTCTTCGAGCCCGCCGCCGCCGTCCCCGGGCCGGGTTCTGCAGTCCCTGGGCCGGCCCCGACTGTGGCGGCTTTGGAACCGACTGTCGAAATCCCCGTACCATCTGTCGGGGCTCTGGAGTCGGATCCGACTTCTTCGGGAGGAGCCGGCACGAAGATGGAGTCTGATTCTGGTGAAGGCTTGACAGATGGCTTGAGGAGGCGTTGAAGGGCGACGCTGGATGGTATTGCTTGGCGGGTAGAGCCGATTCATGCCAAGGCGTCTGCTTGGTCGTTGTCATTTCTTGGCACATGGAGGAATTCGCACCCCTCGAAATACCCACTGAGTTGTTGCACGACGAAACGGTAACTTGCCATGTTTGCATCTTTGGCGTCCCAGTCGCCAGACGACTGCTGGACCACTAAGTCCGAGTCGCCATAACACAGGATCCGGCGAATACCAAGTTCTTTGGCAAGCCGGAGCCCGTGAATGAGCGCCTCGTACTCGGCGACGTTGTTGGAGGCAGCAAAATGGATTTGCAGTGCGTATTTGAGCTTGTCGTCTTTAGGAGAAGTGAGGACAACGCCGGCTCCCAAGCCGGTGCGCATCTTGAAGCCGTCGAAATGCATCCGCCAATGGGTGGAGTCGGGCGCTGGAGGTAGGTACTGGGTCTCGGCCCAGTCGACGAGAAAGTCGGCCAGTGCTTGTGACTTGATGGCGGTGCGGGGCTGGTAGTGGATGGTGTAGGGAGCCAGCTCTATGGCCCACTTGGCCACTCGGCCAGAAGCATCTCGGCTTCCGATGATCTCGTCAAGCGGGGCCGTGCAGACCACGGTGATTAGATGCTCTTAAAAGTAAGGCTTCAATTTCTTGGCGGTAAAGTGCACGCCATAGCACATCTTCTGGTAGTGGGGATAGTTCTGCTTGGAGGCTGACAGCACTTCGCTCAGGTAATATACCGGTCTCTGGACAGGTAGTGCCTTGCCTTCCTCCTTGCGTTCTACTACAATGACCATGCTGACTACCCGGCTGGTGGCGGCGATGTACAGGAGCATAGGTTCCTTAGGAGTCGGAGCCACCAGAACGGGTGGAGTAGTCAGCATCTTTTTCAACTGGAGAAAAGCTTCATCCACCTTGTGGTTCCACTCGAAAAAAGTGGTCTTCTTCATGAGTTGGTATAAGGGGAGATCTTTCTCGCCCAGCCGACTGATGAATTGGCTGATGGACGCCAAGCAGCCGGTGAACTTTTGCACGTCCAGCAGTCGGCTGGGTACCTCCATCCTCTCGATGGCCTTGATCTTTACAGGGTTGCACTCTATGCCGCGTTCAGAGACCAGGAAGCCAAGGAGTTGGCCGGCTGGTACTCCAAAAACGCACTTCTCGGGGTTGAGCTTGATCTGGAATCGGCGCAGGTTCTCAAAGGTCTCCTTGAGGTTTTCCAGCAGTGTTCCACGCTTTTCCGTCTTCACCACCACATCGTCCACGTAGACGTGGGCGTTTCTCCCGAGTTGCTTGAGGAGGCACTTCTGCATGCAATGCTGAAAGGTGGCGCCGGCATTCCTCAAGCCGAACGTCATGGTGTGGTAGCAGAAGGCTCCAAACGGCGTGATGAAGGCGGTCTTTAGTCTGTCAGCCGGGTTCAGCTTGATCTGGTGATATCCTGAATATGCATCCAAAAAACTCAACAGCTCGCATTCGGCGGTGGAGTCTATCACCTGATCAATTCTTGGTAGAGCAAACGGGTCCTTGGGGCAGGCCTTGTTGAGGCTCGTGTAGTCAATACACATTCGCCACTGCTTGTTCTTCTTCAGTACCAGGACCGGATTTGCTAGCCACTCTAGAAAGAATACTTCCATAATGAAGCCGGCTACTAGGAGTCGGGCTATTTCTTCTCCAACAACTCTTCTCTTCTCTTCTGACAGGCGGCGCAGGGGCTGCCTGACCGGCTTTGCATCAGATCGGACATGTAACTTGTGCTCGGTGAATTCCGTCGGTACACCTGGCATGTCTTTGGGGGACCATGCGAAGATGTCCCGATTCTCACGGAGGAAATCGACGAGCTCGCCTTCCTATTTGCTGTCGAGGTTTGCGCCTACGACAGCGTACCTCTCTGGGCGCTCCGGGTCCAAGGGTATCTTCTTTGTCTCCTTGGTCGGCTTGAACGAACCCTCGGCCTCTGACTCCTTTGGGTTAGGCGACACCTCTGGCTGCTTGCCGGCCATCGCCACAACCCATTCAAGGAGTCGCTTCTCGGCTGCGATCACCAGGGACTCGGCTAGCCGACTGCTCTCAGCCGCACAGGCAGACGACTTCCAGTAGTCGCCGGCTACGGTCAGAATTCCCCTGGAACTAGGCATCTTCATTTTGAGGTAGGCATAGTGGGGGACTGCCATGAACTTGGCCAGGGCGGGTCGGCCAAGTAGTGCATGGTATGGGCTCTCGAGGTCCACCACCTCAAACCAAACTGACTCTCAGCGGAAGTGATCCTTGTCTCCAAAGAGGACATCCATCAGGATCTTGCCAATTGGTGAGCAGGAAAGCCCAGGAACAATGCCGTGGAACACAGTCCGATTGTTCTGAAGCTGTCTTTGCTTGATTCCTAACTTCTCCATGGTGTCCTTGTACAAGATGTTGATGTTGCTGCCTCCATCTATCAGAACTCGCGAGAAACAAGCAGCTCATCTATCCATGGCAAAGGTGGCATCTAAGACCAAAGCATAAGATCCTGGACTTGGCATCACCTCTGGGTGATCAGCTCTGCTCCAGCTGATAGGCTTCTCGGACCAGTGCATGAACTCTGGTGTCTCTGATGCTACTGCATTCACCTCTTGTCGCTGCAGTCGCCTACTGCGTTGATCATCAGCCATACTGGTAAACACCACGTAGGCTCCGTGCTCTTCGGGGTATTCGTCTTGTACTACGCCGACTGGCCTGACAGCCGGCTGCTGGGGCGGAGGCGGAGGCGGCTGCCCAGCAGGCGGGGAAGGTAAGAGGCCATCTCCCTTGGCGATCCTGGTGAGCCAGTGGCACTTCCGGGTGGTGTGGTTTGATGGCTTCGCGCCGCTATGGAATTTGCAAGGACCATCCAAGGTCTGCTCGTATGAGAAGGCCGGCAACCAGTTGGGCTTGCCACCTTTCTGTCGCTTAGGTGGAGGCTGCCCATCCGGCTGCTGGGCTTCAACCGTCGCGACCTGCCGGCTGCTGGAAGCCGGCTGCGGGGTCTTGCGCTTGTGGTCGCTCTGCTGTTGCCGCCGACTGGCGTCTCCCGCCGGAGTTCTTGGAGCCTGAGGGGCCACTTTGCCAGTTGCGCTAACTTGAATCTCCTCCTTCATGGAGGAGTCGGCCGTGGCGTACTTGTCTGCTATGATCAGCAGCTCGTCGAGGGTTTCTGGCTCGTCGCAGAGGAGCTTGTGCTTGAGGAGGGTGCCTTCTCTGCACCCGGCTGTGAAGTACTCGATAGCCTGCACCTCGTGCACGCCCTCGCAGGAGTTCCGAAGCTCGGCCCAACGCGTGAGGTAATCGCGAGTCGACTCGTTGGGACCTTGCATGCACAAGGAAAGCTGTCGAGGCTTGGGAGGACGCTTGTACATGCTGGTGAAGTTGCGGACGAATGCTTCGGTGAAGTCAACCCAGCTGTTGATGCTGCAGGGCTTCAGGCTATTCAGCCATGTCTGGCCCGTGTCCTGGAGCATGAGCGGAACGTATTTCACGGCGACGCGCTTGTTGCCGTTTGCTATGCTGACAGCCGTGGAGTAGTCGACCGGCCAGTCTTCCGGCTTCACGGAGCCGGTGTACTTGGGCGTGTTTCTTGGGAGCATGTACCCTTTGGGAAAGGGCTCGTCTTGAATGCGGGGCCCGAAAAAAGGCGGACCCAACTCGTCTTCTTCTTCTAGCGCCAGGGATCGGTGAAGTCGGTCGATCCGGTGGCGGGCGTCGTTTTCCCCGACTCCCTCGCGGCAGCCAAGGCGGTCGCCGAGAGTCGGATGATCAACAGGAGGCAGGGAGACTCGCCTTTCCTTACGCGGAGGGTGAGGCGGACAGTCGTCCCGTCGTTCCACTGCTCTCGGGCGGCCGTCTTGGTCGCGCTCTATGGTAATGTGAGTCCGACTGTGGCTAACAGTCGGATCCTTGTCTCTTCTCCCTCGGACACCGCCAGTCGACGTCCGAGACGTCGCGCCTTGATCTCGTTGAAGGTCGTCGTTTTGCCGCTGCGGCGCCTCCGTGCGACAGTCGGCCTCGTTCTGCGTGGCAGCCGCGTCGAGGAGCCGCTGGACTCGCTCCATCATCAGGCGGCGCTCTTCGCCCTCGAAATTGTCCAGCTCGTACAGGCGTACACAGGGCGACTTGCCCCGAACAGGTTGGCGATGGCTACGCCGCGCTGCTGGACCGAGCCGAGGCGGCTGGGCCCAGCTGGGGCTGGCGAGCCACCAACAGCGCGATCCATCTCCCGCTGGTAGGCTTCTGACAAGCGTCTCATGCTAGCCAGCTTCTTCGCGCCTTCGACGAGCTGAAGGCGGCGCGCCTCCAACGTTTCCGCGTCAGCGTCTTCCGGAATGGACGCAGTCAGGTCTTGTAGCGCCGCACCAAGTGGGTCATGCGCTCCTCCGCCGAGAGGTTCGTCATGACTAATGACGAGCACCTCGGTGACGGTGCTTCTGTCGCTCTCCGCGTGAGGGAGAGGTTCGTCGTAGACCACCACATTAGTGGGGAATGCGTCGAGCGACGCGGTGTCGGAGTCGACCAGCATCGGGTCGGTGGAGCCTACAGACTCCAAGTCCATGATAGGCTCGCCGGAGACGTGGAGTTGATCGAGGAGGCCCGCGAGGAGGCTCTCAGAGCCGCCCGTGCCTGCGTTGGATGCAGGTTCGTCGGAGAGTCGAACCTCGCCGACAAGTTCGGCGAGGCAGCTGGCTGCATAGGCGATCTCAACGCCGTGCAGCACGTCAGCACTGACTCTGTCTGGCGTGCCTGGCTGGCTGCGCTCGCCAGGGAGGAAAAGGGTTCCCGTCCAGAACAGGTCTCCGGACGGCGGTGCACCAGGCCCCACGGTGGGCGCCAAATGTCGGGGGTTGGGTGCGACATATGCCAAAGGATGGCTTATCATGGTGGGGGCGAGTAGAACGTCGCCGGTGCCTGGAAACAGGATGAGGCAAAGACATGCACGCCGGCGAATCTTACCCAGCTTCAGGGCACTCCGGGGAGATAATACCCCTACTGCTGCTCTGCGGGGTCTCCGCATGATCACTACGGCAAAGTGTTTACACGATTGCTCCTTGAGCTGTTTCCTGAAGGTAGGAGAAGGCAAGGCTAGCTCTCTCCTTCCTATATGGTCTGGTCTAGTGCTAATGGATTCCAACCCTTTGCATGGGTGCCCTGGGGGGTTTATATAGGCCTACCCCCCAGGGGTACAATGGTAATCCGGCTGGGCGCGGGCCCAGCCGTCAGTCTCTCTGGCCGCCATCTTATCCGCCGACTCCTGGGGCCCGCCGACTGGTGGGCCCCGCCGACTGGCTCGGTACGGAGCCGACAGGCCGCGTCCGCCGCGGGCGGGTCTTGCCAGCTGCAGATTACTGTAGCCGTGCTTCTAATGACGCGGGCTCGGTCATGGGGTCGTGGCAACAGCTCCGCCGTCTGGCGGGCGATCACTGTTGCCATTCCCTGTCACATCTGGTTGATGGCGCGTGGGACCCGGGGGAGGAGCTGGCCGACTCCCGGGGGCCGACTCCCAACGAGTCCGACTGGTGGCGCACTTGCCGTCTTCTGGGGTCCCGCTGGCTGGTGGGACCCGCTGCCCCAAGGTCGTACGGACAAGCCGTCGTGGGCGCAGGATTCGGTCCACCGGCGCTGATGGCAGGGCTGGCATGGCAACAGTGCCACGCCACACGGAGATCTCCGCGAGTACGGCGTACTGTAGCCATGCCTGCCTCTGGAAAGGGGCGGGAGCAGGCTTCACTGTAGCCACTCCCCTGCCCTATCCCTCTTGATGAGGACAGGGGGTTTGTTGGAGTCGCGGGCCGACTCCCCAAGGCCGGCTTCTCGGGAAGCCGTCAGTCAAGAGTCGGCTTATCCTGAAGTCGTTCCTGGGGCTCGTCCGCGAGTGGCTAGTTGGTTGCCTTGCTGCCGACTTCTTAGAAGGCGGCTCTTCGTCCTGGGGTCTTGAGGGGCGCAGCCTGCCCCGATGTCTTGAAAGGTTCTAGGACTCGGGTTAGCCTATCCGTGGCCCATTACTCTGACAGCAAATACACACAAAAATGAGTTACTAAGTGCAGGAAAAAATATGCGCGAAGATGGAGAGATCCAGAATAGGGTTGGAATTGCAAAATTTGGTTTTATATTAGTATTGAATATAAAAGAATTACCACATGATGAAATTGACATGGAAGGTTAATCTACGTGAAAGAGAAAAATGCCATCGTCTTACAAGTGGCAAATGGGACCAATAATCACTCCAGCATAACCGATAACTTGACTGTTTATGAAAGCAACAAGTGAAAATATGCACTAATGATTGTCCATTGGCATGATACATAAAACATAAAGGTCTCATGTACGCCTATTCAAAGGTGTAGTTATGCCCCAAGGCTGCTTGGGCCATTACCTAGGTCATGTCGCTGGATTTTGATTGTAGCACATTCGACATTGTTTAACAATGTAGCACGTGTTCGGCCTGGGCTTGCTCGGGCCTGGCCCTGTCCTGGCTGTGCCACTGCACCTATGATTAGTTCGTGAGTGAGACCATAGATCAGACAACACATGTGGATATCATGTGTAAGATCAGGGTTACATCAAAACTAATGCACGACATGCTTGAGTTTTGTTATCCATGGGTTCTATATTTTTTTCTCCCTCTGATCCTTTATAATTCAAGGTCACCAAATGGATTGCTTCTATTATTTATTTTTCTCCTCTCTGATTAATGTGAGACTCTTTAGGAAGAATGTAATTAGTATTGATATAGTAATGTAATAATAAATAATGAAATTTACCATTGGTATTTTTGCATATCGGTTTTTGGGAACTCTAAAAATAATGATGTTAGAGAATTCTAGCATATCCCCTAGCATGAACTTCCAAAAGCCACTCATTGGGAGCCTCCCAAAAAATCAGGGTATTGGGAGGTTCTCTTCTAGCATATCCCCTAAACTTATATCATAATAAGTTCTGTTAGCTAATTATCACTCCTTTATGCATACAAACATCATTTCAGCTACACTATTTATGTCATATTAATTCAATCATTGATGTTCAGCCATACAAATCCAACAACATTTCAATCCATAATTTTTAAATCTTGAAATTTTAAAATTCAAATTAAGAAAAAACATAGGTCCAAGTGAAGTAAATAATTTAATAAAAACATGATGGTGCATGTATGAACTTGCCATGAAGTTCCCACAAGGGCTCCACAGGGTCATCTTAAAGTTGCTTACGCATATGTCAGTCTTCAACCTTTCTACGCGCTTTAAGAGATCTCTATATTATGTCTTTATGATGCTCAAGCATTCCAGGTATTCGTATTTAATAATACATAAAGTTCTCGTTTTTGGCCTCTCTCATTCTCTATTATCTTTTATGCATGATTATATTTTTGTCATGGTCCTTCATAGTGTCTTTTGGTCCCATAATCTATTAGAACTGCTAACAATTGCAAAGCAACCTTGCAACACACTAAAGGCTCTTTCAACATTCTTTCTAATAGCTTATTTATCCTTGGCAAGCTCTTTTGTTGCCTTCGGGGTATGTGTTCACAAATCTGGACCATGAGAGATAGATATCATCTGCAAGATAGTGTCACATATCATACTAGTGACCATTTACTTGAAAGATGCAAGGTGGAGCATTCCCAACAAAAAGACTTACAAACAAAGGAGAAATTTGTTGGATTTGAGGTCATTATAAGAGCTAGGCATACCAAAGTAACAATGCCAAATCCATAGATTGAGGGATGCAACGACTTCAAGTATGATTCTTGAATCATGACAACGACTAGGGAATCACCCATGCCACGTTGTAGGGCAATTCCTCCATCTTTAGCACATGCAATCCATGCTCTCAAGCATCCTCGGGAACCCTAATTGATGTACCAATATCCATCAGCCTTGGAATGTCGTCTACATTGGTTGTTCTCAAGTACTCACTTCCGCAGAGCTCAATCACAAACTTTGCAAATTTCCCTACGCTCTTGATGGTGTCTTCATCTATGGTGTAAAGGTATTCATTTGTAGCTTCAGCTGGGGATCTATGATCATGCGCATTGCTGACATTATCTTCTAAGAAGCACATGTGCCAAGTTCTTTGGTTACATTTCTCTTCTGCTTGAGATAATCATGATTGTGTTCGACAACAGTTGCAATTCACAGGAAGAGCTCACTAGACATTCTAAAACGTTGCATGAGGAGTGCGTCGGGATACACCAAGTAATCCCTTATGAGACACGCATCAACTTCTTCCTAATACAGAAGATTGCACACACGCCCTGGCTGAGAACCATGCCTAAGTATTTTGTTGGTCTCCTCGTCGTGAATGATTAAGTTCCACCCCCATCTTGAATTCATCTTCCTCCTCCTCCTCCTCGGATGAAAGTCTGAGAAAAACTCCCAAACAAGACTCCTCATTTGTGCATTGAATTAAACAATTAAACGGATGCAAATCTTCAAATGCAGTTTTGCTAAAAATGAAAAGAAAAAGCATGCAACCATTTAGTTGAACACTTTGTGTGCGTCGCCGACGGAAGCTCGTGGTGGCCTACGGGAGCTCAAGGAGGCTGGGAAGTGTGTATGGGGGATTGAGCTGATTCTCCGCCTTGCTGAAGCTCGTGGCACGGCATGGCGCAACATTGCCTCCCTAAACGGCTACACGTGCGGCAACGGTGGTGAAGAGAGTTTCAGCTCATGTGGTTGGGAATAGTGGAAGCGAGGATACTCGTCTCGGATGGCATGTGGTGTCTCCGGTGGGAGGAGGAGGGACGGCGATGGTTCCGATGATGATGATAGAAGGTAGTGACCGGGCAGTGAAATTTCTGCCACGGCATTTTCTTGTTTCGGAGTGGGATTGAGATGCCCAAAACTTCCCCGAGTATTAGGAGCTAGATGATAATTTTTGGGAGGCCCCAAAAACTTTTGGGGGTCTGCCAGAGTAATAATTGAAGTCCTTTTGGGAGTTGTAGGTGTTTGAGGTGTTTGTTAGAATTGCTTTTAGTACTGTTTTCGGAGAAACTGTAATCCTTAGGTTATCCGTAGTGCAAAGTATCATACACTAATATCATGCATATTGCAACTCCATAGTACATAGTATCATAGGTTAGTATTTTATATGATCTTATTTACTGTTTTGCATGACGCATGGTAGCACATCACTTTATTCTTTCATGCATGCAGAACTACGTGGCAACTTGCTCCACATGGTACTGGGTTTTGACTGTCCTTCAGGTAAACCTAACTGCGTTTCTTCACCTCATTAATCAACCACATTCCATACAAAATTGATCCATAGTTACGACTTTTATGGTTCTGGGATTCAAGGAAGTTTCTATGCCAATGGCATTGCTGCAAGATTTTAAAGATTAATTTGGATACATTCTATACGAATGAAACGATCTAAATCGAAAGCTATTATTTTTTAAAGTAATTATATGTGAACAAAGAGTATGCATGTACATTAGACTATTGGAGATGGAACAATTAAATTGGGGTATGCATGTGCTACAAAATAATTGTAGTGGATGATGAAGTGGTACATTTTATGATGTGAAGGGCTGCATGCTGAGAAAATTAGACTTAATGTGGATCAACTATTTGTGTATTATAGACTTGAAAGCAATTCTCTCGCAGGTTGTAACCATTATCCTTTTTGTCTTCGCTTTCGATTTGCATCTTCGTTGCAACAACTAAGGCCCTGTTCGGTACCGCTCCGCTCCACAACTCCAGGAGCGGAATTGGCGGAGCTGCGGTTTCCCCTCTCCGCAGATTCTGGAAGCGGGTGATTACCGAACAGGGCCTAACATACATATTGTTGTCATCTTGTATCATCTCGTAGTCAGCGCTTCATATTACAGCCATCCCTCCCGTGTTACACTAACACAGCTCCTTACCTGTTGGATATGTAAGCAGATCCCGGTGTCAGTTGGAGTGTCCATGTACCAGGCAGCAGGTTTGGTGCAAGGGAAGAGGGCGCTATCATCAAGAGCAAACAATCAAACCAGCCCGAAAGCTCATCAGATATTAGTATACTGCTTGTTTGGTGTCACCGCCGGTGTCCTTGCCGGTCTGCTTGGGGTCGGTGGGGGCGTCGTCATGGGGCCTCTCTTCCTGGAGCTCGGTATCCATCCTCAGGTGAAAAAGAGAAAAAATACTTTGTTCATCGCAGAAACAAAAACTTTGTTTACCAGATGCTTCAACCATTTGATGGTGTTCTATTTGTACTTTTCATTCATTCATTCATCGCATATTTGAGCTGTTGGTATGTGCCATTACACTGGTGCAGGTCTCGAGTGCGACGGGCAGCTTTGCGATGATGTTCTCATCTTCCATGGCGGCCGTGGAATACTACCTCCTGAAACGGTTCCCTGTACCGTACGGTACTGTCTCTTTCTCTGTTTCTCCTATGGGGGTAGTGATCATGCACTGCTATCTTACTATTTTTGTCTGAAATTTGTGCAGCTCTCTTCTTCACTAGCCTGACATTTGTTGCCGCGATTGTTGGCCAGCGGGTCGCAAGGAAACTGGTCAATTGGCTAGGGCGGGCATCATTTATCATCTTCATATTGTCCTCCATGATCTTCGTCAGCGCGATTTCTCTAGGTACCTTTACCGGTTACCCTCTCACTGCAACCATTCCATTCAGGTTACGTGGTCTCATACCCAATACAAGAAGCTCTTAAATCTACTGTCTTCAGGTGGAGTCGGCATCTCCAAGACGACTCACAAGATGGCGCGGCACGAGTACATGGGATTCGGCAACATTTGCAACTATCATGCGTAGGAAGGACGCATACAAGAACAGCGTGATGATTGTGCAGTTTCAGTGGATGGAATGCTGTGATGTTTGCTTGCAGATGCCAAGTTAAACCACATGGCCAGGAGATAAGAATTCCAGCCAGTACCTCCAACGTACGAGTTGTATTTGCTAGTCACCCAATGTAAATGTACCTTCAGATGGATAAACCGTAATTCTTAATAGATTTATGCTATTTCTGACTTCTGGTAAGTTTAGAGCTCCTACTCCATCCCATAATGTAAGATGTTAGTGTAAAAAAATGTCTTACATTATGGGACGGAGGGAGTACTTTTCAGAATGCCTTCCTTCATAGGAGTCAAAAAGTAACTCATGTTAATTTCTGCCAGCAGATAAAAGAACACACAAGCAGCAACAATTTCAAACAACTCAGATATTACAGGTGCGCAGCACAAAACATATCATCCGTTCCTCTATACAGTTTATGCCCAACACTTGTGTGATCATATTGTGCTTATTCACTATATGCTTTATTCCAAGATATCCGCAAGCAAGCAAGCTGACACTTCTACAAAAACGCCAGGATCGGCAAAACTAACTCGTCTTATGAACACACACACACACACACACACGCACACACACACACACACACTTATCAGCGCGGACGCAGCACAAACATGAGAACTGGAAGAGTTTCCTTATTACCTCAATTTTGCATAGGCGGTAGGCAGCACGCATACACATATCAAAGCTTCTTCGGGAACTTGTATGTTTTCTTGAGGAACTTTGTGGCCGCCTCATCATACCGGTAGCACAAAACTCGCAGGATAGTGTTCGGGTCATTTGCGCTCCACTGGGCGGGCACACGAGGAGGTTTCGGGAAGCTAGATTTGGTTGGAGATCCCTGGCGTTCAGTAATCACTTGCTTGAAACGCTGGATGAGGGATTCTGTATCTGTTCGTAGGAGTGGCAGAACGCTCTTCACCTCCGATGAAGCCTTGTCAACCAGTTCATGTGGCAGGCCATCACCATTTGCTAAGTACAATCCTCTGAGGGCTCTGAAATCATTCTCTATGATCTGAGCGTCTTGAAGGGTGAAAGCACGTGTAGGTCCACCAGCAAGAAGCACCAGCAGGAACCCATCAAAGGAAGCTTTCATCAACGCGGTTATGAGATGGTCCCGCGGCTCATTACGCATTATGCCAGATATCACCCCAAGGGTAGAGTGAAGTTCTCTCAACAAAGGCTCCACCCTGTTTGACGCAGCACCACCAACATACAGCATGTCCAAGAGAACATGACTCAAATAACTGAATACCACCTTATGTGCTGTTGCGTCACACAGCTGACGGATGCCGTCTTGGCAACTTGCCTGGGATAGCTCAAACTTGATGTTCATTCCGTCAGTGGTGCCAATACCATCCTGAGATAATTCACTGTTCCGCAAACATTTTTTCGCCTTCTTCTTCAGATTCTCCACCTCAGTCCGGATGTAATGGAATGTATTTATTTGTACACAGAGTTCAGAAAGATCACATCCTTCCGACTTTCCAGTAGAAGATCCAACTTGCGATCCGCGATTCAGAAGAGCATGTGGCTTTTCCTTTTTCTTGAATAATTTGGATCCAACGTCGCATCTTGTTAAATGAGGCAGTTGTGGAGTAGCAGTACTCTCGGTCCCTGTGCACCAATGCTAAATGAATCCACCCTCGGTAAATTGAAATAATTTTACGGGAAAATAAGCTTCATGCTCAGACATACCATGGCAAGCTTTCGCTTTCGAGACATAATACTGTAGAATCCCATCTAGTCCAGCTGTTAAATCAGAAATCAAAGTAGAGTGCATTGATATGGGCAACTGAAAAAACGCATCTAAAATTTCATCAACCATCCTTAGCATCTCCATGGAAGAAGGAGCAAAGCTCTGCCTGTTAGCTTTTGGATTCCATGTCTGCATGCAGATTCACAAAATTAGAAGAATACTGGCATAGTGGTACGGTTATTCTGTAGTGATACCAGACTATACAGCATTGCGCAAAATAATGTGACAGAGCTCTTGGCATTCAATGATATCGACTATCCAATAGATGGTTGAGAATGGCTGCATATCAAAATATGCTAATCACTCAGGAAAGATATGCAATTGCAACATAGGAAAATGCACCTTCTATTATCCATATTAAAGTACAACACTAGTAGTTTATAACGTGCATCAGCCAGCTGCAGAAATAGACCAGCTGCAGAAATAGACTAATCTGATATAATAGCAAATATGAATAACATTGTAAAAGGCTAAATAACTGAATTTGCATGGTTACTACTATAGAAGTATAGATACGGTATGGGACATTGAGTAGGATCACCTCCTGCTGTAAACTTTGGTCAACCCATTCTTTAAGTTTGTCCACTCGTTCTTTCATCCAACCTTTGACCAGAGCAGAAATTGCATTTTCAGCTTCATACGGTGGCATCTGTCTAATCAATGACTTGCCTCCGTCATCACTATCCAGAAAGTCTTCAACTGCAATATTAACCAGATTCTTCTCTAACTTGTCAGCAGCGTTAAGCACTTGAGCCGTGTCTGGTGTGAACTTTGTACGCCCAACCATAAATTGCTTCAGCTCATTACCAAAGCAAGAATGAAGGGTTGTAACTGCAACACCAGAAGCAAGCGGGTGCCATTTCTTCAGTATTGGACTGTAGATATTTTTCTCCTTCGAAGCAAGGTCACTAATATCCTTCGCGAGGATTGCAAGAACTGGCACAGGATTCCTTGATGATCGCTTTGAGTCTGCCTCATCCATTCTCTGCACAAATCAACAGAGCGTCAGAATCAATGCATATTACTGGCATGAACACCAGAACGAGTGTCAACAGGCCAATATTAAGATCAAGCATTTTTTAACGCTCCCTAAAACTATAAATACGCAGATTAGTAATGCTGACAGTGATCAGTGATG
The DNA here is from genome assembly GCF_056163025.1 of Triticum urartu. Taxonomy (NCBI): domain Eukaryota; kingdom Viridiplantae; phylum Streptophyta; class Magnoliopsida; order Poales; family Poaceae; genus Triticum; species Triticum urartu. The sequence goes on along the minus strand of NC_141876.1, from coordinate 458,699,264 downwards.
TTTAATGTCCAATTTTGTAGCACGTTTAAAAACCATTGTCTCATGGTGACATAAAAGAAAATGGTGATAGTAACAATAAATGAGTATGAGACTTGCATTATTCGTCCTTTGAGTGAAGTGAGCCCAGCAGAACAATTCACAGTTTAAACTTACTTGAGCAAAAGCAGTACGGAGCGAGGACCGTATATAGGTTTCAATCTTGCCACGCACCACATCAGTCTTTTGTTTCCTTTTACCAGGGTATTTTTGAGATATATCTTCAAGAAGAATCTTCGCAGCTGAGACTCCTATTGCGACAATACCTTGCATCGAAACAATATTGCTAGCATTGAAAGTTTCATGGTAAGCTAGCAATCTTTTCTCTGTCCAACCCGTTATGGAACTTAAAATGGAGATCAATATGTCACAGTAATCTGGATCTTCTGTGGTTTTTGCATCTTTTACAACTACACTTAATTGATTCTCTGCAGCAGAAAGTAACTCCATATCTACTTGGTCTGATGTGGCAAAATGGTTGAACAACGCCCAGGTAAAGCAGAGATTGTGAAGCATCTGATTAATCCCAAGAATAACCCAAGTCTTCTTCAATAACCCCATCACTTCATCAATTTCATCAACCACAGTACCATTCTCACAATCAAAGCAAGCTTCTACCAACATTTGATAGATATGAAGATTGAATGGAAAGCCATCTGCCCAGTGACATTCATCAGAAATTCCACCTAGGGACCTACCAGCAAGGGACTTCACCGCACTGGATAGTTCCTGCATTGATTCCAAGTTCTTCTCGGTTTTAAGTGACTTATCATATGCTCTACTTATTATCTCTCGCAATGTCTGTGCATAAATGTCTGATTTGCTCAAGGGAATAAGTGGGTGAACCAGCAAACCAGCCTCAAGAAGCTTCAAGTTCCTAAACTGCCAGGCCTCGTACTCATGTGGATCAGGGAAATCTGATGCTTTAGATCGCTGCAGAAACTCTAAGGGCAAAATCATTGATTCTGCACGTCTACCTAGCTGCTTGAAGAAGAAAAGGTGGAATTAATCTTAATGGTCAAACTATTTTTGTACATGACAGAGATCTCTATTGTTTTACATGAATAAGTTCACATAGATGACGGTGGCTCAACTATACAAGTTAATGGTGCTCAAAGCAATTCACTTCCTAAAATAGAATGACTGCCAGTGTTAGAGCTTGACAAGTCCAGAACAAACAAGAATGTCGTACCAACTTAGCTCTATCTTGAAAAAAAAAAACTAACATACAGTTCATGTCTGATATGTCTAAAAGGAGACATGCATTTCAGGTTTTGCATGTCAATAATGACCTGAAATCAGAACAAAATAAGAATCAAAGGTACCCAAACAAATCTTAACGAGAGGGATATAAATATTAAATTCCATTTTTCAGTGGGTCCACATCTCACAGGTAGAGCATATATTGGTTATGATTTCAATGCTCAGTTTCTGCTAATCTATTCAGGTTATTGTTGCCAAAATGCTATGTGAGCAGTGAATAACTGAAGTATCTTTTTCCTTACATGGAATGACTGAAGTATTGACAGTGATAAGAATGAACGACTGATACAAGTCCATGAAAATATCCAATGGCAAATTATTCTTGACAGTTCACAGAGATTGTATCAGATAACTTATACCATAACTGCTAAACACCGCAACTGAAGTTTGAACAGTTCACCTTAGGAAACACAATTAGCAAATTTACACTCAGAGCTTGACGGGATGAAAAAAAAATGAATATCACTGCTTGTTTGATTTCATATTACACCCACAACATTATCTAAAAAAACTCTTATATGCAGAACCGAATACCAGGTTGACATGGACAATTTTTCTCCGTTGCCAATACCGGTCATAATTGGAGCCTATGTCTGCACTCAGGCGGTCAGGCCCCATGTAAAAGCAAGAAAACACCATCATTAAGCAACCATTGGAGCATAAAGTACAGGCTGCCAAAGGACAGAGACCATGAAGAAGGGAATAGGTACTTGCATCAATGATTCATGCAATATATCACTGTATTAAATTGTCATGCAGCAAAAAAAAACGAGCAAATTCCTTTCCACTTAATTACTCTACCTTATAAAAAAGCAGCTGGTCACCACATATCAGTTGCGATCTTAACCAATATAATACCTCAAGGAAAGTAAATTCCATATGATCTTCCCAATCTCAAGATCACCAAACTTAGACAAGCCACTGGCCGCTCAACGATCACACTATTTGGCCTACCAATCACACACCAATGACAGGCTAACACGAACCCAGACGAGAGATCTAATACAACTGTGAAGCCCACCGACACTGCAACAACCAGCGAGACAAGCAATCGAAAATAAATAAAGGGAAGCCACATTTCGAGGAAGCGAGATGCGACCTGGCCGGCGGCGATGCGGAGAAGCCCGCGGCGGATCCTCGAGTCGGCCTGCTCCGTGACACGTAAATTGACCCGCACCAGCTCCATCACCGTCTCTGGCCTCCGCGGCGCCTCCGTCCCGGCCTTAGATGACGCCGAGGGGCTGAGCCCGAGCGACCTCTTCACCTTGCTGGCCGCCGTCGACGTCCGCGAACGCTGCAGGCCGGAGGACGACGACGAGGAGGAGGTCGAGGTGGATGTGGAGGAGGTGGAACGGGCGCTGGCGGAGGAGGGGGCGGACTGGGGGATGTAGATGAGGGGCCTGCCGCCGGTGGCGCGGGAGGCGGCGACGAGGACCTCGTAGGCGGTGGTGCGGAGGTCGGCGTCGGAGAGCGGCACGCCGAGTCCGGGGAATGGGGCCGCGAGCGGCATCGCGGAGGAGGAGGTTGCGGTGGCAGCGGTGGCGGCGGCAGTTGCGAGGTCGCTCGAGAGGGAAGAGGTCCAGGAGGCGGAGGCGGAGGCGGAGCGGGAGTCGGGGAGGAGGCGCGCCATGCTGCCCATGCTTTCGGCTTTTTTTTCTTCTTTGTTTATTGTCATAGCTGCTGATCGGTTTTGGGGTTGGTTGGGGTGTGTTGTGTTTGAGTGAAACGTCTCGTTTGCAACAAACCACCGTATTACCCACAACCACAAATCTACTTTTATTTTCCCTTAGAATTAGACAAAGTTTCTTTTCCTTTTTTTGCGGGGGAGAATTAAACAAATTTTTTTTTGCGGGTAGAATTAAACAAAGTTACCTGTGAGCAACTCCAGCAACGCCCCATCTTAGAGCCGTCGGGGCAACTCTAGTGCGGACCAAACCTCTCGCAAATGTCTGGATTGAACGGTTCACGCATTCTTACCCATCTAATGTTGGTCACAAAAAATGTATGAACTGGTCCAGAAATCCCACAAACTGAAATCAACTCATAGGAGATTTCACGGAGTTTCAACATCCGCCACAACAAATTTCGATAACATGGACCCACCCAAATCGACTAGTGGAGCCTGCGCATTCGCACAATCACGCCCCTCCTCCCGTGTGAAAGCATGTCCTCTCCTGCTCCTTACGTCCCGATCATCATCTCCTCCCTCCGCTCCGTCGTTCGTCGACACGATAGAGTCGTCGGAGGAGCCGATGACGATGTTCGCCTGCAAGGTCGCATATGTAGGACCCAGGCCCGGATGTGTTCGCCTGCAAGGTCGTGTATGCACTATGCAAGGCCGGGGCCCCAAGGCAAAGGAGAAGGCATACAAGATGTAGAAGGCGGCGGCGGCCGATCAAGCCGACACTCATCGTCCAAAGTGCACCATCTTGTACCTCTGGCCCATCTAGCTGAAAGCCGACCTTTTACCACGTCGCGCAGAATTACCGCAAAAGTCCTTGTCCTCCTTCACCTCCGGTCATCAAGCACCGTCCACCATTGGCCTCAACAACGACTACCTCTTCACAAATTCTTATTCGGTCGACTCTTGTTCTTGAGTTGACATTGTTATAGCTTGTTGTGTTCTTCACAATTATGCGCTATCACAAGGGATTGATGACTTTATTATACCGGAAGTGACATGGACCATCCGACCAATTCGAACATCAAGGCAACTAGCAAGTGACACTAGGATCATGGTGGACCGTAGGCTACAAATGGCAGCTACAAATGTGGAAAGATGGACAACTAATGTATGCTAATCTATGAGTGTGGCACACTCCATGTATCTGTGATGTTTATGGCTGGGCAGATTGTACCAGTTACTACATTTGAACCATGTATTTGTGATGTTTATGCAACTACATTTTAATTTATTTGATGGTTGGATAGATTGTATCTTTTACTATATTTGAACCATGTATTTGTGGTGTTTATGCAACTACCTTTGAATCTATTTGATGGCTAGATATTGTATCATTTACTATATTTGAACCATGTATTTGTGATGTTGATGCAACTACATTTAAATTTATTTCTTGGATGGACAGAAATGGACTCCGGGAGTGTTGAAATCACTACTGCAAGTGGAAATTCCGGAAGAGCTGGGATCATTGTATGGATCAATTCCATGACCAAAACCATGCTTCGGTTTTTTTGCTAGTCTTGTTGCTGATGGGAAGAGAACTTCAAGTGGATTCAGGGATGTGCACAATAGACATTGTGATGCTGTTTTGAACGAGCAGTTCAAGCTAGCTGTCATCGGGGATCAAAACAGAGACCATCTCAAGAAGTAGAGGAAGATTTGGGGAAGGGTAGTCAATTTGAAGAATTTAAGTGAACTTCTATCGGATGAAGATACTTGCACAATTAGGCTCGCGATAAGCACTATGCAGGGCATTGTATGGTATGCTTCTCACCCACAAATCTAATGCCATTTTATCTCTGCATTATGCTAATCATTTGCACATTGTTTGTAGACCCACAAAGCTGATGCCCCATTCTTGAATACCTCAATGGAATACTATCATGTCATGTCTTCCATTTATGGGACAACCGGGGCTAAGGGGCTGAATGCTAGGTCTGGTAATGATCTTCTTTCTATTAATCACGAAGGCGAGGAGAATGGTGAGGTTAACACATCACCAAATGTTGTTGAGTCTTCTCACCCCAAAGCACCACCCAAAAAGAAGGCCAAGGTAAAGCACGTTGTTGATGATCCATTAGTTATCACTCTCAAAGATGGGTTCAAACTTGTGGCTGGAGCGCTTGTGAAGTCTAGTGGAGATGATGATGATATACCCGATGACCTTTGGGATGAAGTCTCCACATTGCCAGATTTTAATGAAGAGCACCTAGCCCACTAGTATGCTCATCTTGTGGACAACTTCAAGACTGCAAGAGCCTTCATGAAACTTTCCCAAACCAACAAAGTTGTTTGGGTGAGTAGGTATGTGAAGAAGAACTTCTAAATTCAATATGGTTGTATGGCTGTCAAGTATGTGAACTTGACATGTATGGTTGCACTTTGGTTGCTTTTGGAGAATTCGTATGAGACATGTATTGTTGTCAAGTATGTGAACTTGACATGTATGGCTCTATTGCACTTTAGTTGCTTTTGGAAATTTGGTATGTGAAGTAGACATGTATGTCAACTATGTGCACCTTGTTGAAATTTGTGTTATGTGTGTTGTCGTTTATGTGTCAAGCTTGTCAATATATGTTGTTATGTTGTCTTTCTTGAAAATACAAATGAAATCCTGCCAAAATTTTGAATTTTATGGCATTCCATTTTTCATTCCGTGCTTCCAATCAAACACCGGAACAGAACCAAATCATTCTACTTTTTTTCTCCTACCAAACACACGACTCGAACCGACCCATTCCTCGGGAATAGAACCATTCCATTCCATGATAGTTGATTCCCCAACCAAACACACCCTTTATGTTTTGCGTCTCTAAACTTTTACTACTCATAATTCTTCATGCATGTTTATCATGTTAAACTTATATGCATGTTGACATTACTCAGAGTTCACAATTTGCTATGCATTGTCATGTTCTTCATGATAAATCTCATTACACTACTAGTTTTGATTCCATGATATAGGGGGAGTTCGCCACAATTTCAACATGCCATATGCATTTGCATTCAAAAGAAAATTCTTCAATATGCACATATTCATGACGAGTTCTCTCTATATAATGGAATCGAAATCCTTAGTTTTACTTCAACTTTTATTCGTCCCTGTTGAGACTTTAACCACTTTTATTGATCACCAAAAGGGGGTGATTGTAAGTGCATATAGTGCCCCCCTTGTAGGTTTTGCCGGATTAATGACAGAAGTGGTTAAGGAACTAATGTGTTTGTGAGTATATGCAGGTGAAACTTCGCGAGGATTTGGTTTAACCTATGATGTATGACTCATAAAAATATTTTGACAACACTGAAATGTTTGGTGTGCTCATTGTAGAATTGGCGTGAAGATTTATAGTTCTTTACTAGTTCATTTTATTCTTCTTCGAGTCAGTAGAACAAGCCATAGTGTTAAGGGGTTCCAAGTGTTACTGAGACAGTCTATCTTTAAGTGTGGTCAATCGAACCTATCTTTTCATAGTTGAAGCCTTGAAAATATCCTTCCAGCCACAGTCTTCAAACTTGCATGTCGAAGGTGATTCTGCGAACACATGAGTTCATTCGCCAAAGAGTTAGGAAGCATATTGTAAGGTTGTCCTACTACGAAGAATTTGAGAGTTCAGATTTCCGACTATTATGACAGCTCATGACAACATGTTGGTATGCGTGTCTTGTCCAATGGTTGTATCGGCCCATCAGGTAGTGACCCCGGCTATAAATAGCCTCTACCTCCACTCATTTGCGGTTGGCTGCTCCGCGTGATTCGAGACAAGTCTGAGCAAACCATCTTCCTGAAGAATTTTGAGTAAATCCTAAGTGCGGAAAACCCTAGAGCTAATAGGTAAATGATTGAGTATCACTGAAGAAAGTTCACTGAACACTTGTTAATCTTGAAGACCGAGCATCTTTGAGACAGTTCAGTGTTCGTTTAGAGCATCCAACCTGTGAATTTGCCGAATAAAAAGTTCGTGACGGTCTGAAGATCACCACAAGATCTACCGCAAGTGTTGGGTGAGTTTTAAGTGAGCTTGGCTCAAAGAGAATAGGGTGGGGACTTCCGTGTCTTTCGAGCTTTGGCACAACCCCTCCAACTAGAAGTAGAGTTGTGCCAACTTGATCCGAGTCAACAAATCATGTGCCTTCACTCCTTTTATTAACTCTACTTTGTGCAATATGCCTTGTGTAAAGAATTTGTCTCCTCCTCTCTCTGAAGACTTTCTCCGAATGCTTATCTTTCCCGTTGCTATGCACTATGCTTAGTTCCGTATTCAGTTTTGTTGTATTGAAGTGTTTCTGCCTCTTCATTAGAAGTCATACTGCTACTTCGTTTTCATGCTATCATCTGTTTTGTTATCATTGTTTCAGTTCTGATCGGATGTATGTTTAAGTTTACTGCTTCCTAGCTTAAGTTTTCCTTTAGTACTTCTTCGGTATTAGTTCGTGTTGTTCTGTTTTTTTCCTGATTACTTTGTTTTCTTCAAAGAATTAACCCTTTTGAAGTAGCTCTTTCGAAAAAATTGTTGAAATCTTCCATTCACCCCCCCCCCCCCGGTTGATTAACTTGATCTTACAGTATCTTAGATAACTAGATGATTTTCCCCGCGCGTTGCTGCGGGATTTTAAAGATTAATTTTGAATATGTTCTATATGAATAAAATGATCTAAATCTAAAGCTATTATTTTCGAAAGTAATTACATGTGAACAAAGAGTATGCATGTACGTTGGACTATTGGAGATGTAACAATTAAATTGGGGTATGCATGTGCTACAAAATAGTTCTAGTGGATGATGACGTGGCACATTTGGTGATGTGGAGGGCTGCATGTTGAGAGAATTAGACTTAGTGGGGATCAACTATTTATGTATTACAGATTAGTTTTGCAAGTGAAAATTTTCTTTACCTTCCTTTTTGTAAAATCTTCAAACCATGTCAGACATTCACTATCATGCACAACATGTATGCTATTGTTTACTTTTCTGCTTTACGTTGGACAGTTTTTTTACTTGGAATTTGAAAATAGAGCAGATGTGTTGGAAAGCATGGATCCACCACACTGGTGCCCATGTGGCCATGCCCAAAATTAACTGTAATGCACATAGAACAGATGGAGTACATTATTGTTTCATAAAAAGCATAGCCCTTACATGTTACAACCATGGTGTCTTTATTGGGAAGAAAACACATACAACTCATTGTGACAATGGTGGCAAAAGAAGCCCCAGCTCCCAGTGACGAGAGTTCAGTCTTGGCCTACTCAAATGCCGCCGTTCCCTGGCAGCCGCCGTCATTCTTGGCGACATTACCACTTCTTCAAGCAATCTGAAAACTCACAGCGATATATACGTTAGTATCGGTAGTATAAACCGAAAGGAACGAAGAAAAGAAGTTGGAATTTGATTAGAGAAAGTTATATTTGCCTTCAGATGCCTCTTGGCAGCATCAAGCAAGGCCAGCGGGACATTTTGGGTTTGCTTATACGCTTCGATCATGTTCATCTCCTCGGTGTATCTCTCAAGGTTGGGCCTGCCTTTGGCGATCTCGTAGTTCCTCAAGTGAGAGTAGTATATCTGAACCCTCTCCAAGATCGTCACGTAGGCAATATCCACCTGCAAAGATAAATTGAAGCAAGCATTGTCACAACTCACAAACATTCCGGTGGGAATTAAAGCAGAAGGCATTTGGATTAAGCTCGAATGGATTAGCATAGCATACCAAGCTAAATTGGCCAAGGAAGAACGGGCCGTCGCTGAACTTGGACAAGGCAGCTTCGATCTTGTCTAGAGCAGCAACTGTCGAACAAAAGGATGTAATTACGCTCGAGCAATGTGAACTAATCCGAAACGGCATTCCTATGATTCGGAAAGTAGTTGCAGAGATGGTTCTTAGTTACCAGCTTCGTCTGACATGGCCACTTGGGAGATCAAGGGCGAGTAGAGTGCTTTGGTAAAGGCGTCAGCGTAAGCAATCAGCTCATCGGCGAACTGCCTCTTTGCGGGATCCTGGCAATCGACACATCCAAAGATTACAGCAAGACTGAAACATCATTTTCTTCCCTACGGTGAATGGGCTATATCATCTGATCTTACTTGAGGAAGCAGTGCCGGGCCGTGGAAGTTGCTGTCGATGTACTTGATCAAATCCAAGCTCTCTCCGGTGACCTTGCCGTCGTGCTCCAGGGAAGGCACCTTTATATGGAGTGGGGGGAAGACGATAAAGGCATCTGTATAGGATGATCATATATGTCGGTGAGGTGTGTGTGGGCACGTACCGTGCCCTGTGGGTAAACCTTCTCCTTGTACCATGCTGGCTTGTCCTCCAGATTGATGGCGACCAGCTTGATCTCCTCCTGCAGGCCCTGCACAGAACGACGCACGAAAAAAGAACAGGGTTTCCGTTTGTTCTTCTTCTCCACGCAAGGTTCAGTGATGGATGGAAGATGTGACTTGGCATCGGCCTGCAAGTACCTTGCAGTTCCGGGTAACCCAGGCGCGCTGAGCAAACGGGCAGATGTAGCAAATATACAGTCTTCACGTACGTACGTCGTCGCACCGCACATAATCAACCGACAGCTCGTGAAATGGATCCTCATGGATGCAGAAGTGAAGCTTACTAGTAGTGGTAGGTGGTTGGTTACCTGGTGGTGCCATCGAAGAGGGGAGGGGGCTCGGAGACGGCGCCCAGTGCAGGCGGGAGCACTTCTTTCGTGGACCTGGCCGGTGCTGCAGCTGCGGCCATTGCGATGTAGGAGTACGTAGTACGTGGCAGGGACGTGACAAGTAAGAGGCAGTGGTCGCTCGAGTCGTCTGAATGAGTATCTGATGCGTTGGTTTGGTGACTGGTGAGCGAGTCGTCCCCTCCCGGGTAGGGTATTTATGCGTCGCCGGGGGGAGATGGGAGCCAAGTTGGCGACCGGAAGAAATGGGATGACAGAAGGAAGGAAGGAAGGAAGGTCTCTTCCGGCTAATCGTACGTCTCCGTCATCGGGGACGATCGGGTCGTGCACCTAGCTATCTGTTGGTCCCACCAAATCGGGCTGCGGTGTGTTGTCGCTTTTGACGGGGGTGACGTAACTGATTGGATCATCATCTTCAGCGGCAGCCCGCGCGGGTGTTGTATAATGACGTTTGTTCTCAGCATTTGACGTAATCGATTGGGTCATCTTTCGGAGGCGAATCTGCTTCCAGTAGAATGGCTGCAACTGCTATTTATTTATTTTTGAAATAGAACATTCCTATAAGAGCAAGTACAATAGCTCTTAGTCAGCTGGCTTTAAGGTCTTGTACTCCCTCTGTTTCTTTTTACTCCGTATATAAGATTTGGTCAAAGTCAATTTGATCAAATTTATATAAAAAAATATGAACATCTACAATACTAAAACTATATAATATGAAAATATGTTTCATGGTGCATCTGATAATATTGATTTCATATTGTTAATGTTTATATTTTTTTAATATAAAGTTAGTCAAACTCTACAAAGCTTGACTTTGACCAAATCTTATATGCGGACTAAAAAGAAATGAAGGAAGTACAATGCAAGGTGTTTAGGAGAGATGCTTGTGGAGAAATAAACCAAACTTTTCTTAAGCACCGGTGCTTATTTGTACAGGGCAGACGCTTAATTAAACGTCTCTCCTGTAGAAATAAGCATTGGTGCTTCAAAAAACCCAATTTATTTTTTTAAGCACCCTCTGAGCACCTAGCATTGTACAAGGCCTAAGCCTCTCCACGTCACAAAAATCTTATGTGAAGAAAAGAGAATGTAGCCAACGCTTCACTTGTAGTCGGGCTACAGCGCAAGAAACGGGAGATGAAACTACATGCAGAGGTGTGAAAGCTAAGGGCATGTACAATGGTGTTATCTTAGGAGTGCCACGTAGGATAAATGATGAGGTGGAGGAGAGAGAACTCATAAGAAAAGGCTTGTCTTCTCTTATTTAAGATAAAACAAGAGATGATCTCTTAGCACAATTTGTCTCACCATGTTTTAAGGAGTTGCTAGTTATTAAAGATAAGGCTAAGATATAACCCATTGTAGACATACTTTTTTGTCATCTTTAAATTACATGCAAAACTTAAGATAAGACTGTCTTATCAACCATTGTACATGCCCTAAATAGCGGGTCTTTCCTCCTCTCTCTCCAAATCATGTATGTTTCTTTGCCTTCCTCCACATGCAAGCTTTTGTGAAGACTTTAGATGACATGGTGTAGGCTGCGTAGGTATATAGCCAGCAGCCGGCTCTCTTATTAATCTTGCTCTAATAACCTTCGGTTTTTGATGAAAAATTTGTCCCAAACAGATCATGTAAACGAGGCCGATCTGTAATTTTTTAAGGGGGCTTGGAAAACGAGCCCCCAATCCACTATATTTATAATACGAGGGCCAATTTTACGGGATACCACAAACGAGCCAACGCTTTGGCGGGAGGGAACTTTCACCACATCCACCTCCCGCTTCTAAACCTCCGTTGACCCTGGCCTCAACGCTCCTTCACCGACGCGCCTCCTTCGGTCGTCACACGACGCCATGCAGTGGTCGGACCCCCTGCCATCCATCCCAAGCTCGCGTCAGCCGAATCGGCCCCGACCCACGTCCGCCTCCCGCCATTGTCGTGCCACGCCATGGCCGGGGAACTCTGCAGCGGACACACCTGAAGGAGATGCGCCAGACAACATCGTCGCTACCACTATGGACCATCATTGCGCCGTGTGTGTCGCCCGAAGGAGCGCCACAGTGGAGCCCTCCTACAGCATGTCAACGTCCTACAACGCCTGGATGGGTGTCGCCGTAGGAGCGCCCCCGGTGTCGCGGCTGGAGTAGTCGCTGAGGGAGTCTTGGATTAGGGGGTCCTCGGATAGCCGGACTACATACTTTGGCCGGACTATTGGACTATGAAGATACAAGATTGAAGGCTTAGTCCCGTGTTCGGGTGGTGTCGTGGTTCTAAGACTGACAATAGAATAGGGGGGGGGGTAGGAATGTAGAGGCAAGATCCTAGCTATGGAGGAGTTGTACACGCGAGTTTTACGAGTTCAGGCCCTTCTCAGAGGAAGTTAAAGCCCTACGTCTCAGAGCCCGGAGGCAGTCGACTGGATTATATGCGTGTGTGTTACAGGGGGTGTGAACCTTTGTCCCAGAGGAGGGGGGTGGCTTATATAGAGTGCGCCAGGACCCCTGCTCCCCTCCGTTACACAGGGTTCAATGTTCATAAAGGAGGAGCGTTACTGGTAACGTCCAAAGTAAAGTGCTATAAATGTCCATAAAGCCATGACTTAAACCCCGACCGTTGCAGAGTGAAGGGCTTCTCATCTTCTGGTGGTCGAGTGAACACATCTTCATGGTCGAGTGGATGATGGTTTCTCTTCGACTGCTTTTGATTCCTTGTAGAGATGTCCTTAGGGAGGGTATGTTGGACAGATCCATGACCCTACCCTAGGTACATAGCTTCATCATTAGCCCCCGAATGGATCAGGGTTTGAGTGAGGAAGGAGTTGGGAACACTTCCGACTCATTCTTTGTGCTATGAGTATACCTTGTTCTGGAACAATGAACTGAGGAGACGACGTCGACTCCTTTTTCAATCGCCTTGGTCCATTCTTGTTTTTTGTCGAGTGAATTTTCACGGTAGAATTCTGAATGATAATGTAGAGGGCGTTTTCAGTCTGGCAAGTTGCTCTGCTCTCCGCGGATTTCACGGGATTCGAATTTCGGTAAGCGCGCCAGACGGGCGAGACCGTGGTAATCGGGACGGATTAGGCAAGTCTCCTCGATCTCCGCGCCACCTTTTTCGCCACGTACTGCGCGCGCGAATGTTACATGATTTGTTTAGATCATCTGGGCCCACCAGTCAGTCACTCGGGGAACGACCTTATAAAAGGCACCGGACCAGGCCTCTGCCCCGTGCGCTCCCATTCTCTTTTCTTCTTCCTCCGACCTCTTCGCCACGCTCGCTTCTGCTCTCGTCGCCGGACCCTCGCTCGAACTCGATCCGTCGCCATGGGAAAGAGAATACGGTGGCACTGGAGCGCGCGAAGAATGCGACCGCGAAGGCGAAGGGCAAGCGGACCAGCCGGGGCGGATCCTCGTCGAGATCCGGCCTGCCGCCGGGCTGGATCCAGGGCGACTGGATCCGCTCGACTATCAGCCAGGACGACCTCGACGACCTGGTGGAGGGGGGACTGATCCCCCACAAGTCGGCGCGGCTCCCGAGGAACGAGACCGAGCCACGGCCAAGGGAGGGTGAGTGCATTCTCCTCGCCACCCACGTAGATCGCGGATTCTCACTGCCTCCCCATCCTTTCTTTCGGGGCTTTCTGAACTTCTTTGGGGCTCAGCTCCACCATTTCACTCCAAACACCATAGTCTATCTGGCTGCTTTCGTGTCAATGTGTGAAAATTTCTTGGGCTGTCGACCGCACTGGGGTCTTTTCAAACACATCTTCACCTGCCGCTCCCAGTCGGTCAAAAAGGCCAATCCAAGTGATGAGAGGACGCACGTGATCCAGATGTGTGGGGGCCTGGGGATCCAGATGAGGAACAAGAGCACCTTCCCAGCAATGATCCTTCCCGACTCGGTCCGGGGTTGGCAGTCGACTTGGTTTTACTGTAAGGACTAGCCGACCCCGGGTCAGTCGACTGGACTTCCTCCCTTTTCTTTGGCTCGAGTGGAGAAGCCCTCCCCCCTGAAGGTGGTCCCAGAAGAGAAGGCGCAGGTCAAGGTGCTGGTCGAGCGGGTCGTCCAACTCGTCCACGACGGGGTGACTGTGATGGACCTGCTGGAGGTCTTTCTCGGTCGACGCATCCAACCGCTTCAGGCACGTGATCATCCGATGTGGATGTACTCTGGGCTCGAGGACTCCACTCAGATCCACCCGGAGGACGTCAGCGAGGACACCTTGGAGAAGTGGTTGATGGGAATCACCAGCAACAAAGACAACCCTCGGGGGTCTAGGAGGGTGATTCCATTCGACCACTCGCGTCAGCCGGAGCAGGTATGATTCTGTTTTATCAAGTATCTTTCCGATTCACTGTGTGACATCTTGTTGATGGTCGACTGAATTTCTTTTAATAGTTGTCTTTTCAGGCCCTCATCGACATGTACTCAATGCCCAACGGAGTGCAGGAGCAAGACGTCGAGGAAGGAGCGAGCGGGGGCGAGAGCGGCGAAGGGCACTCGGATGCCGAGGAGGGCGACAAATCGACTAATGACGAAGAGGTCGACTCACCTCCTCGCAGGGAGAGGAGATCCAAACACGCTCACGACCCGGCGAGCGCTCCGGGCCTGGTGGCCGCGCCGATTGGGCAGTCTTCGAAGCGTCCCAGGACGTCTTCCCCAATGCCGATTGAGAAGGCTCTGAAGCAGCCCAAAGTTGTGCCGCCTCCAGCGCCGAAAGCATCGAAAGCCACCTCCTCCAAACTGCCAAAGGCTTTGCCCAGGATCAAAGTGACCGTCCCTACCATCTCCGGGTAATCATCTGACTTGTTCTTTTCGTCGACTCGAGTAACAGAACGTAACCGACTGGATGCGGGTCTTTGCAGTGCTGCTACGTCGGGAACCTCTTCTCTCCAGTACCGAGATGAGGAGATGGAAGACGCGGTTACCTCTAACCTAGGTAGAAACTCTTACGATCTTATTCTTGATTCCTTGGTCGATTGCGTTCTTGTGGTTCACTTGGGGTCGAATGACCTCTCTTGCAGCTCCACCCAACGTCATCGATCTTCCAGATGATGATGAAGATGTGGCTCTTAAGCCCAGGAAGAGCAAGAAGGTAGCAGCCGGCAAGATGTCTCAGCAAGGGCCAACAACAACACCACCCGTCCATCAACCTGAAGACGCATGCAGGGCCTCTGTAACCTTCGCTGCACCCTTGTCGAGTGAGCACCCCGCACCGTCGACTACACCGGTGATTCCTTCAGTCGTCCAACTCCACGCCACGGAGCTCCAAGCTGCCACACCTGGGTCGTCTGCTCTCTTTTTCACCAGCTACCCTGTCCCAGACAACCAGTCGGAAGCGGCTGCGGAAGCCATCCGACAGGCTGACGTGATGATGGAGCGGGTGAAGACGGTGCATGAGAATAGCCAGGCTGCCTACGATGCCAGCGCTGCTCTTCGGGCCAATGTCCAGGTAAGTAGACTTTCCGACTGCTCTTGTTCTATGAGGATATGCTACCCAAAAAAATTTCTTCTACACAATCTCCTGTTGTTTGCGTCGAATCAGATCACCCGCTGGGTGTTTTGTTGTCTTTGGTAGTTGCGTTCTTCCACTCGGTCTGGGCAAGTAGGATCTGAACCGGTGGGGGCACGCTAAGTGCACCCACTGGGTGTAGTCCCCGAGACCGCGGTCGACTGCTGGCAGTCGATTGGGGTCTGAGTTCTACCTTTCTTTCTTTTCTTCTACTCGACTCGGGCGGACCGGTCGAGTAGGATCTGAACCGGTGGGGGCACGCCAAGTGCACCCACTGGGTGTATTCCCCGAGACCGCAGTTAACTGCTGGCAGTCGACTGGGGTCTGAACAGCTTTTTTTGACTTGATCTGGGCGGACCGGTCGAGTTGGGTTTTAATCAACGGGGGCATGCCAAGTGCACCCACTGGGTGTAGTCCCCGAGATTACAGTCGACTGTGTGCAGTCGGCTGGGGTCTCAAGTGACTTCTTTAGGTTTTATTCACTCGGAAGTAAACAACCTTTGATCTTGTCGACTGACCCATCTTTTGCCTTCTGTAGAAGTCTTGTACTCTTATTTCCAAGTTTGCCGAACTTGAGGAGAAGCAGAGGCAACTCAACCTCGACTTGGAATTGGCCCGGCAGAATCTGAAGAAAGCTCAAGACGAAGCTGCTGGTATGGAAGGTAACTGCCTGTCGACTGTCTTTCAATATATTTCTTCGATCTCTTGTTTGATTCGATTGCTTCTTTTGCAGTGAAAATGAAGTTGGCTCTGGAGAAGAAGGACTCGGACCTCGCCGCCGCGCAAAATGCAGCCCAAGATAAAACTGCTCTTGCAGACCAGAAGCTGGCTTTAGTCGCAATGCTGGAAGGGGAGGTGAACAGGCTGAAATCTTGCCTCAATGAATCTAACCGTGAAGTGACTAGTCTGAAGAAGGACAAGGTTGCCCTGAATGAAAAGCTGGTGTCCGCGATCCGCAAGAGGAATGACACGGAAGCTTATCTGAGGAGTCTTGCCAAGAAGCTCTATCTCACGCTGGAAGGTATTTCTTTTAAACCGACTGTGTTGATGCTTGCGAACGGATCCTGCTCGGTCGACTCATTAATTTTTGGCTGCAGAATTCTGTCAAGACTTTGTCGAGGAAACTGGAAAGGTCGAGACGGGTCTGGACCCTATCGCTTCTCCACTTTGCGACGAAACCGCGATGAACGTGCTCCGACTGGAGTCCTGTATCGCTAGCGCCACAAGCTACCTCGTGCGCCTGAAGGAGGTAGTCTCCCGAATCGACTCATCGCTTTGGCCAAGGGCGACGCTTCAAAATGACCTGGAATCCCTGATGGCTCGACTGAACGAGATCCCTGACCGACTGCAAGAATGGAAGAAGTCCTCCGCCCGGTGTGGTGCCGACGTGGCGCTGTCCTTGGTGCGAGTCCACTGCAAGGAGGCTCGTGAAGACAAGCTGGCTGCGATCAAGGTTGCTAACACCAAAAAGCATGACTTCCAAACTTTCATCGCTGCTGCTACTCGGATCACGGATGGGATCGACCTGGACGAATTCGTCGAGCCTGCCAACCCTCCTCCTACCGAGTGAACAAACTTATGAGACTTGAATCTGCTTTAAATTTGCCTCGGAATGCCGAGTGGTTGCTGTAACCATTAAACTCCTTCGGGCTTGACGCTCGAATACTTTTGGTTTGCTGCTTGGAACTTTAGGATTTATCTGAATTTGGTTTATCTCTGAATACGCTTGTGTTTTGCCTTCGAATGGACTTTGTTAACTGCTCGGAATAGGCCTTGCGCTGGAGATCTAGCTCTGAAGTGGTGGCTCCAGTCGACCTGCGCTTCGGCGTCCTTGCGGATAGGGATGGAACGCACATTGTACTTGTGGCGTAGCTCCGAAGGAGAAGGTTGCAGTCGACCTGCACCTCGTCGTCCTTGCGGATAGGGATGGAGCGCACGTTGTACTTGTGTCGTAGCTCCAAACCTCCGAGTGGGAGGGTCGCTCCCCACTCGATAGGATTTTACAAACTTAGGCGAGTACTGGATTGCAGCTAAGCCTCCGAGTGGGAGAGCTTAGGCGAGTACTAGACTGCAGCTAAGCCCCCGAGTGGGAGGGTTGCTCTCCACTTGGTAGGATTTTTTAAACTTAGGCGAGTACCGGACTGCAGCTAAGCCTCCGAGTGGGAGGGCTTAGGTGAGTACTAGACTGCAGCTAAGCCTCTGAGTGAGAGGGTTGCTCTCCACTCGGTAGGATTTTTTAAACTTAGGCGGGTACTGGACTGCAGCTAAGCCCCCGAGTGGGAGAGCCTAGGCGAGTACCAGACTGCAGCTAAGCCTCCGAGTGGGAGGGTTGCTCTCCACTCGGTAGGATTTTTTAAACTTAGGCGGGTACTGGACTGCAGCTAAGCCCTCGAGTGGGAGAGCCTAGGCAAGTACCAGACTGCAGCTAAGCCCCCGAGTGGGAGGGTTGCTCTCCACTCGGTAGGATTTTTAAACTTAGGCGAGTACTGGATTGCAGCTAAGTCTCCAAGTGAGAGAACTTAGGCGAGTGCTGGACTGCAGCTAAGCCCCCGAGTGGGAGGATTGCTCTCCACTCGGTAGGATTTTTTCAAACTTAGGCGAGTACCGGACTGCAGCTAAGTCTCCGAGAGAGAGAACTTAGGCGAGTACTGGACTGCAGCTAAGCCCCCGAGTGGGAGGATTGCTCTCCACTCGGTAGGATTTTTTCAAACTTAGGCGAGTACCGGACTGCAGCTAAGTCTCCGAGTGAGAGAACTTAGGCAAGTACTGGACTGCAGCTAAGCCCCCGAGTGGGATGATTGCTCACCACTCGGTAGGATTTTTTTCAAACTTACGCGAGTACCGGACTGCAGCTAAGTCTCTGAGTGAGAGAACTTAGGTGAGTATTGGACTGCAGCTAAGCCCCCGAGTGGGAGGATTGCTCACCACTCGGTAGGATTTTTTTCAAACTCAGGCGAGTACCGGACTGCAGCTGAGTCTCCGAGTGAGAGAACTTAGGCGAGTACTGGACTGCAGCTAAGCCTCCGAGTGGGGGGATTGCTCACCACTCGGTAGGATTTTCTTTCGAACTTAGGCGAAATAGATTTGCGGCTAAGCCCACCCACTGGGGGATTTTAGAGGTAAATAAAAGCAACAACACTCATGCGAGAAGACTGAAAAGCTCTTGCCTTTGACAAACAAATTACAAAGGTTCTTCTTATTACATTTTATTCGAATGAGTGCTTAAGTATAAAAGGGGCGGAGCAGCTCCGCGTTCCAAGCCCGTGGCTCGTCTTTCTGATGCTCAACACTGTAAAGATGGTATGCTCCATTGTGGAGGACTTTGGTGATGATGAAGGGGCCTTCCCAAGCCGGGGCGAGCTTGTGCGGTTTCTGTTGATCCACTCGAAGAACCAGGTCTCCTTCTTGAAAGGCTCGACCCCTCACATTTCTGGCGTGGAATCGACGCAAGTCTTGCTGATAAATGGTCGACGGGATCAAGGCCATCTCTCTTTCCTCCTCTAAGAGATCGACTGAATCTTGCCGGGCCTGCTCTGCTTCCTCTTCGGAGAAGAGCTCGACTCGGGGTGCGTTGTGGAGCAGGTCACTTGGCAGAACAGCTTTGGCTCCATAGACCAAGAAGAAAGGAGTTCGCCCGGTCGACCGATTAGGAGTTGTCCTTAAACCCCACTGAACTGACGGAAGTTCATCAACCCAAGCGCCTGCTGCGTGTTTGAGATCATGCATTAGCCGGGGTTTCAGTCCTTTGAGAATTAGGCCATTGGCTCTTTCTGCTTGTCCGTTCGACTGTGGGTGAGTGACTGAAGCATAGTCGACTCGTGTGCCTTGAGAAGCACAGAAAGCTCTAAACTCATCAGAATCGAAGTTCGACCCGTTGTCCGTGATGATGCTGTGTGGAACTCCATATCTGAATGTCAATTCTCTGATAAAACTGACAGCGGTGCTGGCCTCAAGGTTCTTGATAGGTTTAGCTTCGATCCATTTGGTAAACTTGTCGACTGCAATGAGCACATGAGTGAAGCCGCTCCTACCAGTTCTCAGTGGTCCAACCATATCCAGTCCCCAAACAGCAAAGGGCTAGACAAGGGGGATGGTCTTCAGGGCTGACGCTGGCTTGTGAGACATGTCGGAGTAAAACTGGCAGCCTTCACATCTGTCGACTATATCTTTCGCCATTTCATTTGCTCGTGGCCAATAGAATCCAGCTCGGTATGCTTTAGCCACGATGCCCCGAGAGGACGCATGGTGACCACAGGTCCCCGAGTGGATGTCATTGAGGATCATTCGACCTTCTTCTGGTGTTATGCATTTCCGACCGACTCTAGTCACGCTTTCCCTGAACAGTTGTCCTCTTATCACAGTAAAGGCCTTGGATCGACGGACGATCTGTCAAGCCTCTTCCTCGTCCTCTGGGAGTTCTTTCCTAAGGATGTACGCAATGTACGGCACTATCCAGTCGGGAGTAATGGCGAGAACCTCCATGATCAGGTCAACCACGGCTGGGACCTCGACTTTAGTCGGGTCTGTGGCGCTCTTAGGTTGCGGGGGCTCTTCAGTAAAAGGATCTTCCTGAACTGTCGGTGTGTGAATATGCTCCAAAAACACATTGCTGGGAATGGCTTCTCTCTTGGAACCTATCTTTGCCAAGTCATCGGCTGCTTGATTTTTCAGTCGGGGTATGTGATGGAGCTCTAACCCCTCAAACTTCTTTTCCAGCTTCCTCACTGCGTTGCAGTAACTAGTCATGGTTGGGCTTCTGACGTCCCACTCCTTCATCACTTGATTGACTACCAAATCTGAGTCGCCGTAAACCATGAGGCGACGGACGCCGAGTTAGATGGCCATGTGCAACCCATACAGGAGTGCTTCATATTCTTCTTAATTGTTGGAGGAATCAAAGTGAATCTGGAGGACATATCTGAGCTTGTCTCCTCAGGGGGATACCAGTACTACCCCAGCACCAGAACCATTCAGCATTTTGGATCCATCAAAGAACATGGTCCAGTGCTCTGAGTGAACTTGAGTCGGTAGTTTCCGTTCGATCCACTCAGCGAGGAAATCTGCTATTGCTTGGGACTTGATAGCTTTCTTTGCCTCAAACTTGATATCTAAGGGAAGGAGTTCAATCGCCCATTTTGCCACTCGACCAGTTGCATCTCTGTTATGCAGAATCTCTGACAATGGAGCGTCGCTGACGACTGTAACAGAGTGATCAGAGAAATAGTGTGCAACCTTCTTCGTGGTCATGTAAATCCCATAGACGAGCTTCTGGTAGTGCGGATATCTCTGCTTTGACGGAGTCAGGACTTCAGAAATATAATAAACTGGGCGCTGAACTTTATAAGCTTTTCCTTCTTCTTCCCGCTCGACCGTAAGTACTGTACTGACGACTTGTCCAGTGGCTACTATATAAAGCAGTAAAGGCTCTTTGCTGATCGGAGCAGCAAGCACCGGCTGGGTGGAAAGCATGGCTTTTAGCTCTGCAAATGCTGCATCAGCTTCTGGGGTCCATTCGAACTTATATGATTTCTTCATCAGTCGGTAAAGAGGCAGCGCCTTTTCACCGAGGCGAGAAATGAATCGACTTAGGGCGGCCAAGCAACCAGTAAGCTTCTGGACATCATGCACACACACAGGGTGTTTCATTCGGAGTATAGCACCCACTTTCTCTGGGTTAGCATCGATCCCTCGTTCGGAAACTAGGAAACCGAGTAATTTTCCGCCCGGAACTCCAAACGTGCACTTTGATGGATTGAGCTTGATATCATACCTTCTGAGGCTGGCAAAGGTTTTAGCAAGGTCAGTCAGTAGGTCAGAACCTTTACGTGACTTGACCACGATGTCATCCATGTATGCTTCCACATTTCGACTGATCTAAGTGAGCAGACACTTCTGAATCATCCGCATGAATGTGGCTCCAGCGTTCTTCAAACCGAATGGCATTGTGATGAAAGCTGTCTTTATCTCGTCGGGTTCGTACAGACGGATCTAGTGGTACCCAGAGTAGGCGTCCAAAAAGGACAAACGCTCACACCCCGCAGTCGAGTCGACTATCTGGTCGATGCGAGGGAGAGGAAAGTGATCTTTTGGGCAGGCCCGATTGATATGCTTGAAGTCAATGCACATGCGAAGTGAGTCGTCCTTCTTTGGGACCATGACAACATTGGCTAACCACTCGGAGTGGTAAACCTCTCGGATAAACTCAGCTGCCAAAAGCCGAGCCACCTCTTCACCGATTGCCTTTCTCTTCTGTACGGCGAACCATCGAAGATGTTCTTTGACTAGTTTCACTTTTGGGTCGACTCGCAAACGATGCTCAACCAGTCCCCTGGGAACACCTGGCATGTTAGAAGGCTTCCATGCAAAGATGTCCCAGTTCTCACGGAGGAACTGGATGAGCGCTTCTTCCTATTTGGAGTCGAGTGTGGTTGAAATGTGTGTCGGAGTAGCATTGGGGTCTGTTGGGTGAATGTGAATCGACTTCGTTTCACCGGACGACTGGAATGCTGAATCTGTGGCTGGCTTCTTGGCTCGCAACAAATCACTCGGATCTGCATTTTTCTGGTATTCTTGCAATTCTACTACAGCCATCTGAGCATCGGCGATCTTTGAACCCTTCTGGAAGCACTCTTCTGCCTTCTTCCGATTACCAGAGATAGTGATCACCCCTTTGGGACCAGGCATCTTCAATTTGAGGTACACGTAGCATGGTTGAGCCATAAAATGAGCATAAGCTGGCCTGCCCAGAATAGCATGATATGCACTCTGGAAATCCACAACTTCAAATGTCAACCTTTCTTTGCGGTAATTCTTGGAATCACCGAAAACCACGTCGAGAGAAATTTGGCCGAGTGATGAAGCCTTCTTGCCTGGAATGACCCCATGGAAACTCATATTGCTTTTGCTGAGTCTGGACATCGGAATACCCATTCCCTTCAACGTCTCTGGATACAGTATGTTCAGGCCACTGCCACCATCCATCAGGACCTTTGTCAGTCGGGTGCCTTTGACCATCGGGTCGACCACCAGTGCTTGCCTCCCAGGGGTGGCTATGTGCGCTGGGTGATCAGACTCGTCGAATGTAATAGCAGTCTGGCACCATTTCAAATAATTGGGTGTCGCCGGAGTGACCATGTTTACTTCTCTGTTGATGGTTTTCAATCGAATTTTACTCTCAACATCAGCGAAAATCATGAGAGTGGAATTCACGTGGGGATAACCATCATCATCCTCTTCCCCCTCCTCAGCCTTATCTACTCCCTTCTCCTTTTCCTTGGGCTGTGTCTCTCGGAATTGCTGGATTAGGAGTCAACACCGCCGAGTGGTGTGCTTCAGATAAATGAAATTACCCTCTTCATCTTTTTTAGTGTGGATGTGGCACGGCAGATCCAACACGTCATTTCCATCTTGATCTTTTACTTTCTTGGGGTTCCACAGCCCTTTGGGCTTCCCCTTGAACTTTCCTTGAACCATAGCCAAGGCTTCACCAGGAGCAGCTGGCTCGGCCTTGCGCTTCTGTTTCCGACCTGAGTTTCCTCCTCCGGCTTCGTGGGCGACTGCTTTGTGCTTGCCACTCCGGAGTCGTTCTTCTTCTTCACCATTGGCATACTTGGTGGCAATCTCCATCATCCGAGTCAGAGTCATATTTCCTGCCCGGCCGAATTTCATATTCAACTCCCGATACCTGACACCTTCCTTAAAGGCACAAATTGCCTGATGATCAGAAACATCCTCCACCGTGTGGTGTAGGGTGATCCATCTTTGGATATAATCCCTCAAAGTTTCATTCGGTTTCTGAACACAACACTGTAATTCCGTCAAACTTGCCGGTCGTTTGCAAGTGCCCTCGAATGTTGTGACAAACACTCAGGCGAGATCTTCCGAAGTATAAATACTTCCAGGTGCTAACTGATTCAGCTATGCTCTAGCCGAGCCCTCCAACATCAGAGGAAGGTGTTTCATGGCCACTTCATCATTGCCGCCACCAATCGAGACAGCCACTCGGTAGTCTTCAAGCCAAGTGTTAGGCTTGGACTCACCAGTGAACTTACTGACTCCAGTCGCCAACTTGAAGTTGGGGGGAATCACTGCAGCTCTGATAGCTCTGCTGAAGCACTCTGGACCTGAGACATGCACCCTGTTGCTGGTTTGCAGATCCCTGTCATGGCCCTCTCGGTGAGCTCTGTTTCTGTCGACCAAGCCCTGAACGAGAATAGATCTCACATCAAAGCCTGGCTCCCTGGGGTCGAATGGAATACCTCGCCCAACACTGTGAGGGCGTCTGTCTTCATGTTGCCGAGGCACGTACGACCCGCTCCTTGGGGGAGGCATGGGCACTCGAGGACGATCATTGCGATCGACTCGGTGATCATACTGCTCACGGTTTCTGTACTGTTCTCGTCGATCCCCACGTCCCTCACGCCTCGGGGGCGATCTTGGGCTGTGGGCCGACTGAACTGTGTCTGCAACCACAGATCTGCTATGGATCCTATTCCGCGACTGAGATACGACCGTATCTATTATCCCGCCACCCGGAGCAAGGCTCGGATCTGCACCAGACCTTGGCCAGCTTCTGCCTGGGAAGGTTGGATCGACTCCACTATCCGGGCAGCAGCTGCTAGATTCTGGATCGGGGTTCGGTATACCTGGGTCGGAGGTGGAAAAAGTTGGCGTCGACTGGATTTGGGAGCACGCTGCCGAGCGCTATCGTTGAGTGCGCGCTGGAGGTTCTCCAGTCGAGTGCACTCAGCCAAGTTGGCCAAGCGCGTCTGCTCCAAGGCCTGGGCCTCAGGGGTTTCTCCAACTATAGGAGTATGCAGTGCATCCATGTTCCAGCGGCAAAGTTCCTCCCTTTGCTGCGACGAGAGGGGTTCGGGGCGGTACTCTTCATGAACGCGCGACGGATCGCCGTTCCCGTCACCTCTGTCTTCACGGGTGAAGCCAGGAGGGCTGCATGGTCCATTGACCATCAGAACTTCAGCCGCTGAGTCGCTGCTGTCGCACTCGGATGCGGTCTCTTCGGAGCCAGTCGACAGATCGGACAAGCCGTAGAGAGTTTTGTTGGGCTCGATCACCGCGACTTGAGGGGTGGCCGACTGGCGGGCCACCGCATGCCTCACCCACCGCTGAAGCCTCGACCGATCGGAACGGTTGCTCCAGCGAGCCGCAGGGAGCGTGAAAGTTGCTGGATCCGACTGATACTGGGTCGACGGCTGCCGCAGGAGGACGCTACGGACGCATGCGCGAAAGTGCGTCGCCCCGCGGGCGGGGAGTGCGTCGACGTCGAGTGGAGCCTCCTGAAGCCAAGCGGAGTCGTCGGCGACAAACACGAGCACGCCGAGATGGATCTCACGGCCCTCAGCCAATCCTCCGCCTGAAACCATGATGAAGGGGATCGGAAAAAATTGCAACTTCTCCAACAAGTCGCTAAGACACCCGCCCCATGGTGGGCGCCAACTGTCGTGGTTCTAAGACTGACAGTAGAATAGGGGAGTAGGAATGTAGAGGCAAGATCCTAGCTATGGAGGAGTTGTACACGCGAGTTTTACGAGTTCAGGCCCTTCTCGGAGGAAGTAAAAGCCCTACGTCTCGGAGCCCGGAGGAGGTCGACTGGATTATATGCGTGTGTGTTACAGGGGGTGCGAAACTTTGTCCCAGAGGAGGGGGTGGCTTATATAGAGTGCGCCAGGACCCCTGCTCCCCCCGTTACACAGGGTTCAATGTTCATAAAGGAGGAGCGTTACTGGTAACGTCCGAAGTAAAGTGCTATAAATGTCCATAAAGCTATGACTTAAACCCCGACCGTTGCGGAGTGAAGGGCTTCTCATCTTCTGGTGGTCGAGTGTCTTCAAGGTGGTCGAGTGAACACATCTTCATGGTCGAGTGGATGATGGTTTCTCTTCGACTGCTTTTGATTCCTTGTAGAGATGTCCTTGGGGAGGGTATGTTGGACAGATCCATGACCCTACCCTAGGTACATTGCTTCATCAGGTGGGACTCTCCTTTGCGTGGAAGGCAAGCTTGGCGATTCGGATATGTAGATCTCCTTCTCTGTAACCGACTCTGTGTAACCCTATCCCCCTCCGGTGTCTATATAAACCGGAGGGTTTAGTCCATAGGACAACAACAATCATAATCATAGGCTAGCTTCTAGGGTTTAGCCTCTATGATCTCGTGGTAGATCAACTCTTGTAATACTCATCATCAAGATCAATCAAGCAGGAAGTAGGGTATTACCTCCATCGAGAGGGCCCGAACCTGGGTAAACATTGTGTCCCCCGCCTCCTGTTACCATCAGCCTTAGATGCACAGTTCGGAACCCCCTACCCGAGATCCTCCGGTTTTGACACCGACATTGGTGCTTTCATTGAGAGTTCCACTGTGCCATCACGATAAAGGCTTGATGGCTCCTTCGATCATCGGCAACGATGCAATCCAGGGTGAGGTTTTTCTCCCCAGACAGATATTCGTATTCGGCGGCTTCGTACTGCGGGCCAACTCGCTTGGCCATCCAGAGCAGATCGATAGCTACGCCCCTGGCCATCAGGTCAGATTTGGAAGCTTGAACTACACTATCGACATCCGTGGAGACTCGATCTTGACGGATTCGAGCTCATGTCAGGCACGCCACACAGTCACGACGAGCATGACTTAGCTCTGTCATTGGTCGGTGTTTGGGAGATCGCACCTGCGGCTACTCTGGCCCTCAATCTGGAGTAGATCGTGCCATCCAAGGACGGATGGATGGACCCCGCCACGGAGGCTGCACACTCAGCGGCGATAGAGCCGAACACTGACTTCACCTCCTATAAGACCTATGTTACCGGACCATTGGATTTGTCCCCGGCCACAGGCTCCGAACCGCCTGCATCCGTGCCTATCCAACCTGATTGGGCACCGATCATGGAGTTTACCTCCGCGGATATTTTTCAGCACTCGCCCTTGGGCGACGTGCTAGATTCATTGAGGTCTCTCTCCTTGTCAGGAGACCCTCGGCCGAACTATGTCTGGCTCGAGTGGGAAGCGGACGACAAAGGAATTCGTTCCCCACCCACCACCCACTTAATAACCACTATCGACGACTTAACCGACATGCTTGATTTCGACTCCGAAGACATCGACGGTATGGATGACGATGCAGGAGAGGAACAGGAACCACCGCCCACAGGGCGTTGGACAACCACTTCATCACACGATATATACATGGTGGATACACCCAAAGAAAACAACGACGAGGAATGGAAGGATGCAGTGAAGGATAGTCCCCTCGAGAAGCAACCAAAGCGACGACGTAGGCGCCGCTCCAAATCCCGCCTTAGCAAAAACAGCGATAACAGCGCAAGAAAGAATAATACCCCGGTCGACTCCAAAGGAAACGACGACCACATGGACCCAGCGATGGAGCAGGATGAGCCAGCGGACGGCGAACATAGTACGGAGCCGCTGTCCGATCACGGCGACGCCGAGGGTAACGCTCATCAACCTGTCTCCGGAGAGGAGAACAGTCCGGACGACGATGCACACATCATCCCGGAAAGGCACTTGGAACAAGAGAACCTCCATAGAAGGATTATTGCCACCACGAGGAGCCTGAAGAAGCAGAAGCAAAGGCTTAAGGCCGCGCAGAATACGCTCAACAGCAGATGGAACAAAGTGCTTGACACTGAAGAAAAGTACGGTGGCAGTCGCCACACAAAGAGCTATCCAAAGCGCAAGTTGCTGCCTGAATTCGACGACGAGGCTTTAGAGCCCATTCAGCCGAAAAATAAAACGACCAATCAGCCGGATCGACCACCCCGTGGCCGCGACAGGGCGGCTAACGACGTCGCACACAAGTCAGCGCATGATTTACATGAAGACCTGCACAAAAAATCCGGTATGGCCAGGTCCATCTACGGATCTAGGAAGCGCGCTCCGACACAGAATCATGGCCGCCCAAACGACTATACTGACCGAATAACAGCTCGGAATCAAAACCAAACGCTACAACCATCAGAAGAATGCCATGACACATCCAAATATAGGGGTGCCGCGCACCCCCTATGCTTCACCGATGAGGTGTTGGATCATGAATTTCCAGAGGGATTCAAACCCCTGAACATAGAGGCATACGACGGAACCAGGGCCGGGCCTACAGTGGTTCAAAAGGTGTGGCCCACACAGGGCCCAAAATTCTGAGGGGCCCCAAATTTTTTACATAAGCCTAGTCTTATGAACTACTGGGCTGGGCGCTGGAGTGGGCTCTGCCGCTCTGGGCTGGAGTCAAAGCGAAGCGACGAGCGGAGCGACAGCGTTTTTCTCCCAAAGAAAAAACAAAAACCAGCGACAGCGACCAGCGACCAGCGCTCCGCTGAAACGGGATCAGCTCGGCCTGATCTGATCTCCTCGACTCCAGCACTGAAACAGCGGCAGCGATGAGCGCTGAAACCGCGACAGCGGCCACCGCTGAAACGGGAACTTCTTCTGATCTCCTCGGCCGCTCGTACTCGATCAAGCCCGTAATCAATGTCTCGATCGCTACAGCCTAAAGGGATCGGGAATTCAAGATCATGAAAAGTGAAAACTCTAATTGTGAGGCGACAGTCGTGGGCTCGTGGCTACAGGTGATTACAGATAGCTTAGCGAGTCCTTTTTGATTAACTTCGATTCCTACTTCTAATTCGTCATTTTGTAATTAAGTATTGGCAGGGACCGTTACTTGTTAGAGATTCGTTCTTACTTCTTACATCCTCGATTAAAGATCAGAGAACCCAAAATTAGGTGAGTTAGACTTAATATTATATACATTACAATTTTTTTCTGCGAGATATATACTGTAATTGCTCATTAGTTCATTTTTTTATGAGATAGGGCCCTATTTTTTAGTTTTGCACAGGGCCCCGGATTTTGCTGGCTTGGCCCTAGATGGAACGACAGACCCTGGGGTCGGATTGAGGACTTTATCCTTCACATCCACATGGCTCGCGGAGATGATCTCCACGCCATCAAATACCTGCCCCTCAAGTTGAAAGGACCAACTCGGCACTGGCTGAAAAGCCTCCCCGAAAACTCAATTGGAATTTGGGAAGAGCTTGAGGATGCTTTTAGGGCCAATTTTCAAGGGACCTATGTCCGACCTCCGGACGCAGACGATTTAAGTCACATAATTCAACAGCCCGGAGAGTCAGCCCAAAAGCTTTGGAACAGATTTCTCACAAAGAAGAATCAAATCGTCGACTGCCCGGATGCCGAAGCCTTAGCGGCTTTCAAGCACAGTGTCCGGGACTAATGGCTTGCCAGACACCTCGGCCAGGAAAAACCGAGGACAATGACAGCCCTAACAAGCCTTATGACCCGCTTTTGCGTGGGCGAAGATAGTTGGCTGGCCCGTAGCGGCACGAGCAACCCAGGCACATCCGAAGTCAGGGATGGCAATGGGAAACCAGATGCAATAAAAGCAAGCATCGAAACAACTAAGACAACCTAGAGAACATGGCGGTAAATGCCGGATTCAGGGGCTCTCGACCTGGTCAACGGAAAAAGCCATTTAAAGGCAGCAGAGATGGACCGTCCAGCCTAAACAAGATTCTAGACAGATTATGTCAGATTCATGGCACCTCCGACAACCCTGCAAATCACACCAACAGAGAATGTTGGGTCTTCAAGCAGGCCGGAAAGCTAAACGCCGAACACAAGGGGAGGGAGACACCAAGAGAAGACGAGGATGAGCCTCGCCAGCCGAACACTAGGGGACAGAAAAAATTCCCACTAGAGGTCAAAACAGTGAACATGATTTACGCAACTCACATATCGAAGAGGAGGCGCCAACGCGCACTCCGAGACATATACGCTGTGGAGCCCGTCACCCCCAAGTTCAACCCTTAGTCGGCCTGCCCGATCACTTTTGATCGCAGGGATCACCCGCTAGTATCTGACACGGAGGATCGGCTGCCTTGGTGCTAGACCCAATAATTGACGGATACCATCTCACCTGAGTCCTTATGGATGGCGGCAGTAATCTTAATCTGATATATCAGGACAACGTCCGCAAAATGGGGATAGACCCGACAAGAATCAGCCAAAGCAATACTACCTTTGAAGGAGTAATACCAGATCCAGAGGCCCGCTGCACGCGCTCTCTAGTACTAGAGGTTGTATTCGGTTCTCCCGACAACTTCCGAAGCGAAGAATTAACCTTCGACACCGCTCCATTCCGAAGCGGCCATCACGCACTACTTGGAAGAACGACCTTCGCTCGTTTTAATGCAGTACCGCATTACGCTTATCTTAAGCTTAAGATGCCCGGTCCACGTGGCATCATCATAGTCAGCAGAAACACAGAGCGTTCCTTACGTACGGAGGAATATGTGGCAGCTCTAGCAGCCAATCACTGAATGGCCTCTCCAACCAGAATAAATGATCGATCGTCAACACTGCGGGCACGGTTAGACGAGTCTGGCGCACCACTAGCTGTAACAGCTTAGATAAACCTGAGATTGGGTCGATGGATATACCCCCGTAGGTGGTGCTAGGGGCTTCCCGCATGTAAAAAGGGCTACAGTTCGGCTTGACCCTATTTAGATTGCATTTTAATGGTTCATTAAGAATAACAAATTTTTCGCACGAAGACTTTCACCTGGGGTTTTCTCTTTTACAGATGATCATCGTGCTACACCCTTCCAGGATACGGCACAACGGAGACACGGGCGTGGACGTGCAGCAGGGCCCCGCTCAAAGGCTTGTTTTCAGATTAAGACCGTGTGTAAACCTTTTTACTGTCTCTTGTTGCTTCACTCCCTCCAGATACTCAACACAACCGAAAGGGATGCTGGCATTATTGGCATTTCGTCACGTCAGACTAATGCAAGTACCTGGAAATTCAGGGCTCATTATCGAGGGCGTTACTCAGCCCAATATATGTTGTAAAGTCCGAATACCTTAGGGAGTGTTCGGCGTCGTGAGTGTGGCCTTATATGCATCAGCTCGGAATCATGTCTTTGGTCAATAGTTGGGTTTGCCCGGCTCCCGTGTTTTGCTACCTTACGTCCGCTCTATCGGCTAAGGTGGCACCGGGAGAACTACTGCGATTGTGCCCTGGTTCATCTAGATGAGCACCTCAGTAGAGAAAGCCGAAAACTGACTGTCATGATAAAACGCGAGACTGGTCAACCACTCAATGACTCAGCAGAATCCTCACGAATCCTCCGCATTAAGAAGGACCGGTTTCCCGGTCATGTATGTACGCGCACCGTATTCGGATGAGCGCGGAAGTACCAGGGGCTATATGGAGGAAATATGCCCTAGAGGCAATAATAAAGTTATTATTTATTTCCTTATATCGTGATAAATGTTTATTATTCATGCTAGCATTGTATTAACCGGAAACATAATACATGTGTGAATACATAGACAAACAGTATGTCACTAGTATGCCTCTACTTAACTAGCTCGTTGATCAGAGATGGTTAAGTTTCCTAACCATAGACAAAGAGTTGTCATTTGATTAATGAGATCACATCATTAGGAGAATGATGTGATTGACTTGATCCATTCCGTTAGCTTAGCACACGATCGTTTAGTATTCTGCTATTGCTTTCTTCATGACTTATACATGTTCCTATGACTATGAGATTATGCAACTCCCATTTACCGGAGGAACACTTTGTGTGCTACCAAACGTCACAACGTAACTAGGTGATTATAAAGGTGCTCTAAGGTGTCTTCGAAGGTACTTGTTGGGTTGGCGTATTTCGAGATTAGGATTTGTCACTCCGATTGTCGGAGAGGTATCTCTGGGCCCTCTCGGTAATGCACATCACTTAAGCCTTGCAAGCATTGCAACTAAAGATTTAGTTGCGGGATGATGTATTACGGAACGAGTAAAGAGACTTGCCGGTAATGAGATTGAACTAGGTATTGAGATACCGACGATCGAATCTCGGGCAAGTAACATACCGATGACAAAGGGAACAACGTATGTTGTTATGCGGTTTGACCGATAAAGATCTTCGTAGAATATGTGGGAGCCAATATAAACATCCAGGTTCCGCTATTGGTTATTGACCGGAGACGTGTCTCGGTCATGTCTACATAGTTCTCGAACCCGTAGGGTCCGCACGCTTAACATTTCGATGATAGTTATATTATGAGTTTATATGTTTTGATGTACCGAAGGTTGTTCGGAGTCCCAGATGTGATCACGAACATGACGAGGAGTCTCGAAATGGTCGATACATGAAGATTGATATATTGGAAGCCTATGTTTGGATATCGGAAGTGTTCCGGGTGAAATCGGGATTTTACCGGAGTATCGGGAGGTTTCCGGAACCCCCCGGGAGGTTAATGGGCCTTAATGGGCCTTTACGGAGAAGAGGAGAGGCGGCCAGGGCTGGGCCGCGCGCCCTCCCCCCTAGTCTGAATAGGACAAGGAGAGGGGGCGGCGCCCCCCTTCCTTCCTCTCTCCTTCCTCTTTCACCCCTCCCAAGTCCTAATCAAAATAGGAAAGGGGGGAGTCCTACTCCCGGTAGGAGTGGGACTCCTCCTGGCGCGCCCTCTCTCTTGGCCGGCCGCACCCCCTTGCTCCTTTATATACAGGGGCAAGGGGGCACCCTAGAGACACAACAATTGATCATTTGATATTTTAGCCGTGTGCCATGCCCCCTCCACCATAGTCCACCTTGATAATACTGTAGCGGTGCTTAGGCGAAGCCTTGCGTCGGTAGAACATCATCATCGTCACCACGCCGTCGCGCTGACGAAACTCTCCCTCAACACTCGGCTGGATCGGAGTTCGAGGGACGTCATCAGGCTGAACGTGTGCTGAACTCGGAGGTGCCGTACGTTCGGTACTTGATCGGTCGGATCATGAAGACGTACGACTACATCAACCGCGTTGTGCTAACGCTTCCGCTTTCAGTCTACGAGGGTACGTGGACAACACTCTCCCCTCTCGTTGCTATGCATCACCATGATCTTGCGTGTGCATAGGTTTTTTGAAATTACTACGTTCCTCAACAGTGGTATTAGAGCCTGGTTTTATGCGATGTCATATGCATGAGTAGAACATAAGTGAGTTGTGGGCGATAAAAGTTATACTTCTTACCAGCATGTCATACTTTGGTTCGGCGGTATTGTTGGATGAAGCGGCCCGGACCGACATTACGCGTACGCTTACGCGAGACTGGTTCTACCGACATGCTTTGCACACAGGTGGCTGGTGGGTGTCAGTTTCTCCAACTTTAGTTGAACCGAGTGTGGCTACGCCCGGTCCTTGAGAAGGTTAAAACAACACCAACTTGACAAACTATCGTTGTGGTTTTGATGCGTAGGTAAGAACGGTTCTTGCTAAGCCCGTAGCAGCCACATAAAATTTGCAACAACAAAGTAGAGGACATCTAACTTGTTTTTGCAGGGCATGTTGTGATGTGATATGGTCAAGACATGATGCTAAATTTTATTGTATGAGATGATCATGTTTTGTAACCGAGTTATCGGCAACTGGCAGGAGCCATATGGTTGTCGCTTTATTGTATGCAATGCAATCGCCCTATAATGCTTTACTTTATCACTAAGCGGTAGCGATAGTCGTGGAAGCATAAGATTGGCGAGACGACAACGATGCTACGATGGTTATCAAGGTGTCGCGCCAGTGACGATGGTGATCATGACGGTTCTTCGGAGATGGAGATCACAAGCACAAGATGGTGATGGCCATATCATATCACTTATATTGATTGCATGTGATGTTTATCTTTTATGCATCTTATCTTGCTTTGATTGACGGTAGCATTATAAGATGATCCCTCACTAAATTATCAAAGTATAAGTGTTCTCCCTGAGTATGCACCATTGCTAAAGTTCTTCGTGCTGACACACCACGTGATGATCGGATGTGATAGGCTCTACGTTCAAATACAACGGGTGCAAAACAGTTGCACACGAAATACTCAGGTTAAACTTGACGAGCCTAGCATATAACAGATATGGCCTCGGAACACAGATACCGAAAGGTCGAGCGTGAATCATATAGTAGATATGATCAACATAGTGATGTTCACCGTTGAAACTACTCCATCTCACGTGATGATCGGACATGGATTAGTTGATATGGATCACGTGATCACTTAGAGGATTAGAGGGATATCTATCTAAGTGGGAGTTCTTAAGTAATATGATTAATTGAACTTAAATTTATCATGAACTTAGTACCTAATAGTATCTTGCTTGTCTATGTTGATTGTAGATAGATGGCCCGTGTTGTTGTTCCGTTGAATTTTAATGCGTTCCTTGAGAAAGAAAAGTTGAAAGATGATGGTAGCAATTACACGGACTGGGTCCGTAACTTGAGGATTATCCTCATTGCTGCTCAGAAGAATTACGTCCTGGAAGCACCGCTAGGTGTACCACCTGCACCAGCAACTGCAGACATTGTGAATGCCTGGCAGACACGTGTTGATGACTACTCGATAGTTCAGTGTGCCATGCTTTACGGCTTAGAACCGGGACTTAAATGACATTTTGAACGTCATGGAGCATATGAGATGTTCCAGGAGTTGAAGTTAATATTTCAAAAGAATGCCCAGATTGAGAGATATGAAGTCTCCAATAAGTTCTACAGCTGCAAGATGGAGGAGAATAGTTCTGTCAGTGAGCATATACTCAAGATGTCTGGGTACTGCAATCACTTGATTCAACTGGGAGTTAACCTTCCGGATGATAGCGTCATTGACAGAATTCTCCAATCACTGCCACCAAGCTACAAGAGCTTTGTGATGAACTATAATATGCAAGGGATGGATAAGACAATTCCCGAGCTCTTCGCAATGCTAAAGGCAGCGGAGGTAGAAATCAAGAAGGAGCATCAAGTGTTGATGGTCAATAAGACCACCAGTTTCAAGAAAAAGGGTAAAGGGAAGAAGAAGGGGAACTTCAAGAAGAACAGCAAGCAAGTTGTTGATCAGGATAAGAAACCCAAGTCTGGACCTAAGCCTGAGACTGAGTGCTTCTACTGCAAGCAGACTGGTCACTGGAAGCGGAACTGCCCCAAGTATTTGGTGGATAAGAAGGATGGCAAGGTGAACAAAGGTATATGTGATATACATGTTATTGATGTGTACCTTACTAATGCTCGCAGTAGCACCTGGGTATTTGATACTGGTTCTGTTGCTAATATTTGCAACTCGAAACAGGGGCTACAGATTAAGCGAAGATTGGCTAAGGAAGAGGTGACGATGCGCGTGGGAAATGGTTCCAAAGTCGATGTGATCGCAGTTGGCACACTACCTCTACATCTACCTTCGGGATTAGTATTAGACCTAAATAATTGTTATTTGGTGCCAGCGTTGAGCATGAACATTATATCTGGATCTTGTTTGATGCGAGATGGTTATTCATTTAAATCAGAGAATAATGGTTGTTCTATTTATATGAGTAATATCTTTTATGGTCATGCACCCTTGAAGAGTGGTCTATTTTTGCTAAATCTCGATAGTGGTGATACACATATTCATAATATTGAAGCCAAAAGATGCAGAGTTGATAATGATAGTGCAACTTATTTGTGGCACTACCGTTTAGGTCATATCGGTGTAAAGCGCATGAAGAAACTCCATACTGATGGACTTTTGGAACTACTTGATTATGAATCACTTGGTACTTGCGAACCGTGCCTCATGGGCAAGATGACTAAAACGCCATTCTCCGGAACTATGGAGAGAGCAACAGATTTGTTGGAGATCATACATACAGATGTACGTGGTCCAATGAATGTTGAGGCTCGTGGCGGATTTCGTTATTTTCTCACCTTCACAGATGATTTAAGCAGATATGGGTATATCTACTTAATGAAACATAAGTCTGAATTATTTGAAAAGTTCAAAGAATTTCAGAGTGAAGTTGAAAATCATCATAACAAGAAAATTAAGTTTCTATGATCTGATCATGGAGGAGAATATTTGAGTTATGAGTTTGGTCTTCATTTGAAACAATGCGGAATAGTTTCGCAACTCACACCACCCGGAACACCACAGCGTAATGGTGTGTCCGAACGTCGCAATCGTACTTTACTAGATATGGTGCAGTCTATGATGTCTCTTACTGATTTATCGCTATCGTTATGGGGTTATGCTTTAGAGACGGCCGCATTCACGTTAAATAGGGCACCATCGAAATCCGTTGAGACGACGCCTTATGAACTGTGGTTTGGTAAGAAACCAAAGTTGTCATTTCTGAAAATTTGGAGCTGCGATGCTTATGTGAAAAAGCTTCAACCTGATAAGCTCAAACCCAAATCAGAAAAATGTGTCTTCATAGGATACCCAAAGGAGACTATTGGGTACACCTTCTATCACAGATCCGAAGGTAAGAGTTTTGTTGCTAAATTCGGAGTTTTTCTAGAGGAGTTTCTCTCGAAAGAAGTGAGTGGGTGGAAATTAGAACTTGATGAGGTAACTGTACCTGCTCCCTTGTTGGAAAGTAGTTCATCACAGAAACCGGTTTCTGCGACACCTACACCAATTAGTGAGGAAATTAATGATGATGATCATGAAACTTTAGATCAAGTTGTTACTGAACCTCGTAGCTCAACCAGAGTAAGATCCGCACCAGAGTGGTATGGTAATCCTATTCTGGAAGTTATGTTACTAGACCATGACGAACCTACGAACTATGAAGAAGCGATGGTGAGCCCAGATTCCGCAAAATGGCTTGAGGCCATGAAATCTGAGATGGGATCCATGTATGAGAACAAAGTGTGGACTTTGGTTGACTTGCCCGTTGATCGGCAAGCAATTGTGGATAAATGGATCTTCAAGAAGAAGACTGACGCTGACGGTAATGTTACTGTCTATAAAGCTCGACTTGTTGCGAAAGGTTTTCGACAGGTTCAAGGGATTGACTACGATGAGACCTTCTCACCCGTAGCGATGCTTAAGTCTGTCCGAATCATGTTAGCAATTGCCGCATTTTATGATTATGAAATTTGGCAAATGGATGTCAAAACTGCATTCCTGAATGGATTTCTGGAAGAAGAGTTGTATATGATACAACCGGAAGGTTTTGTCGATCCAAAGGGAGCTAACAAAGTGTGCAAGCTCCAGCGATCCATTTATGACTGGTGCAAGCCTCTCGGAGTTGGAATAAACGCTTTGATAGTGTGATAAAAGCATTTGGTTTTATACAGACTTCTGGAGAAGCCTGTATTTACAAGAAAGTGAGTGGGAGCTCTGTAGCATTTCTAATATTATATGTGGATGACATATTGTTGATTGGAAATGATATAGAATTTTTGGATAGCATAAAGGGATACTTGAATAAGAGTTTTTCAATGAAAGACCTCAGTGAAGATGCTTATATATTGGGCATCAAGATCTATAGAGACAGATCGAGACGCTTAATTGGACTTTCATAAAGCACATACCTTGACAAAGTTTTGAAGAAGTTCAAAATGGATCAAGCAAAGAAAGGGTTCTTGCCTGTGTTACAAGGTGTGAAGTTGAGTAAGACTCAATGCCCGACCACTGCAGAAGATAGAGAGAAAATGAAAGATGTTCCCTATGCTTTAGCCATAGGCTCTATCATGTATGGAATGTTGTGTACCAAACCTGATGTGTGCCTTGCTATAAGTCTAGCAGGGAGGTACCAAAGTAATCTAGGAGTGGATCACCGGACAGCGGTCAAGAACATCCTGAAATACCTGAAAAGGACTAAGGATATGTTTCTCGTTTATGGAGGTGACAAAGAGCTCATCGTAAATGGTTACGTTGATGCAAGCTTTGACACTGATCCGGACGATTCTAAATCGCAAACCGGATACGTGTTTACATTGAACGGTGGAGCTGTCAGTTGGTGCAGTTCTAAACAAAGCGTCGTGGCGGGATCTACGTGTGAAGCAGAGTACATAGCTGCTTTGGAAGCAGCAAATGAAGGAGTCTGGATGAGAGAGTTCATATCCAATCTAGGTGTCATTCCTAGTGCATCGGGTCCAATGAAAATCTTTTGTGACAATACTGGTGCAATTGCCTTGGCGAAGGAATTCAGATTTCACAAGAGATCCAAGCACATCAAGAGACGCTTCAATTCCATCCGAGATTTAGTCCAGGTGGGAGACATAGAAATTTGCAAGATACATACGGATCTGGATGTTGCAGACCCGTTGACTAAGCCTCTTCCACGAGCAAAACATGATCAACACCAAGGCTCCATGGGTGTTAGAATCATTACTGTGTAATCTAGATTATTGACTCTAGTGAAAGTGGGAGACTGAAGGAAATATGCCCTAGAGGCAATAATAAAGTTATTATTTATTTCCTTATATCATGATAAATGTTTATTATTCATGCTAGAATTGTATTAACCGGAAACATAATACATGTGTGAATACATAGACAAACAGTATGTCACTAGTATGCCTGTACTTGACTAGCTCGTTGATCAGAGATGGTTAAGTTTCCTAACCATAGACAAAGAGTTGTAATTTGATTAATGAGATCACATCATTAGGAGAATGATGTGATTGACTTGACCCATTCCGTTAGCTTAGCACACGATCGTTTAGTATTCTGCTATTGCTTTCTTCATGACTTATACATGTTCCTATGACTATGAGATTATGCAACTCCCGTTTACCGGAGGAACACTTTGTGTGCTACCAAACGTCACAACATAACCGGGTGATTATAAAGGTTCTGTACAGGTGTCTCCGAAGATACTTGTTGGGTTGGCGTATTTCGAGATTTGGATTTGTCACTCCGATTGTCGGAGAGGTATCTCTGGGCCCTCTCGGTAATGCACATCACTTAAGCCTTGCAAGCATTGTAACTAAAGAGTTAGTTGCGGGATGGTGTATTACGGAACGAGTAAAGAGACTTGCCGGTAACGAGATTGAACTAGGTATTGAGATACCGATGATCGAATCCCGGGCAAGTAACATACTGATGACAAAGGGAACAACGTATGTTGTTATGCGGTTTGACCGATAAAGATCTTCATAGAATATGTGGGAGCCAATATGAACATCCAGGTTCCACTATTGGTTATTAACTAGAGACGTGTCTCGGTCATGTCTACATAGTTCTCGAACCCGTAGGGTCTGCACGCTTAACGTTTCGATGACAGTTATATTATGAGTTTATATGTTTTGATGTACCGAAGGTTGTTCGGAGTCCCGGATGTGATCATGGACATGACGAGGAGTCTCGAAATTGTCGAGACATGAAGATTGATATATTGGAAGCCTATGTTTGGATATCGGAAGTGTTCCGGGTGAAATCGGGATTTTACCGGAGTACCGGGAGGTTACCGGAACCCCTCGAGAGGTTAATGGGCCTTAATGGGCCTTTACAGAGAAGAGGAGAGGCGGCCAGGGCTGGGCCGCGCGCCCGTCCCCCCTAGTCCGAATAGGACAAGGAGAGGGGGCGACGCCCCCCTTCCTTCCTCTCTCCTTCCTCTTTCCCCCCTCCCAAGTCCCAATCCAAATAGGAAAGGGCGGGAGTCCTACTCCCGGTAGGAGTAGGACTCCTCCTGGCACGCCCTCTCTCCTAGCCGGCCGCACCCCCCTTGCTCCTTTATATACAGGGGCAAGGGGGCACCCTAGAGACACAACAATTGATCGTTTGATCTTTTAGCCGTGTGCGGTGCCCCCCTCCACCATAGTCCACCTCGATAATACTATAGCGGTGCTTAGGTGAAGCCCTGCGTCGGTAGAACATCATCATCGTCACCAACTCTCCCTCAACACTCGACTGGATCAGAGTTCGAGGGATGTCATCAGGCTGAACGTGTGCTGAACTCAGAGGTGCCCTACGTTCGGTACTTGATCGGTCGGATCGTGAAGACGTACGACTACATCAACCGCGTTGTGCTAACGCTTCCGCTTTCGGTCTACGAGGGTACGTGGACAACACTCTCCCCTCTCGTTGCTATGCATCACCATGATCTTGCGTGTGCGTTGGAATTTTTTTAAATTGCTATGTTCCTCAACACTATATAGTAGCCCCACCGTCAAACTCCTATGGCTAAGTGAAAGTGTTAAATCTATATAGTCCGATTTCCTTGTTCACCGCGCTATCACCTCCTTAATGGACCAAGACGTTGGGTCAAGTGTGAATACGTGCTTTTCTGAACACCCCCGCATTATATGCGTGGGGGCTGAAGCCGACGACTGCAAACTTTCAGGTTATATACATACATAAACGCCCGCACAGGAGGTATCATAATACTTTCAGGCAAAAGTATAAACACAACCTTTATAATCCAAATATCATTGTTTTTACAATTGGGATACATGTCACTTGAACATGATACTCTTCAAGCACTGAGCCTCTATTAAATGAGCGCCTTCTAGGATTTCTTCAAAATAGTGCTCAGCTGAGACCTGACCTATGGCCGGATCTCGGGTTACAATAGCGGTGGCCTCCATCTCTGCCCAATATGTCTTAACACGGGCAAGAGACATCCGCGCACCCTCTATGCACACCGACCTCTTTACAGCGTCGATATGCGGCACATCACCAAGGCGTTACACTAAATCAAAAATAACTATTCGGCCTTGGTCCCTTCGGCCAAAGATGATCCACGACAGACCTGATGGCAAGTCCGGACAACCTATGGAGCTTGGCCCACTTGGCCATTTGTTCATTCAACAGCAGCGGACGCGTTGGAGCACTGAACTACGACCAGAACAACCTTTCCACTTCATGATCTTTCTGATCTTTGAAAAACTCAGTCGCATCAGCAGAACTCATTGCCAAGTCCAAGTACGCATCTACAGCACTCCATAATTGATCTAGAGGGGCGTACTTCGGAACTCCGAACTTCGTCCGCAACAAAAAGGGCTTCCCAGCCGTGATATCTCCAGCTTGACGGAGCTCCTCCTTCGCCGCTCTGATTTTAGAGCGGGTTTCCTTGGCTGCTTCCACGGATTTCTTCAGGTCAGACGCTTTCGCTTGGCTTTCCTTTTCAAGGAGCTCATATCGGCTGGCGGCATCTTTCAGCTCAACAGCCATCTTGGCGATTTTATCTTCGCTCTGGCGATGAGCAGCCTGTTCAGCTCTTAACTTTTGGGGCGCCTTTAGGGCAGCCGCATCACTTCTCCTGGCTTGTTCCTTGGCTCGGGCAAGTTCCGCCCAAAGGGTCTCCACGGCGGCAGCTCCATCTGCAGTCACATCATATTATAGATACTAGCATCATGCTCCTCTTAATATTTTTTGACCATTCAAAAATACATACCCTGTGCCTCGTCAAGCCGCGTGTTCACAAGCGCAATGTCAGCATCTACCGCATCAAGCTGCCGCCTCAGTCCGGCAAACTCAGCAGTCCGGCCAGCCACTGGACCCTCAGCCGCCTGCACATGAAAGCAACGCGATCATTACCTGGGACTATGATCCTCTGTTTTCCGCCTCTGGACATCAACCAGAGTCTCAGGGCTACTATCTGTATAGAGCACACCTACCGTGTGCGGTACCGTCAAAATATATATATATATATATATATTACTTTGTGTACCTCAAAGCCTCTTAGCAGGCTCATAAAAGCTTCATGCAACCCACTTTTGGCGGATGAAATCCACTCAACCACCGTACCCATTAAAGTACGATGCGCCTCTGAGATAGCCGCTTGCTCCAAAATACCCATCAGTACGTCCGGTTGTGCACCAGACAGTCCCGGACTCTTTCTGTTTCTCTCCTTAGGAGCCGAATACTCCGAACTTCGGGTGGCCGAAGGGTTACCTTCTGGCCTTGGTGGATCAGGAGAAATCCTCTGTGATGACACCTCAGGGTCGTCCGCCCCAGGAGGTGTGGAGACAGGGGGAGGCGTTTCGCTCTCCATCATCTCCGGAAGAAGATCCCCTGAAGACGAACTCTGTCGAGAAGGGCTACGAGCCGGACTGCAAGATATATGTCTCGTTTATTGTCCTCGGAGATAAAGCAGGATATATTTACCAAAGTACTCTTGTTCACTTACAACTCGGTGGAGGGCTGGCCCCCTTGCGGGCGCTGTACGGTAAGGACGCCCTCCGGGGCAGGGCCCCCTGGCGAAGGTTTCTTCCCTCGCTTGGAAACCTTCATTTCCAAGTCTTCAGAGGCAGTCCTTTTCATTCCTTGGGGAGAGGGGATTCTAGATTCTTCTCCCCAATTATCCTCCTTCGCGGAGACACTAATTCCCTCGGTTTGGATGAGTAATGTGTGAAGCCCGCTTTCGGCTTCTTTATTCCTCCCTTTATCTTCCCCTAATGGCACTTGATAAGGTGCATGCTCAAGCATCCTGGCTAGTACAGGATCCGGTGAGCCCTCGGGAAGGGGGGCCAAACACCTGATCCTCTCCGCCTTTCTTATCCAGTCTTGGCCGAGAGCGAATTTTTTTAAGAATGATGTTGTGACAAATAAAAAGACAGCATGTTCGGCCACAGAATTACTTATGTGGGTATCTAGACGGTTGCAGTTGAGACCTGCATCCTCGATGGTGTCCGGACACTTTATTCGTGATCCGAAGAACAATCCATACATCTCTTCGAGCGTCACGCCGAAGAATTGTTGAATAGTTCGCGGTCCTTCCGGGTTGAACTCCCACATACGGCGAGATCGACATTGGCATGGCAGGACCCGACGAACTAGCATAACTTGCATTACCTTGACAAGACTGACATCCCTCTTGAGGAGATCTCGGATGCGACTTTGCAATGTCAGCACGTCATTAACTAGCCCCCGGTCCAGCCCCTTGTTGACCCATGACGCCAGTTGCGGCAGGGGGCCCGAGCGGAAGGCGAGGGCAGCTGCCCACTTTGTACCTCGGGGAGCTGTGATGTAAAACCACTCCCGCTGCCATAAGTTGGACACCTCCGGGAAGGAACCCTTTGGCCATAGAGCATCGGCGCCTTTGCTTATTATGGCACCTCCGCATTCTGAGTGTCGCCCATCGATCGTCTTCGGCTTCACATTGAAGGTCTTGAGCCATAAGCCGAAGTGTGGGGTGATGCAGAGGAAGGCCTCACACGCGACGATAAACGACGAGATGTGAAGGATGGAATCTAGATCTAGATCATGGAAATCGAGCCCGTAATAGAACATAAGCCCTCTAACAAAGGGATCAAGACTAAAGCCTAGCCCTCGGAGGAAGTGGGAAACAAATACGAAACTCTCTTTGGGTTCGGGAGTGGGGATGACCTGCCCTTGAGCAGGCAGCCTGTGCGGGATTTCGGCGGTTAGATACCTGACTTCCCTTAGCTTCTTGATGTCCTCCTCTGTGACAGAGGAGGCCATCCACCGACCTTGGAGGTTGGATCCGGACATGGTTGAAGGTCCGAAGCACTTAGCATGAGCCTTGGGTGTTGGAACTCGAGGTGGGGGAAGGGAAGGATCTAGCGCGAGAAGAAAAGGACAGGCCTTGGCCCCTTTATAAAGAGGGTGAATATCAAGCGTCCTCCGCGTGGCCGTTTGGAACTTGCCTAAAATCGAGGAGTCATACTAACAAGCACAATTGGGTTACCCACACCCGTATTGATGAGAATCCCGTGATAAGGGGAACACGATCTCTGCTTCGACAAGACGTGCCAATAAAACCGCCTCGCAACACGTGCAGTGGCAGGCTGGGAAAAACGGTTCGTAATGACCACGGCAGGACGTCACGTTATGAAAAGTTGTCAGCAGATTAGATTTGTGGAATATTATACTCTCTACGGTGGT
This sequence comes from Triticum urartu, assembly GCF_056163025.1. Taxonomy (NCBI): domain Eukaryota; kingdom Viridiplantae; phylum Streptophyta; class Magnoliopsida; order Poales; family Poaceae; genus Triticum; species Triticum urartu. Next base: position 458,656,444 of record NC_141876.1, on the reverse strand, counting down.
ATGTGGAATTTGTTTTACAGAGCCGGACACAATCCTTGTGTTCAAAATCTTCTATGGAGTATTCGGAGAAGGAACCCGCCTTGTAATGCCGAAGACAATCTGCGCGCCGGACTCATCGTCATTGAAGCCTGGTTCAGGGGCTACTGAGGGAGTCCTGGATTAGGGGGTCCTCGGATAGCCAGACTACATACTTTGGCCGGACTGTTGGACTATGAAGATACAAGATTGAAGGCTTCGTCCAGTGTTCGGGTGGGACTCTCCTTTGCGTGGAAGGCAAGCTTGGCGATTCGGATATGTAGATCTCATTCTTTGTAACTGACTCTGTGTAACCCTACCCCCCCTCCGTTGTCTATATAAACCGGAGGGTTTAGTCCGTAGGACAACAACAATCATAATCATAGGCTAGCTTCTAGGGTTTAGCCTCTATGATCTCGTGGTAGATCAACTCTTGTAATACTCATATCATCAAGATCAATCAAGCAGGAATCGAGAGGGCCCGAACCTGGGTAAACATTGTGTCCCTGCCTCCTATTACCATCAGCCTTAGACGCACAGTTCGGGACCCCCTACCCGAGATCCGCCGGTTTTGACACCGACAGTCGCCCTCGACCACTACAAAAAAATACACTTCCATGATGATACGTGTTTGTCACAGTAGGTCACGTTTTTTGTCATGCATGTACATCCATGACGATTTTATGATAGAATCAAGATAGTCATACCTGTGCTGTCGTAGAAGTGTTTCATGACATTATCAAATTTATCATCACGAAAGTGTCCACTTCCATGACGATAAATCGCGCGTCATGGAAGTGCTTTCGTCAAGGGTGACCGACACATGGCATCCATCGTAACGGAACGCCGTTAAGCTATCGGGTCCGGTTTTAGATCCGATAACCCGCTAACAGCCCGGACCAATGAGGATTTTCCACGTGTAAAATTCTCATTGGCCGGAGGAAACACATGTTGGCTCACCGTTGGGACAGATGTCATCCATTCATTGGACAGGAGGCGCCTATGATAGGTCGACACGTGGACGGCCCAACAGTGGCCCATTCCGGTGAAAAAGGTCAGCCCAGTAAAAATTAGCAGGCCGGCCCATATAGGACCTACTTGTGTCAGGTCCATTTAAGCCCACTGCCCATACGAGATGTGCCAATTCGGCCCGTCAACGGCCCGTTAAAGATTTGACACCATTGCAGCCCATCGTCAGTTCGAGCCCATTAATAGCGCGCTATATATTTGTGCTCAATATCGGCCCGATGTGATTTCGGCCTGTTAACGACCCATTCAAGGGATGGGCCATTTTTCAGAATGTACATCTTTTGGCCTTTTAGCGACCCATTTAAGTGTTGGGCCAATTTCCGGCCCGGTGTGTCTTTCAGCCTGCTAACGGCCCATAAATGAGTTGGGCCATTTGTAGTCGAACCTTAGTTTTGGCCTTTTAGCGACCCATTTAAGTGTTGGGCCAATTCCCGGCCCGGTGTGTCTTTCAGCCTGTTGACGGCCCATAAATGATTTGGGCCATTTGTAGTCAGACCTGAGTTTTGGTCTTTTAACGGCCCATGCTCTTCATGGTTCAATACCAGCCCGGTTTCTCTTTCGGCCTGCTAAAGGCCCACAACACAGTTGGGCCATTTACAGTACGACCTGACTTTCGGCCTCTTAGAGGCCCATGCTCTTCATGGTCCAGTACGAGTCCGCTGTCTCTTTCGGCCTGCTAAAGGCCCACAATATAGTTGGGCCATATATAGCCCGACCTTAGTAACGGCTTGTTAACGGCCCGTGAAATCAAATGGGTCCACCTGTTGCCCGCTTTGATGTCGGCCTGTTAACGACCCAGGAGGTAAGAGGGCCGACCATTAACTTTCGACCTGGTAACGGCTCATTAACTTAATGGGCCCACTAAAGTTCGTACATGTCTTTAGGCCCAATTATATAATTTGAGCCCATTACGACGAGCAATTATGCACAGGACCAAAACCAATCAAACAAAGGTACAACATACAGGGGAAAACATTGCACATCCAACATATATTACAGGAAATTACATCCACTGGGCAATCAAAGATTGATGCCAGTGCAAATAAATGAACAAAACCTAAGAATCTACAATGTCACAATCTACAACCTCAGCGCAGATGACGCCCATAAGCATGTGGGCAAGTTCTTGCTTCTTTGCTACACCGTCTCTGGGAACACTGATCAGTTGTTGTTGCGCATGAATGTGCAGCTCTGATTCCTCCACCATTTCCATCATCGCTTCAGCCATTAATTGGTTCACGAACATACATTTTTTGTTGCATTCGAGACAGAGGAAACTGAACAGATTCAGATGGCGATTTTGGTAGGCTTGTATTATTGATTGTGGAGAGTGTCTCGACCAGCATCATAACATAAATTAGGAGGGGAACCGAACAGATTAATCATGAGTTATTGCCATATTACCTAGCCTAGATTTATTGGAAAGAAACAATGGGGTTGCCTTGCTGTTTTCAGAGTTTGTCTTCTTATTTTCAGCAGCCTGCACCAAATTAACACACTAGCATTGCCATCATTAGCCAGGTCAGATAATAGGGAAGCAACATTCACACAACGAATGTTTGGGCAACTAGGCCACACCAGCCTACACCAAATTAACACAATATGGCACATCTATCATCAGCCAGGTAAGGTAATACGAAAGCAACATTGACACAATGAATGAATAGGCAACCAGAGCAGCACTACAATTCAGTAATGTGCATGATATGAGATAGTACACTCATGCAGCTCAGTACAAAACTACCAGGCATTTTTCCTTACAAAAATCAACATTGTCGCCTTTAACATTTTGCTACAACTGAATTTAGATCAGATAAAGGTTGGATTCACACCGATTAACAAAATACATGCTGATGTAAAAATATAGTGATATACAGCAGGTACTTACATCGGCATTGGAGCACAAAGAATTCCCGCAAGATACTTTCCTCAAATATGATCCCAGTACAGAAAGTCTTCTATCCTTTAAGCTTATTTTCTAAAAGAGAGATGTGTAATAAACATGTAGAAAATATGATCGGAATGCTATAAAATTTCATGATGCAAGCATACGCACACGCTTCTTAGAATGGACTTGACATATTTTTGCTGGACTGAAGCGGACTAGTTCTTTGGCCATTGGAATCTGCTTATTAGCAGTGGGAGTTGGGTTTCTCTGTGCTGGAGCAGTATCTACGAAAACTAGAGTTGGTTTATTATCTCCTGGTGTTTGGATTTTTTGCAAAGACCTGGTCTGTAACCCTTCATATTCTAACATAGCCGTCTTCCCCTTGCATGCCTTATATAGAAGAATGGTGCTTAAATTATAAAACATGCTACAACAAAGATGGAATAGGTAGTGGAGAATAGAAAGGCATGACATATTGACATGTATTCCCTCCATCCGGAAATAAATGGATGGGCCTAGGCGTATTTAAGTTCTAGATACATCCAGTTTTATCCATTTATGCGACATGTAATCCGGATGGAGGGAGTATGATGTAAGAGCTAGGCATACAACAGGACAACAGTGTAAAAACACTACTTGAATGTAAAACTGTATGCTAGCGGAATACATTACAGAAAAACACTAAGGCAACATATGCGTGTATGATTGGGAAACTAAGTGTAACGCCCTCGATGCGGCTATATCTCCCACGTGTCGAAGCACGACTTAGAGGCATAACCGCATTGAAAGCAATGTCCCAAGTGAGGTAATCTTCGCAAACAACCCATGTAATACAATAGGGGAAAAGATACATAGTTGGCTTACAATCGCCACTTCACACAAATACATGAATAAAGCATTACATCAACCAAATACAATCAAGGTCCGACTACGAAACCAAAATAAAAGAAGGACCCCAAATGCGACAAGGTCCCCGATCGACCCCAACTGCGCTCCCCTACTGATCAGCTAGAACGAAACAACACAAAGGACAAGATCTTCATCGAGCTCCTCCTAAGCTTGGTTGCGTCATCTGCACGGACTCATCGGCACCTGCAAGCTAGTTTTTGAAGTAACTGTGAGCCACGGGGACTCAGCAATCTCGCACCCTCGCGATCAAGACTATTTAAGCTTATAGGAAGGTTAAAAGGTATGAGGTGGGCTGCAGCAAGCGACTAGCATATATGGTGGCTAAACATACGCAAATGAGAGCGAGAAGAGAAGGCAAAGCAAGATCGATAAACTATGATCAAGAAGTGATCCTAGAACAACCTACGTCAAGCATAACTCCAACACCGTGTTCACTTCCCAGACTCCGCCGGAAAGAGACCATCACGGTTACACACGCGGTTGATGCATTTTAATTAAGGTCAACTTCAGGTTTTCTACAACCGGACGTTAACAAATTCCCATCTGCCCATAACCATGGGCACGGCTTTCAAAAGTTCAAATCCCTGCAGGGGTGTCCCAACTTAGCCCATCACAAGCTCTCACGGTCAACGAAGGATATTCCTTCTAGCGGGAAGACCCGATCAGACTCGGAATCCCGGTTACAAGACATTTCGACAATGATAAAACAAATCCAGCAACACCGCCTGAATGTGCCGACAAATCCCGATAGGAGCTGCACATATCTCGTTCTCAGGGCACACTCAGATTGTCTAAACTTCCGGTAGGCCAGCCCAGAGTTGCCCCTGGTGGTCACCGGCGGCTGACGAGGTGGACCAACACTCAGAGGAGCACTGGCCCGAGGGGGTTAAAATAATGATGACCCTCAGGAGCGCGACTCCCAAGGAAAAAATGGCTAGGTGGCGAATGGTAAAACCAATGTTGGGCATTGCTGGAGGAGTTTTATTCAAGGCGAACTGTCAAGGGGTTCCCATTATTACCCAACCGCGTAAGGAACGCAAAATCCGGGAACATAACACCGATATGACGGAAACTAGGGCGGCAAGAGTGGAACAAAACACCAGGCATAAGGCCGAGCCTTCCACCCTTTACCAAGTCTATAGATGCATTAATTAAATACGAGGTATTGTGATATCCCAACAAGTAAACATATCCCAACAAGGAACAACATCTCCATGTTCCAACAAGGAACAAACTTCAATCTTCACCTGCAACTAACAACGCTATAAGAGGGGCTGAGAAAAGCGGTAACATAGCCAAACAACGGTTTGCTAGGACAAGGTGGGTTAGAGGCTTGGTTCGACAATATAGGAGGCATGAAACAAGTGGTAGGTATCGCAGCAAAGGCATAGCAAAAGAGCGAGCAACTAGCAAGCAAAGATAGAAGTGATTTCGAGGGTATGATCATCTTGCCTGAAATCCCGCAAGGAAGAAGAACGAGTCCATGAAAAAGACAAATGGACGTAGACAAACGGGTCCTCACAATCACGACGTTACCGGAACCAACCCGAAGTAGCAAACACCGGAAAAGAAGCACACAACATAGTAAACAACCAACACATGAACATGATATGATATGCGGGATGCGGTATGCGATGCATATGCATGATTTGACAAGGAATGATTGAACCTGGCCTCAAAATGGAAATCCAAGTGTGCCACTGGAAAGGTGAGGTGATTTCGGTTGAAATCGATATGAAGAACGCCGGAATCGGAGACACGGTTTGGAAATGGCAAGCAATACAAATATGGCACCGGTCTGCGATATATAGCAAGTAGCCATCTAAATGCAACAAGCTTAACATGCTACAGCACCCAAACATGGCAACAAAATACATGGCAGGGATCCATTCATGAAGCTTAACAAAAGATGAACATTGAGCTACGGCGAAATCACCCATTAACAGGTTCAAACAAGCATGGCAAAAGTGCAATTGGTAAACAGATTTCGGACTTAGTGAAATTAACACAAGCCTGGAATTTCAGATCAGGTAGCACACTTTGGAGCAAGAAAACTATATGCTACAGGAACTTAACATGGCAAAGTAAAGCATGGCATGGAGCTACTCAAAGAGCTTAACAAAAGTCCCTTAGTGACCTTGAGCCAAAAGGGATCAGAAAATACAATTGCAAGCATGTGAACATGGCAAAAACATAATCAGATCTCAGACTTGGTGAAAAACTGGAGCATGCAAATCAGATATCAAGTAGGCATGTTACGAGCTCGATGCACTCACTACAGAGCAAGGCATGACAATCTAAGCATACACCCATCAAGAATACACATTGCATGAGCTAGACATGGCAAGAACAACAACATAGCATGCACGGATCAACTACAACATCTTCGGCAAAATAGCTAACAAGTAGACGATCTGCCTAGATTCACGAAATAGCAAAAGTAGAGCTCGATTGACTCAAGCTAGGGTGCTCCATAATTGCAAACAAAGACATGGATGGATAGAGCACTACAAGTTTAACAAAACATCCTTACTGATCATCCTCAAAAGAGGCACGGATCACTAGGAAACAACATGAACGTATGGCATATTGATAAAAACATTCCAAGGACTTATTGGAATTGCTAAGTCCCTGAAATCAGCATAAACAAATGCACCACTTTGCAAGCTTGTGCTAGTCACCACGCACATCACAAAAAATACATGGATAGCACCTCTGGAAAGATGGCAAAGCATATAACAAAACATATGTAGAGCTCAGGGGCATATCATGCACACAATAATCATGGCAAAAATGACAAATAGCTATATGGAGCAGCAGATCTGACAATTAACTCAAATAGCACTCTTCCAACAGCATTTCAGGCATCAAGATGAACTCAAATGAAAATGATGCAATGAGATGAAATGATGTACTCTCCGAGGCAAACTTTTTGATATGCTATATGTGCAAATCGGAGTTACGGGCGATGAGTTACGACATGACGAACAAGGGCATTTGAAACTGGAAATCGGGGACTTAGAAGAAAATACCACTCCGAGAAAGTCAACGGGACCGGACGAAGCGGGATGGCGAGATCCGGATCGGGAGGGGCCGTTTGGTTCGGGGGAGTGGTGGATCTCATCCCACTCCCCGGATCCGGCCGGACTTCGAACTCCGGCGAGGCGAGGGCGAGAAAGGACGGCGGCGGGGCAGCGCTTGCGCCGGCGATGCGGTGGCGGGAAACGGCGGCGGTCGACGCCAGCGAACGGAGGCGGTGGCCGGGCGGCGTGCCGCGGCGGACGACGTCGGCCGGCGAGCTCGGGCGGCGCGGTGTTGCGCGGTGGCGGCGGAGCAAGGCGCGGCGGCGGAGATCCGGTGGCGCGGAGCAACTCCAGCGACCGGGCGCGAAGAAGACGACAGGCGGACGGCGCGGCTCGGTCGGGAGGGCGGCGCGGCGGATCCGGGCCGGGCGGGCCAGATCTGGGCGCCACGGGCCCGCACGGTGGAGGGAGCGACGGTGGCGACGTGGCCGGCTGTGATTGGCTGCGGCGGGCGGCGCTGCTGACGTGGCGACGTCTGATTCGTCGGAGTGAGGTGGAGGGCGTGGCCGGACATGTCCGACGGCGCGGGACGAAATGTCTGGCGGCGCGCGGAGGGGTTTTAGGGTTTCATCTGCACGAATTTCGGAGGGGATCACACATTTATAGGTGGAGGGAGCTAGGATAGTCCAAATGAGGTGCGGTTTTCGGCCACGCGATCGTGATCGAACGACCGAGATGATGGAGGAGGTTTAGGTGGGTTTTGGGCCACTTTGGAAGGGTGTTGGGCTGCAACACACACGAGGCCTTCTCGGTCCCTCGGTTAACCGTTGGAGTATCAAACGAAGTCCAAATGGCACGAAACTTGACAGGCGGTCTACCGGTAGTAAACCAAGGCCGCATGACAAGTCTCGGTCCAATCCGGAAATGTTTAACCCCCACACACGAGAAGAAGGTCGAAATGACCACCGGAGGAGAACGAAGCACCGGATGCAAAACGGACAACGGGAAAAGTGCTCGGATGCATGAGACAAACATGTATGCAAATGAAATGCACATGATGACATGATATGCAATGCATGACACGCAAGCAATGACAACACAACAACAGCGAAAAAACAGAGGACACCTGGCACATCAGTCACGGGGCGTTACAACACTCCACCACTACGAGAGGATCTCGTCCCGAGATCTAGAATGGCACCGGAGGGAAAACGAAAGAGATAAAGAAGAGGTCAAACTAAGTTGCTTCTTTGACAAACGAGTGAAACCAAGAAACCTTGAAAAGCTGAACAAATTGAAAGAAAGAATACAACGGATATGAACAAAGTTGAAAACACCCCGTTAGAAAAGAGGAACAAGGAAGAACAATTCCTTATAGCACTCCGGTTGAAAAGAGATACAAGACCTGATAGGATGAAAAGGATTTGAGCAAAGGGGCACAACACTCCGGTTAAACAAGATAGAGAAGGAAAAAGACTGATATAATTTGGACAGCACTTTGACTGTAAATGGAAGAAATTGAACATGATCTTGACAAACCGAGATGAGGAGTGAAAAGAGCAACATCACAATGCCTCCGGAACAAATGTAAGTATGGAATCAAAAGAACGGAGGTGAAAACAACATCTTCTACCTCAAATGAGCTTTAAAAGCATCTTTAGGAGAAGGGTCGAACGGAGTTATTGGAAAGCCAACAACGAAAAGAATAAGCTTGATATGGTCTTATGGAATACATCTCAAATTATGAGGTGACAACCTGCCACTCACGGGAAAAAGAATTGGATTGGTATGAGCAAGGAGACAAGAAACTTATTTCACCGGAAGGATGAAAGAAGAACTTGGGTCATTTATGAGCACCATGGGTAGCAACAATCCTTAGGGAATGCTCTCGGTGAAATATAACCCAAGATAATTCCAACAAATAGGTTGATGGATTTAAAATACCTCATTCTTAACAATATGTGAATCATGAAACATGAGCTCAAATTATCAAGAATGACATAATACCACCTCCAATGATACGGTAGAAAGATTTGCACTCCGGATAGCAAGAAGAAGAAAACTTGAGCTTCTTAGCAAAGACTGTCGATGAACACTTCGGGAAGGAATTAAATCCTTGATGAATCCATCAAGTAGAACCTTCATGAAGAACTCCGGTAATAAAAGAATGATCCAAAATAATTGAATGATGAAAAGAATAAGATTGAAGCCTTGCAATGATTTAGATGGATCTCCGTGGTGAAATAATTGAAAAGGTTGGAACTCCGGGAAAAAGAGAAGATGAAACAATTGAAATCAGGAATTTGATGAGCCTCTGGAATAGGGAATTGAGTTCACTCGATGAGAAAGAATAAGAATTACATTATGCTTATCCTTCATCAATTAAATTGATGATAAACAATGGATTTGGCACACTACTTATCCCCGTAAAAAGGATTAAGATAGATATAGCATAACTTGAGAACGTCTTCAACAAGTTACCGATAGGATTTGGAAGGACAAATGAATATATACGATAATGAATGACGAGAACTCTTGCATGAACCACCATTAGGATTGGCAACGAATAACTAGATGTTATAGCAAGGAAGAAAAATCCTGAATAGCCACCGTAAGAATTGGAAATGACCGAAGGGAAGATAAAGAAACACCGGGAAGAATTAAGCAAATGAACGAAGATGCTTGAGAGAATTTAGATACATGAGAACAAAGAGATCACGAGCTGATAAGAGAATACTTGAATGATGCACCGGTAAGATTTAGAGTATGAGAGCTGAAAGCTGGAATGAATAAATCTTCGATGATGGGCTCCGGATAATCAAACTGAAAAGACTCCTGAATTGCTCCGGAAGGGTGAAAAGAATTCTCATGATAAAAACAATTATGAGAGGATGGTCTCGAATTAGAACCACGAATCTCTGAGAGAACGGATAAGATATGGAGGTAAAACTCTTCTTCGGTCTTCAAATGACGACGAGAAACACCACCAAGAATTATTGAGGCACACCGGAATGAAGAATGGAAAAATTGAGCCAACGATGAAAATAATTCTACAGATCTTGGAGAAAAAACATGAGACTGATGATAATTCATTCTTACGTCAAACTTTGAAAACAATTTGGGAATAGCTCTGGGAAAATAAGAAGAGTCAGGTAAGATCCTGGGAAAAGACCTGTGGGTTAGGGCCCACTCAAGGAAACACCGTAGAAAAGATTTAAAAGAGAGGTTGCACCAGTTGAATTAAATGGCTAGAATGAGATAACATCTTTGAAAGATCTTGAACATAAGCAGAGTGGAAAACACGAATCTTCGAGATATCTTGAGCACTCCGGAACAGATGGATAGCGAGAAGTGAATTATTATGAGGTGCACCGGCATGAGAAAGCATAGAAATGAGGAAAGGGTATGACCAACAAAGCTTGACTTGAATCCACCGAAGAAGAACAAGAGTGACGAGTGACGAATTTGAAGCTCCGTTAGAATCTTCCTAATAATCACCGGGTATGAACATTGACGGAAAAGAATGGGGAGACTTCATATCAATAAGATGATACTTGATTAAGAAATCTGAGTCCTTAAAGAAAAAGGGTGGGTGGGTGGGAAAAAACAAAGTCAACTTGGAACGGATGAAGACAACACCGTTGAGAAGAACTGATACTTGATCTTGCTGATATTGAAAAGATCGAATCCACTTGAAGAGAGACACACCGGTTAAAAAGGATTGACATGACACTATCGATTATCATGAAGTATTAGTATCCACATAGGAATATGAGAACACCGTTTAGGGAAGGTATGGAATCAACATTTGACTTCGAAGCAACTCAAATACCACAACTCAAAACAAAAACAAAGGGTTGGCTTGCAGAATAAGCCAGAACAAACATATGATAGAGATTTCGTCCGAAGTTTTCATGGTGGGGCCTACACGGGCTCGATCGTACAACACCATCATGTACAAGGCAGTGCACATGACATACGAAGCGTCCCCGAGTCGGCATAGCCAAGGACTCTTTAAGACACAACGAGACCACTATAAAACCAACCGTGAATAGGCGGACCACTAGACGTCGAACCCCAATTTCATATCATACATCTGTCGAAAAGATATCCTAAGAGCTACTTGAACTCCCACTTATAAACTCCCAAAACTTTCCCAGTTATGCAATCAGGTGTTGGGGATACAGGGGAAGCATAATATCTCACCCAAACTAACAAATCCTACATCCAGCTGTATCCATCATTCAACACATAACCAAGAAACCTTCAGAAATCGTCTACCTCAACCTGTGAAAAGCATCTGTTATACGAGTTATGGCAATACTCCCGAACTCCCGCCCCAGTACTGGGTGGCGTCGAGGTTATCTCACCAACAACTGCATAAAAGAGATTTTCGATGTCGGCGTAACTATTCTCAGATATTCCAGAACTGCAACGATAAAATTGTGACGACAACACCTGAGAGCTCAACTCCCCGCGACACTGCCACAACCCCTAAATGACAGGAGGCACCAAGAACAATGTTCTCGTCACAAATCGATCGGAATGATTCCAAGATACCCGCGTGATCCTAAAAATAATTTAGTGAAATTTGAGAAGATAAGAGTCAAAACTCTACGTCAGGATGCCTTACCAGAGCGATGAGGGGACTGGGGAGTAAAAAGAATTCCTAACTCTCCGATATATATAATCCTAAATGACTCAAAACATTTTTTTTCTAGACTTAACAACGGCTGCTACTTCGATCAAGCAGTGAGGGCTCCTAAGGTCGGGGAAGTCTCTGATACCAACTTGTAACGCCCTCGATGTGGCTATATCTCCCATGTGTCGAAGCACGACTTAGAGGCATAACCGCATTGAAAGCAATGTCGCAAGTGAGGTAATCTTCGCAAACAACCCATGTAATACAATAGGGGAAAAGATACATAGTTGGCTTACAATCGCCACTTCACACAAATACATGAATAAAGCATTACATCAACCAAATACAATCAAGGTCCGACTACGGAACCAAAATAAAAGAAGGACCCCAAATGCGACAAGGTCCCCGATCGACCCCAACTGGGCTCCACTACTGATCAGCTAGAACGAAACAACACAAAGGACAAGATCTTCATCGAGCTCCTCCTGAGCTTGGTTGCGTCATCTGCGCGGACTCATCGGCACCTGCAAGCTGGTTTTTGAAGTAATCTATGAGCCACGGGGACTCAGCAATCTCGCACCCTCGCGATCAAGACTATTTAAGCTTATAGGAAGGTTAAAAGGTATGAGGTGGGCTGCAGCAAGCAACTAGCATATATGGTGGCTAAACATACGCAAATGAGAGCGAGAAGAGAAGGCAAAGCACGATTGATAAACTATGATCAAGAAGTGATCCTAGAACAACCTACGTCAAGCATAACTCCAACACCGTGTTCACTTCCCGGACTCCGCCGGAAAGAGACCATCACGGTTACACACGCGGTTGATGCATTTTAATTAAGGTCAACTTCAGGTTTTCTACAACTGGACGTTAACAAATTCCCATCTACCCATAACCACGGGCACGGCTTTCGAAAGTTCAAATCCCTGCAGGGGTGTCCCAACTTAGCCCATCACAAGCTCTCACGGTCAACAAAGGATATTCCTTCTAGCGGGAAGACCCGACCAGACTCGGAATCCTGGTTACAAGACATTTCGACAATGATAAAATAAATCCAGCAACACCGCCCGAATGTGCCGACAAATCCCGATAGGAGCTGCACATATCTCGTTCTCAGGGCACACTCAGATTGTCTAAACTTCCGGTAGGCCAGCCCAGAGTTTCCCCTGGTGGTCACCGGCGGCTGACGAGGTGGACCAACACTTAGAGGAGCACTAGCCCGAGGGGGTTAAAATAATGATGACCCTCAGGAGCGCGACTCCCAAGGGAAAAATGGCTAGGTGGCGAATGGTAAAACCAATGTTGGGCATTGCTGGAGGAGTTTTATTCAAGGCGAACTGTCAAGGGGTTCCCATTATTACCCAACCGCGTAAGGAACGCAAAATCCGGGAACATAACACCGATATGACGGAAACTAGGGCGGCAAGAGTGGAACAAAACACCAGGCATAAGGCCGAGCCTTCCACCCTTTACCAAGTATATAGATGCATTAATTAAATACGAGGTATTGTGATATCCCAACAAGTAAACATATCCCAACAAGGAACAACATCTCCATGTTCCAACAAGGAACAAACTTCAATCTTCACCTGCAACTAACAACGCTATAAGAGGGGCTGAGCAAAGCGGTAACATAGCCAAACAACGGTTTGCTAGGACAAGGTGGGTTAGAGGCTTGGTTCGACAATATAGGAGGCATGAAGCAAGTGGTAGGTATCGCAGTAAAGGCATAGCAAAAGAGCGAGCAACTAGCAAGCAAAGATAGAAGTGATTTCGAGGGTATGATCATCTTGCCTGAAATCCCGCAAGGAAGAAGAACGAGTCCATGAAAAAGACAAACGGACGTAGACAAACGGGTCCTCACAATCACGACGTTACCGGAACCAACCCGAAGAAGCAAACACCGGAAAAGAAGCACACAACATAGTAAACAACCAACACATGAACATGATATGATATGCGGGATGCGGTATGCGATGCATATGCATGATTTGACAAGGAATGATTGAACCTGGCCTCAAAATGGAAATCCAAGTGTGCCACTGGAAAGGTGAGGTGATTTCGGTTGAAATCGATATGAAGAACGCCGAAATCGGAGACACGGTTTGGAAATGGCAAGCAATACAAATATGGCACCGGTCTGCGATATACAGCAAGTAGCCATCTAAATGCAACAAGCTTAACATGCTACAACACCCAAACATGGCAACAAAATACATGGCAGGGATCCATTCATGAAGCTTAACAAAAGATGAACATTGAGCTACGGCAAAATCACCCATTAACAGGTTCAAACAAGCATGGCAAAAGTGCAATTGGTAAACAGATTTCGGACTTAGTGAAATTAACACAAGCCTGGAATTTCAGATCAGGTAGCACACTTTGGAGCAAGAAAACTATATGCTACAGGAACTTAACATGGCAAAGTAAAGCATGGCATGGAGCTACTCAAAGAGCTTAACAAAAGTCCCTTACTGACCTTGAGCCAAAAGGGATCAGAAAATACAATTGCAAGCATGTGAACATGGCAAAAACATAATCAGATCTCAGACTTGGTGAAAAACTGGAGCATGCAAATCAGATATCAAGTAGGCATGTTACGAGCTCGATGCACTCACTACAGAGCAAGGCATGACAATCTAAGCATACACCCATCAAGAATACACATTGCATGAGCTAGACATGGCAAGAACAACAACATAGCATGCACGGATCAACTACAACATCTTCGGCAAAATCGCTAACAAGTAGACAATCTGCCTAGATTCACGAAATAGCAAAAGTAGAGCTCGATTGACTCAAGCTAGGGTGCTCCATAATTGCAAACAAAGACATGGATGGATAGAGCACTACAAGTTTAACAAAACATCCTTACTGATCATCCTCAAAAGAGGCACGGATCACTAGGAAACAACATGAACGTATGGCATATTGATAAAAACATTCCAAGGACTTATTGGAATTGCTAAGTCCCTGAAATCAGCATAAACGAATGCACCACTTTGCAAGCTTGTGCTAGTCACCACGCACATCATAAAAAATACATGGATAGCACCTCTGGAAAGATGGCAAAGCATATAACAAAACATATGTAGAGCTCAGGGGCATATCATGCACACAATAATCATGGCAAAAATGACAAATAGCTATATGGAGCAGCAGATCTGACAATTAACTCAAATAGCACTCTTCCAACAGCATTTCAGGCATCAAGATGAACTCAAATGAAAATGATGCAATGAGATGAAATGATGTACTCTCCGAGACGAACTTTTTGATATGCTATATGCGCAAATCGGAGTTACGGGTGATGAGTTACGACATGACGAACAAGGGCATTTGAAACTGGAAATCAGGGACTTAGAAGAAAATACCACTCCGAGAAAGTCAACGGGACCGGACGAAGCGGGATGGCGAGATCCGGATCGGGAGGGGCCGTTTGGTTCGGGGGAGTGGTGGATCTCATCCCACTCCCCGGATCCGGCCGGACTTCGAACTCCGGCGAGGCGAGGGCGAGAAAGGACGGCGGCGGGGCAGCGCTTGCGCCGGCGATGCGGTGGCGGGAGACGGCGGCGGTCGACGCCGGCGAACGGAGGCGGTGGCCGGGCGGCGTGCCGCGGCGGACGATGTCGGCCGACGATCTCGGGAGGCGCGGCGTTGCGCGGTGGCGGCGGAGCAAGGCGCGGCGGCGGAGAAGCAGCGGCGCGGCGGCGGAGATCCGGTGGCGCAGAGCAACTCCGGCGACCGGGCGCGAAGAAGACGACGGGCGGATAACGCGGCTCGGTCGGGAGGGCGGCGCGGCGGATCCGGGCCGGGCGGGCCGGATCTGGGCGCCACGGGCCCGCACGGTGGAGGGAGCGACGGTGGCAACGTGGCCGGCTGTGATTGGCCTCGGCGGGCGGCGCTGCTGACGTGGCGACGTCTGATTCATCGGAGTAAGGTGGAGGGCGTGGCCGGACATGTTCGGCGGCGCGCAGAGGGGTTTTAGGGTTTCATCTGCGCGAATTTCGGAGGGGATCACACATTTATAGGTAGAGGGAGCTAGGAGAGTCCAAATGAGGTGCGGTTTTCGGCCACGCGATCGTGATCGAACGACCGAGATGATGGAGGAGGTTCAGGTGGGTTTTGGGCCACTTTGGAAGGGTGTTGGGCTGCAACACACACGAGGCCTTCTCGGTCCCTCGGTTAACCGTTGGAGTATCAAACGAAGTCCAAATGGCACGAAACTTGACAGGCGGTCTACCGGTAGTAAACCAAGGCCGCATGACAAGTCTGTTGGGGAACGTTGCAGAAAACAAAAATTTTCCTACTCGTTTCACCAAGATCCATCTAGGAGTTCATCTAGCAACGAGACATCGGATGCATCTACATACCTTTGTAGATCGCGCACGGAAGCGTTCAAAGAACGGTGATGATGTAGTCAAACACGACGTGATCCAAATCACCGATGACCAAGCGCCGAACGGACGGCACCTCCACGTTCAACACACGTACGGGACGCGAGACGTCTCCTCCTTCTTGATCCAGCAAGGGGAGGAGGAGAGGTTGATGAAGGTCCAGCAGCACGACGGCGTGGTGGTGGATGCAGGGCGTCACAGTAGCAGGGCTTCGCCTATACTACGAGGGAGAGACGTAACGGGGAGAGAGGGAGGCGCCAAAGCTCAGGTATGAAGTACTCCCCTCTCCTCAACTATATATAGGGGTGCCAAGGGGGGGCGGCCCTAGTAGATGGATCTACTAGGGGGGGGGCGGCGGCCAAGGGTGGGGGGGCTTGCCCCCCAAGCAAGGGGGCGCCCCCTTTAGGGTTTCCCCCAACCCTAGCCGCATGGGCCCTTGGGGGGTGGTGCCCCAGCCCACTTTGGGCTGGGTTCCCTCCCACTTCAGCCCATGGGGCCCCCCGGGATAGGTGGCCCCACCCGGTGGACCCCCGGGACCCTTCCGGTGGTCCCGGTACAATACTGGTGACCCCGAAACTTGTCCCGATAGCTGAAACAACACTTCCTATATATAATTCTTTACCTCCGGACCATTCCGGAACTCCTCGTGACGTCCGGGATCTCATCCGGGACTCCGAACAATATTCGTGTTACTGCATATACATATCTTCACAACCCTAGCATCACCGAACCTTAAGTGTGTAGACCCTACGGGTTCGGGAGACAAGCAGACATGACCGAGACGACTCTCCGGTCAATAACCAACAGCGGGATCTGGATACCCATGTTGGCTCCCACATGCTCCACGATGATCTCATCGGATGAACCACGATGTCAAGGATTCAATCAACCCCGCATGCAATTCCCTTTGTCAATCGATATGTTACTTGCCCGAGATTCGATCGTCGGTATCCCAATACCTCGTTCAATCTCGTTACCGGCAAGTCACTTTACTCGTACCGTAATGCATGATCCTGTGACCAGACACTTGGTCACTTTGAGCTCATTATGATGATGCATTACCGAGTGGGCCCAGTGATACCTCTCCGTCATATGGAGTGACAAATCCCAGTCTTGATCCATGTCAACCCAACAGACACTTTCAGAGATACCCGTAGTCTACCTTTATAGTCACCCAGTTACGTTGTGACGTTTGGTAGACTCAAAGCACTCCTACGGTATCCGGGAGTTACACGATCTCATGGTCTAAGGAAAAGATACTTTGACATTGGAAAACTCTAGCAAACGAACTATACGATCTTGTGCTATGTTTAGGATTGGGTCTTGTCCATCACATCATTCTCCTAATGATGTGATCTCGTTATCAATGACATCCAATGTCCATAGTCAGGAAACCACGACTATCTGTTGATCAACGAGCCAGTCAACTAGAGGCTTACTAGGGACATGTTGGTGTCTGTTATTCACACATGTATTACGATTTCCGGATAACACAATTATAGCATGAATAAAGACAATTATCATGAACAAGGAAATATAATAATAATGCTTTTATTATTGCCTCTAGGGCATATTTCCAACAAAGTCTCGGTCCAATCAGGAAATGTTTAACCCCCACACACGAGAAGAAGGTCGAAATGACCACCGGAGGAGAACGGAGCGCCGGATTGCAAAACGGACAACGGGAAAAGTGCTTGGATGCATGAGACGAACATGTATGCAAATGAAATGCACATGATGACATGGTATGCAATGCATGACACACAAGAAATGACAACACAACAACAGAGAAAAAATGGAGGACACCTGGCACATCGGTCACGGGGCATTACACTAAGATGGCATTGCAAGAGACCACTAGAACATCAGTTCAATGTAAAAAAAGAACATGGTATGGTAGACAGATGAAGTACATACTGATGAATAACAATGCATAAGATATTGAGAAGCGTGATGTCCAAACTAAGCATATGGCATTGCGATAGAGTAGAATGGCAGTACTTGAATTTGAAAACATGTTATCATTAATGGAATAGGTACTTAAAAACAGGAAGGCATGCCATATTTACATGCATGATCAGCGGGTAAAGCACAAGGCATTGAAACAGAGTAGATGCACTCCAGGACATTATATGCATGTTGTACCCATATCAAGGGCCAAGTTAGAGCAAGGACCTTATGGGGAGAATAGGATTCATCATCTTTCTGCAAGTCTTGTGAAGAACTGCCTTTACATGTTCCATCATATTGGGTATCTTTGACGTCAAGTTTGTTGGCCGTTACATTGCTCCGTGAGGTTCTTGTGGATAAATAAGTGTGTGCAATTATATTTGACATGCATGGAAGACAACTAGTAGTTAGATTTATGTAATGAGTGCCTGTAGGAGACGACATAAATAGTAGGACTGGGGTTAACTAGCAGCAACAGGTCTCAAAAACTAAAGGGAGAACACAGATGAAAGCTACAGAATATGTATCGTTTGTACTCGAGATTAACTAGATGGCACACAAAAGTATTAAGGAACAACATAGGTTATACTAGAAGTGGTATAATACTATAATCACCAGCCTGTGGGATAGCATTGGCTGATGGATGATAACTATGGAACAACGTTACCTAAAGAACAAGTCTCTTAGATGAACTATGGAACAACGTTAACTCCTGAACAAGACCCGTAAGAGATCATCATGAATATACAGTGAAATGTGATAATCTATTTTCAGTGCTTAGATGAATAACAAAGCCATAAATGTTGCACACAAGTAAGATGAGGGTACAACCTATCTCGCCGCCATCCATAGGAGTGAGCATCATGTGCTGACTTGTCGATGGCCCTGCAGTTGTTGTGGCTGACCATGTCGGGCACGCGCATTCGATGCAGGGAACTGTTGAGTGGGGACTATAGCTCCCTTCTGGTGCATGCTTCCCTTGTTGGAGCAGCTGCGGTGAGTCGAAAGACGGTGTGGCTGAAGATGCTGAAAACGCATAATGTTAAGAACGACACATCTCTCTGATCTGAAGAAATACCCTAAGAGATCAACAGCAAGGTACGAGAGTGGTCACACGTCTGTTGACTGAAGACTAAATTGGGGTCACACAATTTTATTTTATTTTGGTACTGTCTGATCTACGCTTGATGGCTTGATGGCCGTC
Source organism: Triticum urartu (assembly GCF_056163025.1). Classification (NCBI taxonomy): domain Eukaryota; kingdom Viridiplantae; phylum Streptophyta; class Magnoliopsida; order Poales; family Poaceae; genus Triticum; species Triticum urartu. The sequence continues at coordinate 458,637,387 of NC_141876.1, read as the reverse complement.
TTGTGCCTCCCGGCTGACACTGTTCAGAATCTTCCCCGAAGAGCCAGCGACCACCGGCAGAGCAGCCTGCCTCCGCCGTCCGTGGCCCTGACCAAAACCCCGCTCCCCGCCCCACTGCACTGTCGTGGTTGCGTCACCCCCGGGCCAATCCACAAAGACTCGCCGTCATCCAGATCTGGCGACGGCAGTACCTTCAACCCACGCAACTCTAAGATAGCCATCTAAGCGCTTCTTCCGCGGCGAACTTGCGCCCCCGGACCCTTACGTTAGACACCAGCCAACCGACAACCTAGGAGCTCCGCCGGCTCGAGGGGGGCTGCTTCCCATTGCCAATCGATTGTCCCAGAATAAAAATTCAGACAAATGATGCCTAAATAAAGTGATTTGAGATGAGGGTGCAACCTATCTGGCGGCCCGGTGAAGTAGGCAGCTCCAGCTGCCTACTCGGTGAGGCCGGCGCGGTTGCGGTGGCTACCGGCGGCAGGGAAGTAGAGATGTCGCGATGGTCGACGGCTACGAGGAAGCAGCACCGGGGCTCTGGACGGGTCCAAAGTTGGAACCGCTCAGGAGCCGTGAACAACGACGGGGTGAATCGGCTCTGGTACGGTTCACGTGGCCGTCGTCGAGGCAGCTCCGGCAGCACAGAGTAAGAGGCACACGACCCAGTGCACGACGGCAAATGGACAACGTCTCTGGGATTAGAGAGGAGGGAGGCTGTTAATTTGGTGCGGTGCGGGCGCCATGGAGGACGGGTTGAGGTTTCGCGGCTCGGGAGAATGGAGCTTCCGGGGAGAATGTGATTTGGCGCCCACTGATACGTCAAGACACAAACGTATTGGCGCCCACTGATAATTTTAGATTGCTCCATGCTATATTATCTACTGTTTTGGACATTATTGGGCTTTATTTTCCACTTTTATATTATTTTTGGGACTAACCTATTAACCGGAGGCCCAGCCCAGAATTGTTGTTTTTGCCTGTTTTAGGGTTTCGAAGAAAAGGAATATCAAACGGAGTCCAAACGGAATGAAACCTTCGGGAACGTGATTTTCTCAACGAACAAGACCCGGGAGACTTGGACCCTAAGTCAAGACACAAAAGAGGAGGCCACGAGGTAGGGGGCGCGCCTACCCCCCCCCCAAGCGCGCCCTCCACCCTCGTAGGCCCCCTGTTGCTCCACCGACGTACTCCTTCCTCCTATATATACCTACGTACCCCCAAACGATCAGATACGGAGCCAAAAACCTAATTCCACCGCCGCAACTTTCTGTATCCACAAGATCCCATCTTGGGGCCTGTTCCGAAGCTCCGCCGGAGGGGGCATCGATCACTGAGGGCTTCTACATCAACACCATAGCCCCTCCGATGAACTATGAGTAGTTTACCTCAGACCTATGGGTCCATAGTTAGTAGCTGGATGGCTTCTTCTCTCTTTTTGGATCTCAATACAATGTTCTCCCCCTCTCTTGTGGATAACTATTCAATGTAATCTTCTTTTTGCGGTGTGTTTGATGAGACCGATGAATTGTGGGTTTATGATCAAGTCTATCTATGAATAATATTTGAATCTTCTCTGAATTCTTTTATGTATGATTGGTTATCTTTGCAAGTCTCTTCGAATTATCAGTTTGGTTTGGCCTACTAGATTGATCTTTCTTGCAATGGGAGAAGTGCTTAGCTTTGGGTTCAATCTTGCGGTGTCCTTTCCCAGTGACAGTAGGGGCAGCAAGGCACGTAGTGTATTGTTGCCATCGAGGATAACAAGATGGGGTTTTCATCATATTGCATGAGTTTATCCCTCTACATCATGTCATCTTGCTCAAGGCGTTACTCTGTTTTTAACTTAATACTCTAGATGCATGTTGGATAGCGGTCGATGAGTGGAGTAATAGTAGTAGATGCAGGCAGGAGTCGGTCTACTTGTCTCGGACGTGATGCCTATATACATGATCATACCTAGATATTCTCATAACTATGCTCAATTCTGTCAATTGCTCAACAGTAATTTGTTCACCCACCGTAGAATACTTATGCTCTCGAGAGAGGCCACTAGTGAAACCTATGGCCCCGGGGTCTATCTTTATCATATTAATCTCTTACTACTTAGTTATTTCCTTTTCTTTTTTACTTTGCCTTTATTTTAATTTGCATCTTTATCACAAAAATACCAAAAATATTATCTTATCATATCTATCAGATCTCACTCTCATAAGTGGCCGTGTAGGGATTGACAACCCATATTCGCGTTGGTTGCGAGGATTTATTTGTTTTGCGCAGGTATGATGGACTCGCGCGTAGCCTCCTACTGGATTTATACCTTGGTTCTCAAAAACCGAGGGAAATGCTTACGCTACTTTGCTGCATCATCCCTTCCTCTTCGGGGAAAACCAACGCAGTGCTCAAAAGGTAGCACCCACGAGGTATGAATGTGGAATTCGGAGGGGGAACCATGTCTTACGGACGCATTTGTCTGAAATGTGTGTGTGTGGGGGGGGGGGTTGCAGTTCTACCCCTGCCTTTAGGCTTCTCGGCTTGGGTCTGTGTAGTGAGGGTCGGGGATAGTAGAGTAACTTTGCTTCTCCCAAATAGTGGGCGCGAGCGATTTCGGGCGAGAGGGCGTGTTTTGAAATATACTGGGCGCGAGCGATTTTGGATGAGGTGAGCGTGTTTTGAAATAGTGGGCGCGAGCTATTTCGGGCGAGGAGAGGGTGTTTTGCCGACCATGGTTTATGAATTATTCGGCACATGCCATTTCGACCGAGGAGAACGCGCGCTTGGATGAAGTTACGAACCTACCCAAGATGTACAACGGGCCAATTGATGTGTGTCCCACATAGGCCGGTAATTTCGCGTCTCCCATTTTTATTTGCTCGGGCGAATTCCACCGAGTAGAGGGTGTTTAATGGTTCGTTCAAATTTTGGGAGAACGAGCATCCACGTCTACCTGACCAAGTCGATTCGAATCAAATTTTGAAATATTAGCTTGCCACTTCTTTTTTTAGATGGAGAGATGATGCTTGGGAGTAATGTGTTTTTACATGCTCGTTGCAAGCGATTTACTATATGACAAATAGTTGACCCACTCAAAAACGGGAATCAAACCCAAAATGAAATATCTCGATTCAATGAAATAGCCCGTTCACCAGGTCAAAATAGTGAACTAAATCCAAAATTAAACACCTCAATCGAGTAGCATGTTGTACAGTATTATAGTACTCCATGAACATGTTGAGAGTCAAATTAATGAACTTGTTTGATATACGCATATCTCCGTTCATGTGTGGATTGCAGACAACATGTTCTCCAATTTAAATATTTGAATGCAAGTTTATATCGAAACATGGTTTATATCAGTCTTTGATGCATAAAACGCGACCTCCCCCTCTCCCGGACTCCTGCTCTCTCTCTCTCTCTCCGACAATGTTCAATTCTTTCGCACGCATCCAACACACAAACCTTGTTGGTCCCTCTCCATCTCTCTCTCTCTCTCTCTTTGTGTGTGTGTGGGGGGGGGGGGTCTTTCTAGTTCGCATGCATATATACTCCATCTATAGGTCTCTCTCGCACACTATGTATGATTCTCTAGTCCAAGCTAAATATCTTGGGTGCATGCATCGTACGCACACAAATTCCTTGACTCGTTGCCCGTAACTCTCTCACGCACCACTCTGTCATCTCGGAGCTCTTCCCTCTCTCTCTCTCTCTCAAACTCTCCATCTACCTGGGTCATACATACACATGCATATCTCACTCGCACTCGATAGACCCATATAAAACTTTATCTTTCTCCATTCTCACACGCACACACACACAATCTCATGCCTAGCCAAGTATCATGGTCTCTCACTCAAATGTAGGCACACGCAGTCCCCCCTATATGTATATGACTAGCTAATCTTAGTCTCCATCACAAACATGTGCATGGTCTATCTCAATTTCTCTCGGGGCATCTTTCTATCTCGCACGCACCTTCCGTGATCTCCCACCCATCTAAGTCCCCTCATGATCATGAGGGGATCTCTCTATCAAAAACACACCCTCTCTCCCTCGCCATGCGTCCATGTTCTCCATGTGTCCCTCTCGACCTTTGTTCCTTGTTGGCCAGACCTCTATTGGACATGTGCTATAGGGGTGTCTCTCTCCGTTGCAAACAATCACGCACTAGCTATCTTTGTGTATCTTCTCACCTCGCTTTTCTATCTCGGAGATGCATGCATGATATGTTTGCATAAGAAACGAAAAAACACACACTCTCTCTAATTTATCATCTGTTGTCCTTTTCTCTTTCACACACATACTCTTTTTGCACACTCACTCATTCTCCTTCACACGCACTTAATCTCTCAACTTAGCCACTCTCTTTGGTCCATAGCATATACATTTATTGAAAAGGAAAACATCAGAAAGTTTGACCATGTACGTGGAGAAAAACATTTACCTCTATAACGGCAAACATATACGATTAGATTCATCATGAGATGTAGTTTCATATAATGTATCTTTGGTATTGTAGATATAAATAATATTTGCGTAAACCTGATCAATGTTTCCAAAGTTCGAATTCTAAAAAAAATTACATGCACTGCATTATCGAGCGGATGGAATATATCTTTCCCCCTCTCAGCTATCTGACGCACCACTCAACCTTATTGGGGCTCCTCTATCTCTCTCGAACTTTATATCTCCCTGATTCACACATACACATGTTTCGCGCGCACTACATATAGACCCATCCAACACTCTCCGCCCTTGTTCTCTCTCTATGTGACACGCACCCCCCCCTAAGTACCATAATCCCTCACTCCATCATAGGCGCACGCACTCCCCCCTAAGTATGATTATCTCTCACTAGCCATCAGGAACACACATATTGTCTCCTTCCATCCATATGTCTATCTCGATATCTCTCGGGGTATCTTCTATCGCGCACACACCATGTCACTCGATCTCCCACCCATGTAGTCCCATCACGATCTCCAAGGGATCTCTCTATCACAAACACACACTCTCTCCTCCCCATGTCTGCATTTTCTCCGTACGTCTCTCTGGACCTCTCTCACTTGCTTGTCAGACCCCTGTTGGCCACGTGCTAGGGGTCTTTCTCTCTCGGTTGCAAACAACCACACACTATCTCCTCACCTTGCTTCCGTTGTCGAAGATGCATGTGTGATATGTTTGCATAAGACACACACGCCTTTTCTCTATTTTTATCGTGTGTTGTCAATGTCTCTTTCACACATGCACACACACTTTTTCACTCATTCTTTCTATTTCACACACACTCTCTCTCTCTCTCACTCTCTCTCTAGTTAGGGACTCTCTCACGTAATTAAGCTAGGCATATAGTGCTCAAATAATGGATCCACCCGGATCCCAAGGTATATTAAAGCCAATTTTAATTAACAATGATTTGTAATTTAGTGGTGAGCACAAGGTAACATATATCATGTAATGACAAAGTCTAACTCTCTTCATATGCATCGGCATGTCATAAAAGAACAATTCATGCACACATAGTAAAGGCCAATGCATAGTATAAATAGTTTCTTGCAATTTTACCATATTGGAAACATAGAGAGGTGGAGATATAGTTCCTCTCACATAATAATTGCAAGTAGGAGCAGCAAGCACATGCATATTATATTCATCAAAATCATCATGTCCAACGGTAAAAGGCAACCCATCAATATAATCCTTAATAAGTGCAAACTTCTCTGATATAGTGTAGTCGGGAGAATTCAAAAAGATAATAGGACTATCGTGTGTGGGTGCAATAGAAACAATTTCATGTTTAACATAAGGAACTATAGCAAGTTCATCTCCATAAGCATAATTCATATTGGCATCTTGGCCACAAGCATAAGCATCATCAAAAAGAGATATTTGAAAAGAATCAACGGAATCATAACAATCATCATAGCAATCATCCTCCGGTAAGCACGAAGGGAAATTAAACAGTGTATGAGTTGAAGAGTTACTCTCATTAGAAGGTGGGCACGAGTAGCTAATCCACTCTTCCTCCTTTTGTTCTTCGCTCTCCTCCTCATCTTTTTCATCCAATGAGCTCACAGTTTCATCAATTTCTTCTTCCATAGATTCCTGCAAAATATTAGTCTCTTCTTGGACAACAGAGACTTTCTTAATAAGTGCGTTAATTTCTTAATTGTATTCATAATTCTCATAACAATATTTCAGGATAGCTAAATTTTCAGGTCTATAAACAGCATCATCAAAATCTTCAAACTCTTTAAACACAGATTCAATTTCATAAGCACCCATAAAAGCAACAAATTCTTCTATTTGTTCCACATCATAGTAATCATATATACCATTAGCATAAGAAGCTAAGGTTTCATTATCATTAAATTCACATGAAAAGGGAAGGTGTGGAGCCTTCACCTTAGAGCAACAATTATAATCATATCTCAAGCATAGTTGCCTAGCATACCAATTCAATATATGAATTTGATCCCATAATAGTTTCCTTTTTGTGTTAAGCGGTAATCCCTAAAGTATTCACGTTGATCCAACGTTACTCCCATTACATAATTGAATGGGGTTTTCTCAGGATTATTAAAGTAGTACATAATATTTTTCTCATAACCAGCATCGAGGGTTTTAGGAGGTTCCCCATCTCCATGAGTAGCAAGTACACCTAATTTTTTTTGGTATTTCGTGTTCCATATCCATAACTAGAGATAGAAAACAACTAAGAACAGCAAATAAAAATTACTTAGTGATAAAGCAAACAAGCACACACGAGAATATTCACCCCACGCTATTGCTCCCCGGCAACGGTGCTAGAAAAAGGTCTTGATAACCCACAAGTATAGGGGATTGCAACAGTTTTCGATAAGTAAGAGTGTCGAACCCAACAAGGAGCTAAAGGTAGAACAAATATTCCCTCAAGTTCTATCGACCACCGATACAACTCTATGCACGCTTGACGTTCGCTTTACCTAGAACAAGTATGAAACTAGAAGTACTTTGTAGGTGTTATTGGATAGGTTTGCAAGATAATAAAGAGTACGTAAATAAAAAGTAGGGGCTGTTATAAGTAAAGAAGCAATAAAGTAAATATAGCGAGTGTGGAAAAGTGGTGGTAGGAGTTGTGAAATTGCCCCTAAGCAATTGACTACTTTACTAGACCGATAGCAAGTATTATGTGGGAGAGGCCACTGCTAGCATGTCATCCCTGACTTGGAATTCTATGCACTTATGATTGGAACTAGTAGCAAGCATCTGCAACTACTAACGTTCATTAACGTAAAACCCAACCATAGCATTAAGATATATTGGTCCCCCTTCAATCCCGTATGCATCAATTTCTATGCTAGGTTGAAGCTTCTGTCACTCTTGCCCTCCAATACATAGTCCTATCAACATACAACTAACCCTAGGGTGTGATCCATGCGCGCAATCATATGATGGGCACCAAAGGACATCAACATAACCACAAGCAAATTAAATCAATCATAGCAATTCATCAACCACCGATAGGACAACGAAAATCTACTCAGACATCATAGGATGGCAACACATCATTGGATAATAATTCGAAGCATAAAGCACCATGTTCAAGTAGAGGGTACAGAGGGTTGAGGGAGAGTGGACCGCTGTAGATAGAGGGGGGAAGGTGATGGAGATGTTGGTGAAGATGGCGGAGGTGTTGGTGTAGATCACGGTGATGATGATGGCCCCGGGCGGCACTCCGGTGCCATCGGAAGCGAGGGGGAGAGAGCCCCCCTCCTTCTTCTTCTTCCTTGACCTCCTCCCTAGATGGGAGAAGGGTTTCCCCTCTGGTCCATGGCCTCCATGGCACGGGAGGGGCGAGAGCCCCTTCGAGATTGGATCTGTCTCTCTGTCTCTCTCTCTTTCTGCGTTCCGAGATTCTTCCCTTTCACCGTTTCTTATATTCCCAGAGATCCGTAACTCCGACTGGGCTGAAATTTTGCCACGATCTCTATCCGGAAATTAGCTTTCTTGCGGCGAAAGAAGGGCATCAACCGCCTTACGGGTGGCCCACGAGGGTCAGGGGCGCGCCTCGGGGGGGGGGGGGGGCAGGCGCGCCCTCCTGCCTCGTGGCCACCTCGGGCACCGTCTCGCGTGGATTTTTCTTCCCAAAATGATATATATTCCAAAAAACATCTTCGTCAGTTTTTATTCTGTATGGACTCCGTTTGATATGGATATTCTTCGAAACAAAAAACATGCAACAAACAGGAACTGGCACTAAGCACTCGATCAATATGTTAGTCCCAAAAATAGTATAAAAAGTTGCCAAAAGTATATGAAAGTTGTAGAATATTGGCATGGAATAATCAAAAATTATAGATACGACGGAGACGTATCAGCATCCCCAAGCTTAATTCCTGCTCGTCCTCGAGTAGGTAAATGATAAAAAAGATAATTTTTGATGTGGAATGCTACCTAGCATAATCTTGATCACATATCTAATCATGGCATGAATATTATGACACGAGTGATTCAAAGCAATAGTCTATCATTTGACATAAAAACAATAATACTTCAAGCCTACTAATAAAGCAATTATGTCTTCTCAAAATAACATGGCCAAAGAAAGCTATCCCTACAAAATCATATAGTCTGGCTATGCTCTATCTTCATCACACAAAATATTTAAATCATGCACAACCCCGATGACAATCCAAGCAATTGTTTCATACTTTTTATGTTCTCAAATTTTTTCAATCTTCACGCAATACATGAGCGTGAGACATGGACATAGCACTATAGGTGGAATAGAATGGTGGTTGTGGAGAAGACAAAAAGGAGAAGATAGTCTCACATCAACTAGGTGTATCAACGGGCTATGGAGATGCCCATCAATAGATATCAATGTGAGTGAGTAGGGATTGCCATGCAACGGATGCACTAGAGCTATAAGTATATGAAAGCTCTAATTGAAACTAAGTGGGTGTGCATCCAACTTGCTTGCTCATGAAGACCTAGGGCACTTGAGGAAGCCCATCGTTGGAATATACAAGCCAAGTTCTATAATGAAAATTCCCACTAGTATATGAAAGTGATAACTCAAGAGACTCTCTATATGAAGAACATGGTGCTACTCTGAAGCACAAGTGTGGTAAAAGGATAGTAACATTGCCCCTTCTCTCTTTTTTCTCTCATTTTTTTTGTTTTTTTCTTTTTTTTCTTTTTTTTGTAGGCTTCTTTGGCCTCTCTCTTTTTTTGTGGGGCTTCTTTGGCCACTTTTATTTTGATAACCTCACATGGGACAATGTTCTAATAATGATGATCAACACACTTTTATTTACTTACAACTCAATATTACAACTCGATATCTAGAACAAGGATATGACTCTATATGAATGCCTCCGGCCGTGTACCGGGATGTGCAATGATCTAGCGTAGCAATGACATAAAAAACGGACAAGCCATGAAAACATCATGCTAGCTATCTTACGATCATGCAAAGCAATATGACGATGAATGCTCAAGTCATGTATATGATGACGATGAAAGTTGCATGGCAATATATCTCGGAATGGATATGGAAATGCCATGATAGGTAGGTATGGTGGCTGTTTTGAGGAAGGTATATGGTGGGTTTATGGTACCGGCGAAAGTTGCATGGTACTAGAGAGGCTAGCAATGATGGAAGGGTGAGAGTGCGTATAATCCATGGACTCAACATTAGTCATAAAGAACTCACATACTTATTGCAAAAATCTATTAGTCATCGAAACAAAGTACTACACGCATGCTCCTAGGGGGATAGATTGGTAGGAAAAGACCATCGCTCGTCCCTGACCGCCACTCATAAGGAAGACAATCAATAAATACCTCATGCTCCAACTTCATTACATAACGGTTCACTATACGTGCATGCTACGGGAATCACAAACCTCAACACAAGTATTTCTACAATTCACAACGACCCACTAGCATGACTCTAATATCACCATCTTTATATCGCAAAACTATTGCAAGGAATCAAACATATCATATTCAGTGATCTACAAGTTTTATGTAGGATTTTATGACTAACCATGTGAATGACCAGTTCCTGTCATCTCTCTAAATAGATATAAGTGAATCAAGAGAGTTTAATTCTTTCTACAAAATATATGCCCATGATCTAACAAATCTAAGTGAAGCAAAAGAGCATTCTACAAATGGCGGTTGTTTAAGTAAAGAGAAACAGGCAATCCAAACTTCAAATGATATAAGTGAAGCACATGAAGCATTCTATAAAGCCATACTCAAAAGATATAAGTGAAGTGCAAAGAGCATTCTATAAATCAACCAAGGATTATCTCATACCAGCATGGTGAATAAAAGAAAAATGAAAACTAAAGCAAAAGACGCTCCAAGATTGCACATATCGCATGAACGAAACGAATCCGAAAACATACCGATACTTGTTGAAGAAAGAGGGGATGCCTTCTGGGTCATCCCCAAGCTTAGATGCTTGAGTCTCCTTGAATATTTACTTGGGGTGCCTCGGGCATCCCCAAGCTTGAGCTCTTTCCTCTCTTCCTTCTTCTCACATCGAGACCTTCTCGATCATCGAACACTTCATCCACACAAAACTTCAACAGAAAACTCGGTAAGATCCATTAGTATAATAAAGCAAATCACTACTCTAAGTACTGTTGCAAACCAATTCATATTTTGTTTTTTCATTGTGTCTACTGTAATATAACTTTTTCATGGCTTAATCCACTGATATTAATCGATTGTTTCATCAAAACAAGCAAACTATGCATCAAAAAACAGAATCTGTCTAAAACAGAACAGTCTGTAATAATCTGAACATTCACCATACTTCTGATACTTACAAAATTCTACCAAAATTAGGAAAAATAAAGAATTTATATAGGAAGACAGTGCAAAAAGAATCAGAACCATTTGACGTTCCATCTAAAAACATAAAATCGCACACTACAACCAAAGTTTCTGTCCTGCACCGTACAAACCATCAAGCAAATGTAAACATCCTAAAGGCAAACCTTGGCACATTATTTTTATTTCTAAACTTTATAAAAGCACACAACAGAAATAAATTACTCTCTAAAACTTCCGGGTTGTTTCTCTGGCAGCGCTTTCTTTAAAGCCATTAAACTAGCCATATAGTGCTCAAGTAATGGATCCACCCGGATCCCAAGGTATATCAAAGCCAATTTTAATTAACAATGATTTGTAATTTAGTGGTGAGCACAAGGTAACATATATCATGTAATGACAAAGTCTAACTCTCTTCCTATGCATCGTCATGTCATAAAAGAACAATTCACTCAATTCATGCACACATAGTAAAGGCCAATGCATAGTATAAATAGTTTCTTGCAATTTTACCATATTGGAAACATAGAGAGGTGGAGATATAGTTCCTCTCTCATAATAATTGCAAGTAGGAGAAGCAAGCACATGCATATTATATTCATCAAAATCATCATGTGCAACGGTAAAAGGCAACCCATCAATATAATCCTTAATAAGTGCAAACTTCTCCGATATAGTGTAGTCGGGAGAATTCAAAAGATAATAGGACTATCGTGTGTGGGTGCAATAGCAACAATTTCATGTTTAACATAAGGAACTATAGCAAGTTCATCTCCATAAGCTTAATTCATATTGGCATCTTGGCCACAAGCATAAGCATCATCAAAAAGGGATATTTGAAAAGAATCAACGGGATCATAACGATCATCATAGCAATCATCCTCCGGTAAGCACGAAGGGAAATTAAACAATGTATGGGTTGAAGAGTTACTCTCATTAGAAGGTGGCCACGGGTAGCTAATCCGATCTTCCTCCTTTTGTTCTTCGCTCTCCTCCTCGTCTTTTTCATCCAATGAGCTCACAGTTTCATCAATTTCTTCTTCCATAGATTCCTGCAAAATATTAGTCTCTTCTTGGACAACGGAGACTTTCTTAATAAGCGCATTAATTTCGTAATTGAATTCATAATTCTCATAACAATATTTCAGGATAGCTAAATTTTTAGGTCTATAAACAACATCATCAAAAATTTCAAACTCTTTAAACATAGATTCAATTTCATAAGCACCCATAAAAGCAACAAACTCTTCTATTTGTTCCACATCATAGTAATCATATATACCATTAGCAAAGAAGCTAAGGTTTCATTATCATTAAATTCACATGAAAAGGGAAGGTGTGGAGCCTTCACCTTAGAGCAACAAGTATAGTCATATCTCAAGCATAGTTGCCTAGCATACCAATTCAATATATGAATTTGATCCCATAATAGTTTCCCTTTTTGTGTTAAGCGGTAATCCCTAAAGTATTCACGTTGATCCAACGTTACTCCCATTACATAATTGAATGGGGTTTTCTCAGGATTATTAAAGTAGTACATAATATTTTTCTCATAACCAGCATCGAGGGTTTTAGGAGGTTCCCCATCTCCATGAGTAGCAAGTACACCTAATTTTTTTGGTATTTCATGTTCCATATCCATAACTAAAATAGAAAACAACTAAGAACAGCAAATAAAAATTACTTAGTGATAAAGCAAACAAGCACACACGAGAATATTCACCCCACGCTATTGCTCCCCGGCAACGGCGCCAGAAAAAGGTCTTGATAACCCACAAGTATAGGGGATCGCAACAGTTTTCAATAAGTAAGAGTGTCGAACCCAACGAGGAGCTAAAGGTAGAACAAATATTCCCTCAAGTTCTATCAACCACCGATACAACTATACGCATGTTTGACGTTCGTTTTACCTAGAACAAGTACGAAACTAGAAGTACTTTGTAGGTGTTGTTGGATAGGTTTACAAGATAATAAAGAGTACGTAAATAAAAAGTAGGGGCTGTTGTAAGTAAAGAAGCAATAAAGTAAATATAGCGAGTGTGGAAAAGTGGTGGTAGGAGTTGTGAAATTGCCCCTAAGCAATTGACTACTTTACTAGACCGATAGCAAGTATTATGTGGGAGAGGCCACTGCTAGCATGTCATCCCTGACTTGGAATTCTATGCACTTATAATTGGAACTATTAGCAAGCATCCGCAACTACTAATGTTCATTAAGGTAAAACCAACCATAGCATTAAGATATATTGGTCCCCCTTCAATCCCGTATGCATCAATTGCTATGCTAGGTTGAAGCTTCTGTCACTCTTGCCCTCCAATACATAGTCCTATCAACATACAACTAACCCTAGGGTGTGATCCACGCGCGCAATCATATTATGGGCACCAGAGGACAGCAACATAACCACAAGCAAATTAAATCAATCATAGCAATTCATCAACCACTGATAGGACAACGAAAATCAACTCAGACATCATAGGATGGCAACACATCATTGGACAATAATATGAAGCATAAAGCACCATGTTCAAGTAGAGGGTACAGCGGGTTGCGGGAGAGTGCACCGCTATAGATAGAGGGGGGAAGGTGATGAAGATGTTGGTGAAGATGGCAGAGGTGTTGGTGTAGATCGCGGTGATGATGATGGCCCCCGGCGACACTCCGGTGCCACCGAAAGCGTGGGGGAGAGAGCCCCCCTCCTTCTTCTTCTTCCTTAACCTCCTCCCTAGATGGGAGAAGGGTTTCCCCTCTGGTCCATGGCCTCCATGGCACGGGAGGGGCGTGAGCTCCTCCGAGACTGGATCTGTCTCTCTGTCTCTCCCTGTTTCTGTGTTCCCAGATTCTTCCCTTTCACCGTTTCTTATATTCCCGCAGATCCGTAACTCCGATTGGGCTGAAATTTTGACACAATCTCTATTCGGAAATTAGCTTTCTTGCGGCGAAAGAAGGGCATCAACCGCCTTATGGGTGGCCCACGAGGGTCAGGGGCGCGCCTGGGGGGGCAGGCGCGCCCTCCTGCCTCGTGGCCACCTCGGGCACCGTCTCGCGTGGATTTTTATTCCCAAAAATTATATATATTCCAAAAAAACTCCGTCGGTTTTTATTCCGTCTGGACTCCTATTGATATGGATATTCTACGAAACAAAAAACATGCAACAAACAGGAACTGGCACTGGGCACTGGATCAATATGTTAGTCCCAAAAATAGTATAAAAAGTTGCCAAAAGTATAGGAAAGTTGTAGAATATTGGCATGGAACAATAAAAAATTATAGATACAATGGAGACATATCAGCCTCCTCCCCACCAAATATGCCATGCGGACCGCCCTGCTCTCCCGGCGGTGGCGCCCCCTCTGGCGCCGCGTCCCCCTCAACCTCACTGTCGGCAGCTCCCTCTACGATGGGGATTGCAAACGCATGGCCGCAGTCTCCAAGATCCTTTCATCACACCTTGGGCCAGCCAGATGCCTTGACATCCACATGTTCAGTACCAACTGCAAGGTCCAAGCCAAATTCGACGAGTGGTTCTTATCCCCCGCCCTAGATCAGCTTGAGGAGCTCAACTTTGAAGCTGGACGATGTCGCTCTCTGCCGCGGTCCGCGCTCCGCCTCACGCCAACACTATGCCGCGCCAGCTTCAGCTCCTGCTATCTTCCCTAGATTAATGTCGTGCCCGCCCTTCTTCTCCCTCAACTCAAAAAGCTCGACCTCTTCGATGTTGGGATCTCGAAGCAGGCTATGGAGCACCTGCTCCGCAGCTGTACTGCGCTCGAGTACCTTCGTCTTGAGCAGATCCACGAGTTCATTAGCCTCCACATCGCCTCAACGAATCTCCGATGGATTTTTGTGTCTTGCTGGCCCCGCAACAAGACATCAATTGGGAAGAGATCACTCCAGCTGTTCCACGTTATGGTCATTGAGAATGTGCCTTTCCTTGAGAGATTTCTTGTATCTGATCTAGAAGGTCCAACAAAAATCAGGGCCATCGACGCGCAGAAATTGACAGGGTGTACTCGTTTGCCATATTCTCCGAACTCTTTATTGGATCCATAATCGTTCAGGTACATCACTCATATTATTCTCCGTCTTCTTGAAATTCACATTTTTAAATTTCTTCTTGATGTATTTACAACCGTCTTCCAGAAAATGATTCCCACAAGCTTGACCCAGTCTATGCGCACAGTGAAGATCTTGGCAATAAAATCTATCGGCCCAATCTGGATCAAGCTGTAGGATTCCTTACATGCTTTTCGCGCACGGAGAAGCCACTCGTCGAGGTGAAACTTCTTTCCTATTAGTAAACGGTAATCACAACGTAGCTCAATTTTTTCATAATTTTTCCCAAATTACGATGACAAGTGTAGTGTTCAAAATTGCATCTACGCACTGCACCGAAAGAAATGTTTTTAGTATTTTTTTCTCACGTGATGACCTGCATCGTTTTTTTGTTGTACTACTATAGTAGCCTAGGCTAGTCATAGTGGAAATTAACTTAGACTAGTAACTCTATGGTTACCCTAAGAGCAAGTACTACCTCCGTCCTGGTTTACTCTTCCTATTTTGTAGTATCAAAATTTGACCATAGATTTAACTGACAAAATGTTAATGCATGTCACTAAAAATTATATCGTTGGATTCGTATTTGAACATAATTTCAAATGGTATAATTTTCGGTGACATGCATTGGCATTTTCTTACGTAAATCTATGGTCAAAATTTTACACTAAATACGAGGTAGTACAAAAGTGGGCTATAATGGCCCTCCACTATGTAGGCCAAAACACGTGCCAAATTCACTTGTGATGCATTTGGCTTCGATGCCCCTCCATTTCTCACCTGGTGCCCCAATCTAGATCACCTACTTTGCTCCGGTGCCAAATTAACTCACGCGATGAAAAAACACTTGCGTGGGAGAGAGAGAGGACCGAGGCAATAAAAAACACTTGTTTGGGAGAGTGAGAGGTTGGTGTAGTTGGTTTGATTGATTTTTTTATACATGTGGGTTTGTGTGCACAGTGATGCCAACTCTCTTACATCGCGAGAGCGGTGCCAAAATCTTTTGATTTGACATCGATGCATATTATGTGGCATACTTTTGAGAAATATGGCATCGGCCACATAGTGTAAGGCAACAAATGCCCAAGCTCTTCACGTGCTCCTAGGTAAATGAGAGGAAAGAGAAAGAGAGAGAGAGAGTGAAAAAATATCACTAGCCAGCCAACCCTATCGTATGAGTGAATGATATTGGTACCTCTTGATGACACGGCAATCTTATACAGACAGCTGCTCTAATATGTTCTCTTCTTTTGCAGATAAAAAAAGACCTGAAAGTGAAAAATGTGCTGCACTATAACAATCTCATCGAATGCCTTGATCTCCATCTTACAGAAATTGATTTGATCGACTACCGAGGCAGCACATATGAGATTAAATTGGCCAGGTTCTTTGTTTTGGAGGCAAGTGTGCTCAAGGTAATGAGGTTTGGCGTTCTCTGGCGCAACAATGAATGGCGTGCTGATCACCGCAAGCGTCTAAGCCTAAATGACAAAGTCTCTGCAGAAGCTGAATTTGTTTTCGAAACATCAAGTGGCCCGAGATTAGAAAATTTATTTTCCCATTAGTGACTTGTCAGGGCGGTGGATTTTAGTTTGTATGGTAATGTTGCATCCACCTAATGCAACGAAAGTTCTTACGTAAACTTCCTAGTAATTCCCTCTTTGTAGGTGCAGCATTACTCCAAACATTTGTAATATCAGTTTGAAACTTGTAACATTGTCGTGTACTATTCATGTGTTTTCAAAATCATGTGAATCAAAGAGGTCCTGAGTTGGTGATGATGTTGTGCCTGCCATCTTTCACCAATAGCTGTCGGATCTAGATCTAACGCATACAAACCAAACATCTCCAGTTTTGCAAAAAGATGCCTGCACTTGTTCCCTATTTACAAACAACTCCTTGTCTCTCACAATCAGTCTTATCTCCTCCCCACCACATCTAGAAAGCCATGGAAAAATCTGGCGCAATGGCCGCTGCCGGCGCCGTCCACCCCCAATCTTGGTGTTCCGTGCAAGGCACGGGCATCTACGCACGGGAAATTATGTCAAACATGGCTAGTTGTAAGCAGGCTAGTTCTACAGTCCATGATGATAGTGACTGCAGACTGTGAGGCTGCCTATGGTATGCTGAACACGGCGCCTATACTCAGGTGTCTTCTCCGGCGCAGGGTCTTGTCACTTCACTGTGAGGAGCAACACGTAATAATTTGACCAACGGGTAGTACAGTGCTACTAGTACATTGGTAGTACTACTACTAGTACTAGCACCACCGTCTAGATTTAGTAGTACTACCAGGTCAATCTGAATTTAGTATTTGACTAGCAATATCTAGTAATGCACGTCACAAAAAATGTACTACTCCCTCTATAAATAAATACATGGTGTATTGTTTTATTCCTATCGGCGAGAGAACGTAATGTCTTTTTGCTAATTAATAGGATTACATGCAATGAACTAACCACTGCATGTCATGTTTGGTAGTCTCAAGTCATTGAAAGCATGCACGGCCCACATCTCTCATTGGTTGATATGTCACGAAATAAGAAATGAGGAGGGAGTTAATGTACTGTGCCTAGGTGTTTTGGGATTACACAAAATTTTTGGTTACATGCATTAACATTTTATTAGTTAAATCAAAGGTCAAAACTTGGCGCAAAATGCAAAGGGGACCAATAAACCAGTAACATCAAAGTTCTATCATTTGGCCCCAACTAGAGGTCCGGTGAGATGACTATACTGCACCGGCACGGAGGGGGCGTAGCTTCATTGACTTAATGCACCTACCTTTGGTTGTATGACACGTGGGCCCAACAGGTAGCTGGCCCGCCTGTCATACAGCCAAAGGCAGGTGCAGTAGAGGGCCGAGGAGTAGATGGCCAACACGCACGTGAATTCAACGCTGATACGTCTCCAACGTATCTATAATATTTGATTGTTCCATGCTATTATATTATCTGTTTTGGATGTTAATGGGCTTATTTTTACACTTTTATATTATTTTTGGGACTAACCTACTAACCCAAGGACCAATGCAAATTGCTGTTTTTTTGCCTATTTCAGTGTTTCACCGAAGAAGAATATCAAACGAAATCCAAACGGAATAAAACCTTTGGGAGAGTTATTTTTGGAACAAACGTGATCCAGGGGACTTGGAGTGGACATCAAGAAACCAACAAGGAGGCCACGAGGCAGGGGCATGCCTACCCCCTGGGAGCACCCTCCACCCTCGTGGGTGAAAGCACAAGTGCTCCCTAGGTGGTTTTGATAATTGATGACAACATATCTCCTGTTGGACTAATACTTCTATCTAGCATGTTTCAGATAAGTTCAACAATGGAGTGGCATGGACTAAAGGTGGTGGGAACTCCTTCAAGATGCTAAGGACAAGGGATTGGCTCAAGCTCAAAAGCTCAAGACTCTTCATTTTATATTTTAGTGATCCAAGATCACATTGAGTCCATAGGAAAAGCCAATACTATCAAGAAGGGATGAGGTGTTGCTTAATGAGCCTCTTGCTTCATGTGCTTAATGATATGCTCCAAAATCCTCAACTACTTTCCCACTTCCACATATGACCTAAACCCTAAGCCAAACTCGGTCCTACCGATTCTTCCTATCTGGCGCCACCGAGTTTCACTTGTCATTAGCCACTGCCAAACCCTAGCAATTCGGTTCTACCGATAAGGATCTCGGTCCCACCGAGATGGGGTTGCAAACTCTCTGTTTCCCTTTCGTAACCTTTCGGTCCCACCGAAAGAGCGAATCAGCCCCACCGAGATTGCAATGTAAACTCAGTGTTTCCCCTTTGTAACTTTTCGGTCTCACCAAGTTCCACTCGGTCTCACCGAAAGAGCAAATCGGTCCCACTGAGTTTGCCTGACCAACTCTCTGGTTAGCTAATTACCAAATTCGGTCTCACCGAGTTTGTGTAATCGGTCTCACCGAGATTACGTTATGCCCAAACCCTAATCGAATCGGTCCTACCGAGTTGCATGTCAGTCCCACCGAAATTCCTAATGGTCACTAGGTTTACTATTTCGGTCAGACCGAGTTTTCTGATTCCGTCCCACCGAGATTGGAAAACTGTGTGTAACGGTTGGATTTTGTGTGGAGGCTATATATACCCCTCCACCTTCGTCTCATTCAGTGAGAGAGCCATCAGAACACACACATCATTCCAACTCATATGTTCTGAGAGAGAACCACCTACTCATGTGTTGAGACCAAGACATTCCATTCCTACCATATGAATCTTGATCTCTAGCCTTCCCAAGTTGCTTTCCACTCAAATCTTCTTTCCACCAAATCCAAATCCTATGAGAGAGAGTTGAGTGTTGGGGAGACTATCATTTGAAGCACAAGAGCAAGGAGTTCATTACCTACACACCATTTGTTACTTCTTGGAGAGTGGTGTCTCCTAGATTGGCTAGGTGTCACTTGGGAGCCTCCGACAAGATTGTGGAGTTGAACCAAGGAGTTTGTAAGGGCAAGGAGATCGCCTACTTCGTGAAGATCTACCGCTAGTGAGGCAAGTCCTTCGTGGGCGATGGCCATGGTGGGATAGACAAGGTTGCTTCTTCGTGGACCCTTTGTGGGTGGTTGCTTCTTCGTGGACCCTTCGTGGGTGGAGCCCTGTGTGGACTCGCGCAACCGTTGCCCTTGGGTGGAGCCCTGTGTGGACTCGCGCAACCGTTACCCTTCATGGGTTGAAGTCTCCATCAACGTGGATGTAGGATAGCACCACATATCCGAACCACGGGAAAAACATCCGTGTCTCCAATTGCGTTTGAATTCTCTAAACCCTTCCCTTTACATTTTTGCAAGTTGCATGCTTTACATTCCGCTGCTCATATACTCTTTGCATGCTTGCTTGATATGTATTGTGTGTGTTAAAATTGTGCCTAAACTCCACTTAAACCGAAAAAGATTAAAAATTGCAACTTTAGCACTAAGTGTCTAATCACCCCCCCTCTAGACACATCTACTTCTAGATCCTACAAGTGG
This sequence comes from Triticum urartu, assembly GCF_056163025.1. Classification (NCBI taxonomy): domain Eukaryota; kingdom Viridiplantae; phylum Streptophyta; class Magnoliopsida; order Poales; family Poaceae; genus Triticum; species Triticum urartu. Next base: position 458,617,499 of record NC_141876.1, on the reverse strand, counting down.
TATCAGAGCTTTGGTCTCCATTGCCTTGGTTTAATCACCATTGGAGGAAGATGGATGTGTCTACTCTAGGGAGTCTTAGACATAGAGTGCCTATTCTTGATGGAAAGTATTTTCATGAGTGGAAAAATGAGATGCTTGTAATCTTCAATCAATATCATTTGAACAAGTACATTGCTAGCCCTTATGCGCCCCATATTGATCCCTTGCATCCTACCCTAGATGAAGATATTGACATGATTCGCAATCTTAGAACTATTGAGCTCATCATTAGAGGATTGCCCAAAATTTTGATTGCTAGTTTGCCTACTCAAAATTGCGCCTATACTATATGGAAATTTCTTGAGGAACGGTTTCCCAATCATTCCTTGAAAACTTTGAATGAAATTCTCCATAAATCTATTGCCTTGAGTAAGATGAACTCTAGTGATCCTAGTTTTGGTAAATGCCTACTTGAACTTGCCAATCTTAAGCATGCTAAAGGAGATGTTGGAATTATTAATGATATCATATTCAAAGCTATAAGAATTCATAAAAGTAACCACTTTGATCATTTATCTAACGAATTGCCCTTTCTAGGAAATGATGAGTCACAAGATCATGATGAACATGAATATTATGATGATGATGATAGTGACTCCGATCTTGATGATGCAATGAGACATTTTGGTCTTATGGCAAATCTTCGGGGATATGAATCAGGAGGAAAGGAATGGGTTCTTGATAGTGGATGCACTGATCATATGACCGGAGATGAAGAGATGTTTCGTGAGCTTGCGGAAAACAACGGCCCTCGAAAATATGTCACCTTTGGTGATAATTCAAAGGGTAAAGTGGTTGGCCTTGGTAAGGTGGCCATCTCACATGATAGTTCCATTCAAAATGTCATGCTCGTTGAATCTCTTGGCTACAACTTACTTTCAGTATCTAGACTTGCTGATTTCGGTTTGAATGTCCTATTTACTGAGGTAGATTGCCAAGTATTTCGTCGAGACAATCATAAAATGGTCTTTACGGGTATGCGTAGAGGTGATCTTTACATTGTCGATTTCTCTAAAAAGGCACAACCTAAAACTTGCTTTGTTGCTAAATCCTCAAAAGGTTGGTTGTGGCATAGACGACTAGGTCACGTTGGCATGAGAAACCTTGACAAGCTTATTAAAGGAAATCATATCCTTGGAGTTAATGATGTCATATTTGATAAGGATAGACTTTGAAGTGCTTGTCAAGCAGGTAAACAGGTTGGAGGAAGACATCCCGTGAAGAACATCATGACCACAAGGAGGCCACTCGAGCTACTTCACATGGATCTTTTTGGTCCCAACGCTTACAAGAGTCTCGGTGGAAATTCTTTTGGTCCAGTTATAGTTGATGATTTTTCAAGATTTACGTGGGTGTTCTTTCTTAATGACAAGTCGCAGGTCCAGAAGATCTTCAGAAACTTCGCTAGGAAGGCCCAAAATCAGTTTGATGTGAAGATCAAGAAGGTTCGGAGTGACAACGGAACGGAGTTCAAGAACGCAAATGTGGACACCTTTCTTGACGAAGAAGGGATTTCACACGAGTTCTCGGCCACGTACACACCTCAACAAAATGGAGTTGTTGAGAGGAAGAACCGGACGCTCGTCAAAATGGCAAGAACAATGCTTGATGAATACAAGACGCCAAAGCACTTTTGGGCAGAAGCGGTTGAGACAGCTTGTCATGCAACAAATCGCTTATATCTTCACAAGCTACTCGGCAAGACGGCATACGAGCTTCTCACCGGTAACAAACCCCAAGTTGGATACTTTCGAGTATTCGGCTCAAAGTGCTACATTCTTGATAAGCATCGTCGTTCAAAGTTTGCTCCTAAATCTCATGAAGGTTTTCTACTTGGTTATGGCTCAAACTCTCACACTTACCGTGTCTACAACAATTTCACCCGAAAGGTTGAAGAGACGGTAGATGTGAAGTTTGATGAATCTAATGGCTCGCAAGTAGAGCAATTGCCAATTGATGTAGGAGACAAAGACCCTTCAGAAGCAATTCAAGACTTGTCCATTGGCAAAATTCGTCCAACGGAGGTGAAGGAGAGTACTTCATCCGTCCAAGTGGAAGATTCTACTTCACGACAAGGTGAACCAAGAATCGACACGGAAGCATCCACAAGTGGGACACACCAAGATGAAGATAACGAGGAAGTACGTCAAGATGAACATCAACAACCTCCTTCTCCACCACGACAAGAGAACGATGACGTCAACAATGAAGAAGGCTAAGAATAAGAACAAGATGAAGAAGATGTTCAACGAAGACCCAAGCAAAAGCTTTCACGAGTTCGAGCAAGAATTGCCAAAGATCATCCCGTTGAGCAAATCCTAAATGATATACAAACCGGGAGAATCACTCGCTCAAAAACTCGTTTAGCTAACTTTTGTGAAAACTATTCATTCATCTCTAGCATTGAACCAATGAAGGTTGAAGAAGCATTGGAAGATCCGGATTGGATAAATGCCATGCATGAAGAGCTACATAATTTTGAGAGAAACCAAGTTTGGACATTGGTTGAGAAGCCCGACAACAACCACAACATCATTGGTACCAAATGGGTGTTTCGCAACAAGCAAGATGAAGATGGACAAGTGGTTCGCAACAAAGCACGTCTCGTCGCCCAAGGGTACACACAAGTCGAAGGTATGGACTATGGTGAGACATATGCTCCCATTGCTAGACTTGAGTCCATTCGCGTCTTACTTGCATATGCTAATCACCATAATATCACCTTGTACCAAATGGACATTAAAAGTGCTTTTCTAAATGGAGAAATAGAGGAGGAAGTTTATGTCAAACAACCTCCCGGCTTTGTCAATCCTAAGAAACCAAATCATGTTTACAAACTTCACAAAGCTCTTTATGGTCTTAAACAAGCTCCTAGAGCATGGTATAAATGCTTGACCAAGTTCCTTACTACAAGTGGTTTTGAAATTGGTAAAATTTATTCTACTCTTTTTACTAAAAGGGTTAATGGAGAACTATTTGTATGCCAAATTTATGTTGATGACATCATATTTGGTTCAACTAACCCTCTCTTTAGTGAAAAGTTTGGAAAGCTAATGTCAGAGAAGTTTGAGATGTCTATGATGAGTGAACTCAAATTCTTTCTCGGGTTGCAAATCAAGCAAAGTAAGGAAGGTACATTTGTCTCTCAAACAAAGTACACCAAGGACTTATTCAAGAAGTTCAATATGCAAGAATGCAAAGGTATGTCTACACCCATGCCTACTAGTGGACATAATGATTTGACCAAAGATGGTGAACCTGTTGATCAAAAGGTTTATCGCTCTATGATTGGTTCATTGTTATACCTATGTGCCTCACGTCCCGATATTATGCTAAGTGTGTGCATGTGTGCACGATATCAAGCTGCTCCTAAAGATTGTCATCTTAAGGCTGTGAAAAGGATAGTGAGATATTTCATCCATACACCAAATTTTGGCATTTGGTATCCAAAGAGGTCTTCTTTTGATCTTGTTGGCTATTCCGACTCGGATTATGCCGGAGACAAGGTTGATAGAAAGTCCACTTCGGGTACTTGTCAATTTCTTGGTAGATCTCTTGTGTCTTGGTCTTCCAAGAAACAAAACTCGGTATCCTTATCCACCGCCGAAGCGGAATACATTGCCGCTGGTTCATGTTGTGCTCAGTTACTTTGGATGACCCAAACTCTTAAAGATTATGGGATTTATGTGAAACATGTTCCACTGCTTTGTGACAATGAAAGTGCTATCAAAATTGGTCATAATCCTGTACAACATTCTCGAACTAAGCATATTGAAGTTCGTCATCATTTCATTCGAGATCATATTGCTAAGGGTGACATCAATCTTAAGCATGTTCGCACCGACAAGCAATTAGCGGATATATTTACTAAACCACTTGATGAAAAAGCGTTTTGCAGGTTGAGAGGAGAATTGAACATCATTGATGCTTCGAACTTGGAGTAGAGACTCCATTGGATACATGCAAGACATGAGTTTATGACTAATCCATGATGAATCTCTTATGATAACTATCTTATGTCTTGGATATATTTGCACCTTGCATGTTGTCTAACCCATGTAGGTACTTGGTTGAATCTAATTCCATGAGATTGCGACTCACTCACATCTTGAGCAATCTCTACAAGACCAAGACTCTACACAATAGTGGTTGAAGACAAGGAAGCACAAAACCATTCAAACATATCCTTTGACAAATTCTATATTAAGCTTCATGATTGTCATTTTTGGATACACAAGTGCTCTTCCTTGCAAGAACTAACCCATGTAGGTAGATGAACTCAAACTCCAAGTGGTGCTCCCAACTCTTGATGAACCACATCAACCCTGAGCACTCACACAAGTTCAACCACATGAGCAAGAACCACATCACCACCCAAGGTATGTCATTCCATCTTAGAGAAGCTTTACTCCAAGACATGAGTCAAAGCAACTCAACAAGATGTGAATACATCAAGATGCTTAAACGAAAAATGGTAACCCCATTTTGAGCTTAAACGATGAGTATGACCTATGATCAAGTGTTCTCACTTGACTCCTAAGTCACTATACTCTAACATAGGTGACTATGTCACCGCCCAATTCTAGATGAAGTGCTCTTGTATTCTTTTCTGAGTTATTGCATTTGTTCCTTGCATATTTGTTTCCTTCTCTCTCAAACAACAAAAAAAACTTCATCTAGAAACCTACACTCTTTTCCTTTTTGTTTTTGTTCTGCATATTTCTGCATCAAATTCCTTGCAAATCCTTCAGCTAATTCATTGCAAATCTTTGTGAGATCTTCTTGACTAGTGAGCTGACGTGACAAGTGTTTTTCTCTGTGTAAACTCGGTTTCACCGACTTGCAAATTTTGGTCCAACCGAATCTTTTCGGTACCACCGAAATATGCCACTCGGTGCCACCGACTTTGCAATCAGAAAAACAGTTTGCCACTTGTTCTACATTTCTTCTGATCCAGCTCCACTCAATGAATCTTGTTCTCCACAAGCATCACAATTTTATCCTCTACTTTGTGCTGAATCTCAAGGACCAAACCTATTCGATGGATTCCAGGAAAAACCTTCTTGGAAATTGATGTCAAAGGGGGAGAGAGAGATCACATCAAAGCTTGTAGGAGAAAGAAATCACGTCAAGGGAGAGAAACAGTCTCAAGGACCAAACCTATAAGAGAGAAAGTATTAAGGGGGAGAGAGAGACCTCAAGGGGGAGAGAAAGTCTCAAGGATCCCAGATGTTGTTAAGGGGGAGAGAGAGATTTCCAGGGAGAGAAAATACTCAAGGATCCCAGATGCTTGATGTTCAAGAGGAGAGATGCCACATGTCTTTTTGGGGGAAAGATATGTTCATATGAACTCATTTGAATTAAGTTCTATTCATATCCGCTCTGATTTTCTGTTTCCTATCTTCTCCCAATATCCCATGTAAGATTCAGGGGGAGCAAGACACCTAAGGGAAAAGAAATCAGCCAAATTCATTGCATATCTTTATTCTTGGGGACATGTTGAATCCAATGTGGTACCTTGTACTCACTCTCTACATGTCATCCCAGTCTTGGTATTCTTGTGGTTTCTCTTGTTTGCTCTGGCTAGTGGACGCACCTGTGTTATCTAACCTTGTTTGTGCAGGTTCATTCCATCCTAAGCCAACTCGAGACCACAAGGTAAGTATATGCATCAAAATCATGAGTATGAGGAGTTCTTGCTTATGTACATACTGTTTGCAAGAAGGACTCATGAGCATGAAGGTATTTTCCTTGATAATCTTTTGCTCTGATGCATATGGCCAAGATACATGTAACACATTGCCTATTCTGTCATGATTATGCTCTCACATGCCTCTATATTTCATATTTACATGAGTGCATACATGTAGGGGGAGCCTATGCTTGCTACATGTTCTTCCAAAGCTTTACTTGCTGTTCTTTATATCTTTATCTAAAGCTTTGATGTATGTTGCCATCAATTACCAAAAAGGGGGAGATTGAAAGCACAAGTGCTCCCTAGGTGGTTTTGATAATTGATGACAACATATCTCCTGTTGGACTAATACTTCCATCTAGCATGTTTCAGATAAGTTCAACAATGGAGTGGCATGGACTAAAGGTGGTGGGAACTCCTTCAAGATGCTAAGGACAAGGGATTGGCTCAAGCTCAAAAGCTCAAGACTCTTCATTTTATATTTTAGTGATCCAAGATCACATTGAGTCCATAGGAAAAGCCAATACTATCAAGAAGGGATGAGGTGTTGCTTAATGAGCCTCTTGCTTCATGTGCTTAATGATATGCTCCAAAATCCTCAACTACTTTCCCACTTCCACATATGACCTAAACCCTAAGCCAAACTCGGTCCTACCGATTCTTCCTATCCGGTGCCACCGAGTTTCACTTGTCATTAGCCACTGCCAAACCCTAGCAATTCGGTTCTACCGATAAGGATCTCGGTCCCACCGAGATGGGGTTGCAAACTCTCTGTTTCCCTTTCGTAACCTTTCGGTCCCACCGAAAGAGCGAATCGGCCCCACCGATATTGCAATGTAAACTCAGTGTTTCCCCTTTGTAACTTTTCGGTCTCACCGAGTTCCACTCGGTCTCACCGAAAGAGCAAATCGGTCCCACTGAGTTTGCCTGACCAACTCTCTGGTTAGCTAATTACCAAATTCGGTCTCACCGAGTTTGTGTAATCGGTCTCACCGACATTACGTTATGCCCAAACCCTAATAGAATCGGTCCTACCGAGTTGCATGTCAGTCCCACCGAAATTCCTAACGGTCACTAGGTTTACTATTTTGGTCAGACCGGGTTTTCTGATTCGGTCCCACCGAGATTGGAAAACTGTGTGTAACGGTTGGATTTTGTGTGGAGGCTATATATACCCCTCCACCTTCGTCTCATTCAGTGAGAGAGCCATCAGAACACACACATCATTCCAACTCATATGTTCTGAGAGAGAACCACCTACTCATGTGTTGAGACCAAGACATTCCATTCCTACCATATGAATCTTGATCTCTAGCCTTCCCAAGTTTCTTTCCACTCAAATCTTCTTTCCACCAAATCCAAATCCTATGAGAGAGAGTTGAGTGTTGGGGAGACTATCATTTGAAGCACAAGAGCAAGGAGTTCATTACCTACACACCATTTGTTACTTCTTGGAGAGTGGTGTCTCCTAGATTGGCTAGGTGTCACTTGGGAGCCTCCGACAAGATTGTGGAGTTGAACCAAGGAGTTTGTAAGGGCAAGGAGATCGCCTACTTCGTGAAGATCTACCGCTAGTGAGGCAAGTCCTTCGTGGGCGATGGCCATGGTGGGATAGACAAGGTTGCTTCTTCGTGGACCCTTTGTGGGTGGTTGCTTCTTCGTGGACCCTTCGTGGGTGGAGCCCTGTGTGGACTTGCGCAACCGTTGCCCTTGGGTGGAGCCTTGTGTGGACTCGCGCAACCGTTACCCTTCGTGGGTTGAAGTCTCCATCAACATGGATGTAGGATAGCACCACATATCCGAACCACGGGAAAAACATCTGTGTCTCCAATTGCGTTTGAATTCTCTAAACCCTTCCCTTTACATTCTTGCAAGTTGCATGCTTTACATTCCGCTTCTCATATACTCTTTGCATGATTGCTTGATATGTATTGTGTGTGTTAAAATTGTGCCTAAACTCCACTTAAACCGAAAAAGATTAAAAATTGCAACTTTAGCACTAAGTGTCTAATCACCCCCCCCCCTCTAGACACATCTACTTCTAGATCCTACAGTGGGCCCTTCATGGCTCCACCGACCTACTTCTTCCTCCTATATATATATCCATATACCTCGAAAACATCTAGGAGCACCATGAAACCCTATTTCCATCACCTCAACCTTCTGTACCCAAGAGATCCCATCTTGGGGCCTTTTCCGGAGCTCCGCCGAAGGGGGAATCGATCATAGAGGGCTTCTACATCAACACCATAGCCTCTCCGATGATGTGTGAGTAGTTTACCTCACCTTCGGGTCCATAGTTATTAGCTAGATGGCTTCTTCTCTCTCTTTGGATCTCAATACAATGTTCTCCTCGATCTTCTTGGAGATCTATTCGATGTAACTCTTTTTGCGGTGTGTTTGTCAAGAACCGATGAATTGTGGGTTTATGATCAAGTTTATCTATGAATAATATTTGATTCTTCGCTGAAATCTTTTATGTATGATTGGTTATCTTTGCAAGTCTCTTGAGTTTGGTTTGGCCTACTTGTAACACCCATGATGCGTCTATATCTCCCACGTGTCAAGGCACGACTTCGAGGCATAACCGCATGGTGGTTTAGTTGCAAGTGGGGTAATCTTCACACAATACCATGTACTAAATGAGAAAGGGATAAAGAGTTGGCTTACAATCGACACTTCACACAAATAACAAGTTAAACATACATCACCCAGAGTACAATCAAAGGTCCGACTACGAAACCAAAATAAAGGAAGACAACCCCAAATGCTAGATCCTCGATCGTCCCAACTGGGCTCCACTACTGATCAACCGGAGAAGACACATACAACAATCAAGATCTTCATCGAACTCCCACTTCAGCTCGGTTGCGTCACCTGCACTGGTAGCATCGGCACCTGCAACTGTTGGAAGTATCTATGAGTCACGAGGACTCAGTAATCTCACGCCCGCGAGATCAAGACTATTTAAGCTTATGGGTAGGATAAGGTAGTGAGGTGGAGCTACAACAAGCGCTAAGCAATATATGGTGGATAACATACGCAAATAAGAGCGAGAAGAGAAGCAACGCAACGGTCTTGAAGCTAGAATTGATCAAGAAGTGATCCTGAAACTACTTACGTTCAAGCATAACACAAGACCGTGTTCACTTCCCGGACTCCGCCGAAAAGAGACCATCACGGCTACACACGTGGTTGATGCATTTTAATTAAGTCAAGTGTCAAGTTCTCTACAACAGGATATTAACAAATTCCCATCTGCCACATAACCGCGGGCATGGCTTTCGAAAGTTTAAACCCTGCAGGGGTGTCCCAACTTAGACCATCACAAGCTCTCATGGTCAACGAAGGATATTCCTTCTCCCGGAAAGTCTCGATCAGTCTCGGAATCCCGGTTGCAAGACATTTCGACAATGGTAAAACAAGACAAGCAAAGCCGCCCGATGTGCCGACAAATCCTGATAGGAGTCGCACGTATCTCGTTCTCAGGGCACACCGGATGGGCCAGACGTCGGGTTGGCATAAACCCTGGTCGCCCAGGGGGCGCCGGACATCGCTGCTACCTCTTGGGCACTACGTTGGTCTTCCCTTGAAGGGGAAAGGGTGGTGCAGTAAAGCAGCGTAAGTATTTCCCTCAGTTTTTGAGAATCAAGGTATCAATCCAGTAGGAGACCACGCACGAGTCACCTTGTACCTACACAAACAAATAAGAACCTCGCAACCAACGTGATAAAGGGGTTGTCAATCCCTTCACGGCCACTTGCAAGAGTGAGATCTGATAGAGATGATAATAATAAGATAAGTATTTTTGGTATTTTTATGATATAGATTGAAAGTAAAGATTGCAAAATAAAATAGATTGGAAACTTGTATGATGGAAAATAGACCTGGGAGCCATACGTTTCACTAGTGGCTTCTCTCAAGATAGCATAAGTATTACGGTGGGTGAACAAATTACTGTCGAGCAATTGATAGAAAAGCGAATAATTATGAGAATATCTAGGCATGATCATGTATATAGGCATCACGTCCGAGACAACTAGACCGAAACGATTCTGCATCTACCACTATTACTCCACACATCGACCGCTATCCAGCATGCATCTAGAGTATTAAGTTCATAAGAACAGAGTAACGCCTTAAGTAAGATGACATGATGTAGAGGGATAAACTCATGCAATATGATATAAACCCCATCTTTTTATCCTCGATGGCAACAATACAATACGTGTCGTTTCCCTTTCTGTCACTGGGATCGAGCACCGCAATATTGAACCCAAAGCTAAGCACTTCTCCCATTGCAAGAAAGATCAATCTAGTAGGCAAAACCAAACTGATAATTCGAAGAGACTTGCAAAGATAAACCAATAATACATAAAAGAATTTAGAGAAGATTCAAATATTGTTCATAGATAATCTGGATCATAAACCCACAATTCATCGGATCTCGACAAACACACCGTAGAAATAAGAGTCACATCGAATAGATCTCCAAGAGAATCGAGGAGAACTTTGTATTGAGATCAAAAGAGAGAGAATAAGCCATCTAGCTAATTACTATGGACCCGAGGGTCCGAGGTAAACTACTCACACATCACCGGAGAGGCCATGGAGTTGATGTAGAGGCCCTCCGTGATCGATGCCCCCTTCAGCGGAGCTTCGAAAAAGGCCCCAAGATGGGATCTCTTGGGTACAGAAGGTTGCGGCGGTGGAAATAGGGTTTCGTGGTGCTCCTGGATGTTTTCGGGGTATGTCAATATATATAGGAGGAAGAAGTAGGTCGATGGAGCAACGAGGGGCCCACGAGGGGGAGGGCGCGCCCAGGGGGTAGGCGCGCCCCCTGCCTCGTGGGCGCCTCTTGATTGCTTGATGTCCACTCCAAGTCCTCTAGATCACGTTTGTTCCAAAAATCATGTTCCCGAAGGTTTCATTCCGTTTGGACTCTGTTTGATATTCCTTTTCTACGTAACACTGAAATAGGCAAAAAAACAACAATTTGGGTTGGGCTTTCAATTAATAGGTTAGTCCCAAAAATAATATAAAAGTGTAAAGAAAGCCCATTAACATCCAAAACAGATAATATAAATAGCATGGAACAATCAAAAATTATAGATACGTTGGAGACGTATCAAGCATCCCCAAGCTTAATTCTTGCTCGTCCTCGAGTAGGTAAATGATAAAAACAGAATTTTTGATGTGGAATGCTTCCTAACATATTTCTCAATGTAATTTTTTTCTTTATTGTGACATGAATGTTCAGATCCGAAAGATTCAAGAGAAAAGTTTAATATTGACATAAAAATAATAATACTTCAAGCATACTAACTAAGCAATCATGTCTTCTCAAAATAACATGGCCAAAGAAAGTTCATCCCTACAAAATCATATAGTTTGGTCATGCTCCATTTTCGTCAAACAAGAATGCTCTCATCATGCACAACCCCGATGAAAAGCAAAGCAATTGTTTCATACTTTAGTAATCTCAAACTTTTTTCAACCTTCACGCAATACATGAGCGTGAGCCATGGATATAGCAGTGTGGGTGGAATAGAATATAATGAAGGGGGTTATATGGATAAGACAAAAAAGGAGAAAGTCTCGCATCGACGCGGCTAATCAATGGGCTATGGAGATGCCCATCAATTGATGTCAGTGCAAGGAGTAGGGATTGCCATGCAACGAATGCACTAGAGCTATAAATGTATGAAAGCTCACCAAAAAGAAACTAACTGGGTGTGCATCCAACTTGCTTGCTCACGAAGACCCAAGGCACTTTAGGAGGACCATTGTTGGAATATACAAGCCAAGTTCAATAATGAAAAATTCCCACTAGTATATGAAAATGACAAAACAAGAGACTCTCTATCATAAAGATCATGGTGCTACTTTAAAGCACAAGTGTGGGAAAAGGATGGTAGCATTGCCCCTTTTTCTTTTCTTTTTTTCTTTTTTGGGCCTTTTTTGGCCTTTCTTTTTTTTCTTTTTTTGGGACAATGCTCTATTAATGATGATCATCACACTTCTATTTATTTACAAATCAATGATTACAACTCGATACTAGAACAATATATGACTCTATATGAATGCCTCCGGCGGTGTACCGGGATGTGCAATGACTCATGAGTGACATGTATGAAAGAATTATGAACGGTGGCTTTGCCACAAATACGATGTTAACTACATGATCATGCAAGGCAATATGACAATGATGATCCGTGTCATAATAAACGGAACAGTGGAAAGTTGCATGGCAATATATCTCGGAATGGCTATGGAAATGCCATAGTAGGTAGGTATGGTGGCTGTTTTGAGGAAGATATAAGGAGGTTTATGTGTGAAAGAGCGTATCATATCGCGGGGTTTGGATGCACCGGCGAAGTTTGCACCAACTCTCAATGTGAGAAAGGGCAATGCACGGTACCGAAGAGGCTAGCAATGATGGAAGGGTGAGAGTGCGTATAATCCATGGACTCAACATTAGTCATAAAGAACTCACATACTTATTGCAAAAATCTACAAGTCATCAAAAACCAAGTATTACGTGCATGCTCCTAGGGGGATAGATTGGTAGGAAAAGACCATCGCTTGTCCCCGACCGCCACTCATAAGGAAGACAATCAAATAACACCTCATGTTTCAAATTTGTTACACAATGTTTACCATACGTGCATGCTATGGGACTTGCAAACTTCAACACAAGTATTTCTCAAATTCACAACTACTCAACTAGCACAACTTTGATATCACTATCTCCATATCTCAAAACAATCAAGTATCAAACTTTTCTTAGTATTCAATGCACTTATATGAAAGCTTCTTATTATGCCTAAAAGCAAATTGCCATGTTGTTCTAAAGGACTCTCAAAATAATATAAGTGAAGCATGAGAGATCAATTATTTCTATAAAATGAAACCCCCGCCGTGCTCTAAAAGATATAAGTGAAGCACTAGAGCAAAAACTATATAGCTCAAAAGATATAAGTGAAGAACATAGAGTATTCTAATAAATTCCAATTCATGTTTGTCTCTCTCAAAAGGTGTGTATAGCAAGGATGATTGTGTTAAACTAAAAAGCAAAGACTCAAATCATACAAGACGCTCCAAGTAAAACACATATCATGTGGCGAATAAAAATATAGCTCCAAGTAAAGTTACCGATAGACGAAGACGAAAGAGGGGATGCCTTCCGGGGCATCCCCAAGATTAGGCTTTTTGGTGTCCTTGTATTTTACCTTGGGGTGCCTTGGTCATCCCCCAGCTTATACTCTTGCCACTCCTCGTTCCTTAATCCATCAAATCCTTACCCAAAACTTGAAAACTTCACAACACAAAACTTAAAAGAAAATCTTCGTGAGCTTCGTTAGTAAAAGAAAACAAACCACCACTTCAAGGTACTGTAATGAACTCATTCTTTATTTATATTAGTGTTAAACATACTGTATTAAAACTTCTCTATAGTTTATAAACTCTATTACTAGCCATAGATTCATCAAAATAAGCAAACAACACACGAAAAACAGAATCTGTCAAAAACAGAACAGTCTGTAGTAATCTGTAGGTTTCGAATACTTATGGAACCCCAAAAATTCTAAGATAAATTTCTGGACGTGAGTAATTTATCTATTAATTATCTTCAAAAATAATTAACTAAATAGCAGTCTCCAGTAAAAAAATGGCAGCAATTTTCGCGAGCGCTAAAGTTTCTGTTTTTGACAGTAGGATCAAAAAGACTTTCCCCAAGTCTTCCCAACGGTTCTACTTGGCACAAACACTAATTAAACACAGAAAAACACAACCAAAATAGAGGCTAGATAAATTATTTATTACTAAACAGGAGCAAAAATCAAGGAATAAAAATAATATTGGGTTGCCTCCCAACAAGCGCTATCGTTTAACGCCCCTAGCTAGGCATAAAAGCAAGGATAGATCTAGGTATTGTCATCTTTGGTATGCAATCCATAAGTGGCTCTCATAATAGATTCATAAGGTAATTTAATTTTATTTCTAGGAAAGTGTTCCATGCCCTTCCTTAACGGAAATTGGAATCTAATATTCCCTTCCTTCATATCAATAATTGCACCAATCGCTCTAAGGAAAGGTCTACCAAGAATAATAGGACATAAAGGATTGCAATCTATATCAATGTAACGCCCGGACACACCTGCCAGTGGTCGTTACTCCTGGAGGGATCTAGACTGGCCCCACAGATCAATACTAGTCTTTTTTGTGCACTTTGTCCTCACTCGTGCACACCCAGGAGCAACTTCCCGGTCGGTCACCCATTCTGACACTACTCCAAGCTGAGCACGCTTAACTTTGGAGTTCTGTCCGAATAGGCTCCCGGAAAAGAAGGAATTTCTTATTGATATGAGCAGTTTATCATCCCTAATAAGCCAGGCCATCACATACACCCCCACTCAGAGGAACCGACGTCCTCGTCGGGCCACAGGAACGTTCCCTCTTGGCACATACGTCTGTGCATCCAGTCCGGTACATGTACCATGCCGTGTGCCACAACGGGTCACAAACGTCATAAACAACATGACCGCACACCTGTCCGCAAACATCCATGTAACTGCGAGGGTCGGCTCTGATACCAACTTGTAACGCCCCGGACACACCCGCTGGTGGTCGTTACTCCTGGCGGGATCTAGACTGGCCCCACAGATCAATACTGGTCTTTTCTGCGCACTTTGTCCTCACTCGTGCGCACCTGGGAGCAACTTCCCAGTCGGGCACCCATCCTGACACTACTCCAAGCTGAGCATGCTTAACTTTGGAGTTCTGTCCGAGTGGGCTCCCGGAAAATAAGGAATTCCTTATTGATATGAGTAGTCTATCATCCCTAATAAGTCAGGCCATCACAATCAAGAACAATGAAATCTACGGGCACATAATTCCTATTTGCAAAAATAAGAACATCATTAATTCTTCCCATAGGTTTCTTAATTGTGGAATCCGCAAGGTGCAAGTTTAAAGAGCAATCATCAAATTCACGGAAACCTAGCAAATCACACAAAGTTTTTGGGATCGTGGAAACACTAGCACCCAAATCACACAAAGCATGGCATTCATCATAAAGTTTTCTAGGGATAGAAACTTCCAACTCAAGTTTTTCTTCATAAGATTGCAACAAAGCATCAACGATATGTTTAGTAAAAGCTTTATTTTGACTATAAGCATGAGGAGAATTTAGCACGGATTGCAACAAGGAAATACAATCTATCAAAGAGCAATTATCATAATTAAATTCCTTGAAATCCAACATAGTGGGTTCATTGATATCTAAAGTTTTGACCTCTTCAATCCCACTTTTACCAATTTTTGCATCAAGATCTTAAGACTCTGAATTTTTCGGACGCCTTCTAACTAAAGTTGACTCATCTCCAGTCCCATCATTATCAAGATTCATATTGCAAAACAAAGATTTAATAGGGGAGACATAAATCACTTTTAGATCTTCATCCTTATTATCATGAAAACTAGAAGAACACGCTTTCACAAAGCAATCTTTCTTAGCACGCATCCTAGCAGTTCTTTCTTTGCACTCATCAATGGAAATTCTCATGGATTTGAGAGACTCATTGATATCATGCTTAGGTGGAATATATCTAATTTTCAAAGAATCAACATCAAGAGAAATTCTATCCACGTTCCTAGCCAACTCATCAATCTTAAGCAATTTTTCTTCAATCAAAGCATTGAAACTCTTTTGCGAAGTAATAAATTCTTTAATACTAGATTAAAAATCAGAGGGAATCTTATTATAATTTCCATAAGAATTGTTGTAGGAATTACCATAATTATTTGAGGAATTACTAGGAAACGGCCTAGAATTAAAATTACCTCTATACGCGTTATTACCAAAATTGTTCCTACCAACAAAATTCACATCCATAGATTCATTATTATTCTCAATCAAAGTAGACAAAGGCATATCATTAGGATCAGTAGGAGCACTCTTATTAGCAAACAATTTCATAAGTTCATCCATCTTTCCACTCAAAACATTAATCTCTTCAATTGCATGCACCTTTTTACTAGTAGATCTTTCAGTGTGCCATTGAGAATAATTAACCATAATATTATCTGGGAGTTTGGTAGCTTATCCTAAAGTGATTTCCATAAAAGTGCCTCCCGTGGCCGAATATAAAAGATTTCTAGAAGCAAAATTCAATCTGGCATAAAATTTTTGTATAATCATCCATAAATTCAAACCATGTGTAGGGCAATCACGTATCATTAATTTCATCCTCTCCCAAGATTGTGCAACATGTATGATCAAGTTGCTTAAAATTCATAATATTGTTTCTAAGAGAGATGATCTTAGCGGGAGGAAAATACTTAGAGATAAAAGCATCTTTGCACTTATTCCATGAATCAATACAATTTTTAGGCAAAGACGAAAACCAAGCTTTAGCACGATCTCTAAGCGAAAACAGAAATAGCTTAAGTTTAACAATATAATTATCCACATCTTTCTTATTTTGCATATCACACAAATCACCAAAGTTGTTTAGATGGGTAGCGGCATCTTCACTAGGAAGGCCATAAAACGGATCTTTCATGACAAGATTCAGCAAAGCAGTATTAATTTCATAAGATTCAGCATCGGTAAGAGGAGCAATCGAAGTGCTAATAAAATCATTATTGTTGGTATTGGAAAATTCACACAATTTAGTATTATCTTGAGCCATCATGACAAGCAAGCAATCCTACACACAAGCAAACAAGAAATAGGTAAAAGAGGCAAACAAAAAAGAGGCGAACGGAAAAGAGTGGGCGAATAAAACGGCAAGGGTGAAGTGGGGGAGAGGAAAACGAGAGGCAAATGGAAAATAATGTAATGCGAAGGATAAGAATTATGATGGGTACTTGGTATGTCTTGACTTGGCGTAGACATCCCCAGCAACGGCGCCAGAAATCCTTCTTGCTACCTATTGAGCACTGCGTTGGTTTTCCCTTGAAGAGGAAAGGGTGGTGCAGTAAAGCAGCGTAAGTATTTCCCTCAGTTTTTGAGAACCAAGGTATCAATCCAGTAGGAGACCACGCGTGAGTCACCACGTACCTACACAAACAAATAAGAACCTCGCAACCAACGCGATAAAGGGGTTGTCAATCCCTTCACGGCCACTTGCAAGAGTGAGATCTGATAGAGATGATAATAATAAGATAAGTATTTTTGGTATTTTTATGATATAGATTGAAAGTAAAGATTGCAAAATAAAATAGATTGGAAACTTGTATGATGGAAAATAGACCCGGGGCCATAGATTTCACTAGTGGCTTCTCTCAAGATAGCATAAGTATTACGATGGTGAACAAATTACTGTCGAGCAATTGATAGAAAAGCGAATAATTATGAGAATATCTAGGCATGATCATGTATATAGGCATCACGTCTGAGACAACTAGACCGAAACGATTCTGCATCTACCACTATTACTCCACACGTCGACCGCTATCCAGCATGCATCTAGAGTATTAAGTTCATAAGAACGGAGTAACGCCTTAAGCAAGATGACATGATGTAGAGGGATAAACTCATGAAATATGATATAAACCCCATCTTTTTATCCTCGATGGCAACAATACAATACGTGTCGTTTTCCTTTCTGTCACTGGGATCGAGCACCGCAAGATTGAACCCAAAGCTAAGAACTTCTTCCATTGCAAGAAAGATCAATCTAGTAGGCCAAACCAAACTGATAATTCCAAGAGGCTCACAAAGATAAACCAATCATACATAAAAGAATTCAGAGAAGATTCAAATATTGTTCATAGATAATCTGGATCATAAACCCACAATTCATCGGATCTCGACAAACACACCGCAAAAATAAGAGTTAAATCGAATAGATCTCCAAGAGAATCGAGGAGAACTTTGTATTGAGATCCGAAGAGAGAGAAGAAGCCATCTAGCTGATAACTATGGACCCGAAGGTCTGAGGTAAACTACTCACACATCACCGGAGAGGCCATGGAGTTGATGTAGAGGCCCTCCGTGATCAATGCCCCCTCCGGTGGAGCTCCGGAAAAGGCCCCAAGATGGGATATCTTGGGTACAGAAGGTTGCGGTGGTGGAAATAGGGTCTCGTGATGCTTCTGGATGTTTTCGGGGTATGTCAATATATATAGGAGGAAGAAGTAGGTCGATGGAGCAACGAGGGGCCCACGAGGGGGGAGGGCGCGCCCCTTGCCTCGTGGCCGCCTCGTTGATTTCTTGACGTCCACTCCAAGTCCTCTGGATCACGTTTGTTCCAAAAATCACATTCCCGAAGGTTTCATTTCGTTTGGACTCTGTTTGATATTCCTTTTCTACGAAACACAGAAATAGGCAAAAAACAACAATTTGGGTTGGGCCTCTAGTTAATAGGTTAGTCCCAAAAATAATATAAAAGTGTAAAATAAAGACCATTAACATCCAAAACAGATAATATAATAGCATGGAATAATCAAAAATTATAGATACGTTGGAGATGTATCAATCGCCCAGGTTGGAGCAACACTGAGAGGAGCACTGGCCCGGGGGTTTAAAATAAAGATGACCCTTGAGTCTGCAGAACCCAAGGGAGAAGGCTTAGTTAGGCAAATGTAAAAACCAAGGTTGGGCCTTGCTGGAGGAGTTTTATTCAAAGCAAACTGTCAAGAGGTTCCCATAACACCCAACCGCGTAAGGAACGCAAAATCAAGGAACATAACACCAGTATGACGGAAACTAGGGCGGCAAGAGTGGAACGAAACACCAGGAATAAGGCCGGGCCTTCCACCCTTTACCAATTATATAGATGCATTAATTAAATAAGAGATATTGTGATATCCCAACATATCCACGTTCAATATGGAACAAACTTCAGCTTCACCTACAACTAACAATGCTATAAGAGGGGCTGAGCAAAAGCGGTAACATAGCCAAACAATGGTTTGCTAGGAAGGTGCGTTAGAGGTTTGACATGGCAATATGGGAGGCATGATATAACAAGTGGTAGGTAGCGCGACATAGAGATAGAACGAACAACTAGCAAGCAAAGATAGACGTGATTTCGAGGGTATGGTCATCTTGCCTGAGATCCCGCAAGGAAGAAGAACGAGTCCATGAAGAAGACAAACGGACGTAGTCGAACGGATCCTCATAAACGTGACGTTACCGGAACTAACAAGAAGAAGCGACACCGGAAAGAAGAAAACAACATGGTATACAAGCATCACATAAACATGGCATGATGCACAATCAAGTATGATGCATGTCCGGTTTAAAGAGGCATGGCATGGCAAAGTGCAACAGACATTACTACAAATTAAGTGGAGCTCAATATGGAACCCCGTTGCATATTGACGAAACACCACATCAATTATTTAGTTCTCTCTCGTTTATGTACCCAACAATATTAAATGTTATTAAACATGGAAACGGGTGAAGCACAACAAAACTACCTATCTAGGCAAGTTTAAATAAGGCCAGAAACAACAAACAACAATTCTGATAAATCCCCATATGCATTTAGCAATTTAATGCAACAACAATTTTAAACATTTTAAATGCTATTATCATGATGCGGATGACATGAACAAGTTATATGAAAATTTATGAAAATGTTGACATGAGCATGTTATGGAGCATTGTTGCCATGGCGGAAGGAAAAGGAGGCCACGTCAAAGAATCCGAAAATGATGCCACCAACATATCGGTTCCGGTAGCTCATGGAGATAGCGGTGCAAAAGGAAGTGTGGCGGGAGCGTGCAAAAGATGGTGGGTTGATCCCGGTTACCGGGTTCCCACGAGTCGATGGCATGGAAGCGAGAGACACTCCAGACACGGTGCAGACAAAGGGTGCATCTCATACAACACATCACAAGCATTCGTCCACGGCCATCGTTCCGGCGGTTATACCTTCCAAGGATGCATTCTCGGAGTGGTTCAGGTTTGTAGAGTAAGTAGTCATACACGCAGGTCAAAGAGGAAGTAGTCGTTCATGTCCATAGATGTTCAGGGTCACGACACGGAACTTGACATCCACGAGGTCTTCGCGGGTCGACGGTAGTGGTACACATTCGTTATCGGAGAGGTACTTAACGAATCCAACGTCTTCGGGGCGACGGTAGTTGTTCACGGTTCGTAAACGGACTTGACGGGTCCGAGGGCTCCGACCATCGTGGTACTTGGTGCAACACCGTGTAGTCGTACATTTGAAGAGGAACTTGGCCATTCGAAGGTGTACTTGGTGAACAATGGTCGTCGTGGCACTTGGGGTCTTCGGACTTGCCAGTCTCGACGAAACGAAGGGGTACTTGGTACAATCTGCGTAGTCATGCACTTGTCGTCGAGGGACTTGGCAAAAATCCGGGTCTCGGGTTCTGTAGCCATCCACAAGGTCCAACATAGGGTCTTGGCAAACCCAGGGTGCATCTTGCCGTAGTTGTACAGTGCGGTGGCCTTGGTTCCATGGCAACAAGAGGTCGACGGCGAGGTGGATGTGCTACGGTGCCCCGCGGAGGCAGCGAGGCCAGGGAGGCGGAGCAGCGAAGCCGAGCTCGCGAGCAGAGGGGGAAGTCGCGGCGCTGGTGCAAGGGACCTAGTGAGCTGGTCAACACGGAACGGGCGAGGATGCAGGGGCGACGGGAGCCAGCGGGGATGCGGGGTCACGATGGTTGTTGGAAATATGCCCTAGAGGCAATAATAAAATGGTTATTATTATATTCCCTTATTCATGGTAATTGTCTATTGTTCATGCTATAATTGTGTTATCCGGAAATCGTAATACATGTGTGAATACATAGACCACAACATGTCCTTAGTGAGCCTATAGTTGACTAGCTCGTTAATCAATAGATGGTTACGGTTTCCTCACCATGGACATTGCATGTCATTTATAACGGGATCACATCAGTAGGAGAATGATGTGATGGACAAGACCCAATCCTAAGCATAGCACAAGATCGTGTAGTTCGTCTGCTAAAGCTTTTCTGATGTCAAGTATCATTTCCTTAGACCATGAGATTTTGCAACTCCCGGATGCCGTAGGAATACTTTGGGTGTGCCAAACGCCACAACATAACTGGGTGGCTATAAAGGCACACTACGAGTATCTCCGAAAGTGTCTGTTGAGTTGGCACGAATCGAGACAGGGATTTGTCACTCTGTGTGACAGAGAGGTATCTCTGGGCCCACTCTGCAAGACATCATCATAATGAGCTCAATGTGATCAAGGAGTTGATCACGAGATGATGTGTTATGGAGCGAGTAAAGAGACTTGCTCGTAACGAGATTGAACAAGGTATAGGGATACCGACGATTGAATCCCGGGCAAGTATCATACCGGTAGACAAAGGGAATTGTATACGGGATTGATTGAATCCCCGACATCGTGGTTCATCCGATGAGATCATCGTGGAACATGTGGGAACCAACATGGGTATCTAGATCCCGCTGTTGGTTATTGGCTGGAGAGATGTCTCAGTCATGTTTGCATGATTCCCGAACCCGTAGGGTCTACACACTTAAGGTTCGGTGACGCTAGAGTTGTTATGGGAAATAGTATGCAGTTACAGAATGTTGTTCGGAGTCTCGGATGAGATCCCGGATGTCACGAGGAGTTCCGGAATGGTCCAGAGGTAAAGATTTATATATGGGAAGTCCTTATTTGGTCACCGGAAGTGTTCGGGGGTTTATCGGTATTGTATCGTGACCACCGAAGGGGTTCGGGGGTCCATCGGGAGGGTCCACCTGCCCCGGAGGGCACTATGGGCTGAATATGGAGGGGAACCAGCCCCTAAGTGGGCTGGGCACCAAACCCCGCTAGGGCCCATGCGCCTAGGGTTTAAGGGAAACCCTAAAGGGGGCACCCCCTTGGCTTGGGGGGGCAAGCCACCCTCCTTGGCCACCGCCCCCCTCTAGATCCATCTGGAGGGGGCCGGCCCCCTCTCCCTTGCCCCTATAAATAGAGGGGAGGTGGGAGGGCTGCCGCACCCTTCCCCTGGCGCAGCCCTCTCCCTCCCCAACACCTCCTCCTACGTAGTTGAGCTTGGAGAAGCCCTGCCGGAGAACTGCAAGCTCCACCACCACGCCGTCGTGCTGCCAGAGTTCTTCCACAACTTCTCCTCTCCCCTTGCTGGATCAAGAAGGAGGAGATGTCTCCGGGCTGTACATGTGTTGAACGCGGAGGCACCGTCCATTCGGAGTTAGATCGGATCTTCCGCGATTTGAATCGCCGCGAGTACGACTCCCTCATCCGCATTCTAGTAACGCTTCCGTTTCATGATCTTCAAGGGTATGAGGATATACTCCCCTCTCTCTCGTTGCTAGTCTCTCCATAGATTGATCTTGGTGGTGCGTAGAAAATTTTAATTTCTGCAATGATCCCCAACAGTGGCATCATGAGCTAGGTCTATGCGTAGTTTCTATGCACGAGTAGAACACAAGTTGTTGTGGGTGTCAATTTTGTCAATTTACTTGCCGTTACTAGTCTTATCTTGATTCGGCGGCATCGTGGGATGAAGCGGCCCGGACTGACCTTACACGTACGCTTATGTGAGACAGGTTCCATCGACTGACATGCACTAGTTGCATAAGGTGGCTAGCGGGTGTGTGCCTCTCCCACTCTAGTAGGATCGGATTCGATGAAAAGGGTCCTTATGAAGGGTAAATATAAATTGGCATATCACGTTGTGGTTTTGGCGTAGGTAAGAAAAGTTCTTGCTAGAAACCTATAGCAACCACGTAAAAACTTGCAACAACAATTAGAGGACGTCTAACTTGTTCTTGCAGCATATGCCGTGTGATGTGATATGGCCAAAAGGATGTGATGAATGATATATGTAATGTATGAGATTGATCATGTTCTTGTAATAGGAATCACGACTTGCATGTCGATGAGTATGACAACCGGCAGGAGCCATAGGAGTTGTCTTAATTTATTGTATGACCTGCGTGTCAATGATAACGCCATGTAATTACTGTACTTTATTGCTAAACGTTAGCCATAGTAGTAGAAGTAACAGTTGGCGAGACAACTTCATGAAGACACGATGATGGAGATCATGGTGTCATGCCGGTGACGATGATGATCATGGCGCCCCAAAGATGGAGATCAAAAGGAGAAAAATGATATTGGCAATATCATGTCACTATTTGATTGCATGAGATGTTTATCATGTTTTTACATCTTAATTGCTTAGAATGACGGTAGCATAAATAAGATGTGTTGGGGAACGTAGCATAAATTCAAAATTTTCCTAAGTGTCACCAAGATCTATCTATGGAGTCATCTAGCAACGAGGGAGGAGTGGATCTACATACCCTTGTAGATCGCGCGCGGAAGCGTTCAAGAGAACGGGGTTGATGGAGTCGTACTCGTCGTGATCCAAATCACCGATGATCCTAGCGCCGAACGGACGGCACCTCCGCGTTCAACACACGTACGGAGCAGCGACGTCTCCTCCTTCTTGATCCAGCAAGGGGGGAGGAGAGGTTGATGGAGATCCAGCAGCACGACGGCGTGGTGGTGGAAGTAGCGGGATTCCAACAGGGCTTCGCCAAGCGCTGCGGGAGGAGGGAGATGTGTCATGGGAGGGAGAGGGAGGCGCCAGGGCTTAGGTGTGGTTGCCCTCCCTTCCCCCCACTATATATAGGGCCAAGGGAGAGGGGGGGCGCAGCCTTGGCCCTTCCTCCAAGGAAGGGTGCGGCCAGGGAGGAGTCCATCCTCCCCAAGGCACCTCGGAGGTGCCTTCCCCCTTTAGGACTCTTCCTTTCCCTTATCTCTTGGCGCATGGGCCTCTTGGGGCTGGTGCCCTTGGCCCATATAGGCCAAGGCGCACACCCCTATAGCCCATGTGGCCCCCCAGGGCAGGTGGACCCCCTTGGTGGACCCCCGGACCCCTTTCGGCACTCCCGGTACAATACCGATAATGCGCGAAACTTTTCCGGCGACCAAAACAAGACTTCCCATATATAAATCTTTACCTCCGGACCATTCCGGAACTCCTCGTGACGTCCGGGATCTCATCCGGGACTCCGAACAACTTTCGGGTTACCGCATACTAATATCTCTATAACCCTAGCGTCACCGAACCTTAAGTGTGTAGACCCTACGGGTTCGGGAGACATGCAGACATGACCGAGATGACTCTCCGGTCAATAACCAACAGCGGGATCTGGATACCCGTGTTGGCTCCCACATGTTCCACGATGATCTCATCGGATGAACCACGATGTCAAGGACTTAATCAATCCCGTATACAATTCCCTTTGTCTAGCGGTACGATACTTGCCCGAGATTCGATCATCGGTATCCCGATACCTTGTTCAATCTCGTTACCGGCAAGTCTCTTTACTCGTTTCGTAACACATCATCCCGTGATCAACTCCTTGATCACATTGTGCACATTATGATGATGTCCTACCGAGTGGGCCCAGAGATACCTCTCTGTTTACACGAAGTGACAAATCCCAGTCTCGATTCGTGCCAACCCAACAGACACTTTCGGAGATACCTGTAGTGTACCTTTATAGCCACCCAGTTACGTTCTGACGTTTGGCACACCCAAAGCACTCCTACGATATCCGGGAGTTGCACAATCTCATGGTCTAAGGAAATGATACTTAACATTAGAAAAGCTTTAGCATATGAACTACATGATCTTGTGCTAGGCTTAGGATTGGGTCTTTGTCCATCACATCATTCTCCTAATGATGTGATCCCGTTATCAATGACATCCAATGTCCATGGTCAGGAAACCGTAACCATCTATTGATCAACGAGCTAGTCAACTAGAGGCTTACTAGGGACATGGTGTTGTCTATGTATCCACACATGTATCTGAGTTTCCTATCAATACAATTCTAGCATGGATAATAAACGATTATCATGAACAAGGAAATATAATAATAACTAATTTATTATTGCCTCTAGGGCATATTTCCAACAGTCTCCCACTTGCACTAGAGTCAATAATCCAGTTCACATCGATATGTGATTAACACTCAAGGTCACATCCCCATGTGACTAACACCCAAAGATTCTACTAGAGTCAATAATCTAGTTCACATTACCATGTGATTAACACTCGATGAGTTCTGTTATGCTTGTGAGAGATGTTATAGTCAACGGGTTTGAATCTTTCAGATCCGTATGTACTTCGCAAATCTCTATGTCATCTTGTAGATGCAGCTACTACGCTATATTTGGAGCCATTTCAAATAATTGTTCTACTTGGAGCTATTCTAAATTGTTGCTCCATTATACGTATCCGGTATCTCTACTCAGAGCTATCCGGATAGGTGTTAAGCTTGCATCGACGTAACTCTTTACGTCGAACTCTTTATCACCTCCATAACCGAGAAACATATCCTTATTCCTCTAAGGATAATTTAGACCGCTATCTGGTGATCTACTCCTAGATTACCTTTGTACCCTCTTGCCAGATATGTGGCAAGGCACACATCAGGTGCGGTACTCAGCATGGCATACCGTATAGAGCCTATGACAAAAGCATAGGGGACGACCTTCGTCCTTCCTCTTTCTTCTGCCATGGTCGAGCTTTAAGTCTTAACTTCATACCTTACAACTCAGGCAAGAACTCCTTCTTTGACTAGTCCATCTTGAACACCTTCAAGATCATGTCAAGGTATGTGCTCATTTGAAAGTACCATTAAGAATTTTGATCTATCCTTATAGATCTTGATGCTCAATGTTCAAGTAGCTTAATCCAGGCTTTCCTTTGAAAAATACTTTCCAAATAACCCTATATGCTTTCCAGAAATTCTACGTCATTTCTGATCAACAATATGTCAACAACATATATTCATCAGAAATTCTATAGTGCTCCCACTCACTTTTTTGGAAATACAAGTTTCTCATAAACTTTGTATACACCCAAAACTTTGATCATCTTATCAAAGCATACATTCCAACTCCGAGATGCTTACTCCAGTCCTTAGAAGGATTGCTGGAGCTTTGCATACTTTATTAGCATCTTTCAGGATTGACAAAACCTTCCGGTTGTATCACATACAACCTTTCCTCAAGAAAATCGTCGAGGAAACAATGTTTTGACATCCTATCTGCAAGATTTCATAAATAATGCAGTAATCGCTAATATAATTCCAACAGACTCTTAGCATCGCTACGAGTGAGAAAGTCTCATCATAGTCAACTCCTTGAACTTGTCGGAAAACATCTTAACGACAAGTCAAGCTTTCTTAATGGTGATACTTACCATCATTGTCCATCTTCCTTTTAAAATCCATATGTACCTAACAGCCTTACGACCATCAAGTAGTTCTTCCAAAGTCTACACTTTGTTTTCATATATGGATCCTCTCTCGGATTATATGGCCTTGAGCCATTTTGGAATCCAGCCCCACCATCGCTTCTCCATAGCTCGTAGGTTCATTGTTGTCTAGCAACATGACTTCCAAGACAGGATTACATACCACTCTGAAGTAGTATGCATCCTTGTCATCCCACGAGGTTTGGTAGTGACTTGATCTGAAGTTTCATGATCACTATCATAAGCTTCCACTTCAATTGGTGTAGGTGCCACAGAAACAACTCCTGTGCCCTGCCACACACTAGTTGAAGAGACGGTTCAATAACCTCATCAAGTCTCCACCATCCTCCCACTCAATTCTTTTGAGAGAAACTTTTCCTCGAGAAAGGACCCGATTCTAGAAACAATCCCTTATTGCTTTCGGATCTGAGACAGGAGGTATACCCAACTGTTTTGGGTGTCCTATGAAGATGCATTTATCCGCTTTGGGTTCGAGCTTATCAGCCTGAAACTTTTCACATAAGCGTCGTAGCCCCAAACTTCTAAGAAATGACAGCTTAGGTTTCTCTAAACCATAGTTCATATGGTGTCATCTCATCGGAATTACGTGGTGCCCTATTTAAAGTGAATGTGGTTGTCTTTAATGCCTAACCCATAAACTATCGTGGTAATTCGATAAGAGACATCATGGTATGCATCATATCCAATAGGGTGCAGTTATGATGTTCGGACACACCATCACACTATGGTGTTCCAGGCTGTATTAGTTGTGAAACAATTTCCACAATGTCTTAATTCTGTGCCAAACTCGTAATTCAGATATTCATCTCTATGATCATATCATAGATATTTTATCCTCTTGTCACGACGATCTTTTAACTTCACCCTGAAATTACTTGAACCTTTCAATAATTCAGACTCGTGATTCATCAAGTAAATATACTCAACATCTACTCAAATCATCTATGAAGTAAGAACATAACGATATCCACTACATGCCTCAGCACTCATTGGATTGCACACATCAAAATGTATTACTTCCAACAAGTTGCTTTCTAGTTCCATTTTATTGAAAACGAGGCTTTCAGTCATCTTGCCCATGTGGTATGATTTGCATGTCTCAAGTGATTCAAAATCAAGTGAGTCCAAACGGTCCATTTGCATGGAGTTTCTTCATGCATATACACCAATAGACATGGTTCGCATGTCTCAAACCTTTCAAAACAAGTGAGCCCAAAGATCCATCAACATGGAGCTTCTTCATGCGTTTTATACCGATATGACTTACGTGGCAGTGCCACAAGTAGGTGGTACTATCATTACTATCTTTTGGCATAAACATGTGTATCACTACGATCGAGATTCAATAAACCATTCATTTCAGGTGTAAGACCATTGAAGGTATTATTCAAATAAACAGAGTAACCATTATTCTCTTTAAATGAATAACCGTATTGCGATAGACATAATCCAATCATGTCTATGCTCAACGCAAACACCAATCTCGATGGTAGAGGGAGCGTACGATATTTGATCAACCTTGGAAATACTTCCAGCACATATCGTCATCTCACCTTTAGCTAGTCTCTGTTTATTCCGTAGCTTTTATTTCGAGTTACTAACACTTAGCAACCGAACCGGTATCTAATACCCTGGTGCTACTAGGAGTACTAGTAAAGTACACATTAACATAATACATCCAATATACTTCTATCGACCTTGCCAGCCTTCTTATCTACCAAGTATCTAGGGTAATTCTGCTCCAGTGGTTGTTCCCTTTATTACAGAAGCACTTAGTCTCGGGTTTGGGTTCAACCTTGGGTTTCTTCACTAGAGCAGCAGCTGAATTGCCGTTTCATGAAGTATCCCTTCGTGCCCTTGCCCTTCTTGAAACTAGTGGTTTCACCAACCATCAATAATTGATGCTCCTTCTCGTTCTCTACTTTTGTGGTGTCAAACATCGCGAATATCTCAAGGATCATCATATATGTCCCTGATATATTATAGTTCATCACGAAGCTCAAGCAGCTTGGTGTTAATGACTTCGGAGAACCATCACTATTTCATCTGGAAGATCAACTCCCACTCGATTCAAGTGATTGTTGTACTCAGACAATCTGAGCACAAGCTCAACAATTGAGCTTTTCTCCCTTAGTTTGCAGGCTAAGAAAATTGTCGGAGGTCTTATACCTCTTGACGTGGGCACGAGCCTGAAATCCCAATTTTAGCCCTCGAAACATCTCATATGTTTCGCGATGTTTCAAAATGTCTTCGGTGCCTCAACTCTAAACCGTTTAACTGAACTATCACGTAGTTATCAAAATTTGTATGTCAGATGTTCCCAACATCTACAGACGACGTTCGAGGTTTAGCACACTGAGCGGTGCATTAAGGACATAAGCCTTCTATGAAGCAATGAGGACAATCCTCAGTTTACGGACCTAGTCCGCATAATTGCTACTATCATCTTTCAACTAAATTTTCTCTAGGAACATATCCAAACAGTAGAACTGAAGCGCGAGCTACGACATAATTTGCGAAGACCTTTTGACTATGTTCAGGATAATTAAGTTCATCTTGTGAAATCCCACTCAGATAGACATCCCTCTAGTCATCTAAGTGATTACATGATCCGAGTCAACTAGGCCGTGTCCGATCATCACATGAGACGGACTAGTCCACATCGGTGAACATCTTCATGTTGATCGTATCTTCTATACGACTCATGCTCGACCTTTCGGTCTCTTGTGTTCCGAGGCCATGTATGTACATGCTAGGCTCGTCAAATTAACCTAAGTGTTTCGCATGTGTTCCGAGGCCATGTCTGTACATGCTAGGCTCGTCAACACCCGTTGTATTCGAACGTAAGAATCTATCGCACCCGATCATCACGTGGTGCTTCCAAACGACGAACTTTCGCAACGGTGCACAGTTAGGGGGAACACCTTCTTGAAATTTTAGTGAGGGATCATCTTATTTACTACCGTCGTTCTAAGCAAATAAGATGCATAAACATGATAAACATCACATGCAATCAAATAGTGACATGATATGGCCAATATCATATTGCTCCTTTTGATCTTCATCTTCGGGGCTCCATGATCATCATCGTCACCGGCATGACACCATGATCTCCATCATCATGATCTCCATCATCGTGTCTCCATGAAGTTGCCTCGCCAACTATTACTTCTACTACTACAGCTAACGGTTAGCAATAAAGTAAAGTAATTACATGACGTTTATGTTGACACGCAGGTCATAAATAAATTAAGACAACTCCTATGGCTCCTGCCGGTTGTCATACTCATCGACATGCAAGTCGTGATTCCTATTACAAGAACATGATCATCTCATACATCACATATATCATTCATCACATCCTTTGGCCATATCACATCATATAGCATACCCTGCAAAAACAAGTTAGGCGTCCTCTAATTGTTGTTTGCATGTTTTACGTGGCTGCTATGGGTTTCTAGCAAGAACGTTTCTTACCTACGCAAAAACCACAACGTGATATGCCAATTGCTATTTACCCTTCATAAGGACCCTTTTCATCAAATCCGATCCGACTAAAGTGGGAGAGACAGACACCCGCTAGCCACCTTATGCAACTAGTGCATGTCAGTCGGTGGAACCAGTCTCACGTAAGAGTATGTGTAAGGTCGGTCCGGGCTGCTTCATCCCACGATGCCGCCGAATCAAGATAAGACTAGTAACCCAAGCATATTGAACAAAATCAACGCCCACAACTACTTTGTGTTCTACTCGTGTATAGAAACTACGCATAGACCTAGCTCTGATACCACTGTTGGGGAACGTAGCATAAATTCAAAATTTTCCTACATGTCACCAAGATCTATCTATGGAGTCATCTAGCAACGAGGGAGGAGTGGATCTACATACCCTTGTAGATCGCGCGCGGAAGCGTTCAAGAGAACGGGGTTGATGGAGTCGTACTCGTCGTGATCCAAATCACCGATGATCCTAGCGCCGAACGGACGGCACCTCCGCGTTCAACACACGTACGGAGCAGCAACGTCTCCTCCTCCTTGATCCAGCAAGGGGGGAGGAGAGGTTGATGGAGATCCAGCAGCACGACGGCGTGGTGGTGGAAGTAGCGGGATTCCAACAGGGCTTCGCCAAGCGCTGCGGGAGGAGGCAGATGTGTCATGGGAGGGAGAGGGAGGCGCCAGGGCTTAGGTGTAGCTGCCCTCCCTTCCCCCCACTATATATAGGGCCAAGGGAGAGGGGGGCGCAGCCTTGGCCCTTCCTCCAAGGAAGGGTGCGGCCAGGGAGGAGTCCATCCTCCCCAAGGCACCTAGGAGGTGCCTTCCCCCTTTAGGACTCTTCCTTTCCCTTATCTCTTGGCGCATGGGCCTCTTGGGGCTGGTGCCCTTGGCCCATATAGGCCAAGGCGCACACCCCTATAGCCCATGTGGCCCCCCAGGGCAGGTGGACCCCCTTGGTGGACCCCCGGACCCCTTTCGGCACTCCCGGTACAATACCGATAATGCGCGAAACTTTTCCGGCGACCAAAACAAGACTTCCCATATATAAATCTTTACCTACGGACCATTCAGGAACTCCTCGTGACGTTCGGGATCTCATCCGGGACTCCGAACAACTTTCGGGTTACCGCATACTAATATCTCTATAACCCTAGCGTCACCGAACCTTAAGTGTGTAGACCCTACGGGTTCGGGAGACATGCAGACATGACCGAGATGACTCTCCGATCAATAACCAACAGCGGGATCTGGATACCAATGTTGGCTCCCACATGTTCCACGATGATCTCATCGGATGAACCACAATGTCAAGGACTTAATCAATCCCATATACAATTCCTTTTGTCTAGCGGTACGATACTTGCCCGAGATTCGATCGTCGGTATCCCGATACCTTGTTCAATCTCGTTACCGGCAAGTCTCTTTACTCGTTTCGTAACACATCATCCCGTGATCAACTCCTTGATCACATTGTGCACATTATGATGATGTCCTACCGAGTGGGCCCAGAGATACCTCTCCGTTTACACGAAGTGACAAATCCCAGTCTCGATTCGTGCCAACCCAACAGACACTTTCGGAGATACCTGTAGTGTACCTTTATAGCCACCCAGTTACGTTGTGACGTTTGGCACACCCAAAGCACTCCTACGGTATCCGGGAGTTGCACAATCTCATGGTCTAAGGAAATGATACTTGACATTAGAAAAGCTTTAGCATACGAACTACATGATCTTGTGCTAGGCTTAGGATTGGGTCTTTGTCCATCACATCATTCTCCTAATGATGTGATCCCGTTATCAATGACATCCAATGTCCATGGTCAGGAAGCCGTAACCATCTATTGATCAACGAGCTAGTCAACTAGAGGCTTACTAGGGACATGGTGTTGTCTATGTATCCACACATGTATCTGAGTTTCCTATCAATACAATTCTAGCATGGATAATAAACGATTATCATGAACAAGGATATATAATAATAACTAATTTATTATTGCCTCTAGGGCATATTTCCAACAAGATGATCCCTCGCTAAAATTTCAAGAAAGTGTTCCCCCTAACTATGCACCGTTGCTAAGGTCCGTTGTTCCGAAGCACCACGTGATGATCGGGTGTGATAGGTTCCAACGTTCGCATACAACGGGTGTAAGCCAGATTTACACACGCAATACACTTAGGTTGACTTGACGAGCCTAGCATGTACAGACATGGCCTCGGAACACATAAGACCGAAAGTTCGAACATGAGTCGTATAGCAGATACGATCAACATGAAGATGTTCACCGATGATGACTAGTCCGTCTCACATGATGATCAGACACGGCCTAGTTGACTCAGATCATGTATCACTTAGATGACTAGAGGGATGTCTATCTGAGTGGGAGTTCATTAAATAATTTGATAAGATGAACTTAATTATCATGAACATAGTCTAAAAATCTTTGCAATATGTCTTGTAGATCAAATGACCCACGCTAATGTTGCCCTCAACTTCAACGTGTTCCTAGAGAAAACCAATCTGAAAGACGATGGTAGCAACTACACGGACTGGGTCCGTAACCTGAGGATTATCCTCATAGCTGTCAAGAAAGCATATGTCCTTGAAGCACTGCTAGGTGAAGCACCTGTTTTCCCAGCAACTCAAGACGTTATGAACGCCTGGCAGTCGCGTAGTGATGATTACTCCCTGGTTCAGTGCGGCATGCTTTACAGCTTAGAACCGGGGCTCCAAAAGCGTTTTGAGCAGCACGGAGCATATGAGATGTTCCAAGAGATGAAAATGGTTTTCTGTAACACCCTCGATGCGGCTATATCTTGATCCTTCTTCCTTCTGGGGTGGTAAGCAAAATTGACTTACTGGCACATTCAATGTTCCCTTCATACTTCGATAACCAATCCATGCCTAATATCACATCCAATCCTTGAGATTCCAATACTATTAGGTCCGAGGGAAAAACATAGTTACCAATCCTTAATGGTAACCGTTCACACCATAGACTAGCCATATACTCTGCTCCAGGCGAGGTTACTAACATGGGTGACCTAAGGGCTTGGGTTGGCAGTTTATACTTATCCACAAATCCCCTTGATATGTATGAATGCGATGCACCAGTATAAAAAAGAACGAGTGCAGTAAATGACTTAACCAAAAACTTACCTATTACTGCATCGGGCTGGGCTTCAACTTCCTCCACATTTACGTGGTTCACCTGTCCCCTGTTAAAAGGGTTCGGCTTCTTCCCAGAGCTTCCATTGCCATTTCCATTCTGGGCTTCAGGACATTCATTGGCATAATGTCCTGTCTTCTGGCACTTAAAGCAAGTGACTTGGCTCAGGTCTCTCTTGGCTGGGGTTGATGGGTTGGTGCAATTCTGGCCGTTACTTCCTCCATTCCCATTACCATTCTTGGTGCCATTATGATTGTGCAAGCTACCTCCTCCATGGGTATGCTGAAAATGTCCTCCCGGCCTAGGGGTAAATCGTGGCTTCTGCTGAGCTCCAGAATTGTACTTGCCTTGTCCATACTTCCTCTTGCGGTTCTTAATTTGCTGCTGCTTCCCTTCAATCATGAGAGCATGATCTACCAACTC
Organism: Triticum urartu; assembly: GCF_056163025.1. Lineage (NCBI taxonomy): Eukaryota > Viridiplantae > Streptophyta > Magnoliopsida > Poales > Poaceae > Triticum > Triticum urartu. The sequence goes on along the minus strand of NC_141876.1, from coordinate 458,584,390 downwards.
CTGGTAGTTGTTGAAGGTGGCTACCATCAACTGCATGCTCAACTCATCATTCAGTCCTTCCAGAAACTTCTCATGCTTAGCTGCATCCGTAGCAACGTCATCTGGGGCATAATGTGCTAGCTTACTAAAGTCCTCCACATACTGGCCAACTGTCCTTCCTCCTTGGCGCAAGTTGCGAAACTCTCGCTTCTTTAGGGCCATAGCTCCTGCTGAAACATGGGCAGTACGGAAAGCCTACTGAAACTGGTCCCATGTGACAGTGTCGACAGGGAAAGTGGCTGTGAAATTCTCCCACCATGATGATGCGGGTCCTTCAAGCTGGTGTGCGGCAAACTTCACCTTTTCCGCATCTGTGCATCCTGCCGTGGTCAACTCCCTTGCTGTCTTGCGGAGCCAATCATCTGCTACTATCGGCTCGGTGCTACTGGAAAACACCGGCGGATTCATCCTAAGAAAACGGGCTAAGTGATCAATAGGTGGTGGTGGTGGTGGTGGGTTGTTGTTGTTGTTCCCCTGATTCTGATTCTGGACTAGCAACTGCATCAATGTGTTCTGCTGCTGGATCAACTGGGTGAGCTCCGGTGGGAAGGTAAATCCGGGGTCACGTCTTGGAGGCATCTGAGGGTTTAGAAAAGATGGGATTTAAGAGTAGAGAGGGGTCTAGAGAGAAAACACTACCCATATGCACATGAGGCAAAAGCAACCAATTCACTTCATTCAATCAAACAAGGGCATACAATCGATCTAGCTATCGCAAAAGTGCTCGGACTACTATAATTACATGGTGGACTACTACTACTGTTGGGATGGTCTTCTAGAAATATTATTCGGTTGCAGACTCCATGATATCTGCTCCAGCTTCATCAACATAGTCATCATCGCTATCATCTGGATCCGAGTCGGTGTCGTCGATGATGATGTAGTCTTCTGGGCGAATCTCCTGGGGTTCTTCGTCTTCCTCTACTGGTGTAGGGTCTCCCGTAAATATTCCGATCTTCATGATCAGATCGTCATTCTTATCCACTAGTACTTCGATTTCCTCTTCATAATCTTCACGTGTAGCTTTGAGTTCTTCCTCCAGTTCCTTGATTCTTGTCCTCACCTTCTTCAGATCTATCATGCCGGCGCACATCTAGTTCTCCTGACGTCGAATGTGCTGGTTTAACTCCTGGATAAAAGCTGCAATTGATCTATCCTTCCTGGTGCTGATCATCTCCCAGTGCTCATCTCGGCGCCCAAAAATTTGGTAGATAGTATCCTTGAGATCATTGTGGTAAACTTCTCCAATGCGTCCCATGGCGATGTGAGCTGCCATGCTCTTTCCTAGACTCCAGGTTGGTGCATCAAAAGAAAACTCTATGGGCTTAGTGACTGGCATGAACGTCCTTCCTGGAACTTGAACTTGAATCATCCAGCGCTCTTCATCAGGTAATGTGGCATTGTAGGCTCCGGTGAAGCTTGATACTCCTATGTTCAGGTATCTTGTGACTTCCTTCAAATGACGTCCAAAGGGTGTATCTTCATCCGGTTGCGTGAACTTGTTCCTTGCATCCGCCATCCTAAAAGAGTAGAAAAGATGAGAGGTCAGAATGAGAAGAGAGTAGTGATCTAGGGCTTTAGCTTAGTGGTCGTGTCCTACAGTCAGCATGTGCTCTGATACCATCTTGTAGCGACCAGACCTCAAACGGTCCAATCTCTGTGCTTAAGTGTCATCCCTGGATCAATAATGCTGACACCACACAGTACTTGAAGGATTTATAACAGAGTAGCAATCACACACTTATTACATCGAGAGTCTCAAAAGAGAACTTATTACAATAATAATGGCTTAAGGCCATCTAATAACGATAACAGCAGAAGGCTTGGAAGATAAGTGAGTCCATCAACTCCAACGGCGTCACTGAGTATAGATCCATGACCTAAAAACACCTTACTCGTCGTCTGAAAAGTCTGCAACATGAATGTTGCAGCCCAAAATGGGTCAGCACATGGAATATGCTGGCAATGTAACACATAGAGGGTAATGAAGAAATAATGCTATACTACATGCATATTTGGCTGGTGGAAAGCTCTATGGTTACAGTTTTGCGTAAAGCCAATTTTTCCCTACTGCAAAGGAATAAATTTTGTTTAACTATCATGGTAGTTATTAAACACTGAGAATGGTTGACAGCATTCTCAATCCCAATTAAGCATCATCACTAAAACCCAACAAAATTAATTAGAGTAACATGATGAGATTCACATGATAATCCAAGTACTAGATACTCAAGATGTCCATAACCGGGGACACGGCTAACCATGATTAGTTCATACACTCTGCAGAGGTTTGCGCACTTTTCCCCACAAGACTCGATCTCCTCCGTTGGATTTCTCGCACTACATGATGTTTGAGAAACGAATGACCGAGACATAGTCTTTCAGAAGCGCTAGCACCTTACGATGGGTAGACCGTACCACCTACATCCCCTACATCTTCTAGTCTACCACTGTAAGAGTTCGCACGACTTAGTCAACTATGCTAGAGCCCATAGTAGCTTGTGGCTGCACACGGAAGTTTCTAGCATGAATAATCTCATGATCCCTTTGAGCCTGGGTGGCGGTCCGAAGAAAAACAAGCAATCGCTGAAATACCCAAGTGCCTCAATCCACCCAGATGCGTATTTAAGTTGCCATCTTAGATAAACCATTAATTTAACAAACTCACATCTATCATGGATTTTGCTCACCCAAACCACGTCTACTGGCATAGCATGGCATAATAAGCAAACGTAGAAGTAACTCCCAAAGGTTTGATAATAACAGGTAATAGGTACCACCTCATCACTATGGGAAACAGGAGATTTGCCGTCAGTACTGTTCTTTGCCGTCAGCATTTCGTCGGGCCAGATGGCAAAGACTAATTTTGCCGACAGCGCCTGACGACATAGAACAACTGACGGCAAATCCATACTTTGCCGTCTTCAGAAAAACCACAGACGGCAAAGAATCTTTGCCGTTTGTGATTTTTTTTACAGACGGCAAAAAAAGCTCTTTGCCGTCTATAAAAAAAATTACAGACGGCAAAGACTCTTTGCTGTCTACGATTTTTTTACAGACGGCAAAAAGTCTTTGCCGTCTGTGTTTTTTTTTACGGACGGCAAAGAGAGCTCTTTGCTGTCTGTAAAAAAAATCGCAGACGGCAAAGAGAAAGCACAGCACACGGATCGATCCCAGGGATCGATGACATGGTGTGATCTGCGCCGCCCGCACCCACCTGTGTCTCTCACCACACGCGCCCCACCCACCCATCCCATCACTATCTCTCTATCTTATCCCCAAGGCCCACCATGATCTCCCCCACGCCGACCCCAATCTCTGCCTCGATCCTCTTCTTCTCTGCCGCTCACCCCATGCCCAGTCCAGGCCTCCTCCTCGTCCACTCCGCCGCGGTCGATCCCGCCTCGCCGTCGCCTGAGCCGAGGATGACGCGGGATCCTCCTCCTCGTCCCCTGCTTGTCAGCCCCCGCCGCTCGACCCCGCCTCGCCGTCGCCTGAGCCAGAGGCCACCGCTGGGTCCTCCTCCTCCCCGCCTGTGACCCGGCCCTCCTCTCCTTCCCTGCTCGTCGACTGCCGCTGGCCAACCCCGCCTCGCCGGTGCGGGATCCTCCTCCTTCCCTGCTCGTCGACCGTCGCTGGCCAACCCCGCGGCTCCTCCCCTGCTCGTCAACCGCCGCCGCCCTTCGACACGGCGGCGTCGTTGCTTTGACAACAGCTCGCCGGAGCTCCTCTGCAGCACAACCTCCAGCCTGGTCGACCCCGTCTCGCCGCTGCCTGAGCCGGAGGTAGCAGAGGGATCCTCCTCCTCCCCGTCCATGACCCCACACCTCCTCCCGCTCCATGGCGCCATGGTCAACTCTGCCCGAAGACCACCGTTCGCCTCCTCGAGCTCGAGGCCTGCTCTAGGATCTATGCTGGCAAGGACCAGTTCATCCATTTGTAATAGTTTTTTTATGATGTTTTGTTCATCCGCTCGTCCTGTAAATGGAGAAAATTATATCATGTAAATACTGTGATGATGGATATATAGTTCTATGTAAGTAGAGTACTTCTATCATGTAAAAATCCTTTTTTTGTCATTGCTGTGAAAGATTTTCCCTATGCCTTCGGCCATCTACAGCCCCAGCATCTGTACTGTTGTTTCATTTTTTTAAATAAAAATATTAGCTTTGCCGTCTGGGTATATGAGGATGACGGCAAAGACATAGCCTAGCTGACGGCAAAGTACTTGACGCCGTCCGTCAGCGCGACTACTCCGTTTGTTGGCATATCTTTGCCGTCTGGCTAGTCCGCTGACGGCGAACCCTATTGACTGACGGCAAACTCTTTGCCGTCATCCCGACAAATAGCAGACGGCAAAGTATTCTTTGCCGGCTAATCTTTGCCGTCTGACTTTGCCGTCTGCTTTCTGACGGCAAAGTCTTTGCCGTCTGGAATTAGGTCTTTGCCGTCTGTAATCTACAGACGGCAAATTACCTGTTTCCTGTAGTGATCTACTTCCCAAACCCACAATTTAATTAGATCCTAATCAATGCAATGTGTGAGGATTGATCTAATGCAATAAAACTGGGTAGTAGGAGGGTATGATCAAAGTGTTACTTGCCTTGCTGATGATCCGCAAAACCTAGTGATTCGAAGTAGCAAGCGGCGCACTCCGGGTACTCTAACGCAAACAAACAAGCATAGAATAAGTACTAAACTAATGCACAGGTAAAACTTGTCGGGTGGTAGGTACGACATATGCCAGTGGGTGGCTTATCATTGTGGGAGCCAGTAAAACATCGCCGGTGCCTGGAAACGGGATGAGGCGAAGACATGCACGCCGGCGAATCTTACCCAGCTTCGGGGCTCTCCGTGGAGATAACACCCCTACTGCTGCTCTGCGGGGTCTCCGCATGATCACTAGATGAACAAGTAGCTACACGAAGCTCCTTGAGCTGTTTGGCGAGAGGATGAAGAAGGGCTCTGCTTGCTCTCTTCTCCTCCCTACGTGGTGTCTAAAACTAGCAGGGATCAACCCTTTGCATGGGTGTCCCGGGGGGTTTATATAGGCCTACCCCCCGGGGGTACAATGGTAATCCGGCTGGGCGCCGGGCCCAGCCGTCCGTGTCTTCGCTCTCCGGCTTCTGCGCCGGCTGCTGGGGCCCGCCGGCTGGTGGGTCCCGCCGGCTGCCGGCTCCCTGGTCGACAGGCAGGCCCCACTGTCCAGGGCCTTGTCGGTGGCTGGTTACTGTTGCTCAATCTTGGTGACGAGGGCTTCGCCGAGGTAAGCATGGCTACAGTGCTGCCGTCCGGCGGGTGACCACTGTAGCCTCACCGCGTCTTGTCTCCTTAATGGGGCGTCTCCTTCGAGGGGGTGGCAAGCTGGCTGGAGAGAGCCGGCTCTGTCTCGGGCTGACTAGGGGAGGCCAGGCCGCCTTCAGGTGTCTCTCTGCCTGAAGGGGCCCACCGCCCGTAGGCCGTACTGGTAGCCCGTCATGGATGACATCAGGGTCAGTGTGGCAACAGTGCCGCGCCGGACGGGTCATGGCCACCCGTACGGCGCACTGTGCCAGGCGCGCTCCGGGATTCGGGGGTGGCAGGCTTCACTGTAGCCACGCCCCATCACATCGCCGTTATGTGGATGCAGACTTCGGGGGTACCGTCTTGACCGATTTATGGGAGCCGGCTCCTTGGAGTCGACCTTCTCGCAGCCGACTCCTCGGAGCCGGCCCTCCCGCGGCTTTCTTCATGAGGGCTGAAGTCGGGCCGCCTTCCAATAGCCGGCCTGGGAGACAGCCGGCCAGGGGAAGGCGGTCCCATGTCTTGGATTCTTAAGAGCCGGATCGGCTCGTAATTTTTTCAGAAAGGCCAGGGGCAGCCGGCTAGGCTACCCGTGGTCACTTACTCCGACAAAACTCGAATAAGAGATCTAACCAGATAGTTCAACTTAAGAACTCCGGTTGGCAAAAAGAATCAAAACGAACGAAGCAACGAAAGACAAACGGCAAAAGAAAAAGGCTTCGTTTACTATTCTGAATCTAGGGCAATTTTTACAGAGGCAAAAAACTTGTTTGAGTTGGTTAAATGGAAAGAGGGTTTCGAGACGAAACTCCAGGCGCTTGAATCGCCTGATTCCGACAAACGAGCGAAAAGTTAAACTAAAACAAACATCGGATCAGAAATCACGATCAGACAAATCACGGATTTAATCCGAAAAAAAGAAAAAACGACGAACAAGTTAACGAACGAACGTTCGTTAACAGGAACTAAACGATGAACGCGTTCGTTAAAACGAACGGACGAGCTAACGCTCGCTAAGTAAATAAACCAAAGAAAAACTAATCTATTTAAAAAAAATGAAAACTAGTGTTTTCAAAAAAAACGAAACGGCTTTTCTCGGAAAACCGGGGCGGCGGTTACCTCGGCTCGAGGCTCCGGCGGCGGTGGGTGGTGCGGGACGGCAGCTCCGACGCGGCGGCAGGGCGGCAGGCGGCGCGGGCGGCGTGCGGCGGCGGCGCTGGAGGCATGGGGAGGCGGCGGCAGGTGCGGGGTTGCAGGGGGGCGGCGGCGCGGTTATAAAGGGGGGAGGTGGCGACTTGGGGGAGGGGTCGGCCTCGGGAGGCGGGTCCTCCTCGGACTCGGGCAACGGCGGCGGTCGGGACTTTGTCCCGACCCGGCGGGAGGCGGCTGGCTAGGCCGGCCTTCTCGACTGGGCCCTTGGCCCAGTCGGGCGCGGGGTCCTCTTTTTTGTAAAACAATTTCGATGCGACTAAAAAAATTCTAGAAAAAAAATAAAATTCTAAAAATGCCAAAACAAATTTTCACCGTCTAAATAAAATATTTAGAACAGGATGAACATTTTCTTGGCCCTAAATGCTGAAAACGTGCAATTTTTCCTAAATTCAAATAAAATAGGAAATAAAACCAAAATAAAATCTTATTTGATTTTTTTATTGAATCCCCAATATTTCTATATTTTGGGAAAGTCATTTTATTCCCACTCTCATATTTTTATAGTAGAAATAATTGAAGATAAAATAAATAAAATCAAATGATCCTATTTTCAAAATTTGAGAAAAACTCAAATATGAAAATAACGAAATCCCCAACTCTCTCCGAGGGTCCTTGAGTTGCGTGAAATTTCTAGGATCAACCAAATGCAATAAAATATGATATGCAATGATGATCTAATGTATAACATTTCAAATTGAAAATTTGGAATGTTACAGTTCTAAGTGTCGAGTAGTAATTTTTGAGTTATAAGTAAATGAAAGTGTGATGATCATCATTATTAGAGCATTGTCTCATGTGAGGAAAGGATGATGGAGACTATGATTCCCCCACAAGTCGGGATGAGACTTCGGACGGAAAAAAGAGAAAAAAAGAGGCCATAAAAAAGGAGGGAAGGCCCACATAAAAAATGAGAGAAAAAGAGAGAAGGGCCAATTTTACTATCCATTTACCACACTTGTGCTTCAAAGTAGCACCATGATCTTCATGATAGAGAGTCTCCTATGTTGTCACTTTCATATACTAGTGGGAATCTTTCGTTATAGAACTTGGCTTGTATATTCCAATAATGGGCTTTCTCAAAATGCCCTAGGTCTTCGTGAGCAAGCGAGTTGGATGCACACCCACTTAGTTTCTTTTTGAGCTTTCATATAATTATAGCTCTAGTGCATCTGTTGCGTGGAAATCCCTACTCACTCACATTGATATCTATTGATGGGCATGCCCATAGCCCGTTGATACGCCTAGTTGATGTGAGACTATCTTCTCCTTTTTGTCTTCTCCACAACCACCATTCTATTCCACCTATAGTGCTATGTCCATGTCTCACGCTCATGTATTGCGTGAAGATTGAAAAAATTTGAGAACATAAAAAGTATGAAACAATTGCTTGGATTGTCATCGGGGTTGTGCATGATTTAAATATTTTGTGTGATGAAGATAGAGCATAGCCAGACTATATGATTTTGTAGGGATAGCTTTCTTTGGCCATGTTATTTTGAGAAGACATAATTGCTTAGTTAGTATGATTGAAGTATTATTATTTTTATGTCAATATTAAACTTTTGTCTTGAATCTTATGGATCTGAATATTCTTGCCACAATAAAGAAAAATACATGGATAAATATGTTAGGTAGCATTCCACATCAAAAATTCTGTTTTTATCATTTACCTGCTCGAGGACGAGCAGGAATTAAGCTTGGGGATGCTTGATACGTCTCCAATGTATCTATAATTTTTTATTGTTCCATGCTATTATATTATCAACCTTGGATGTTTTATATGCATTTATATGCTATTTTATATGATTTTTGGGACTAACCTATTAACCTAGAGCCCAGTGCCAGTTTCTATTTTTTCCTTGTTTTAGAGTATCGTGGAAAAGGAAAATCAAACGGAGTCCAATTGACCTGAAACTTCACGGAACTTATTTTTGGAACGGAAGCAATCCAGGAGACTTGGAGTAGACGTCAGGGAAGCTTCAAGGTGGCCACGAGGCAGGGAGGCGCGCCCTACCCCCTGGGTGCGCCTCCCACCCTCGTGGGCCCCTCGTGGCTCCCCTGACCGACTTCTTTCGCCTATATTTGTCCATATACCCTAAAAACTTCGGGGAGCCGAATAGATCGGGAGTTCCACCACCAGAAGCCTCCGTAGCCACCGAAAACCAATCTAGACCCGTTCTGGCACCCTGCCATAGGGGGCAATCCCTCTCCGGTGGCCATGTTCATCATCCCGGCGCTCTCCATGACGAGGAGGGAGTAGTTCACCCTCGGGGCTGAGGGTATGTACTAGTAGCTATGTGTTTGATCTCTCTCTCTCTCATGTTCTTGAGGTGGTACGATCTTGATGTATCGCGAGCTTTGCTATTATATTTGGATCTTATGATGTTTCTCCCCCTCTACTCTCTTGTGATGAATTGATTTTTCCCTTTGAAGTTATCTTATAGGATTGAGTCTTTAAGGATTTGAGAACACTTGATGTATGTCTTGCATGTGCTTATCTGTGGTGACAATGGGATATCACGTGATCCACTTGATGTATGTTTTGGTGATCAACTTGCGAGTTCCGTGACCTCATGAACTTATGTATGGGGGTTGGCACACATTTTCGTCTTGACTCTCCGGTAGAAACTTTGGGGCGCTCTTTGAAGTTCTTTGTGTTGGTTGAATAGATGAATCTGAGATTGTGTGATGCATATCGTATAATCATACCCACGGATACTTGAGGTGACATTGGAGTATCTAGGTGACATTAGGGTTTTGGTTGATTTGTGTCTTAAGGTGTTATTCTAGTACGAACTTTAGGATAGATTGAACGGAAAGAATAGTTTTGTGTTATTTTACTAGGTACTTTTGAATAGATCAATCAGAAAGGATAACTTTGACGTGGTTTCGTACCCTACCATAATCTCTTCGTTTGTTCTCCGCTATTAGTGACTTTGGAGTGACTCTTTGTTGCATGTTGAGGGATAGTTATATGATCAAATTATGTTATTATTGTTGAGAGAACTTGCACTAGTGAAAGTATGAACCCTAGGCCTTGTTTCCTAGCATTGCAATACCATTTACGCTCACTTTCACCACTTGTTACCTTACTGTTTTTATATTTTAAGATTACAAAAACCTATATCAACTATCCATATTGCACTTGTATCACCATATCTTCGCTGAACTAGTGCACCTATACAATTTACCATTGTATTGGGTGTGTTGGGGACACAAGAGACTCTTTGTTATTTGGTTGCAGGGTTGCTTGAGAGAGACCATCTTCATCCTACGCCTCCCATGGATTAATAAACCTTAGGTCATCCACTTGAGGAAAATTTACTACTGTCCTACAAACCTCTGCACTTGGAAGCCCAACAACGTCTACAAGAAGAAGGTTGTGTAGTAGACATCAGTATCGCATCCGGCGAAGACCAAGTCTCCACGGATGTCTGCGACGTAGTTCAAGCTCCCGAATCTGACCTGATGTCCAGGAGCATAGCTTTTGATCTGCTCCAGATGGCCAAATGAGTTGGCCCGCAGTGCGAAACCGCCGGATACAAAGATCCGGTTACCAAATTCCCACGAGTCAATGGCATGGAAGCGAGAGACACTCCGGACACGATGCAGACAAAGGGTGCATCTCATACAACACATCACAAGCATTTGTCCACGGCCGTCGTTCCGACGGTTATACCTTCCAAGGATGCATTCTCGGAGCAGTTCGGGTTCGTAGAGGAAGTAGTCGTACACGCAGGTCGAAGAGGAAGTAGCCGTTCATGTCCGTAGATGTTCGGGGTCATGACATGGAACTTGACGTCCACGGGTCGACGATAGTGGTACACGTTCGTTATCGGAGAAGTACTTAATGAATCCAACGTCTTTGGGGCGACGGTAGTTGTTCACGGTTCGTAGACAGACTTGACGGATCCGAGGGCTTCGGCCATCGTGGTACTTGGCACAACACCGTGTAGTCATACATTTAAAGAGGAATTTAACCATCCGAAGGTGTACTTGGCGAACAACGGTCCCTGTGGTACTTGGGGTCTTCGGACTTGCCGGTCTTGACGAAACAAAGGGGTACTTGGTACAATCCGCGTAGTCATGCACTTGTCATCGAGGGACTTGGCAAAAATCCTGGTCTTGGGTTCTGTAGTCGTCCACAAGGTCCAACATAGGGTCTTGGCGAACCCAGGGTGCATCTTGCCGTAGTTGTACAGTGCGGTGGCCTTGGGTCCATAGCAACAAGAGGTCGACAGCGAGGTGGATGTGCTACTGGTGCCCCGCGGAGGCAGCGAGGCCAGGGAGGCGGAGCAGCGAAGCGGAGCTCGCGAGCAGAGGAGGAAGTCGCGGCGCTGGTGCAAGGGACCTGGTGAGCTAGTCAACACAGAGCGAGCGAGGAGGCAGGGGCGACGGGAGAGCCGGCGGGGATGCGGGGTCGCGATGGCGGGGGCAGGCCGTCCTGGTACTGCGGGGCTGGCGGCCATGGGAGCTCCTGCTCCTGCCAAAGACGACGACGGCGGACCTGCAAGATGGGGCGGCGGCGAGAGAAAACGCGACGAGAGGAAGGGGAGGCCATGGATCGGGCTCAGGGAGCTTGAGGCGCCGGAGGAAGGAGGAGGCGCGGGCACGAGGAACGCAGCGGCGCTCGCTGGACGAAGCTTGCAGGCGGTGAGGATGGAGGCAGCGGCAGCAGGGCGCGGGGGCTACTCGGATGGAACCGTGCGGGCGGCGGGCCATGGGATTCGGGCGCGAGGAAGAGCGAGAGGAGGGAGAGAGGATCGATCGGGATTGGGGAGTTCGAGCGTGGGGCTTGACCGTGGGGATGGGTTGAGAGAAGAGCGAGAGAGATGGGGATCGAGGCTGCGTGCGTGGGGTCATGCAAGCGGCGGCGGGCAGAGGGTACGAGGGAAAGGGAGTCGGGCTAGGGTTAGATGCGGTTGGGCCTTGGCCTCGGTGCAGATGGGCCGCGGGGATGGTTGGCTGCTGATGCAGGAGGCCCAAGTGGCCAGCTGGGCTGGGCTTCTCTCTTCCCCCTCTTAATACTACTTTAACAGAAAACATTAGAGAGAAAGGAAAAAAGGAAGAGGGGTTTAGGGAATGAATTTGAGCATGCGGGTAATTTTTCTGGACTCACAAAAACGTGCATGTTCACAGAAAAATAGAAGTGGCAAGATTGCAGGAGTTAAATTCAAATTCATTTGAATATAATTCAAATGATTTTGAATTGGGACTAGGTTTGGTGTGGCCAAGAATGCTCAGATTTATGGTGGAGCTTGGATAAAGGACAAAAGAATTATCGACAAAGTTTGAGAGTTGAAAACCGGAAGAAGAAAAGGTCAAGGATTTAACATGCAAGTGGGTTGCGGATAATTCCAAATTAATGGAATACTTTATAATAGCTCCCTAAATATTGGGAGGGTATGTTATATAGAGAAATCACCATGTGAGTTCCCTCAATTTAAATAGATCAACGATCTATGCATTATATTTAGTGGAGTTGGAAAAATTAAAGGCATGATGACATGATGCAAAGATGAATGCAACAAACAAATAAACAACAGAGCTAACACACAAAACATAGAAGGCATCTGGAGCGCCGAGCTCGGGGCGTCACACTACTAGATTGATCTTTATTGCAATGGGAGAAGTGCTTAGCTTTCGGTTCAATCTTGCGGTGTCCTTTCCCAGTGACAGTAGGGGCAGCAAGACATGTATTGTATTGTTGCCATCGAGGATAAAAAGATAGGGTTTATATCATATTGCTTGAGTTTATCCCTCTACATCATGTCATCTTGCTTAATGCGTTACTCTGTTCTTATGAACTTAATACTCTAGATGCATGCTGGATAGCGGTCGAGTAATAGTAGTAGATGCAGAATCGTTTCGGTCTACTTGTCGCAGACGTGATGCCTATATACATGATCATGCCTAGATATTCTCATAATTATGCACTTTTCTATCAATTGCTCGAGAGTAATTTGTTCACCCACCGTAATACTTATGCTATCTTAAGAGAAGACACTAGTGAAACCTATGACCCTCGGGTCTATTCTTCATCATATTAATCTCTCGTCAACAAGCTATTTCTATTACCGTTTATTTTGCAATCTTTACTTTCAATCTATATCATAAAAATACCAAAAAATATTTATCTTATTATCATTATCTCTATCAGATCTCACTCTCGTAAGTGACCGTGAAGGGATTGACAACCCCTTTATCGCGTTGGTTGCGAGGTTCTTATTTGTTTGTGTAGGTACGAGGGACTTGCGTGTAGTCTCCAACTCTACTGATACCTTGGTTCTCAAAAACTGAGGGAAATACTTATGCTACTTTGCTGCATCACCCTTTCCTCTTCAAGGAAAAAACCAATGTAGTGCTCAAGAGGTAGCAAGAAGGATTTCTGGCGCCGTTGCCGGGGAGATCTACGCACAAGTCAAGACATACCAAGTACCCATCACAAACTCTTATCCCCCGCATTACATTATTTGCCATTTGCCTCTCATTTTCCTCTCCCCCACTTCACCCTTGCCATTTTATTCGCCCTCTTTTCCGCCCTTCTCTTTTCTAGTTCGTCTCTTTTCGCTTGCTTCTTGTGTGCTTGCGTGTTGGATTGTTTGCTGCGATGGCTTTACCAAAAGGTGTTGATCCTCACCTTAGAAGGTTGGAAGAAATTGAAAACAACGTTAGAAGTTTTATGTGATTGCAGTTTGAGCGTAATAATTTCTTCAAAAACAAGCTTAAAGAACAAAAAAAATTATGGGGTACATGAATAAAGAGCTCAATGATATGTCTAAAGAATTTTATGATCTGAAATCTCAGTTCGCTCATCTTGAAAACTTAATAGCCCAAATTTCAGATAAGCGGGCCACCTTAGTTAATAAGATGGCCGCCAAACCGGAAGAATTTGATGATAATAAGGATGAAGATCTAAAAGTGATTGATGTGTCTCCTATTAAATCTTTGTTTTGCAATATGAATCTTGATAAATGATGGGACTGGAGATGAGTCAACTTCAGTTAAAAGGCATCCCAATGATTCATAGTTTTTAGATCTTGATGCAAAAATTGCTAAAAGTGGGATTGATGAGGTCAAAACTTTACATAGCAATGAACCCACTATTTTGGATTTCAAGAAATTTAATTATGATAATTGTTCTTTAACAGATTGCATTTCCTTGTTGCAATCTGTGCTAAATTCTCCGCATGCTTATAATCAAAATAAAGCTTTTACTAAACATATCGTTGATGCTTTAATGCAATCTTATGAAGAAAAGCTTGAATTGGAAGTTTCTATCTCTAGAAAACTTTATGATGAGTGGGAACCTACTATTAAAATTAAAATTAAAGATCATGAGTGCTATGCTTTATGTGATTTGGGTGCTAGCGTTTCCACGATTCCAAAAACTTTGTGTGATGTGTTAGGTTTCCATGAATTTGATGATTTGTTCTCTAAATTTGCACCTTGCGGATTCCACTATTAAGAAGCCTATGGGAAGGATTAATGATGTTCTTATTGTTGCAAATAGGAATTATGTGCCCGTAGATTTCATTGTTCTTGATATTGATTGGAATCCTACATGTCCTATTACTCTTGGTAGGCCTTTCCTTAGAACGATTGGTGCAATTATTGATATGAAGGAAGCGAATATTAGATTCCAATTTCCGTTAAGGAAAGACATGGAACACTTTCCTAGAAAGAAAATTAAATTACCTTATGAATCTATTATGAGAGCCACTTATGGATTGCATACCAAAGATGATAACACATAGATCTATCATTGCTTTTATGCCTAGCTAGGGGCGTTAAACGATAGCGCTTGTTGGGAGGCAACCCAATTTTATTTTTGTTCCTTGATTTTTAGTAATAAATAATTCATCTAGCCTCTATTTAGATGTGGTTTTATGCTTTTACTTAGTGTTTGTGCCAAGTAGAACCTTTGGGAAGACTTGGGGAAAGTCTTTGCGATCCTGCTGTAAAAACAGAAACTTTAGCGCTCACGAGATTTGCTGTCATTCTTTACTGGAGAGTGCGATTAGGTTGATTATTTTTGCATATGATTAATAGACAAATACTAACGTCCAGAAATTTATTATAGAATTTTTGGGGTTACACTAGTATTCCAAACCTACAGATTACTACAGACTGTTCTCTTTCTGATAGATTCTGTTTTTTGCGTGTTGTTTTCTTATTTTGATGAATCTATGGCTAGTATCGGAGGTTACGAACCATAGAGAAGTTGGAATACAGTAGGTTTAACACCAATATAAATAAAGAATGAGTTCATTACAGTACCTTAAGTGGTGCTTTGTTTTCTTATACTAACGGAGCTCATGAGATTTTCTGTTTAAGTTTTGTGTTGTGAAGTTTTCAAGTTTTGGGTAAAGATTTGATGGATTATGGAATAAGGAGTGGTAAGAGCCTAAGCTTGGGGATTCCCAAGGCACCCCAAGGTAAAATTCAAGGACAAACAAAAGCCTAAGCTTGGGGATGCCCCGGAAGGCATCCCCTCTTTCGTCTTCTTCTATTGGTAACTTTACTTGAGGCTATATTTTTATTCACCACATGATATGTGTTTTGCTTGGAGCGTCTTTATGATTTGAGTCTTTTCTTTTTAGTTTAACACAATCATCCTTGCTGTACACACCTTTTGGGAGAGACACACATGAATTGGAATTTATTAGAATACTCTATGTGCTTCACTTATATCTTTTGAGCTAGATAATTTTGCTCTAGTGCTTCACTTATATCTTTTAGAGCACGATGGTGGTTTTATTTTATTGAAATTATTGATCTCTCATGCTTCACTTATATTATTTTGAGATTCCTTTAGAACAGCATGGTAATTTGCTTTGGTTATGAAATTAGTCCTAATATGATAGGCGTCCAAGATGGGTATAATTAAAACTATCATAGAAAGTGCATTGAATACTATGAGAAATTTGATACTTGATAATTGTTTTGAGATATAAAGGTGGTGATATTAGAGTGTGATAGTTGAGTAGTTGTGAATTTGAGAAATACTTGTGTTGTAGTTTGCAAGTCCCGTAGCATGCACGTATGGTAACTGTTGTGTAACAAATTTGAAACATGAGGTGTTCTTTGATTGTCTTCCTTATGAGTGGCGGTCGGGGATGAGCGATGGTCTTTTCCTACCAATCTATCCCCCTAGGAGCATGCGCGTAATGCTTGGTTTTTGATGACTTGTAGATTTTTGCAATAAGTATGCGAGTTCTTTATGACTAATGTTGAGTCCATGGATTATACGCACTCTCACCCTTCCATCATTGCTAGCCTCTTCGGTACCGTGCATTGCCCTTTCTCACCTTGAGAGTTGGTGAAAACTTCGCCAGTGCATCCAAACCCCGTGATATGATATGCTCTATCACACATAAACATCCTTATATCTTCCTCAAAACAGCCACCATACCTACCTATTATGGCATTTCCATAGCCATTCCGAGATATATTGCCATGCAACTTTCCACCGTTTTCATTTATGACATGCTTCAACATTGTCATATTGCTTTGCATGATCATGTAGTTGACATCGTATTTGTGGCAAAGCCACTATGCATAATTTATCAATACATGTCACTCTTGATTCATTGCCCTTCCCGGTACACCTCCGGAGGCATTCATATAGTCATATTTTGTTCTAGTATCGAGTTGTAATCATTGAGTTGTAAATAAATAGAAGTGTGATGATCATCATTAATAGAGCATTGTCCCAAATAAAAAAGAAATAAAAAGGGGCAATGCTACTATCCTTTTTTCCACACTTGTGCTTCAAAGTAGCACCATGATCTTTATGATAGATAGTCTCTTGTTTTGTCACTTTCATATACTAGTGGGAATTTTTCATTATAGAACTTGGCTTGTATATTCCAACAATGGGCTTCCTCAAATGCCCTAGGTCTTCGTGAGCAAGCAAGTTGGATGCACACCCACTTAGTTTCTTTTGTTGAGCTTTCATACTCTAGTGCATCCGTTGCATGGCAATCCCTACTCCTTGCATTGACATCAATTGATGGGCATCTCCCTAGCCCGTTGATTAGCCTCATCGATGTGAGACTTTCTCCTTTTTGTCTTCTCCACATAACCCCCTATCATTATTCTATTCCACCCATAGTGTTATATCCATGGCTCACGCTCATGCATTGCGTGAAAGTTGAAAAAAGTTTAAGATTACTAAAGTATGAAACAATTGCTTGGCTTGTCATCGGGGTTGTGCAAGATGAGAGCATTCTTGTGTGACGAAAATGGAGCATGACCAAACTATATGATTTTGTAGGGATGAACTTTCTTTTGCCATGTTATTTTGAGAAGACATGATTGCTTAGTATGCTTGATGTATTATTATTTTTATGTCAATATTAAACTTTTGTCTTGAATCTTTAGGATCTGAATATTCATGCCACAATAAAGAAAATTACATTGAGAAATATGCTAGGTAGCATTCCACATCAAAAATTCTGTTTTTATCATTTACCTACTCGAGGACGAGTAGGAATTAAGCTTGGGAATGCTTGATACGTCTCCAACAAATCTATAATTTTTGATTGTTCCATGCTATTATATTATCTGTTTTGGATATTAATGGGCTTATTTATGCACTTTTATATTATTTTTGGGACTAACCTACTAACCCAAGGCCTAGTGCAAATTGTTGTTTTTTGCCTATTTCAGTGTCTCGCAGAAAAGGAATATCAAACGGAATCCAAACAGAATAAAACCTTCGGGGGAGTTATTTTTGGAACAAATGTGATCCAGGGGACTTGGAGTGGACGTCAAGAAATCAATGAGGAGGCCATGAGGCAGGGGGCGCACCTACCCCCCTGGGCATGCCCTCCACCCTCGTGGGCCCCTCGTGGCTCCACCGACCTACTTCTTCCTCCTATATACACCCATATACCCCGAAAATATCTAGGAGCACCATGAAACTGTATTTCCATCGCCACAACCTTCTGTACCCAAGAGATCCCATCTTGGGGCCTTTTTCGGAGCTCCGCCGGAGGGGGAATCGATCACGGAGGGCTTCTACATCAACACCATAGCCTCTCCGATGATGTGTGAGTAGTTTACCTCAGACCTTCGGGTCCATAGTTATTAGCTAGATGGCTTCTTCTCTCTCTTTGGATCTCAATACAATGTTCTCCTCGATCTTCTTGGAGATTTATTCGATGTAACTCTTTTTGCGGTGTGTTTGTCGAGATCCGGTGAATTGTGGGTTTATGATCAAGTTTATCTATGAACAATATTTGATTCTTCTCTGAAATCTTTTATTTATGATTGGTTATCTTTGCAAGTCTGTTCGAATTATCAGTTTGGTTTGGCCTACTAGATTGATCTTTCTTGCAATGGGAGAAGTGCTTAGCTTTGGGTTCAATATTGCGGTGTCCTTTCCCAGTGACAGTAGGGGCAGCAAGGCACGTATTGTATTGTTGCCATCGAGGGTAAAAACATGTGGTTTATATCATATTGCTTGAGTTTATCCCTCTACATCATGTCATCTTGCTTAATGCGTTACTCTGTTCTTATGAACTTAATACTCTAGATGCATGCTGGATAGCGGTCGATGTGTGGAGTAATAGTAGTAGATGCAGAATTGTTTCGGTCTACTTGTCGCGGACGTGATGCCTATATACATGATCATGCCTAGATATTCTCATAATTATGCACTTTTCTATCAATTGCTCAACAGTAATTTGTTCACCCACCGTAATACTTATGCTATCTTGAGAGAAGCCACTAGTGAAACCTATGGCTCCCGGGTCTATTCTCCATTATATTAATGTCTCGTCAACTAGCTATTTCTATTACCGTTTATTTTGCAATCTTTACTTTCAATCTATATCATAAATATACCAAAAATATTTATCTTATTATTATTTTCTCTATCAGATCTCACTCTCGTAAGTGACCGTGAAGGGATTGACAACCCCTTTATCATGTTGGTTGCGAGGTTCTTATTTGTTTGTGTAGGTATGAGGGACTTGCGTGTAGTATCCTACTGGATTGATACCTTGGTTCTCAAAAACTGAGGGAAATACTTACGCTACTTTGCTGCATCACCCTTTCCTCTTCAAGGGAAAACCAACGCAGTGCTCAAGAGGTAGAAAACGCAGTCTGCACTTCTCATATAAAGGCTCCCCGCCAGTCCAATCTACGAAATCCTACGCACCCTAACCAAGGGCAAGAGTGATCACTCCAATCGCAAGATTAGTTGAATAGAAGCTAGACCCCTAGAGGCGATGAGCGCGAGCATCAGCCGGCTCTCCCAGATGGTCCATGACGTCGGCCTGCGGCCCGGCACTGAGGAATGTCTCCAGGTTGTGCTTGAGGCCGCCAGTGTGAGAGGCCGCTTGGATGACAGCTTCGTCTCCTTATTCGACAAGGTCCTCGTCGGCTTCCTTGACAAGTTCACCATCGTCAAGAAGCTCGCGGACGACCTTGATGTACGCCTCCAGCCCACGCGCCCAGGCTCTGCGATGCTCGCCATCCTCAGTGGCCTCTATGGTGACAACCTCTTCGACGCACTGGTGGCCCTGCGACTGCCCGCGGTCGCGCCAGAGAATGTCCACCTCAAGGTCGCGCTCGCCGCGCAGCGCCTGGCGCAGCAAGACACCGTCGACATAATCTCCCACGTCTACGTGCAAATCGTCCACAAGTACTACTACGTGCCAGAGGAGGACGATAGGTCGCTGGCCTTCTTGACCCTGACACGTCTCCAACGTATCTATATTTTTTGATTGTTCCATGCTATTATATTATCTCTTTTGGATGTTTAATGGGCTTTAATTTACCTTTTTATATTATTTTTGGGACTAACCTATTAACCAAAGGCCCAGTGCAAATTGATGTTTTTTTGCCTATTTCAGTGTTTCACAGAAAAGAATATCAAATGGAATCCAAATGGAATGAAACCTTCGGGAGAGTTATTTTTGGAACAAACGTGATCCAGGAGACTTGGAGTGGACGTCAAGAAAGAAGCGATGAGGCCATGAGGCAGGAGGGTGCGCCCAGGGGGGTAGGCGCGCCCCCACCCTTGTGGGCCCCTCGCAGCTCCACCGACATACTTATTCCTCCTATATATACCCATATACCCCGAAAACATCCAGGAGCACCACGAAACCCTATTTCCACCGCCGCAACCTTCTGTACCTGTGAGATCCCATCTTGCGGCCTTTTCCGGCGCTCCGCTGGAGGGGGAATCGATCACGGAGGGTTTCTACATCAACACCATAGCCTCTCCGATGATGTGTGAGTAGTTTACCACAGACCTTCGGGTCCATAGTTATTAGCTAGATGGCTTCTTCTCTCTCCTTCGATCTCAATACAAAGTTCGCCTCGATTCTCTTGGAGATCTATTCGATGTAATTCTTTTTGTGGTGTGTTTGTCGAGATCCGATGAATTGTGGGTTTATGATCAAGATTATCTATGAACAATATTTGATTCTTCTTTGAAATCTTTTATGCATGATTTAATATCTTTGCAAGTCTCTTTGAATTATCAGTTTGGTTTGTCCTACTAGATTGATCTTTCTTGCAATGGGAGAAGTGCTTAGCTTTGGGTTCAATCTTGCGGTGTCCTTTCCCAGTGACAGTAGGGGCAGCAAGGCACGTATTGTATTGTTGCCATCGAGGGTAAAAACATGTGGTTTATATCATATTGCTTGAGTTTATCCCTCTACATCATGTCATCTTGCTTAATGCGTTACTCTGTTCTTATGAACTTAATACTCTAGATGCATGCTGGATAGCGGTCGATGTGTGGAGTAATAGTAGTAGATGCAGAATTGTTTCGGTCTACTTGTCGCGGACGTGATGCCTATATACATGATCATGCCTAGATATTCTCATAATTATGCACTTTTCTATCAATTGCTCAACAGTAATTTGTTCACCCACCGTAATACTTATGCTATCTTGAGAGAAGCCACTAGTGAAACCTATGGCTCCCGGGTCTATTCTCCATTATATTAATGTCTCGTCAACTAGCTATTTCTATTACCGTTTATTTTGCAATCTTTACTTTCAATCTATATCATAAATATACCAAAAATATTTATCTTATTATTATTTTCTCTATCAGATCTCACTCTCGTAAGTGACCGTGAAGGGATTGACAACCCCTTTATCATGTTGGTTGCGAGGTTCTTATTTGTTTGTGTAGGTATGAGGGACTTGCGTGTAGTATCCTACTGGATTGATACCTTGGTTCTCAAAAACTGAGGGAAATACTTACGCTACTTTGCTGCATCACCCTTTCCTCTTCAAGGGAAAACCAACGCAGTGCTCAAGAGGTAGAAAACGCAGTCTGCACTTCTCATATAAAGGCTCCCCGCCAGTCCAATCTACGAAATCCTACGCACCCTAACCAAGGGCAAGAGTGATCACTCCAATCGCAAGATTAGTTGAATAGAAGCTAGACCCCTAGAGGCGATGAGCGCGAGCATCAGCCGGCTCTCCCAGATGGTCCATGACGTCGGCCTGCGGCCCGGCACTGAGGAATGTCTCCAGGTTGTGCTTGAGGCCGCCAGTGTGAGAGGCCGCTTGGATGACAGCTTCGTCTCCTTATTCGACAAGGTCCTCGTCGGCTTCCTTGACAAGTTCACCATCGTCAAGAAGCTCGCGGACGACCTTGATGTACGCCTCCAGCCCACGCGCCCAGGCTCTGCGATGCTCGCCATCCTCAGTGGCCTCTATGGTGACAACCTCTTCGACGCACTGGTGGCCCTGCGACTGCCCGCGGTCGCGCCAGAGAATGTCCACCTCAAGGTCGCGCTCGCCGCGCAGCGCCTGGCGCAGCAAGACACCGTCGACATAATCTCCCACGTCTACGTGCAAATCGTCCACAAGTACTACTACGTGCCAGAGGAGGACGATAGGTCGCTGGCCTTCTTGACCCTGACACGTCTCCAACGTATCTATATTTTTTGATTGTTCCATGCTATTATATTATCTCTTTTGGATGTTTAATGGGCTTTAATTTACCTTTTTATATTATTTTTGGGACTAACCTATTAACCAAAGGCCCAGTGCAAATTGATGTTTTTTTGCCTATTTCAGTGTTTCACAGAAAAGAATATCAAATGGAATCCAAATGGAATGAAACCTTCGGGAGAGTTATTTTTGGAACAAACGTGATCCAGGAGACTTGGAGTGGACGTCAAGAAAGAAGCGATGAGGCCATGAGGCAGGAGGGTGCGCCCAGGGGGGTAGGCGCGCCCCCACCCTTGTGGGCCCCTCGCAGCTCCACCGACATACTTATTCCTCCTATATATACCCATATACCCCGAAAACATCCAGGAGCACCACGAAACCCTATTTCCACCGCCGCAACCTTCTGTACCTGTGAGATCCCATCTTGCGGCCTTTTCCGGCGCTCCGCTGGAGGGGGAATCGATCACGGAGGGTTTCTACATCAACACCATAGCCTCTCCGATGATGTGTGAGTAGTTTACCACAGACCTTCGGGTCCATAGTTATTAGCTAGATGGCTTCTTCTCTCTCCTTCGATCTCAATACAAAGTTCGCCTCGATTCTCTTGGAGATCTATTCGATGTAATTCTTTTTGTGGTGTGTTTGTCGAGATCCGATGAATTGTGGGTTTATGATCAAGATTATCTATGAACAATATTTGATTCTTCTTTGAAATCTTTTATGCATGATTTAATATCTTTGCAAGTCTCTTTGAATTATCAGTTTGGTTTGTCCTACTAGATTGATCTTTCTTGCAATGGGAGAAGTGCTTAGCTTTGGGTTCAATCTTGCGGTGTCCTTTCCCAGTGATAGCAGGGGAAGCAAGGCACATATTGTATTGTTGCCATCGAGGATAAAAAGAAGGGGTTTATATCATATTGCTTGAGTTTACCCCTCTACATCATGTCATCTTGCCTAATGCATTACTCTGTTCCTATGAACTTAATACTCTAGATGCATGCTCGATAGCAGTCGATGTGTGGAGTAATAGTAGTAGATGCAGAATCATTTCGGTCTACTTGTCGTGGATGTGATGCCTATATACATGATCATGCCTAGATATTCTCATAGTTATTCGTTTTTCTATCAATTGCTCGATAGTAATTTGTTCACCCACCGTAGAATTTTCTATCTTGAGAGGAGCCACTAGTGAAACCTATGGCCCCCGGGTCTATTCTCCGTTATATTAATCTCCCGTCAACTAGCTATTTCTGGCGCCGTTTATTTTGCAATCTTTATTTTACAATCTATATCATAAAAATACCAAAAATATTTATCTTATTATCTCTATCAGATCTCACTTTCGTAAGTGACCGTGAAGGCATTGACAACCCCTTTATCGCGTTGGTTGCGAGGTTCTTGTTTGTTTGTGCAGGTACTAGGCGACTTGTGTGTAATCTCCTACTGGATTGATACCTTGGTTCTCAAAAGCTGAGGGAAATACTTACGCTACTTTGCTGCATCACCCTTTCCTCTTTAAGGGAAAACCAACGCATGCTCAAGAGGTAGCAGACCCGCAGGGCAACCTTGGACGACATTGTTCAGAAGCACGTTGAGCTCGCCGCCAACGTCGCTGCTCCTCACACGTCATTAGTAAAGGGAAACTTGCTAACCCGCATGCATGTGGATGAAACAATTATAATTATGGTGGAAGACAAACATACCAAAACTACGAGGATCCCATGCAAAAACAGTGCCGCGAGTGGTGGCAGCAAACACAAGATCCTCGTATTCAATTGCATCAAAGGACTCATCCGTGTACAGAAACTGGTTTTTGAGCAATATCCATGGACGAACCGTGGAATCAGTAATGACTGCAACAAGCTTGTCGAAGATAACAGCAACTTCATAGTTCTCGTAATTCCAAGAGTGGTTGGGAACTCGACAAATTGCTATCTTCTGTTGACGATAGCCACCATGATCGTATTTGAACGTACGTAGATCATTTGTGTGTTCAACCTCAGGGCACTTTGAGATTTTTGGAAGTGGAATCCGCTGACGAGTGTACACATTCACAAGTTCCCACTCGCAATTGTACCCAATATAAACAACCCAATCTCCATTTGCGCCAGCCCAGGCCTTACCCTTAAGCGATGGCATCTTGGCATCACACGTATCGTTATCAAGCGGCATCAACTTGCACAAGGCGAGGCCTCCGTCGTCTGCACCCATGCGAATAGGCTTACAGCGAAGAAGATAAGGGAGATCAAACCGCTCCCGGACCCTTTGGTTCCTTGTAATGATGTTATTAGTTGAGTCGAGAATGGTCTTGAACGAACTTGCCATGCTAGCCGAGGTGATGACGTCGCACCGATTAATGAGTTCCTCCACCATGTCATCTTTCAGATCGGGGCAAGAATAACGGGGTCGTTTCTGGCTTGTTCCCTCCATGGAGAAGACGATCGAACAATGACAGAAGGAAGGGTGAAGGCAAATGGAGGAGGGAGGAAGAGCGTGCGACGGCTATTCCAAATCGAGAGGGGAAGGCGAAGAGGCGGTGGACGGTTGCCACGGTACACGAAGAGGCGCCCCGGCCTACATAGACGCCCGTTCGGAAATTGTACAAAAGGACTCACCGTCGTCTCGCTGACATGTTAGAATGGGACCACATGTCAACGAAACATGGTGTGTCATTTCTCATGCAAAATGCGATCTGGCCGCGTTGGCCCAAAGTGCCGCATTATTTCTCGACTTTATTTTTTTAATGGCGTGCCGTTCAGTTTTGAAGCACGACTAACTGGTACTGTATGCAGAGAAAATATAAATTACTCTACCACAACTCCACCTCTAGTACTAGTAGTATAAAAAGATATATAGGCTGGAGCTTTAGCGCTTTCTTGCTAAGGGCTGCCCACTTGCTTCTCACACTATCATCCTCTCTCCAGATCTAAAAAAGACGGCCTCTCTCTCCCTCCTCACCAGTGGTCACAGATCCGCCCAGGAAGAAAAGGATGTGCAGCGTTGACGCACTCCTCGTCAGCAAGCGAGGTCACGCACTGACGACAAGGCCGTCCTCTCAGACCTAGCGCCCACACAGGATGGCCTCCGTCCCCAAGCTCGCTGTCATAGTGTGTGCGGAGGACGGCGACCACGAGCGAAGCCACTTCCCGCCGACCCTCAGGTATGCTACCTCTTTTCGAACCATACCCTTGTTCTATTGCCCCATCTGCCACGTCGCTGCATGTGGATATTTTTCCACTCCACCATCTTCCCAATTTGCTATCCTCTGCTCTATTGGTCACAAAGACGAAAACCTTAATTTGCACTATTAAAGGAAACCCTACTTCATGAAGATTAATCCATGTGTGGGTTGAATAAGGAAAGGAAGGGATACTATACTGTCCAAGAGAGTAGGCATCGAACCCGCATCTAGGTTGAAAAGGGGAAAATCAGTAGCTAAGGAACGAGTCTCATGTCTCTTGGTTGAAGAAGGGTAGAAACGCATGACAACGCAATAGAGAATGACCAGGTCGATCAGTTTGTTGTTCTCACATAGGAAAAAGGTGGCTAAAGAGAACAAAAATGGGACGTACTCCACATATGCTACCGGGTTATTTGTTGCTCTGGGCAACCATACCTCCCTCACCACTCTATGCGTCCATGGAGGTACATCGTACTGGTGCGCCCACTGTCTGAATGGGCCTCTGATACGTCTCCAACGTATCTATAATTTTTTATTGTTCCATGCTATTATATTATCTGTTTTGGATGATAACGGGCTTTAGTTTACACTTTTATATTATTTTTGGGACTAACCTATTAACCGGAGGCCCAGCCCAAATTGCTATTTTTTCCTATTTCAGTGTTTCATAGAAAAGGAAGATCAAACGGAGTCCAAACGGAATGAAACCTTCGGGAGCGTGATTTTTGGAACAAACGTGATCTAGAGGACTTGGAGTGGACCTCAAGCAATCAACGAGGAGGACACGAGGCAGGGGCGCGCATACCCCCCTGGGCGCGGCCTACACCCTCGTGGGCCCCTCGTTGCTCCACCGACCTACTTCTTCCTCCTATATATATATCCATGTACCCCGCAAACATCCAGGAGCACCATGAAACCCTATTTCCACCGCTGCAACCTTCTGTACCCAAGAGATCCCATCTTGAGGCCTTTTCCGGAGCTCCGCCGGAGGGGGCATTGATCACGGAGGGCCTCTACATCAACTCCATGGCCCCTCCGATGATGTGTGAGTAGTTTACTTCAGACCTTCGGGTCCATAGCTAGTAGCTAGATGGCTTCTTCTCTCTCTCTTTGGATCTCAATACAAAATTCTCCTCAATTCTCTTGGAGATCTATTCGATGTAACTCTTCTTTTTGTGGTGTGTTTGTCGAGATCCGATGAATTGTGGGTTTATGATCAAGTTTATCTATGGACAATATTTGAATCTTCTCTGAATTCTTTTATGTACGATTGGTTTATCTTTGCAAGTCTCTTCAAATTATCAGTTTGGTTTGGCCTACTAGATTGCTCTTTCTTAAAATGGGAGAAGTGCTTAGCTTTGGGTTCAATCTTGCGGTGCTCGATACCAGTGACAGAAAGGGAAATGACATGTATTGTATTGTTGCCATTGAGGATAAAAGGATGGGGTTTACATCATATTGCATGAGTTTATCCCTCTACATCATGTCATCTTGCTTAAGGCGTTACTCTGTTCTTATGAACTTAATACTCTAGATGCATGCTAGATAGCGATCGATGTGTGGAGTAATAGTAGTAGATGCAGGCAGGAGTCGGTCTACTTGTCTCGGACGTGACGCCTATATACATGATCATGCCTAGATATTCTCATAATTATTCGCTTTTCTATCAATTGCTCGACAGTAATTTGTTCAACCACCGTAATACTTATGCTCTTGAGAGAAGCCACTAGTGAAACCTATGGCCCCCGGGTCTATTTTCCATCATACAAGTTTCCAATCTATTTTATTTTGCAATCTTTTACTTTCAATCTATATCATAAAAATACCAAAAATATTTATCTTATTATTATCATCTCTATCAGATCTCACTCTTGCAAGTGGCCGAGAAGGGATTGACAACCCCTTTATCACGTTGGTTGCGAGGTTCTTATTTGTTTGTGTAGGTACGAGGTAACTCGCGCGTGGTCTCCTACTGGATTGATACTTTGGTTCTCAAAAACTAAGGGAAATACTTACGCTGCTTTACTGCATCTCCCTTTCCTCTTTAAGGGAAAACCAACGCAGTGCTCAAGAGGTAGCAAGAAGGATTTCTGGCGCTGTTGCCGGGGAGATCTACGCCAAGTCAAGACATACCAAGTACCCATCACAACTCTTATCCTTCGCATTACATTATTTGCCATTTGCCTCTCGTTTTCCTCTCCCCCACTTCACCCTTGCCGTTTTATTCGCCCTCTTTTTCCGTTTGCCTCTTTTTCGCTTGCTTCTTGCCTGCTTGTGTGTTGGATAGCTTGCTTCGTCGTTATGGCTAGTCCTTTATCTACTCCTTTATCTCCCGAGAATGAAGTTCTTAATTTTAAACAAAGGGAGGGAGAAAATCTCAAAGATGCTTGGTACAGAATTTGCAATGCGCAAAATAGATCCACTAGGAAGCAATCCACTTCCGTTCTTCTTCGCAATTTTTATGTAGGCATCACGCCTTGGAATAGATATATTCTTGATACCATCACCGGAGGGAATTTCTTGGGTAGCCATACTTTTGATTCTTATAATGTTATGATAGATTTGTTTGGGCCACCACCTCTTTTGGTTAATGGAACTATTTTAACTTTGGAACATGTGATGCAACGACTTGAAATTATTGAAAATAAAGTTGCCACCGTAGAGTTAATTGAAAATTTGGATAAAAAGATTCATAACCAAATTACCCAATACGGATCTAAGGTAGGAGTTGCTCTTAAATTTTTTAAAGAAAAGGGACCTATGGTTAATGAAAAGATAGATCAAGATTCCACTAGAATTGATAAAATTGAGGATATTATTACCAACCTTGGGTCTGCCTTTTCTTCCGTAAAAAACACTCCTCCTAATGCTAAGGTTGCCAAATTTATGTATGTTCCTAAAAATAAGGGTGAAACTTCTAGTAAGGAAAATGCGAACCTCAAATCCGTAAATGTTCACCCCAATTTTCTCACTATCCTTAAGGAACCTTTTGCTACAAATGATTTTATTGATTTCGTGCCTAGGAGTTTGATAATTAATAAAAACAAAGAAACTTCTAAAAGTTATACGTGTCTTATTGAAGAATTGCCTACCAAATATGGCAATACCTAGATATATCCTTGTTTTTATGCCTAGCTAGGGGCGTTAAACGATAGCGCTTGTCGGGAGGCAACCCAATTTTATTTGTGTTCCTTGCTTTTTTTCCTGTTTGGTAATAAATAATTTATTTAGCTTCTATTTTGGCTGTGTTTTTTGTGTTTAATTAGTGTTTGTGCCAAGTATAACCGTTGGGAAGACTTGGGGAAAGTCTTTTTGATCTTGCTGTAAAAAACAGAAACTTTAGCGCTCACGAGATTTGCTGCCATTTTTATTGGAGAGTGCTATTTAGTTAATTATTTTTGCACATCATTAATAGATAAATTTCTCACGTCCATAAATTTATTTTAGAATTTTTGGGGTTCCAGAAGTATTCGAAACCTACAGATTACTACAGACTGTTCTGTTTTTGACAGATTCTGTTTTTCGTGTGTTGTTTGCTTATTTTGATGAATCTATGGCTAGTAAAAGAGTTTATAAACCATAGAGAAGTTGTAATAAAGTAGGTTTAACACCAATATAAATAAAGAATGAGTTCATTGCAGTACCTTGAAGTGGTGGTTTGTTTTCTTTTACTAACGGAGCTCACGAAGATTTTCTTTTAAGTTTTGTGTTGTGAAGTTTTCAAGTTTTGGGTAAAGATTTGATGGATTATGGAACAAGGAGTGGCAAGAGCCTAAGCTTGGGAATTACCATGGCACCCCAAGGAAAAATAAAAGGACACCAAAAATCCTAAGCTTGGGGATGCCCCGGAAGGCATCCCCTCTTTCGTCTTTGTTCATCGGTAACTTTACTTGGAGCTATATTTTTATTCGCCACATGATATGTGTTTTGCTTGGAGTGTCTTGTATGATTTGAGTCTTTGCTTTTTAGTTTACCACAATCATCATTGCTGCACACACCTTTTGAGAGAAACACACATGAATTGGAATTTATTAGAATACTCTATGTGCTTCACTTATATCTTTTAAGCTATATAGTTTTTGCTCTAGTGCTTCACTTATATCTTTTAGAGCACGGTGGTCGTTTTATTTTATAGAAATAATTGATCTCTCATGCTTCACTTATATTATTTTGAGAGTCCTTTAGAACAACATGGCAATTTGCTTTTACGCATAATAAAAACTTTCATATAAGTGCATTGAATACTAAGAGAAGTTTGATACTTGATGATTGTTTTGAGATATGGAGATAGTGATATCAAAGTTGTGCTAGTTGAGTTTTAGTGAATTTGAGGAATACTTGTGTTTAAGTTTGCAAGTCCCGTAGAATGCACGTATGGTAAACATTGTGTAACAAATTTGAAACATGAGGTGTTATTTGATTGTCTTCCTTATGAGTGGCGGTCGGGGACGAGCGATGGTCTTTTCCTACCAATCTATCCCCCTAGGAGCATGCGCGTAATACTTGGTTTTTGATGACTTGTCGATTTTTGCAATAAGTATGTGAGTTCTTTATGACTAATGTTGAGTCCATGGATTATACGCACTCTCACCCTTCCATCATTGCTAGCCTCTTCGGTACCGTGCATTGCCCTTTCTCACCTTGAGAGTTGGTGCAAACTTCGCCGGTGCATCCAAACCCCGTGATACGATACGCTCTATCACACATAAACCTCCTTATATCTTCCTCAAAACAGCCACCATACCTACCTATTATGGTATTTCCATAGCCATTCCGAGATATACTACCATGCAACTTTCCACCATTCCGTTTATTATGACACGCATCATCATTGTCATATTGCTTTGCATGATCATGTAGTTGACATCGAATTTGTGGCAAAGCCACCGTTCATAATTCTTTCATACATGTCACTCTTGATTCATCGCAATCCCGGCACACCGTCGGAGGCATTCATATAGAGTCATATCTTGTTCTAGTATCGAGTTGCAAATAAATAGAAGTGTGATGATCATCATTAATAGAGCATTGTCCCAAAAAAAGAGAAAGGCCAAAGAAAAAAGGCCCAAAAAAGGGGCAATGCTACTATCCTTTTTCCATACTTGTGCTTCAAAGTAGCACGATGATCTTTATGATAGAGAGTCTCTTGTTTTGTCATTTTCATATACTTGTGGAAATTTTTCATTATAGAACCTCACTTGTATATTCCGACAAATGGCCTCCTCAAGTGCCCTAGGTCTTCGTGAGCAAGCAAGTTGGATGCACACCCAGTTAGTTTCTTTTGTTGAGCTTTCATACATTTATAGCTCTAGTGCATCCATTGCATGGCAATCCCTACTCCTTGCATTGACATCAATTGATGGGCATCTCCCTAGCCCATTGATTAGCCGCGTCGATGTGAGACTTTCTCCTTTTTTTTGTCTTCTCCACATAACCCCCTCCATTATATTCTATTCCACCCATAGTGCTATATCCATGGCTCACGCTCATGTATTGCGTGAAAGTTGAAAAAAGTTTGAGATTACTAAAGTATGAAACAATTGCTTGGCTTGTCATCGGGGTTGTGCATGATGAGAACATTCCTGTGTGACGAAAATGGAGCATGACCAAACTATATGATTTTGTAGGGATGAACTTTCTTTGGCCATGATATTTTGAGAAGACATGATTGGTTAGTTAGTATGCTTGAAGTATTATTATTTTTATGTCAATATTAAACTTTTATCTTGAATCTTTCGGATCTGAACATTCATGCCACAATAAAGAAAATTACATTGAGAAATATGTTAGGAAGCATTCCACATCAAAAATTCTGTTTTTATCATTTACCTACTCGAGGACGAGCGGAAATTAAGCTTGGGGATGCTTGATACGTCTCCAACGTATCTATAATTTTTTATTGTTCCATGCTATTATATTATCTGTTTTGGATGATAACGGGCTTTATTTTACACTTTTATATTATTTTTGGGACTAACCTATTAACTGGAGGCCCGGCCCAAATTGTTGTTTTTTTGCCTATTTCAGTGTTTCATAGAAAAGGAATATCAAACGGAGTCCAAACGGAATGAAACCTTCGGGAGCATGATTTTTGGAACAAACGTGATCCAGAGGACTTGGAGTGGACGTCAAGCAATCAACAAGGAGGCCATGAGGCAGGGGGGCGCGCCTACCCCCTAGGTGCGCCCTCCACCCTCGTGGGCCCCTCGTTGCTCCACCGACCTACTTCTTCCTCCTATATATATCCACGTACGCCGTAAACATCCAGGAGAACCACGAAACCCTATTTCCACCACCGCAACCTTCTGTACCCAAGAGATCCCATCTTGGGGCCTTTTCCGGAGCTCCGCCGGAGGGGGCATTGATCACGGAGGGCCTCTACATCAACTCCATGGCCCCTCTGATGATGTGTGAGTAGTTTACTTCAGACCTTCGGGTCCATAGCTAGTAGCTAGATGGCTTCTTCTATCTCTTTGGATCTCAATACAAAGTTCTCCTCGATTCTCTTGGAGATCTATTCGATGTAACTCTTCTGTTTGCGGTGTGTTTGTCGAGATCCGATGAATTGTGGGTTTATGATCAAGTTTATCTATGAACAATATTTGAATCTTCTCTGAATTCTTTTATGTACGATTGGTTTATCTTTGCAAGTCTCTTCGAATTATCAGTTTGGTTTGGCCTACTAGATTGATATTTTTTGCAATGGGAGAAGTGCTTAGCTTTGGGTTCAATCTTGCGGTGCTCGATCCCAGTGACAAAAAGGGAAACGACACGTATTTTATTGTTGCCATCGAGGATAAAAAGATGGGGTTTACATCATATTGCATGATTTTATCCCTCTACATCATGTCATCTTTCTTAAGGCGTTACTCTGTTCTTATGAACTTAATACTCTAGATGCATGCTGGATAGCGGTCGATGTGTGGAGTAATAGTAGTAGATGCAGAATCATTTCGGTCTACTTGTCACGGACGTGATGCCTATATACATGATCATGCCTAGATATTCTCATAATTATTCACTTTTCTATCAATTGCTCGACAGTAATTTGTTCACCCACCGTAATACTTATGCTATCTTGAGAGAAGCCACTAGTGAAACCTATGGCCCCTGGGTCTATTCTCCATCATATAAGTTTCCCATATACTTTATTTTGCTATCTTTTACTTTCAATCTATATCATAAAAATACGAAAAATATTTATCTTATTATTATCATCTCTATCAGATCTCACTCTCGCAAGTGGCCGAGAAGGGATTGACAACCCCTCTATCGCGTTGGTTGCGAGGTTCTTATTTGTTTGTGTAGGTACGAGGTGACTCGCGCGTGGTCTCCTACTGGATTTATACCTTGGTTCTCAAAAACTGAGGGAAATACTTACGCTGCTTTATTGCATCACCCTTTCCTCTTCAAGGGAAAGCCAACGCAGTGCTAAAGAGGTAGCAGCCTCCCATGCTCTTATTGCAACTTTTTTGCTGTTAGTATAACGCCAGCAGTCAAGTCAAGCAATGTTACTGCTAAAGTGATGCCACATTTAACTAATGTCGCACTCAGTCTAATGCCATCGATAAATTTAAACAATGCCATTTAATGTCACTGGATTATTTCAGGGTTAGCTGATGATTGTGGATGTATTAAAGATTTTTCAACTAAGGCATTCTAATGCTGTTGCACAACCAGTATACCAACGATGAATCTTGTTACTACCTTCAGATTTTTGCACTGGTAATGCTTATAGATTACATACCTCACTTTCATGAGATAAGTCAATTTTTTTTGTACAATGTCAAGAGAAAAGGTCAATAGTGGGCACCTCCTCCTCCAGTTGTTCTCTTGATTCGTTCGATCAAGTTTTTATGTTTGACCGATTATCAAGATTGGCATAGCAATTTTTAGGTCCCCTCGAGTTCGAAATGCTATTTACCTTGAAGGTACATGGTTTGCAATTTTTTTATACTATCATTAGTTAATAATGCTAGTTACCTTCAGACTTTTGTATTTGGTTTAATTCTCATGCATAGCTAGTATACCAATGCTGAAACTTGTTACCTTTACATTTTGTATTGTTAATTCTTATAGAAATCTTCCAGTGCTAGAGTTTATTGAAATATGTTTAGTAAAACCATTGTACTGTACCCTGTAATAAAATAACTACTCTACTGTTGCAATAGCCACTGGATTAGTGTATATTTGTACTATTCGAATGGTGTTGCATTAGCGTATGGACATAAATAAAGTGTGGCAAGCTTTCCCAGATGTATGCTCAAGAAAACTACTACCTGTTTTTCTAAATACTAGACGTTTGGGTACTTTAAATTGAACTGCGAAAATGTCTTATATTAAGGAACAAAAGGTGTAGAGTTCACTCAAATTATCCCGGTAAAGCTAGTCACACCTTTATTAAAATTCATGTTCATTATGTTATCGGAGGAGGTCTGTATGTTTGTCTCTAATGCCTGTTGACTACATACCTGACATCATGATGTAATGTTAAGTCATTTCCTTTTGTACAGTGTCACTGAATTGTCAGGGTGGTGATGGAATTTTATTTTAGTTGAACTGCACAAAATATGCTTAAAAGAAGAGGAAAGGTCAGGAATCATTCATTCTTTCAGAAAGAACTATATGTGCCTTCCTGACATCAGCCGTTGTTGCCTTATTTATTCCTTCAAACAGGTAGTTAGAAACAGTCTTGCTACCTTTTCCCATTAAGAAATTGGAATGCTTATATTTGTGAGTCTATGCTTCAACTTGTGCCACTTTTATAGTAATCATACTTTCAATATCTATGCAAACAGGGATGCTCGATTTTAGTAGAACTGCACAAAAAGTCCAAATGGTTCAACATTAGGAGCATGTTTTCTTCCAAACCTTTATATCCAATTGGTGGCACTATGAGATGTTCATTATGAAGGTACATGGTTTGCTACTATATTGCTACTCTTTTTGTACTGTCATTAGATAGTAATACTAGTGGTTTGCATGTGAATTTATTGGCAGGGTGGACCTACATTGGAGGTGCAGGACAGGATGCAATGATTGGATGCTCAATTTCGGTTGTATCGATTTCACCTCTTCCATCACTGTGAACATGGATATCCTTGGTCTGATGAAGAATAGGCGCTATTTCTGCTCTGAACCAGCAAATCAATTCAGTGTGAAATTGTCCAGGGCAAAACATGACTGTATCAAATTGTCCAGTGCAAAACATGACAGATGCTAAGCGGAAGAGATGTGTTTAAACCGAAAATACAAGGTGGGTATATGTTTACTAGCTACTTGATATTTGTGCAGACAGAGATGTCTACCCGTTGCTATTTGGCAAATAAACAAAGTGATCGCAATTTTGGTTGAACTACACAAGAGAATAGTATAGTCACTGCATGCAGTGCATTTGAAAATAGACACAGAAAGATTGGATAGTCACTTCATGGACTGCAGAAAAGTAGTACTGTACTATTTATTGGCCAACACTAGGTGCTTCTTTGCTTTGGTCTGATTATACAATGGGTATCATTTTGCCTAAGTTAAAAGTTTGTATTCCAAAAATAGTCTCGCCGTGTGATTGAGAGAAGACCAAATCATATTGCAGTGGATGATCCTCCATCATGTGTGGTTCATTCTCATGGTTCCAGCTGTTGGTGAAACCACTTATGTTTACAAGAGGAGCTGTAGACTTCACAAACAAATTTGTCTTTCAGTTTGTACTGAATATTGGTCAAGAGAAGCATCCATGTTAGTAGGAAGAACAAATGTTTTTCTAGATCTTTGCTTTTGGAGCTACATATTTGTATATGATGTGTGAATCATTGAGATGCATTAACATGTTGATCTTATGTATGGGAATCATACTAGTTGGTTTTGAATTTGGGCTACTAATGTGAACATATTACAATGCCAGGCCTGTGAGTCTCATGTGAACATTTCGAACGGATCGGCTCTTACTGCTGTGCACAGCATGATCCTTATTTCTGTGTTCTCAGTGTTTACAAGTTACTAACATTTCCTTATTTCTGTTCGCTCAGTGTTTACAAGTTACCGATCGATCACTAGCTAGCCTACTAATGCACTCCTGGCAGTTTTAGTTGCGACGCAAGATCCGAAGTGGCAGTTTTTTGAATAAAAATGCCTACCTCTAAAGAAACTGACAAGCTGCTCTGAAGAAAATGCCATGCGAATCTGAAGAAATTGCCAGCAAAAACGTTTGCAAATGCCTTATCTCCCAGTGAGCGTTCATCAGCTAATGCGATCCTACACGTACACCATCCGACCTACTCGATCCTACACGTACACTATCCGACCTACTCGATCCTACACGGATAAATAGCGGATCACGCACGTACTACCTCCTTTCCGGTTTGCAGGGCTCAATTCAAAAAATGACCTACTCGGTCCTACACGAATAAATAGCGGATCACGCACGTACTACCTCCTTTCTGGTTTGCAGGGGTAAATTCAAAAATCTCACCAACCAAGGTAGATGATGAGTGGTGGAATCATTTTTGACAAGGAGGGAGTACCTCATCTGGATGATTCGAGTGCACTTGTTTGATCATCATGCCGGCGTGCGACCCAGCACGGACGAGAAGCACCACTGACGGGACGGGATGGCACAGTCATAATTTCAGTTTTTCTAATTTCCATGGCAAGCTGGCGCGCTAAGCCATGCCTGCTTATGCATTGAATTCCAATGATCGTGATGACCGTCGCGTTTCTCGCGACATGCCGGTTCGCCTACCTTCCGCCTATAATTACCGTTTCCCGGGCATCTCCGGTGGCACCATCACCCAACTCGCCCTATCCTCATAAGCCCCCACCAGCCCGACGTCGCTCACCACTTATCCTCGCTCTCGCCACGTCCGCCATGCCCCCGCCCGTCCGCGAGAGGCGATGCTGGAGGCGGTCTCCGCCGGAACTAGTGTTCAGTTTTTCACCGGAAGGCAGACGGAGGGAGGAGGCATTCTATCGGTCTTTAGATGGCAATGCGGAGTATGAGGAGTTGCTGGAGCACGACTGCCTTGCAGAGGAGCAGCGTATCGCCGATTTGCGCGGCCAGTGGGACATGAAGCAGCAGCGCACCGACGCTCTGAGTCACGAGCAAAGCGCCCGCAACTGGGCCGACTACGTGGAGGTCGGCGCCCGGCAAATAGCCCTGGAGGCTGTCGGGCACGCACTCATTCGCGACACCGAATTTTACTACAAGCTCATCAAGTGGGTTTCCCACTTAGAAGCCGAAGCTTCGGTGGACCACGCCGGCATGGAAAGGTCCAACGCGCGCGAGCAACGCGCCCTATCGCACCTCTGGCAAGTCCGAGGCGAGGCAGAGGACGCCGGTGCCGGCGTTTAGTGTGTACCGCAGATGGCGGCAGGCATCGTCTAGTTAGCTAAGAGTAAGTTAGTACTTGTACACTACTAGAGTATTAGTGGGAGTAGAGAGTTAACTTGGCTATGATGGTTGTCAACGTGGAAGTTCAGTACTCTATATCTGGATCAGACCTGTTACTTTGCTCTGAATGTTGAACTTTCCGTTTGAACGTATGGAATGGGCTGTCATTTTTTAAATGGGTTGTATTTGTCCGCCACGGGTTTAGAGGCTGACTTGTGGGCCTACCAGGTTGACGCGTACACAATCAGGAGATGATTGTACGTGGAGAGGATGATAGCGGGGACCCACCAAGGTCATGGCAGTACGCAAGCAAGTGCCTCCTTATTTCAAGCCAATAAAAATGGCTCCTCCTAATGGATTTCTGACATCTGGGTCCCATGCCATTGTCAACGTAATCAATAAACGAGAGAATTGCACAACAAGCGGCTGACACCGGGGACCTAGCAGCTCGCCCAGTTATTTTTGTTTTGGGTTAATTTGATAAATGTCACTCCAAATCTGGTGATTCTGAGAAATGCCACTGCAATTTCCAAACTTTAAAAATTGTCATTTCATGCCATTTCCAGTGGCATTTTTCAAAGTTTGCAAATTGCAGTGGCGTTTTTCAAATTTTGCAAAAATTGCAGTGGCATTTTTATGAATTGCCATAATTAGAGTGGCATTTATCTAATTTGTTTTTAAGATGGAAGCAGGGTGTCAACTGGGCTGTGCGGGGCACTCTGGCATGTCTAGACAACCTTTTCTTTTATGTTTACCACAGACCAGGCGAGTAGTTTTTTTTGTTCTTTCTGAAAATGGCTAGCCTGGTTTTTTGTGATTTGTTAAGTAGGTCGCTTTGCCAGGTCTGTTGGGCTGCAAAATTTCAAGCCGAGGAGACCTTCATTCGGCTGGCCAAGAAAATGGCCTATCAGTAATGAGAAATGGGCTATACATTTTTAAAACACATCAAACCGTCAATTAGTTTCAAAATTCTTTTTTTTCCATTTTGAGATTTTAAATTGCATTGATTTTTATGCGTGGACAATGTGTTCGATTATATATTGATATACGTTTATTTTTAAAATCAGTTTGAATGTGACTCGAAATTCTGGGATTAAAAACAGTTCGGACCGCACAGAAATATGCAAATTTTCGTATAATTTTGTAACTGTGGCCACAATATGGGCTGTAATGCTAACAAAAAGAATATGGGCTACAAAAAGACCTTAAGAGTTAGCAAATGGGCAGTAAATTATTAGAAATAATGGCAGATGGGTTGTATGTTGTTTCCCACAGATTTGAGGCTTTCCTAAAAAAGGTTTACGCACACGCAGTGACTGTTGGATGTCCATCCAATGGCCGTCGTGCTTCTTCAATCTCTACTCTTCTTGCTCCAACCACTCAAACAAGCGCCGACGGGACTGCCTGCTCCCTCCTCCCGCGGCCGGCTGTGCTGCTGCGCATGCCTCACCGCCCCACCGTACTCTCATTTCTGGCATAGCCATCCCTCTACTCACCCACACCTGCTGTTATTCTCCAGCGACGGCAGCCGAACCAGTCAACCCTCGTACTCCCCACTGCGTGGGCAGCCACTGACGTGTCTTCCCCGGCTCCATGTCGTTCCCTTCGTAGGCCTCGTCGTCGTCTACCGCCCTGGTGCTCTCGGCACAGCGTGGTCAACATGGTCAACGAACGACATCCATCGGAAGTGGACTGTACGTGGAGAGGCTGACAGCTGGGTCCACGGCCACACACACAAGGAAATGCCTCCTTATTACACGCAAAATAATGATTCCTTCACCTGACATCTGGGACCCACCGGAAGGGCCTCTGTATTTCGCGAAAAATGCGTTCCCCCCGTTGATAGCTCGGACCCACCAGCTATATCTTCGCACGCAAGGAAGTGCCTCCTTATTGCGCACAAAAAATGAATACTCCCCCTGCTAGCTGGGACCCAACATAGTGGGAGGATGACTTGTGGGCCTACTAAGTTGAGGGGGACAGAGGGCTTTGTCAACTTAGTCAATATGAACAATTCTAGCTCCAGTGACCATACGATGTCCATCCAACGGCCGTAGTGCTTCTTCAACTTTTGGTCTTCTTGCTCCAGCCGCCCAGAGCAGCACCGGTCGTGCCGTCTGCTCCTGCCTCCCGTGGGCGACTGTGATGCCACGGAGGCCTCACCGCCCCCTACTACTCCCATCGCTGGCCAGGCCCCGCGGTGACGGCAGTCTCACACCGCAGCTGAACCAGTGAACCAGTGAACCCTCGTACTCCTCTCCGCATGGGCTTCCACTGCGTCGTCCCCTTCCTAGGCCTCGCCGTCGTCCACCGCCCTGATGCTCTCGACGCGGCGTGGTCAACGTGGTCAAGGAACGACTTTCATCGGAAGAGTACTATACATGGAGAGGCTGACAGCTGGGTCCACGGCTGCAGCAAGGAAGTGCCTCCTTATTACGCGCAAAATAATGATTCATCCACCTAGCAGCAGGGACCCACCGGACATGCCACCGTATTTCGCGAAAAAACGTTCCCCCCTGATTGCTGGGACCCACCAGCTACATCTTCACACGCAAGGAAGTGCCTGACAGTCGGGACCCACCTGGTCAAAGCATACGTAGCATTGTCATTCTGGTCGCGAACATGTACGTACATACGATCGGTCTGTCTGCAGGCTGCAGCGATGAACCGTGGCCGTGCAAGGAAGGGCACGTGTCGTAGTAGAGGCGTGCACATAGCATGTACACGTACGTATAGCGGCCAGGGTGCAAGAAAGTAAATACAGCCACATACATACATACGGGCAGGGTCTCGAACGCCTACTCACGCATACGTACGGCTAGGGCTCGTGTACATGGCTGGGTCGGAAAGGACAAACTGCGTCGTCGTCGTGTTCATGGGGAGCCAACCAGCTGGGTCGGAACGGAATGCGTCGTCGTGTTCATCGGGAGACAACCGGCTTGGACGGAACAACCGATGGAAACGAGGCCTGGCATACCACAGAGTGGAGGAAACTGCCTTGTGTTCGACCGACCACGGTCGAAACGGGATCCTATTCATCGGGAGGGCTCTGGTGTACCGCAAAACGGAGGAAATGGACCTCCTACGATGGAAATGGGGTCCTCTTGATCGGGAGGGGTGTGGCGTACCGCAAAACGGAGGAAACAGACTTGTGTTGGAGCGCTACGGTCGAAACGGGGGGTCCTTTTCATCGGGAGGGGTGTGGCGTACCGCAAAACGGGACTCCACGGGATACTGTTCATCTCCACCGTCGACCTCCTCCAGCCTGCACGGGCTACTGTTCATCCACGGGTTCCTGTTCATCTAGCCTCCACCGCGCGCTCCTCCACCGGCTACTGTTCAACCAGCCCTCTCCACGGGGTCCTGTTCAACCACCCCTCCACGGGCTACTGTTCATCCAGCCCTCCACCGGCTACTGTTCATCCAGCCCTCCACCGGCTACTGTTCAACCAGCCCTCCACGGGGTCCTGTTCATCCAGCCCTCCATGGGGTACTGTTCAACCAGCCCTCTCCACAGGGTCATGTTCATCCACCGGCTCAATCAATCGGGGCACTGTTCATCCAGCGACAACGACCTCTACTACCACGGGGTCCTGTTCATCCACCCCCCCACCGGGAACTGTTCATCCAAACCCCCTCAACAACACTCACTGTTCATCCAGAGGCAGCATCGATCGGCTTTAGTTAGCAGCAGTAGCGAAGGAATCACACTCGGGTTCAGTTAACAGCAAGGGATCGATCGATGATATGTCTCCAACGTATCTATAATTTTTGATTGCTCCATGCTATATTATCTACTGTTTTGGACTATATTGGGCTTTATTTTCCACTTTTATATTTTTTGGGACTAACCTATTAACCGGAGGCCCAGCCCAGAATTGTTGTTTTTTTGCCTATTTCGGTGTTTCGGATAAACGGAATATCAAACGGAGTCCAAATGGAATAAAATCTTCGGGAACGTGATTTTCTCACCGAACGTGATCCAGGAGACTTGGACCCTGCTCCAAGGAACAAAAGAGGCGGTCACGAGGGTGCCCCCCCTAGGGCACGCCCCCTGCCTCGTGGGCCCCTCGTTGCTCCTCCGGCGTACTTCTTCCTCCTATATATACACACGTACCCCCAAACGATCAGAACAGGAGCCAAAAACCTAATTCCACCGCCGCAACTTTCTGTATCCACGAGATCCCATCTTGGGGCCTGTTCCGGAGCTCCGCCGGAAGAGGGCCGTCATCACGGAGGACTTCTACATCATCATAGCCTCTCTGATGAAGTGTGAGTAGTTTACCTCAGACCTTCGGGTCCATAGTTAGTAGCTAGATGGCTTCTTCTCTCTCTTTGAATCTCAATACAAAGTTCTCCCCCTCTCTTGTGGAGATCTATTCGATGTAATCTTCTTTTTGCGGTCTGTTTGTTGAGACCGATGAATTGTGGGTTTATGATCAAGTCTATCTATGAATAATATTTGAATCTTCTCTGAATTCTTTTATGTATGATTGGTTATCTTTGCAAGTCTCTTCGAATTATCTGTTTGGTTTGGCCAACTATATTGGTAGTTCTTGCCATGGGAGAAGTGCTTAGCTTTGGGTTCGATCTTGTGGTGTCCTTACCCAGTGACAGAAGGGGCAGCAAGGCACGTATTGTATCATTGCCATCGAGGATAACAAGATGGGGTTTATTTCATATTGCATGAATTTATCTCTCTACATCATGTCATCTTGCTTAAGGCGTTACTCTGTTTTTAACTTAATACTCTAGATGCATGCTGGATAGCGGTCGATGAGTGGAGTAATAGTAGTAGATGCAGAATCGTTTCGATCTACTTGTCACGGACGTGATGCCTATATACATGATCATGCCTAGATATTCTCGTAACTATGCTCAATTCTATCAATTACTCAACAGTAATTTGTTCACCCACCGTAGAATACTTATGCTCTTGAGAGAAGCCACTAGTGAAACCTATGGCCCCCGGGTCTATTCTCATCATATCAATCTCCATTACTTTAATCTTGCTTTGCTTTTTTTACTTTGCTTTTACTTTTTACTTTGCATCTTTATACCAAAAATACCAAAAATATTATATCTATCAGATCTCACTCTCGTAAGTGACCATGAAGGGATTGACAACCCCTAATCGCGTTGGTTGCGAGTAGCTATTGCTTTGTGCAGGTACGAGGGACTTGAGCGTGGGCTCCTACTGGATTGATACCTTGGTTCTCAAAAACTGAGGGAAATACTTACACTACTCTGCTGCATCATCCCTTCCTCTTCGGGGAAAACCAACGCAAGCTCAAGGCGTAGCAATTGATCACTCGGGTTTAGTAACGCGTAGCCTGCAGTGCAATCGCTCGGGTTCAGTTAGAGCCCAATGCCTCGCTCGGGTTCATTTAGAGCCCAACGCCTCGCACACACGCGCGTATGTACGAGAGAAACACGCATCGCTCGACCCCCGACCACCCACCGTAACCGGGAACTCCCCAATATTTTCCTTGCCCTCGCTTCTACCATGGTTTTTTCTGTCATGGATGGCCCAAAGAATGTCATGCAGCTGCGTCTCCGGCCTGCCCAGGACGAAAAGCCCATTTTCTGTCATGTTTTTTTGTCACAGAAGTAGGACCCCACCACATCTATGATGATACCGGGTTTTGTCACAATTATCGTCACAGAAGTGTCATAAGTATTACAGAAAAAATGCGTTTGGCCCAAAATGTCACGAATGTGTCTTTTTTCTGTAGTGGACCCGCCCTCCTACGGCGCGTCCGCGTCCTATAACGCCTAGATGGGTGAGGGAGTCCTGGATTAGGGCGTCTCCGGACAGCCGGACTATATCCTTTGGCCGGACTATTGGACTATCAAGATTCAAGATTGAAGACTTCGTCCCGTGTCTGGATGGGACTCTACTTGGTGTGGAAGGTAAGCTAGGCAATACGGATATGTATATCTCCTCCTTTGTAACCGACCTTGTGTAACCCTAGCCCCCTCCGGTGTCTATATAAACCGGAGGGTTTTAGTCCGTAGGACAACATACAATCATACCATAGGCTAGCTTCTAGGGTTTAGCCTCTCTGATCTCGTGTTAGATCTACTCTTGTAATACTCATATCATCAAGAACAATCAAGCAGGACGTAGGGTTTTACCTCTATCAAGAGGGCCCGAACCTGGGTAAAACATCGTGTCCCTTGCCTCATGTTACCATCCGCCTTAGACGCACAGTTCGGGACCCCCTACCCGAGATCCGCCTGTTTTGACACCGACATTGGTGCTTTCATTGAGAGTTCCACTGTGTCGTCACCATAAGGCTTGATGTCTCCTTCGATCATCGCTAGCGATGCGGTCCAGGGTGAGGCTTTCCTCCCCGGACAGATCTTCATATTCAGCGGCTTTGCACTGCGAGCCAATTCTCTTGGCCATCTGGAGCAGATTGAGAGCTATGCCCCTGGCCATCAGGTCAGATTTGGAAACTTGAACTACACGCCGACATCCACAGAGACTTGATCTTCGACGGATTCGAGCCCATGTCGGATGCACCGTACAGTCTTGATGAGCATGACGTAACTCTGCCGTCAGACAGTATTCGGGAGATCGCATCCGCAGCTACTCCGCCCATCAATCCGGAGCAAGTCGCGCCATCCGAGAGCGGAGGGATGGACCCCGCCATGGAGGCTGCACCTTAGTGGCGATAGAGCCGGATACTGACTTTATCCCTTACGAGAGCCGTGTCGCCGAACCACTGGATTCATCTCCGGCCATGTACTCCGAGCCGCTCATATCCGTGCCTGTCGAATCCGACTGGGCACCGATCATGGAGTTCACCTCCGCGGACATCTTTCAGCACTCACCCTTCGGGGATGTGCTAAGTTCATTAAGGTCTCTCTCCCTGTCAGGAGAACCTTGGCCGAACTATGTCCGGCTAGAATGGGATGCGGACGACAAAGAAATCCGCCGCCCACCCACCACCCACTTAGTAGCCACTGTCGACAACTTAACCGACATGCTCGACTTCGGCTCCGAGGACTTCGACGGTATGGACGACGAAGCCGGAGACGAACCGGAACCACCGCCCACAAGGCGTGGGACCGCTACTTCATCACATGACGTGTACATGGTGGACACCCCCAACGAAGCCAGTGGCGACGAGAAAGCGGAGGATGACCCCTCCAAGAAGCAACCCAAGCGCCGACGTCAGCGGCGCCGCCCTAAGTCCCGCCATAACAGAAACAGCGATAACAATAGTCCACGCGACTCTGGAAAGGGCGACAACTGCACCACCCCGGTGGCAGAAAATGATCAAGATGCAAACATCAAACATAGTACGGATCCAACGTCTGAACACAATGATGCCAAAGATAAGCCTCATCAATCCCCGTCCAGGGAAGAAAGCAGTCCGGATGAAGATGCACCCGTCATCCCGGAAACACACTTGGAGTAAGAGAACCTCCGCAGAAGGCTTACAGCCACAGTGAGAAGCCTGAAGAAACAAAAGCAAAGGCTCAAGGTCGCACAAGATACGCTTAACAGCAAGTGGAACAAAGTAACAAAGTATGGTGGAAGTTACCATCCAAAAAGCTACCTAAAGCGCATGCTATTACCGGAATTCGACGATGAG
This sequence comes from Triticum urartu, assembly GCF_056163025.1. NCBI lineage: Eukaryota > Viridiplantae > Streptophyta > Magnoliopsida > Poales > Poaceae > Triticum > Triticum urartu. The sequence continues at coordinate 458,540,751 of NC_141876.1, read as the reverse complement.
GACTTAGAGCCTATACAGCCGAAAAGTGATACGGCCAACCGGCCGAATCCACCACCCTGTGAACGCGATAGAGCGGCTAACAAAGTCACGCATAAGTCAACACACGATCTACGTGAGAATTGCGTAAAAAATCCGGCGCGACCAGATCTATCTATGGATCTAGGAAGCGCGCTACGGTACACAACCAACACCGAGTACTACAACCGTCTGAACACCATGGCGCATCCCAATACAGGGGTGCCGCACACCCCTTATGTTTCACTGATGAGGTGCTGGATCATGAATTCCCAGAGGGATTCAAACCGGTGAACATAGAGGCATACGACGGAACCACAGACCCTGGAGTCTGGATGGAGGACTTCATCCTCCACATCCATATGGCTCGTGGAGACGATCTCCATGCCATTAAATACTTGCCCCTCAAGCTTAAAGGGCCAGCTAGGCACTGGCTGAAAAGCCTCCCCGAAAACTCAATTGGAAGTTGGGAGGAGCTTGAGGACGCTTTCCGGGCCAATTTTCAAGGGACTTATGTCCGACCTCCGGATGCAGACGATTTAAGTCATATAATCCAACAGTCCGGAGAGTCTGGCCGAAAGCTTTGGAACAGGTTCCTCACTAAGAAGAACCAAATTGTTGACTGTCCGGACGCCGAAGCCTTAGCAGCTTTCAAACACAGCGTCCGAGATGAATGGCTCGCCAGACACCTCAGTCAAGAAAAGCCGAGAACAATGGCAGCCTTAACAAGCCTCATGACCCGCTTTTGTGCGGGTGAGGACAGCTGGTTGGGCCGTAGCGGCACCAGCGACCCAAGCACATCCGAAGTCAGGGATGGCAATGGTAAACCACGACGCAACAAAAACAAGCGTCGAAATAAAGAAGGTAGCCCAGATAACACGACGGTAAACGCTGGATTCAGGGGCTCTCGACCAGGTCAGCAGAAAAAGCCTTTCAAAGGCAGCAGAGAAGGACAGTCTGGCCTAAACAAAATTCTTGACAAACTCTGTCAGATTCACGGCACCTCAGACAAACCTGCAAATCATACCGACAGAGAATGTTGGGTCTTCAAGCAGGCTGGTAAGCTAAACGCCGAACACAAAGGGGAAGAGACACCAAGCGAAGACGAGGATGAACCTCGCCAGCAAAGCGCCGAAGGATAGAAAAAGTTCCCACCAGAGGTCAAAACAGTAAACATGATCCAAGTGAGAAAGGGGAGAAGCAATCACGCACCCCAATGCACACGTGCCATAAAGCCCGTCACCCCTAGGCTCAACCCATGGTTGGCCTGCCCGATCACTTTTGATCATAGGGATCACAATACAAATATCCGGCGTGAAGGACTGACGGCCTTGGTGTTAGACCCAATAATAAACGGGTACCATTTCACAAGGGTCCTAATGGATGGCGACAGTGATCTAAACCTGATATATCAGGACACAGTCCGCAAAATGGGGATAGACCCGACACAAATAAGTCGTAGTAATACTACCTTCAAGGGAGTAATACCAGGCCAAGAGGCCCGCTATACGGGCTCTCTACCACTAGAGGTGGTATTCGGTTCTCCCGATAACTTCCGAAGCGAAACATTAACTTTTCACATCGCTCCACTCCGAAGTGATTATCAAGCACTGCTCGGAAGAGCGGCTTTTGCTTGTTTTAACGCAATACCGCATTATGCTTTTCTCAAGCTCAAGATGCTCAGTACACGAGGCATCATTACAGTTAGCGGAAATACCAACCGTTCTTCACATACGGAAGAGGACGCGGCGGCTCTAACAGCCGCACACTAGACGGCCTCACCAACCAGAAAAAATGGCAGGTCATCAAGACCACGGACATGGTTAGACGAGTCCGGCGTTCCATCATACATGAATGAGATTGGTTTTCGAACCCTCATAAAATGATACCAGGGGCTTCCCGCGTGTAATCAGGGCCAACCCGGCTCAACTAGGCTTCTCTAGAATTCTGATAACTCATTCTTCTTTTCGGCATGGCAACTTTCATCTAAGTTCTTTCCTTTTTGCAGGTTACAATCATGCTACACCCGTCTAGGACACGGCACAACGGAGACACAGGCGCAGATGTGCAGCAGGGACCCGCCAAAAGGTTTCTTTTTAGATTAAGACCCTGTGTAAACCTTTTTTACTATCTCTTGTTGCTCACATCCTCCGGATACTCCACACAACCGAGAAGGATGCCGGTGTTATTGGCATGTGGCCATGCCAGGATTGTGCACGTACCTGGACACATGGGGTTTCTTATAAAGGGCATTGTTTAGCCCGGTATATGTTATAAAGACCAAACACCATAGGGAGTTTTCGGCGTCGCGAGTTTGGCCCTATATGCATCAGCTCCGAATCATGTCTTTGGTCAAATGTTGGGTTTGCCCGGCTCCGACATTTTGGTACCTTACGTTCCGTTATATCGGCTAAGGTAGCACTGGGAGAACTACTGCGATTGTGCCCTGGTTCATCCGGATGAGCACCTTAGTAGAGAAAGCCGAAAACTGACTGTCATGATACAACAAGAGACTGGTCAACCACTCGATGACTACTCGGAATCTTAGGGATTCCTCCGCATTAACGAAGGGCTGTTTCCCGGTCATGTACATACACGCACCGTATTCGGACGAGCGCAGAAGTACCAGGGGCTCTACAGTAGCCCCACTGTCAAACTCCTATGGCTAAGTGAAAGTGTTAAAGCAATATAGTCTGATTGCCTTGTTCGCTACGCTATCAGCTCCTTAACGGACCAAGACGTTGGATCAAGTGTGGATATGCATCTTTTGCGAACACCCCCGCATTATATGTGTGGGGGCGGAAGCCGACGACTGCAAACTTTCAGGTTATATACATATATACATAAACGGCCGCACAGGAGGCATCATAGTACTTTCGGGCAAAAGTATAAATACAGCCTTGATTAATTCAGAAAAACATTGTTTGTACAATGGGACTACATGTCACTGGAAAATAATATTCTTCGAGCACTGAGCCTCTATCGAGCGAGCGCCTTCAAGGACTTCTTCAAAGTAGTGCTCGGCAGCCACTCGGCCTATGGCCGAACCCTGTGCCGCAACAGTGGTGGCCTCCATCTCCGCCCAGTATGTTTTGACACGGGAAAGGGCCATCCGCGCACCTTCTATGCATGCTAACCTCTTTACAGCATCGATGCGTGGCACAGCTTCAAGGAATTTTTGCACTAAGCTAAAGTAGCTACTCGGCTTTGGCCTTCCTGGCCATAGGTGATCCACAACGGACCTCATGGCAAGTCCGGACAACCTATGGAGCTCGGCCCAACCGGTCAATCGCTCATTCAGCAGTAGTGGACAGACTGGAGTGTGAAACTATGACCAGAACAACTTCTCCACTTCAGGAACTCTCTGATCCTTGAAGTACTCGGCTGCATCAGCAGCACTTGCAGCCAAATCCATGTACTCGTCCGCAGAACTCCATAGCCGGTCCAGAGGAGCATACTTCGGATCTCCGAACTTAGTCTGCAACAAGAAGGGCTTCCCAGATACGATATCTGCAGCTTGATTCAGCTCCTCCTTCGTCACTCTAATTTTGGAGCGGGCTTCCTTGGCAGCCACCCGGGCCTTCTCCAGGTCCGTTGCTTTCGCCCGGTCTTCTTCTTCAAGAAGCCGGTAACGGTCAGCAGCATTTTTTAACTCTACAGCCATCTTGGCTATTTTTTCCTTGTTCTCGCAATGCGAGGCCTGTTCGGCCCTTAACTCTTCGACCGCCTTTAAAGCAGCCGCATTGCTACTCCTCGCTTGCTCCTTGGCTCGGGCAAGCTCCGCCCGAAGGGTCTCCACAGTGGCAGCTCCATCTGCAGTCACAACATATTAAAGATACTGGCATCATGCTGCTCTTACTATGTGACAATCACTAGAAAAATAACTCACCCTGTGCCTCGTCAAGCCGCTTGTTGACAAGCATGATGTCGGCATCTGCCACATCCAGCTGCCACTTTAGTTCGGCAAACCCATCAGTCTGGCTAGCCACCGGAGCTTCAACCACCTGCACATAAAGGTGGTCTGGTTATTACATGGGACTATGATCCTCTGTTTGCCGCCATTCTCGACGACAACCAGAGTCTCAGGGGCTACTATCTGCATGGGCATACCTAATGTATGCGGTACTGTTAAAGGCATATATTGTTTCACGTACCTCGAAGCCTTTCAGCAGACTCAATAAAGCTTCATGCAAACCGCTTTCAGCAGATGAAATCCTTTCAATTACTGTACCCATTAGCGTACGATGCGCTTCCGAGACGACAGCTTGCCCCAGAAGATCCTTCAGCGCGTCCGACCGCACATTGTACGGACCCTTGCTGTCGCTCCCCTCAGGAGCCGGATAGTGGGAATGTCGGGCAGCCAAAGGGTTATCCTCTGGCCCTAGTGGATCCGGAGATACCCTTCGCGATGACACTTCAAGGTCGCCTGCTTCTTGAGTTGGGGAGTCCGGGGGAGGCGTTTCGCTCTCCATCATCTCCGGAAGAAGATCCCCCGAAGATGAACTCTGTCGAGAAGGGCTGGGATCCGGACTACAATTTATAAGCATCGATTATTGTCTTCGGAAGTAAGATAGGATATCTTCACTATTAAGTACTTTTTGATTACTTACAGCTCGGTAGAGGGTTGATCCCCGCGCGGACATTGTGCGGCCAGAATACCCTCTGAGGCAGGACCCTCTGGTGGAGATTTCTTCTCCCGTTTGGAAACCTTAGTTTCCGGATCTTCAAAGGTGGTCCTCTTCCTTCCCCGGGGAGAAAGAATGTCAGATTCTTCCCCTTGGTTATCCTCTCTCGCGGAGGCGCTCATTCCCTCGATTGGAATAGATAGCGATGGAGGCCCGCTTTCGCCCTCTTTATTCCCCCCTTCATCTTCCTTTGAGGGCACTAGACAAGGTGCTGGCTCGAGCATCTTTTCCAGCACCGGATTGTCCAACCCCTCAGGAAGGGGAGCCGAACACCGCATCAGCTTCGCCTTTGTTATCCAGTCCTGGTCAAAGAGCGACTCTTCAGAATGATGTCATGATAAATAAAAGGACAGTGTGTTCGGCCATGGGATTACTTACTTGGGCAGCGGGGCGTTGGCAGCTTAGGCCCACGTCCTCAGTGGTGTCCGGACACTCTATTTAAGAACGATTTGTACATCTCCTCGTGCGTCATGCCGAGGAAATGCTGAATAGTGCGCGGTCCTTCCGGGTTGAATTCCCACATACGGAGGGGCCGGTGTTTGCAAGGCTGGACTTGACGAACCAACATAACTTGCGTTACCATAACCAGACTGAAATCTCCCTCGAAGAGATCTCGGATACGGCTCTGCAGTATGGGTACGTCCTTGGCTGGACCCCAGCTCAGCCCCCTGCTGATCCATGACATCAGTTGTGGTGGGGGGCCCGAGCGAAAGGTGGGGCAGCTACCCATTTGGCGCTTCGGGGAGCTGTGATGTAAAACCACTCTCATTGCCACAATCCGGACACCTCTGGAAAGGAACCCTTTGGCCATGGAGCATCAGCAATTTTGCTTATTAAAGCACCTCCGCACGCTGCGCACTGCCCCTCGATCATCTTCGGCTTCACATCGAAGGTCTTGAGCCACAGGCCAAAGTGAGGGGTAATGCGAAGGAAGGCCTCACACATGACAATAAATGACGAGATGTGAAGAAGGGAATCTGGGGCCAGATCATGAAAATCCAGCCCGTAATAGAACATAAGACCTATAACAAAGGGATCCAGAGCGAGGCCTAGTCCTCGGAGAAAGTGGAGACGGACACAACGCTCTCGTTGGGTTCGGGAGTAGGGACGACCTGCCCTCGGGCAGGCAGCCTATGCGAAATTTCGGCGGTCAGATATCTGGCCTCCCTCAACTTCTTGATGTCCTCCTCCATGATGGAGGAAGGCACCCACTGGACTTGAAGGCTGGATCCGGACATGATTGAAGGTCCGAAGCACCTGACCTAAGCTTTGGGTGTTAGAACTCGAGGCGGGGGAGGGATTCGATTGAGCACATGAGGGAAAAAGAAAAAGCCTTTTCCCTTTATAAAGGGGATGAATATCAGGCGCCCTCCTTGTGGCCATTCGAGACTTACCTAAGATCTAGGAGTCATACCAACAAGCACGGTTGGGTTACCCACGTTTGTATTGATGAGAATCCTGTGATAAGGGGAACACGATCTCTGCTTTGACAAGATGTGTCAAGAAACCGCCTCGCGTTATGTGCGGGGCTGGTTAAAGAAAAACGGTTCTAATAATTACCGAGCCGTGGCGTGATGTCATGCTGCCAAAACGCGTCAGCAGATTAGATTTGTGGAAATATTGTTCTCTCTATGGTGGTATGTGGAACTTATTTTGCAGGGTCGGACACTATCCTTGTATTCAAACTCTTCCATGGTGTATTTGGAGGAGGAACCCGCCTTGCAATGCCGAAGACAACACTGCGCGCTGGACTCATCGTCATTGAAGCCTGGTTCAGGGGCTACTGAGGGAGTCCTGGATTAGGGGGTCTCCGGACAGCCGGACTATATCCTTTGGCCCGACTGTTGGACTATGAAGATACAAGATTGAAGACTTCGTCCCGTGTCCGGATGGGACTCTACTTGGCGTGGAAGGCAAGCTAGGCAATATGGATATGTATATCTCCTCCTTTGTAACCGACCTTGTGTAACCCTAGCCCCCCCGGTGTATATATAAACCGGAGGGTTTTAGTCAGTAGGACAACATACAATCATACCATAGGCTAGTGTAACGCCCCGTATGTAACTTCCGTATTTGTATTTCAACTCTTGCCATTTTAGGCTCTAAGTTATGATATTCCCTTGTGGTTGGGTTTTGTCTTTGTTTTGCATTTTGTCCATGTCATGCATCTCATATCATGTCATCATGTGCATCGCATTTGCATACGTGTTCGACTCATGCATCCGAGCATTTTCCCCGTTGTCCGTTTTGCGATCCAACACTCCTATGTCCTCCGGCGTCCCCTTTTGCCTCTTTCCGTGGGCGGGTGTTAAACGTTCTCGGATTGGACCAAGATTTGCCAAGCGGCCTTGGTACACCACCGGTAGACCGCCTGTCAAGTTTCGTGCCATTTGGAGTTCGTTTGATACTCCAACGGTTAACCGAGGAACCGTAAAGGCCTCGTGTGTGTTGCAGCCCAACACCCCTTCAAACTGGCCCAAAACCCATCCAAACCCTCTCCATCCTCTCGTCCGTTCGATCACGATCGCGTGGCCGAAAACCGCATCTCATTTGGACTCTCCTAGCTCCCTCTAACTATAAATATATGCCCCCTCCGAAATTTCCGGGTCCCGAAACCCTAACCTAGTCCCTCTCCACGCCAGACGCGTCCACCGCCGCGCCCCTTCCACTCGCGCGCTGCCACATGGCAGACCGTGCCCACTTGGCCACTCCAAACGCGCCAGCCCGCGGGGCCCGACCGCGGCCCTCCCGGCCCGGGTCACCGCCGCCCGCGCCCGTCCGCTCCGCCGCCCGCGCCTGGTGCGCTCGCCTCCGCCTCCTCGCCCTTCACCGACCCGCGCCGGCCTTCGCCAGCGCCGCCGCCGTCCTCTCCGACCCGCCTCCTCCAAGCTCTCCGGGAGCCCTAGCTCCGGCCACCACGTGGAGTTCTCCAGCGCCCATCAACTCCAACTCCGGCGAAGTTCCCGGTGAACCTCGGAGACCGTGCGCCCAGATCTGGATCGGATCCGAAACCCTAGGGTTGACCCGTTTTATTCTAAGTCTTTTTCTGTTATTTTTTTAGCCATGTTCATCGTGCCATAACTCCTCATCCGTAGCTCCGTTTCGTGCGTGTGGCATATCAAAGTGTTCGTTAGGATGTCCTCTTCATTTTGTTCCATTGCACCATGCTTGTTTGAGTCCATCTTGATGCCTAAAATGCTGTTGCAAGAGTGCTATAAAATGTTAGTTCCTGATTCTTATCAGTTATTGAGCATTTGTCATTTTTGCCATGATTATTGTGTGCCTCCTATGAGCTTGAGCCCTACATGTGTTTTGGGCTATGCCATGCCATATTTAAAGGGGTGTATGCCATGTATTTTTGTGATCAATGTGGTGACTAGCACATGCATGCAAAGTAGCTCTCGTGATGTTGCTGATTTCAGGGACTTAGAATTCTACTAAGTCATTTCCCTGATGTTATTTTTATGCCATGTATTCATGTTGCTACAGAGTGATCCATGCATCTTTTGAGCATGTTCAGTAAGGATGATTTGGGCATATGATTGTGCTCTATCCATCCATGTCCTTGTTTGCATTTATGGAGTCCCCTAGAATGACTCAATCTTGCTCTACTTTTGCTATAAAATGTTCCTGGCAGATTGTTTACATGTTAATCAATTTTGCCAAGGTTGTTGTAGTTGATCCATGCATGCTATGAGATGGTTCTTGCCATGGTTAGCTTCTTGAACATGCTTTCTTGATGGGTGTATGCTTAGTTTGTCATGCAATGCCTTGAGTTGAGTGCATCGAGCTCGCAAACATGCCTACGTAACTCTGTTTTTGCCATGTCCAGTTTTCTGCTAAGTCTGAATCTGTTAACAAAACTTGCTATATTTACATGTGTGCCATCATATTTTCTGATCCTTTTTGGCTTATGGTTAGTAAGGGACTTTTGTTATATGCTTTGAGTAGATTCATTCCATGCCTTGTGTTGCTATGATCTGATCCTGTAGCATGTTGTTATCTTACTCTAAAAATTGCTTCCTGATGTTAAATCCTGACATGTTGTTTGCACTTTTGCACTTTTGCCATGCTTGTTTGAACCTGCTATTGTGTGATTTAGCCGTAGCTCAGTGTTCATCTTTTGTCAAGAATCTTGAGTAGATCACTGCCATGTGCTTTGTTGCTATGTTAGAGTGCAGTAGATTAGTTTCTTATTGCATTTTAGATGGCATCATGCTGTTAATCGCAGGATCGTGCCATTTTTGTTTTGCTTGCCATTTGCAAACCGTGCATCCGATTCCGGCGATCTTTATATCAATTTCGACCAAAATCAACTCATCTTTCTAGCGGCGCACTTGGTTTGCCAAGTTGAGGCCTGGTTCAATCTTTTCCTTCCGGAGCACGCATATGCATTGCATATCACATCCCGCATATCATACCATGTTTTGCATCATGTTGCTTGCGCATTGCACCGTGGTTGATTGTGTTTTTATTTGCTTGTGTTCTTGCTTTGGGTAGAGCCGGGAGACGAGTACGTGATCGAGGAACCCGTTGAGTATGCTTACGAGGATCAAGCTTACGTCAACTCGGAGAACTTTGCAGGCAAGATGACCATACCATCGAAATCACTTCTATCTTTGCTTGCTAGTTGCTCGCTCTATTGCTATGCCTATGTCACGATACCTACCACATGCTTTATCATGTCTCCCATATTGCCATGCCAAACCTCTAACCCACCTTGTCCTAACAAACCGTTGTTTGGCTATGTTACCGCTTTGCTCAGCCCCTCTTATAGCGTTGCTAGTTGCAGGTGAAGATTGGAGTTTGTTCCTCGTTGGAACATGTTTATTGTTGGGATATCATTATTATATCTTGTTTACTTTAATGCATCTATATACTTGGTAAAGGGTGGAAGGCTCGGCCTTATGCCTGGTGTTTTGTTCCACTCTTGCCTCCCTAGTTTCCGTCATACCGGTGTTAGGTTCCTTGATTTTGCGTTCCTTACGCGGTTGGGTTATAATGGGAACCCCTTGACAGTTCGCCTTGAATAAAACTCCTCCAGCAAGGCCCAACCTTGGTTTTACCATTTGCCACCTAAGCCTTTTTCCCTTGGGTTCCACGGACTCAAGGGTCATCTTTATTTTAAACCCCTGGGCCAGTGCTCCTCTGAGTGTTGGTCCAACCTGTCAGCAGCCGGTGGCCACCAGGGGCAACTCTGGGTTGGCCTACCAAAATCTTGGACAATCCGGTGTGCCCTGAGAACGAGATATGTGCAGCTCCTATCGGGATTTGTCGGCACATTCAGGCGGCTTTGCTGGTCTTGTTTTACCATTGTCGAAATGTCTTGTAACCGGGATTCCGAGTCTGATCGGGTCTTCCTGGGAGAAGGAATATCCTTCGTTGACCGTGAGAGCTTGTGATGGGCTAAGTTGGGACACCCCTGTAGGGATTTGAACTTTCGAAAGCCATGCCTGCGGTTATGGGCAGATGGGAATTTGTTAATGTCCGGTTGTAGAGAACCTGAAACTTATCTTAATTAAAATGAATCAACAGCGTGTGTAGCCGTGATGGTCTCTTTTCGGCGGAGTCCGGGAAGAGAACATGGTCTCGTGTTATGCTTGAACGTAAGTAGTTCTAGGATCACTTCTTGATCATAGTTTATCGACCGTGCTTTGCTCCTATTCTCTCTCTCATTTGCGTATGTTAGCCACCATATATGCTAGTGCTTGCTGCAACTCCACCTCACTACCTTTTCCTACCCATGAGCTTAAATAGTCTTGATCGTGAGGGTGTGAGATTGCTGAGTCCCCGTGACTCACAGATTACTTCCAAAACCAGATGCAGGTGCCGATGATGCCATTCCAAGGGATGCGACCGAACTCAAGTGGGAGTTCGACGAGGTTTCAGGATGTTACTACGTTTCCTTTCCAGACGATCAGTAGTGGAGCCCAGTTGGGGCGATCGGGGATCTTATGCATTTGGGGTTGTCTTTATTTTGGTTCCGTAGTCGGACCTTGATTGTATTCTGGATGATGTAATGCTATATTTATGTATTGTGTGAAGTGGCGATTGTAAGCCAACTCTGTATCTCTTTCTTATTCAGTACATCGGATGTGTAAAGATTACCCCTCTTGCGACATGCCTACAATGCGGTTATGCCTCTAAGTCGTGCTCCGACACTTGGGAGATATAGCCGCATCGTGGGTGTTACAACTAGCTTCTAGGGTTTAGCCTCTCTGATCTCGTGGTAGATCTACTCTTGTAATACTCATATCATCAAGAACAATCAAGCAGGACATAGGGTTTTACCTCTATCAAGAGGGCCTGAACCTGGGTAAAACATCGTGTCCCCTGCCTCCTGTTACCATCCGCCTTAGACACACAGTTCGGGACCCCCTATCCGAGATCCGTCGGTTTTGACACCGACAATGGATGTCCCCTGAAGGAGCGCTGGCAGTTGATACTCTCCAACGTATCTACTTTTTCAAACACTTTTGCTCTTGTCTTGGACTCTAATTTGCACTAGAAGAACGCCCGTGCGTTGCAACGGGGCCACATTAACTTTAGAAGTTCAATATCAATTATGTTAATATTACATTTAATATTCTCATACATATTAACTGACATTGACGACCTTTTTACCATCAAATTCTCTCTCTCTCACACACACACACACACCCTCTCCCTCCCTCTTCCTCACTCTCTCTCCCCCTCTCCCTCACTCCGGAGGTGGGACGAAAATAAACCCGGAACGGAGACTACCAACTGAGACATTAAGAGTAGAGATCATTTAGTTGATAAGAATAAATAGAAAACGGTGTTAAAAAGGAGAAACAGATTAGAATACATTGAAAAACCAAAAGGACGATGTAAAAGGGGATTCGCCCTGCCCCCCGGGCCTTGCCATTGAACCGGCTCAGTGGTCCAGTCCCCGCGTGGTCTTCTTCTCCTGTTCCCCGACCCGCGTCGCTACAGAGCCGGGCTCCGACCTGACCACCTCGCTGGCATCGAAAGAGAATGGATAAGGGTGATCTTGACGCCTGATTTTGGCAAGATACAGATTGCAATGGAGATGGTCTCGAGTGAACAGGTTTTCAGCATGAAAAGATTCACGTCGCCGAGTGGAACCACTTTGATGTTTCGTTTATATTCATTCGACTTTATCTTACGGACCGAAACTATACTCCGAGTGGCATAATTCGATGTTCCAAGTGGTTTTTGGCCAATCACGTCTCCAAGATGACCTCAGATGAAGGAGCACTCTTAAGGAATTTTCTTCTTCTCGTCGAGGCAATCGATTTTGATATATAAATCATCTCAATACGAGTTCATATGCAAAAGTTAGAGGCAATACACTGCAGACCGAACCTCGACGAAAATATGGCGCGAGGTGCCAGACACTTGTCTGATAGGTTGCGCGAGTAATTCGGCCATCAAGACGGCCTTGAATTGAAAAACCTTCAACACGGAAAAGTTTCGTCTCGTCGAGCCGATCGATTTTCATATATAATTCGTCTCAATCCGAGGTCGTATGTGGCTTGGAGAGACAAATCAAGATCGGGCTATGTTTTCAGTCGGAAATCCGAGTGAAAAGTTTACCATCCGAGTGAAAGTTTACGGTCAAGTGAAAATTTACCGGTCGAGTGAAAGTTTGTTGACCGGATGAACTTATTATTATCCAAGTGGAAATATAGTCATCTGAGTGGAAATATGATCATCTGAGTGAAATTGTCGTCCAGGTGAAAATATTCTGAGTGAAAAGATTACCATCGGGACGAAAACTTGCCGATTGAATAAGATAGTGCCTTCCGAGTGGAAATATAGTCATCCGAGTGGAAATATAGTCATCCAAGGGAAAGATTGTCTTCCGAGTGAAAAGTCCAATCGGACGATCCGAGTGAAAGTATCTAATATCCGAGTGGATGAGCTCAAGTCCGAGTGAAATTGAACATGTGCTCGAAAGTTTATCAAAATGACCTTGGATGAAGAAGTGTTCAATACAGAAGTTGTGCGTATCATCAAGACGGTAAACTTTGATTTTGGAGTCATCATCATCAGAGATAATATATAGCCCACAAATTCACTACGAGACTTGGATAATCCAGTCTACTGCAAGACCGAGTCTGACTGGAAGATAAGGATGACCTCGAAAAGTATTCAAGATGGCCTTATTTGAAAAAGTGATCAACATGAGAGTTGTTCGTATCGTCGAGGCGCACAAGTTTGATATTTGGGCCGTCTCGATCGGAGATCATATGCAAGCCCGGCGGCCCGCGCAAGAAGGAAGACAGAGTTTGGGCCAGATTCAGACTGAATCCGAGTTGGAATAGAATTAGGACTCTAGGACGTGAATTGATGTAATTTTTCTTGTAAGGAAAGCCTAGATGAATCCTTTACTTGTACGGGAAGTCCAGCCGCCTCTTATATATGTTGGGGGTGATGGCCGATTGAACAACACACAATCGAACAAATCAATATACTACTTTTTCATCTACGTTTTATCTCTCCATCGTTTTTCTATCTCGTTCTTTGCTGTTCTTCGTGTTTGAGAGCTGCGAATCCCGAGGCTCTAGGGGCGAGCGAATCGACCTAGGGCAGCCCATAGCCGCTGCACTCCCTGACGGGGTCCCTCCCGGGGGTGTGGGGTTTTCGGGTCTGCAAAAGCGCCCGTCGACTGTCTTGCGTATCGCGCTGTCGGTCGGGTCTCATTCGACGTGAGCTGTGGTGCATCACCCCCGGCGTCGAGGGTACACGTGACGTGTTCGTGTGTCAACATACTTTTTGGCGACTCCGCTGGGGAACGAAGATCAATCATCATCATCCACCATGTCCAATCTTCCCAAGCCATCTAAGGTAGACGCCGATAACATCATTAAGCCCAGTCTTGATGAGATATCGGCCGATCATCGCCAAGTCTATGAGGAGTACAAGAAGGCACGCGAGGAGAAGGACCTGTAGGATTTCCTTGCAAAATTCAAGAAAGATCGCCAAGTCAACATCACTCTGATTGAAGAAATCAAGTTCCCTTCTCTTCAAACTGAACAGGTTAAACCCTCTGTAAGTACTGCCTTTTCTCCTGAGCAGTGGGCTGAGATTGAAAGTCGTATTGCTGATGGTAACAATCTAGTCTATCAAACTTTTATAGAAAATACTAATGCTCAGAAGAATATATCTCAATCGTCTAGTGGTAATAATGGTGTAGCTGCTAGTGTGCAAAACCCTAATCTGGCTTTACCTATTGCATCGGCGCCTCCCGTGCCGATGACTTATTATCCTACCCAAACAAATCAGATTGTGGCTACACCCATTAATCCTATTATGATCATGACAGGTTCGGTGGCAACGCCGAACCAAACTCTACCTACAGCTACAACCACTCGACCACTACCAAATTATGGGTCGACATACATGCCACAATTCCTACCCACAACTAGCAACCCTACTCCTTCTATGCCACTGCCACAAGCTGCATCGTCCACTATGGATGATGGTCTAGCTAATCTTAGAAAGGAGATGGCTAAGATGCTTCGAGAAAATTTTGGAGTTGAGTTACCTCGGAATCGGATTTACCAAAAGCCATACCCCGAGTACTTTGATGCCATCCAGTGCCCTCCGGGATATAAGATTCCAGATTTTGTTAAGTTCAATGGAGAGGGCACAAAAACCACATGGGATCATGTTAGTCAATACTTAGCACAACTAGGTGAAGCAGGCTCACTAAATGAGTTGAAAGTGCGTTTGCTTCCTTTATCTTTAACTGGTACTGCATTTTCATGGTTTTCTTCTTTACCACATGGTTCCATTCAGGTTTGGTCGCAGCTAGAACAGAAATTTCATGATCACTTTTATAGCGGCGACAATGAACTCAAGTTATCACATCTAACATCGGTTAAACAGAAGCATGATGAATCGGTCTCCGATTACGTCAAGAGACTCAGAGAAACAAAAAACCGGTGTTTTAGTTTGGTGATAACCGAGAGGGACTTGGCAGACCTAGTGTTGAGTGGTTTGAGAACTCCCATTAGAGAAAAGCTAGAATGCTATGAGTTTTTAAATATCAACCAAGTCTTACAAAGGGCTTTGGCTCAGGAAAGCCGAAGCAAAGACCTCAAAGAAGTACATAGATACAAAGCCGATCGTCCGAAGATGAATATGGTGGAATATGATAGTGATCATTCGGACGATGAGGGTGATGTTTTTGCTACTGAATTTGTTTGGCCATCTAAGGCCAAACCCTTTACTTGCAATGATCTAAAACCGATTCATAAAAATCGTGATGAAGAGATGAAGTTTACTTTTAACATTGCTAAGTGTGATAGAATATTTGATGCTTTGCTGCAGGCTAAGATTATTAGAATATCTCATACTTTACCGCCGTTTGAAGAGCTAAAACGGCGTGCTTATTGCAAGTATCATAATTCTTTTTCTCATGCTACTAATGTAACACCCCGGATGTAAATTTCCCAATTTGTACTCCAACTCTTGCCGTTTCCGGCATTAAGTTAATTTATTTTCTCGGGTTCGGGTTTTTGTCTTCGTGTGTTGTTGTCGTTGTCATGCATCTCATATCATGTCATCATGTGCATTGCATTTGCATACGTGTTCATCTCATGCATTCGAGCATTTTCCCCGTTGTCCATTTTGCCTTCCGGCACTTCGTTCTCCTCCGGTGATCATTTCCACCTTTCTTTCGTGTGTGGGGATTAAACATTTCCGGATTGGACCGAGACTTGCCAAGCGGCCTTAGTTTACTACCGGTAGACCGCCTGTCAAGTTTCGTATCATTTGGACTTCGTTTGATACTCCAACGGTTAACCGAGGGATCGAAAAGGCCTCGTGTGTGTTGCAGCCCAACACCCCTCCAATTTGGCCCAAAACCCACCTAAACCCTCTCCATTATCTAGAGCGTTCGATCACGATCGCGTGGCCGAAAACCGCACCTCATTTGGACTCTCCTAGCTCCCTCTATGCCTATATAAAGGCCTCTCCCCGAAAATCTGGATCCCCCCTCGTCCAAAACCCTAAAAATCGTCTCCGCGCCGGCCGGACACGTCCGTCCGGGCCGGACACGTCCGCCGCCGACCCCTCACCCAATCGCTGCGCGCCACGTCACCGGGCCACGCCCCACTTCGTCGCGCCGCCGCCTAAGCCCGCAGGGCCCGCGGGGAGCCCTCCCCGGCCCGCGCGCCCGCAGCCGCCAGCGCCGCCCCGCGCCTCCTCGCGCCCGCGGCCGCCCGACCCCGCCCGGCCGGAGCTCGCCGCCCGCCGACCGCGGCCGCCGGCGCCCCGCGCCGTGGGAGCCGCCCCGCCGACGACCTCGGCCCGGCCGGCCTCCTCCACGTCTCCCTCTCCTCCGGCGACCTCCTCCGGCGTCGTCCCCGCCGCCGGTGAACAGTGCTCGCCGGAATCGCCTCGGATTGCGTGCCCCCGATCCAGATCTGGAATATTAGGGTTGACCCCGTTTTTTTCCCTAAGTCCCTAATCCATATGCCCATGTTCATAGCCTCGTAACTTTGCATCCGTAGCTCTGATTCATGCATATAGCATATCAAAATGTTCATCTCAGAGAGTACATCATTTCGTTCCATTGCATCATTTTCATTTGAGTTCATCTTGATGCCCGAAATGCTGTTAGAAGAGGGTTACTTGAGATAATTGTCAGATCTGCTGCTCCATTTAGCTTTTTGTCATTTTTGCCATGATTATGGTGTGCATGATATGCCCATGAGACCTACATATGTTTTGTTAAGGGTTTTGTCATCTTTCCATAGGTGCAACCCATGTATTTTTGTGATGTGTATGGTGACTAGCACAAGCTTGCCAAGTGAGGCACTTGGGAATTCTGTTTTCAGGGACTTAGCAATTCTACCAAGTCCTTGAGCTGTTTATCTCATATTGCCATATGTTCATGTTGTTTCCTAGTGATCCCTGCCTCTTTTGAGGATGATCAGTAAGGATGTTTTGTTAATCTTGTAGTGCTCTATCCATCCATGTCTTTGTTTGCAATTATGGAGAACCCTAGCTTGAGTCAATCGAGCTCTACTTTTGCTACTTTGTGAATCTAGGCAGATTGTCAACTTGTTTGCAATTTTGCCGATGATATTGCAGTTGATCCGTGCATGCTATGCTATTGTTCTTGCCATTTATAGCTTGCATTTTGTGTGTTCTTGATGGATGTATGCTTAGCTTGTCATGACTTGCTCCGTAGTGAGTGCATCGAGTTCGTAAACATGCCTACTTGAGTTATGTTTCAGCATGTGTCAGTTTTCACTAAGTCTGAAAACTGATTATGTTTTTGCTATGTTCACATGCTTGCAATTGTATTTTCTGACCCCTTTTGGCTGAAGGTAATTAAGGGACTTTTGTTAAGCTCTTTGAGTAGCTCCATGCCATGCTTTACTTTGCCATGTTCAGTTCCTGTAGCATATAGTTTTGTTGCTCCGAAGAGTGCTACCTGATCTGAAATTCCAGACAAGTGTTAATTTCACTAAGTCTGAGATCTGTTTGCCATTTGCATTTTTGCCATGCTTGTTTGAACCTGCTAATGGATAAATTGGCCGTAGCTCAGTGCTAGACTTTTGTTGAGCATCATAAATTCAACCCTGCCATGTATTTTTTTGTCATGTTTGGGTGCTGTAGCATGTTCATTTCGTTGCATTTAGATGGCTACTTGCTGTAAATCGCAGACCGATGTCATATTTGAATCGCTTGCCATTTCCAAACCGTAACTCCGATTCCGGCGTTCTTTAAATCGTTTTCAAGCGATTTCATCTCATCTTTCCAGTGGCATACTTGGATTTCTAAGTTGAAGCCAGGTTCTTGCATTTCCTGTCATATCTTGCATATGCATCCCGCATCGCATCCCGCATAGCATATCATCCTTGCATCATATTGTTTGTTCCTTGCACGCGGTTGATTGTGTCCTTATTGCTTGTTTGTCTTGTTTGGGTAGAGCCGGGAGACGATTTCGCTAATGAGGAGCCCGTTGAGTTTGCTTTCGAGGATCCAATCAACTCTGACAACTGTGCAGGCAAGATGATCATACCCTCGAAATCACTGCTATCTTTGCGATGCTAGTTTGCTCGCTCTTTTGCTATGCCAATGCTACGATGCCTACCATTTGCTTTCAAGCCTCCCAAATTGCCATGTCAAACTTCTAACCCACCATGTCCTAGCAAACCGTTGATTGGCTATGTTACCGCTTTGCTCAGCCCCTCTTATAGCGTTGCTAGTTGCAGGTGAAGATCGGAGGCCGTTCCTTGTTGGAACATTTATTTTACTTGTTGGGATATCATTATGTTATCTTGTTATCTTAATGCATCTATATACTTGGTAAAGGGTGGAAGGCTCGGCCTCTCGCCTAGTGTTTTGTTCCACTCTTGCCGCCCTAGTTTCCGTCATATCGGTGTCATGTTCCCGGATTTTGCGTTCCTTACGCAGTTGGGTTATAATGGGAACCCCTTGACAGTCCGCCTTGAATAAAACTCCTCCAGCAATGCCCAACCTTGGTTTTACCATTTGCCACCTAGCCTTTTCCCTTGGGTTTCGCGGACTCAAGGGTCATCTTATTTTAAACCCCCTGGGCCAGTGCTCCTCTGAGTGTTGGTCCAACCTAGAGCACCGTGCGGGGCCGTCCCTTGGCAACTTGGGTTACGTTGGCTCCCGTACGCTTAGCTTATCCAGTGTGCCCTGAGAACGAGATATGTGCAGCTCCTATCGGGATTTGTCGGCACAGCGGGTTGTGTTGCTGGACTTGTTTTACCATTGTCGGAGTTGTCTTGAAGAACCGAGATACCGAGTCTGATCGGAACGTCTTGGGAGGAGGTCTATTCCTTCGTTGACCGTGAGAGCTTGTCATGGGCTAAGTTGGGACTCCCCTGCAGGGATTTGAACTTTCGAAAGCCGTGCCCGCGGTTATGGGCAGATGGGAATTTGTTAATGTCCGGTTGTAGATAACTCGAACCTTAACTTAATTAAAATGAATCAACTGAGTGTGTTACCATGATTGCCTCTTCTCGGCGGAGTCTGGGAAGTGGACACGGTGTTGGAGTAATGTTTGCGCAGGTTGTTCCCTAGTTTCTCGCTCGCGCTTTGCCTCCTCTTCTCGCTCTCTTTTGCGAATAAGTTAGCCACCATATTTTGCTAGTCGCTTGCTGCAGCTCCACATATATTTACCCTACCTTACCTATAAGCTTAAATAGTCTTGATCGCGGGGTGTGAGATTGATGAGTCCCTGTGGCTCACAGATTACCATTACACCAGATGCAGGGCCCGATGATTCCGCTCCAGGAGACGCGCTTGAGCTCAAGTGGGAGTTCGACGAAGACTCTCAACGTTACTATGTTTCTTTTCCTGATGATCAGTAGTGGTGCCCAGTTGGGGGTGATCGAGACTGTGTCGCATGTTGGGTTATCTTTTATTTTGGCGCCGTAGTCGGGCCATGAGTGTTTGGATAATGTAATGTTATTTATGTACTTGATTGACGTGGCGAGTGTAAGCCAACTATGTTATCTCCCCTTTTATTACATATATATTACATGGGATGTTGTGAAGATTGCCTAACTTGCGATATATGCCTTCAATGCGATTATGCCTCTAAGTCGTGCCTCGACACGTGAGAGATATAGTCGCATCGAGGGTGTTACAAGTTGGTAATCAGAGCCTTCCCCGACCTTAGGAGCCCCATTGCATGATCGTTATTAGCGGCCGAGTTGTGTCTAGAAAAAATGTTTTTGAGTCATTTAGGAATTCTATATCGGAGAGTTTAGGAATTCTTTTTACTTCCCAGTCTCCTCATCGCTCTGGTAAGGCATCCTGACGTAGAGTTTTGACTCTTCTCTTCTCAAATTTCACTAAAAAAATTTTGGGATCACGCGGGTATCTTGGAATCGTTCCGATGGTTTTATGATGAGAACATTGTCTTGGTGCCTCCTGTCAGGGGTTTTGTGGAAGTGTCCCGGGGAGTTGAGCTCTGAGGTGTTGTCATCATAATTTTATCGTTGCAGTTCTGGAATACCTGAGTTTAGTACGCCGACATCGAAAATCTCTTTTATGCAGTTCGTTGGTGAGATAACCTCGACGCCACCCAGTACTGGGGCGGGAGTTCGGGAGTATCGCCATAACTTGTATAACAGATGCTTTTCGAAGGTTGAGGTAGATGGTTTCCAAAGGTTTCTTGGTTATGTGTTGAAGGATGGATACAGCTGGATGTAGGATTTGCTAGTTTGGGTGAGATATTATGCTTCCCCTGTATCCCCAACACCTGATTGCATAACCGGAAAGGTTCGGGAGTTTCATAGGTGGGAATTCTCGTAGCTCTAGTTTTTTCTTCCACGGATATTGGTTTGAGATTGGGATTTCTTACCGATTATTCGTTCTTGATCCGTACCTTGTTGATTTATTTCTCTACCTAAATTCTACGTGGCTTCTTGATTTATGGATATGTGACCATTTCAAGAGGAATGCATTCGTTCATTTTGTTCGGATGTCAAGACTATATGTTGCAATTTTCATTCCATTGGATTCAGCTTCAATATTTGTCTATCAATGTGCTAATGGATGTCAACCTCTTCAGGATGGCTCCTCCAATGCGCACGACTCCGAATCCTGATCCGCCACCACCTCCACCTCCTCCGGAGGCATGGCAAGCTGTTGTTGGGGAACGTAGCATAAAATCAAAATTTTCCTACGTGTCACCAAGATCTATCTATGGAGTCATCTAGCAACGAGGGAGGAGTGGATCTACATACCCTTGTAGATCGCGTGCGGAAGCGTTCAAGAGAACGGGGTTGATGGAGTCGTACTCGTCGTGATCCAAATCACCGATGATCCTAGCGCCGAATGGACGGCACCTCCGCGTTCAACACACGTACGGAGCAGCGACGTCTCCTCCTTCTTGATCCAGCAAGGGGGGAGGAGAGGTTGATGGAGATCCAGCAGCACGACGGCGTGGTGGTGGAAGTAGCGGGATTCCAACAGGGCTTCGCCAAGCGCTGCGGGAGGAGGGAGATGTGTCATGGGAGGGAGAGGGAGGTGCCAGGGCTTAGGTGTGGTTGCCCTCCCTTCCCCCCACTATATATAGGGCCAAGGGAGAGGGGGCGCATCCTTGGCCCTTCCTCCAAGGAAGGGTGCGGCCAGGGAGGAGTCCATCCTCCCCAAGGCACCTCGGAGGTGCCTTCCCCCTTTAGGACTCTTCCTTTCCTTATATCTTGGCGCATGGGCCTCTTGGGGCTGGTGCCCTTGGCCCATACAGGCCAAGGCGCACACCCCTACAGCCCATGTGGCCCCCGGGGTAGGTGGCCCCACCCGGTGGACCCCTGGGACCCTTCCGGTGGTCCCGGTACAATACCGGTGACCCCGAAACTTGTCCCGATGGCCGAAATAGCACTTCCTATATATAATTCTTTACCTCCGGACCATTCCGGAACTCCTCGTGACGTCCGGGATCTCATCCGGGACTCCGAACAACTTTCGGGTTACCACATACTAATATCTCTATAACCCTAGCGTCACCGAACCTTAAGTGTGTAGACCCTACGGGTTCGGGAGACATGCAGACATGACCGAGATGACTCTCCGGTCAATAACCAACAGCGGGATCTGGATACCCATGTTGGCTCCCACATGTTCCAAGATGATCTCATCGGATGAACCACGATGTCAAGGACTTAATCAATCCCGTATACAATTCCCTTTGTCTAGCGGTACGATACTTGCCCGAGATTCGATCGTCGGTATCCTGATACCTTGTTCAATCTCGTTACCGGCAAGTCTCTTCACTCGTTTCGTAACACATCATCCCGTGATCAACTCATTGATCACATTGTGCACATTATGATGATGTCCTACCGAGTGGGCCCAGAGATACCTCTCTGTTTACACGGAGTGACAAATCCCAGTCTCGATTCGTGCCAACCCAACAGACACTTTCGGAGATACCTGTAGTGTACCTTTATAGCCACCCAGTTACGTTGTGACGTTTGGCACACCCAAAGCACTCCTACGGTATCCGGGAGTTGCACAATCTCATGGTCTAAGGAAATGATACTTGACATTAGAAAAGCTTTAGCATACGAACTACATGATCTTGTGCTAGGCTTAGGATTGGGTCTTTGTCCATCACATCATTCTCCTAATGATGTGATCCTGTTATCAATGACATCCAATGTCCATAGTCAGGAAATCGTAACCATCTATTGATCAACGAGCTAGTCAACTAGAGGCTTACTAGGGACATGGTGTTGTCTATGTATCCACACATGTATCTGAGTTTCCTATCAATACAATTATAGCATGGATAATAAACGATTATCATGAACAAGGAAATATAATAATAACTAATTTATTATTGCCTCTAGGGCATATTTCCAGCAGTCTCCCACTTGCACTAGAGTCAATAATCTAGTTCACATCGCCATGTGATTAACACTCACAGGTCACATCGCCATGTGACCAACATCCAAAGAGTTTACTAGTGTCGCTAAACTAGTTCACATCATCATGTGATTAAGACTCAATGAGTTCTGGGGTTTGATCATGTTATGCTTGTGAGAGATGTTATAGTCAACGGGTCTGAATCTTTCAGATCCGTGTGTACTTCGCAAATCTCTATGTCATCTTGTAGATGCAGCTACTATGCTATATTTGGAGCCATTTCAAATAACTGTTCTACTTGGAGCTATTCTAAATTGTTGCTCCATTATACGTATCCGGTATCTCTACTCAGAGCTATCCGGATAGGTGTTAAGCTTGCATCGACGTAACTCTTTACGTCGAACTCTTTATCACCTCCATAACCGAGAAACATATCCTTATTCCTCTAAGGATAATTTAGACCGCTATCTGGTGATCTACTCCTAGATTACCTTTGTACCCTCTTGCCATATATGTGGCAAGGCACACATCAGGTGCGGTACTCAGCATGGCATACCGTATAGAGCCTATGACAAAAGCATAGGGGACGACCTTCGTCCTTTCTCTCTATTCTGCCGTGGTCAGGTTTCGAGTCTTACTCAATATTCACACCTTATAATACAACCAAGAACTCCTTCTTTGCCGATCCATTTTGAACTCCTTCAAAATCTTGTCACGGTATGTATTCATTTGAAAGTACTATTAAGCGTTTTGATCTATCCTTATAGATCTTAATGCTCAATACTCAAGTAGCCTAATCCAGGTTTTCCATTGAAAAACACTTTTCAAATAACTCTATATGCTTTCCAGAAATTCTACGTCATTTCTTATCAACAATATGTCAACAACATATACTCATCAGAAATTCTATAGTGCTCCCACTCACTTCTTTGGAAAAACAAGTTTGTCATAAACTTTGTATACACCCAAAACTTTGATCATCTTATCAAAGCATACATTCCAACTCCGAGATGCTTACTCCAGTCCTTAGAAGGATTGCTGGAGCTTTGCATACTTATTAGCATCTTTCAGGATTGACAAAACCTTCTGGTTGTATCACATACAACCTTTCCTCAAGAAAATCGTCGAGGAAACAATGTTTTTACATCCTATCTGCAAGATTTCATAAATAATGCAGTAATCGCTAATATAATTCCAACAGACTCTTAGCATCGCTACGAGTGAGAAAGTCTCATTGCAGTCAACTCCTTGAACTTGTCGGAAAACATCTTAACGACAAGTCGAGCTTTCTTAATGGTGATACCTACCATCATTGTCCGTCTTCCTTTTAAAATCCATATGTACCTAATAGCCTTACGACCATCAAGTAGTTCTTCCAAAGTCTATACTTTGTTTTCATACATGGATCCTATCTCGGATTTTATGGCCTCGAGCCATTTATCGGAATCCGGGCCCACCATCGCTTCTCCATGGCTCGTAGGTTCATTGTTGTCTAGCAACATGACTTCCAAGACAGGATTACGTACCATTCTGAAGTAGTACGCATCCTTGTCATCCCACGAGGTTTGGTAGTGACTTGATCTGAAGTTTCATGATCACTATCATAAGCTTCCACTTCAATTGGTGTAGGTGCCACAGGAACAACTCCTGTGCCCTGCCACACACTAGCTGAAGAGACGGTTCAATAACCTCATCAAGTCTCCACCATCCTCCCACTCAATTCTTTCGAGAGAAACTTTTCCTCGAGAAAGGAACCGATTCTAGAAACAATCCCTTATTGCTTTCGGATCTGAGACAGGAGGTATACCCAACTGTTTTGGGTGTCCTATGAAGATGCATTTATCCGCTTTGGGTTCGAGCTTATCAGCCTGAAACTTTTTCACATAAGCGTCGCAGCCCCAAACTTCTAAGAAATGACAGCTTAGGTTTCTCTAAACCATAGTTCATATGGTGTCATCTCATCGGAATTACGTGGTGCCCTATTTAAAGTGAATGTGGTTGTCTTTAATGCCTAACCCATAAACTATCGTGGTAATTCGATAAGAGACATCATGGTATGCATCATATCCAATAGGGTGCAGTTATGATGTTCGGACACACCATCACACTATGGTGTTCCAGGATGTATTAGTTGTGAAACAATTTCCACAATGTCTTAATTCTGTGCCAAACTCGTAATTCAGATATTCATCTCTATGATCATATCATAGATATTTTATCCTCTTGTCACGACGATCTTTCAACTTCACCCTGAAATTACTTGAACCTTTCAATAATTCAGACTCGTGATTCATCAAGTAAATATACTCAACATCTACTCAAATCATCTGTGAAGTAAGAACATAACGATATCCACTACATGCCTCAGCACTCATTGGATTGCACACATCAAAATGTATTACTTCCAACAAGTTGCTTTCTAGTTCCATTTTACTGAAAACGAGGCTTTCAGTCATCTTGCCCATGTGGTATGATTTGCATGTCTCAAGTGATTCAAAATCAAGTGAGTCCAAACGGTCCATTTGCATGGAGTTTCTTCATGCATATACACCAATAGACATGGTTCGCATGTCTCAAACCTTTCAAAACAAGTGAGCCCAAAGATCCATCAACATGGAGCTTCTTCATGCCTTTTATACCGATATGACTTACGTGGCAGTGCCACAAGTAGGTGGTACTATCATTACTATCTTTTGGCATGAACATGTGTATCACTACGATCGAGATTCAATAAACCATTCATTTCAGGTGTAAGACCATTGAAGGTATTATTCAAATAAACAGAATAACCATTATTCTCTTTAAATGAATAACCGTATTGTGATAGACATAATCCAATCATGTCTATGCTCAACGCAAACACCAATCTCGATGGTAGAGGGAGCGTACGATATTTGATCAACCTTGGAAATACTTCCAACACATATTGTCATCTCACCTTTAGCTGGTCTCCGTTTATTCCGTAGCTTTTATTTCGAGTTACTAACACTTAGCAACCGAACCGGTATCTAATACCCTGGTGCTACTAGGAGTACTAGTAAAGTACACATTAACATAATACATCCAATATACTTCTATCGACCTTGCCAGCCTTCTTATCTACCAAGTATCTAGGGTAATTCTGCTCCAGTGGCTGTTCCCTTTATTACAGAAGCACTTAGTCTCGGGTTTGGGTTCAACCTTGGGTTTCTTCACTAGAGCAGCAGCTGATTTGCCATTTCATGAAGCATCCCTTTTTTTTGCCCTTGCCCTTCTTGAAACTAGTGGTTTCACCAACCATCAACAATTGATCCTCCTTCTTGATCTCTACTTTTGTGGTGTCAAACATCGCGAATATCTCAAGGATCATCATATATGTCCCTGATATATTATAGTTCATCACGAAGCTCAAGCAGCTTGGTGGTAATGACTTCGGAGAACCATCACTATTTCATCTGGAAGATCAACTCCCACTTGATTCAAGCGATTGTTGTACTCACACAATCTGAGCACAAGTTCAACAATTGAGCTTTTCTCCCTTAGTTTGCAGGCTAAGAAAATCGTCGGAGATCTTATACCTCTTGACGTGGGCACGAGCCTGAAATCCCAATTTCAGCCCTCGAAACATCTCATATGTTTCGCGACGTTTCAAAACATCTTCGGTGCCTCAATTCTAAACCGTTTAACTATCACGTAGTTATCAAAATGTGTATGTCAGATGTTCTCAACATCCACAGACAACGTTTGAGGTTCAGCACACTGAGCGGTGCATTAAGGAAATAGGCCTTCTATGAAGCAATGAGGACAAACCTCAGTTTACGGACCTAGTCCGCATAATTACTACTATCAACTTTCAACCAAATTTTCTCTAGGAACATATCTAAACAGTAGAACTGAAGCGCGAGCTACGACATAATTTGCGAAGACCTTTTGACTATGTTCAGGATAATTAAGTTCATCTTGTGAACTCCCACTCAGATAGACATCCCTCTAGTCATCTAAGTGATTACATGATCCGAGTCAACTAGACCGTGTCCGATCATCACGTGAGACGGACTAGTCATCATCGGTGAACATCTTCATGTTGATCGTATCTACCATACGACTCTTGCTCGACCTTTCGGTCTCTTGTGTTCCGAGGCCATGTCTGTACATGCTAGGCTCGTCAAGTCAACCTAAGTGTATCGCGTGTGTAAATCTGTCTTACACCCGTTGTATGTGAACGTTAGAATCTAACACCCAATCATCACGTGGTGCTTCGAAACAACGAATTGTCGCAACGGTGCACAGTTAGGGGGAACACTTTCTTGAAATTATTAATGAGGGATCATCTTATTTACTACCGTTGTTCTAAGCAAATAGATGTATAAACATGATAAACATCACATGCAATCAAATAGTGACATGGTATGGCCATCATCACTTTGCTCCTTTTGATCTCCATCTTCGGGGCTCCATGATCATCATCGTCACCGGCATGACACCATGATCTCCATCATCATGATCTCCATCATCGTGTCTCCATGAAGTTGCCTCGCCAACTATTACTTCTACTACTACAGCTAACGGTTAGCAATAAAGTAAAGTAATTACATGACGTTTATGTTGACACGCAGGTCATAAATAAATTAATACAACTCCTATGGCTCCTGCCGGTTGTCATACTCATCGACATGCAAGTCGTGATTCCTATTACAAGAACATGATCAATCTCATACATCACATATATCATTCATCACATCCTTTTGGCCATATCACATCACATAGCATACCCTGCAAAAACAAGTTAGACATCCTCTAATTGTTGTTTGCATGTTTTACGTGGCTGCTATGGGTTTCTAGCAAGAACGTTTCTTACCTACGCAAAGACCACAACGTGATATGCCAATTGCTATTTACCCTTCATAAGGACCCTTTTCATCGAATCCGATCCGACTAAAGTGGGAGAGACAGACACCCGCTAGCCACCTTATGCAATTAGTGCATGTCAGTCGGTGGAACCAGTCTCACGTAAGAGTACGTGTAAGGTCGGTCCGGGCCGCTTCATCCCACGATGCCGCCGAATCAAGATAAGACTAGTAATGGCAAGCATATTGAACAAAATCAACGCCCACAACTACTTTGTGTTCTACTCGTGCATAGAAACTACGCATAGACCTAGCTCATGATGCCACTGTTGGGGAACGTAGCATAAAATCAAAATTTTCCTACGTGTCACCAAGATCTATCTATGGAGTCATCTAGCAACGAGGGAGGAGTGGATCTACATACCCTTGTAGATCGCGCGCGGAAGCGTTCAAGAGAACGGGGTTGATGGAGTCGTACTCGTCGTGATCCAAATCACCGATGATCCTAGCGCCGAACGGACGGCACCTCCGCGTTCAACACACGTACGGAGCAGCGACGTCTCCTCCTTCTTGATCCAGCAAGGGGGGAGGAGAGGTTGATGGAGATCCAGCAGCACGACGGCGTGGTGGTGGAAGTAGCGGGATTCCAACAGGGCTTCGCCAAGCGCTGCGGGAGGAGGGAGATGTGTCATGGGAGGGAGAGGGAGGCGCCAGGGCTTAGGTGTGGTTGCCCTCCCTTCCCCCCACTATATATAGGGCCAAGGGAGAGGGGGGGCGCAGCCTTGGCCCTTCCTCCAAGGAAGGGTGCGGCCAGGGAGGAGTCCATCCTCCCCAAGGCACCTCGGAGGTGCCTTCCCCCTTTAGGACTCTTCCTTTCCTTATCTCTTGGCGCATGGGCCTCTTGGGGCTAGTGCCCTTGGCCCATACAGGCCAAGGCGCACACCCCTACAGCCCATGTGGTCCCCCGGGGTAGGTGGCCCCACCCGATGGACCCCCGGGACCCTTCCGGTGGTCCCGGTACAATACCGGTGACCCCAAAACTTGTCCCGATGGCCGAAATAGCACTTCCTATATATAATTCTTTACCTCTGGACCATTCCGGAACTCCTCGTGACGTCCGGGATCTCATCCGGGACTCCGAACAAACTTTCGGTTTACCGCATACTAATATCTCTATAACCCTAGCGTCACCGAACCTTAAGTGTGTAGACCCTACGGGTTCGGGAGACATGCAGACATGACCGAGATGACTCTCCGGTCAATAACCAACAGCGGGATCTGGATACCCGTGTTGGCTCCCACATGTTCCACGATGATCTCATCGGATGAACCACGATGTCAAGGACTTAATCAATCCCGTATACAATTCCCTTTGTCTAGCGGTACGATACTTGCCCGAGATTCGATCATCGGTATCCCGATACCTTGTTCAATCTCGTTACCGGCAAGTCTCTTTACTCGTTTCGTAACACATCATCCCGTGATCAACTCCTTGATCACATTGTGCACATTATGATGATGTCCTACCGAGTGGGCCCAGAGATACCTCTCTGTTTACACGAAGTGACAAATCCCAGTCTCGATTCGTGCCAACCCAACAGACACTTTCGGAGATACCTGTAGTGTACCTTTATAGCCACCCAGTTACGTTGTGACGTTTGGCACACCCAAAGCACTCCTACGATATCCGGGAGTTGCACAATCTCATGGTCTAAGGAAATGATACTTAACATTAGAAAAGCTTTAGCATACGAACTACATGATCTTGTGCTAGGCTTAGGATTGGGTCTTTGTCCATCACATCATTCTCCTAATGATGTGATCCCGTTATCAATGACATCCAATGTCCATAGTCAGGAAACCGTAACCATCTATTGATCAACGAGCTAGTCAACTAGAGGCTTACTAGGGACATGGTGTTGTCTATGTATCCACACATGTATCTGAGTTTCCTATCAATACAATTATAGCATGGATAATAAACGATTATCATGAACAAGGAAATATAATAATAACTAATTTATTATTGCCTCTAGGGCATATTTCCAACAGCTGTGATGGCCGCAACCAATGCAAACACACAGTTGATCATGCAAATTCTCCAAGAGCGCAATCAAGGCAACCAAGGGAACCAAGGCAACAATCAGAATCACTTTTCTTTACTCAACCAGTTCCTTGCTAATGGGCCAAAGACTTTCAGCAATTGTGTTGAGACAACCGATGCTGATGATTGGCTAGTGGATCTGTGCAAGCATTTCGAGTGCAGTAACGTCAGGCCTGAGGACTTTGTTAAGTTCGCTTCCTTCCAACTCAAAGATCAAGCTGCAGAATGGTTCCAGCAATACAAGGATTCTAGAGGTGGACGTGTTATCACCTGGGATGAATTCCGTCGAGATTTCCGAGCTCATCATATTCCTCAGAGCGTGGTTGAAAGCAAGAGTGAGGAATTCCGCAACCTGAAGCAAGGCTCTTTGTCTGTCTATGACTACAACAAGTTGTTTCAGAAGCTCGCCCGCTTTGCTAAGCAGGACGTACCTGATGAGAAGAGCATGATATATCAGTTCAGGGGTGGTCTCAAAGAAGAAATTCAGCTAGCTCTTGTTCTCTTTGAACCCTTGAGGTACGATGAGTTCTACAACATGGCATTGAAGCAAGAGGCTGCTCAGTTGAGGTGTGATGCTTCCAAGAAGAAAGTCAGAGATGTTACTCCTTCTTCCTCTACTCAAGTGGCCAAGCAGCAGAAGTATTGGCTTCCTCCTCCTCCGTTCCGTCAGCCGTATCAGCAGAAGAGCAAAGGTGGCAGTGGATCTTCCCACCCACCCAACCCTGGCTTTCAGAACAAGACTTCGTCTCAAGCTCCAAGATCGAGTGCTCTGTATCACCGTCCGCTTTCAGAGGTCACATGCAACAAGTGCCAACAGAAGGGTCACTATGCCAACAAGTGTTTCAACCAGAGGCGTCTTCCTCCTCCTCCTCCTGTCAGATCGGCAAGTACAGCTGTGGTCAAGCATAACCCCAAGCATGCTAAGGTCAACTTGCTGAATGCAGCTCAGGCAGAGGATTCGTCAGATGTCATCATGGGTAACTTTCCAGTTAACTCTATTCCCGCAAAAGTTCTTTTTGACACTGGTGCATCGCATTGTTTCATGTCAAGATCATTTGTTTCCAAGCATGACTTCGTTTCACAAATGTTGGGTAAACCTATGGGAGTGGTTTCTCCGGCTAAGTCTATGAGGGCTACTTCAATAGTCCCGGATGTTTCTATCATGTTGGGTGATTTCAAGTTTCTGGCTTCTCCAATGGTTCTGGGTAACTCGGATATTGATCTTATTCTCGGAATGGATTGGCTTTCTAAGCACAAGGCTCAGCTTGATTGTGCAGCCAGGCAGATTCAATTGACTCATTCGTCTGAGGATGTAATTGTCTTTGCCGCGAATGATGATACCATCCATCTATTTTCTCTTAATGAGAAGGGTGAACTCGATGCTATCTCGCAAATTCCAGTCGTTTGCGAATATCAAGACGTCTTTTCAGAAGAGCTTCCAGGAATGCCTCCGCACCGGCCAGTTGAATTCGTTATTGATCTTGAGCCCGGCACGAAACCTGTGTGCAAACGTCCTTACAAGCTCGGACCTGAAGAGTTGAAGGAGCTGAAGAAGCAACTCGATATTCAAGAGAAAATGGGTCTCATCCGGCCTAGTTCTTCTCCGTGGGGTTGTGGTGTTCTTTTTGTGAAGAAGAAGGATGGAACGGACCGGCTTTGTGTTGATTACCGTCCATTGAACAAGAAAACCATCAAGAACAAATATCCACTTCCCAACATCAATGAGCTATTCGAACAACTCAAAGGTGCCCAAGTATTCTCCAAGCTTGATCTCCGTATGGGTTATCATCAGATTCGAATCCGTGAGCAAGATATTCCCAAGATGGCTTTCAGGACAAGCTATGGTTCATATGAATACACAGTCATGTCTTTTGGCCTCGTCAACGCTCCTCCGACGTTCTCTCGCATGATGAACTTCATCTTCAACGCCTACACCAATGACTTCGTTTTGGTCTATCTCGACGACATTCTGATTTTCTCGAAGAACAAGGAAGATCATGCCAAGCACTTGTGTTTGGTTCTTGATAAGCTCAGAGAACATCAGTTCTACGCCAAGTTCTCCAAGTGTGAATTTTGGCTCGATGAGGTTCTTTATCTTGGTCATATCATCTCTGCCAAGGGTATTGCCGTGAATCCTGAGAAGGTGTCTGCAATTGTAAATTGGGAACCTCCTCAAAACGTGAAGCAACTCCGTAGCTTTCTCGGTCTCGCAAGCTATTGCCGAAGATTCGTTGAAAACTTTTCTAAGATCGCGAAGCCTCTCTCAAATCTTCTCCAGAAGCACGTCAAGTACGTTTGGTCTCCAGAGTGTGACATTTCTTTCAACATTTTGAAAGAGAAATTGATCACTGCTCCAGTTCTCACTCCGCCTGATGAATCCAAGCCGTACGAGGTCTTTTGTGATACCTCTCTCCAAGGTCTTGGTGCAGTATTGATGCAAGAGAAGAAAGTTGTTGCTTATACCTCTCGCCAGTTGAAGCCCAATGAGAAGAACTACCCCACTCATGATCTCGAGTTGGCTGCAGTTGTGCATGCTCTTTTGACTTGGAGACATCTCTTATTGGGAAGAAAAGTGGACATTTTCACTGATCACAAGAGTCTCAAGTACATCTTCACTCAGCCTAATCTCAACCTCAGGCAAACTCGATGGGTCGAAATGATTCAAGAGTACAATCTGAGTATCGAGTATACTCCAGGCAAGGCCAATGTGATTGCTGACGCATTGAGCAGAAAGGCTTACTACAACAGTCTGATTCTCAAGCCTTATCAACCCGAGCTTTGTGAAGCTTTCCGCAAACTTAATCTGCAAGTTGTTCCTCAAGGTTTCCTCGCCAACCTTCAAGTCTCTCCTACCTTGGAAGAGCAGATTCGCCAAGCCCAGCTTCTTGATGCTATGGTGAAAAAGGTGAAGATTGGGATTGCCAAGAGTCAACCCAAGTACAAGTGCTACCTCCTTGATGACAAGGACACTCTCTTCTTCGAGGATCGTATTGTTGTACCCAAAGGTGACCTCCGTAAAGTGATCATGAACGAGGCTCACAATTCTCTCCTCTCCATCCACCCTGGGAGCACGAAGATGTATCAGGACCTCAAGCAGGTTTATTGGTGGACTCGAATGAAGCACGAGATTGCTCAATTCGTGAATGAATGTGATGTCTGTAGAAGAGTGAAGGCAGAACACCAAAGGCCAGCTGGTCTCCTCCAACCTCTTGCCATTCTAGAATGGAAGTTTGACCACATTGAAATGGACTTCGTGACTGGGTTTCCAAAGTCCAAGCGTGGCAATGATGCTATATTCGTTGTCATCGACAAACTCACCAAAGTGGCTCATTTTCTGCCTATCAAAGAGTCAATCACTGCAGCTCAATTGGCGGAACTCTATACCTCTCGTATTGTCTCTCTGCACGGTATTCCACAAGTGATCTCTTCAGACCGTGGCAGCATCTTTACCTCGAAGTTTTGGGATTCTTTTCAAAAGGCCATGGGCACCAACATCCGCTTCAGCATAGCTTTCCATCCTCAAACTAGTGGTCAAGTCGAGCGTGTCAACCAGATTCTTGAAGATATGCTCAGGGCTTATGTGATCTCCTTAGGCATGAAGTGGGAGGATTGTCTTCCATATGCTGAATTCTCCTACAACAACAGTTTTCAAGCAAGTTCGGGCAAGGCCCCATTTGAAATTCTGTATGGCAGGAAGTGCCGTACCCCTCTCAACTGGTCTGAAACCGGTGAACGTCAGCTTTTGGGTAATGACTTAATCACAGAAGCAGAGGAAATGTGCAAAGTCATTCGAGATAACCTCAAAGCAGCCCAATCCCGTCAGAAGAGCTACTATGATAGTAAGCACCGTGATTTGGCTTTCGAGATCGGAGATCATGTTTACCTCCGCGTCTCTCCTATGAAAGGTACTCATCGCTTCGGTATCAAAGGGAAGCTTGCCCCCAGATACGTGGGACCTTTCAAGATTGTCAGCAAGAGAGGCGACCTCGCCTATCAACTCGAGCTTCCTTCAAACTTTGCAAATGTTCATGACGTGTTCCATGTCTCTCAGCTCCGAAAGTGCTTCAAGACTCCTGACCGCACCGTCAACTTTGAGGACATTGAGCTCCAAGAAGATCTCTCTTATCGTGAACACCCAGTTGCTATTCTGGAAGAGACCGAACGCAAGACTCGCAACAAGTCAATCAAATTTCTCAAAGTCAAGTGGTTACACCATTCCGACCGTGAAGCTACCTGGGAACGCGAGGATCACCTCCGTTCTGAGTACCCAGAGTTCTTTCAGTCCTAGATCTCGGGACGAGATCCTTTCGTAGTGGTGGAGTGTTGTAACACCCCGGATGTAACTTTCCCAATTTGTACTCCAACTCTTGCCGTTTCCGGCGTTAAGTTAATTTATTTTCTCGGGTTCGGGTTTTTGTCTCCGTGTGTTGTTGTCATTGTCATGCATCTCATATCATGTCATCATGTGCATTACATTTGCATACGTGTTCATCTCATGCATTCGAGCATTTTCCCCGTTGTCCGTTTTGCCTTCCGGCACTTCGTTCTCCTCCGGTGGTCATTTCTACCTTTCTTTCATGTGTGGGGATTAAACATTTCCGGATTGGACCGAGACTTGCCAAGCGGCCTTGGTTTACTACCAGTAGACCGCCTATCAAGTTTCGTATCATTTGGACTTCGTTTGATACTCCAACGGTTAACCGAGGGACCGAAAAGGCCTCGTGTGTGTTGCAGCCCAACACCCCTCCAATTTGGCCCAAAACCCACCTAAACCCTCTCCATAATCTAGAGCGTTCGATCACGATCGCGAGGCCGAAAACCGCACCTCATTTGGACTCTCCTAGCTCCCTCTATGCCTATATAAAGGCCTTTCCCCGAAAATCCGGATCCCCCCTCGTCCAAAACCCTAAAAATCGTCTCCGCGCTGGCTGGACACGTCCGTCCGGGCCGGACACGTCCGCCGCCGACCCCTCGCCCAATCGCTGCGCGCCACATCACCGGGCCACGCCCCACTTCGCCGCGCCGCCACCGAAGCCCGCAGGGCCCGCGGGGAGCCCTCCCCGGCCCGCGCGCCCGTAGCCGCCAGCGCCGCCCCGCGCCTCCTCGCGCCCGCGGCCGCCCGACCCCGCCTGGCCGGAGCTCGCCGCCCGCCGCACGCGGCCGCCGGTGCCCCGCGCCGTGGGAGCCGCCCCGCCGACGACCTCGCCCCGGCCGGCCTCCTCCACGTCTCCCTCTCCTCCGGTGACCTCCTCCGGCGTCGTCCCCGCCGCCGGTGAACAGTGCTCACCGGAATCACCTCGGATTGCGTGCCCCTGATCCAGATCTGGAATATTAGGGTTGACCCCGTTTTTTCCCTAAGTCCCTAATCCATATGCCCATGTTCATAGCCTCATAACTTTGCATCCGTAGCTCCGCTTCATGCATATAGCATATCAAAATGTTCATCTCAGAGAGTACATCATTTCGTTCCATTGCATCATTTTCATTTGAGTTCATCTTGATGCCCGAAATGCTGTTAGAAGGGGGTTACTTGAGATAATTGTCAGATCTGCTGCTCCATTTAGCCTTTTGTCATTTTTGCCATGATTATGGTGTGCATGATATGCCCATGAGACCTACATATGTTTTGTTAAGGGTTTTGTCATCTTTCCATAGGTGCAACCCATGTATTTTTGTGGTGTGTATGGTGACTAGCACAAGCTTGCCAAGTGAGGCACTTGGGAATTCTGTTTTCAGGGACTTAGCAATTCTACTAAGTCCTTGAGCTGTTTATCTCATATTGCCATATGTTCATGTTGTTTCCTAGTGATCCCTGCCTCTTTTGAGGATGATCAGTAAGGATGTTTTGTTAATCTTGTAGTGCTCTATCCATCCATGTCTTTGTTTGCAATTATGGAGAACCCTAGCTTGAGTCAATCGAGCTCTACTTTTGCTACTTTGTGAATCTAGGCAGATTGTCAACTTGTTTGCAATTTTGCCGATGATATTGCAGTTGATCCGTGCATGCTATGCTATTGTTCTTGCCATTTCTAGCTTGCATTTTGTGTGTTCTTGATGGATGTATGCTTAGCTTGTCATGACTTGCTCCGTAGTGAGTGCATCGAGCTCGTAAACATGCCTACTTGAGTTATGTTTCAGCATGTGTCAGTTTTCACTAAGTCTGAAAATTGATTATGTTTTTGCTATGTTCACATGCTTGCAATTGTATTTTCTGATCCCTTTTGGCTGAAGGTAATTAAGGGACTTTTGTTAAGCTCTTTGAGTAGCTCCATGCCATGCTTTACTTTGCCATGTTCAGTTCCTATAGCATATAGTTTTGTTGCTCCGAAGAGTGCTACCTGATCTGAAATTCCAGACAAGTGTTAATTTCACTAAGTCTGAGATCTGTTTGCCATTTGCATTTTTGCCATGCTTGTTTGAACCTGCTAATGGATAAATTGGCCGTAGCTCAGTGCTAGACTTTTGTTAAGCATCATAAATTCAACCCTGCCATGTATTTCTTTTGTCATGTTTGGGTGTTGTAGCATGTTCATTTCATTGCATTTAGATGGCTACTTGCTGTAAATCGCAGACCGGTGTCATATTTGAATCGCTTGCCATTTCCAAACCGTAACTCCGATTCCGGCGTTCTTTAAATTGTTTTCAAGCGATTTCATCTCATCTTTCCAGTGGCACACTTGGATTTCTAAGTTGAGGCCAGGTTCTTGCATTTCCTGTCATATCTTGCATATGCATCCCGCATCGCATCCCGCATAGCATATCATCCTTGCATCATATTCTTTGTTCCTTGCACGCGGTTGATTGTGTCCTTGTTGCTTGTTTGTCTTGTTTGGGTAGAGCCGGGAGACGATTTCGCTAACGAGGAGCCCGTTGAGTTTGCTTTCGAGGATCCAATCAACTCTGACAACTGTGTAGGCAAGATGATCATACCCTCGAAATCACTGCTATCTTTGCGATGCTAGTTTGCTCGCTCTTTTGCTATGCCAATGCTACGATGCCTACCATTTGCTTTCAAGCCTCCCAAATTGCCATGTCAAACCTCTAACCCACCATGTCCTAGCAAACCGTTGATTGGCTATGTTACCGCTTTGCTCAGCCCCTCTTATAGCGTTGCTAGTTGCAGGTGAAGATCGGAGGCCGTTCCTTGTTGGAACATTTATTTTACTTGTTGGGATATCATTATGTTATCTTGTTATCTTAATGCATCTATATACTTGGCAAAGGGTGGAAGGCTCGGCCTCTCGCCTAGTGTTTTGTTCCACTCTTGCCGCCCTAGTTTCCGTCATATCGGTGTTATGTTCCCGGATTTTGCGTTCCTTACGCGGTTGGGTTATAATGGGAACCCCTTGACAGTCCGCCTTGAATAAAACTCCTCCAGCAATGCCCAACCTTGGTTTTACCATTTGCCACCTAGCCTTTTCCCTTGGGTTTCGCGGACTCAAGGGTCATCTTATTTTAAACCCCCTGGGCCAGTGCTCCTCTGAGTGTTGGTCCAACCTAGAGCACCATGCGGGGCCGTCCCTTGGAAACTTGGGTTACGTTGGCTCCCGTACGCTTAGCTTATCCAGTGTGCCCTGAGAACGAGATATGTGCAGCTCCTATCGGGATTTGTCGGCACAGCGGGTGGTGTTGCTGGACTTGTTTTACCATTGTTGGAGTTGTCTTGAAGAACCGAGATACCGAGTCTGATCGGAACGTCTTGGGAGGAGGTCTATTCCTTCTTTGACCGTGAGAGCTTGTCATGGGCTAAGTTGGGACTCCCTTGCAGGGTTTGAACTTTCGAAAGCCGTGCCCGCGGTTATGGGCAGATGGGAATTTGTTAATGTCCGGTTGTAGATAACTCGAACCTTAACTTAATTAAAATGAATCAACTGAGTGTGTTACCGTGATGGCCTCTTCTCGGCGGAGTTCGGGAAGTGGACACGGTGTTGGAGTAATGTTTGCGCAGGTTATTCCCTAGTTTCTCGCTCGTGCTTTGCCTCCTCTTCTCGCTCTCTTTTGCGAATAAGTTAGCCACCATATTTTGCTAGTCGCTTGCTGCAGCTCCACATATATTTACCCTACCTTACCTATAAGCTTAAATAGTCTTGATCGCGGGGTGTGAGATTGCTGAGTCCCTGTGGCTCACAGATTACCATTACACCAGATGCAGGGCCCGATGATTCCGCTCCAGGAGACGCGCTTGAGCTCAAGTGGGAGTTCGACGAAGACTCTCAACGTTACTATGTTTCTTTTCTGGATGATCAGTAGTGGTGCCCAGTTGGGGGTGATCGGGACCGTGTCGCATGTTGGGTTATCTTTTATTTTGGCGCCGTAGTCGGGCCATGAGTGTTTGGATGATGTAATGTTATTTTTGTACTTGATTGACGTGGCGAGTGTAAGCCAACTATGTTATCTCCCCTTTTATTACATATATATTACATGGATGTTGTGAAGATTGCCTAACTTGCGACATATGCCTTCAATGCGATTATGCCTCTAAGTCGTGCCTCGACACGTGAGAGATATAGTCGCATCGAGGGTGTTACAACTAACGATTGCAATGTTTTTCGACGACAGATACAATCGGCCATTAATGACGGACGATTGAACTTTTCTAAGATGCAAGTTGATAAACAGCCTTTTCCAATGAATACCATGGATTTAGAGGGGAAGAAGCTACTCATTCGGCCGGAGGTAGCCGAATCTGCTAATAAAGCTAATGTCATTGTTGGTGAGCCCAGGAAAGACAAGGGGGACAACAAGGTCTTGGGGAGACAGGTTGTGCTTGGTAAGCAACCCGATGGCAAGGAAGTGATCAAAATCACCATCAAGAATCCTACACTTGGGGGGCAACTGCAAGTGCAAGAAAATGCTCGTGTGAGATTTGTCAAGCCCAAGAGTCCAGAAATTGGCAAGTGGAAAAGGAATGAAGTTAAAGTACAGCGCAAGCGGATCAAGCCAACTTTTGATATGTTCCTGTCCAAGTACACCAACCAGTCGGCCGGTTCTAGCTTTAATCGGCCGACTCATCTGAAGTGACCAAGGTCACCATCAGCTGATATGTTCAGTCAGTATATGAAACCGAGTGGACCAAGGGTGCCGTTTCCAGAAGAGCATACGCAATCTGTTTGGGATCGACTTGGCTATTCATATAGAGGCCGACTGAACATTGGTGGCTATCAGTCGGCTGGTCAAAACATGCGACCGGATGGAAATTATTCGAGTGTAAGAATGCACCCAGGTGGAAGTTATCCGAGTGAAAAAATGTGGTCAAGTAGATTCCATCCGACTGAATTCCATCCGAGTGGGTTCCATCCGAGTGACATCCATTCGAGTGGATTCCATCAGAGTAAAAAGGTGTGCCCGAGTGGAAATTTCATGCATCTGGAAAGTCAAAAGGAATGGCGTGTTAAATCACCAAGTGTTGCAGCAGTTGAGTCGGGAAAAGGCAAGGATAAAATGGATGCCGACTCACTTATCTTGGGCACCGAAACATTCGCCATACAGCAGCCGATTGTGCATAGCAATCCGACTGAGCCGATACTTTCTATCACGCCAAAGCACTCGACTAATGACCATGAAGCAAGCACCAGTCGAGTAAAAACGAGAGATCCTAAATACACTCAGCCAAAGTGGTGTCCTCCAGGGCTAACAATGACACAAAAGAGGAAACTACAGAGGTTAAGGAGTCAAGAGATGGCAGAACAAGAAGCCGAGAAGCAAAGGGATAAGTTGTTCAATGACACTCGGCCTATGGTACCTACAAAACAAGTGTGGAGGCCCAAACAAATACAAGATGCTATGGCTTCTACACCTATCACAGCAGCACCTACACTACCAAAAGAGGACGACGCAATCATTCCATCGTCTACGTTACCTATTGCTTCCTCTTCACTCGGACAAGTTTCTGAATCGGTGGATGCACTTGAGGAGGAGGCTGATATGTTGGACTATGAGTCTACACCGGTTCATGAAGGTATGGATATCAATATGGTGTATTACTTACCTGCTGAGTTTCATGCTGTAGATGAGGAAGGGGAGGTGGCTCAGCTGGATTTTGGCCCTAAAAACGCGATATTCGAGAAGCCAAAAGAACCAGTAACGCATCTGAAACCATTATATCTTAGAGGTCATATCAATGGGTCGCCGCTCACTCGGATGCTTGTTGATGGTGGTGCTGTGGTAAATCTTATGCCCTATTCGGTCTTCAAGAATTTGGGTTTGCCTGATGAAGAATTGATCAAGACCAATATGGTGCTCAACGGGTTTGAAGGCAAAGAGAAAACTGAAGCCAAAGGTGTAATGTATGTGGAGCTTACAGTCGGAAGCAAAACTTTGGCTACTGCATTCTTTGTCGCTGAGGTGCAAGGTAACTACAACGTTATACTAGGCCATGATTGGGTTCATGCAAACCAGTGCGTGCCATCCACTATGCACCAGTTTTTGATTCAGTGGGTTGATGATGAAGTGGAAGTCATTCATGCGGATAACTCGGCTTGTGTTGCTTTGGCTGATGCATCGGTGGATTGGCAACATCCCAATGCTACTTGCTTGACGGGACGTGACTTATCAGAATTTGATTTTCTCAGCGCGACCAAGAATCGTTTTGTGCCTGTCTCTTTAAAACCGACTGAATGCAATCGGCTCCAAGGTATGATATGTTTAAATGGATCCTAATTCTGAGTGGTTACAAAAACGTCTTGTAAAGTATCGGTCCAGTGAGAACGATATGTATGAGTCTATAGAGGAGTTGGATGACATGGATAAACTTGGACAAGGTTTTACATCAGCCGATCCATTAGAAGAGGTAGATATTGGAGATGGTTCAGTCACTCGACCGACATTTATAAACAAAAATTTGAAAGCCGATTGTAAGGCTAAGTTAATCGAGCTATTGAAATAATATGTTTGTTGCTTTGCATGGGAATATCATGAGATGCCAGGGTTAAGCCGAGAGCTAGTGGAGCATCGGTTGCCTATAAAGGCCGGTTTTAGACCTTATAAACAATCGGCCAGAAAATTTAATCCAAAAACATATGACCGGATCAAGGAAGAGATTGGTCGACTGCTTGAAGCTAATTTCATTCGACCTTGCAGGTATGCCGAGTGGATTTCTAACATTGTCCCGGTGGAGAAGAAAGGGTCCGGTAAGTTGAGGGTGTGCATTGACTTCAGAGATTTGAATAGGGCTACACCCAAAGATGAGTATCCTATGCCAATAGCCGATATGCTTATTAATGATGCTTCTGGACATAAGGTTATTAGCTTTCTAGATGGTAATGCCGGATACAACCAAATTTTTATGGCCGAAGAGGACATGTACAAGACAACTTTTCGATGCCCTAGTTTCCTTGGTTTATTCGAGTGGACAGTGATGACATTCGGATTAAAAAATGCTGGCGCCACATATCAAAGGGCTATGAATTTGATTTTTCATGATTTACTCGGTGTCATACTTGAAGTTTATATTGATGATATTGTTGTCAAATCGGATGCTTTTGAATCTCACTTGGCCGATTTGCGTTTAGCTTTTGAAAGGATGAAAAAGTATGGACTGAAAATGAATCCTTTGAAGTGTGCTTTCGGCGTGTCAGTTGAAAGTTTTTGGGTTTCATTATTCATGAAGATGGTATAGAGATTGATCCCAAAAAGATAGAGGCTATACAGAAAGTGGAGGCTCCAACATGCAAGAGAGATATGCAAAAGTTCCTTGCCAAGGTCAATTATTTGAGAAGGTTCATAGCTAATCTATCAGGGAAAGTTGATGCATTTACTCCTATCCTTCGGTTAAAGAATGATGCTGATTTCACTTGGGGGCAAAACAGCAAGAAGCATTTGATATGATCAAGAATTATTTGTGCACTCCTCCGGTGATGAGAGCACCCAAGCATATGGAACCCTTCAGACTTTACATTGCAGCAGAGGAAGGAGTTATTGGTGCTGTTCTAACTCAAGAGACCGAAGGAAAAGAGCATGCCATCACTTATTTGAGCCGCCGCTTATTGGACGCGGAGACAAGGTATACATTTATTGAGAAATTATGTCTATGCTTATATTATGCTTGCACAAAACTGAGACATTATTTAGTGCCGAGTGTTTGTGTAGTAGCTTTTCAAACCGATGTCATTAAATACATGTTGCATAGGCCAATTCTTAGTGGTAGAATTGGCAAGTGGGCTTATGCTTTGATTGAATATGATTTGGCTTATGAATCTCTAAAATCCATGAAAGGCCAAATTGTTGCTAATTTCATTGTTGAACATCGGATTAATAACAAGCATGATGTTGATATGAACCTTGTTTCATTAGTACCATGGAGATTATACTTTGATGGTTCAGTTTGTGGCAATGGCCAAGGTGTTGGTATTGTTTATATATCTCCTCATGGTGCTGTTTTTGAAGCCTCATGCCGCTTAGAATATTTTTGCACAAACAATCAAGCCGAATATGAAGCATTGTTATTCGGCCTAGAGATGTTACTTGCTATAGGTGTTACACATATTGAGGCTTATGGTGATTCGTTACTAGTGGTGCAGCAAATATCCAAAGTCTTTCAGTGTTTGGACGAATCACTTAATGTTTATCTTGATAAATGTCTAGATATAATCTCTACTTTGGATTGTTTTAGCATTGCACATATATCTAGACATGACAACTGGAGAGCAAATGAGTTGGCACAGCAAGCATCTGGATACCATGTTGATCATGGCATGTTTCATATTTCTCAAAGTCCGATGTCTTGTCTTACCAGTATAGAAGAGGCCGGACCAGAACCCACTGATTCGGTCATTAACAAAAAATCTACTGCAGGTGACAATCCCGACTGGAGGAAGCCCATTGTTGATTACTTGTGTAATCCGAGTGAAAGGGTGGACAGGGCTGTTCGGCGTATGGCTTTCAAGTATACAATGAGAGATGATGGTCTTTATCGCCGAACAGTCGATGATGTTCTTCTAAAGTGTTTGGATGAGGACCAGGCAAGAGTTTCTATGGGAGAGGTACATGAAGGCATTTGTGGCACTCACCAGTTGGCTCCCAAGATGAAATGGTTATTGCGACGTGCTGGGTTTTATTGGCCGACTATGATTAATGATTGCTTCAGATATTATAAAGGGTGCAAAGCTTGTCAAAAATTTGGTGATATTCAATTGGCTCCTGCTGCTATTTTGCATCCTGTTATCAAGCCGTGGCCTTTCAGAGGATGGGGTTTAGACTTTATTGGGCAAATTCATCCATCTTCCTCAAAGGGGCATTGGTTTGTATTGGTGGCAACTGATTATTTCACTAAATGGTCTGAAGCAGTACCTCTCAAGAACATGACACATACAGAGGTAATTCAATTCATAACCGAGCACATTATTCACAGATTCGGTATTCCTCAAACGTTAACAACAGATCAAGGTTCATCTTTCATGTCACACCAAGTCAGAGAGTTTGCCGGATCTTATAACATAAAGTTGCTTAATTCCTCTCCATATTATGCCCAAACTAATGGACAAGCTGAGTCTAGCAATAAAATTTTAATCAAACTCATCAAGAAAAAGATTGAAGATAATCCAAGGAGATGGCATGAGTTGTTGTCTGAAGCTTTGTGGGCACATAGAATTTCAAGGCATGGTGCTACGAAGGTGACCCCATATGAGCTAGTATATGGTCAAGAGGCCGTTTTACCAGTGGAAGTAAATTTGAATGCTTTGAGAATAGCCAAACAAAATGATTTATCGACAGTAGACTTTTATAACTTGATGATGGACAATATTGATGAGGTTGCCGATAAACGTTTGGTTGCTTTGAAGTCCATAGAGAGAGACAAGTTAAGGGTTGCAAGAGCTTACAATAAGAAAGTTAAGTTGAAGAATTTTCAAGTTGGTGATCTCGCCTGGAAAGTGATTCTGCCGATTGGTTCAAGAGATAGAAAATTCGGGAAGTGGTCTCCAAGTTGGGAAGGTCCTTTTAGAATTACAAGAGTTGTTCCCGGAAATTCATATTTGGTGGAATCAATACAAGGGGCATTGTTACCTCGAGCTCTCAATGGCAAATATTTGAAGAAGTACCACCCGAGTGTGTGGCAGGAAGCCTAAGTAGGCAATGGCTGATATACGATTATCGCCCTTAGCACAAACATGGACGATACATAATTATCGCCCTGAGAAAAATAAATGGCCGATGAAG
Source organism: Triticum urartu (assembly GCF_056163025.1). Lineage (NCBI taxonomy): Eukaryota > Viridiplantae > Streptophyta > Magnoliopsida > Poales > Poaceae > Triticum > Triticum urartu. The sequence goes on along the minus strand of NC_141876.1, from coordinate 458,497,612 downwards.
TGTTGATATCGTCCTTAGAACAAACACTATGCATATTATTTTTCGGCGTGCAACCTTTGCCGAAAAACAGGGGGGCATGTGTTGACACATGATTTTGGCAAGATACAGATTGCAATGGAGATGGTCTCGAGTGAACAGGTTTTCAGCATGAAAAGATTCACGTCGCCGAGTGGAACCACTTTGATGTTTCGTTTATATTCATTCGACTTTATCTTACGGACCGAAACTATACTCCGAGTGGCATAATTCGATGTTCCAAGTGGTTTTTGGCCAATCACGTCTCCAAGATGACCTCGGATGAAGGAGCACTCTTAAGGAATTTTCTTCTTCTCGTCGAGGCAATCGATTTTGATATATAAATCATCTCAATACGAGTTCATATGCAAAAGTTAGAGGCAATACACTGCAGACCGAACCTCGACGAAAATATGGCGCGAGGTGCCAGACACTTGTCTGATAGGTTGCGCGAGTAATTCGGCCATCAAGACGGCCTTGAATTGAAAAACCTTCAACACGGAAAAGTTTCGTCTCGTCGAGCCGATCGATTTTCATATATAATTCGTCTCAATCCGAGGTCGTATGTGGCTTGGAGAGACAAATCAAGATCGGGCTATGTTTTCAGTCGGAAATCCAAGTGAAAAGTTTACCATCCGAGTGAAAGTTTACGGTCGAGTGAAAATTTACCGGTCGAGTGAAAGTTTGTTGACCGGATGAACTTATTATTATCCAAGTGGAAATATAGTCATCCGAGTGGAAATATGATCATCTGAGTGAAATTGTCGTCCAGGTGAAAATATTCTGAGTGAAAAGATTACCATCGGGACGAAAACTTGCCGATTGAATAAGATAGTGCCTTCCGAGTGGAAATATAGTCATCCGAGTGGAAATATAGTCATCCAAGGGAAAGATTGTCTTCCAAGTGAAAAGTCCAATCGGACGATCCGAGTGAAAGTATCTAATATCCGAGTGGATGAGCTCAAGTCCGAGTGAAATTGAACATGTGCTCGAAAGTTTATCAAAATGACCTTGGATGAAGAAGTGTTCAATACAGAAGTTGTGCGTATCATCAAGACGGTAAACTTTGATTTTGGAGTCATCATCATCAGAGATAATATATAGCCCACAAATTCACTACGAGACTTGGATAATCCAGTCTACTGCAAGACCGAGTCCGACTGGAAGATAAGGATGACCTCGAAAAGTATTCAAGATGGCCTTATTTGAAAAAGTGATCAACATGAGAGTTGTTCGTATCGTCGAGGCGCACAAGTTTGATATTTGGGCCGTCTCGATCGGAGATCATATGCAAGCCCGGCGGCCCGCGCAAGAAGGAAGACAGAGTTTGGGCCAGATTCAGACTGAATCCGAGTTGGAATAGAATTAGGACTCTAGGACGTGAATTGATGTAATTTTTCTTGTAAGGAAAGCCTAGATGAATCCTTTACTTGTACGGGAAGTCCAGCCGCCTCTTATATATGTTGGGGGTGATGGCCGATTGAACAACACACAATCGAACAAATCAATATACTACTTTTTCATCTACGTTTTATCTCTCCATCGTTTTTCTATCTCGTTCTTTGCTGTTCTTCGTGTTTGAGAGCTGCGAATCCCGAGGCTCTAGGGGCGAGCGAATCGACCTAGGGCAGCCCATAGCCGCTGCACTCCCTGACGGGGTCCCTCCCGGGGGTGTGGGGTTTTCGGGTCTGCAAAAGCGCTCGTCGACTGTCTTGCGTATCGCGCTGTCGGTCGGGTCTCCTTCGACGTGAGCTGCGGTGCATCACCCCCGGCGTCGAGGGTACACGTGACGTGTTCGTGTGTCAACAGGTGACGCCCTTCCTTCCCTGCCCCCATGGCCTCACCTCTCCTCGACACCCCCTTCCAAATCCACTTCTCCTCCTCGCTCGCTCGATCCCGTCGATCTGGACGAAGTCAGACGCCACGGCCACCATGACCGACCCCGTCCACATGGTCACTGCCCTCCCTGTGGGCTAGGAGCTTGTCGAGGAGCTCCGAACGCCTTCGCTACTTCGTCTGCGCCAACGAGATCAAGTCCAGCACCCCCGCATCGACGTCGCTGCCGTCTTCCTCAACCTTGGGCCACCGCGACATTGTCGTTCGATCCGCACCGCCCCGAGCTCCCATGTCTTCCCCTAGGGCGCCATTGACACCGCCATGATCTCCTCTTGCATTTCCCCTATTTCCCCTCTCATTTGCTCTAGTTAGGTATTTCGCCGTGGCCGAGAACCGCCGTCCACCATGGCCATTGTAGGGGTAGCCACCGAGCTCCTCGAATTGACCCCGTGGCACATGCTCGCGCCTATGCACGCCCATGCTCGAGCCTGCCGCTCTTCTTCTGCGCCCGCGGGGCCACTCCCTCTCCATGCCCATGCTACACCGCGTCGGTCGCGCCCGTCGCTGCCGTCGTGCTCGCCGCAGCCACCGCACCACTGTGCCCCGCGCGACACACACCCTGGCCGCGCACCACACTCTCACTACCTGCGCTCGCCCCGTCTGTTGCCGCCTATCCCTTCGCTTGCCCCGTTGTTGTGCCCCTGCCTCGCGCCGCCTCCAGTCGTGGCCATCTTCTGTCGGCCGCCCCCTCAGCCACGCCGGCCGCATCTCTGCCCTCCACCGTCGGCCGCTCGCCTCGCCTGCTGCGTGTTGCTTCCTACTGCTATGCGCCGCTCTACCGCTGGTACGCTGCTGCGCCATGCCCTCGACACTGTCGTGGACAAATGTGGCGGAGGGATTGTTAATGGAGTACGAGAAGGAGGTGGCGGAGAAGGTTTGGAGAGGCAGGAGGTCTGGGGCGGTGTCACCTGGCTGTGGTGGAGGTGTTTATGCGAGAAGGAGCCGGAGTGGAAGGAGAGGTCACAATTGGAAAGAATCGCAAAAAAATCATAACCCGGAGATCTCAGTTCAAAAAAATGCTAATATCGATGGAGGGGTGATTTCCTTCAATAGGTGGAAAACATAGGAAATATTGGTTGTTATCAAGGAAAGGTAAAAATTTAGGAAGGTCAGGATTTTTGAACTGATTTCTATGCAAATGGGGTTTTATTGTTTGGTAACGTGATATCAGTACCTGCCTGTTTGTGATGTGTCTGATTAGGAAAGTTTGCAAATGTTCAGAAACTATTTATTGGGAGGAAAATTGTGGCGTGTCTGTTATTTGTTTCCTAAAACAAATTTCACTAATAAGAGAAATCGATTGATTTAGATAAGTTAGGAAAGTTAGATTAAAATGTATTATTTGTTTCCTGAAAATCTGTTATTCGTTTCCTAAGACAAATTGAACCAATAAAAGGAATCGATTGATCAGCATAATTTAAGGAAGTTAGATTAAAATGTATTATTTGTTTCCTGAAAATCTGTTATTTGTTTCCTAAGACAAATTGAACCAATAAAAGGAATCGATTAATTTGCATAATTTAAGGTAGTTAGATTAAAATGTATTATTTGTTTCCTGAAAATCTGTTATTTGTTTCCTAAGACAAATTGAACCAATAAAAGGAATCGATTGATTTGCATAATTTAAGGAAGTTAGATTAAAATGTATTATTTGTTTCCTGAAAATCTGTTATTTGTTTCCTAAGACAAATTGAACCAATAAAAGGAATCGATCGATTTGCATAATTTAAGGAAGTTAGATCCGTGATTTGTTATACGTTAGGAAAGTTCTGGTTGTAATAAAGAGTGGAGAGAAAAATAAACCGATGGACCAGGGTGGGAGGGGTGGTGGGAGGAGAGATGAAAAAACTCAGCGAAAATAAACCGCGGACCAGGGTTGGAGGGGGTGGTGGGAGGAGAGACAAAAAAAACCCAGTGAAAATAAACCACAGATACGATTCACCAACTCGTCCATTAGGAGTAGAGATTATTTGTTTCCTAAGACAAATAGAACCAATAAAAGGAATCGATTGATTTGCATAATTTAAGGAAGTTAGATTAAAATGTATTATTTGTTTCCTGAAAATCTGTTATTTGTTTCCTAAGACAAATTGAACCAATAAAAGGAATAGATTGATTTGCATAATTTAAGGAAGTTAGATCCGTGATTTGTTATACGTTAGGAAAGTTCTGGTTGTAATAAAGAGTGGAGAGAAAAATAAACCGATGGACCAGGGTGGGAGGGGTGGTGGGACGAGAGACGAAAAAAACCAGCGAAAATAAACCGCGGACCAGGGTTGAAGGGGGTGGTGGGAGGAGAGACGAAAAAAACCAACGAAAATAAACCGCGGAGATGATTCACCAACTCGTCCATTAGGAGTAGAGATGATTTGAATAAAACTAACCCGGATGAATGTTGTTTTCAGCAAAACTACCTTGGTGTTGCTTTTGTGCAGAAATAAAAAGTTCTCAGAATTGGATGCAACTTTACGGAGAATTGTTTTGGGGTATATAGCAAATATTGGCGCAAAGATCTACCGGAGGGGGCCACCAGAGAGCCACAAGCTCAGGGGCGCCCCACCACCATGGGCGCGCCATATGAGCTTGAGAGGGCCCTCGCACCTCCGTTTTCCCTAACTCCAAGTCCGTAAGTACCTTCTTCCCGAGAAAAATCAAAGAGAAGGTTTCACTTCGTTTTATGATACGAAGCCGCCACCACCTCCTGTTCTTCATGGGGAGGGCTGATCTGGAGTCCGTTCGGAGCTCCGGAGAGGGGGATTGTCACCGTCATCATCAACAACACTTCTTCATTGACAACCTCATGATGCTCACCACCGGGAGTGAGTCATTTCATTGTAGGCATACTGGAGGTAGATGGAGATGGATGAGATTTGTCATGTAATCGAGTCAAATTGTTAAGGCTTGATCCCTAGTATCCCTACAATGATCTCTTCATTTATTCTCCACTATTAGTGACTTTGGAGTGACTCTTTGTTGCACGTTGAGGGGTTGTTATATGATCTAATTATGTTATCATTGTTGAGAGAACTTGCACTAGTGAAAGTATGAACCCTAGGCCTTGTTTCCAAGCATTGCAATACCGTTTTCGCTTACTTTCGTTACTAGTTACCTTGTTGTTTTCAATTTTCAGATTACAAAATCCTATATCTACTATCCATATTACACTTGTATCACCATCTCTTCGCCGAACTAGTGCATCTATACAATTTATCATTGTATTGGGTGTGTCGGGGACACAAGAGACTCTTTGTTATTTGGTTGCAGAGTTGTTTGAGAGAGACCATCTTCATCCTACGCCTCTCATGGATTGATAAACCTTAGGTAATCCACTTGAGGGAAATTTGCTACTGTCCTACAAAACTCTGTGCTTGGAGGCCCAACACGAGTCTACAAGAAGAAGGTTGCGTAGTAGACATCAAGCTCTTTTCTGCCGCCGTTGCCGGCGAGGTTAGCGCTTGAAGGTATATCTTTAGATCTTGCAATCGAATCATTTAGTTTCTTGTTTTATCACTAGTTTAGTCTATAAAATAAAACTACAAAAAAATGGAATTGAGGTTGCCTCATATGCTTCATCTTTTTAATGTCTTTCATGAAAATAAGGATTCTGATAATTGTGCCAAAGTGTTAGAAGAAGAATGCATTAAAATGGTTGGCACTAAATATTTGAATGATGAGCATGATTGCAATGTTGTTAGTATGAATTCCTTGAATACCCATGATGCTAATGATATGCAAAGCTACAAGCTTGGGTATGCTATGTTTGATGGAGATGGTATTTTTAGTCCCCCAAGTTTTGATGAGCAAATTTATTATGATGAAAGCATGCCTCCTATCTATGATGATTATTGTGATGACATGTATGCTATAAATGATAATTATTACCATGAAACTTGTCATCATGATTTTAATTTTCAATTGGATTATGCCTCACATGATAGTTATTTTGTTGAGTTTGCTCCAACTACTATTCATGAGAATAAATTTGCTTATGTGGAGCGTATTAAAATTTCTATGCTTATGAATCATGAAGAGAATGCTTTATGTGATGGTTATATTGTTGAATTCATTCATGATGCTACTGAAAATTATTATGAGGGAGGAATGTATGCTTGTAGGAGTTGCAATAATATCAAGTTTCCTCTCTATATGTTGAAAATCTTGAAGTTGTGCTTGTTTTACCTTCCTATGCAAGTTGATTCTTGTTTCCATAAGTTGTTTGCTCACAAAATCCCTATGCATAGGAAGTGGGTTAGACTTAAATGTGCTAGTCATATGCTTTATGATGCTCCTGTTATGTTACAATTCTTATTTTTTATGTGAACATCATTGAAATCATCATGCCTAGCTAGAAAGGCAATAAAGAAAAGCGCTTGTTGGGAGACAACTCAACATTTACACCTACTATTTTTGTGTGTTCACATGATTAAGCTACTGTAGTGATCATGTTTTATAGCTTTCGTTTCAATAAAGTGCCAAGTAAGACCTTTGGGATGATCTATGGTGATAGTTGATTTGATCTTGCTGGAAAACAGAAACTTTTGCGCTCAGGAAAACAATTCTAATTTTCAACAGAGGCGTGATAAAATACTGATTCTTTTTGCAGAAGATTAATAACAAAATTTCTCAGGCTTTCCTAATTTTTCAGAATTTTTGGAGTTACAGAAGTATTCGAGAGTTACAGATTACTACAGACTGTCCTGTTTTTGACAGATTCTGTTTTTTCGATGCATAGGTTGCTTGTCTTCTAGTTTTATGGCTTATATTGCTTAATATAAATTGTAGAAATGATAGGGTACAGTAGGCATCATGTGAGAAAAATTATGAATCTTGTCTTGACAGTACCTAAGTGGTGATTTGCTTTATTTTACTAACGGAGCTTATGGGTTTTCTGTTAAGTTTTGTGTTGTGAAGTTTTCAAGTTTTGGGTAAGTTTTGATGGGCTACGGAATAAGGAGTGGAAATATCCTAAGCTTGGGGATGCACAAGGCACCCCAAGGTAGTATTCAAGGACAACCAAGAGCCTAAGCTTGGGGATGCCCTGGATGGCATCCTGCTACCTCTTGAGTTTGCGTTGGTTTTTTCCTTGAAGAGGAAAGAGTGATGCAGCAAAGTAGAGTAAGTATTTCCCTCAACTTTTGAGAACCAACGTATCAATCCAGTAGGAGACAACGCACAAGCCCCCAAATACCTGCACAAACAAACACCAACTTGCACCCAACGCGATAAAGGGGTTGTCAATCCCTTCACTGTTATTTGCAAAGTGAGGTCTGATATAGATGGATAAACGGTAAAGTAATATTTTTGGTTTATGGAACGGAAAGTAAAAGATTGCAAAGAAAGTAAATAGGAAACTAAAATTGTAGATCAGAAACCTATATGATGGAAAGTAGACCCGGGGGCCTTTCATGACTGTCTTATGGATTGTGAGTTGATGGACCTTGGTTCCTCAAGTCCAAAGTTCACATGGTGTAATCGTCAAGATCCACAATTCCATGTAAGGTTCATCTCGATAGAGATGTGGCTAATGGCAATTTTATTAATATTCATGATGACTATGATGTTGAACATTTGACAATGACACCTTTGGATCACTATGTTGTACTGATTTTTTATCCCGGTTATCTAAGGTGAAGCGCCAAGTGCCACTAGAACAAGGGTTCAAATATGAAGATATGTGGTTACGTGATGCTGGTTATAGATAGCATCTTGAGCGTGTTTGGTCTGATGCTCTGTGAACTTTTTGAGCAAGAGGAGATTATGGTGATGCAACGGTCCAGGGTGGACAGTCTCCATGAGGGTGACCGGAATACAAGCTTCTTCCATGCTCGAGCTATAGTTCGGAAATGTACTAACAAAATTCATTGTCTGGCTCGAGATGATGGTTCTCTTTGCAATTCACAAGTGGAGATTAAAGGTATGGTTCATAAATTTTATGGTAACCTTTTCACTTCTGATCCTTGTGATGATGTTGAAGTTGTTCTTGATGGTGTTCTGCACAAAATTACTAGTTAGATCTTGGAGAGGCATCCTGTTGGTCACAAGTTACTGAAACATGGTGTTTAGTTTTGTGATGGAAAGCAAGTGCATATTTTATCATATCACTGTATTCCTTCCTTCCCTCCACATGTTCTTCAACCCACTTCACCCATCCCTGCAAATGCTAAAGTCCATTGTCTTCCGGATGAGACATGTTGCACCTACAATGAGGAGATGGTGCGAGTTTTTTTTTTGAGAAAAGGATGCCTTAGAGATTCTGCTCATACCAATCTTTATAGATGTTGGGGATGATTTTGTGAGATGGTCGTTCACTAAGTACGGTGATTATTCTGTTCGGTGAGCGTACAACATGACACATACTGCTCATTTTTTTTTGAGAAAAGTGCTATTCGTGGCCTTGATCAAAGTTCCAACCAATCTGATGATGGAAGACGCTGGAAGTCGATTTGGGCAGTTAAAGCACCTAGTAAGATGATGGTTGTTTTATGGTGTTTTACTTAGGATATTCTCCCGAAGGGTGCTAGGTTCATTTTTCTGAACTTCGCTATTTTGCAATATATTAGAATTTGTGGAGCATGCTCTTCTCTTTTGTCCTCATGCTAGAGATGTATGAGATGTGATCAAGGATACTGTAGGATCTATATATAAAGCCATAACATTATATCCTTAAAAAGTGCCTTTTTGATTTCCTTGGTCAATCTACGGACCAGAATTGTACTATGCCAACAGTGACTATATGGTACGTTTGGGAAGCTAGAAACTATGCTACAATAATCTAGAGGCTCTCCATCATTGACGTAAGCCTAAAAAAATCAAGTCACTTGTGGGACCAACTTTGTAGCATATTTAAACCGGGTATTGAACACATGCATGATACCAACATCTCCGGTATAACTTAGTCTCCGTCGTCGTCTGATACCGTTGTATTCAATTTCTCTGTCACCATTCTTACTGAGCTTGACAAATCATGCATAGGGGTCATCGCTCGGGCCATGAGGCACGTTTTGTAGTGGCCTGCAGCGACCTAGTTATTGGTGTTCTTGAGCCGGAGATGGCCGAGGCCATAGCTCTCCGGCGAGCTGTTCATTTGGCATTGGAAAAGAAAGAAGTTGATGTTATTTTTGCCACAACATGCCTATCTTTGGTGTAGAAGATCCATTCTTCAGCGACTGATCATTCTTCTATTTGTGTGGTGGTTTCTGATATTAAAATTGCATATGGTGCCTTCAATTCGGTGATCTTCAAGCACACTCATTTGTTAGTTAGAGTTTGTATGCATTCAGTTAGTCCATTTTTATTTTGTTCCAGATTACATCCGGGGAACTCTGTGTAATATTGTTGAGAAATAATAAAGTTGTCAGCCTCTAAAAAAAGATGCCGTTCTTTTATTAAAACCCATAACATAAATAAATATTTTGGAATATGAATCTAATGACATAAATTTTTGGCCAGACAAAATATTTGCTAATAGAGCAATTATTGGTTACAAATAAACATTTTTCCTTGGCAAAATCTCTTTTTAGATACCTGACGAAATCATTTTTAGCAGAAACCTGACGAAATGTGTTATTTTTTTAGTTGATTTTTTTGAGAATTTTTTTAGTTGATGACGAAACCTTATTTGCGATATACTCCTATTTTGGAGCGGGCTGGTTTGTTCTAGTGCTCACGCAGGCCAGGCCCTTTGTCTTCGAACCAACCCAAGTGGCCCATCTGCAAAGCATACAGGCAGGAGAGGGGCGAAGCGGCGAACTCGAGCAGGAAAAAGCGCAGCAGACCAGAAAAATCTCTTGCCGCACACCGCGTCCGCGACCGTGACCTCCCTGCCCGACGAGCGCTCTACGATGGCATCTCAGGATTCCAAGCCCGCGCAAGTCCCGGCCGCCGCCGAGCTGACGGCCCCGGCGGCTGCCGCCGCAGGGGAGGCGCCGAATCCCACTTCCCCGACAGCGGCCCAAAACCCTAGCGCCGCCGCCGCCGGTGGGGCAGCCACGGATCTAGAGAAGAAGATGCGCCGCGCGGAGCGGTTTGGGACGCAGGTGGTTATGTCCGAGGACGAGAAGCGAAGCAGCCGCGCCGAGAGGTGATTGTTCTATCAAATCCCTTTTCCTAGGGTTTAGAGATTTTTTTTCCTCTCTTACAAGTCTGAGAGATTTGTGGTCCCTAACTCTCTAGGGCAGTCATGTTGGAAGTTATGGACTACTTTTCTAGTTTACGGAATTTTGATGCATTAGCCTAATATGATTGTTGTTGGCCAGCGGCTTATCTCCAGCGATAGGATTAAGGATCTAATAGTGTGCTCACCTTAGAGTTTTTTAGTTACATTGTTTTCAGTGCGCATGGATTTGAAGGTATTTACGCAGGTATTAGAAATTAAGCATCACACCATTGAGTGGCTTCTGGATGTTTAGGAGTATTAGATAAAAATAAACCTGTTGCAATGCATAATGGATTATTATCTAACCATGAAAGCTTTGTTGTAACGGTTTCCTTAAGCAAAAGAGGAAAAACAAAACAAAGCAAAGAAACAAGCTGACTTAGTTGGTATATCACCAATGGTCCAGGAGACAAGGGTGCTCATGTGTGTTGCATGTGAACTGTCCTGTAATGTTAAGCTGCTTTAGTCTAGACCGCGATGTCCAGGCCCTATCGTGAACTATAGTTATGTCAAGTATTTTACCTGCTCAATTCTGTTCTAACCTTTCTATTGTAGTTGACTACTGTAGTACAATGCTGATCTTATTTTTTGGCTCTATAGTCTTGACTTTAAGGTTTAATACATTGACTGACATGGTGTTAGGATTTTAGAACCCCAATACATCGCATCCCTAATGAAATATTGGCAAATTCTCCTACTATGGTATTTACATCTACATGCTAGGCAAAACCTGCTAATTAATGATAACACACACATATCTGGAACTAAGCAGACAGGATTTGCAAATATAGATATTTAATTTTTTTGGTAAACATGCTGTAACTTTATTAACAGTTAAGTTCAAGCATGTCATATTTATTTCATTTGTTTATGTTGGTAAGAATTAAGACCATTATGGTGAACTATGTTATTATTGTACACCTTTTTGTATCTATATATGGTGAAAAAATGTTACCATTCACCACTTCTTTCTCTAATGTGTATGCTTGTGTTCCAAATATCTATGAAACATTGTGCATATCTTATGCATACGCCTGAAAGGACTGGACCACTTATTATAGTTAGTGGGCTCGATTCCAACATAATTTGTTGAACTGATTGACAATCGTTAGTACATGCTGGATTATTTAAACTGATCGATAGTGCATGAACTGGTTAGCAACATCATTTTTATTTTTATTTTTGTTACAGTGGAAACTCAACTTCAATCTAGCTATGGGAATACTAAAGTATTAGTGTGTGATCTTAATTTGATGAAAACTGAACAAGGTGTTCCCATGCCAACTAATTCTCCGTCTTCTCCATCACTTCTGTGGTTCCTATTTGGTTGATCTGTTGTACGCATGATATATTTCAAATACTAAGAAATGTGGCTACCAATTATCTTGTTTACAAGGTTTGGGACTGGATCTTCTAATGAAAAGATGGAGGAACAGAAGAAGAAGTCCAGGGCTGAGAGGTGCGTGATATACACTTAATTACCTATGATGCACTTGCATGTTTTTTACTCCCCCAAATTGTGAACTGATACGTACTGACATTAATTTGCAGGTTTGGCCTTCCCACGCCCTCCTCTGATGATACCGAGGCTAAGAAAAAAGCCCGCTTAGAGCGATTTGGTCAGAGCACAGAAGTTGGCAAGGCGGAAGAAGAGAAGCGAAAGGCACGGGCCCTTAGGTAGATGAATGCGGCGCTGTCATGCCTTCTTGTGACCAGAACCCAAACCTAACAAGTAGCAGCAAGCTATATCTAACATCTCTTAACTACTATGCCAGGTTTGCCGGAGCAGCACCTAGTGGGTCATCTGAAGGAAAGGACAAAGACACCTCCAAGCCGGTATGTCCTCCACTCTATGGCATGTCTTATTGTGTAGAACTTGTGCTTCATGTTTGTTGTTGTAATTCATTGTCTTCCTCTTGCCCTCTGTACATGTGTAACACAGGACGCGGCTACCGTAGCTGGCACGGCATGATGGAAAACAGTCCCTGCCTTTTGAGGTTAGATTAAATACGCTCTTATCATCATACAATAGCATTTGTTTCCATGATGTGGTATTGGCCGCTGTTATATGTATATCCCATAACATGAAAATAATCAATTCCATCTTCTTGCAGGGTCGTCTCAAATACGCCCCTCGAGACGTCGGTGAAGCCGTAGTTTGTACAAGACTAACAACGCCAATGGCGTCGATGTTGTCGGAGCCATTCGTGTGCTGTTTACTGTGTAGCGCTTGATGACTTCCTTGCTGTACTCCGCTGGGAGCCATTTGAGTGCTGTTTACCGTGTAGCACTCGAGTAGTTCCTTGCTGTACTCGCTGGCAGCATAGTCTGCTGCTTGGTCTGGGGACACCTGTGTACTACGGTACTTCGTTTCCCTTTGTAGTGATACTACTTCTTAGCCATGTGTGTACTCGTGTCTGTTTAGTTTTTGTGCTTGCATTATTCGATTCTGATGCATGCTATATGCGTCCACGGTCTGAATGTCTGCTAAGTGCGCATCCAGTGCATAAATGGTCCACTGTAGAAAAGCTACGGGGAGACGGCCAGTTTTTTTTTTTGCGCATAGGGGAGCCAGCCAAGTTAATTGCTACTCCCGCCGTTTGCAAATACTGCCTCCTTTGGTTTAGAGGAATTGAATTTCATAAGAATTCTAGAGGATATGATTTTTATAGGAATTTTTCCTTTAGAGCCCTTTGGTTCATAGGAATGGATTCCTATTCCTGCATAGGATTGGTTCCTATCCTTCACATTTCATAGGAAAATAAAAAGGAGCCTAGATTCAATGGAAAAATTCCTTTGGTGTCAACCAAATGACATCTTGTTTCCTATTCCTACTCATAGAATTTGATACACATGTCATCTCATTTCCTACAAGATTTCTATTCCTATAATAATCCTATCCTATGAACCAAAAAAGGCCTAAGGGAGCGTTCGGCTCCTTTGGCTCGGCTCCCGGAGCGGACCGGACTACTACAGCTCACTTTGATGGAACTGCCAAAACCGAGCTCCCCAACTCTGCGAAGCGGAGATATTTTAAACAGGGCCTAAGATGTTTTAACATTTCAATATGGACTACGTATGAACTGAAATGAGTGAACAAATACATTAAGGCGTTTGGTAGCCCGCATATACCCCGACAAGCCCGTGCAGGAAGAAAATGAAAATGGCCTGGGCCTGCATCTAGAGCAAAGCTCAAATTGGCGATTTTTGTGGAGCTAGGCCCGAGCAGTGCAACCCTAGACACGCGGGTGTGGGCGGTTGCACGCATGGATGCATTCTCGAGAAGTCGCGTTGCCAGACGCGTCGTCATAATTACCCTCACCTCCCTTCCTCATTGCTCTCTCCCCTCTTCTCCACTCACACCGGCGACGGTGACCACCAGAGAGACAGCTGGACGATCCAAGACGGTGGCTACCATCGGAGCGACTGCAGACCTCCACCGGAGCGCATCG